>NC_044036.1:17998031-19198031 GCF_901765095.1 Microcaecilia unicolor | reverse complement strand
TAAACTTAAAGGAATCCTGTTCAGAAGGAATGGATCCTAAGGAGCTTAGCCGAGATTGGGTGGCAGAGCCGGTGGCGGGAGGCGGGGATAGTGCTGGGCAGACTTATACGGTCTGTGCCAGAACCGGTGGTGGGAAGTGGGGCTGGTGGTTGGGAGGCGGGGATAGTGCTGGGCAGACTTATACGGTCTGTGCCCTGAAAAGGACAGGTACAAATCAAGGTAAGGTATTCACAAAAAGTAGCACATATGAGTTTATCTTGTTGGGCAGACTGGAGAATTCCTTTATTAAATGAAAGCGGAAAATCAAATTTCAATACATTACACTGTGCAGTTATAAAGCCAGCCCCTCTATACTTTTATACAAAAATGCAAATTTTACACAAAAAACCATCCCCCCCAACCCCCCCCCCAAACATTCAACTCAACTTCAAGCGTACATGCTTCCACCAAACCCCAAAGGTCTTTACCCCCACCTCCACCCGTTCCCATCGGGCCACTTCCTGGACAGCTCGGACAACGTCCCAGGAGACCTGCTCAGCAGACCTGCACTCCTGGCCCAGGGACACCCCGCAGCGAGCCATCCATAGGCAGTATCTGATGATAACTGAGATTAGAAAGGCGGTACCTGGCTCTAGCCGCCCCGTCTCCCCCTGCCTCCCATACACCCAGTCCGCATAGGTGTAGGACGTGAAGCTGGGGATGGCCAGCAAGGCAGCCACTCTCCGGCAAACCGCTATGGAGAATGGACACTCCTTCAGGAAGTGGTCCATGGTCTCCAGCCGGCCAGCACACTCCCCCCTCGGGCAGTCTCGGTCCTGCTGGTTCCTACACCGAAGGTTTGCCCTAACATACAACCTGCCATGTAGGGACAGCCAAGCAATGTCCCTGTACTTGTGTGGGATGCGTTTGGATGAAATAAACCGCAGGCCCTGCCTCAGCACGGGCTCCGGAGCATCCCTAAGAGCCAGGGGAGAGGAGAAGCGTTGGGAGCGAACCCGCTCCACCCAGATCTCCCTCTGTCCTGCCCTAACTTCCTCCCATGTAATGTCCCACAGCCGAACCAGCTTTACCAAAGATTTATAGTAGCCTACCCCCTCCGGGAACCCTTTCCGCAACCGTCCCACCCTACCTCCCCCCAACCAAGGACCCCAAAATCCCTCCCACCACTGGACAACACTGTGTACCCATCCTGGGGCATTCAGACCCCCCGCCCGCCCCAGGTTAAACTGGATGAAGAGGGAGGAGAATAGCAAGACTGGGTTTACCATTCCCACCCCCCCTTCCTCCCGCGACCGGTAAGTGAAATTACGTCGAACTGGGTTCATCCTGTTCCCCCACAGGAGTTGAAAGAACACGCTGTAAATTGCCGTGAAACAGCGTTCCGGCAGGAGACAGATGTAGCTCAGGAACAGGAACATGGGGACCACCTGGCTCTTCAGCAACCGGACCCGGTCCTCCATGGGCATCCGCCACCCCTTCCAGCGGTCCACCTTCTCCCTCGCCTCCGCTATCCTTTGTTCCCAATTTTCCCCGCCCGTAATCCCCTCCCCCAAAATCCACTCCCAAAACCCTCATTTTCTCTATCCCATCCGGGAACCCTCCACCTAAATTAAACCGCCGTCCCTCTGGCCCCACCCACAAGCTGGTGCTCTTGCCCAGGTTTACCCGAGACCCCGAAGCCTGGGAGTATGCTGCAAGGGTCTCCTGCAGCCTCCTCCCCTCCCTGCGATCCGCCACCCAGACGGTGATATCGTCCGCATAGGCGATGACTCGCAACACATTCCCTTTGCCTACTTCCACTCCTCTGAGCCCGTCCCCCCCCCCCCCTTCCAGCCTCCTCACCAGGGATCAATGGCGAAAGCGTACAGCAGGGGGCTCAACGGGCACCCCTGCCGCACCCCCGCCGAGATCCCCACCTCCGCCCCCCTCCATCCATTCACCAGGGGAAAGAATCGCGCCCCCGCATACAATAACTGAAGTTGCGCGATCCATTCCCCTGGGAATCCATAGTGGTCTAGGACCTTCCATAAAAAACCCCACTGCACTCGGTCGAAAGCCTTGTCCTGGTCCAAGGCCACGACCAGCCTGCCCTCTCCCACCCGACTACGTTCCAGGCCCTCCCTCACCCAGGCCACTGCCTCTAGCACCCCCCTTCCCGGGACCCCACACCCCTGCGGGGCTGCCAGCACTTCCCCGGAGATCTTCCTCATGCGGGCAAGGAGCATGTGAGCGAAGATCTTCCGGTCGGTGTTCAGAAGTGCAATCGGCCGCCAATTTGCCACATCCTGGGGGTCCTTGCCTTTGCTAAGAAGGACCAAAGCTGATGCCCCCATCGACTCAGGCAAGGATCCCCCTGTTCGTGCCGCCTCCCAGATTGCCAACAAGACTGGCGCCAACTGATCCCTAAACTGCTGGTAGAACTCTGCCGGGAGTCCGTCTGGCCCCGGCGCCGTCCTGCGCCGCAAGGCCCCAATGGCCTCCTGTACCTCCCGCAGCGTCCACGGCCGCAGCAAGGCCCGAAGATGAGGCCCCCCCTTACCCACCCCTGGGGTTTCCTCAATGTACCTCGCCATGGCCTCCTCCCCCAACCGTTGGTCCAAAAAGGCCCGCCCAAAGTGGGTCCCCACCACCTGCAAGATACCTTCCCTAGACTGCTGGAGCGTCCCCCCCTCATCCCTTAACCCCTCTACCACCCTCCTCTCCCTTCTTTCCTTACAGCAGTCATAAGGGTTCGGGCTGAGCAGCTTCCCGAAGTCCCGCTCATAGACGAGGGAAGAGTACCGATTGTATTGTACCCGTTCCACCTCCTGCTGCAAGGCCTCAATGTCCTCCCTCTTCCCTCCCCTGGAAATCAAATTGTCCCTTCGCTTCCTCAGAGCAGTTCCTAGCCGGGTGACCTCCCTCCCCTGCCTCCTCGCCTGACGGAGAAAGAACCCCCTGGTGCGGTGTTTCAAAACTTCCCACCAGTCCCCTAGGGAAGGGAAGACACCCTGAATGGATACCTGGTCTGCCAGAAACTCCAAATACTCCTGGTACAACACCCCCTCCCTCAACCATTTCTGATTTAAACGCCACAATCCTTTCCCCAATCCGTGAATCCCCCCTCCCCCCAGCTCGACCAGCACCATCTTGTGGTCTGAGAAATCAACCTCTACCACCCTTGGTGCCTTCCCACACGCCCCTCCCCGAACTAAAAACCGGTCGATTCTACTTCTACAAGTGCCCCGGGCAAAAGTGAAACCCTGCGTCCCACCACCAAACTCTATGTGCGCGTCCACCAATCCCGCTCCCTTCATGATCCCTGCTAGCCGTACCCCATCGTAACCTACTTGCGCCGCCCTCCTCCCCCTATCCTCCTTCCTCAGGACTGTGTTAAAATCCCCCCCCCAAACTAGCTGCCGTGAGGTGTAAAGGTACGGCCGAATTTTCCCAAACAGTGCTGCCCTTCCCGTTTGCTTTGCGGCCCGTAGATGTTAATCACCCGCAAAGCCACCCCCCGCAATCTCACATCTAACACCAGACACCTCCCAATTCCCAGCTCCACCACCCTCAGGATCTCTACTTTAAATGTTTTGAAGAGGATGCCTATCCCCCCATACCGTTCCCCTGCCAGACCCCAAATAGAGGGCCCCCATCTCCAGGCCTGCTTTGCCCGCCGAACCTCCTCCAGCGTTCGCAGCCTGGTCTCCTGCAGAAGAAAACAGTCCACCGCCACGGCAGAGAGGCCATCGAACGCCAAGCATCTCGCCCTCTGGGAGGCGACACTAGCCACATTAAGTGTGGCGAATGTTAACAGCAGTCCAGCCATCATTGTGCCGTTCCATACCCCCCGCCCTCCTGGCTACCTTCCCTCTGCTCCATACTACCTCCAGGGATCCCTTCCCCTTCACCCTCCCCTTCCTCGTCCGCCCAGTCCCGGACCCCTAGCTCAAAAAGCCCCCCCCCCTTTCCTTACTTTCTTCCTCCCCTTCTTCCTCTTTTCTTCGCCCACCTCCCTCCCTTCTTGGGAGTCGTCCACTGACCCTCCCCCCCCTGCCTTCCTCTCCCGCCCCTTCTGCCCCTTCTTCGACCCCCCTCCATCAATCCTGCCTCCAGCCCATCCTCCCTCTCCTCTCTTGCCTTCATCCCTGCCTCCTGTCCTACCCTCCTTCTCTCCCCCACCCTCCCTTCCGCCCCCCCCCAATCTGCCCCCCACCTCCCCGACCTCCTCCACTACCATTTCCTCCTCTTCGTCCCTCAAAACCTTCTCCCTCTTCTTCTTCTTCCTTTTACCCGCTGTTTCCCTTTCCAGCGTCTGCCATGCTTTCCAATCCATCCTGCCGGCTCATCCCATCCTCTCCTTCCTCTCCTGCCAGTTCGTCACCCCCCTTCCTCATCTTCCAATCCCCTAAATCTGTTCTCTACTTCTATCCCCATTCCTGCCTCCCCTCCCCCTTCCTCCCGTACCCCCGTCACCTTCCGTTGTTTTTTTGACACCCGCGTCCAACCCTCATCTGCCCCGTCCTGCCGCTTCCGCCCTTCCCCCCAACCCTTCCCCACCTCCCACTCCCTGTCCCTCCGCAGCTCCTTTCCCCCCCACCCCGGGAACCTGATCTCGCCCTACATTCACTCCCCCCCTCTCCCTCTGAACTGGACCGCCCCATCCCATGTCCTCCTCTCCCCCGTTATGGGAGGCCCAAGGGCAAGCTCTGAATGCATGCCCCAGACCCCCACACAAATTACACCGGATAGATGCACAAAGGACTCCGTAGGATGCTCCTTAGACCCGCACTTCCCACACTGCCGTACTGGGCACGACATACTAAAATGTCTGAATGACCCGCACTTGTGACATTGCCCGCGGCTGCCCCTTGTAAAAGCAGAGGATCCGATCCCTGCCAATGAACGCCGCGGAGGGAATGTGCTGGGTCACGTGTCCTGCCTGCTTCAGCCTAACCTGCGCACACCATCCTCCCGCCCACACCCTACTGGGGTCAGGGAGTTTGGACAAGGGGGTACGCAATTCTGCGTACCGCTGTAGCCAGAAGGCCAGGTCCGCCCCTGAAATGGATTCATTTCGGACCAGCAGGGTTACCTGCACCAGGTCAGGTCTGCTGATCGGTACGGCCCTAAAGTTTCTCCAATCCCCTTTCCCCCTTACCCCCTCGTATTTCTCCCAGAAGACCTCCATGCCTCGCTGGGTCAGAAAACTAACATCATACTCTGGGATATTCACCGGGTGGATACAGGCATAGAGGTCCTCTGGAGAAATCCTAAACCCAAGACCAACTTCAGGGCCTCATCCCTACTTGGCATCCCCCCCTCCCCCACCCACCTTAACTGAATCACATTCCTCCTTTTGGGAACCTGGCCCCCCCACCCTCCCCCCCATCCTTCCCCAATGCTTCCTGCCCCCCCATTCCCCCTGCGCCCGCCCCTCCCACCTACTACCGCCGCAAAGGATGGAGCCCCCCCCCACCGTCCCCCTCCTCCATCTCCTGCACTGAGACCCCCCTGCTCCTGCTGCGCCGTACCCCCCCTCTCTCTCTTGCCTCCCCTCTCAGCCTCCCTCCCTTCTCTCCCTTCTGTCAGCAGACTTTGCACATCCCCTGCCTTCACAGTGTGCTTCTGTACCATTTCCCCTGCAGCAAAAAACCTGCCATTGTCCCCTTCAAAACGTTCGCTAGAGACAGTGAGAGCAGGTTCCCCTAAATACTTGTTCCCCTCCCAATGCCCCTGACCCCCTCCCCCGCCCACCGAGCCAACCCTCCCCTCCCGGCCCGAACACTCCCCCCTGGCTCGCACCCCTGCAGCCTGGCCAACTGCAAAGTCAAAGGTACCAGTCAAGTTTCCTTCTGGCGCACACTGCAAGGCAAACACCTCCCGCTCCTCCCCCCCCGGAACCTGCTCTCTGTGCTGGGTCCCTCCTTGCAACGTGCTGCTCCAGCTTTCCCTGTGCGGGCCCGCTGTTTTCCTGGGAACTGGTCTCCCCTCTGGCGTCCTGCTTCGTTGGGACTTCCTGCTCTGCCGTTTTGCAAAGTAAGAGTGGCTTCCCGCACTCCAGCACCACTCGCTCTCCCAAACATGGGGAATCCTCCTGCGCTGTAGCATTCTCCTCTGCGGCCATCCCTGCTCCTCCAGCCCGATTGGCTGGCGCCTCCTGCTCCAATGTGCTGGGCGGGCATGGCATCCCGCCACCCGGCAGCGCAGTTCCTTGCCATTCTGAACCTTTATGTGGGGAACACTGTGTGGCCTCCTGTGCTTTCTCTATGGAAAACCACTCCTTGTCTTCACCTGCCTTTCTTCCTGCATTCTCCTTTAAGAGGCAGCTCCCTGCTGGAACATCTCCACTTTCAGTCCTTAGCCCTGCTGCAGGCTGATTGGCTGGAACATCCTGCTCCTCAGAGCTTTGTGGGTGAGGCCTCCCAGGCATTTTTTCCTTGCCGTCTGCTCCTACTACAGGCAATGGGAACAGGACAACCTCCTCTTCTCCAGGTAAGTTCTCTGTTTCAACTTCCACCACCACTTCTGTGGAAAAAGGTCTCTCTCCTGAAATTGCAGCCTCTGTTTCAACAATGTGAAAAGTCTTAGTGTTTAAGTTTTTTTCCTGTTCTGTTCTCCCACACTCAGGTGCTCTCAATGAGGCTTCCACAGCCCCACCTTCAGTCCTGCTTACTCCAGAAGCTGCCTGCAGAGGCCCTGACTGACTAGCAAGGCATTGCATGAATTTCAATGTATTTTGGGTGCTAGTTCCTGGCAGCTCCCCTGATGCTTCAATGTTCTGGGGTCCAAAGCCTGGGCTGATTCCTTCCTGCTCTGTTTGTTGCTTCCACTGTACCGAGGCTGACGGGGCCTGTCCCCCCGAGGCCATCCTGTCTCTGTTGATATAGAGTTTCTCTCAGAGGATTTCCAGGGCCTTTCCTCAGGGCCCTCAGCAGCTGTTCTTTTCTCTGGAGAAGCCTAAGCAGCCTGGTTTCCTCTTTCATATAGGTTTTGCGATGCTCTGCTGGGGCCAGCTTGCTCAGGGCTTTTGCCATTTTGACTCGCTTCCCCAGGTCCACCACCTCCTTCTCCGTACTTTTAATTCTCTTCACCACTTTAATTATGCCACTGGCCGGGTCCTCTGGATCCTGGCAGTAGTCCACAAGCTCTTCCTCCTCTAGATCGTCACTATCCTCACTGCTTTCCTCCTCCACCTCCGGCAGGGCCTCTTGACAGATCTCCATTACCACTCTTTCCTTCTCAGACCAGCTCTTCTCTAGGGTCTCCGCCAGCTCTCTCTCCCCCTCACCTGCTGGACGTCGTGCGGCCGCGAGGGGGGTACCAGTCCGGCTTCCTCCCTTGGAGTCTGGCCCTCTTCTATCCACAGGGCTCCTTTCCCTCCTCCCTGCGGCACTGCAAGGGAGGAGACCGCTTTTCCTGACCCTCTGGTCCCTGAGCCCAAGAGGCCCCATGGCCTGGGCCTGTCCTGGGGAACGCTCCCCAGAGGCCCTCCACATCCTTGGGGAGGGAGTTAGGCCTCACTCTCCTCCCACTGGAAGTCTGCAGAGCTCTCTGAAACACCTCCTTCCACCTCAGCAGACTGGATGGACCGTGCAGGTCATTTTCTGCCGTCATCTACTATGTTACTATGTTACCACCCACTGCTGCCACTGTACATATCTTGGCTGGTAGGGGTCCCCAACCCCCGCCAGCTGAAGCCTTCATCCAATGCTGGTCTCTAGCGCCACCGCATTGCCTGCTTTGCCCCTACTCACTTTTCCCCTCACATCCGGTACGCTCGTTTTAATGAAATCGAGCATGCATGCATGCTCAGTTTCACTAAAACAAGCACACCGGACCGTAAGGGGAAGAGAGAGCCGGAGACCAGTGCTGGAAGAAGATTTCAGCTGGCAGTGGTTGGGGACCCCCGCCAGCCAAACCAGGTGGAAAAGTCCGAGGCTGCCCCATTGTAAACCGCTGCTACACAAAAGAGGAAGAAACAACAATCCGTCTTCAGTTTAGATACTGTCAGCTTGAATGCTGGTAATGTTGGTAATATTGATAACAATGACCCTTCAACAAGTGCGCCTTGTTTCGCCCACACTTAGGCTGCTTCAGGAAGGGCATGAATACACGTCCAATTGCCCAAAGAAACGGCGACCAGAGGAATCAAATATTAATCACAAAAATGGCGCAGGGAAATTCTGCATAACTCCCCTGTTTTTAAATCTGAAACAATCGTGTCTTAACCTGATGCCTAAAATCCTTATAGTCAGTAATAGTTATTAACAAAGGGTAAATTTCCTTGTCTAATTTTTCAGCATGAAATGAGATCAGTTTATCTAATTGTTTGAGTTGTTTCTTACCTCTTAATGAGGGGAAAGCAAATGGATCGATATTCTTAGATGATCTAATAGGAGCTGGAAAAACAAAGGGTCCTGTTTACCAAGGTGTGCTAGTATTTTTAGCGTGTGCTAAGACTTAGTGTGCGCTAACCATGTAGATGCTCATAGGAATATCATGGGCATCTCCACGGTTAGCACGCATTAATGCACCTATAAGAACATAAGAGTAGCCATACTGGGTCAGACCAATGGCCCATCTAGCCCAGTATCCTGTTTTTCAAACAGTGGCCAAGCCAGGTCACAAGAACCTTGCAGAAACCCAAATCGTGGCAACATTCCATTTAGAACACTCTACATGTAGAACCCCAAAAAGCAAAATTCCGGAATCCTAAAGAGTGACAAGATTCCATGCAGAATCTCAGAGTAGCAACATTCCATGTAGAACCCCAAAGAATAGCAAGATTCTGGAATCCGAAAGAGTGACAAGATTCCATGCAGAACCTCACAGTAGCAACATTCCATACTACAAATCCCAGGGCAAGCCATTGCTTCCCATGTGTCTCAATAGCAGGCTATGGATTTTTCATCCAGGAATTTGTCCAAACCTTTTTAAACCCAGCTACACTAACCACTGTTACCACATCCTCCGGCAAAGAGTTCCAGAGCTCAACTATTCATTGAGTGAAAAAATATTTCCTCCTATTTGTTTTAAAAGCATTTCCATGTAACTTCCTCGAGTGTACCTCTAGCCTGGCTTAGTAAGCAGGACCCAAAATGTTCAACTAAATAAAACGGTGCCTCCCCATACGAAGCTTTATGTAATAAACAAAAAAAATGTAAACAGAATTCTTGCTGGCATAGAAAGCCAGTGAGTTTTAAAGTAAAATACGACCTGACTTTTTCAATGAATAAATCAACGTAAAGCTGTATTCTGAATTGTCTGTAATTTTTTCATCCGATGAAGTATATAACATTACAGCAGCCCAAGAGACTTAACAGCAAAGTCTGAACAATTAGACAATATTGCTCTACCTCAAAATATTTGCGGATAAGTACATAAGTAATGTCATACTGGGAAAAGACCAAGGGTCCATCGAGCCCAGCATCCTGTCCATGACAGCGGCCAATCCAGGCCAAGGGCACCTGGCAAGTTTCCCAAACGTACAAACATTCTATACATGTTATTCCTGGAATTGTGGATGTTTCCCAAGTCCATTTAGTAGCGGTTTATGGACTTGTCCTTTAGGAAACCGTCCAACCCCTTTTTAAACTCTGCTAAGCTAACCACCTTCACCACTTTCTCCGGCAACGAATTCCAGAGTTTAATTATAAGGGTTCTGAACAAGTGAACAAGGGTTAGGAGTTAAAAGCAGCATCAAAAAGGTGGGCCTTTAGCTTAGACTTGAAGAGGGCCAGAGATGGAGCTTGACATAGCAGCTCAGGAAGTCTATTCCAGGCATATGGTGCAGCGAGATAAAAGGAACGGAGTCTGGAGTTAGCGGTGGAGGAGAAGAGTGCAGATAAGAGAGATTTTCCCAGTGAGCGGAGTTCCTGGGGAGGAATGTAGGGAGCGATGAGAGTGGAGAGGTACTGAGGATCTACAACTGTAGATCCAGCTATACTAATGGGGGTTACAGGTTCACGATTACCTTTCCAAGAAAACATGACCACCTGTGTCTTGTCAAGATTAGCTATATGATGGTATAATTGCATATTTCTCTTTTTGTATATGCTTTAAGATCAATAAAAATAAAGTTTAAAAAACCAGTTAGGTGGTAGAAATACATTTCATATTGATAGAAATTGGCTTATTTCTGTTAGGTAAAGCTTTTTTGAAATAAATGTCATAGATGGGACATTTTTTTTGTTACATTTGTACCCCGCGCTTTCCCACTCATGGCAGGCTCAATGCGGCTTACATGGGGCAATGGAGGGTTAAGTGACTTGCCCAGAGTCACAAGGAGCTGCCTGTGCCTGAAGTGGGAATCAAACTCAGTTCCTCAGCTCCCCAGGACCAAAGTCCACCACCCTAACCACTAGGCCACTCCTCCACTGTTGCTACTATTTGAGATTCTACATGGAATGTTGCTATTCCACTAGCAACATTCCATGTAGAAGTCAGCCCTTGCAGATCACCAGTGTGGCCACACAGGCTTCTGCTTGTCTGACATCCTGCACAGAAACAGAAGCCTGCGCAGCCTTCTATATGGAATGTTGCTAGTGGAATAGCAACATTCCATGTAGAATTTTCAATAGTATCTATTTTATTTTTGTTACATTTGTACCCTGCGCTTTCCCACTCATGGCAGGCTCAATGCGGCTTACATGGGGCAATGGAGGGTTAAGCGACTTGCCCAGAGTCACAAGGAGCTGCCTGTGCCTGAAGTGGGAATCAAACTCAGTTCCCCAGGACTAAAGTCCACCACCCTAACCACTAGGCCACTCCTCCACATTGGTAAAAGAGCATATATTTTTGACAAGTTTTTTTTGCCTCCGTTAAACTTATCCACTTTAGTCGCATCACTGGAGGGAGTTGTCAGTCTGTGTCTGCCCTGCCCCACCCCCTCCTCACTCTACCTTTCCCCTCTGCTTCACCCTACCCAAACAAGTGAATCTCTGGCCATCTATACACCCAAACCTTCTAAAATCTTTGTCCTCTAACTGCAAAGAACCAAGGTCACCAAGCAGGTTATACTATGGAGAGGTTTGGATTAAAGCTAAATTAGAATGGGAAGACACATTGTTATTCTGGAATGAGCCAGGAATGCTGCACCTGGTCTGAACTATTTAATTGAATCCTACTTCTATTGTCCTCTATGCCTATACTAATAATTTTTTTAATTTCTCATAAAATCAAAAAGATGGGAAAAATCAGTAGTGGTTGATTACTGCTGGGCTAATAGCAGTGTCACTTTCACACAATTAACCAAAAAGCTCAGACCTCAAGGGGAAGCATCTGAAATGGAGATTTTTTTTTTGAGTGTTTCTGTGTCTTATTTGCATATTTTGATATATATAAATATTTTGACTAAATTGTTATATTCATGCATATTGTACTAGACTAATGGCTGAAGTACCTATTGTGCTATATAAGCCCTAATTTAATCAGATTCCAATCCTTCTCTGCATCAATATTTTGTTCCACTGATGATTTGCTCACTTTCTCTCTCATTCTCTCTTCGGTGATTTATCCATTTTTTCCAATTAACACGGTTATAATTTTTTTGTACATATTTTCCGTCTTTATAGGTATCCCAAATAGATGGATAAATTAGAACTGAAATACAGAAATCCATTAAGCTGTGAAATAAGCACCAAACCCCAAAGAGAAAAACTACACTGGCTCCCACTTAAAGATCGTATTGCGTTCAAAATTTGCGCTCTGGTTCATAAAATCATTCACGGCGAGGCCCCGGTCTACATGTCAGACCTCATAGACTTAAATGTGAGGGAAAATCCGCCAGAAAAGCGGAGAACTCAAACACCCCACGGTAAAAACAGAAATGTAAAAAAAGTGGGAGAGCGACCAAGGATACCAGAAACTGGAGGATGTTCGATAACATCGGCGAGGCCCCGGTCTACATGTCAGACCTCATAGACTTACCAACCAGGAACACATAAAGGTCAGAACGCACATTCCTGAATCTCCACTACCCCAGCTGCATAGGACTAAAATATTTATTTGTTTATTTATTTATTGCATTTATACCCCACCTTTTCCCACAGGATGCAGGCTCAAAGTGACTTACAAGAGACTGGAAAGGCTAACGTAGTGGCGTAGCCATGGGTGGGCCTGGGTGGGCCAGGGCCCACCCTACTTGGACTCAGGCCCACCTAAAATTTTGGCACTCTTCCTATGGCTAGCAGAGATCCTCAAACCCCACCAGCTGAAGATTTCCTCCTCTTCAGGCAGTCCGTGCTCTTTCAAACCGCAACTGGCAGAACTTGCCTGGAGCTGGCACCAACATCAGCCCTTCTGCACGTGCTTAGTTTTAATGCATGCACAGCCTGCTGGCCGTGGCATCAGCTCAAGGAAAGTGCTGCTGGCTGCTGTTAGGAAAAGCGCTGACTGCCTGAGCAGGAGGAAATCTTCAGCAGATCCCTTCTTGCTCGGGTATTTAATATTTTGGGCTTGCAGGTGGAGGGAGGGACAAAGAGCAGAGAGCGGAGCAAATCAGAGCAGAGGGGGGCTAGGGATGGGGGAGCATGAATTCCGTGCCCACCCACCTTGGACTCAGGCCCACCCAAAATTGGCTGTCTGGCTATGCCCCTGGGCTAACGCCAAACCAGTGAAAATACAAATACAATATTTAAACAGATAAATAGAGGGGAGATAAAGGAGTCCAAAATGATCCTTTCATTTGATGGTGTGAAGGTGTTGACTCGTTGTGACAGTATGGTAGCGATTCAGCTCTCTTCAACCATCCACACTCTCATAAATTAACATATGCATCCAGCTTCTCCTACATAAGCATGCAACTATGGAATGCACTACCAAACGCCATAAAAACAATGCACGACCTAACTAACTTCCGAAAATCACTAAAAACCAACCTGTTCAAAAAGGCATACCACAATGATCTACCAGACAACGAAACTCATACCAGAACTGGACAAAACCGAACTCTCTATACTTGACTGCTTCAGTTACTTTGTCACGAATGAACTTTAACGCAATACCACTCTATTTCTCATTCCGAATATGAATTCTCTACACTTGACTGCTTAATCTACTCACGTCACTTATGAACTTTAATGCAATACCTCTTTGTTTCTCATTCCGGAAATGGCGATCGCCATTACGGAATAATGTAAGCCACTCTGAGCCTGCAAATAGGTGGGAAAATGTGGGATACAAATGTAATAAATAAATAAATGATTCTTGTGCTGAGCTACTTTACTTTAACCCGTGCTTCCAGTCCATCAGCTTCGACTTCAGACATTACACACCCGACAAAGATTCAAGAGCTCTGTTGACTAAACAATGAACCACAAAGCCGAGGTCAGACTGTCAAGCTAGATGTATGTAGAGTTTCCAGATTTTATTTATTCCTCCAGATTAATTTAGAGCAGGTGAAAAATTCCTGCAGAATAACTATATTAACGTTAGTCACAAAGTCGGTCTTATAACATTCAAAAGTGTCATCATCAACAATTTACTTGACATTGTGGAGGGACATGGTCAGATTCCACACACTGTATCTCAATCAGAGCACATTTTGAGCACGAACAATGACTTAACATAGAACTTTTGCCATCAGTACCACTGGTGTAATTCTGCCATCAGTACTGAAGCCAAAGAACTTGAAAAGCAAGTAAAAAGCAAGAGTCCTATTTTGGTGATTTATCTGTCCTTAAGGTTTCCCTTCAGTCTCTAAATACTGTAGGTCAATCTAAGGTCAAGTTATGATGAATGCCTGTAATATGAAGTGTGCCTAGGTTATTTGATGGACGCGTTGTGAGACCTCACTTCTTATTTTCCTGAAATCCTTCTGGATTAATTATTGCAAAAGTGTTACATGGGACGTCACTATACTCAGTTTGGAGGTTGCAAAACACAGCCTACAGAGGCACTACGGTGACCCTGGGATGCCATATTAATTTCGAAAGCCATGTTGCTAAAGATAGAATAGGAAAGGCATTTCTGGGGTTTTGAGTGAGCAACACCAAACTTCTTGGCTTGCATGGGCCCCTTCCTAATTAACCTGAGAGTGTTCATAAGAACAAAAGAGTAGCCGTACTGGGTCAGACCAATGGTCCATCTAGCCCAGTATCCTGTTGTCCAAACAGTGGCCAAGCCAGGTCACAAGTACCTGGCAGAAACCCAATTAGTAGCAACATTCCATGTAGAACCTGAAAGAATAGCAAGATTCTGGAATCCTAAAGAGTGTCAAGATTCCATGCAGAATCTCAGAGTACCAACATTCCATACTACAAATCCCAGGGCAAGCAGTTGCTTCCCATGTCTGTCTCAATAGCAGACTATAGACTTTTCCTCCAGGAATTAGTCCAAACTTTTTTTAAACCCAGATACGCTAAGCACTGTTATCACATTCTCCGGCAAAGAGTTCCAGAGCTTAATTATTGGTTATTCCCTCATATTTGTTTTAAACGTATTTCCATGTAACTTCCTTGAGTGCCCTCTAGTCTTTGTACTTTTGGAATGAGTAAAAAAATGATTTATTTCTACTTGTTCTACACCACTCAGGATTTTGTAGACCTCAATCATATCTCCCTTCATCTGTCTCTTTTTTTTTTGTTACATTTGTACCCTGCGCTTTCCCACTCATGGCAGGCTCAATGCGGCTTACATGGGGCAATGGAGGGTTAAGTGACTTGCCTAGAGTCACAAGGAGCTGCAGTGGAAATTGAACTCAGTTCCCCAGGATCAAGGTCTGCTGCACTAACCACTATGCTACTCCTCCACTCACACACTGGTTGCAATTTTACCGCAGGCCCTTTTCTTGGCCCATTAAAAAAAAAGCCCTTTTTCCCAGCTGTGGTAAACACTGGCCCAGCACGTGCCCATAACATGTACCCACACTACCACAGGCCACCTTTTTCCGCAGCTATACAAGGACCCCAAAAGTGCGGCACCTGAGTGCTTGCCCCCCATTTTCACACACGTAAAACTTCCAAGGAAAGCAATGCGTTTAGATTTGAAACGATAGGCTACCTTGGTTATTCTCTGATCCCATCCAAAGTGAGGTTAAAAGTGTGCTTAAATTTTTGCACCGTCTGATCAGAGTTCCCTTGAAAGGTTGTCACTTATTAGAATGCGTTTTGGTGTGTTTATCGTCTAATTTGCCGCTGTAGGTTTGAGGCCTTGCTTTCTTTGTTTTGCACATCTGCTTCCTTGCTAATTACACTCGGTGTTTATAAATGGTTCACTTTATACAGTACTTCACTTCAAGATTCATTGTAATTTTTTTTGCTTCAGAATGTATGCACGCCTAATAATAATCTACTTTTGATGTCTCCGGCCTTGATGGCATCATGATGAGCCACTCCAAAATTAAAAGACCCTCCAGAGAGGCACACCAGAAACAAAAATTTTTAGATCATACTAACTGCTGAAGAATTAATGAAGCACTCATAACATAAAAGTGAAGGATTGAAGAGAAACATAATGGGAATGTATAAATCGACTCCCAAGAACGCAAGTTGTATATCACATTAAAAAAAAGAGAGGTGCAAGAACAATGGGATTCAAGCCTGAACATTTCAGAATCATTACTACTCATTTTTAGGTTTGCTTATACAGCTAAATTAATAAGAATGCATGATCGTTGTATTGGCTAAATAATCACTGATAATTCTACTCACAGGGCGTCTCATGCAGTAAAATGATCCCTCAGCAAATCAGGCCTCTTATGTACAACTGCCGGCCTCGAGTTAAAAATACAAAACCTCTTTAATCGTGTGCTCCTTCACAGTGGGATCTGAAATTTTTTGTTGTTGTTGTTGTTGTTACATTTGTACCCCGCACTTTCCCACTCATGGCAGGCTCAATGTGGCTTACATGGGGCAATGGAGGGTTAAGTGACTTGCCCAGAGTCACAAGGAGCTGCCTGTGCCTGAAGTGGGAATCAAACTCAGTTCCCCGGGACCAAAGTTCACCACACTAACCACTAGGCCACTCCTCCACTGTTGCTACTATTTGAGATTCTACATGGAATGTTCCAACATTCCATGTAGAAGTTGGCCCTTGCAGATCACCAATGTGGCCACGCAGGCTTCTGCTTCTGTGAGTCTGACGTCCTGCACGTACGTGCAGGACGTCAGACTCACAGAAACAGAAGCCTGCACAGCCTTCTACATGGAATGTTGCTAGTGGAATAGCAACATTCCATGTAGAATGTCCAATAGTAGCACCATTCCATGTAGAATCTCCAATAGTATCTATTTTAATTTTGTTACATTTGTACCCTGCGCTTTCCCAGTCATGGCAGGCTCAATGCGGCTTACATGGGGCAATGGAGGGTTAAGTGACTTGCCCAGATTCACAAGGAGCTGCCTGTGCCTGAAGTGGGAATCAAACTCAGTTCCTCAGTTCCCCAGGACCAAAGTCCACCACCCTAACCACTAGGCCACTCCTCCACTCAGAGTCTGCCTTCAAAACAAAAAAATCTTTATTTGTTTTATGCAAATTTACATCATCAAGAATTAGTACTTGTACAGAAATGTTCCCAGTCACTCAACCCAAGAAGATACAAACTTAAAAAAAAGGAGTGGGGGGGGGGGGGGGGGGGGGAGTTGAGACTCCAAGAGCATCAAATTCACAATCTTAAGGACGCCAATAATCCAAATGAATGGCAAACATTAAAGACAAAAGCAGTGTACACTTCACCTAACCAGGATATGATACAGGGATCAACATGAGAAGCATCCAGGATTCTCTTGCTGTTGACCAAAGCAGTTAGCTGAGACAGACCACAAAACACTTCACAGAGCGATATTTTATCACATATCTAAAGGACATTTTAGAAAACTAAAAATGGCTCCCAACTGGATTGCCCAAGGTTTTAGTAACAACAGGGACCTTTAACTAAAGGATGTTTACCCCTAACACACGATTAGTGCATAAAAAACAGGCTGTCGCAAAATGAATTATAACTTTTTGTGGTATTTTGCCTGTTAGCACATGATAACTCGTGAGTTAGCTATCATTAGTATTTTTTATTTTCAGAGTTCTTTTTATTAAAGAGTAAAAATACAACAACATTATATAACTAAACAAACATCAGTCACATAACAGAAGCAATATTAAGCAAATACCCGAACATATACGAAGCCACAACCACAACCATGCGAAACCATTTTTGCTTTAGAAAAAGAAAAAATTTCAGCCCACTACATCCCCCTGCCATATCTACAATACCCCCCAAGAGTCCCCGTAACCTCTCCTATCCCCACAACTGAAACAGGTACACAGTACTGCCGATCCATCATGTCATATATGCCCATGGTGACCCTTTAGGAGCAACGAGAAAGAAAAGGGCCCCACATTATCTGGTCAACAACAATGACTCGACACGGCTGTGTTTCGGCCCAATGATATTATTAGGAAAGGAATGGAAAACAAAAATGAGGATGTTATAATGCCTTTGAATCACTCCATGGTGCGACCGCACCTCGAATATTGTGTTCAATTCTGGTCGCCGCATCTCAAAAAAAGATATAGTGGAATTAGAAAAGGTGCAGAGAAGGGCGACGAAATTGATAAAGGGGATGGGACGACTTCCCTATGAGGAAAGGCTACAGCGGCTAGGGCTCTTCAGCTTGGAGAAAAGGCAGCTGAAGGGAGATATGATAGATGTATATAAAATAATGAGTGGAGTTGAACGGGTAGATGTGAAGCGTCTGTTTACGCTTTCCAAAAATACTAGGACTAGGGGGCACACGATGAAGCTACAATGTAGTAAATTTAAAACGAATCGGAGAAAAATTTTCTTCACTCAACATGTAATTAAACTCTGAGATTCGTTGCCAGAGAATGTGGTGAAGGCGGTTAACTTGGCGGAGTTTTAAAAAGGTTTGGAGAGCTTCCTAAAGGACCGTTATTAAATGGACTTGAGGAAAATCCACTATTTCTGGGATAAGCAGTATAAAATGTTTTGTACATTTTTGGGATCTTGCCGGGTATTTGTGATCTGAATTGGCCATTGTTGGAAACAGGATGCTGGGCTCGATGGACTTTTGGTCTTTCCCAGTATGGCAATACTTATGTACTTATGGCCTGCCTCAGAAGTCTTCTAATGTCTTGTGAATTGATCTGCCTGTATCACATGCTGCAGTAAAGTATATCAAATACTATTCTCCATTGCAATGAAAATATAGCAGGAAACACTGCAAATAGCATTGCACGCCAACAGTTAGTACTTGCAGAAAACCTCTACTCTAGACTTTGACAACGCGTCCATAGTCTAAAAAGTAAACACACATAAGGAGCAGGTTGTGTTCAACTTCGGTCTCAGTTTCGGATATTACTCGTGATTTATGGTTTATAGTTTATTTACTTTCCAAAAAATGATAGAACTTTTCCCACTTCACTCCTTGAATTCATATTCACATATACAGTGGTTAAACAAAGCAATTAATTAATGCTATTGGCAACAAATTCTTGACAAACAATACTTTCTTTTAAACCCAGACAAGAAATCTTTGTGCGGGGAAAATGCCTCTGTACGTCAGTGGACTGAAATTACTTTAGCTTGCACAGACTTGCTGAACTGACTCTTCACTGGCAAACCCCCCCCCCCCCCCCCCCCCCCCCCCCCCCCCCCCCCCGTTGGATTCTTACTTATGTTTTATCAATTCAATTGTTCAAAGTAAATTTTTTTGAGTAATCTTCTCTTGCATTTTATACTTCTGATTATTCAAAATACTTTTAATTGAAAGAAGCAAATCCACTCAGTTGCAAGCTTTTACTTATCTTACTATCCACCTTATAATTGAAAGAGAAAAATGCCTAGATTTCGACCTAAATCGGGAGATAGACGTTTATCTCACAAAAACGAATAAATCGGTATAATGGAAAGCCGATTTTGGACGTTTTCAACTGCACTCCATCGCGGAAGCATACAAAGTTGACGGGGGCGTGTCGGAGGCGTGGCGAAGGTGGAACTGGGACGTGGTTATCGGCCGAGGAGAGATGGGTGCCTTTCGCCGATAATGGAAAAAAAGTATGCGTTTGTAGCTAGAATTTAGGGCACTTTTCCTGGACCCTGTTTTTTCACGAATAAGGCCCCAAAAAGTGCCCTAAATGACCAGATTACCACCAGAGGGAATTGGAGATGACCTCCCCTGACTCCCCCAGTGGTCACTAACCCCCTCCCACCACAAAACATGATGTTTCACAACTTTTTATTTTCACCCTTAAATGTCATACCCACCTCCCTGGCAGCAGTATGCAGGTCCCTGGAGCAGTTGTTAGGGGGTGCAGTGGACTTCAGGCAGGTGGACCCAGGCCCATCCCCCCCTACCTGTTACAATTGTGCTGCTTAATGCTTAGTCGTCCAACCCCCCCAAACCCACTGTACCCACATGTAGGTGCCCCCCTTCACCCCTTAGGGCTATAGTAATGGTGTAGACTTGTGGGCAGTGGGTTTTGAGGGGGATTTGGGGGGCTCAACACACAAGGGAAGGGTGCTATGCACCTGGGAGCTCTTTTACCTTTTTTGTTTTGTTTTGTAAAAGTGCCCCCTAGGGTGCCCGGTTGGTGTCCTGGCATGTGAGGGGGACCAGTGCACTATGAATCCTGGCCCCTCCCACGAACAAATGCCTTGGATTTATTCGTTTTTGAGCTGGGCGCTTTCATTTTCCATTATCACTGAAAAACAAAAACGCCCAGCTCACAAATTGTCGAATAAAACATGGACGTCTATTTTTTTTCGAAAATACGGTTCGGTCCACCCCTTCACGGACCCGTTCTCGGAGATAAACGCCCATGGAGATAGACGTTTTCATTCAATTATGCCCCTCTATGTAAGCCACATTGAGCCTACGAATAGGTGGGAAAATGTGGGCTATAAATGTAACAAATAAATAAATAAAATAAACAAATGACATCTTCCGTCTCCCTGGTATCACTGGAAGAGTTTTGTTGATCACGCTACTCCTCTGTCCGACCTATTTTGTTCAGAGTGGATCTTGTTCCTCCACCTCAGTGGTTGACCTCAAGTTAAAACGATTGCAAAGAACGCAAAATACAGCGGTGCGTCTGATTTGCAAGGCCCGGAGGGATGACAGAGTAACACCTTTACTGCGTCGTCTGCATTGGCTGCCGGTTGAAGCAAGAATTAAGTTTAAAATTCTCGTTTTGACACACAAGGCTTTCCATACATTAAACCCTGATTATCTATCAAATCTGACAATTCCTTACACTGCCATGCGAACTCTTAGATCTCTAACTAATAATAGGTTAGTTATTCCCTCTCTCGCTAAGGCTAGATGGGAATCTACACGGAGATCTGCTTTCTTCTACCTGTCCCCTTCTCTTTGGAACGGCCTTCCAAAAGAGATCAGCCTAGAGAATTCTTACATCCATTTTCGGAAACTCTTGAAAACCTTTTTCTTTATAAATTATGTAGAACAGAATTTAGAATAAGAGATACAGTGGGGGAAATAAGTATTTGATCCCTTGCTGATTTTGTAAGTTTGCCCACTGACAAAGACATGAGCAGCCCATAATTGAAGGGTAGGTTATTGGTAACAGTGAGAGATAGCACATCACAAATTAAATCCGGAAAATCACATTGTGGAAAGTATATGAATTTATTTGCATTCTGCAGAGGGAAATAAGTATTTGATCCCTCTGGCAAACAAGACCTAATACTTGGTGGCAAAACCCTTGTTGGCAAGCACAGCGGTCAGACGTCTTCTGTAGTTGATGATGAGGTTTGCACACATGTCAGGAGGAATTTTGGTCCACTCCTCTTTGCAGATCATCTCTAAATCATTAAGAGTTCTGGGCTGTCGCTTGGCAACTCGCAGCTTCAGCTCCCTCCATAAGTTTTCAATGGGATTAAGGTCTGGTGACTGGCTAGGCCACTCCATGACCCTAATGTGCTTCTTCCTGAGCCACTCCTTTGTTGCCTTGGCTGTATGTTTTGGGTCATTGTCGTGCTGGAAGACCCAGCCACGACCCATTTTTAAGGCCCTGGCGGAGGGAAGGAGGTTGTCACTCAGAATTGTACGGTACATGGCCCCATCCATTCTCCCATTGATGCGGTGAAGTAGTCCTGTGCCCTTAGCAGAGAAACACCCCCAAAACATAACATTTCCACCTCCATGCTTGACAGTGGGGACGGTGTTCTTTGGGTCATAGGCAGCATTTCTCTTCCTCCAAACACGGCGAGTTGAGTTCATGCCAAAGAGCTCAATTTTTGTCTCATCTGACCACAGCACCTTCTCCCAATCACTCTCGGCATCATCCAGGTGTTCACTGGCAAACTTCAGACGGGCCGTCACATGTGCCTTCCGGAGCAGGGGGACCTTGCGGGCACTGCAGGATTGCAATCCGTTATGTCGTAATGTGTTACCAATGGTTTTCGTGGTGACAGTGGTCCCAGCTGCCTTGAGATCATTGACAAGTTCCCCCCTTGTAGTTGTAGGCTGATTTCTAACCTTCCTCATGATCAAGGATACCCCACGAGGTGAGATTTTGCGTGGAGCCCCAGATCTTTGTCGATTGACAGTCATTTTGTACTTCTTCCATTTTCTTACTATGGCACCAACAGTTGTCTCCTTCTCGCCCAGCGTCTTACTGATGGTTTTGTAGCCCATTCCAGCCTTGTGCAGGTGTATGATCTTGTCCCTGACATCCTTAGACAGCTCCTTGCTCTTGGCCATTTTGTAGAGGTTAGAGTCTGACTGATTCACTGAGTCTGTGGACAGGTGTCTTTCATACAGGTGACCATTGCCGACAGCTGTCTGTCATGCAGGTAACGAGTTGATTTGGAGCATCTACCTGGTCTGTAGGGGCCAGATCTCTTACTGGTTGGTGGGGGATCAAATACTTATTTCCCTCTGCAGAATGCAAATAAATTCATATACTTTCCACAATGTGATTTTCCGGATTTAATTTGTGATGTGCTATCTCTCACTGTTACCAATAACCTACCCTTCAATTATGGGCTGCTCATGTCTTTGTCAGTGGGCAAACTTACAAAATCAGCAAGGGATCAAATACTTATTTCCCCCACTGTAAGGTCAAATAAAAGGGTAGCCTCACTGTATATTAAATACTAGTAAAAGAGGCCCGTTTCTGCCTGAAATGAAACGGGCGCTAGCAAGGGCTCCCCCCCTCCCTCCGTTGCTGTCTCCCTCTCTCCCGAGTCCCACGCGCTCCTTTCCTGTCCTTCAGGCTGTCCTCCCTCTCCTCTCCCACTCCCCTGTAACTCACCACTTTGTCCGGTGTTCCGGTGGCAGACGGAGAGGGGTGAGTGGAGGGTGGGAGCGGCGTTGACGGCAACGACGACGATGGCGATTGTGGCAGAGCCATTTGTGGAGGGGTGGTTGGAGGGTAGCTGGGCCTTTGTGGTCACTGTAGGCTTCGTCGGTTGAAGCCATCTCTCTCTGGCCATGTCTCCGCCCTCAACGTCATAACGTTAGACGTGAAGGCGGGGCTAGGAGACATGGGCAGAGAGAGATGGCTTCGTTTGGGCACGTCCTCGGGCGGTTTTCTTTGTTTGGCAGTCTGCAGCGATTCGTTCGAAGGGTAGCGTGTTTCCCTACTCCTCCCCGTTTGTACTTTTTCGGTTTTTTGTAATTGTTCCGCCCTCGACGTCATCACGTGTGACGCGAGGGCGGGGCACGGAGACATGGTCAGTGTTGTGGCTTCACCACCATGAACTTACAAACCGGTGTGTGAGTGCCTGCAGTGACGTCAGTGTCTTCAGAACGTTGAGGGTGAGTTTTATTATAGTAGATAATCCATCTTGGTTTGTACTATGTAGTTAATTCTGATTTGCTGTGCTTTCCTGTCATGAATGGAGTTCCTTGTCTGTCTATTTGTATATACAAATTGTATTTTTTATACATGTAAACCATTCTGGTTTGCAGTTGCAATAAGATACAGTATATAAATTGATATAAATAAAATAAATAAATAAAAAAAACAAAAATGATTGAAATGAGAATTCCCAGAAACAACATGGGAAATGACATGGAGTGAACATTTTCTGACTGCCCATCCCTAATCATGACATCTTCAGATCAGACTGCACACGTTTGCACACATTCTTATGAACAACTGAATGCAAAGGGTTCATATTGCAAGAAGTCCAGAAAGAAAGTTACTGAGCGTTGGCAATTCCCAAGTTAAGGGAGGGATAAAAGGTAAGCTGGAGGTCCTTGTAAATGAAATTAAAATAAAGAATGCTATTTGCAAAATTAAATGAGTGAAGTCATCAGGGCCAAATGGAATAGGTCCAGAATTCTACGCAATAGCAAGAGGCTTGGTGGATCTGTTGCTTTGCCGTGTGGTTCACGATGCATGGAATGAAGGAAACGTTTGACCAGAATGGGATCTAATCAGTGACATTACTAAAACCAGAAAGAGACCCTTCTCTGGCCGTCTTATTCACCCATTTCCTTATTAAGCCAGGATTGGAAGATATTAGCCTCATTGTCAGCTAACAGGTCCAAAACAACTTTTTCTTACTTAATCCAAATCAGATTGAAAGAAATGGCGGAACTCCAAATCTACTAAAACAGCAAGACAGATGTAATATTAGCAAGCCTAGATGCAGAAACAGCATTTAATAGCAGGGCCGGTCTTAGGCAGAGGCAACCGCATAGGGCCCCGCGCTCAAGGGGGCCCCGCGGCACTAGTCTCCCCTTCCCTTACCTGTGTCTGCCCTGGTGGTCTAGTGACCTCTTTGGGGCAGGAAAGAGTCCCCTCTTTCCTGTCCAGAGCGCTGCCCTTGCCCTGCATCTTCCTGTTGCTGTGACGCACGATTTCAAAATGGCCACCAAGATTTGAAGCAGCCTCACGAGATGTCAACTCTCGGTGGCCATTTTGAAATTGCGCGTCACAGCAACAGGAGGACGCAGGGCAAGGGCAGCGCTCCGGGCAGGAAAGAGGGGGCTGTTTCCTGCCCCGAAGAGGTCACCAGGGCAGACGCAGGTAAGGGGAGGGGAGGCTAGCGCCGCGGGGACCCCTGCAGACGCAGTAGAGTAAGGTAAGGGGAGGGGGATTGACGGGGGAAATATGTGATGGGCGGGGTGAGGTGTGAAAGGGGGCGGGGTGTGGGCGTGGCTAGGGCAGGGTATGGGCGTGACTAGGGCATGGCGGGGCCCCACCAAATTGGTCTGCACAGGGCCCCGCACTTGCTAAGACCGGCCCTGTTTCATAGGATCATATGTATTTATTTGTTCTGCATTATAGATAAATATGATCTAGGGGAAGATTTCTTGGAAAGGCAAAAAAACCAAAAAACTACAATGGGCAAATGAGTAAAGAAATCAGGGGTACAAGAAAGAAGGAAGTCCTTCAGCTCTGGTTTCATTAGAAGCAATAGCCACAAAAGCTACATGAAATTGATCAATTTGAGATATAGAGGTGGGGAAAAAGTAAATTCAAAACAAGTGTGGAGATACATACTATTGCTTTCTCCAGGAACAGAAAAAAAATGGCTGCTGTACCTGAATGTACACCACTTCAGTAGCCTTCAAGTTCGCAGGTGGCTTATATGTAATACTACTACTACTACTTAACATTTCTAGAGCGCTACTAGGGTTACGCAGCGCTGTACAGTTTAACAAAGCAGGACAGTCCCTGCTCGAAGCAGCTTACAATCTAAAGGACGAAATGTCAAGTTGGGGCAGTCAAGATTTCCTGAGTAGAGGTATAGTGGTTAGGTGCCGAAGGCGTCATTGAAGAGGTGGGCTTTGAGTAAGGATTTGAAGATGGGCCTGGCGTATGGGCTCAGGGAGTTTATTCCAAGCATGGGGTGAGGCGAGGCAGAAAGGGCGGAGCCTGGAGTTGGCGGTGGTGGAGAAGGGTACTGAAAGGAGGGATTTGTCTTGAGAGCGGAGGTTACGGGTAGGAACATAGGGGGAGATGAGGGTAGAAAGGTAGGGAAGGGCTAGGTTTGCATTTAGGTACAGTAGGTATGTTTCTGTTCCTGAATGGCACACAATTTAAATATTGATAAAATTAAAAAAGTGTTAACGTGGGATTTGACCACTGGGCTACTCCTCCGATCTGCAAGCTACTCTGTTCAGAATGCTCATAACACCTGAACCTGTCATAGACCTTGGCATTTCTTTTTAGTTTCATTTTCAGGGGAGAGGAAGGGGGGAGAGCAACCACTAGGGCTTTAAGGATAGGTCATGCCTTAATCCCTCCAGTGGCCAGCTGTTCGATCAGAGCACCTTTTTGTACCCTAGACCAGGGGCGTAGCTACGTGGGGCCATGGGGGCATGGGCCCCCACAGATTAAGCCCTGCCCCCCTCTACATTTGACCCCCCCCCCCCCGCCGTCACCGCCTGCCCCCCGCCCCCCGCCCCCCGCCGCATCAGGTATCTTGTTTGCTGGCAGGGGTCCTCAATCCTCGCCAGTCGAAGAGTCTTCTTCAGCGCCAGTCGACTGACGCCTTCGTTGTGAGATCACCATGCCACAGCCCAATGCTCCCAGGCCTTCTCTTAAAGGGGCCGACGACATCATGAAATTAAACAAGTGGCTAGAGCAACCTCCCCAAGTCATAAGCCCCTCTACCTCCCCCCCATAGTGACATGCCAACCTGTATGTCAATCCTCCCCCCCCCCCATACATACACATACACCTCCCCTACAGGTCAACCCCCTACATCTGGAAATGCACCTCCCCAAAAACACAGACCCCCCTCCCGATGGCAATAACCCCCCTTCAAGTCCCCACACTCACCCTCTGGGCCTTCCTGACTCCAGATCTCTCTGGGTCTAGTGGTCCAGGCAGGAGCAATCTTCAGTGAATCCTGCCCTCACTGGCGCCATCATCCAAAATGGCATTGGCAACACCTAGAGGTAGTCTCGCAGTACTACTGCTAGGGGTCAGGCTTCTGTATAAGAGCATCATATGGTGGTGGTCCAGAAAGGAAAGGATCCTCCTAGCTGGACCATCTCCGGGTCGTCCCTGAACTCAGTTGTATGCTTCCCTCCAAAAGTTAAAGCTTCCATTGTATTAGGCTCATTTCTCAGAACAGACCACCCACTATTTAGATCTGATTGGCACCCATGTGGAGCAGAGGTCCAGAATGTTCTTCCTACAACTGTACACGAAAGCAGTTTGCTAGCCCGCTGCATTTATATTTCCACACAGTAGTATTGTCACATTAAAGGGGTTGTTTCCAAGCACATTCTGTCAGAAACTGGGATAGGAGAAAACCTCTTTGGAAAGCACAAGCCAAAATATTTTCTTATCTGTGTGGTCTTCAGTATCTCACTGCTGTTTTTCTTTGGAAATGTCCAACATGTGCGTTCCTCCTGGTTCATGTTCCTGCAGATTCCTGGTAGCAGTTCTGTGTCACACAGTCCAAGAGGACAGCTGCTGGGTCCTTTTTTTCACTGCTTCACAGTTGGTGTAACGTTCTTGTCCCCCCCCCCCCCCCCCCAGTTTCCACCATTTGGTCTAGACATCACGTTACATCTTATAGAGGTACTTTTTGCAAGAGGGCTTAAGAGAAGAGTCTAAGGTTTCACTTTCTTCCCACACATACCGAACATGATTTATTTCCGAGGGGCACAAGGATGAGTTATTCCCATGTCCTCTTGTTAGACTTCCTCTACCCCGTAGGCACTGAAGCTGTGCACTTCTGAACTTTACACTATTTCAAGGCATATATTATTTTAAGGACCAAGGCAAACAGAAGCAGCAGTATGAACAGAAGGAACTGAATAATTATTGTTCTACTGAAGCAGGGCTGACGGGAAGAACCGTTCCTTGTTGGCAGTTCGCACTGGCTTTTGTTCCTTTGGCTTGTGTAAAATAAAATAAGCAAGCAGAAAATGAAAAGCTTCAAAATGGAATGAAAAACAATGTCACTCATGGTCTACACTCTTCCCACCACCAAAGTTTTAAGTGTGGTTTCAGGGAGGTAGCTAGACACCCAATTTTGGGTGGGTCTTGGCACAAGATGGGTGAGCAGAAGAACCCCGCCCCATCCCACAGGTGATTTGGCTTCTCCTTCTCTCACCCGCATGCCATAGTCCCTCAAACATCACCCCCCTCTCCCTCATATCTTTTAAATAGCAGATTTTCACCGGCAGTGAGCAGCAACTAATACACACTTCTCATGTTGGCCCCACAGCCTTCCCACTGATGCAACTTCCTGTTTCCGCACAGGCAGGAATATGTCAGAGGCAAGGTTGCCAGATGGGCGGTTTTCCCGCCCAATTGGGCGGCTTTCCGCGACCCGCTGCGGGAAATTTTCGACCGCTGCGGGTCATGGTTTTTTGGGCGGCTTCACGTTCGGTTGGGCGGGTTTTGTTTTGTTCTTCGGCCGCGGTTTTTGCGGCGCGGAGGGCATGGTTAATGGCATAGGGGGTGGAGCTGGTGATGAAGGGGGTGGAGCTGGTGACGAAGGGGTGGGGCTGGTGACGTAGGGGTGGAGCTGTGAACGTCGGGGGTGGAGCTGTGAACGTCAGGGGCGGGGTGTGCGGTTTGGGCGGGAAAAATTATTTAAATCTGGCAACCCTGGTCAGAGGGAAGGGCTGTGGGGCAGGTGTGAGTAGTATGTATCAGTCGCTGCTTGCTGCAGGTGAAGATCTGCTATTTACAAGGTATTCAGGAGGGAAAGTTGTTTGGAGTTTTCAGCTGGGAATCCCTGCCAGCCACATCATAGGTGTGCTGCTGCTGCTAATGAGTGGGCCTGAGCCCAAAGTGGGTAGGCCTGGGCCCACCCTTGGCTATGCCACTGGTATGTTTGGGTCTTTTATCAGATAATGTGACTCATGGTCTACACCCTTCCCACCACCAAAGTTTTAAGAGTGGTAAAAGGTATGTTTGTGTCCTATATCAAGAAAAGTCACTCATGGTCAGTGGTGTAGGAAGGGGGGGGGGGGCGGTGGGGCGGTCCGCCCTGGGTGCACGCACATGGGGGGGGGGGGGTGTCGGCACCGCTGGCTACCTGCTCTCTCTGCCCCGGAACAGGTTACTTCCTGTTCCGGGGCAGAGAGAGCAGGGAACCAACGGAGCCAACGCAGCTCCCAGAGACAACGTGCACTCGGCGGGGCAGAGCGCCAGTGGTAATGATGCACTCCGGGGGGGATGCGCGCCAAAGGGGGGGTACGCCGTGCTGCACCCGGGGGGGGGGGTGCACAGCGGCGACCCGCCCCGGGTGTCAGCCGGCCTCGCTACGCCGCTGCTCATGGTCTACGCCCTTCCCAAAATAAGTACATTATTTATTTGTGTGCAGCATCTCTCTAACATCCCCACAACCGCCACTCTCTCCCTTAGCACACCCACCCACTCCTCCCACTTGCACACAATCCCCACTCCCTCTAGTACAAAACCCCTCTCCCAAATACTTGTTTTAACATTGTTTTGTGTTATGCAGCACCTGCGGTACTAAATAGCAATTCCTCTTTCCTGATTTAGGGGCCCTTTTACTAAGCCGCGTAAACGTCTACGCATGCCCAACGTGTGCCAAAATGGAGTTACCGCAAGGCTACCGCATGGCCCTAGTGGTAATTTACTTTTTGGCATGCGTCCGCTACGTGCACCTGAAAAGTATTTTTTTATTTTCTGGCACGCGCAGGTCAGCTACTCGCGCCAAGTGGCATTTGGTGCACGTAGGTCATTACTGCCCGGTTACCGTGTGAGACTTTACCGCTAGGTCAATGGCTGGCAGTAAGGTCTCAGACCCAAAATGGACGTGCGGCAATTTTCATTTTGCCGCACGTCCATTTTCAGCAAAAATTTAAAAAGGCCTTTTTTACAGGCGCGCTGAAAATGGATTGGCGCACGCCCAAAGCCTGCGCCTACACTGCGCCTACACTACCACAAGCCATTTTTCAGTGCGCCTTAGTAAAAGGACCCATGAATTGATAGTGGATTTGAATCTCCCGACTGATAGTACGATAGTTTTAGGGGACTATCCCCTAAAACAGGACCTCCCCGCGAAGAGGCGGGGAAACCTGTATTATCAAAACAAGATGGACGTCTATCTTTCATTTCGATAATACGGTCGGGGACGCCCAAATCTCCACATTTAGGTCGTCCTTAGAGATCGTCGTTCCCGTTTTTCGGCGATAATGGAAACCGAGGGCGCCCATCTCAGAAACGACCAAATCCAAGCCATTTGGTAGTGGGAGAAGCCAGCATTCCTAGTGCACTGGTCCCCCTCACATGCCAGGACACCAATCGGGCACCCTAGGGGGCACTGCAGTGAACCTCAGAAAAAGCTCCCACGTGCATAGCTCTCTTACCTTGTGTGCTAAGCCCCCCAAACCCCCCCAAAAAACCCACTCCCCACAACTGTACACCACTACCATAGATTTTAGGGATGAAGGGGGGCACCTAGATGTGGGTACAGTGGCTTTGTTGTGGGTTTTGGAGGGCTCACATTTACCACCACAAGTGTAACAGGTAGGGGGGGGGCCTGGGTCTGCCTGCCTGGAGTGTAATGCAGTACCCACTAAAACTGCTACAGGGACCTGCATACTGCTGTCATGGAGCTGGGTATTATATTTGAGTGTGGCATAGAGGCTGGAAAAAATATTAATTTTTTTAGGGTGGGAGGGGGTTAGTGACCACTGGGGCAGTAAGAGGAGGTCATCCCTGATTCCCTCCGGTGGTCATCTGGTCAATTTAGGGCACATTTTTGTGGCTTGGTCATTAAAAAAAAAAGGACCAAGTAAAGTCGTCCTAGTGTTCGGCAGGGATGCCCTTCTTTTTTCTATTATCAGCCGAAAGACGCCCATGTGTTAAGCACGCCCCAGTCCCGCCTTCGCTATGCTTCCGACACACCCCCGGGAACTTTGGTCGTCCCTGCGACGGAAAGCAGTTGAGGACGTCCAAAATCGGCTTTCGATTATGCCGATTTGGGCGACCCTGTGAGAAGGACGCCCATCTTGCGATTTGTTGAAAGATGGGCGCCCTTCTCTTTTGAAAATAAGCCTGATAGTGAGTAATTTCGTAGTAACTTTTGAAGCATTAGGTTGGAAGCAGACAGTTGATGTAGCAACACAATGATGGTCGCACAGATCCTATTCTTATTGCTAAAACCTTCTCTAATAGTCAATATAAAATTAATGATATCTCAGCAGGTTCCAGCTCAGATCATTTAGGAGTCCTTTTACAAAGGTGTGCTAGCGTTTTTAGCGTGCACTAAAAATAAACGTTAGAGTCGCCCATATGTTTCTATGAGTATTGCTAGCATTTTGCGTGTGCTAATCATTAGCGAGTACTAAAACCACTAGTGCACCTTTCTAAAAGGACAACTTAATTAGCTCATTTCAACTAAAATAATGGAAGGGACGGTTACAACATAAGGTTTCGAAACCTGTTATGAGCTGTGATCACTAGGAACTCCCTGCTCTTAAAAGTGCCTTAAAATAATGAGTGGAGTTGAACGGGTAGATGTGAAACGTCTGTTCACCCTTTCCAAAAATACTAGGACTAGGGGGCATGCGATGAAGCTACAACGTAGTACATTTAAAACAAATCGGAGAAAATGTTTCTTCACTCAACGTGTAATTAAACTCTGGAATTCGTTGCCAGAGAATGTGGTAACGGTGGTTAGCTTAGCGGAGTTTTAAAAAGGTTTGAACGGCTTCCTAAAGGAAAAGTCCATAGACCGTTATTAAATGGACTTGGGGAAAATCCACTATTTCTGGGATAAGCAGTATAAAATGTAGTGTACTGTTTTGGGATTTTGCCAGGTACTTGTGACCTGGATTGGCCACTGTTGGAAACAGGATGCTGGGCTTAATGGACCTTTGGTCTGTCCCAGTATGGCAATACTTATATTCTGAATGGAATCTTGCTACTCTTTGGGGTTCTACATGGAATGTTGCTACACTTTGAAATTCTGCATGGAATCTTGTTATTCTTTAGAATTCTAGAATCTTGCTACTCTTTGGGGTTCTACAAGGAATGTTGCTATTCTTTGTTTTTCTGCCAGGTACTTGTGACCTGGATTGGCCACTGTTGGAAACAGGATGCTGGGCTTGATGGACCTTTGGTCTGTCTCAGTATGGCAACACTTATGTACTTGGGATTCTGAATGGAATCTTGCTACTCTTTGGGGTTCTACATGGAATGTTGCTATACTTTGAAATTCTGCATGGAATCTTGTTATTCATTAGAATCTTGGTACTCTTTGGGGTTCTACATAGAATGTTGCTACTATTTAGGTTTCTGCCAGGTACTTGTGACCTGGATTGGCCACTGTTGGAAACAGGATGTTGGGCTCGATGGACCTTTGGTCTTTCCCAGTATGGCAATACTTATGTACTTATGTATTTGATAAGTTAGTTGATTTTAATCTTTTGAATGTAGATTCTGCACTCGGTATTTGGAATGAGATTTGAACACAATGTCTGGATGATATGCCCCTTTGAAGGAGAAATACCCTGTTTGGCATCATAGAGTGCCCTCGTTTAAGGAAGAGCTTAAAACACTGAGGGACCCTTTTACTAAGCTGCATAAGTGTCTATGCACGCCCAACACATGGTAAAGTGAAGTTACCGCCAGACTACTGGGTGGCTCCTGCGGTAATTTCATTTTTGGTGCACGTCCAATACGCTCGTCTGAAAAATATTTTTTATTTTCCGGTGCGCATATCAGATGCGCGCCTAGTGGCATTTTACATGTGTAGGTCATTACCGCCCGGTTACCGCATGAGTCTTTACCATCAGGTCAATGGCTGGTGGAAAAGTCTCAGACCCAAAATGGCCTTTTAAACAGGTGTGCTAAAAATTGGATTGGCATGCGTCCAAAACCCGCGCCTACACTACCGCAAGCCTTTGTAAAAGGACCCCTGAAACACACTTTGAAACATGTGAAAGGGAGTGGAGGAAATACCCCTCAATGGTTACATTAGAACAATGTAATATGAAACTCCAAAACTATCAAACTATCACCCTGTTGGCTAAGAATTTGCCCCTTCTGAGTCTAAAGAACTTTCCCTTTGGTCAAATGATTGACGTGTGAAATTAGGAATAATTGCCAGAGTGGTACATCTTTGACTTGTCGAGACTTTGCTCTTGGGTTTTCTTTAAAAGTTTCTAATATTGTTTCTCCATTTCAGTACTGAAGCTTTACCCATTGAGATGGATTGTCCTTTCTCAGATGAAGATCACTGGTCTAATTTAGTACCGGTATCTAGTCAACAAGTTAAACAAGTTTCATCCAGAGTTAATATCTCTCACTGTCGTTCGGATATTTGTCATCCAACTGTTGTTAAGGCAAAGAAACATTTAACTTTGGATATTTTACTAGTATTATAAAGAAATCCTTTAGTGAAGGTTCTTTACCTCCTTCTCTAAAGAAAGATTATAGATAAGGCATTGGATCTACATTGAGGGGCATAATCGAACGCCTATCTCCATGGGCGTCTATGTCCAAAAACGGGTACGTGAAGAGGCAGGACAGACCGTAGTTTCGAAAAAATGGATGTTTTTCAGCTGGGCGTTTGTTTTTTTTAGCGATAATGGAAACTAAAAATGCCCAGCTCAAAAACGTCCTAATCCGAGCTATTTGGTTGTGGGAGGGGCCAGGATTCGTAGTACACTCGCCCCCCTGATATGCCAGGACACCAACTGGGCACTCTAGGTCAGTGCGGTGGACTTCAGACAATGCTCCCACATGCATAGCTCCCTTACCACGGGTGCTGAGCACCCAACCCCCCTCCCCCAAAACCCACTACCCACAAATGTACAACACTACCATGTACAACACTACCATAGCTCTTAGGGGTGAAAGGGGCACCTACATGTGGGTACAGTGGGTTGTGGAGGCCTCCCATTTACCAGCACAAGTGTTACAGGTAGGGGGATGGGCCTGGGTCCACCTGGCTGAAGTGCACTGCGGTACCCACTAAAAGTGCTCCAGGGACCTGCATACATGCAGGCCTCTAGGACTTGTTGCTGCTATATAACATTGGCACACCAGTTGACACCTGAAGACTAATCTCTCCGAAAACGTCCTTTATTGGAATAAGCATGTTTACTCACAGTTAACTGCAGATCAGAGGTTGTGACCCACTGGCAACGAGTCTCCCTGCTACTGAGATTAGCAGTAGGTCAGAGCTGGCAGAATGGTGTACAATGCCCTCTTTCAGCCACATTCAAGGTAAGAACTAAGTTCTGTAACGTGGCTAACACGTGAAGGGGATCTAAAACTGGCTTACAAAAATGGCCACTACCTCATGGACTACCGGAAACAAAACAGGGCACACTCTGACCCAGTAAGCAGGGGGGAAAGCACCATGGGAGTAGAGTCTACCAACTACCAACATCGTGAGCATTTGCCACAAGCTAGTGGAATCACGGAGCCCAATACCCTACACCCACCACAATGCATTGCTGATGTGACTCTGCAGTGCGCATAACAGAAAAGGTGTCACACTCACCTGAGAGCCACATCAGAACCAGGGAAAGGCTGTCAGAGGATAGAACACATTCTGCTGTCATGGAGGTGGGTACAGCATTTGAGACTGGCATAGAGGCTGGAAAAAAAGTTTTTAAAGTGGGGTTTTTTTGGTGGGAGGGGGTTAGTGACCACTGGGGGAGTCCGGGGAGGTCATCCCCGATTCCCTCCAGTGGTCATCTGGTCAGTTGGGGCACTTTTTTGGGACTTGTTTGTGAAAACAAATGGTCCACAAAAAGTGACCCAAAATTGTGGTAAAAATGCCTTTTTTTTCGATTATCAGCTAAAGATGCCCATCTCTCCGCGGCCGATAACCACGCCCCAGTTCCACCTTCACTACGCCTCCGACACCCCCCCATCAACTTTACCCATTTCCGCGACGGATTGCAGTTGGAAACGCCCAAAATCGGCTTTCGATTATACCGATTTGGGCGCTCACGGGAGAAAGACGCCCATCTCCTGATTTGGCGTTTTTCTCTTTCGATTATAAGCAGGCCAGTCTCTTCCTTTTTTGGATAAGGTAATAAAATGGTATACGATCAGCTTCTACATTTTCTTGAACAGCATAATATACTAGATCCGAATCAATTTGGATTTAGAACAAATCATGATACAGAGACTTCGTTCATTTCTCTTTTGGATATCGTTAGAACTGGTTTTGACAAACATAGGCGTTATTTTACATAAGTACCGAAGTATTGCCACACTGGGACAGACCAAAGGTCCATCGAGCCCAGCATCCTGTTTCAAACAGTGGCCAATCCAGGTCACAAATACCTGGCAAGATCCCCAAAAAGTTCAATATATTTTATGCTGCTTATTCCAGAAATAAGCAGCGGATTTTTCCCAAGTCATTTTAATAATGGTCTATGGACTTTTCCTTTAGGAAGTCGTCCAAACCTTTTTTTAAACTCTGCTAAGCTAACCGCCTTTACCACATTCTCTGGTAATGCATTCCAGAGCTTAATTACACGTTGAGTGAAGAAAAGTTTTCTCTGATTCGTTTTAAATTTACTACTTCGTAGCTTCATCGCATGCCCCCTAGTCCTAGTATTTTTGGAAAATACTGGCCTCACTAGATATATCATCAGCATTTGATTCTATAAGTCACTCCATCATGATTAATCGACTGAAATCTATTGACCTGAATGGTGTTGTTTTAAAGTAGTTCTCCTCTTTTCTTTCAGAAAGGCATTTCTGTGTGATGAAAGACTCTTGACTGTTCTACAGATTTTGACATTTCTACAGGGGTCCCTCAGGGCTCTTGTCTGTCTGCTGTGCTTTTTAATATCTTTCTCTTACCACTGTGTCGACTGTTAAATTGTTTATGTTGAGAAAGATTCAGAGTTTTGATCTCTTTAAGAAAGAGTTAAAGACATTTTTATTCATCCAGGCTTGACGTTTACATGTTGAGAATTGAGTCTTGTACTATCGGGGTTAGGAGAAGATGAGCATTTACCTGGGGGTGAATTGTTGTAAGGATTTTGAGGTTCATTATAGTATTTTATGTATGTTGTTGATGTTATAATGTATTCTGTTTGATTTATTTTATTGTGTATGTTTGCTTTATTTGTGACCGTTGAGAATTGCTAAGATCATGAGGAATATAATATCCCGATATTCAGCCAGTGACAGCGTTTTATTAAACGTTAACCATTGCCGGCTAAATTAGCCCCCAATATTCAGTGCTGGGCCAGGTCCAGGAACCAGCAGTGAATAGTGGGGACGAAGTGTGGGTGGGCAGGCTGCCGGAGATTATACGGTCCCCTGCTGAATATCAGCCGACACCCACATAGCTTTTTTTTTTTTAAATAAAACCCTCCCGATCCCCCTCCTGGCCTCTCTAATACCCCCCTCCCTTCTACCTCTCCCCATAATTTCCTAAGTTTCTCCCCTCCCATTGAATGAATCTCAGCCCCCTTCACCCAACCCCTGGGGACTACCTATATATCCCTGCTGGTCTAGCGAGGGTCTTTGGGGGCAAAATGGCTGCCGTGACCTTTTGCGGCAGCTCGTGGTACTTCTTGGCCAGTAAGTATTTTAAATAAATAAATAAAACCTGACCCCCCCTCCCCCCAGAAGCAATACTGTAATATTACCAATAAGGCTCTTGGTGGCCATTCTGAGGTCTAGCACTGTCAAGGTGAAAGTTTTTGAGCATTTCCCCTGCTCTACTAGACCACAGGGATCCCTCAGTAAGCCCAGGAAATCAGTCAGAGGGTAGGGGTGTGGATGCAGGGGGTACCTCTTCAGCCCTTCTGGCCTGGGATGTATTTTAGGCTTTGGGGGGTTGGTACCACATGTACGGTTTGTATTGAGGAGAGTCCTGGGGGGGGGGGCTTCAGGAGGGAAGGTGCTCTGTTAAGGGGTGGGGGTTGCTGCTGCAGGATTTGGATACCATGGGGAGGGAGAGATGCCAAGTACTGCCAGTGGGCTCAGATATTCTGTGGGGAGGGCAGACACCGAGTGAACTTAGTGGTGGAACCAAACATCAATATCTGTGTCTGCCTCTTACCGTAGGTACTTACACTAGTTTGAGTGGAGGAGTAGCCTAGTGATTAGTGCAGTGGACTTTGATTCTGGGAAATTGGGTTGAATTCCCAGTTAACCTTCCATTGCCCCAGGTACAAATAAGTGCCTGTATATACTATATAAACCACTTTGAATACAGTTGCAGGCAGTATATTATTATTATTAACATTTGTTTAGCGCTACTAGACGCACGCAGCACTGAACACCTGACATAGAGAGACAGTCCCTGCTCAATAGAGCTTACAATCTAAAAAGTAATACAGACAGACAAGACAATTAAGGGTGCCGGAAGTATTGGGTGAGAAGGAACAAGGGGAGGCAAATGAGTAGTGGCTAGGAGCCAAAAGCAGTGGTGAAAAGGTGGGTTTTCAGCATAGATTTGAAAACAGGTAGAGCTGGAGCTATCAAATCTCAAATCTCTTTCCCTTCAGGGCAGGTGTAAAGACTGAGAGCCAGATGCACTAAACCTAACAAGCCAATTCATTACCAGAGAATGTGGTGAAGGCGGTTAGCTTAGCAGAGTTTAAAAAAAGGTTTGGACGACTTCCTAAAGGAAAGTGGTTTTTAAACCAGTTCTCGCCAGTCTAGCAAGCAAGTAGTAAAATGAGTCATGCATAAAAGGGTTCTCCGAGCCATTTTTCTGTCACCGTAGCAGCTAACGAAAACAGAATGCAAATGATCTAAAAGGTATGAGCTAATTAGTATTATAATGTGCATGCAATGCAGATGCACAGCCGTTTTCTGACCCCCATGCACAAAAGCAGTCCCTACCTTTACCGTGGAAAACCTAGCGGGAGGTCTGCACCTCTCGTTAATGCCTGGCTGGAGATGGAGAGAGAGCGGGACCCTGGAAAGAGAGAACTGCAAAGATCGAGGGAGACCCAGGCCTCTCTCAGCCAATCACAGCGCATTTAGGAGAACTGCAAAGATCGAGGGAGACAAGCAGGTCTCTCAGCCAATCACAGCGCGTTTAGTTAACAACAGTGACAGACGCACTGCTGTGGAGACTGATTCACTAAGCAATGCTAATGCTTTAACATGGGAAACACCTGTGTTAACTACTAGGAATGGGTAGCCAAAAAAGTTTTGTTTCATGTTGTTGCCAGCGTCACTTCCAGGAATGCGTATTTTATACATTTTCCTTTTCCCATTATTTTTCATCATGGGGGTGCGAAGAGGGTGCGCTCTTTCTGAAAAAGTGTACACTCCATACACATTCACATGTGCAATGGGTGTCCTTCTTGCAAATACTGTGCAATGTCTCAAAAGAGCACGCACCATTTTTGGCAAATGATAAAATATGAATTTAGGATTTTTTTTTCATTTGATAATGACATGCAACAACATGGCCATGCCCCCTTTTCAACTATGTGACTTAGAATTTGGGTTTTAAAAAGGTTTGGACAAATTCCTGGAGGAAAAGTCCATAGTCTGCTATTGAGACAGACATGGGAGGCAACTGCTTGTCCTGGGATTGGTAGCATGGAATGTTGCTACTCTTTGGGGTTCTACGTGGAATCTTGCTATTCTTGGGGATTCCAGAATCTTGTTACTCTTTAGCATTCTGGAATCTTGCTATTCTTTGGGGTTCTACATGGAATGCCATAATTTGGGTTTCTGCAAGGTACTTGTGACCTGGCTTGGCCACTGTTTAGAAAACAGGATACTGGGCCAGATGGACCACTGGTCTGACCCAGTATGGCTACTCTTATGTTCTTATGTAATTTACGTGCACCATGTTACAGAATACACTTAGCGGGTTGTGCATGTAAATCTTAATTAATGCCAATTAGTGCTAATAAATTTATTGCTAACACCCAATTAACAGCGCTGATTAACTAGTTAAAGTTGCATGCATTGTTATAGAATACACTTTGATTTCCACATGCAAATTAAGGCACCATATATAGAATCCCAGGGTTAGCCAGACAGTTTTACAATACCCTTTTTCGGCAGGCAGAACATGCTGGAAATGCCTTATAAAATAATCCCCAGAGTATATGATTAAGAAACTGGACTTTCAAGTGCTATTAAAAGCACACCCAAGAAATACAGTAACACAATACTATAGAAGACTGATAGAATCTTAAAAAAAAAAAAAAAAATACTATAAAAATTGGTCACCCAGAGAAACATCTGTATGGTAAAATTTAAAACAAACTGGAAAGGCATCAGATAACCCATAAAGAAGTGAACTGTAAGGAGACCCACTGGTCTGCTCACATTTTCTCCTGTCATCCTGTCTGAAAAAACAGACCATCATTCTGAAAGCATGTACATCAGTTTTCGTTACCAGCATCTGGAATAAATTCTCAGATGGAACACTGAAGTTTTTAGAAGGAAACTCAACCTTACAATAATTATTCCTTAAATCATTAATACAGTGAAAGCGCCAGATGTAAAACAGAAAAAGTGAAATATACTTCAAGTATCAATTAAACTCCTGTGGCAACATCTGTCAGCTTTCTCAGGTCGTTAATAAGCCCTGCAGTGTCAGATATTCTCTTGTTTATCTAAAAATGCTCTTCTATCATTTCTCTTTCACTTTTTTTGCCTCGCTGCAAAAGAAACAACTTCTATTTTGGATGTGGCAGGGAGTCAGGGCTACTGTATGTTGTGCCCCAAGGAAGACCAAGCCTTATTAATCTTTAAATTCAGTAGTGTATGCGATTAAGTCAACGTTGCTCCGATTCCCTGATACCATTTCTGAGCTTCCCCTTAAACATTCCTGTGCCTGAGTAATGGACTAGCTGTCATCCCAAATAACAGCCCTCCCTCCATCATTTATACCCACCAAGACTATTATATTACTGGTGAAGGGAGGGTCAGCTGCAGCCCCTCTGAATGTCAATTCAGATTCCCAGACTTATATGTGACTTGGTCCACGACGCCTAATTAAAGTTGAGCGTTAATTTGTTTTTGCTGAAATATAACCTACAAGTAACTCTTTATCCATTCTGCTATGTATAGTTGGGCTGGTCTTGCACTGTAGACATGCCATCCCAATTCATAAGATGTTGCTCTTCAGGGAACATTTAGGAATATTTCCAGAGTGCAAAGTCCAAACTGGATTTTCCACCTCAGTAAGCACATTAAAAATGAGAGAGAAATTTGAGTGGGGTTTGGATTAAATGCCAACCATGATCAGGAGTCAAACAAATCCTTCACCTTCATTGATTCCATAGCTAGAAAGATTTTCTGTCTTATTTATAATATTTGTACAATGTTCCTGGGTAATGCCCAGTTCTCTTGCTTTGTGAGTCTCGCTGAACTCTGGAGGTATGTGGGGGATACAAATATAATGTAATGTCCAGATGTCCAACAGGTCGCTTTGAATGTCTACAGACATTTGAACCTCTACCATAATCCCTGCTAAGTGGTTTGGTCTTGCTGGTCTCTATTATTTTTTTATTATTAATATTTTATGTTATCCTGCCTAGCAATTCCACATTCATAGTCCAGATAAAACACACCAACAATATAAAAATATCAAAACGACCCTGCCTACCAATTAGTGAACACCCAGCACTGACCACACTCATCTACACAAGACCTAACTGAGGGGGTCTTTTACAAATGTGTGGTAGCGTGTTTTGCATGCGCTAATGATTAGCATGCGCCAAATGCTAGAGACGCCCAAACGAATATATGGGCGTCTCTAGCGTTTAACGCACACGGGGCTCATTTTCAAAGCACTTAGACTTACAAAGTTCCATAGGCTACTATGGAACTTTGTAAGTCTAAGTGCTTTGAAAATACACCTCTAAAAATGCTAATGTGCCTTTGTAAAAGGACCCCTAAATGCTTCGGGAACAGATGACATCAGTCAAATTGAACATAGTCCTCTACCAATCATAATGCCTCAGGCAAAATTAGTCCAGAAAAAAACTGTCGCTTACCTTGTTTCCAATTTTGCCACTTTTAGACCAGGAACCCCCATTAAATTTATGTATTTATTTGTTACATTTGTATCCCACATTTTCCCACCTATTTGCAGGTTCAATGTGGCTTACATAGTACCGGAGAGGCATACGTCGACTTCGTTATGAACAATTACAAGGTGATGTAGTGGTAGAATAAGGATCATTGGAACAGACACGTAGGGAATCGTCAAACGGAAGAGTTATGTTATGCCATTACTTGTTTTGGTTTCGTTGTGTTGCATGGTTTTGGCAGTTAAGTTGGTTCGGTAGGGTATGCCTTTTTGAACAGGTTAGTTTTTAGTGCTTTCCGGAAGTTTAGGTGGTCGTACGTTGTTTTCACGGCTTTTGGTTATGCGTTCCATAGTTGTGTGCTCAAGTAGGAAAAACTGGATGCATAAGTTGATTTATATTTAAGTCCTTTGCAGCTTAGGTAGTGGAGATTTAGGTATGTTCATGCTGAACCGAATGTGTTTCCTGTTGGTAGGTCTATAAGGTCAGCCATGTATCCCAGGGCTTCGCCGTAGATAATTTTGTGAACCATGGTGCAGATTTTGAAGGTAATACATTCTTTGATTGGTAGCCAGTGTAGTTTTTCAAGGAAGGGAAGGGAAATGGGACTTGATATACCGCCTTTGTGTGGTATTTTGCAACTACATTCAAAGCAGTTTACATATATACAGGTACTTATTTTGTACCTGGGGCAAAGGAGGGTTAAGTGGGTTTTGCGCTTTCAAATCGCGTTTTTCCAAATTTGAGCCTGGCTGCCGTGTTTTGAGCGGTCTGAAGTTTCTTTAGGATTTGTTCTTTGCATCCCGCATAAATTCCGGTGCAGTAATCTGCGTGGCTTAGTACCATTGATTGTCTCAGGTTGCGAAATGTTTCCCTCGGGAAGAATGGTTTCATTCGTTTGAGTTTCCACATTGAGTGGAACATTTTCTTAGCTGTGGATTTCACTTGGCCCTCTAGTGTAAAGTTACGGTCCAATGTAACTCCGAGGATTTTCAGGCTGTCTGAGATAGGGAGGATATAAATCCATCCCAACTGAACAGGGCTTTCTTAAAAAAAAAACAACAACACTCCAACATTTCCCTCAAGTGCACAGGCCACTACCTATCATGTTAGGACTTAAATATCATTGAACAAATATTAAACTTCACTCTCTGTAACACCAGTAGCCAGTGTATTGCCCTTTAATTTTGATGCCATGCGGTGCATTTTGCATCATCTAAAAAGGGCATAATGTCATGTGGAATACATTTCTGCCTAAGTGTATTCTATAAGCGGTATATAGAATATGCTTAGTTGCTATCACAGCGCTTAAAACTACACGTATCCATTTACACCAAGGGAAATGTGGCATAAATGCTGGTGTGTAGATTTATGCGCACAGGGCCATATTCTATAACGGTGTGCGTAAATTTTGGAACGCCCGTGAAATGCCAATTTCCCCAACCATAACCATACCCTTTTTTGACTGCGCGCATTACAATTTAGGCCGTGTTTTGAGCGGTCTGAAGTTTCTTTAGGATTTGTTCTTTGCATTTCAGAATACGCTTAGCAAGTTGTGCGTGTAAATTCTAATTATTGCCAATTAGTGCTCATTATTGCTTGTTAAGACCTGTTATCAATGCTGATTAGCTTGCGTTACGTGCGTTATTGTAGAATACGCTTCAATTTCGGCACGGAAAACTAGGCACAATATATAGAATCTGGGGGATAGTGTATTACAGTAATCTGTACCCTTCCACCCCAAAACCACAGTATTGATCTAGAACCTGTAGGATCTAGATCAATACTACAGGTTGTAGATCAATACTGTGGTCTAGAAAGTAAAACCTGTAGGATGCAGATTCTATCTTAACCCCTCAAAAAACGAAGGGGCCCTTTTGCTAAACCATGTGGGCGCCTATGCATGCCCAACACACGCCAAATTAGAGTTACTGCTCGGTTATTGCGTGGCCCTTGCGGTAATTTCAATTTTGGCCCGCGTCCGCTACGCGTGTCTGAAAAATATGTTTTATTTTCTGACACGTGGCAGCTACACGCATCAAGTGGAATTTGACGCGCATAGACTATTACCGCCCGGTTACCATGTGAGACCTTACCGCTACGTCAATGGCTTGTGGTAAGGTCTCAGACCCCAAAATGGATGCACGGCAATTTTCATTTTGCCACACGTCCATTTTAGGCAAAAAAAAGGCATTTTTTTGTAGATGCACTAAAAAAATAATTCTGCACACGCCCAAAACACGCGTCTACGCTACCGCAAGCAATTTTTCAGCATATCTTACTAAAAGGACCCCAAAGCTTATAAAGTGATATTCTCACTACTGACTCCAGCTGCTTTTTCCCAGAGAGTGCGGAGTCTAGTTTAAATTCCAGATTTCACACTACAGATGAAACAGGAATAAAGAACCCACCAACTAACCAGAGAAATCTAGACTGCCTCAACCTTGATTGACTGCACTTTTTTGTCCTTTAGATTGTAAGCTCCTTTGAGCAGGGACTGTCCTTCTTTGTTAATTGTACAGCGCTGCGCAACCCTGGTAGCGCTTTAGAAATGTTAAGTAGTAGTAGTAGTAACTAACACCTATCCCAGCTCTACAGGCGGTAACTTCCAGCCAACCCACAAAATCTCTGTCTTAGCATTTACTCCACCATTAGTTATACACAAGAGCCCAACATGTATGATATATTTGTTGCCTTCCCAAATAAGAGGGACACCTGGACATCATAAGCTTGCACATAAAACAAATAACCACTCTCAGATAAAAGTATTGTGAGAAGTTAAACATAGCTATTAAAATAACAGGGCTGATAATCATGATTAGGGTTACTATTAGGCTCATTTTCGAAAGAGATGGACGTCCATCTTTCGACATAAATCGGTATAATCGAAACCCGATTTTTGACGTCTACAACTGCACTCCATCGCAAGGATGTCCAAATTTCAAGGGGCTTGTTGGAGGCGTGGTGAAGGCGGGACTTGGGCATGCCTAAGACTTGGACATCTTTGAGCCATAATCAAAAAAAGCAAGGACGTCCTAAAGTAAAACTTAGACGTTTTCAGCTGGATGTGTTTTGTTTTTTTAAAGAAAAAAGCACAAAAAGGTGCTCAAAATGACCAGATGACCACCGGAGGGAATCGGGGATGACCTCCCCTTACTCCCCCAGTGCTCACTAACCCCCTCCCATCCTCAAAAAACATCTTTAAAAATATTTCGTGCCAGCCTCTATGCGAGCCTCAGATATCATACTCAGGTCCATGACAGCGCACAGCGCCTGCAGGTCCCTGGAGCAGTTTTAGTGGGTACTGCAGTGCACTTCAGACAGGCAGACCCAGGCCCATACCCCCCCTACCTGTTACATTTGTGGAGGAAACAGCGAGCCCTCCAAAACCCACCAGAAACCCACTGTACCCACATCTAGGTGCCCCCCTCCACCCGTAAGGGCTATGGTAGTGGTGTACAGTTGTGGGTAGTGGGTTTTGGGGGTGTTTTGTGGGGCCCAGCACACAAGGTAAGGGAGCTATGTACCTGGGAGCATTTTATGAAGTCCACTGCAGTGCCCCCTAGGGTGACCGGTTGGTGTCCTGGCATGTCAAAGGGACCAGTGCACTAGAAATGCTGGCTCCTCCCATGTCCAAATGGCTTGCATTTGGATGTTTATGACATGAATGTCTTTGGTTTTGAAAATCGCCGAAAGTCAAAGCGTCCTTGTCTAGGGATGTCCAAATTTAAGCATTTGGACGTTTCTGACGGTATTTTCGAAACGAAAAATGGACGTTCATCTTTTTTCAAAAATATGGGCTTCCCCGCCCCTGGATTTGGACGTTTTGCAAAGTCGTCCAAATCGCAACTTGGACGTTTCTTTCAATAATGCCCCTTCATATATCCTCTTTTTGGACTTTTTCAGATATGTCCTCCAGGATTTTTTTTTTTGGGGGGGGGGGGGGTCCTTTTACTAAGGTGAGCTCACATTTTTAGTGTGTGCTAAAAATAGGCACACGCTAAACGTTATAGATGCCCTAGGAATACATTGGCATCTCTAACGTTTAGCGCGTGCCTATTTTTAACATGAGCTAAAAATGTGAACGCCCCTTAGTAAAAGACCCCCTTAATTTTTAGGGAAATGTCCTCTTTTTGTTATGCACCTATGACCAACACACCTACCCACATAATGAGAGAAGCCTATTAATCTGTCTGGACACATGGTGGGGTGGGGGAGGGGGACTAAAGAGAGAGAGAAAGGCATTGCTGATCTCCTGTCTGTTCCCCTGCTGGTTGAATCTGTCAAAGGAATTTTGTTCCTACAGCACAACTTTAAACATATGTCATGCAAAGACTTTCACACATATCTCAGAAGCCAGCCAAAGTTGTTGAGGGATATTCGCTCTTCTGATAAGTACACTTCGGATCAGACTCAGTCAAACTCAAATCCAGAGGTTCTTGAAAAGTAGATTGTCTACTGTTGTACTGTAAGTCAGTCACTGTTTGATGTGTACTCATTAACTAAAGGGAAGAGGAAAGGGAAATGAGACTTGACATCAGGGGCGTAGCCAGACAGCCAATTATGGGTGGGCCTCAGTCCAAAATGGATGGGCATGGAATTCAGCCCCTCCTGGCCCCCCTCAACTGTGCTCTCCCCCTACCCTCAAACACAAAATATTAAATACCTGAGCGAGTAGGGATCCCCAAACTGCACCAGCTGAAGATTTCCTCCTCGGGAAGCCAGTGCTCTTCCAAACAGCAGGTGGCAGCACTTGACTTGAGCTGACGCTGTTGGCAGTAGCCCATACATGCTCAGTGCTTCCGCCTGGTGAAAACTGAGCATGTGCAGAGAGGCCGGTGTGTGGTGCCAGTTGCCGTTTGGAAGAGCATTGACTGCCTGACAAGGAGGAAATTCTGGTGGGGTTTGAAGACTCCTACTAGCCACAGCAAGAGAGCCACAAATTTGGGTGGACCTGAGTACAAATTGGGTGCTGTAGCTACACCACTATTTGATATACTGCCTTTCTGAGGTTTTTGCAACTACATTCAAAGCGGTTTACATATATTCAGGTACTTATTTTGTACCAGGGGCAATGGAGGGTTAAGTGACTTGCCCAGAGTCACAAGGAGCTGCAGTGGGAATTGAACCCAGTTCCCCAGAATCAGCTGTACTAACCACTAGGCTACTCCTCCACTAGCAACATTCCATGTAGAAGCCTGCCCTTGCAGATCAGCAATGCGGCCACGCAGGCTTCTGTTTCTGTGAGTCAGACTCACAGAAACAGAAGCCTGCGCAGCCACGTTGCTGATCTGCAAGGGCAGGCTTCTACATGGAATGTTGCTAGTGGAATAGCAACATTAACATTCCATGTAGAATCTCAAATAGTAGCAACAGAATCTCAAATAGGGCAAGGGAAATGGGACTTGATATACCGCCTTTCTGAGGTTTTTGCAACTACATTCAAAGTGGTTTACATACATTCAAGTACTTATTTTGTACCTGGGGCAATGGAGGATTAAGTGACTTGCCCAGAGTCACAAGGAGCTGCAGTGGGAATTGAACTCAGTTCCCCAGGATCAAAGTCCACTGCACTAACCACTAGGCTACTCCTCCACTCTAAAGGCTATGCTTAAATATATCTTTAGCAAATGAAGCAACCATTTTTATTTTTTTTCTGTCCTCTTTTTTGACTCACCTTAAAAAGAGAGGATAGAACCTCTGTCCATGTGGGTGTTGTCTACAGACCTCCGACACAATTGGAGGACCTAGATAAAGATCTGATCGCTGATATTCAAAAGTTGGGGAAGAAAAGAGAGGTGCTGTTGTTGGGAGATTTCAATCTGCCGGATGTAGATTGGGCGGTTCCGTCTGCGGAATCGGAAAGAAGTAGAGAGATCGTGAATGCTTTTCAAAGTGCTTTGCTCAGACAAATGGTGTCAGAACCCACGAGGGAAGGAGCGACGCTAGATCTGGTACTCACAAATGGGGATAATGTGTCAAATGTCCGAGTGGGTGCCCACCTGGGCAGCAGTGACCATCAAACGGTTTGGTTTGATATGACGGCTGAAGAGGAGGGTGGCCACTCAAAACTCAAAGTCCTGGATTTCAAACATGCTGACTTTAGTAAAATGGGGGAATACCTGAGGAAGGAGCTGATGGGATGGGAGGAAATACAATAAGTGGAAGGACAGTGGTCCAGGCTGAAAGAAGCTATAAATAGGGCCACGAACCTTTATGTAAGGAAAGAGAAAAAGGAAACCGATATGGTTCTCCAAGCAAGTGGCTGAGAAAATAAAGGCTAAAGAGTTGGCATTCCAGAAATACAAAAAAACTCAAGAAAAGGGACACGAGGAGGAATAACGGATGAAACTGAAAGAAGCCAAGAGAGAGATACGTCTGGCGAAAGCGCAAACGGAAGAACAAATGGCTAGAAATGTAAGGAGGGGTGGCAAAATTTTCTTCAGGTATATTAGTGAAAGGAGAATGACTAAAAAGGGAATTGTGAGCTAAAAGATACTGCGAACCGCTATGTGGATAATGATGAAGAAAAAGCAAATTTGCTAAATAGATACTTCTGTTCTGTTTTCACAGAAGAAAATCCTGGAGAAGGACCGCGATGGACTGCAAAAAGTACAAATGAGATTGAAGTGGACAGAGCACCGTTCACGGAAGAGAGTGTGTATGAACAACTTGAAAAGCTAAAGGTGGACAAAGCAATGGGACCGGATGGGATCCACCCTAGGATATTGAGGGAGCTCAGAGAGGTTCTGGCGGGTCCTCTTAAAGATTTGTTTAATAAATCCTTGGAGACGGGAGAGGTTCCGAGGGATTGGAGATCGGCGGATGTGGTCCCTCTTCACAAAAGTGGTGATAGGGAAGAAGCTGGAAACTACAGGCCGGTAAGCCTCACTTCGGTTATTGGAAAAGTAATGGAAGCGATGCTGAAGGAAAGGATAGTGAATTTTCTGGAAGCCGATAAGTTGCAAGATCCGAGACAACATGGATTTACCAAAGGGAAATTGTGCCAAACGAACCTCATTGAGTTCTTTGATTGGGTGACAGGAGAATTGAATCAGGGATGAGCTATGGACGTAATCTACTTAGATTTCAGCAACGCTTTTGACACGGTTCCCCACAGGAGGCTCTTAAATAAACTGGATGGGCTGAAGATAGGACCCAAAGTGGTGAACTGGATTAGGAACTGGTTGACGGACAGACGCCAGAGGGTGGTGGTGAATGGAATTCGCTCGGAGAAGCGAAAGGTAAGTAGTGGAGTGCCTCAAGGATCGGTGCTGGGGCCGATTCTGTTCAATATATTTGTGAGTGACATTGCCGAAGGGTTAGAAGGTAAAGTTTGCCTATTTGCGGATGATACTAAGATCTGTAACAGAGTGGACACCCCGGAGGGAGTGGAAAACATGAAAAAGGACCTACGGAAGCTAGAAGAATGGTCTAAGGTTTGGCAATTAAAATTCAATGCGAAGAAATGCAAAGTGATGCACTTAGGAAGTAGAAATCCACGGGAGACGTATGTGTTAGGCGGGGAGAGTCTGATAGGTACGGGCGGAGAGAGGGATCTTGGGGTGATAGTATCTGAGGATTTGAAGGCGAAGAAACAGTGTGACAAGGCGGTGGCCGTAGCTAGAAGGTTGTTAGGCTGTATAAAGAGAGGTGTGACCAGCAGAAGAAAGGGGGTGTTGATGCCCCTGTATAAGTCGTTGGTGAGGCCCCACCTGGAGTATTGTGTTCAGTTTTGGAAGCCATATCTTGTTAAGGATGTAAAAAGAATTGAAGCGGTGCAAAGAAAAGCTACGAGAATGGTATGGGATTTGCGTTACAAGACGTATGAGGAGAGACTTTCTGAACTAAACATGTATACTCTGGAGGAAAGGAGAAACAGGGGTGATATGATACAGACGTTCAAATATTTGAAAGGTATTAATCCGCAAACGAACCTTTTCCGGAGATGGGAAGGTGGTAGAACGAGAGGACATGAAATGAGATTGAAGGGGGGCAGACTCAAGAAAAATGTCAGGAAATATTTTTTCACGGAGAGAGTAGTGGATGCTTGGAATGCCCTCCCGCGGGAGGTGGTGGAAATGAAAACGGTAACAGAATTCAAACATGCATGGGATAAGCATAAAGGAATCCTGTGCCGAAGGAATGGATCCTCAGGAGCTTAGTCAAGATCGGGAGGCGGGGCTGGTGGTTGGGAGGTGAGGATAGTGCTGGGCAGACTTATACGGTCTGTGCCTGTGCCAGAGCCGGTGGTTGGGAGGTGGGGCTGGTGGTTGGGAGGCGGGGATAGTGCTGGGCAGACTTATACGGTCTGTGCCTGTGCCAGAGCCGGTGGTTGGGAGGTGGGGCTGGTGGTTGGGAGGCGGGGATAGTGCTGGGCAGACTTATACGGTCTGTGCCCTGAAGAGCACAGGTACAAATCAAAGTAGGGTATACACAAAAAGCTGCAAATATGAGTTATCTTGTTGGGCAGACTGGATGGACCGTGCAGGTCTTTTTCTGCCGTCATCTACTATGTTACTATGTTACTATGACTCTGCAAATATGGTAACCCTAGGCATGATCCTTGAAATGATTGATTTCCAACCTGATGTCTCTATTCCCTATACTACATTCCGGCACCTCCCAATCAGAAATGACTGGAATCATCCCCACACCACATCTCCCAGTCCTAAATTTGACAAGTGAGTCCACATAATGCTATCTTCTAACATGTCAAAAGCAGAAGTTATGTCAAGCATAAATAGCAACATGGCTGTATCTGCATCCACATGACCCTGAAGTAAAATCCTAGTAGATATGTAACAATGGTCCACTGAGTCTTCCCAGGAAGATGGCTAGAGCTGTACCTGCCACTCTGTACAGTTTGTACTTCTCTATGCCTCCTTTGAAATGTGAGAATCCTTTAAGTTATGCTTTGATTCCATTCTTTTGCTATACAGGGATCCTTTATGTTTATCCACAGTCCCAGTACTGTGTGGTCTACAAAAACCACTCTGAAACTTTTAACCCTCCATTGGATGCCATTAGATGTTTGCTCTGAGAGCAATTATTTGATGTTTAGAGAAAAGGCCAAAGATTATTATTTTTAGCAGGCTTGTTGGATTAACTATGATTTATAACGTTTTAAATTTGGTCCTTGGTTTGAAGATTTATTTAATCCTTGAGTTTAATACATTTCTAATTTGTTCTTTACACTTAAACTGATTATGTTGTATTTTGATTGTTTTTAAGTTGTTTAAGTAATATGTTTTTTTTTGTTTCTAATGTTTCCTGTGGGGTTCTTTTACAAAGACCTGTAAGGGCTTATGCGCGTCCAGCGTGCGCCAAATTGTCCGGCTACCGTGAACCCCGAGTAGTAATTCTGAATTTAGCGCACACCAAAAACGTGCAATAGAAAATATTTTCTATTTTCCACCACAAGGTGCCTACCCGGCAGTAAACAGCAGTTGGCCCAGGCTACATTCTTACCGCCCGGGTAGCACGTGAGACCTAGGTCAGTGGGTGGTGGTAAGGTCTCAGGCCAAAAATGGACACACGCTGGTTTCAAAATTGTACCACACATACATTTTCCAGCTCCTTAAAAAAAGGCCCTGTTTTCCTAGATGTGGTAAAAAATGACCCAGGTCACGCCCGAAAGACGCGCTCGCACTACCGATGCCACATTTTGCCGTGGCTTAGTAAAAGGGCCCCATATTTATGCAATCCGCCAAGTATCCTGTGAAAGTGGCAGAATGTAAATTGCTTCATTTTTTGTTTTAATTTTTATTCATCAATTTTCAAAATATTATAATCACATTATTTTTTTTACCTTGTGCTTTCCCACTCATGGCAGGCTCAATGAGGCTTACATGGGGCAATGGAGGGTTAAGTGACTTGCCCAGAGTCACAAGGAGCTGCCTGTGCCTGAAGTGAGAATTGAACTCAGTTCCCCAGTACCAAAGTCCACCACCCTAACCACTAGGCCACTCCTCCACTGTTGCTACTGTTTGAGATTCTACATGGAATGCTGCTATTCCACTAGCAACATTCCTTGTAGAAGTCGGCCCTTGCAGATCACCAATGTGGCCGCGCAGGCTTCTACATGGAATGTTGCTAGTGGAATAGCAACATTCCATGTAAAATCTCCAATAGTAGCAACATTCCATGTAGAATCTCCAATAGTATCTATCTTATTTTTGTTACATTTGTACCCTGCGCTTTCCCACTCATGGCAGGCTCAATGCGGCTTACATGGGGCAATGGAGGGTTAAGTGACTTGCCCAGAGTCACAAGGAGCTGCCTATGCCTGAAGTGGAAATTGAACTCAGTTCCTCAGGACCAAAGTCCACCACCCTAACCACACTGCAATAAAGGAAAACAACAGAAAAGGAAAAATATATATCAACATATATCATGAAAACATTATAATAATTATAGTCCACAATTATTAGGTAACAGAGCCAAGATATTAAGCAAGTAAAATAAAGGAAAAAGAATAATTAAGGGGATCTTTTACTAAAGCTTAGCTCGAGTTTTGTGCAGCAGGGCCCATAGGAATAAAATGGGCCCCACTGCAGATAACTCAAGCTAAGCTTCAGTAAAAGACCCCCTAACAGAATAGACACCAATATCAGGAACAATCCTCGGCCAGCATAACAATGCATCCTGAACTGTGGGATTTAAGTCTGAATCTTCATTTCCTCTTCAGCTTGGAGAAAAGGCAGCTGAGGGGAGATATGATACAGGTCTATAAAATAATGAGTGGAGTTGAATGGGTAGATGTGAAGCGTCTGTTCACGCTTTCCAAAAATACTAGGACTAGGGGGCATGCGATGAAGCTACAATGTAGTAAATTTAAATCCAATCGGAGAAAATGTTTCTTCACCCAACGTGTAATTAAACTTTGCAATTCGTTGCCAGAGAATGTGGTAAAGGCGGTCAGCTTAGCGGAGTTTTAAAAAGGTTTGGATGGCTTCCTAAAGGAAAAGTCCATAGACCGTTATTAAATGGACTTGGGGAAAATCCACTATTTCTGGGATAAGCAGTATAAAATGTTTTGTACATTTTTGGGATCTTGCCGGGTATTTGTGACCTGGATTGGCCACTGTTGGAAACAGGATGCTGGGCACGATGGACCTTTGGTCTTTCCCAGTATGGCAATACTTATGTACTTATTTTGAAAGGTGAAACAGCAAGCACAAGGAAACCGAAACAAAAAACTTATACCCAGAGTTTGCGACCTAAAGCGCAAGGCCAAGAATTCCCGGCATCTCCTCTGGGTATTCCTAGATAAATCAGGAAAAATTCTTATCTTTGACCCCAAGAAATCACAATCCGTAGATCAAAAATATAATTTCAGAACATTATCTCTGTCTGGTTTAAATTATTTTAAATGTATACATAAAACAAATCCCTTTGAGTATTTGCCTGTATGTAACTACCCCCCCCCCCCACCCCCGTTTACAAAGCTGTGTGGCATTACAGACACAGCCCATTCAAAGTGAATGGGCTGTGTCGGCCGTACCGCACCACCTGCCGCCAGCGTGGCTTAGTAAACAGGGGGGTATGTTTTGATCTGCATGGGTTGTACAATAGTGACATCAATAATCCCTAAATCTTGCACCTCAGATGTCTGGTTTTCCCATCTATCGTTGTGGCCCTGACAAGGTCGCCCAAAGACAGCAAAACAAGGGAAACAATGAAACTTCCACAGTAACAGAAAGAAGAAAGGAAGGGGTGAAGATGCCAACCAAGGTTGCTCCAAAATAGAGACCAAAATAAAGTCCAGAAGGCCAATACTTAAAAGTGAAAACTTTACTCTCCAAGGTGCATAGGACGCATGGACAGACTTGACCCAACATGGGCCATGTTTTGGCTGCAAAAGCTTCCTCAGGGGTCTGTACAGTAGATAGGTAGCGTACAGGAAAAATACAAATGAAAATACGTACATATGTGTGTGCAAATGTATATATAAAAGAGGTTTAAATACGGGCGTAAGCTGAAATTAAAACTAGTGTGCAGCTACTTACGGCAACAGCCCTTACCCTCACTGATTGACCTAACGGTAAAAGCTCATGCACTACCCACGGGGTAACCGTGCAGTGTGCACCAACTGCTGATTACTGCCGGGAATGCCCCCTCCCCCCATTGGTAGAAAATAGAAAATTTTCTACCTCAGGATTCGTCAGGCACCAAAACTCGGAATTATCGCCAGGCGCACACTCTAGCCCGGCAGTAGTGTCGATTTGGCATGCGCTACCCGCTCGTTAGTTCTACTACTACTACTACTACTACTTAACATTTCTAGAGCGCTACTAGGGTTACGCAGCGCTGTACAAATTAACAATTAAGGACGGTCCCTGCTCAAAGGAGCTTACAATCTAAAGGACGAAATGTCAAGTTGGGGTAGTCTAGATTTCCTCAATGGAGGTATAGTGGTTAGGTGCCGAAGGCGACATTGAAGAGGTGGGCTTTGAGCAAGGATTTGAAGATGGGCAGGCAGGGGGCTTGACGTATGGGCTCAGGGAGTTTATTCCAAGCATGGGGTGAGGCGAGGCAGAAAGGGCGGAGCCTAGAGTTGGCAGTGGTGGAGAAGGGTACTGAAAGGAGGGATTTGTCTTGAGAGCAGAGGTTACGGGTAGGGACGTAAGGGGAGATGAGGGTAGAGAGGTACGGAGGGGCCGCAGATCGAGTACATTTGTAGGTGAGTAAGAGAAGCTTGAACTGTATGCGGTATCTGATTGGGAGCCAGTGAAGTGACTTGTTCTCCCCCGCCTTTGTAAAAGGGCCTCAAAAAGAAGACTTAAGATATTTTCCAAAAGACAGCAGGGAATCCATCTGCCTCAACTCTAAAGGAAGGGCATTCCACAGCAGGGCCACCGAGAGCGGGGGGGGGGGGGAGGCAAAATTTCCCAGGCCTCCAAGGAGGGCCCGGCGCCAGGGTCTCTCGCTCTCTCCTGCTCCCAGGCTGCCGACATCGCAGTCCCGTCTCCACCTGCCTACCCTCAGCTCCCTTCTGTCTGTCATCCGACCCCCCCATTGTGCAGCTCCTTCTGTGTGAAAGCGGCAGATCGCCTCGGGCGGGCCTTTCCTCGCTGTGTCTCGCCCTCCACTGATGTAATTTCCTATTTCCACAAGGGCGGGACACAGTGAGGGCAGGCCCACCTGAGGTGAGCTGCCGCTTTCGCACAGAAGGCGCTGCAAGGTAGCGCTGCGCTGCCGATTTAGAGATTTTTTTTTTATTTAAATGCAGGGAGCCGGGTGGTAGACAGAAGGGAGCTGAGGGTAGGCAGGTGGAGACTGGGGACTGTGGCACCGGCGGCCTGGGAGCAGGAGAGAGAGGTGACAGCAGTAGCGATTGGTGGGTCGGGGGGGGGGGGGCGATCCTTGGGGGGGCGCAGCCTTGCCCCATGCCCGGCTCAGTCTCTCGGTGGCCCTATTCCACAGAGCTCGGCCTGCAAAAGAGAGCATATGAGCGTGATTTTCTTTAAGACGGACTTGGTGAAACAAAGAGACTCCAAGATATACAGAGCAGGTACCTGGATATAGCTCAGTATTAAATATCCATGTCTAATTCAGCCTGCGTCTCTCAGCAGGTTTAAAACAGCTGACTACTGGGGGCTTAATATCACCCGGTATATTTATTTGCTGGATCCCTCACTATCTTGGCAAATCCACTTTCAGACAGAGACCAAGATTAAAGGCAATGGAGGTCAGAATCATATCTGTGACATCATGTTCATCACTGCCTCATATTTATTAAGGTAAAATGTCATATTGAGTCATATTTTGCAGACGTGAATTGGGTTTGAAGGTTAAAAAGCAATATACAGACCATATTACTACTACTACTACTTAACATTTCTAGAGCACTACTAGGGTTACGCAGCGCTGTACAAATTAATAACTAAGGACGGTCCCTGCTCAGAAGAGCTTACAATCTAAAGGATGAAATGTCAAGTTGGGGTAGTCTAGATTTCCTGAGTAGAGGTGTTGTGATTAGGTTTTAATACTTATTTAGGTTATTACTACAAAATAAATTGATGGGCCCTTTTGCTATGCCATGTAGGTGCCCTAAGCGTGTCCAACACATGCCAATTTGGAGCTCCTGTGTGGCCCGGGCAGTAATTTCATTTTTTGCGCATGTCAGATACGTGCACTGGAAAATATTTTTGTATTTTCCAATGCATGGCACTAACTGGGCGGTGTACGCGCACTGACGATTACCGCCTGGTTAACGCATGAGACCTTACCGCTAAGTCAATGGGTGGCGGTAAGGTCTCAGACTAGAGAGTTGCACGGGGACAGAAATCTTACCCATCCCCGCCCATCCCTGCTAGAATCTTACCCGTCCCCACCCATCCCCGCAAAAATTTAAACTATCCCAACCCGTCCCCACCTGTCCCCGCAAGAATTTAGCCCATCCCCATAAGAATTTAATAGTACATAAAAGAAAGTTCCAGTCAGCTCCCTCAGTCTCTCTCTGGATTTGAGCCACAGCACTGTAGGCAAGGAAGGAATGGAAGTTGGAACTTGGAACACTCTGGTGCGCACATGTAAGATTTGTCTCTGATTCACTGGCAGTGTGTGCTGAGAGGTCGCCACATGCACGCGCCAGTAGGTCAGGTGACATCTGATTCTCGTGCCTGTGTCAGAGCTGAGGTCTGTGCACCAGCCTGGGAGCAAAGAGGATTAATAGTAACATAGTAAGTGAAAGCAAATAGACCTGAACGGTCCATCCACTCTGCCCAATAGTCACACTCATGATCAATTCATCATTAAATCAACGAGTGTGATATTATATACTTGATTATGGTCTTTCTTTCGTGTTTCTGGAACAAAGACCACAGAAGTCTATCTGGCCCCAACCTTATGTTCCAACTGCTGGAGTTGCCATCGAAGCCCACTCCAGCCTATTCATGTTCTCATTTGTGGGACACAGACCATAAAAGTCTGTCCAGCACTGTCCTCATGTTCCAGCCACTGAAGTTGCTGTCTAAGCCCTTTCCAGCCCATCCTAAACCAGATTGCCATGTATGAGACACAGACCATACAAGTCTGCCAGGTATCAGCTCTAGTTCATCACAGCCAGAGTCGCCATCTAAGTGTCACTTGACACATCCACACACATACAGCCATTTAAGGTTAGCACGCCTTTTTGAATTCCGTCATCATTTGTGACTCTACCACCTCCTTAATGGAAGACTTTCCACATTTATGCTATTAAAGCAAGGAAGAAGAGGAGGAGGAGGAGGAGGAGACAGCACTCAAATAAATTGGTATTCGGTAGATGAGAGGCTGGTGCAGGTGCAGGTGCAGCTTACACTTCCACGGGAAGCCCACAGAACTGGTTCCATCCCTGCGGGAACCCCGCAGGAACTGCCTCCGTCCCCACGGGAACCCCGCAGAACTGCTTCCATCCCCACGGGAACCCCGCGGGAACTGCCTCCGTCCCCGCGGGAATCCCGCGGGTTCCGCGGGATTCCCGCGGGGACGGAAGCCGTGCAGCTCTCTATCTCAGACCCACAATGCTTTTTTTACAGGCATGCTGAAAAACGGATCTGTGCATATCCGATACACCAGGGGCATAGCCAGACTTCTGCGAGAGGGGGGTCCAGAGCCCACGGTGAGGGGGCATATTTTAGCCCTTCTGGCACCGCCGACCCCCCTGCCACTTTTGGCGCCACCCTCCCTCCCGCCGCCGCCAATGCTCCCCAACCCCCGCCAGCCAAAGTCCCCTTCAGCGCCAGTCTCCGAGCCTGGCGCGTTCGCTGATCTGGATTCTGTTTCTGTGAGTCCTGCACGTTCCTACGTGCAGGACGTCAGGACTCACAGAAACAGAATCCAGATCAGCAACGTGACGGAGACCGGCGCTGAAGAGGACTTCGGCTGGCGGGGGTTGGGGACCCCCACCAGCAAAGGTACCTGAAGGCGGCAGTGGTGGGGGGAGGGGGGGTCGAATGTGGTGGGGGAGGGTCGGCGGCGGAGAGTGAAAGCAGGTGGGCCAGGTGCCCCCATGGCCCCACCTAGCTACGCCCCTGCGATACACACGCCTACGCTAGGGCAGGCTATATTTTTCAATGCACCTTGGTCAAAGGACCCCTGAATGAAACATTCTGTTTATCTCTGGAACTATGTATCAGCAGAGTCGGTGGTGGATGTTTTGCTGTGTGGTTAAATCAACATTGGCGAAGAAAGGTTATATGAAACATGGGATTGCGTATCCAGGGGCACTGCATTAAAAATAAACACACGGAAATGTTACAGTACCTGATTAAGGAATAGTCTTGCCACCAGGGCTCTAAATAAATTGAATGGGAGTCCCAGTTTGCACAGAGCACATTCCACATCCTGCTGTGTTTTTACTAAACTGGTGTCCTTTCGCTTTTCTTGTATTTAAGCCATCATGGTGCAGACTGAAAACGTCAAGTTTAAGATTAAGCAAAACACTAGACTTGCAGGCTGAGGCTGCAGAATTTAAACACGTATTAATTATTGTCAGCCCTTGTGCCGGTTGTTTTGGTACATTTATAAACCGATGGACATTTCTTTTGGGCTTTCAGTGATACGAAGTCTGTTTAGCCTGATTTCTGTCGTTTCGGAAAATGTGCACTGGTAAACATCCAACTTGGAAGTCGCTCTTGAGAAGGTAACATTCTATTACAACCCACTGAAGACATCAAAGGGGAATGAACTGCCACTTTGAAAAAAACAAGACTAATGCGAGATAAATCAAAACTCTATATTGTTCAACATGATTAATTGAAGGAACAAACTCAATAATAAACACTAAAGCAGAAACAGAACACACGGTACGTAAATTGGGAATATAACAAACATTACAAGAAAATAAATACCGCGGTCAGTACAGGTCAAAATTACAGGGTTTACGCGTGACGTTTAGAGCTCAATTTTCGAAAGATTTAGGGCTCCTTTTATTAAACTGCAGTTAAGTGCTAGAGTGCGCTTACTGTGACTTCAAAGGGCGTCCGTGGGACGCGCTCAGGTATCCTGCAGTAAAAACTCAGGGGTCCTTTTAAAAAGGTGCGCTAGCGTTTTTAGCGCATGCTAAAAATAAGCACCCGCTAAACGCCAGTGCGCCTTTGTAAAAGGACCCCTCAATGTGCGCGTGCAAAACATTGCTTACGTTTGATTTTTTTTTTTCTTACTGTACACCGCCTTGTCTGAATTTCTTGAAAAAGGTGGTAAATAAATCCTAATAAATAAATAAATTTGAAGTACCACCCAGCTACCGTGTGCCCCGGGCAGTAATTCTAATTTTTACATGCGTCCGATACGCTGCCCGGTTACCGCAGGGTGAGCACAAGAGTCCTTAACACCACCTCGATGGGTGGCGGTAAGTGCCCCCCCCCCCCAAAAAAATGGCCATACGGCAAGTGGCTCACTTGCCACATGGCCAGTTCTTTAAGAAATGGGAAACCTGCCTTTTACCCACTGCGGTAAAAGGGGGCCTCGGCGTGCGTCAAAAACACGTGGCAACGCCAGAACAGGGGTTCTTTTACCGCAGCTTCGTAAAAGGATCCCTATGTGAATTAAGGCTTCCTATCCGTTTCCGCATACATTTCAAGCTTGACTTATAAGTGCATTCACTCTGCAGCCCCTCAGTACCTCTCCACCCTCATTTCTCCATACACTCCTCCCCGGGAATCTGTTCACTGGGTAAATCTCTCTTATCTGCTCCCTTCTCCTCCACTGCTAACTCCAGACTCCGTTCCTTTTATCTTGCTGTACCATATGCCTGGAATAGACTTCCTGAGCCGGTACGTCAAGCTCCATCTCTGGCCGCCTTCAAATCTAAGCTAAAAGCCCACCTTTTTTATGCTGCTTTTAACTCTTAACCCTTATTCACTTGTTCATAACCCTTATTTTATCATCCTCTCTTTAATATTCCCTTATCCCTTATTTGTCCTGTTTGTCTGTCCTAATTAAATTGTAAGCTCTGTCGAGCAGGGACTGTCTCTTCATGTTCAAGTGTATAGCGCTGCATACGTCTAGTAGCGCTATAGAAATGATAAGTAGTAGTAATTAAGGATAAATAATCAATACAGGATTTATAAGTAACAGGAAGAAAAAAAACCGAATAATAATAACAACAAAAATTGACTCCGTATAGTCCTGAACCTGAGGGGGGAGGCAAGAACCAATACCCTTCAAGGACTAGGGAATTAAAAAGAAAAAAATTATAGTGAAAACTAGCAAGGTGAATGTCTTTAAACTATAATAACCCAGATCATGGGGTTACCTCTTCTCCATCTGTAGACAATCCTGTACGTTCCAAGAAAAATTGCAACTGAGAAAGTTCATAAAAATACATAAGTGTGATTAGCAAACTGGATCAAACATTTGCAAGGATATCGTAACTGAAACTTAGCTCCAATATCAATAACACGCTGACGAAGGCTCAAAAATTGCCTACGCTTGGATTGAGTGGATTTAGCCACATCAGGAAATAATAAATTCTTCCCTCCCAAGAACTCTGCATCTGTATTCTTGAAGTAAAGAGGTATTAAAGCTTCCTTATCTTGGTTAAAGAAAAATGTCACTAATAAAGAGTGAATAGATTAAAAAAAAAAGAATTGCCTCAATATTGAACTGTAGGCCAGACCCATGAATTCAAGAATGTGAGATGTCCATGAACTAAGCAACTCTAACTCTCCCTTATGGCTTTCACATTGTCCTTCGGATTCTATATATGGCGCGCAAAATTGTGCGCACAAATTTGGGCACACACCCAATTTGCACAACAATTTAATTTTTTTTTTTTTACATTTGTACCCTGCGCTTTCCCACTCATGGTGGCTTACATATTGTATACAGGTACTTATTTGTACCTGGGGCAATGGAGGGTTAAGTGACTTGCCCAGAGTCACAAGGAGCTGCCTGTGCCTGAAGTGGGAATTGAACTCAGTTCCCCAAGACCAAAGTCCACCACCCTAACCACTAGGCCACTCCTCCACTGTTGCTACTATTTGAGATTCTACATGGAATGTTGGTTTTCCACTAGCAACATTCCATGTAGAAGTCGGCCCTTGCAGATCACCAATGTGGCCGCGCAGGCTTCTGCTTTTGTGAGTCTGACGTCCTGACTCACAGAAACAGAAGCCTGCGTAGCCTTCTACATGGAATGTTGCTAGTGGAATAGCAACATTCCATGTAGAATCTCCAATAGTATCTATTTTATTTTTGTTACATTTGTACCCTGCGCTTTCCCACTCATGGCAGGCTCAATGCGGCTTACATGGGGCAATGGAGGGTTAAGTGACTTGCCCAGAGTCACAAGGAGCTGCCTGTGCCTGAAGTGGGAATCGAACTCAGTTCCTCAGTTCCCCAGGACTAAAGTCCACCAATAATTAGACACTAGCAATCAATTGATGTTAATTGGCTACATTTAGGATTTACAAGTGCATCTTGCTAAGCGCTATTGTACAAAGATGTGTGTGTAGATCTTTCAGCGTGCAACTGAAAAGGGGGCATGGCCACGGAAAGAGCTTGGGCAGGTCAGGGGTGTTCACTAAAGATCCATGCACTATTATGGAATTTGGTGGATCTGTGCTTAATTTGTGCATGAGGATTTACACCAAGTTTCAGTTGGTGAAGATACTTGCGCTCAAAGTTGAGCACAAATCCCGGCGCTACGCGCTATTCTATAAACGGTATCCAACTCAGAGTGCTGAGTGTTCATTTTTATTTTGTGCCCAAATTTGGGCACCATTTACAGAATCTAGAGACCCTTTTACAGAGCAGCAAAATAAGGCCCCTTTTACCAAGCTGCAGCAAAAGCGGGCTGGCACTGGCGTTGGTGATTGCGCAAAGGCCATTTTTACTGCATTTGGTAAAAGGGAAGTCTCACTTTCTGACAGGAAATGGCTGGGCGGCAAGTAAAGCACTTGCCACGCGGCCATTTCAGGGGGGAGCCCTTACCACCACCCATTAAGGTGGCTGTAAGAGCTCCCGTGTTAACCCCAGGGCTGCCGAGAGGGGGGGCAGGGGGGCAAAATTCCCTGGGCCCGGGCCTCCAAAGGGGGCCCGGCGCCAGGGTCAGGCCGCCGGCTCTGCAGTCCGCGGACTCACCTGCCTGCCTCCACGGCTCTAGGCCCCCTTCATTCAAAGCGTCAATTGCAGATCGCCTCTCTTCTGGCCTTCCCTCCCTGTGTCCTGCCCTCACGGAAACCGGAAGTTACATCAGATGAGGGCGGGACACAGGAAGGCAAGGCCAGAAGAGACGCAATCTGCGACTGCCGCTTTGAATGAAGGGGGCCTGGAGCCGTGGACTGCAGAGGTGGGGGGCGGCGGCTGCGGGGGGAGCAACGGGGGCGGAGGCAGGGCAGCAGGGGTGGGCGGAGGTGGGGTGGCCTTGCCCCAGGCCTGGCCTAGTCTCTCGGCGGCCCTGGTTAACCCAGCAGTAACCGGACAGCGTGTGGCACTGCCCAATTACCACTGGGTACACTCCAGTGCTACAAAAATAAATACATTTTTGTAGCACCGGAAATGATAGCGCACTAGGGGTGGGAAGTACCACCGGGCCACTGCGGTAGCCCGGCGGTACTTCCTGTATAGCAAGTGGTAAGCCCGCGTTGGGCTTACCGCCGCTTAGTAAAAGGAGCCCTAAGCAAACAAAATACATAAAACAAATAAAAAATAACTCCATCATCACACCACACCCAACCCAATCTTACCACACGTTAATCTGGAACTACTACAGGCCCTGGCCCAACACGGGCATTGGCGATAGTTTCAGCCCCAGTGCACGCCTTTTTCCACGCTAGGGAAAATAGGTAGCTACTTTCTAGCGTGGCGCTAACCCAGTGGTAATTGGGCAGCACCACACAGTACCCGATTACCACTGGTGCCGTTAAGTGGTCCCCACGCATGGCTGTACTGTAGGTGAAATCTTACCGCATGGTCATACCACTTTTGGGCCTTTTTACCCGCTGCTGTAAAAAGGGCCGCAACGTGTGGCAAAAACGGCCCTCGCCACTAGCTAGGGTTACCATACGTCCGGATTTACCCAGACATGTCCGGGCAATTGGATGGATTTTGCCAATCTGCCCGTTTCTCCAGAAATCCGGACAAACAGGCAGATTGCTAGCCTCCCCTCCCCTTACTTACTACTGCCCTGGTGGTCTAGTGACCTTTTCCGCCTTCAGGGCAGGAAGGAGCCCCCTCTTTCCTGCCCGGAGCGCTGCCCTGCATGCATCCTTCGTGTTGGTGATCTCGGCGCCGTTTCAGAATGGCTGCCGAGAGTTGAAGTGACCTCGTGAGACCACCAGGGCAGTAGTAAGGTAAGGGGAGGGGGTGACGGGGAGGGGGAGTGATGGGGTGTGTGACAGGGGGGAAGGGAAAATGTGACAGGGGGCGGAACGGGTGTGTGGTGGGGGCGGGGCATGTGTCCTCCTTTTTGGGGGACAAAATATGGTAACCCTACCACTAGCGCAGGGTCCTTTTACCACAGCTTGGTTAAAGGACCCCCTAGTCCTATGTCTGTACATACCATGTAACTTGAAGATAATGCTGTTCTGTTGAGGGGGTGGCCCTTGGGTATGGACAAACATCAGGGCATGCAGAAAAGGATCATGGAGTCGCATGCTGTTGCATCTGTGTGCTTCTCTGAAGGAGACTGAACTGATATTGCACACAATAGACTGCTCAATGGACTGACTTTGATCCACTGCCACTTGCTCCTTTGTTGGGTTGGGACTAAGCTTCTGGTGAAAGGGAGAGCTACTCTTTGGAGAGAGCCTATAGTGAAAAGAGTAGGAGATTGTGTAACGCATGAAAGGGGAAAAGGGATAGAGAAATATTAGTGGGGCTTGCTTTTTGGTTGTTGGGGGGGGGGGGGGGGGGGGGTTGGCAGGAGAGGATAGGTCCCTAGATCCAATATTGTGACCGTCTCTGGAAAAATATGATTAAAGTTGTTGATCCAAAAATGATGAGAATGGTCGATTATTACATCAACGGGTCCAAAATATAAAAATTGAGTTCATGAATTCTGCACTGTCGTCCTTTTTCTAAGGTGCGCTAATGGATTTACCACGTGCTAAATGCCTCACAGCCCATTGTATACCAATGGGTTAAATGGCACATAATGCACACTAATTCATTATCACGCCTTAATTAATTAATTTATTTGTAACACTTATACCCCACGCTTACATAATATAGCAGGTTTACAAGATAACATAGAATGGATGACAGCTGTAATATAGTGTATAAAGAGGTGGACAATTGGATGTGGGTAAGTAAGATGGGTAAGGGAGGAGGGTGGTAGAGGTAGGGAGTGGGAAGAGGGTGTATATTGGGATAGTGTGTTGTTAATTATGGAAGAATGTATAATGAGGGTTGGAAGAGGGATGAATTCAGAAGGATTAAGTAGGGAAGCATATTTCAGGTTCTTATAGTCTAATCCGGGTAGCACGGATGGACTCCTAATTTAAGTCAAGTCATTTGTATAGGCTTGTATAGGCTTGCTTAATAAAAGGACCCCTTTGTTTGCTTTTTTGGCTGTTACCACACACTGGCAGAAGGTTTCAGCATATTGGCTACAATGACACCTAGGTCTTTTTCTTGAGTGCTGATTCCTAAAGTAGACCCTAGCATCAGATAAATATGATTTGGATTATTCTTCCCAATGTGCATCATTTTGCATTTGGTAGGGTGGAGAAAGTTCAGCAGCCAGAAACTATCCATTTGGAGGTGGTGCTAATCAGCCACGTTTGCACGTTTACCCCTGAATTCTTTGTATGGCGACTCAAGCTGTGCTCGCAAATCAGCTTACATAGCCGATTTACATGCGTGACTTCATTGATTAATGAGCCAATCAGTGCTGCTAATTGTCTGCTAACAACCAATTATTGGTGTTAATTAGCCTTCATTGGGAGTTATACACTCATTGTATTCTATGACAACGTGCGTATACTCCGATAGTGTGTAATTTCAAGGCGGCATGTTTAGGAGGTGTTTCTGGGGCGTTCCTATGAGTATGCCCGATCTGCGTTTTATTTAGGTGCTGGCGTTTACACCTGATATCAGCAAGAAGACCTTAGGAAATTGGAAAACTGGGCATCCAAATGGCAGATGAAATTTAATGTGGACAAATGCAAGGCGCTACACATTGGAAAGAATAATCCGAATCATAGTTACCTGATGCTAGGGTCCACCTTTTCTTCACTCAAAGGTCGCTCCATAAACTGTTCCCAAACCTGGGCTTTCTCTAACCAAACACAGATCTGGAAGGTGTTCTGTGGGCAGTTTTGAGTCCCCAGGGAAATACACACCCTAAGGACCCTCTTTCTAGTTGCTTCATTAAGGAGCAGCAGGTTCTGGCCCCATGAAGCTCAACGGCATCTCCCTTCATCAGGAGAAGGCTGCACAAAATCTTGTAGCTTAAACTAGAGGAAAGTCTGGGTGCATTCACTGAGGGCTACTGGTTGCTCTCCTAGACCAGATCTGCCAGGCAAGACCAGGCGGCAGTTATAATACATGTTGAGAAGCTTTTTATTTTTTCTTTATTTTCACTGGGCGTCTAAATGCATAGGCGTAGTTTGACTGTTTCATTTGGGGGGGCAAAGGATGGGGCGGAGCATATTAGCATATTCATTTGCATATATACATATGCAAATGAATATGCTAATAGGGAGGAAGGAAGGGAAAAAGAGCTGGCTTTTTTTGGGAATAACCATAATGAATATGTATGAGATATCAAGCCGGCTCTTTCTCCCTTCCTTCTTTCCTCCTTACCCAGCACCTCCTCTTCCTCTCCTGTAGTATTTCCCCACCCCCTTTCCCATACCATGCCAGTGTTGACCTTAGAAATGCATAGGCTATATGTAGATCCTTCAAGAGGTAGTGTGTCATGATTTAGGCTCTACACCCTTTCTGATGTTTTGGTGCCACCTCAGTAAGGCCAACACACAATCTCTCCACTGCAAAACGCTATACACAAACTTGTGCAAAAACACACTCATATTCTTACTAAACCATAACAGCACTAATTCCAAGGACAGGCTGAGCATGCAGCAATACCAGAAAAATTGAAACTTACATGCAAAATATCACAGATGCACATTTCCAAAAGCTGACATATTCCAATTAATAAATTCTGAATAAAATACTTTTTTCTACCTTTGTTGTCTCATCATTTAGTTTTTCTATTCGCTTTGGTCCCAAGTGTCTTCTGTTTTATGCGGTGCCTTCTTTATGCAGTAGCCCTGTCCCTACCCTTCCTGGAGTTTCACTATCTGCCCTCAATGTGTCCCTCACCCCAATCTTCATCCTGTTATTCCTGGGTTGTTTTTTTTTTTGCTAATTCTCCCCTCTTCCAGCACCCTCTCTTTCTATTTCTTCCCTTCTATACAGCACCCTCTCTCCCTATTTTCACTCCTCTGACCAGTATATTCTCTTTCTCTCACCCTCTTCTGTCCAGCATATCCTCCTTCCCTTACTTCAATCCAGCATCCCTCCATGTCTCCTTCCATGTCAGCTTCTCCATTATATCATTATTTCTCCTATGTCCAGCATACCCCCTCTTTCTCCCCATCCCCGTACAATGTCTAGCACCCCCCCATCATTTTCTTACGCCCCATTTCCAGCATCTCCCCTGTCCTCTTACCCACCCTATGTCCAATATCCCTTTTTCCCTCCCAGCATTGTCCCTGTATGCCCTTATCCCCTCTCTGTCCAGCATTGTCCCTTTGTGTCCCTGTCTCTATGCTCCCTCAATGACCAGAATCTCGCTTCTCTGTCTCCCTGACACTCTCTTTTCTCTTCCCTTCCTCCTACCATCCATTCTCCCTTCTTCCCTCCTACCAGCTAATCCACATCTAACAATCCCTCCCCCCCCCCAATCCATCACCTCTTCCTCTCTGTTCATCATCCCCCCCCCAAAAAAAATATGCAGCACAGCAGACCTGCACCTCTCTCCCTCCATCCTGTAGATCCTCCTCCTGCCACCATTCACCCCTACCCACATGGTTCCATCACCTCGCTCTTCCCAAAGGTGCAGCTGAACAGTACCTCCATTTTTCTCCTTTTCTCACCTCCCCCCCCAATCCCGGTTCCAGCGTCTCTCCCTTTTCCTTCCTCCTCACTCACTTGCATTGATCGCTGCCAGTAGCGGCACTGCAGCCAGCCAGCAATAACAGCAGTCTGCTTCGGACTTCCCTGCTACATGTCCCGCCTCCTCTGGTACAACTTCCTGTTCCGCATAGGCGGGACGTGTGGCAGGGAAGGCTGAGGCTCCGAGGCAGACTGTTGTAATCGCTGCAGCGCCGCTACCAACAGCCCCTGGTACCGAAGTTGAAGCGGCGAACGGGTGGCCAGCAGTAGTAAAGGCAGCAAGCAGCAGACAGGCTCGACTCCGCTTCCCTGCCCTCTCTGCTTCCCGCCCGAAAGGAAATGACATCAGAGGAAGGCGGGATGCAGAGAGGGCAGAGAAGCGGAGTCGAGCCTATCTGCTGCTTGCTGCCTTTACTACTGCTGGCCACCCGTTCGCCGCTGCGGGTCGTCGTCGTTTGGGGGGGCAATGCCCTCCCTCACCCCCCCCAGTCTACGCCCATGTCTAAATGGCAGATGACGTTTAATGTTAGCAAGTGCAAAGTGATGCATGTGGGAAAGAGGAACCCGAATTATAGCTACGTCATGCAAGGTTCCACGTTAGGAGTCACAGACCAAGAAATGGATCTAGGTGTCGTCGTTGTTGATACGTTGAAACCCTCTGCTCAGTGTGCAGCGGCAGCTAAGAAAGCAAATAGAATGTTAGGTATTATTAGGAAAGGAATGGAAAGCAAAAATGAGGATGTTAAAATGCCTTTGTATCGCTCCATGGTGCGACTGCACCTCAAACATTGTGTTCAATTCTGGTCGCCGCATCTCAAAACAGATATAGTGGAATTAGAAAAGGTGCAGAGAAGGGCGACGAAAATGATAAAGGGGATGGGATGACTTCCCTATGAGGGAAGGCTAAAGCAGCTAGGTCTCTTCAGTTTGGAGAAAGGGCGGCTGAGGGAAGATATGATAGAGGTCTATGAAATAATGAGTGGAGTTGAACGGGTAGATGTGAAGCGTCTGTTCACGCTTTCCAAAAATACCAGGACTAGGGGGCATACAATGAAGCTACAATGTAGTAAATTTAAAATGAATCGGAGAAAATGTTTCTTCGCTCAACGTGTGATTAAACTCTGGAATTCGTTGCCAGAGAATGTGGTGAAGGCGGTTAGCTTAGCGGAGTTTAAAAAAGGTTTGGATGGCTTCCTAAAGGAAAAGTCCATAGACCGTTATTAAATGGACTTAGGGGAAATCCACTATTTCTGGGATTTTGTACATTTTTGGGATTTTGTACATTTTTGGGATCTTGCCGGGTATTTGTGACCTGGATTGGCCACTGTTGGAAACAGGATGCTGGGCTCGATGGACCTTTGGTCTTTCCCAGTATGGCAATACTTATGTACTTATGTAAGCCAAAGTGATACACCTCCATATCAGCAAGGTGGCATACAGCTGGGACCTGTGTCTTCACAATCATTGATAGTCATATAGGGAATTGGGCACTAGATTTTTTTAGCTGTGGTAAAAGTGTGGCCAGGAATTTCTTGGCTTGGTAGGCCATAACCAATACAGCACGTTATAAGGAACCTTGAAAGAGATGGTCCTGAGACTTCTTTCTGTTCTTTATTCTTGTAATATGTTCTATGTTATCTCACATATTTCGTTTCACTTCAGGTTATAAGGGCACAGGGGCCACTGCAGAGAGCATTCTGCTTAGGCCAAAGATCAAGCAAGAAAAGAGTTGGTACCTCTCCTCTCAGTCAACTAGACAGGTGAGCCTTGCCAGTCTAGATACTCCAGAGAGAATAGATGGTGTTTTAGAGATCCATCTCTGGAACTATTAGGTTTGTTCTTGGGCCTACATTATCAAAGGTCACCAAGTGATGAGAGTATTGGATGGAGTTGACAGTGACTTAGATATTGGGGAAAGTTGCCTGCCAGTACACACCTGTAAGGTGTCCACTCACTCATCGTAGCACCTGAGATTGAAAGACCTGAGTTCACACACAGTTCAGAAGGCTGTGCCTGGCCAATACTATAAAAAGATGCCACAATCTTCTCCCACCTGACTTAGGAGGGAGCTTTAGTAAATCCCTGGTCTGGACTGGTTTGGCTTGGATGAAGAGTTATGCCTTATCTTAGACTGCTCAAGTCTGGACAAAGAGTTTGCCTTACCTGATAACTGTCATTTCTTGAGGCCTGCCAGACCAGTCCAAGATAGATTAGCCTAACCTTGTAGACAGAGAGTATGGAGTCAATCTGCTGCTCAATTGCATGACAATAATTCATGTGTGACAAACACAGAAGAAGACTAGCCTCTGCACTTGGAAACCCAAAGAACAAAGACACAGCAGAGGAAAGATGGTGCCCAAGAACTTCTACTGGACTAAAAAAGTTCACAGCAAAAGTTTATTAACACAATGTGGACTCAACACGAGTCGTGTTTCGGCCACTCTGGCCTGCCTCAGGAGTTCCTGTATATTGTTGCTGCAAAAAATGCAGGAAGATGGCAAAGTCATCGGAAAACTTCTCAAATTGTGAAGATTTGAGCTAAAAAAAAACCTGTGATTTTCCAAAATTGCTTTCCTTGTGAGTACGCCGTCAGAACAAGACATGTACCTCCACAGAGTCACAGTTTTTTTTTAGCTCAAATCTTCTTCACATTGTGTTAATAAACTTTGCCATGATAATAATTCATGAATATAAAAACAGAGAAAAATGCAGATAAATGTAATACAGTGAATGATTTATTATATTGACAATTAATATTTAAGTTACAGGAAAAGGAAGCTGTGGTCATAGCATACTGATTGGCTTCCTGGCTGTACCAGCATACATAGGGAAGGCAATCAGATTTGCTGTGTCTCCACCTACTGGGAGGAGGACAACTCCCACTGCCCTAGACTGGTCTGGACTGTTCTAACAGGACGCAAGGAAGGACCAGATATCAGGTAAGGCATAACTGTACTTTAATTTTGTTGTCAGCCAACATTACATTGTAATGGGCGTCACGTCTGAGCTCCAGTGTGGTCTCTCCATCTGTGCACACATACCATTCTGTTTCTTTGTGGTTTTAAGCTGGATTGTGGTTTATGGTGGGGGAAAGAAATGAACATAAATTGTGAGTGGTGATGGTTTCATTGGAGGTACTGGGCAATGGGACTACGTTCTTAAGAAAATTAAATGCAGCACATCTTGTAGACTTTGTCTGTTGGTGAATATTTATGAACAGCATTATGATAGGTATGATTTCCATCTTTTGGGTCTCGTCTGGAGGGGTGCATATCCAAATAAAAGCTGAGCACCAAGCATCAGCAGGATATCCCCTCTAAGTGCCTATGCTGAAACTAGGTAGTTTGTGGGCGGGCTGTGGGTGCAGTTAGGGCGGAGTGGCGATTTTCATTCCGCTAACAGCGAAGTAACTGCATAAAGTCAGGACAGCAAAAGACTGCCTAACTTTAGACAGCGAGTTAACCAGCCTCCGATCTGAATGCCAGTTGGTACCTGGTCATTTTCAGGTTGGTGGTCACATCCAGATATTTAATGCCAGGAGTCTCGCATGCCCCAGCACAGAGTATCTGGGGGTTGGTTCAGTCTGTGGCCACCGTGGGCTGAATACTGACCTGTACATTTTTACCTAAAGAAAGGGATGGGTTACATCATGGGAGCGCAGCCGTCATATACCCTTGACCATCTCTTACAAATGAAGCTTCATTTCAATTGACTGTTAGATCTGTTTATTATTTATAACTAGTAAAAAAGCCCCGTTTCTGATGCAAATGAAACAGGGGCTAGCAAGGTTTTCTTCAGTGTGCATGTGGGAGTGTGTGTGTCCCTGCCCTCTGCTCAGGGTTGCCAAATAAAAAAAAAAATTCCCACACAAAACCGTCAAAAACCCTCCCAAAAACCACACACACCCCACCCCCGCCATCATCAACCCTGCCCCTTCCGTCATCACCCCCACCCCCGCCGTCATCAACCCCGCCCCTTCCATCATCACCCCCACCCCTGCCGTCATCAACCCCGCCCCTTCCGTCATCACCCCCGCTGTCATCACCCCCGCTGTCATCAGCCCCACCCCTTCTGTCATCATCCCGCCCCCGCCGTCATCAGCCCCGCCCCCACCGGCATCGCCCCGCCCAAAACGTCACAAGCCCCACCTCTGACGCCATTAACCCCCACCCCTGCCGGCCGAAAAACCGCCCCAAAACCCGCACAGAAAAAACAAAATAAGCCCAAAAAACCGCAACCCGCCGCGGGCAAAAGTTTCCCGCGGCGGGTTGCGGGAAAACCCCCATCTGGCAACCTTGCCTCTGCCCTCTCTCCCCTCCCCCCTCTGAGTCCTTCACTGTTACAGAGAGAGCGATTTGATTTTGTGCTTTGTTTGTGTTACAGAGAGGGCGGGGCAGACACTCATGGGGAAACCGGATATCTCTCCCCCTTCACACTTCTGGCTGGAGGCTTCATAGAACGTTGGTGGTGCCTTTTATATAGAGAGATAGTAGAGTTTTTCTTATGTTTATATGTTGATCTATTCACACATTAAATATGCTGATAGTCAATATCCATACTATCTTCCATTCCATACTAGTCTTCCATTCCCCATCCTTTCTTCATCATAACCATCCCCATTTCCTTATCTATCTTCATTACTCCTTCCCATGTTAATTAACATATAATTAAAGCATTCTGTTATTATGTTACATTATAGTTCTTAATATTCTTAATGAATCTAATAATTCTAATTCTGTTAATTATGTAAGCCGCATTGTACCTGCTTCTGTGGGAAAGTGCGGGGTACAAATGTAATAATAATAAAACACACCCTCAACGTTCTGAAGACAACGTTCTGAAGTCACTCCACTCCGTGAAGGGTACGTTAGTTCATGGTGGTGAAGCCATCCTACTCACCATGTCTCTCTGCCCCTCCCTCGCGTCAAAACGTGATGACGTTGAGGGCAGAACACAGAGACGCATAAGGACCTATCCCAGTGATTGCCTGCATCTCGGGTGAAATCACTAGCCAGACGCACAGCAGCAAACAGCGACCCAGCCAGGGGGAGGAGTAGGGAAACACGCGGAGCCATCATCCCCGAACTTCATACTGCCCCGGGAACACTTCCTGAACCACTCGCACACTGCCGCACCCCCCGCACAGCAACAACCCATGTCCGCGACCCAGCCAGCAGCAAACAGCGACCCAGGCTGTATTACTCTCTCCCCCCGTCCACCAATCCTCATGTCACCACTGCCCTCCCCCCCATATCAAGCAACCCTGCTCAATCCCCTGCTCTCTCCCCTGCCCCCATGTCCACCAACCCTGCTCTTTCCCTTGCCCCTGCCCTCATGTCCACCAACCCTGAAAACAGCACTCTTACAAACAGCACACACACCACAGCAACGCTGACCAACCTCTAAACCGCCTGCCACCCACTCCCACTAAAGCAGCATCAACCCTGTCACACTCTCTCTGTCAAACACACACACTCACACATTCACTCTCTCCCTATCACACAGTCACTCTCACACACACTCTATCAAACATACACACTCAGAGGAAAACCTTGCTAGTGCCCGTTTCATTACAGTCAGAAACGGGCCATTTTTACTAGTGTAATAATAATAATAAGAGACTTGCCCAAGGTTACAGGGAACATCAATGGGATTTGATTCCTAGTTCTCAGTCCACTAGGTTACACCTGCACTCTACCTGTACGTTTGGGAAGCTTGCCAGGTGCCCTTGGCCTGGATTGGCCGCTGTCGTGGACAGGATGCTGGGCTCGATGGACCCTTGGTCTTTTCCCAGTGTGGCATTACTTATGTACTTATGTCCTCTACTTGGCTCACTTTTATTACATAGAGCAGTGATTTAACCTATTGTGATGTCATAGTGGCTCATTCCACCAATAAGAGCCAACCTCATTAGTGATGTCACAATGGCTTGATTGTATAGAATGTTTGTACGTTTGGGAAGCTTGCCAGGTGCCCTTGGCCTGGATTGGCCGCTGTCGTGGACAGGATGCTGGGCTCGATGGACCCTTGGTCTTTTCCCAGTATGGCATTACTTATGTACTTATGTACAGTAGCATGTCCTTTGTTGTATATGGTTGAAGGCATTGTTAAACTGGGAATCTGTAAATCAAAAAGGCCTACCCCAATGACCCCACATAACCCTCTTCACCTACCAACACAGCATGACTATGATCGAACAGGACAACACGCAATCTTCATCCATTCCGACCCTCCACTTATACCTCATACGATCACTATACAACGTTGTATTTGTTATCCACCGACTGACGGTACTATGTAAGCCACATTGAGCCTGCAAATAGGTGGGAAAATGTGGGGTACAAATGCAAAAAATAAATAAACAAATCTTTAAACTTGGGGTCTCAACCCAGTCAGGTTTTCAGGATATCCATAAAGACGAGACATGAGATAGATTTACATACAGTGGAGGCAGGCACATGCAAATGTATCTCATGTAGATGTCCTGAAAGCTTGGCTGGCTGAGTGTGTCCTGAGGACTGAGTTGAGAAGCCCTGCTCTAAACAATAAATATGGATATACCTGTGTTATTGTGTTGGCACCTATGCTGTTGTGTCTTTTGCTCCTTCTAGAAGGTTTGAGTTGATTGCTTTCTGGGCTGTAATAGGTGATTTCTGCTTAAAGCTTAAGATACCCAAATTTGTTAGAGGAATAACCCAGTGGTTAGAGCATCAGGCTGAAAACCAGAGAGACCAGGGTGCAAATCAAACTGACAGTCCAAGTCACTTCGGGCCCCTTTTACCAATCTGCGGCAAAAGGGGGCAAGTGCTGGTGTTGGAGCGTGTTTTACATGCATGCCGAGCAGGGGCATAGCCAGACTTCGGCGGGAGGGGGGTCCAGAGCCTGAGGTGAAGGGGCACATTTTAGGCCCCCCCGGCGCTGCCAACACCTCCCCCGCCATTGCCGACCCCCCCCCCAGCGCTGCCACCTCCACCACCACCACCGTTTACCCCCCCTGCCAATGAACCCTCTCCACCCCCCTTTCTGCTGCCAACCCTCCCCTGCCACCGCCTTCGCCTACCTTTGCTGGCAGGGGACCCCATCCCCCGCCAGCCGAGGTCCTCTTCTTCCGGCGCAAGGCTCGTGCAGCACGTCAGACTCACAGAAACAGAACAGTCTTGCGCCGGAAGAAGAGGACCTCGGCTGGTGGGGGTTGGGGTTCCCTGCCAGCAAAAGCAGACGACGGTGGGTTGGCGGCGGGAAGTGGGGGTCGAGAGGGTCTCCGGCAGAGGGGTCCAGGGCCAAATCTACAGGGGCTCAGGCCCCCGTGGCTCCACATAGCTACACCACTGATGCCGAGGCCCCTTTTTATCGTAACTGGTAAAAGGAAAGTTTCGCCTTCCTGCAGGAAATGGCCATGTGGCAACCACTTCGACGCTACAAAACATATATATTTTTGTAGCCCTGGAAATGACGACGTGCTAGGGGTGGGAAGTACCGCTGGGCTGCTGAGGTAGCTCGGCGGTACATTCTGTATAGCGAGCAGTAAGCCCGTGTTGGGCTTACTGCCGCTTAGTAAAAGGAACCCTTAACCCTCCATTGCTTCAGGTCCAAACTTAGGGCTAGACTTACTAGGTGTATTACCACATGCTAATGTTGTTAACATACGGTATTAGTGAATATCTTCCACTGCATACGATGGGACCTATGGTAAATAAGACATATTTACGCTTGACAGCATTTTTTACTAAGGGGCTCTTTTACTAAGCCGCGTAGGCGCGAACACGTGTCCTACGTGGGTCAATTCGTAGTTACCGCACGTCTACCGCGTGGCCCGGGAGGTATTTTTATTTTTTACGTATGCCAGAGAATAATTTTTATTTTCCTACGCGCGGCGGAAACCGGGGGGTAATCGTCATTCTACGCGTGTAGACGATTATCGCATGGTTACCGCATGAGACCTTACCACTAAGTCAACGGGTGGCCGTAAGGTCTCAGATCCAAAATGGACGCACGTCAATTTTTATTTTGCCGCACGCCCATTTTTGGCAATAATTTTTTAAAAAGACCTTTTTTACAGGTGCACTGAAAAATAGATCTGTGCACGCCTACCCTCACGCAGCCCATTTTTCAGCGCACCTTCGTAAAAGGACCCTTAAATCTAGCCCTTAGCTTGTAAATTCTGTGGGCAGAGAAATACCTGAATGTAAGCTGTAACTTGCCTCGAACAACTGCTAAAATGGCATGAGGTAAATGCAACAGAAAAATTATGATTCTACAAAGATACAACAGCAAGCTCAATAGGAGCAGGTAGCTGAGGAAGGGCCAATCATGTTCTTTTGATCTGCATATCTTTTCTGATGCTCTGAAGAATTGGTAAATGCTCATTTCATGAACCTGTTTGATTAAACTAAAATAAACACGTTTGTTTAGGATAAATGTCTAGCAATATTCTGTCCAGTTTCACTCAGTTCAGTTTTAATTCCAGCGGTCACGTTAGGAGCTTTGTTTTTCTTTTTCACGTTATTACTAAAAGCAAGAGGTCAAATAATGTTTGCTGGCCCTTGGCTTAAACTGGGGGTCAACTGACGCCCTTTCACCTCAGGCCTCCTGCCTATGTTAATTAGCCACAGACCAGGGAACAAAACCTCATTCTCTCGAAGATACTTATGGTTACAATTTCCTAATGCATTTTCCAAACTTAGCACTGAAGATTCACACAGTTAAATAAGACCCTGGGTTCAATGGGCTGGCCTCGAGTTCACAAATCTGACACTTTCAGTTAAAGCATCCTGGAAAAAAAAGGCAAGCCTTTTCCTTTGTGTATGCTAGATTGTTTCCGACCTAGAATACATTCTAGTAAGATACTGTAATACAGCTATATTAATCTAGCGTAATTTGAATAGCATGGGGGAAAAAGAACCCCATATATCCCATATAAATGACCAAACTTTGCATGAAATACATCCACTGTGAACTAACTACCCACTGAAAGAAAGTACAATTCGATTTGTGCTGGCTTTAAGAAGTTATTTCATTTACGTGATATCAATTTACCATGATGTCTCTTTGAAATAGAAAACCTGACCAGGAATCCCAATTATTTTATTTTATTTATTCCAGGTACAAATTGTTTCCAAAAAAGCAACCAGTATACAGATAACTGTTGCATAACACAAAAGACTCATGTTATTATTCAAGACAACACAGTATAAAATCTAAAATTCATCAACGGCACATAATCCTACCTAAAACCCAAGAGGAATCTCAACTGAATGACAGGTAAAATGCAAGCCAAATAAAACATAGGAGGGGCATAATCGAATGAAAACGTCTATCTCCATGGGCGTTTATCTCCGAGAACGGGTCCGTGAAGGGGCGGACCGAACCGTATTTTCGAAAAAAATAGACGTCCATGTTTTATTCGACAATTTGTGAGCTGGGCGTTTTTGTTTTTCAGTGATAATGGAAAATGAAAGCGCCCAGCTCAAAAACGAATAAATCCAAGGCATTTGTTCGTGGGAGGGGCCAGGAGTCGTAGTGCACTGGTCCCCCTCACATGCCAGGACACCAACCGGGCACCCTAGGGGGCACTTTTACAAAAACAAAAAAAAAAGGTAAAAGAGCTCCCAGGTGCATAGCACCCTTCCCTTGTGTGTTGAGCCCCCCAAATCCCCCTCAAAACCCACTGCCCACAAGTCTACACCATTACTATAGCCCTAAGGGGTGAAGGGGGGCACCTACATGTGGGTACAGTGGGTTTGGGGGGGTTGGACGACTAAGCATTAAGCAGCACAATTGTAACAGGTAGGGGGGGATGGGCCTGGGTCCACCTGCCTGAAGTCCACTGCACCCCCTAACAACTGCTCCAGGGACCTGCATACTGCTGCCAGGGAGGTGGGTATGACATTTGAGGGTGAAAATAAAAAATTGTGAAACATCATTTTTTGTGGTGGGAGGGGGTTAGTGACCACTGGGGGAGTCAGGGGAGGTCATCCCCGATTCCTTCCAGTGGTCATCTGGTCATTTAGGGCACTTTTTGGGGCCTTATTCGTGAAAAAACAGGATCCAGGAAAAGTGTCCTAAATTCTAGCTAAAAACGCATACTTTTTTCCATTATCGGTGAAATGCGCCCATCTCTGTTTGGCCGATAACCATGCCCCAGTTCTGCCTTCACCACACCTCTGACACGCCCCCATCAACTTTGTCCGCATCCGCGACGGAGTGCAGTTGAAAACGTCCAAAATCGGATTTCGCTTATACCGATTTATTCGTTTTTGGGAGATAAACGTCTGTCTCCCGATTTGGGTCGCAATATAGGCGTTTTTCTCTTTCGATTATAAGCAGGATAGTAACATAGTAGATGACGGCAGAGAAAGACCGGTATGCTCCATCCAGTCTGTCCAACAAGATAAATTCATATGTATACCTGACCTTGATTTGTATCTGCCATTTTCAGGGCACAGATTGTAGAGTTCTACCCAGCACTAGCCCCGCCTCTCAATCACTAGCCCCACCTCCCAACCACCGGCGCTGCCACCCAATCTCTGCTAAGCTTCTGAGGATCCATTCCTTTGTAAAAGGGTCCTTTTACAAAGACGCGCTGAAAAATGGCTTGCGGTAGCGTAGGCACGGGTTTTGGGCACACAGCAATCCATTTTTAGCGCACCTGTAAAAAAAGGCCTTTTTAAAATTTGTGCCGAAAAGGGATGTGCGGCAAAATGAAAATTGCCGCGTGTCCATTTTGGGTCTGAGACCTTACTGCCAGCCATTGACCTAGCAGTAAAGACTCACGCATATTGGACATGCACCATAAATAAAATTACCACAAGAGCCGCGCAGTAGTCGGGCGGTAATTTCATTTTGGTGCGCGTTGGACGCGCGTAGACGCTTACATGGCTTAGTAAAAGGGCCCCAAAGTTTGCTTTGGACTCCCAGATTTTCAGTTTCTAGGTCTTCAGCATCCTTCTGCAGGTTGTCAAGGTTTTGGCTGAAATGATCTCTGTGGACTCTATTCCAGTAATAGGGAATAACGTAACTCAGACGTCTGTCCAGGAATCTCAATTATTTTACCCTTTTGCTGAACTGCAAGCCATGAAATTTTCTCCAATACACACAAAACTGTGGAATTACCAAGTCGGTTACATGTTCCTGATGACAACATTCCAAAACTCGGAACAGATCTGAGCCCCCTCGACAAAACCCTCACAAAAATGGGATCTGAATGCAACTCAGCTGTGTTTCTCATTCTTGACCTGGCTTAGTTACTCAGGTCAAGAGGGCTCAGAAGCTACAGCTCCATTCTGTAGTTTCCCCAAAAAATGTTGTCAGCCACTGTGTGCATGTGTGTGTGTGTGTGGTAAGAAGCTTGCCCACTGCAATTAAGACTATGAAGACACCATCAGTGAAAAACAAGCACTGAATGATTAAAGATAACCTTTCAAGAGGAAGGCTGTAAGACCAATAGTCTAAATAGTGCAGTGGCATAGGAAGGGGGGGCGGGAGGGGCGGTCTGCCCCAGGTGCACGCCGCTGGGGGTGTGTCGGCTCCGCTGGTTCCCTACTTCCTCTGCCCCGGAACAGGTTACTTCCTGTTCCGGGGCAGAGAGAGCAGGGAACCAGCGGAACTGACGCAGCTCCCAGCAGCTAAGAATGCACTCCGGGGGGAGGGGGGGTGATGCGTCAAGGGGGGGTGTCGTGCTGCACCCAGGGGGGTGCACAGCAGCAAACCGCCCCAGGTGGCAGCCGCCCTTGCTACGCCACTTAAATAGTGGTTTCCAAATCTGTCCTGGGGACTCCTCAGCCAGTCAGATTTTAAGGATATCCACAATGAATATTCATGAGAGAGGATCTGCATGCACTGCCTCCATTGTATGCAGATTTCGCTCATGAATATTCATTGTGGATATCCTGGGAACCTGACAGGCTGGGGAGCCACCAAGGTAAGTTTGGAACAGTGGCGTAGTTACATGGGGCCATGGGGGCCTGGGCCCCCCAAATTTGCTCTGGGCCCCTGGCTTTGCTGGTGGGGGTCCCCAACCCCCACTAGCTGAAGCCTTTATCCAGTGCCGCCACATTGCCTGCCCTGCTCTCTCTTCCCCTCATGTCCGGCACGCTCCTTTTAGTGAAATGAGCCAGCCAAGGTATTTGCAGCAGCAGTGGGTGGGGAGCGGCAGGAAGGTGAGGTGGTGGCGACAGGGCGACAGACCAAAATGTGTCCCCCCACCTCGGGCTCTGGCCCCCTTCCACCTTGAGGTCTGGTTACGGCCCTGGTTTGGAAACCACTGGTCCACAGATTAAGGGGCACTATTACTAAGGTGCACCGAGAAATGGCCTGCTCTGGTTTAAGTGCATGTATTTGATGCGCAAAGGTCCATTTTTCAGCGCACCTGCAAAAAAAGACCTGGGGGGGGGGGCAAAAATGGACATGCAGCAAAATAAAAATTGGTGGGTGTCCATTTTGGGCCTGAGACCTTACCGCCACCCATTGACATAGCGTTAAGGTGTCATGCGTTAACCGGGTGGTGATTATCAGCACATGTACACTGTCGATTACCACCCGGATAGCGCCACTTGTTAAAAAATAGAAAATATTGTCTGCTGCGCATATCGGACTCATGTAAAAATTAGACTTACCATCCCAGGGCATGTGGTAGCCTTGTGGTAGTTCCAGTTTGATGTGCATTGTATGCGCATAAGGGTCTACTTGCCTTAGTAAAAGGCAGTGGCGTAGCAAAGGCAGGGTGGTGGGGGCGGTCTGCCCCGGGTGCACGCAGCTGCCCGTGCCTGTTGGCTCCATTGGTTCCCTGCTCCCTCTGCCCCGGAACAGGTTACTTCCTGTTCCGGGGCAGAGGGAGCAGGGAGCCAGCGGAGCCGACAGGCGCGTGGCTGCTCTCTGTCCCCACCCCAGGGGGGGCTTGATGCGCCGGGGGAGGGGGTGTCATTTCACCGGGGGGGGGGGGGTGTCGTGCTGCACCCTGGGGGGCAGACGCCACTGCACCCGGGGGGAGGGTACGCAGCGGCAATCTGCCCCGGGTGGTAGCTGACCTAGGATCACCACTGGTAAAAGGGCCCCTAACATCACCTAATTTGAGGAGTTATCCAGAGAAATATTAACTTTTAGAATTCCCATTTTCTGACCCTCTCCTCCCCTCCCTCCCCATTGCTGCTCAGATAAACTTGGGCAGACAAAATGTATCCAGTGACATACATGTAGCATTTGGGGCATTATGGGGTGGATTTTAATTTAGTCAAATAGGGCTAGATTCTATATATGGTGTCTGAAAATTCCACACAGAAAAATACGTCTAGGCGTATTCTATAAAGTACGCTTACATTTTATAGAATAGACTTAAATTTCCACTGGTTAATAGAATACACCGAGCGGCTCGGCACGCAACCAGATTTGGTCACATCCATTTTGGCTACCTTTTACTTGGTGTAAATTCCCAACGCCCATGCCCTGCCCATTCCCATGCCCCCTTTCCAACTCACGTGGCTTAGAACTTTGGTGCACCACGTTATAGAGTACACTTAGCGAGTTGTGTGTGTAAATCTCAATTAATGACATCCAATTAACAGCGCTGATTAGCTAGTTAACCAATTAAGTTATGTATATTGTTATAGAATATGCTTCAGTTTCCGCCAGGATTTTCAGGCTCCGTATATAGACTCCGGGGGATAGTGCTTGAATTGATAAGCTAAGACACACAGCTGAAATAGCTGCCCTAGAGTTATACTCAAATGTATAAAATCTTTCTTCCAAAGGGAAATATTTTGCAACTTGGTACAATCAATGGTACTGAGTCACCTAGACTACTGTAATGGGATCTATGCGGGATGCAAAGAACTAATCATAAAGAAACTCCAAACTGCTCAAAACACTGCAGCCAGGCTTATATTTGGTAAAACGAGATTCAAAAGCGCCAAACCCTTACGAGAAAAACTGCATTGGCTCCCAATCAAAGAACGTATTGCGTTCAAAATCTGAACCCTGGTTCATAAAATCATCTACGGCAAAGCCCCAAGATACATGTTAAACCTCATAGACCTACCAACTAGAAACACAACAAGATCAACATGCTCATACCTTGACCTTCACCACCCAAGCTGCAAAGGACTCAAATACAAATCAACCTATGCATCCAGCTTCTCCTATATAAGCACGCAACTTTGGAACGCAGTACCAAACACCGCGAAAACAACGTCTGACCTACCAAACTTCCGGAAATCACTAAAGACAAGGCACACCCTAATGATCCAACTTAAGTGCCTGAATCCTGCAACACAACAATACTAATACAGTGATACATCGGTTTTCATTGATAATCTGTCCGAAAACAATCAACGAAAACCGAGGCAATTATTTCCATATAAATCAATGTAAATCCAATAAGCAGGAGAACGCATGGGTTGCCCTTTCTTTTCACAAAATTAGCAGCGAAAACCGAGGCAACCAACGAAATCCGAGACAAAATTTTCACTGAAAAAAATCAACGAAAACCGAAACCGACGATAACCGAAGTCAACGAAAACCGAGGTTTCACTGTACTTGAACTGGACATAACTTAACGCTTCCTCCTTTCTATTCCCTTATGTGTCTGTCACACATGCACCTTATTATACCATAATATCACTCTGTATTTGTCATACCGGGAAGGCGATCGCCTCACGGTACTATGTAAGTCACATTGAGCCTGCAAATAGGTGGGAAAATGTGGGATACAAATGCAACAAATAAATAAATAAATACAGATACATGTGACCACTTCTGTTCAATGGATGGACTTATCTGCTCACGCCCAACTGAACATCAGACCTAAAATAAAGAACAGTAGCCATTGTCAAAAGCATCATAGCTCCATAGAATGAAACAGCCAACAAGTCATTGTTGGTATTTAAGGGCTCTGGGATGCCTTATTTATTTAGAATATTTATATCCCACATATTCCCAACATAGCAGGCTCTATGTGGCTAACAATGTTTATAAAGAATGAACATCAAACAAAGGCAAGGGGGAACAGAGAAGAAGGAACATCTAGGGGGGAAAACAACAGGGGAAACAAATGAGGGGCGGTAGGAAGTTAATTAACAGCGGAATAAGATGTTAATAATAATAATGAAAGCTTGCTCTCTACCGCTGCAAGGAGTCCATTCAGACCTGCTTGTACTCAAGTTCTGATTCCAGCTCTTTCTGGATCTTTGAATGAGCTCCAGTTGCAGTTCAGTCTCCAGTATATTTATTATTTGAGCACTGATGTTATCACACTCCTGACGCAGCAATTTGCCAAAATGTGGCACATCTGTTTTTTATTGTTCACTAAAGAATTTATGTCGCTTTACTGCTGCATTGCAACATCTTTGTGGCTTTTCTTCATTTATTTGGCTTTTTGCTCACACCTTTTCCAGTATGAGTTGCTTTCAGATACGCTGGGCATTTCTCTGTCCCTGGAGGGCTCTCAATCTAGTTCTGTACCTGAGGTAATGGAGGGATAATTGACTTGCCCAAGATCACAAGGACCAGGGGGGGATTTGAACCGGCCACTTCTAGGATCTCAAAACTGTGCTCTAACCACTAGGCTACTCCTCCTCTCCAGCATGGCTTGTCCAAAACAATTTTTTTTTATTCACTGCTAGTGTTATTCTCTCTCTTTTACTAGAACCTATATGGAAAAGGAATTCTTTGGATAATGGCAGTCATTACTTTAAGGCTGCCAACTGGATCCAGATTCGCAAGACAGGGTTGATCCAGTCCTGGGTTTACCCCCATTGCATGCAGGGACATGTAGTTCTGATTTCCCCATTGCATTCCCTAAGAAAGGCAAGACTACATGTCCCAGCATGCACTGGGGTAAACCCAGAACTGAATCGACCCTGTCCTGCCCAGTGTGTGGCTGATGCCAAAAAAAGCAAACAGGAATGCTAGGAATTATAAGGAAAGGGATGCAAAATAATAACCCACCTTTTCACTGCTGCTTTTGGCTCCTAGCCACTACTCATTTGCCTCCCCCTTGTTCCTTCTCACCCAGTACTTCCCTCACCCTTAATTGTCTTGTCTGTCTGTATTTTTAGATTGTAAGCTCTATCGAGCAGGGACTGTCTTTCTGTGTCAGGTGTTCAGCGCTGCGTGCGTCTGGTAGCACTATACAAATGTTAATAATAATAACATTCCATGTAGAAGCCTGCCCTTGCAGATGAGCAATGCGGCCACGCAGGCTTCTGTTTCTGTGAGTCTGACGTCCTGCACGTACTTGCAGGACGTCAGACTCACAGAAACAGAAGCCTGCGCGGCCGCATTGCTCATCTGCAAGGGCAGGCTTCTACATGGAATGTTGCTAGTGGAGGAGTGGCCTAGTGGTTAGTGCAGTGGAACATGGAATGTTGCTAATATTGAGATTCTACATGGAATGTTGCTACTATTGGAGATTCTAGATGGAATGTTTTGGCTCCTAGCCACTACTCAATTGCCCTCCCCTTGTTCCTTCTCACCCAGTACTTCCCTCGCCCTTAATTGTCTTGTCTGTCTGTATTTTTAGATTGTAAGCTCTATCGAGCAGGGACTGTCTCTCTGTGTCAGGTGTTCAGCGCTGTCTCCCATGGTCGGTGCTAAACCCGGATATTCAATAATGCTCTGATTCTAGTGACCAGGACTGAATAACCGTTTTAACTATGGCCGGTCCAGTTTTAACTGGCCACGCTGATATTCAGCACTAGTCATTTAAAGTGAGAGCGGCCAAAGTTATTCTTAAACTTTAGACCTTTTTCTCTAATCTACGGCTTAACTTTATAGAACTTTTCTGTTTAAACTCAGCTTTGTGTATTTTATTTTATTATATTGTACTATACTATATGTTGTTTTTTTCTTTTGTTTGATGTATCTTTAAAAATCTAATAAAAATATAAATAAATAAATAAAGTGAGCCCGGCCAAAGTTTTTGTGGCAACCAAATATGGCTAACAATTCTACAACCACAGGGGAAAGGTCTATAATCGGAGTACAAATGCTACAATAGTCTAATCACATACAGTACTCCCAAATTTAAGTAATATGTTTTATTTTACTTATTACAAATATATATGCACAAATTTCTTGAATAACATAACAGTCAAATATGGCTGCCAAATTTGGCTGCTCTCACTTTAAAAATTGACGGAAAGCCAGTTATAGCACCCAATATAACCGGTTATCTTAAAGCTGCTAAGCGGCAATATTCAGTGCCAAATAGCCACTTAAGTGCCGTTTTAGTGGCCATTTTTGTTTGAATATCAGGAGACAAGAATATTATAATACCTATACCCCGCATCGATTACATGCTATGTTCTCCTCGGCATCCTCACTGTGTTGGAGGTGTGGAGATGAGGAGGGGACTTTCTTGCATATTTGGTGGTCGTGCCGGACTTTACAACCATTTTGGAAGACAGTAACGACAAAAATTTCAGAAAGTACGAATAAGCCGTTTCAATGTACGCCGCACTGGTGTCTTTTGGGTTTCGGTAACAGAAGAGGAACTAAATGGCAGAGGCGCCTTAAGAGGATTTGTTTAACAGCGGCTAAGAGTGTCATTGCAATGCACTGGAAGAAACAGGTGGCTCCCTCAGAGCTGGACTGGACTCTGAAACTTTCCCTGGTCGGGGAATTGGAGCAACTAACGGACAAAAGAATGGGAAGATACAACCCATCTTCTGAACTGTGGTCTCGATTTAAGCGATTAACCCAATAAGGACAGTTGAAATAGAGCTGGGAGGGGGAGGAGGGGGGGGGGAGGGGGGGAAATGTGGGGGGAAAATGAATACGTTTGCATTGTTGTATTGTAATGATGCTCAATAAAATATTCAAACATTAAAAAAAAAGAATATTATAATACCTCTGTATCACTACATGATGTGACCTCACCCTGAGTATTGTGTTCAGTTCTGGTCCCCATATCTCAAAAAAAGATCTAGTGGAATTAGAAAGGATTCAAAGAGCGACCAGGATGATAAAGGGGATGGAACTTCTCTGTTATGAGGAAAGGCTAGAGAGGTTAGGGCTCTTCAGTTTGGAAAAGAGATGGTTGGGGGGGGGGGGGGGATATGATTGAGGTCTACAAAATCCTGAGTGGTGTAGAAAAGGGGTAAAATTGAATCAATTTTTACTCTTTCAAAAAGTACAAAGACCAGGGGGACAATGAAATTACATGGAAATACTTTTAAAACAAATAGGAGGAAATATTTTTTTTCACTCAAGCTGTGCAGTGCTTATGACCAGGAATCACGCGTAACTTTAAGAGCAGCCATTTGTACCAGCTGAAACATGGTGTACGTTAGGCGCATATCCATGTTAATTTTAGGAACGTGCCCCGTTATGCCCATGCCCCTCCCATTTCTGCACCTCCTTTTTAAATAGTGTGTAAAACTTAGGTGTAGATTCTGAGTCTAAATTTACGCACGTAAACTTCAATTAAATTTCATTAAGGCCAATAATGTCTTGTTAAAAAGCCAATCATTGGTGATAATTAGCTTGTTATTTAATTACATTATGTATGCAAATTGGGTGCATATCCAATTTTGCATGCACAATTTTTGGCGACTTTTACAGAATTAGCAGATTAGCTAGTTAAACAATTAAGTTATTCACATTTTTATAGAATACGCTTCGATTTCCGCATAGAAATTAAGGTGTCGTACATAGAATCCAAGGGTAAATGTGTAATTCAAATTGTCTTTATATGATATCACTTATCTTGTCATGAACACAATGGTGCAATATCCACAGACTCAGGGCAAGAGAAACTGAACAGTGCAGTCCCAACGGGGACCCTTTTCGCTACAGGCTTCTTCTGGAGATCTCACTGTGAAATACATTTAGCTCGACACTCTCAGATTGTGCATCTACTAATCTGACAGCAAACATATGTTTGGTGCACATACGACAAAGGTGGGAAGGCACAAGCTTTCCATTATAGACTAGGGGTGTAACTGAACATAGATGCACATATGAGTTTAAGTTTATTTATTTATTTAATTCTGCATGTCTACCCTACATTTTCCAACCTAATGTGGCTTACAGTTATCTAAAAGTAGATAGGTTACAGTTATAAAGGTTCGATGAGGCAGAGTTAACAGGTTACAGTATGGTTTACTTTTATCTTTATGTCAATATCAAATATCTAGAGTAGAATACGATACTGCTAAAAGGTTTCCACTCAAAATCAATGAATAGTTATCATTTCCAACACACTTATCTGTTCAGAGTAGATCTTCATCAACAATTCTTAATTCTTCTTCATTAACAAAAGGAAACGAGTTTCAGTTGTTGCTGAAACCTCAACGGCATTCGTAGGAACTGTATATTATAGTGTTCTCTGCTCGGCTATATCCAATCATCAGCTCAAAAAAACTCCGTATCAATTATATAATTCTTTTTCTTTTATTTATCCAAAATTAAAGTTCCTCATTTCCCGAACTGATCTGATTAATCTAATAGAACGTTCTTGAACTCTTTTATCATTGAGCATAAGAGAGAGACTGAGAGAGGCTTATTTTTTAATCTCTTATGCTCAAGTACCTGGCAAGATCCCAGAACAGTAAAACAGATTTTAAGCTGCTTATCCTAGAATATGCAGTGGATTTTCCCAAGTCCATTTTAATAATGGCTTATGGACTTTTTTTTTTAGGAAGCTATCCAAACCTTTTTTTAAACCCCGCTAAGCTAACTGCTTTTACCACATTCTCTGGCAACGAATTCCAGAGTCTAATTACACTTTAAGTGAAGAAATATTTTCTCTGATTTGTTTTAAATTTACTACTTTGTAGCTTCATTGCGTGCTCCCTAGTCCTAGTATTTTTGGAAAGCGTAAACAAGCGATTCATGTCTACCCGTTCCACTCTACTCATTATTTTATACACCTCTATCATATCTTCCCCTCAGCCATCTTTAAGCAGCATAAAATGAATTGTACTGTTTTGGGATCTTGTCAGGTACTTGTGACCTGGATTGGCCGCTGTTGGAAACAGGATACTGGGCTTGATGGACCTTTGGTCTTTCCCAGTATGGCAATACTTATGTACTTACTGCTGAGATACTTTTAAGTGATATGCATTACTTGCTATGGTTACAATGTGCGGTAACTTACCGTAAGCTAGTTGCAAGGCATAGTGCACACGCATCCCCCCTCCCCCATTCCTTGCTATGCAGTTATCATGTGAATTACTGCACTTTTAACTCTCAAGCCACCCTAGTAACACTTACTGCGACCACACACTATCAGCACACGTTAATTCATTCGTTAACTGCTCAACATTCCAAAAAAGAGATCAAGGCGTTATACAATAAACATAATCAAAATCATACAGTTACAAAATTATAATATTGCAACATGTACACAGAGCCAAAAAACCCCACCCTCTTTCCACAAACGTACCCCTCCCCGCCTCAGCTTACCTCCCTGCTTTCTCCCTCCAAATGCTTGAGGAAACAACCATCTTTCGGAACAATTTGTCATTTTAGCCAATGTTTTCCCTCTCAACAACTGATGAATCCACCCATTGTAGGTAATGGCCTTGGGCTGAGGGACCTCCAAACCTGCCACCCTGTCATCCCCTGCATGAATGATGCTCCCATACACACTCTTCAAAAGACATGAACACGACCCCGAGCTGAGAACTGAATTCCAGTCCCTTGTCTTTACATTCTACTATAGATAAGCGACCAATTTAAAGATATTTGCATGTTTAAATTCCTTATTAGCACCTCAAAAACAAAGTGTACATTTTGTCCCCTGTATTGCAGAAATGCCATTCATAAGACAAACATAAAATCATTTTCTTGCTATAGAACAGTGGTTCTCAGCCTTTCTGTTGTTGTGGCACACCTGACAGACAATATTCATGCAAGCGACACAGTGAACCCTAAAATTCACAGATGAACAGAAATAAAAATGAAATATCTCATTGCTGACAGTAAGGTTAGTGTGAATTTGCCAACCATTCAATACCACATCAAAAAAACCATATGCAACACATCAGTTCCAGATTTCTCACCTGTAATACATAACAAATATATATTCCAATTCTAGTGTCATCTCAGTAACAGCAACACAAAATCCCTCCACTGTCTGATTCAGTCAAGCAACACAGAACCCTGCAAACACGCTACTCAGAAACTATGTAGCAAACAGAACCTATGGACAGAAGCAACAATTCCAGTTGGGGCTGGAGGGTTATCATTGGGTGTAGAGGAGAAGCAGAAATAAGGATCAGTTATTGGGCTTTCAAGAACCTGACCTTTCAGGATATTTGGTCTTACGTTGCAGGCACAGATGGTTTCTAAGAGGTCCTTTTACTAAGGTGCACCGAAAAATGGCCTGCACTGGTGTAGACGCGTGTATTTGGACGCGCGCAGGTCCATTTTTCAGCGCACCTGCAAAAAAGGCCTCTTTTTTTGGCCGAAAATGGACGTGCGGCAAAATAAAAATTGGCGCGCATCCATTTTGGGCCTGAGACCTTACCACCACCCACTGACCTAGCGGTAAGGTCTCGCGCGTTAACCGGTCATCAATGGTCTATGCGCGTACAATGCCGATTACTGTCCGGTTAGCGCCACGCACCGGAGAGCGGATGCATGTAAAAAATGAAATGAACAGCCGGGCCTCGCAGTAGCCGGGCGATAGTTCAAAACTGACTCACGTAGGACGCATGTATTTGCCTACGCAGCTTAGTAAAAGGTGCCCTAATGAAAGCACAGGCTTGCTGTCTATGTCAAATGTTTGGTGACACACCTCCAAATTTTGGGGGGGGACATATCAGCGTGTCCCGACACACCGGCTGAGAATCACTGCTGTAGAGTATTGTGACTCTCGGAGAAAATGACTCTTCATGCTAGGCTTAAACATTTCAGCACCTATTTTCCCAAAAAAAAAAAGCTTCCCCCATTCCGCTCCTCTGGAAAGTCTCTGAAATTAGGGCTCACGGTGTTCCCACAAGACAATCTGTTGAGAAATTGTACGTTGCAAATTAAACTTTCTCAGCTGGCTTATGCACAGCTGCTATAGATTGCCTTATGGAAAGGGACCACAAAGGTGCATTCTGTTGCCGAGCTTGATCTATTACGAGTCTACTTTTTCTACCCATTCAGAGAAATGTTCGGGACCCTGTTCTCAGCCACTTGTACATTTCAGTGCTTGAAACCCACCAAGAAGGACAATTACTTAACTAGCATCTCCACATAGTATCTATACCCGTCGCTCTATGTCTGTAGCTGTCTCCCAATCCCATTGTAGTGGCCAATTGTGCCGGTCATAATGCAGAGTGTTGGGGGGGGGGGGTTGCTTTCCGCTAGTGAAGGACCATGCAATCACAAGCCTTTACTGCATACCAGCCCATCTAGTGACCCCCCCCCCCCCCACACCCCCTTCTCATCATGAGAGCCCATTCAAGGGAAAATTACACCAGGCTTCGACGGGGAAAGTGTCCCTCTGTTTCAAATCTATTCAGGGCTGCGGCCACAAAAGGTGAGAACCACAGAACAAGCCCTCTTCTGCTTTAATTGTAAAATACTTCAAGCAACCAGCAAAAACCTATTAAGATCAGGTGGTCCCATTTCCCAGAGACAAACAAGTCGGATAATATGCTGGTCAACAGAGTTACCCTATCCTCGTCGGTCTTTTGTTTTTTTTTAAAGGACTAAAATAACCACTTGGAAATGTTAAACCAAGGCTTGCCATTTTAATATGAAAATGGAGGCCTGTATATTTGAGTTCTTTATGGCAATGATTGCCCTCAATTAGATCACTTGGACAAGGCAAATTAGTTTCTGGAAGAGTTTTCAATCATAAAAATAATTCATACATATTTATTATCAAAAATCATCCAAGTACTCTCCACTCCCCATGATAAGAGGAAATGCACAGTTCAACTTCATGATGGCATATTAACTGTAAACTGTACTCCAAAGATGTTATGAAGCTTGTCAGTATTTTTTTTAATTAGAGTTTATCAATAGAAATCAAACCAAATAAAACATGGAAAAGAAAATAAGATGATACCTTTTTTATTGGACATAACTTAATACATTTCTTACGAAGGTTGCCCTTCTTCGTCAGATCGGAAATAAGCAAATGTGGTAGCAGGTAGTATATATAAGAGAAACATCAAAGCATTACTTTGACAGTCTGACAGAGTGGGTGGGTGGGGGTATTAGATTGTAAGCTCTTTGAGCAGGGACTGTCTTTCTTCTATGTTTGTGCAGCGCTGCGTGTGCCTTGTAGCGCTATAGGAATGCTAAATAGTAGTAGTAGTAGTATGCATGGGGACATCAAAGCATTTCATTGATATTCTAACAGGATGGTGTGGGAAGGTAAGGGGAGGGTAATAAACAGAGAAATAAACAGAGTGGACTTTAAGAGCTTAACCGAGATTGGATAGCAGAGCCAGTAGTGGGAGGCGGGGCTGGAGGTTGGGAGGCGGGGCTAGTGCTGGGCAGACTTATACGGTCTGTGCCAGAGCCGGTGGTTGGGAGGCGGGGCTGGTGGTTGGGAGGCGGGGCTAGTGCTGGGCAGACTTATACGGTCTGTGCCCTGAAGAGCACAGGTACAAATCAAAGTAGGGTATACACAAAAGTAGCACACATGAGTTGTCTTGTTGGGCAGACTGGATGGACCGTGCAGGTCTTTTTCTGCCGTCATCTGCTATGTAAGAGTGGACTAACAGGGCTACCACACCTCTCTACTTTTTTTTTTTAATCATTTATTTATAATTTTTTCATTTTACAAGGATCACTTGCAAAACAGTAAAACAGAGATGATTGTATATTAAAACAATATTAGAAGAAAACAATCTCAACAAGATAAATGGATTTTATACAATCTTTCTCTTTCTTAGACCACAAAATAAATAGGGAGAGTGAAACAAGACAAGGAGATCAATTTAAACAACAGCAAACAAAGAAAACGTGGTATTAACCCGATTATCCCCAGTTATTATTTATCTAAATCATTATTCCACATTGATCATCTGGTTGGTTTCTTCAAGACCATAACGGTGCATAGTCCATCAATTTCATTGGAAACATACTTATTGTCCAATATTAGTGAAAGTAATACACCTGATTTCATTTTTTTCCCTTTTAAAACCAGAAATTGTTTAACAATACAAACCCTTGAATCTCCAATCCAATTCCCGCTGATTAAAGTAATCCCAGTTTCACAGGCTTCACTCCTTTTGAATTAATAAATTAAGAGGAATCATTTCAGAGGAAAAAAAAAAACATTAGGAGTCATACCCGGAACTCTGGGAAAACAACAATCTCGATATTAATCATCTGTAACAATATTCATTTTGTTCAAATTTTTCTGGTCTTTATCATTTTCAAATCTTAACCGTTTCCTACTTCAGTAGAACTTCATTTGCTGTATATTCTCAAAGGATTCGATTAGATTATCCATGTGGCTCATTAACAAGACTATATCTGAAGCAAAGTCATTCTCTACCACCGTCAGGTCCTGGAGCACCCTCCAGATGACATTCAATGCAACCTCTACGGGAGCCAAAAACTCCAAGCTGATAACTCTTCAGGGTTTAGGAGTAGCACCGCCGACACGGGTTCAGCTGTAAACGACTTCCGTTTCAGCATACACTCCTGACTCACTCCTCCACTCCTTTGGGCATGGTGGTTAAATGATTTTTGAGCGATGAAGTTGTTTCCAGGTCCAAGAGCATCGACGCTCCTTCGTCGGCGCTAATCAAAGGACTCATCAACCCAATCATCTATGGGCAGCTCGCCACACAGCGGTCCCACACTTGCTGCACAGGGGACAAAACGCTGGTCATCGGCGGCTGACCCCCCATTGTCCCCTTCCTCTGTTAAGGCAACTGCAATGCAGAGAGGAAATTTCAAGTGAACAAAAACTGAACTTCAGAGGACAGCTGGGCCGTTGAGTGTACGAGCTTCAGGTCACCATCTTTCCCCTCTCCCTAATTTGGGACACTCTTTGTCTGGTTTCTCCTCAGAGGCCTGTCTGATATGGGTAACCCTTCAGCATAGCCCTCTGAGTCATTGAAACACGGAAGCCCCTCCACCACTTACAAGGTGGTGTCCCTTCGGAGGGGACCTCTCTACTTTTAATTAGAATGAAATGTAAGTGTTTATTCCACATGTAGAAAAATACATTTTGGCCACAGACGTTTGTTCAGCTCCTTATATATCAATATGTAAAATTGAGTTTTCTTGTTAATATTCCACATGGATGAAAATCCCCTTCACCTTAAGCTCTGCCCTCATTTACAGAGAAAGAATGGATTGCTGAGAGCCAAACCACACATCTGCTCTTCTCTCAAGTTCTTGCAGGTGACCAACAGCACATTCTGAATGGGAAGAAGAAGCCAAAGTCTGAAGCATAAGTACGTCTGAACATTTTACGGAAGCAAAACCAGCCATTTGTCTTTTAGGGATCCTTTTACGAAGCTGTTGTGAGCACTGACACGCAGTGGCATAGCCAGACCTTGACATGAGGGGGGGAGGTCCAGAGACCAAAGTGGGGGTGCACATTTTGGCCCGCCTCCCCGCCGCCTCATATGCCTTGACTGGCGGGGGTCCCCCAACCTCCGCCAGCTGCAGCATTTGTCCAGCGCTGGTCTCCGTCGCATTGCCTGCCCTGCTCTTCCCCTTACATCATATACGTGCGTGCATGCTCAGTTTCACTAAAACGAGCATGCACGCAACGTGAAGGGAAGAGCAGGTCAGGTAATGCGGTGGAGAGCTGGAGACCAGCTGAAGGGGGTTGGGGACACCCGCCAACCAAACCAGGGGCCCCAGAGCCAATTCGGGGGCCCAGGCCCCCAATGGCCCCCTGTAGCTATGCCACTGCTAACACATGCTTATCGCAGCTTAAAATGCCTTACCATGGGGCGTGCTCAGGCATCCCATGGTAATTTTGGCATCAGCACACACTTCCCATGCACTAAAAAAATAGATTCAGTTTTGTAGTGCTGGGGTGGGTCGGGCGGAGAGCAGGCATGTGCTACATTAATCGGTTAGTACAACTACACTGTTGTGCGCTAACCAATTACCACATGGTTAACACGTGAGTCTTTACCACCTACATAATGGGTGATGGCAGATGCTCACGCACTAATGGCCACGTGTTAATGGCAAAATTAGCGAAGGATACAAATCAACCTATGCATCCAATTTCTCCTGCTTAGGTGCACAACTGTGGAATGCACTACCAAAGAGTGTGAAAACGATCATTAAAGACCTATCTGTTTTGCAAGGTCTACCCTACTGACCCAACTTAAATGCCTCAAACTCTGCAATGCATCAAAACCCTACATCGTATTGGACATTATATATTCCTTATTTACTTGGCCCTTATTGTACTTGTATATCCTAACCTTACCTGACCCTTATTTTATACTGTATTTGTTTAACATCTACCGGACCTGGCGATCACCTTCACGGTATTATGTAAGCCACATTGAGCCTGCTAATGGGTGGGAAAAGGTGGGATACAAATGTTACACATAAATAAATAAATAAATAAATAAATAAATAAATAAATAAATGTCCCGACTGTGGTAGCAAGTTAATAAACTTTGTGCGTCTACATTCATTGGACTCCAGTTGTCTCAACGGTCTTAAAAACCCCCGCCCTACAAGTTTTTTGTTATTTTAACTTCTGTGATGTGCACATGAATAATATTTCGTGATTTTCATGATCAATTATCACATTCGTAAAATAAAACCACAGACCGGACATTTGAGGTCTTTTCCCTCCATTATATAAATAACTGGAGAGGGATATGAATCTGTTATCCCATTTATAAGGATAAGAGCTGATATCGAGCTTGTATGTCAGATTTATTCAGTGAAGGTAGCCTTGATATTGTGTTGAGTAATTGAAATTAGCGCACGGTCATTAATAGAAAAAAAAAAGCCAAAATTCGGCCATTTTACTCATGCGGAAAAATGGCCTTTTAGCGCGCGGGAATGACCCGCGTAAGTACACGCTAAGGCCATTCTTCATTGCAGTTTGGTAAAATGACCCCTCAGATAAACGAATCTTTTCCGGAGATGGGAAGGCGGTAGAACGAGAGGACATGAAATGAAGGTGAAGGAGGGCAGACTCAGGAAAGATGTCAGGAAGTATTTTTTCACGGAGAGGGTGGTGGACGCTTGGAATGCCCTCCCGCGGGAGGTGGTGGAGATGAAAACGGTAACGGAGTTCAAACATGCGTGGGATATGCATAGAGGAATCCTGTGCAGAAGGAATGGATCCTCAGAAGCTTAGCTGAAATTGGGTGGCGGAGCAGTTGGGGGGAAGAGGGGGTGGTGGTTGGGAGGCGAGGATAGGGGAGGGCAGACTTATACGGTCTGTACCAGAGCCGGTGATGGGAGGCGGGACTGGTGGTTGGGAGGCGGGAAATACTGCTGGGCAGACTTATACGGTCTGTGCCCTGAAAAGGACAGGTACAAATTCAAGGTAAGGTATACACATATGAGTTTGTCTTGGGCAGACTGGATGGACCATGCAGGTCTTTTTCTGCCGTCATCTACTATGTTACTATGTTACTTTAATTCTATCGCAGTTCAAGCAAATTCATTAGGTTCTCCCCGATTTTGTTTTTAGTTCATCTTCTGAGGAAATGTTGGTGTTTCAAGTTCTTGAACAATCCATGGACTTAGGCAGTTGTACTTCATGGAACGTGAGCAATTCGAGATACTTAACTGAGAACACCATACATTTGAAATAGCAGATACGGGTCTGGCCAACTGATAAGCAAACCCTGGAAAAGGAGATTTGCAAAAACTGGAAGTGTCATAATAGGATATCTCTCATCGCAAAAGAGCATAAAAACTTAAGAAGTTTGCTAACTGGGAGAAAGGTTGAATGAAGCCCTAGAAGTAAAATCGACAAGGTCACGACAGAACCCAGAAACAAATGAACTAATGTTTGGAAGAGTCTCTAGTTAGTGCTACTGTTCTGAAGAAACGGGTTTGTCATCTGTAATTTTATGTGTTTAATTTGGCCAAGTACAACAGGAAATTAACAGTAGTCACTGGGGACAAATACACTGCAACAGTTTTACAGTTATCAAGTGAAATAATTATCCTGTGATGAAATATTTCATTAAATGGCATAACTTGGAATAAAGCTGCTTTCAGTATACTTTCTGAAAATTCATCTCGCTGCCTGCAATTCCTTTATGGAGTCCTTTTACTGCAGTTAGGCTTTGTAGCACTATATAAATGCAAAATAGTAGTAGTAGTAACATGCAGTTCAGTGCATATTTTTTTTGTGTTACATTTGTACCCCGCACTTTCCCACTCATGGCAGGCTCAATGCAGCTTACATGGGGCAATGGAGGGTTAAGTGACTTGCCCAGAGTCACAAGGAGCTGCCTGTGCCTGAAGTGGGAATCGAACTCAGTTCCTCAGGACCAAAGTCCACCACCCTAACCACTAGGCCACTCCTCCACTGTTGCTGCTATTTGAGATTCTACATGGAATGTTGCTATTCCACTAGCAACATTCCATGTAGAAGTCGGCCCTGCTATTCCACTAGCAACATTCCATGTAGAAGTCGGCCCTTGCAGATCACCAATATGGCCGCGCAGGCTTCTGCTTCTGTGAGTCTGACGTCCTGCACGTACGTGCAGGACGTCAGACTCACAGAAACAGAAGCCTGCGCAGCCTTCTACATGGAATGTTGCTAGTGGAATAGCAACATTCCATGTAGAATTTCCAATAGTAGCAACAGAATCTCAATAGTAGCAACATTCCATGTAGAATCTCCAACAGTATCTATTTTATTTTTGTTACATTTGTACCCTGCGCTTTCCCACTCATGGCAGGCTCAAAGCGGCTTACATCAGGCAATGGAGGGTTAAGTGACTTGCCCAGACTCACAAGGAGCTGCCTGTGCCTGAAGTGGGAATGGAACTCAGTTCCTCAGTTCCCCACGACCAAAGTCCACCACCCTAACCACTAGGCCACTCTTCCACTGTTGCTACTATTTGAGATTCTACATGGAATGTTGCTATTCCACATTCCATGTAGAAGTCGGCCCTTGCAGATCACCAATGTGGCCGCGCAGGCTTCTGCGAGTCTGACATCCTGCACATACGTGCAGGACGTCAGACTCACAGAAACAGAAGCCTGCGCAGCCTTCTACATGGACTGTTGCTAGTGGAATAGCAACATTCCACGTAGAATCTCCAATAGTAGCAACATTCCATGTAGAATCTCCAATAGTATCTATTTTATTTTTGTTACATTTGTACCCCGCGCTTTCCCACTCATGGCAGGCTCAATGCGGCTTACATGGGGCAATGGAGGGTTAAGTGACTTGCCCAGACTCACAAGGAGTTGCCTGTGCTTGAAGTGGGAATCGAATTCAGTTCCTCAGTTCCCCACGACCAAAGTCCATAACCCTAACCACTAGGCCACTCCTCCACTTGTTAACTACTTATGTGGTAAACGCACGACTGGCATATGATGGCGCACTAGGGTTGGGAACTACCGCCGGGCTGCTGTGGTAGCCCAGCGATACTTCCTGTTTAGCCACATAGTGAAAGGGGCCCTAAGTAATCTGACAATATATGGATCAGTAACAGCAACAAGTTCCACATTAAGGCGGCCTGATAATGAAAAGAAGAATCAAACATTTTCGGTATGACGTCTAAATCTAATTTTGAATGTTTTGCTGAAAACATACAAAAATTTTTGAACCAGAAAAAAAACATCTGTCTTTTTGTTTCAAAAAGGACCATTTCCTAGACATTTTGTGCTCGGTGTGCCTTTGTTTTGTGGCCCGTTATATTAAAAAAAAAAAGTCAAAAGAAAAAACACATAAAAACAAGCCATTGATATGTATGTGGTCCAGCATTCTTAATAGACTGGCCACACACACATTCCAGCAGAGCAGTGGGGCACCCTAGGGGGCACTGCAGTGGGCGTCACATAAAAGGTCCCATATACACATCTCACCATTACCCCCTTATATTGTATGGCGAGTCCTCCGAAACCCACCAAAAACCTACTGTACTCAACTGTATACCACTACAATAGCCCTTATGGCTGCAGGTGAAGGGATTTGGTGAAGGGAGATTTTGCCTCACCAATTTACTACATTTCTTTGAAGGGGTGAACAAACATGTGGATAAAGGTGAGCTGGTTGATATTGCGTATCTGGATTTTCAGAAGGTGTTTGAAAAAAGTAGCTCATGAAAGACTCCAGAGGAAATTGGAGAGTCATGGGATAGGAGGTAGTGTTCTATTGTGGAGGGTTAAATGGTCAGTATTCTCAATGGAGAACGGTAGATAGTGGAGTTACCCAGGGGTCTGTACTGGGATTGCTGCTTTATAACATATTTATAAATGACTTAGAGATGGGAGTAACTAGTGAGGTCATTAAATTTGCTGACGACACAAAGTTAATCAATGTAGTTAAATCGAGGGAGGATTGTGAAAAATTACAAGAGGACTTTACAAGACTGGGAGACTGGGCGTCTAAATGGCAGATGACGTTTAATGTGAGCAAGTGCAAAGTGATGCATGTGGGAAAGAGGAACCCAAATTATAGCTACATCATGCAAGGTTTCACGTTAGGAGTCACAGACCAAGAAAGGGATCTAGGTGTCGTCGTTGATGATACATTGAAACCTTCTGCTCAGTGTGCTGCTGCAGCTAAGAAAGCAAATTGAATGTTAGGTATTATTAAGAAAGGAATGGAAAACAAATATGAGGATGTTATAGTGCCTTTGTATCGCTCCCTGGTGCGACCGCACCTCGAATATTGTGGTCAATTCTGGTCACCACATCTCAAAAAAGATTTAGTGGAATTAGAAAAGGTGCAGAGAAGGGCGACAAAAATGATTAAGGGGATGGGACGACTTCCCTATGAGGAAAGGCTAAAGTGGCTAGGGCTCTTCAGCTTGGAGAAAAGTCGGCTGAGGGGAGATATGATAAAGGTCTATAAAATAATGAGTGGAGTTGAACGGGTAGATGTGAAGCATCTGTTTATGCTTTCCAAAAATACTAGGACTAGGGGGCATGCGATGAAGCTACAATGTAGTAAATTTAAAACGAATCGGATAACATTCTTCACTCAACATGTAATTAAACTCTGCAATTCGTTGCCAGAGAATATGGTAAAGGTGGTTAGCTTAGCGGAGTTTTAAAAAGGTTTGGACGGCTTCCTAAAGGAAAAGTCCATAGACCGTTATTAAATGGACTTGGGGAAAATCCACTATTTCTGGGATAAGCAGTATAAAATGTTTTGTACATTTTTGGGATCTTGCCAGGTATTTGTGACCTGGATTGGCCACTGTTGGAAACAGGACGCTGGGCTCGATGGACCTTTGGTCTTTCCCAGTATGGCAATACTTATGTACTTATGCAGGTGTCGCCTATATGTGGGAACAGTAGGTTTTTGGTGGGTTTGAACGGCTTACACTTCCCACCACAAGAGTAACAGTTAGAGTGGGATATGGGCCTGGGTCCCCTTCTCTACAGTGCACTGCATTGACCATTAGGCTCCTCCAGGGTCCATGATTTCTGCTCTAATAGGACTGACCATAACATCTGAAGCCCTCATAGTGTTATGGTTGTTGCCCTGGCCCTGTGCCTAGACTCAACTTTTCCCCAGTGATCTGGCTCTGTAGCTTCCCCGGATTGACTTGTCCCTGCATTGACGCATCTGCTGTCTGCTTCCCTGTTATCCAAACCTCATTCCAAGTTCTAACACCATCCGCAAAGTCCTTTATAATGCACCTTGAAACTTTCATTCTTGGTCTTTCCAATAGGTCTCTTAACCTTGTCTTTGTGTTCCCTGTTTGGATCCAATTCCAGCTTGGTTTTATTCCTGCATGCCTTGTTTCCTACCTAGTTTTGTTCCTGTGAGTCTTTTCCCTGAATGTCTTGTTTCTGAAACCATGTACCTGAAAGCCTTGCTTTGTAAACCTTCTTTCTGATGCTTTACTCCTGTGTAGTCTTGTTCTTGCCTACCTGTGTTTCTGTGAGTCTTGTACCTGAAAGCCTTGTTTCTGAACCTTGTTCTTGTAAGCTTGGCTCTTGCTTTCTGCTAAAGCCAATGCTCTGTTCCTGGTTTCTTCTATAACCAAAGTTCCATTCCTGACTCTTGCTATAGCCTAAGCTCTGTTTCTTGCTACAGTTAAACCCTGTTCTTGCTTTCTGCTAAAACCAATGCTCTGTTCCTGGTTTCGGCTTTAGCCAAGCTCATCCCTGACTCCTGTTATAGCCAACGCTCCGTTCCTTGCTACAGTTAAACCCTGTTTTTTGCTTTCTGCTATTGCCAAACCTTGTTTCTGCTTTCTGCTAAAGCCAATGCTCTGTTCCTGGCTCCTGCTACAGCCAAGTCTGTTCCTGACTCCTGTTCCTGCTACAGTCAGGCCAAGTCTGTTCCTGATTCCTGCTCCTGCCAAACCAAGCCAAGGCTGTTCCTGCCAAGCCAAGTCTGGCTATTGCCTTGTCTATAGTCTTGCTTCTGTTTGCTGCTGTTGCCTAGCTCTTATCCTGTTTTGTTTGCCGAGTCTTGTGCATTGTTTTGCTTTGCTCTTTTTGTGTCTGGATCCAGTTCTTACCATGCCTTGCCTTGCTGTGTCTGGACCCTGTTCTAGCCTTGTTCCGCTTTTGAGCGGGAGACTTTCGCTTTTGCAAGTCATCCCCCGCCGGAGTGCCGGGATCTCCCGCTGAGCAGCTCTGTTTCCACTTTCCAGGGACCGCAGGAAATGCCTTCATTAAATGTCATCTCCTGCTGCTGCTGGTCTCACAGCAACAGGAAATGATGTTTTACAAGGTGTCTCCTGCTGTTGCTGGAAAGGGAGGCTGTGCCGGGGCAGTACTGTGGCGGTTATGGGTAGAGCTGTGGGCGGTTCTGGGCAGAGCTAAGGGTGAGTTGGGGCAGAGCTATTGGTGGGCCCTAAATCTCCCGCTTGGGAGGCTGATCCCCCTTGGCAGCTCTGCAGCGTTGCCACCTAAGCCTCTAGTTTTAGCTAGAGGGCACTAGGAATCTCTGCCAGCACTTCTCTCTCCTCCACAGTGCTGTGTCTGTCCACTGCCTCTCTTCTATTTGCCTTCTGCAGACAGACAGGCGCCTTACTGACAATATTTTTAAAAAAGTTTTTTAAAAAGGCCAACGAGCAGACAGAGAGTTTTCTTAGTGAGCTGGAAAAGGCAATGAAAGTCACAAAAATCATCTTGCAGAAAATGGAAAACAGACACTAATGGGAAAAATAGAGATGAGCAGAAGAACTGGCAAAGTTAGATACAAAACAGTAATAAGGCAGGCCAAGAGAGACTTTAAAAGGAAGCTTGCTGTAGAGGCAACAGCTAATATTAAAAACATTTTCAAGTATATTTGAAACAAAAAAATCTGTAAGTTTCTTATTGGGATGTGCAGCCAGGAAATTTTTGGTTTGTTTCATTTCCCTTCTTGTTTATGGGAATGTTGGTTTTGTTCGGGGGGTGGGGGGGTCTGGGCATTTTTTCATTACAGGAGCTTACTCAAGAAGAGGGTATGTTCTTTCAAAAGAGTGCACACTTTTTACTTTAGGAAGAGAGCACATAAACATACATGCTATTAACAGCAAATAAATTTATTTATGGTTCATTTCTACCCCACATTTTCCCACAAATGCAGGCACAATGTGGCTTATTTTTCTTTGTCAATGACATAAAATGACATGAAAAGTGTTATTGACATTCCCCATGTTGTTTCAATTTGAGTGTATTTCCCTAGTTTCTTAGGGTTTATGCTTGACCCTGTTTACCTCATTTGGGTCTGCTTTCCATTTTCTGAAAATCCCCTTTGGGCTTTCACTGCTTCTTTCTCATTATTATTAAACCATGTTTGCAATCATTTTATTTTTGTAATGCATGGAATATATTTAATCTGGGCTTCCAAAATAATGTGCTTGCCTCATACAGCTTTTGACCATGACAATCATTTAATACAGATAACAGACTGATACATGAGTGAACCACACAAAGCAAGAATACACCAAGGGCAACTGAAGACCAAAGTAAGTAGAGCTCTAAAAACATGCTGCCTGATATTCAAAGTGATCTCTCTGCTTAAATCACTTGAGGCCACACAACCACTGATATTCCTCAGCACTTTACTGGGCAGTGCTGCTGAATATTGGCTCTGACTGGTGTAAGGAGGTCCAGGATAGAACCCCTATTAATCACAGGAAGAGTTCCAAAGGGGAGGGATCAGGTTTCCCAGGGCATAAAGTTGTCCATCATATGAAGGAGGTGCCCTTGAAACTAAGTCCTGGCTCCCGGCTGACTAGAAGGGTGGAAGTAGAGGGACAGGCCAAATATCAGGAGAAGAAAGGGCTAAAGCCCATGGATTGGGAGTTAACAAACCTTCTGACCAAGGTGAGCCCAGCACAAATGGAGGTGGAAGGAACCAGCTTGAGTAGACTTGAAGGAGTTAGGACCCACATTACAGAGGAAGCCATGGAGTTGTCACAGTCCTGGCCATGCCCCAAACCCCAGTCTCTTCACTAACCTTGCGGGACATTGGGGTGTGGATTTGCGAAGTCCTCTGGCACCTGTAGGTGGGCGGCAGACGACCTGCACCACTGTCTTTGTGCTCCCTGATGTGCCAGGAGCAGTCTTTTGTTGATCTGTGGGAGGAGGGCTTCAGGGCGTCTTCTGCTGATGTCAGCAGCAGGGGCCTTTCTTAGGCAGACTGCATTCCTCCTTCCACTGCCTTTGCAATTGGTCATCCTGCTTGCTCTAGCACTCCTATCTCCATCCTTGGTTCCTGTCTTCAGTCTTAGTTTCTGCTTCAATCCAGGTCCCTGTTATGCTGGATCTGCCCCCCAAGGACTCTTTTTAGAGCCATCCCAGGTCTCAGTTCTGCTGGGCCTGCCCCCAAGGGCTCTTGTCAGGTCCATTCCAGGTCCTGGTCCTGCACCCAAGACTCTTTTCAGAACAACTCCTAGTCCTGGGTCTGCCCCCAAGGGCTCATTTCAGGGCCACCCCCAAGTCCCTGGCCTGCCCCAAGGGCTCTTCTCAGAGCCACCAATGTGCCTCTACTCTTTTTGGAGTGACTTGTCGGCCATCAGTTGGGGCCCTCCAGACCATTGGTGCCTGGCAATGGTCCAAGGGCTCACCCATCTTGAAATGTGACAGATTGGGAAGGCCATGAGCTCAGGTGATTCACTAGCTTTGCAGTTGTTCCAGCAACTGGCCCTTCAGCTTTAGCAACTCTCGGGCCCAGTATGGACCACCTTCAGACGTTGGTGACACCTCAGGCCTCTGCTCCAAAGCCACCAGGCACTTCTCTAGCTTCAGCAGTACCTGCCACAGTGCTCACAGCTCCTCCTTGAATGAAGGAAATCCTAAAACCTGTAGAGGTTTTCCTAACCAATATATGATAATTTTCAAACTTCAAGCCCAGTGTGGCTCACATCATATCTTTTCTTTTGGGTCAGGCCTTAGCCTAGGCATCTCCTCTCTGGGAACGTGCTTAACAATTTGGATGAATTCCTTGAACAATTTAAAGAACTCGGAACAGCCTCCTCTGCAGCTGTCAAGTTCCTTAAGCTGATGGCGTTAGAGGAATGGCAACAAAAGGAGGAAGGCCACTGTGGCTCTAACTCAGATAATCCAACAACAACAAGTGAAGAGTCCAGTATAAATACTTAATCAGATAATCAATACGATGTATTTAAAATTCCAATCATCCTTTATTTTCAAACATGCTCTTCTTTTTATGTAACAAACAATTGTTGAGCACTTAGCTAGAGGAATGGCGCCATCTCCTTGAGAGAGTCAAATACCCATTTACCATGACTACAGATCATATGAATCGTCTATATTTATTTATTTATTTATTTATTTGTAGCATTTGTATCCCACATTTTCCCAACAATTTGCAGGCTCAATGTGGCTTCCATTTGCCGTAATGGCGGTTGCCATTTCCGGGTAACAGAATTACAAATGGTAATGTGTTAAGTTGCATACATACATGGTAACATAACATACATGTAACATAACATACGTGAACAGATCATGGTATAGATATATATCATGTGCATATATATGTTAAGGAAGAATAAATTATGGTAATACATGAAAGTTCCTGAGTAAGAAATTGGAAGAATAAATTATAGTAATACTTGAATATTCCTGAGTACGAAATTGGGTTGTATCATTCTTTAGGTCATTGACTATGGAGAGACCATATTCGACACAGAGATTGAAGTGGTTATGCTTATTCATTAGTGGTAAGGAGGTTGATCAGTCAAGTGTCTATGTCGCGTAACGTCTTATTTTTTGGTGTTTAAGATGGGTGTTTATGGTATGCCTTCTTGAACAGATCTGTTTTCAGTAGCCTTCGGAAGATATCTACAGGAGGCCCATGGACTTTATCCCCACCAGGCCCAATGGTCTCTGTTCTTTTCTCAATTTGACTTTAGGGTGGTCTTCTACCCAGTCGAAAGAACGTTCAGAAAAGAAGCAAATTGGTGAGGCAAGACTTCCCTTTCCAGAATCCATACTGACTCTGTCCCATTAAACTATGTTTGTATCAAGTGTTCCTTAATTTTATTTTTTATAATAGCTTCCACTATTTTGCCCAGCATTGAATTCAGGCTTAAGGGTCTGTAATTTCCTGGATTACCCCTGGAACCCTTTTTAAAAATTAACGTTACATTGATCACCCTCCAATCTTCAGGTTCTACGAAAGATTTCAAAATGACAGATTACAAATCACTAACAGCAGATCAGCAGTTTCTAGTTTGAGTTCTTTCAGTACCCTAGAGTGCATGCCATCTGGTCCAGGTGATTTACTACTCTTCAATTGGTAGATTTGGCTCAGTATTGTCTTCCAGGTTCACTGAGATTTCTTTCAGTTCCTCTGCATCATCACCCTTGAAAAACAATTCTGATACAGGTAGGTCTCATATCTTCTTATGTAAATACTGAAGCAAAGAATGTATTCAGTCTTTCCTCTATGGCCTTGTCCTCCCTAGGTGCTCCTTTTGCTCATACATGATCTAACAGTCCCACAGATTCCCACACAGACTTTCTGCTTCTGATGTACCTGAAAAAGTTGTTACTGTGAGTTTTTGCCCCTTCGGCAAGTTTATCTTCATATTTTATTTGTTACATTTGTATCCCACATTTTCCCACCTATTTGTAGGCTCAATCTAGCTTACATAGTACCGGACATATTCTCTTTTAGCCTTCTTTATCAATGCTTTGCATCTTACTTGCCAGTGCTTATGATGCTTTTGAGTTTCTTCATTCAGGTCCTTTTCCCATTCTTTGAAGGATGCTCTTTTGGCTCTAATAAGTCTCTTTCACTTCACATTTTAACCGTGCTGGTTGTCGTTTGCTCTTATTTCCACTTCTGTAAATACATCTGGTCTGTGCTGCCAAGATGGAATTTTTAAACAACGTCTATGCCTGATTTAAAGTCCTAACCTTTTCAGCTGATTCTTTTAGCTTCTTTTGAACTATTTTCCACCTTTTTCATAGTCACCCTTTTGAAAATTAAATGCTCCTTTTTCACTTCACCCTAGATACTAGCTCAAATTTGATCAAGTTATGATCACTGTTTCCCAGCAGACCCAATACCGTTACCTCTTGTACCATGCCCTGCATTCCACTAAGGACTAGACTCTAAAATAGCTCTCCTTTTTGTTGGTTCCTGGACCAGTTGCTCCAAGAAGCAGTCACTTATTATGTTTAGGAATTTTACCTTCTTAGCAAATAGAATGCAAGGTATTATTAGGAAAGGAATGGAAAACAAAAATGAAGACGTTATAATGCCTTTGTATCGTTCCATGGTGTGACCGCACCTCGAATATTATGTTCAATTCTGGTCGCCACATCTCAAAAAAAGATATAGTGGAATTAGAAAAGGTGCAGAGAAGGGCGACGAAAATGATAACGGGGATGGGGCAACTTCCCTATGAGTAAAGGGTAAAGAGGCTGGGGCTCTTCAGCTTGGAGAAAAGGCGGCTGAGGGGAGATATGATAGAGGTATATAAAATAATGAGTGGAGTGGAACAGGTGGATGTGAAGTTTCTGTTCATGCTTTCCAAAAATACTAGGACTAGGGGGCATGCGATGAAGCTACAATGTAGTAAATTTAAAACGAATTGGAGAAAATGTTTCTTCATGCAACGTGTAATTAAACTCTGGAATTCGTTGCCAGAGAATGTGGTAAAGGTGGTTAGCTTAGCGGAGTTTAAAAAAAGGTTTGGACAGCTTCCTAAAGGAAAAGTCCATAGACCATTATTAAATGGACTTGGGGAAAATCCACTCTTTATGGGATAAACAGTATAAAATGTTTTGTACATTTTTGGGATCTTGCCAGGTATTTGTGACCTGGATTGGCCACTGTTGGAAACAGGATGCTGGGCTCAACGGACCTTTGGTCTTTCCCAGTATGGCAATACTTATGTACTTATGTAACATTTATCCAGTTAATATTAGGGTACTTGAAATCATTCGTTGATTCATCGCTGCCCAATTTGCCAGCTTTCCTAATTTCTGTAAACATCTCTTCATCTGTCCACCCCTAGACCACCTTTCATATTTCATAGTATGGTTGAGAGGACCTCATGGGTGTGCAGGGGTAAGGGGAACCTTCTAAAACTGAGTGTGACTCTTCAGGGTGGGGCGAACATAGAAGGGATGTATTGGGGCAATATTGGGGGGGGGGGGGACTATTTATATCGTTGCTACCCCCTTTAAGAGACAACCCAGAAGGTCCGATGATCCCGGGCAATAAAATATCCTCAGGTAAAAGCTGGGGTTATATTACAGTAATTTTAGAACCATAACAGGACTTGCAGTGTGAACCTGGTATTCATCGTAAGTCACGTTATGGAATTTATATAGTAACTAGCCGTTAAGCCCATAACAACGGGCTAGTTTTTTTGTTTTCCTATGGCCTCCCCACGTCCACCAACCCTGCTCTCTCCCCTGCCCTCCCCCCATGTCCAGCAACCCTCCTCTGCCCCCTCCCATCCGCTCCATCCACCTGTGTCCATCAACTGTTCTCTCCCCTACCCTCCATCCTTGGGTTCCCATCCACCGCGATTGTGACCTCCTGTGCCCTGCCGTCCCCGCCACCCCCCCCCCCGGCATCGCCCCCCCTCTTTCCGCCATCGTCGTGTCGTCAGTTCTCCATCGCTGTGTCTGTTTCCCTCAGTTCCGCCCCCTCCTTCCCTCCCTGCTCCCTCCTCCTCCGATTTCCACGCCCATGTCCAAGCCCTCCTCCCTATTGGGCTGTACTGCTGGTGGAGGCGGGCCTTGGACTTCTACACTCTCAGCGTTCCGACTCTACTGCGCATTTGCAGGTGAGTCAGTCACTTGCCGCTTATATGTTTGATGAGATACTTTACATGTATTTGCATCTCATTATTATGTAACCTGCAATGACTTAAATATTGCCAGGCATGAACAAACTCCAGTACAGTCCTTTACTCAAGTTTCCTCTACTGGGTTTGTTGTGCCCTGAAGAAGCGGGATAGACCTGCGAAACAAGGACCTCATTATAATGAAAGATATAAAATGTTTTTGATAAAAATTATTCACTGTTAGCTCGAGGTGGAGGTTTTTTTACGTCGGTGATGGAATGTCGGAAGCACTTGGTGGTGTTCGAGTGAAATTCTGAGACTTTTTTCTCCACATTGGCTAACGAGTGGATTATTATTGTTTCCTCCATGAAGTATTAATGAGGTGGTTAAAATTTTTTTTTGAAACATAGGTGAATTAACTATTGCCATGTCACTGCTATACAAACTGCATTAGGGCCCTTTAAATCGCATTAGGGGGGACATAATGTGACTTAAAGCCCTAGTGTAGTTTAATAACTTCCTCTACAGTTTTGAAACTTTTTTTTTTTACAACATTGATATCTCCCCTTTAATGGAAGACGTAAGGAGGAGGTTCCTTCAACCATGCTCTCAGACGTTGGCAGCTGAAATGTCCTTCCTACTGAAATATCCCGAAAGATATTTGATTAGATTTAATGTTAGTGAGTACAAGTTCACAAAACGCAGTCAATTGGAATCTTTGATTTTACAACATGAATCTGTTCAGGAGACTACAACAGGATTCTCAACCCCGTCCTCCGACACACCTAGCCAGTCAGGTTTTCAGGATATCCACGATGAATATGCATGAAATAAATTAGCATAGGCACCACCTCTATTGTATGCAAATTTATCTCAGGTAATATTCATCGTGGGTATCCTGAAAACCTGGCTGGCTGGTGTGTCCTGAAGACTGCGTTGAAAGCCATTGGGCTAGAATGATCTTGACCTTGGGTTGGCGCATTATAGGGCATTTAAGTTTGCTCTGGGCATTTAGATAGTGGATTTTCTACTGGGTGCCTTTATTTGTTTTTCTTTCTTTAAGAAACGTTCGTCCTCCCATGTTTTCTTTACATTGTGGTCGTTTAGAAGATTGATTTCCTGATTATATACATTCCTTTAGTTCTTTGTTTATCCACTGCTTTTCCTGTGTTGACTCTTGTGTCATGTATATTTTGATTGTGTATATTCTTAAGAAATGTAAGTTAAGTTTAATTTCTTTTATTGATTTTTGATACAAATACAATCAAGAGCTCACAACATAACAACAAGTAACATTTTACAAAGTAAGGCAATACCGGAGCTCACATGTAAGAAGTAGCTAAAAATGCATGTGTATGTACACCAACAATTACATGTATAGGTGACTACATGTGAACATGTCAGTACTTAAATGTGCAAAATTCTCAAGTGATGCCCCTTTTTTTCTGCATGTGTAGTTCTATCAAATGGATGTTCCCACTGTATGTGATAGCATACATATACATAAGAACATAAGACTAGCCATACTGGGTCAGACCAATGGCCCATCTACCTCATTATCCTGTTTCCAACAGTGGTCAATCCAGGTCACATGTACCTGGCAGAAATCTAAATAGGAACAACATTCCATGCTACCAATCCTGGGGCAAGCAGTGGCTTCCCCATGTCTGTCTCAATAGCAAACTATGGACTTTTCCTCCAGGAACTTGTCCAAACATTTTTTTAAACCCAGATATGCTAACCGCTGTTACCACATCCTCCAGCAAAGAGTTCCAATGCTTAACTACTCGTTGAGTAAAAATAAAATAAAATTCCTCCTATTTGTTTTAAAAGTATGTACATGTAACTTCCTTGAGTGTCCCTTAGTCTTGTAGACCTCAATCATATCTCCCCTCATCCATCTCATTTCCAAGCTGAAGAGCCCTAACCTCTTCAGCCTTTCCTCATATGAGAGGAGTTCCATCCCCATTATCATTTTGTCACCCTTCTTTGAACCTGGTAAATCTTTTTTGAGATACGTCGACCAGAACTGAACACAATGCTCAAGGTGAGGTCACACCATGAAGCAATACAGAGGCATTGTGTTATTTTCAATCTTATTCACCATCCCTTTCCTAATAATTCATAGCATCCTGTTTGCTTTTTTGGCCGCCACCACACACTGAGCAGAAGATTTCAGCGTATTATCTACAATGATCGGGAGGCAGGGCTGGTGGTTGGGAGGCAGGGATAGTACTGGGCAGACTTATACGGTCTGTGCCAGAGCCGGTGGCAGGAGGCGGGGCTGGTGGTTGGGAGGCGGGGATAGTGCTGGGCAGACTTATACGGTCTGTGCCAGAGCCGGTGGTGGGAGGCAGGGATAGTGCTGGGCAGACTTATACGGTCTGTGCCAGAGCCGGTGATGGGAGACGGGGCTGGTGGTTGGGAGGCGGGGATAGTGCTGAGCAGACTTATACGGTCTGTGCCGGAGCCGGTGGTGGAAGGCGGGGCTGGTGGTTGGGAGGCGGGGATAGTGCTGGGCAGACTTATACGATCTGTGCCAGAGCCGGTGGTGGGAGGTGGGGATGGTGGTTGGGAGGCGGGTATAGTGCTGGGCAGACTTATACAGTCTGTGCCCTGAAGAGCACAGGTACAAATCAAAGTAGGGTATAGACAAAAAGTAGCACATACAAGTTATCTTGTTGGGCAGACTGGATGGACCATGCAGGTCTTTTTCTGCCGTCATCTACTATGTATGTTACTATGTAATGATACATTCCTGCACATCCTTATATGTATTTTACAAAAGGTTCTGCATTTGTCAGAGCCTTTTGTAAAATACTGGGAGAAAAGTGAACGTTCAACCAAAAATCCCCACACAATAAAGCAAAGAGTGGTATGCTTGTATAAGGCAATCTGAATGAACAGGAGGGAAAAAAAAGCCTCAGACCTTCAATCACTTTAACAATCTTATGTGACAATGAACGTTGACCGCATTGGCAAGAAACCTCCTGATTATTTCAAAATGCCATCTTCTTAACAATTTCTATTTATTTATTCTTTTGTAATGAAAAAGGAGTACCTAAGCTTTAGCATGAACTCCCCAGTTCAGACCCTCCACCGACAGCGGCCAGCAGTTTGGCTACAAGCTGCGTCAGGGTCCAAGGACTGACGGTGGTGGTGGATTTTGGTCCTGAGGAACTGAGTTCGATTCCCACTTCAGGCACAGGCAGCGCCTTGTGACTCTGGGCAAGTCACTTAACTCTCCATTGCCCCATGTAAGCCGCATTGAGCCTGCCATGAGTGGGAAAGCGCGGGGTACAAATGTAACAAAAATAAAGTAGATACTATTGGAGATTCTACATGGAATGTTGCTACTATTGCAGATTCTACATGGAATGTTGCTATTCCACTAGCAACATTCCATGTAGAAGGCTGCGCAGGTTTCTGTTTCTGTGAGTCTGACGTCCTGCACATACGTGCAGGACGTCAGACTCACAGAAGCAGAAGCCTGCACGGCCACATTGGTGATCTGCAAGGGCCGACTTCTACATGGAATGCTGCTAGTGGAATAGCAACATTCCATGTAGAATCTCAAATAGTACCAACAGTGGAGGAGTGGCCTAGTGCTTAGGGTGGTGGACTTTGGTCCTGAGGAACTGAGTTCAGAGTTCAATTCCCACTTCAGGCACAGGCAGCTCCTTGTGACTCTGGGCAAGTCATGTAACCCTGTAAGCTGCATTGAGCCTGCCATGAGTGGGAAAGCGCGGGGTACAAATGTAACAAAAAAAAATGAAAGACAATTATGCAATAAATAATGTGTAACTCAAAAGAACATGTCAGGGCATTGTGAAAAGTTGTGTGCGTAGTTAAAGAATAATTCTTCAGTGTGCCTAACTTGATTATTTATTTATTTTTGTTGCTTTTGTATCCCACATTTTCCCACCCATTTGCAGGCTCAATGTGGCTTACATATTACTGTTAGCGGCGTTAGCCGATTCCGGTCCAAACAAACACATGGTATGAATGAATACAAAGTGATAATGTGGTGGGATGAGGTACAAGTAGTGTTCATTGGGGTCTTTGGTTATGATGTGTCGCAATTGTCCAGGTTTTTTATGTTGGGTTGGTGGGGTATGCTCTTCCGAACAGTTCCGTCTTTAGTGCTTTCCGGAAGTTTAGATGGTCAAACGTAGTTTTTACTTCTTTTGGCAATGCGTTCCATATTTGTGCGCTTAAGTAGGAAACGCTGGATACATAGGTGGATTGCCAGCATTTACACCAGGTTATTTATTTATTTATTACATTTGTACCCTGAACTTTCCCACACAATGCAGGTTCAATGTGGCTTACATAGTAATTTGCAATACAAAGTTATAGAATAGAAATTTCAAAAACAGTAGTGAAACAATGTAAAGTTTGGCTTGGTAGTGTATGATAAGATGAACTTAATAATATATGACTAGGAAAAGAGAGGTTAGACAAGATAGGTGTCAGGTTCTCAGGTTCAGAGCCCGCGGGGCTGGGCTCTGGAGCAAACGTGAGCCCTTGGGCTGCTGACGAAGAGCGACAGCAGCAGGCAAAACCCACCAATCAACGCTGGGCAAACACACCGGCACCGGCTGGGACTGCAGGCACCGCCCAGCGAACCGGAACACACGGACTGCAATCCCCCGGACTGGAGGACACAGGACTGGAACACAGGACTGCAATCCCCCGGACTGGAGGACCCAGGACTGGAACACACACCGGACTGGAACACACTGGACTGGAGCGCACCAGACTGGAACACACACCGGACCGGAACACACTGGACTGGAGCACACTGGACTGGTCTGTACAGCTTCACCTGCACTTGGCCACTACCCCCCCCCCCCCTCCAAGGGTTGAGCCCTTGGGTTCGAGTGGCCGGCAGGACTTACCGGATACCGGATGACCCAGGGACCAGGACTGGAAACAGAAGAGACAGCAGTGCTCCAAGGAACTGGACTAACCAGGGCACTCCTAGGCCTACACTAACAAAAGGACTTCCTAAGCCCTATACTAACAAGCTAAACACAAAACTAACAAGCTACCTAAGCACTACTCTAACAAGCTAAATACAAAACTAACAAGGTGCTTCCTAAGCACTACCCTAGCAAGCTAGACACAAAACTAACAAGGTGCTTCCTAAGCACTACCCTAGCAAGCTAGACACAAAACTATCAAAGTGCTTCCTAAGCACTACTCTGGCAAGCTAAATACAAAACTAACAAGGTGCTTCCTAAGCACTACCCTAGCAAGCTAGACACAAAACTAACAAGGTGCTTCCTAAGCACTACCCTAGCAAGCTAGACACAAAACTATCAAAGTGCTTCCTAAGCACTACTCTGGCAAGCTAGATACAAAACTAACAAGGTGCTTCCAAAACCAAGAGGGAAAAGCAGGGGAACCACAAGGGAAAAGCAGGAAAGCTAAACACACAGACACCAGTGCACACTGCACTAACACTAACCTGGACCTTAGCAAAAGCAAGCAGGGAAACTAGACACAAAGTCAGAAGTGCACATTGCACCACCCTACCTAAAGCAAACACAACCGTTGCAAAGGCCCTGAAGGAAAGAACACCACTTCCTTATCAAGGCCCTCCCTGATGATGTCATACTCCCTAGACCCAGGCAGCACACTGAAACACAGAGAGCACACTGAAACCCATAGAGGCCCAACCCGCACCAATGCAGCACCGTGAAGCACTTGCAGCCAGTACACCCAAAGAGAGGTAGAGCAGCTCAGTCCACACACACAGCTGTAGTAAAGTGAAACAATTAGAGTCATGCTGCTGGAAGCTGCCAGCACAGAGAGAGAGAGAGAGAGCCAGCTCAGAAAGGACAGACAAAAGAAACAGAAGCCAGCTAAGCTGACCACCAGGAAAAAGGTAAGTTTGAGAGGGGTTATGACCACAATCATAACAATAGGATAGTATGATTTGGGAGAAAAGGGGTAAGGAGGGATAGAAGTAAGGAGAGATGAGGTCGGTATCTCAGTCAGAACAGAATTGGGAGTGGAGGTTGGTAAGATTATGTTGGGTCATTAGGGTAGGCTTGCTTAAAGAGATGAGCATTTTTCTAAAGGGTAAGTAGTCAGCAGGCATAAGCCTGATGCCTAATGTTAGGTGCAGGATTCGTCATTACATGCTATTTTATAAAGGGCACATGCCTTCTATACAATAGTGTCCATTTTTGAGTGCCATTTATAGAATCCCCCCCCCCCCCAAGTGGGTTTGTGGGAGGTAGCAGAGAAGGAAGGAAACTGGGCATCCAAATGACATATGCACATTGGGAATAACAATCCATGGGGCCCTTGTACGAAGCTGCGTAGGCGCCTACGCATATCTAATGTGCGTCAATTTGGAGTTACTGCCTGGCTACCGTGTGGCCCTCGTGGTAACTTCATTTTTGATGCGTGTCCACTACGTGCGCCGGAAAAATCATTTTTATTTTCTGGGGCGCCTCAGAAACCAGGCGGTAATTGTCATTCTATGTGCCTAGACGATTACTGCACATTTAACAGGTGAGTCCTTACCGGTAAGTCAACGGCTGGCAGTAAGGTCTCAGACCCAAAATAGATGTGCGCCAATTTTTATTGTGCCGCGCGTCCATTTTTGGCAAAAAAGTTTTAAAAAGGCCTTTTTTTTTTTACAGACGCACTGAGAAATATATCTGTGCATGCCCAAAACAGGCGCCTACACTAGCGCAGCCCGTTTTTCAGTGCACCTGAGTAAAAGGGCCCCCAAATCATAGTTACCTGATGCTAGGATCCATCTTAGGAGTCAGCACCCAAGAAAAAGATCTATATGTCATTGTAAACAATATGCGGAAATCTGCCTGATGTGCGGCAGCAGCCAAAAAAGCAACCAGGATGCTAGGAATTATTAGGAAAGGGATGCAAAATAAGACCACAAATATTGTAATGCTTCTGTATTGCTCCATGGTGCGACCGCACCTCGAATATTGTCTTCAATTCTGGTTGCCTCATCTCAAAAAAGATACAGTGGAATTAGAAAAGGTGCAGAGAAGGTAGACGAAAATGATAAAGGGGATGGGACAACTTCTCTATGAGGAAAGGCTAAAGCGGCTAGGGCTCTTCAGCTTGGAGAAAAGGCGGCTTTGGGGAGATATGATAGAGGTTTATAAAATAATGAGTGGAGTTGAACGGGTAGATGTGAAGCGCCTGTTTACGCTTTCCAAAAATACTACGACTAGGGGGCATGCGATGAAGCTACAAAGTCGTAAATTTTAAAACGAATCGGAGAAAATATTTCTTCGTTCAACGTGTAATTAAACTCTGGAATTCGTTGCCGGAGAATGTGGTAAAGGCGATTAGCTTAGCAGTGTTTTAAAAAGGTTTGAACGGCTTCCTAAAGGAAAAGTCCATAGACCATTATTAAATTGAACTTGGGGAAAATCCACTAATTGTGGGATAAGCAGTATAAAATGTTTTGTACTTTTTTGGGATCTTGCCAGGTATTTGTGACCTGGATCGGCCACTGTTGGAAACAGGATGCTGGGCTCGATGGACCTTTGGTCTTTCCCAGTATGGCAATACTTATGTACTTGTGATTCTGAATAGAATCTTGCTACTCTTTGGGGTTCTATATGGAATGCTGCTACTCTTTGACATTCTGCACGGAATCTTGTTATTCTTTAGAATTCTATAGTCTGGCTACTCTTTGGGGTTCTACATAGAATGTTGCTACTATTTAGGTTTCTGCCAGGTACTTGTGACCTGGATTGGCTACTGTTGGAAACAGGATGCTGGGCTTGATGGACCTTTGGTCTTTTCCAGTATGGCAATGCTTTTGTACTTATGAACTCCTCTCATATGAAGAAAGGCTAAAGACATTAAAGCTCATCTGCTTTGAAAAGAGATGGCTGAGGGGGGATATGATTGAGGTCTATAAAACCCTGAGTGGTGTAGAACAGGTAGAAGTGAATCAGGGGATCTTTTACAAAAGCTTAGTTCAAGTTATCTGCAGCAGGGCCCATTTTATTCCTTTGGGCCCTGCAGCAGATAACTCCAGCTAAGCTTTAGTAAAAGGCCCTTTCAATATTTTTACACTTTCAAGAAGTACAAACATTATGGGACACTCAATGAAATTACATGGAAATACTTTTAAAACAAATAGGAAGAAATATTGTTTTCACTCAAAGAATTGTTAAGCTCGCTGTTGGAGGATGTGGTAACGGCGGTTAGCATATCTGGGTTAAAAAAAAGGCCTGGACAAGTTCCTGGAGGAAAAGTCCATAGACTGCTATTGAGATGGACATGGGGGGAGCCACTGCTGTCCCTGGGATTGGTAGCATGGAATGTTGCTACTATGTGGGTTTCTGCCAGGTACTGTTGGATGCAGGATACTGGGCTAGATGGACAATTGGTCTGACCCAGTATGGCTATTCTTATGTTCTTATGTATTACAGAAACTGTACAGAAAATACTTTTTTGCAGGTTTATTTGTGAAAACATGCTTAGAAGTTTTCTGCATTGTTCACAGTCCCTTTTCACTTTTCCTTGTTCAGCTGTGTTAAATGGCCCTCTTATTTTTTTATTTTTTATTACATTTGTACCCCGCGCTTTCCCACTCATGGCAGGCTCAATGCGGCTTACATGGGGCAATGGAGGGTTAAGTGACTTGCCCAGAGTCACAAGGAGCTGCCTGTGCCTGAAGTGGGAATCAAACTCAGTTCCCCAGGACCAAAGTCCACCACCCTAACCACTAGGCCACTCCTCCACTGTTGCTACTATTTGAGATTCTACATGGAATGTTGCTATTCCACTAGCAACATTCCATGTAGAAGTCTGCCCTTGCAGATCACCAATGTGGCCGCGCAGGCTTCTGCTTCTGTGAGTCTGACGTCCTGCACGTATGTGCAGGACGTCAGACTTACAGAAACAGAAGCCTGCGCAGCCTTCTACATGGAATGTTGCTAGTGGAATAGCAACATTCCATGTAGAATCTCCAATAGTAGCAACATTCCATGCAAGATTCCATGTAGAATCTCCAATAGTATCTATTTTATTTTTGTTACATTTGTACCCTGCGCTTTCCCGCTCATGGCAGGCTCAATGCGGCTTTCATGGGGCAGTGGAGGGTTAAGTGACTTGCCCAGAGTCACAAGGAGCTGCCTGTGCCTGAAGTGGGAATCCAACTCAGTTCCTCAGTTCCCCAGGACCAAAGTCCACACTATAACCACTAGGCCACTCCTCCACTCCACTTAAGCTTTCATTCATCTTTTTCCAACATGTAACACTTTCTGTCTGTATATTTTTCAAGCACAGCACAATGCCACTAGTTCATAATAAATTATATGGGATTATGGGGGAAAAAATGTGATTCAATTTTTGATAAAAGCACTTTAACACTCTTCCTCTCTGTTTGTTTCCTCCTCTGCAGTTTAAGTCACGCTAAGCTCTCTGCTTAGCTGGACAACATTTGTTAAAAATTACTTTATCTTTCTCTATTTGCAGTGTATGAAAAGTAGGTTTTGCTGCACAAAGAAAACATGTCAGCCATGGAGACTAATTGATGCATTCATCTACAATTACAACATGCTGTGCGGCAGACGAAGTGAGCAAGGAAAACCATATTTTATAAGTGTAGAGAATATAATCACGCTTCACCGGCTGGACTTGATGTTCATTAGATTCTACAAGCATCTGTTTCCATGTAGGCTGTTGTAATCCGCTTTGCTTTGCGTTTCAGCACCTGCAATCAAAAGGCCAGAATAACTGGGAATGTTTATAGCCAGCGTTTCTGATCTTCAGGGTTTGCTTAGCCTTATCTCTCATCGCTGCGAGATTTCAGTCCGCGCCTGATTCCATCATTCCTTGCACACTCTTCTTGCTCGCAATATCACGGTTAGATAGGCCAGGGGCTTACGGAAAAATCAACTTGCTAGTTCAGGACCATATATTTATTTATTTATCAAAATTATATCCCACCTATCCAGTCAATCTAAGCGGGTTACAACAAACACTCATAAAACCAACACAACACCTGCATGATACACCAGTGGCGTAGCCAAGGGTGGGCTGGGGTGGGCCCAGGCCCACCACTTTAGGTTCGGGCCCACCAAGTAGCAGCACACCTATAATGTGGCTGGCAGGGACCCCAAGCCCCACCAGCCAAAAACTCCCAACAGCTGTTTGCTGCCGGTGAAAATCTGCTATTTAAAAGGTGTACGGAGGAGAGGAGATGTTTGAAGGACCATATGGCATGCAGGTGAGAGAGGGAGAAACCAAATCACTTGTAGGACAAGGTGGAGTTCTGCCCACCCACCTTGGGTCCAGGCCCACCCAAACTTGGGTGTCTGGCTACACCCCTGTGATACACAGCATAAAACTTAGAAAATACCAAATAAGGATACGGTCTAATCCTTGTCATTTGAAATGAGAGTCGTTCACTGATACAAGTGCTGCAAGTTGCATATCGCACAAACTTTGCTTAAAGTGCAAGCATGCGCAATGGTTTGTGAATGGATAATGGATCGCATAAGCGTGCAGTATCGGGAAGCAGTGGGGCTTTTTACAGAGCAGCGGCAAGGAGAATAGCTCTTAGTGCGTATTGAATTTTTTTCAGCACCTAAGCTTCAGCGCCGTTAAATGAATTCCCTCCTACATTCTTTCTTTTTTGTTTCACTTCCTGTTTAACCTGCGTGATTTGCAATACAGAATGCTAAAACCAAATCTTATGCGGGATGGCCCAACCCTACATGCGACTTTTGATAGATTTTCCTCCCAGAACTGCCATAGCAGGAACCAGAAACTCTCTCAGTCTTTGTTTTCCTAGTTGCAAGAAAATTAAATACAAATCAGTCCTTAGGTCGGGAATTACGTGCCTAGGTACCGAACGGTTGAACTCACTTCCAAAGGATAGAAGATATTTATTTATTAGGATTTATTTACCGCCTATTTGAAGGAATTCACTCAAGGCGGTGTACACTAAGAATAGATCAAACATGAGCAATAGGCAATTACAGCAGCAAAAATATTCAAGTAACAATACAAAATATTTAGCCATTAGTAAAAAAAGCCCCGTTTCTGATGCAAATGAAACGGGGGCTAGCAAGGTTTTCTTCTGTGTGCATGTGGGAGTGTGTGTGTCCCTGCCCTCTGCCCTCTCTCCCCTCCCCCCTCTGAGTCCTTCACTGTTACAGAGAGAGTGATTTGATTTCGTGCTTTGCTGTCTTTTCCTTCACTGTTTGTGTTACAGAGAGAGCGAGGGCGGGGCAGACATTCATGGGGAAACCGGATATCTCTCCCCCTTCACACTTCCCGCTGGAGGCTTCATAGAACGTTGGTGGTGCCTTTTATATATAGAGATATTAGCTTCTTTCCAATAATTGCCATACGCTATAAATAAATTTTGTGCATCCCAAGCACTGGAAGATTTCTTTAGGAAAGTGACAATCTAAATGGTGAAGGTTTCCTTAATGAGTGACTAATGCTGAAAATAATATGTGTATAATGTCTTCCTAATAAATTACACTTCAAATTACTCGGTCCTAGATATATATTTCCCTCCACCACCTTCATCCAATATTCACAATATTTTAATGGCGGGGGTAATCCCGTAAGTAATATAGCGAAGCTGGCGCTAAAATGGCATAAGGGGGAAGTCCTTGATACAGGCTTAACAGCGAAACATGCATGTCGGACATCTTTGAGCCCCCAGTCCGAATACTTACACAGATAAGTGTTTAAATTATACATAAACTAGTATAAAAGGCCGGTTTCTGAAGCCAAGGAAACGGGCCCTAGGCAGGCAATTCCTCGCCCCCCCATCGGCGAACCTGTCGCTCCCCCCCTGTACCGCCGAAAACCGCCCCTGCCACCGTTGTGTACTACCTGTGCTGACAGGGGACCCAAACCCCCATCAGCCGAAGTGTTGTTGTGCCCTTCGCGTTCCTTCCTCATCATCTCTGGTGGAAGTTCCTCTGCGTGCGTCGTGCGTCTGACGTCAGACGCACGCAGAGGAACTTCCAGAGAAGATGAGGAAGGAACGCGAAGGGCACAACAACACTTCGGCTGTCGGGGGTTTGGGTCCCTCGTCAGCACAGGTAGTACACAACGGCGGCGGGGGATGGTTTTCGGCGGTCCGGGGGGGGGAAAGGTTTGTGGAGGGGGGGGTTGAGGGGGCCGTAGCGCGGGGGGTGACAGATGATTCCGAGGCAGGGGGAGGAGTAGGGAAACACGCTGCGCGTATTTCCCTACTCCTCCCCTTGCCTTGGAATCAGCTGTCATGACATCAGTGACGTCAGTGACGTCAGTGCTTGTCTGCCTAGCAGACCACCTCCAGCCTAGGGAGCTACAGTCCCAGGCACAGAACGTTGGAGGTGAGAATTATTATATAGGATGATTATATACAGCCGATGAAGATTTGGGTGCTAAAGCAATTGCCACAGAAATAATGACTGGGCAATGAGTACCACTGAGGCAAACTGAAATATAAAAACATTAAAATATTGTGAATATTGGATGAAGGTGGTGGAGGGAAATGTATATCTAGGACTGAGTAATTTGAAGTGTTCACATATAGAAGGTTCCTAGTAAGATTGGTCATAAGAAAAACTGCCCATATATTGGTATATTCCTAATAAATTAGCCATCTTTTAAAGTTGAAAGTCCACTTAGGCACAAAATAAGGTCTCTTTTTGAGGGAAGGGGTGGGGTAATATGGTAATATACGTGTGACCGGGGTTTATCAAACTAATGCTTTAACCTTAACCTTCTACAGTGATATGGAAGACAGATTAAGCAGGCCATTTTTCAAAGCTATTCTAAAGCTATTTTTAAATGTACCCCTTTGAAAAAAAAGCAGTTGATTGTGTTGTATAAAGTTCCACAAAGCACGCCAGCTGTGGAGAGCTGCTCTCTGTTTAAATGCTGTCCAAATTATTCTTCTGGTACGTACCCAATACATGTCACATTTTCAGGTGCCCGTGCAGGTTTCTATCTATAATACCAAATGCTTTGATTTAATTTTTTGTCTGTTTTTTTTGTTTCTTTTTTCCTGACCACATTCACTAATATACAGAGCCTCTTTTACCAAGCTGCGGCAAAAGGGGTCCTGCGTTGGCATCATCGTGTGCTTTTCACGTGCGCCGAGGCCCCCTTTTACCGCAGCTGGTAAAAAGGAAGTCTCGCTTTCCTACAGGAAATGGCTGGGCGGCAAGTAAAACACTTGCCACGCAGCCATTTTGGGGGGGGGAGCCCTTACTGCCACCCATTGAGGTGGCGGTAAGGGCTCCCAGGGCTGCCAAAAGACTGGGCCTGGGCTGGGCCCAGAGCTGGGCCTGGCCCGGGGCAGGGCCAACCCCGGGGCCCCGCCCCGCACCCCAAGGTCACCGCTGCCCCCTCCACCCCCCTCCGTTACCATCGCTCCCCCTCTCCACCCCCCGAGGTTGCCATAGCCACTGCTCCCCCTCCACCCCCCCAAGGTCGCCGCCACCGCCGCTCCCCCCCTCCGTCCACAACCGGGCCGGGCCCTCTGCATTGAAATTGCAGTCTCACCTCCATGAAAGCAGCGCTGCAGGCAGCAGAACGCCTCCCTTCGACCCTACTTCCCTCCTTGTGTCCCACCCTCGCGGAAGTTACGTCAGATGAGGGCAGGACGCAGGGAGGGAAGGAGGGCTGAAGGGGGTAGACGGTCGAGGACGGAGGGCAGGGTGGGACTGCAGCGCCGGGCCCCCCCTTGGAGGCCCGGGCCCGGGGAATTTTGTCACCCCTGCCCCCCTCTCTCGGCGGCTATAAGGGCTCCCGCACTAACCCCGCAGTAACCGGGCAGCGCACACCACTGCTCGATTACTACTATGTACACTCCAGCGGTACAAAAATTTACAAAATGTTTCTAGTGCCGGAAATGACGGTGCGCTAGGGGTGGGCAGTACCGCTGGGTTGCTACGGTAGCCCGGTGGTACTTTCTGTATAGCAAACAGTAAGCCCGCATTGGGTTTACCACCGCTTAGTAAAAGGAGCACACAATTATCCTTCCTTAAACCTTTCTTTTCAAAAAGTTCCTTCTTCAGAATGTTTAACATTCTCTCAACTGAAATACTGATACATTGTTATTACAGCTCTTTACTCCATTATCATTGACATTCCTATTAAACCTATAAGTTCCTGGATTGTTAATATTTATTACTTTAAACAGAGCAATCTATTTCATCAATTGTATGTAAGCCACATCGAACTGAAGTTTGTTTGGAAAATGTGGGATACAAGTACCATAAATAAATAAAACCAAAATTAAATTTAAAAAGGGAAAAAACTGAAATGAAATCTAACAAAAGAACAAAATCCCAGTATGCACCCCCCCCCCCCCCACAACATGGTCTTCATTGTATAACAGGACATCTTTTCGAGAAGTCCAAAATAGACCTGTTTTATTGCGTCTTTATAAAATAGATGGAATTTGAGTGTTTAGTTTCTTTATTTGGATTTTGCTCACACCTTTTCAGTAGTAGCTCAAGGTGAGTTATATTCAGGTACGCTGGGTATTTCGCTGTCCCTGGAGGGCTCCCAATCTAAGGGGTTCTTTCACTAAGGTGCGGTGAAAAACGGCATGCGGTAGTGTAGGCGTGGGTTTGGGGCGCGCACAGGTCCATTTTTCAGCACACCTGTAGAAAAGGGCCTTTTTAAAATTTTGCTGAAAATGGACGTGCGACAAAATCAAAATTGGCACGCGTCCATTTTGGGTCTGAGACCTTACCGCCAGCCATTGACCTAGCGATGAAATCTCACACGGTAACCAGGTGATAATGACCTACGCATGTCAAATGCCACTTGGCGCACATCCGATACGCGTGTCTGAAAGTAAAAATTATTTTTCAGATGCGCATATCGAATGAGCACCAAAATTGAAATTACCGCAAGATCCACATGGTAGCCGGGCGGTAATTCCATTTTGGCGTGCATTGGGCGCACGTGTAGACGCTTATGCGGCTTAGTTAAAGGGCCCCTAAGTTTGTACCCCTACACTTGTACATGCATCCTATATAATAAAACGCACCTCCAACATTCTGAAGCTGACTGCATGGCTGAGGCATTCCTGCTCTCTGTATCCATCTCCTGAATTGACATCACGTACTTCCGGTTTCGTCACAAGCAGAAGTGACCAACCACATGAGGTTTCTCGGCTTCAGAATGTTGGAGGTGCATTCTATTAAATAGGATTGGTCAGTTCCTTGAAGCACAGCCAGAGCTCAGCGTCCTGCACAGTAACGCTCAGACACCAGAGAGAGGGAGGGAGAGAGGGAGGGGGGCCTGACACCAGAGAGAGGGAGGGAGGGGGGGCATCTCTGTCACACATACACTCTCTCTCTCACACACTCTCTCTCACAGTCAATGTCTTTCTCTCTTTCACTCTCACACACTGTCTCTCACACACTCTATGTCTCACACTGTATCACATTCACTCTCTGTCAGTCACTCACACACTCTCTTGGTCTCATACACTCAGTCTCACAGAGAGTCTGTGTCTCACACACACTCTCTCTCTCTCGCACACACACTGTATCTGTGTGAAACATACTCTCTCTCTCTCACACTGTGTCTCACATACGCACTTGCACACACTCTCATTCTCACACACACACTCTCTCTCACAGACATAATCACACCCAGACTCTCTCTCACACACACACACACACTCTCACATTCACTCTCTCTCACACACAGTCACTCTCACATTCGCTCTCTCTCACACACAGTCACTCTCACATACACTCTCTCACACATACATACTCCGAGGGAAACCTTGCTAGCGCCTGTTTCATTTGTGTCAGAAACGGGCCTTTTTTACTAGTATTTAATAAAATGTGTATGTGCATTACATCTCCATCTCTGCTCCCCTCATACTACCCTCCCAGGAATGTTCATATGCAGATAGGACTATATTCATATATCACAGCTAAAAAAATCAGAGCCAAAATGAAATACGCCTAAATTTCTACACGGTTTATAGAATACGCTTAACGCCCATCCACATGACTAAATTTAGTCATGGGCAGTTATGCCAAGTAAAACTTGGTGCAAATGCTGACGACTAAATTAGGAGCAGACCAGGTGTATTTTATAACAATGTGCATAGATTTTAGAAACACCCTTGAGCCACTCATTCCACACCTATGGCCACGCCCCCTTTTCAACTATCCTGCTTATTTTTGAAGAGATCGCCAGCCATCTTCCAACACAAATCGGGAGATGGCCGGCCATCTGCTGAAGCCGGCAAAATCGGTATAATCGAAAGACGATTTTGGCTGGCTCCAACTGCTTTCCGTCGCAGAGCTGGCCAAAGTTAAAGGGGGCGTTTCCGCAAGGTATGGAAGGCGGGACAGAGGCGAGACGGGGGCGTTGTTAAGACATGGCTGGCTTCAGCCGATAATGGAAAAAAGGCCGGCTCTGAGAAGCATTTCGCCGGCTTCACTTGGTCCATTTATTTTTAGGACCAAGTCTCAAAAAAGTGCCCCAATTGACCAGATAATCACCGGAGGGAATCGGGGATCACCTCCCCTTACTCCCCCAGTGGTCACCAACCCCCTCCCACCCAAAACAAAAAAAACCTACTTTTTTTTGCCAGCCTCTATGCCAGCCTGAAATGTCATACCCAGCTCCATGACAACAGTATGCAGGTCCCTGGAGCAGTTTTTAGTGGGTGCAGTGCACTTCAAGCAGGTGGACCCAGGCCCATCCCCCCCTACCTGTTACACTTGTGGTGGTAAATGTGAGCCCTCCAGGGCTATGGTAATGGTGTACAGTTGTGGGGAGTGGGGTTTGGGGGGGATTTGGGGGGCTCAGCACACAAGGTAAGGGAGGTATGCACCTGCGAGCAATTTTTGAAATCCACTGCAGTGCCCCCTATGGTGCCCGGTTGGTGTTCTGGCATGTGAGGGGGACCAGTGCACTACAAATGCTGGCTCCTCCCATGACCAAATGCCTTGGATTTGGCCGGGTTTGAGATGGTCGGCAATCGGTTTCCATTATCTGTGAAAAACGATGCCGGCCAACTGAAACCCGGCCATCTCTGACATTTGGCCGGCTCCAACCGTATTATCGAAATGAAAGATGGCCGACCATCTTTTTTGATAATACGGTTCGGGACCGCTGTTTGCGGCGCTGGCCATATGGATGGCCGGCGCCGTTCGATTATGCCCCTCTACGCGACTTAGAATTTACACACATCACATTATAGAATATGCTTAGACAGTTCTGCGCATATATTCTAATTAATGCCAATTAGTGTCAATAATTGGTTGTGAAGTGGCAATTATCGACACTGGTTTGTTTGCTAATTAAGTTGTGCGTGCAAATTCAGAATACAACTGGATTTGAGCATGCAACTTAAGTCACGCTACATAGAATCCAGGGGATAATGTGAAAGGAAGTGCACTTTTTCCATAACTATACTTTTTTCACATGTACACACGGAAAAAAGCTTTATAAAGTTACCTCCCACAAGACTATAAGACTTGAAAGAAAAAATGGCATATCCAGATAACACTGTTGACATTTGTCATCTGTGCAGAATGAGGAATGCTTACCTGCTAGGAAAGTTATGACACGTGAGATAACGAATGACCAGCGCAGTCACTGCTCAAAATGGCATCCAACGTAAGGGTTGCTTTTGGCATATCTCCCTTCTCTTTCACGCTCAAATGTTTGCAGACTCAAAAACTGGTTCGAAATGATGGTACGGTGCCCTCCTAAGTGTTATACCCTCCCTGCTTATGCCTTATCAGGAAAGAGCTAACCAGTAAACATTAGCACCTCCATGTTGTATATATGGAATCCACAATAACTGAAATTGTTCTAAATCCTTTTATGGAGCAGACCGGTAGAGGAATGTAAATATGAAATGAAATGGAAGCAAAACGTATTTGATTTCTTAATTGTTATGGAGAAAATGGTGTCTTCTTAAGTTTCAAACCATTAGTGAAAGCTTTTAAAATTTAAGATACATTCCTTAAGAGTTGGTAACGGCGGTTAGCTTAGCGGGGTTTGAAAAAGGTTTAGACGACTTTCTAAAGGAAAAGTCCATCGGGGGGGAAGGGGGGGAAATGGGACTTGATATAAGGCCTGTCTGAGGTTTTTGCAACTACATTCAAAGCGGTTTACAGATATTCAGGTACTTATTTTGTACCAGGGGCAATGGAGGGTTAAGTGACTTGCCCAGAGTCACAAGGAGCTGCTGTGGGAATTGAACTTAGTTCCCCAGGATCAAAGTCCACTGCACTAACCACTAGGCTACTCCTTCACTCCATAGACCATTATTAAAATGGACTTGGGGTAAATCCACTGCTTAATTCTGGGATAAGCAGCATAAAATGTGTTGTACTTTTTTGGGATCTTGCCAGGTATTTGTGACCTGGATTGGCCACTGTTGGAAACAGGATGCTGGGCTTGATGGACCTTTGGTCTGTCCCGGTGTGGCAATGTTTATGTACTTATGTACAAATAATGGCAAGTTTGAAAAGTCGCATAATCTTTCTTGAGATATGATGGGACCAGAAAGGCATGGTCAAAACTTCAACACAAAAAGCAGATAAGAGGTTGATGAGATTCCACAGGTAATTCAGGTCGGGCTAGAATTCCCAAAGTAAAAGCACCAAGTGCATTCCACACAATATGATCTACAGCAAATAAAATAGTTTCAGGAAATTCACAGCAAGACAATCCGAATCAAACATCAGGACGACCGTGCTTGCCATCACAAGCAGCAGGCGTGTGGGCCAACAGCAACACCGGAGAAAAGAGCCCCTCGTACTAAATGAGAGCTGCCTCCTTTCTCTGAACCGCTGGAACACCAAATCAAAACCTGTAGACCCCAGTGCATCAGTTTGGAAATGCTCCAGAAACATCATTAAGCAATTTTGCGCATCAAGGTAAGATCTGATTTTTAAAAAGCAACAAATTTCCAAGTGTTTGCATTCCTGGCACAGTTGTGGGGCTGTATCAAAATGATTTCAGAATCCTGATCAGCAAGTCCTGTTTTCATCAGCTTTAGTATTAAGACTTAAGCATCACCATGCTGGGACAGACCAGGGGTCCATCGAGCCCAGCACCCTGTCTCTGACAGCGGCCAAAAGAACAAGCGTTTCATCCCACCCATCCCAGAAATAGTGGATTATTCCTACATCCATTCAATAACATTCTATGTCCTTTTCCTCCAGGAAGCCATCTAACCCTTTTTTAAACTCCGCTAAGCCAGCCGCCCCAACCACCTTATCTGGCAATGAATTCCAGAGTCTAACCATGCGTTAAGTGAAGAAAAACTTCCTCCGATTCGTTTTAAATATACTACACTGCAGCGTCATCGAATGCCCCCTTGTCAGAGTATTTTTGGAAAGCGTAAACAGACGCTCCACATCGACCCGTTCCATTCCACTCATTATCTTATAGACGTCTATCATATCTCCCCTCAGCCGCCTTTTCTCCAAGCTGAAGAGCCCCAGCCTCTTCAGCCTTTCCTCATAGGGAAGTCATCCCATCCCCTGTATCTTCTTTGTCGCTCTTCTCTGCACCTTTTCCAATTCCACTATATCTTTTTTGAGGTGCGGTGACTAGAATTGAACACAATACTCAAGGTGTGGTCGCACCATGGAGTGATACAATGGCATAATAATATCCTCATTTTTGTTTTCCATTCCCTTTCCTAATAATACCCAACATTCTATTTGCTTTCCTAGCCGCAGCAGCACATTGAGCAGAAGATTTCAACGTATCATCAATGATGACACCTAGATTCCTTTTTCAGTCCGTGACTCCTAACGTGGAACCTTGCATGACATAGCTATAATTTGGGTTCCTCTTTCCCACATCCATCACTTTGCACTTGCTCACATTAAACGTCATCTGCCATCTAGACGCCCAGTCTCCCAGTCTCGTAAGGTCCTCTTGTAATTTTTCACAATCCTCCCGCGATTCATTGTATGCGTAAAAACATTTCGGTCACTATATAGAAGGAAAAGATCAACTCAAATATTTCGGAAAATCATCTATGAAACGGGTCCATTGCAAAAAGGACTAAAGTGGCAAGCTGGTGAGGGAGGGGGGATCATGCCACCCTTTTGAATCAGTCTGCAAGCATGGCAGCCTGAAAGAGAAGGAAGAACAAGTCTTGCCAGTGTCGACTGGAAGTAATCTGCAGGATAAAAATAAAGAAATTCATTTGTAAATTAAAAGATATCCGTACTTCATTGGCTGGGCTGGGCTAAGAAAGGAGCTAAGGGAGGAGTGGCCTAATGGTTAGTGAAGTGGGATGCGGACCTGAGGAACTGGATTTGATTCCCACTGCTGCCTAACGGTCAGCAGTGGGTTAAGATCCTGGGGAACCAGGTTTAGTTCTCTCTGCAGCTCTGTGTGACCCTGGGCAAGTCACTTAGCCCTCCATTGCCCCAGGTACAATATACTTAAGATTGTGAGCCCATATGGGACAGTGCAAGTACCTGAATAATTATAAGATGCAACCCGTTCTGATTTGCTATGCAAGAAGTGACGGTATAGACAATAAATAAATAAGAAATTTTTCCTTACTAATCAGAATCGAGGAGAAAGTAGAGAGTGATTCACAACTCTCAAGCCAGGAGGATTCAAGTTCAAATTCTTTATTAGGCACCACAGTGGAAGACCCGACACGGGCCTGTATTTCGGCGGAAGGCCGCCTGCCTCAGGGGTCACAAGACTACAAGTAAAATATATGAAAATGTGGTTACATATAAAAACATTAAAACAATGTACAACTGAAGCAGAAAAATGTGTGACAATAAGCAATAAATAATGGGCAATAAAATGCTTAACAACACTTAGGACCCTTTTACAGAGCGGTGATAAGCCCAACGCGGGCTTACTGCTCACTCTTCCAGGACTACCGCCAGCCCAATGCGGCTGCCAGTGGTAATCCTCCCCCAAGCATGCGCCGTTTCAGGAAGAAACGGAAATGGCTTGCGCTGTTGTAACCCCGCAGTAATCAGGATTACCGCTGAGTTAGCACAGGAGCCCTTATCACCATCTCAGTAGGTGGTGGTAAGGGCTTCCCGCCGCATGGTCACGAGGTAAGAGTTATCTCACTGCCCCGGAACAGGAAGTAACCTGTTCTGGGGCAGAAGGAGCAGGGAACCAGCGGAGCCGACAGGCGCGCGGCTGCTCTCTACACCCTCCAGCAGCGTGCACCCGGGACGGACCGCCCCCACCGCCCCACCCTTGCTATGCCACTGTATACCCCCCCCTCGATATCCAAAAGCATTTAACTGGCCGGGAACAGCACCTGGCTGGTTAAATGCCACATAGCCATCTAGCCGCGATTTTCAGTAGCACTGAAAATCTGCGGCTAGCAGCTAGCCGGTTATACTGTGCGATATAACTGGCTATCCACCTATTTTCAGCATAAGTTTGGCAGCCATATTTGGCCAGATCAAACTTAGGGGTCCTTTTACTAAGGTGAGTTGAAAAATGGCCTGCACTGGTGTAGATGCGTGTATTGGCCCCTTTTTTTTGCTGAAAATGGACGTGCGGCAAAATAAAAATCAATTTTGGGCCTGAGACCTTACAGCCACTCATTGACTTAGCGGTAAAGAATCACACGTTAACCGGGCAGTAATCATCAGTGCGCGTGCACTGCTGATTACCGCCCAGTTAGTGCCCTGTTGACTTTTAGTCCCATCTCATCTTATCCAGGTATCTATATTTAATAGAGTGTAACACCTAAATTCACTTGCAGCACCAAACTAATTGAAATATTCCACCTTCTTTCTTTGAGAGTGAAGGATGAGGTTCTTTTTTATAAGGTGGATCCTCCAACTCCAGGTCACCTTAGCTGAGGTAGATCTTGCCCTACTGAGAGTGTATTATTTCAGGGCTGGTAAATTGTAGGGTAAGGCCAGCTCAACAAAAGTATGGAGACCCCTTACATTGTGGAGGGTAATTTACTCCTGGAGGAATTCTGCTCACACTATTTATAAATTCTGCAAGATCATAAGGCCTGAAATTCCCTCCTGCCTTTTCCTTCCTCAGGCCCCAGCCTCCCCATCTCTCACTCCAACTGCAGTTCTCTCTCCCAGTAAGGCCCCTAATTCTGGCCCCAAAGTCCTGTATGCAGTACCCCACTGCTCATACTAAGGCATGCAAGGCATGCTAACAATTATTTATTTAGATTTTGCTCACACCTTTTTCAGTAGTAGCAGCTCAGGGTGAGTTACATTCAGGTTCTCTGGATGGTTCATTGTCCCAGGAGGGCTCACAATCTAAGTTTCTACCTGAGGCAATGGAGGGTTAAGTGACTTGCCCAAGATCACAAGGACCAGCAGTGGGATTTGAACCGGCCACCTCTGGATTGCAAGACCGGTGCTCTAACCACTAGGCCACTCCTCCACTCCTGTGCTAAACGATAAGACGCCTATAGGAATGTAGAGGGGCATTTACGATATGACGTCTAAGTCCGGCTTTGGACGTTTTGCTAAAAACATCCAAAATCTGAACAGGAACGGAGGTCATTTCCGAAAAAGAAAAACGTCTATCTTTATTTATTTTATTTATTTATTTATTTTAAATACTGTTTTGAGCAAAGGTTTTGTGCTTTGTCCACTTCACTAAGTTTTCGCGGATTTTCAGTTAACATCTTGCGATCTCAGCACCGAAGGATTAACAGAATTTATAAGAGCGCTTTAATTCCCGATTGTCAACAGGATTGTTATACTCACGGTGCTCTCAAGGCAGGCGCCACATTTCAGTGAAGTGGAGAAAGTAACATTGCATTCAAGCTCCCCTTTCTGGTACAATTGTATATCTCGTTGACACTGAAACTTTTTGAGACCCCTGATGCAGGTGGCTTGGTTGCCGAAACACGGGCCGTGTCGGGTCCATCCAATATATACGCTCTTCTTTTGTCCTGTTCCTGGAGGTACATTTGTGCTTTTTTTTTGTTTGTTTGCTTTGGTCTTTTGGTGTACTTGGAGCCCTCTCTTTTCTACATTTTGTGGACTACAAAACAGAACTGTAATGTACCGTAATTCTAACAGATGTAAGGCACCGGAAACAGCAGATCCACAAAAAAACACACTTACGTGTCAGCTCCATCCAATAAATACACTGTTCTTTTGTCCTGGTCCTAGTGGTCCATTTTTGCGTTTTTTGTTTGTTCTTATCTCTTATATTCCACAAAAGCCTTCACAGTTCAATGCAGATTACAGCAAGAAAGAGCCAGAACAATCTGTCCAGGATAACAATAGAGCATTTATTACATTAAACAGTATCAACCCACATATTTCTTAAACAAAAAAGTTTTAAGGTGCTTACGAAAACTTAGATATTCTCTCTGAGAATGCACTATGAGGCCCTCTTACTAAGATGCGTAGGCGCCTACACGCATACGACGTACTTCAAATTAGAACTACCACCCGGCAACCGTATGCCCCGGGCGGTAAATCTAATTTTGACATGTGTCCAAAATGTGAGGCAGAAAAAAAAAGTTCTATTTTCTACCGTGTAGCGCTAACCAGGCGGTAATCGGCAGTGTACGCACACTGATGATTACCGCGTGAGACCTTACCGCTAAGTCAGTGGGTGGTGATAAGGTCTCAGGCCCAAAATGGACGCCTACTGATTTTTATTTTGCCACACGTACATTTTCGGCAAAAAAAAAGGTCCTTTTTTACAGGCGTGCTGAAAAATAGACCTGCACCTGTCCAATACATGCGCCTACATCAGCGCAGGACATTTTTCGGCATGCCTTAGTAAAAGGGCCCCTAAAATAGGAAGAGAATTCCATACTGATGCGACTTGATAAGACAAAGATAAGAATAGTTGTCTAAATAATTTAATCGAACTTACTGATGGAAATCTTAATAAAACCAGACCATGCAATACAGAACAGGAAAAAGAAACAACTGAATAAGAAGGTCTAATCCATATATGCAGACGATGTCACAATATACATTTCTTACAATGAAATCAAGATCAGCCTCAATAATATGGATTCATAGGCAAATGCATGTCAACTAAAACTCAATAAAGAAAAAACACACTGTCTCATCCTATCATCACAACACAGCAGGGACATCCCCACGAGTATCAACACCCCAGATCACACCCTTCCTATCTCAGATAGCCTGAAAATCCTTGGAGTTACACTGGACCGTAACTTAACCCTAGAGAGCCAAGTGACATCCACAACAAAGAAAATGTTCCACTCAATATGGAAACTCAAGCGCATGAAACAATTCTTCCTGAGGGAAACATTCCACAACCTGATACAATCAATGGTACTAAGCCACTAATTAGACTACTGCAATGGAATTTATGCGGGATGTAAAGAACAAACCCTAAAGAATCTTCAGACCGCTCAAAACACAACAGCTAGGCTTATATTTGGTAGATCGCGATTTGAAAGTGCAAAACCCCTCTGTGAAAAACTACATTGGCTCCCAATCAAAGAACGCATCGCCTTCAAAATCTGCACCATGGTCCACAAAATCATCTATGGAGAAGCCCCGAGTTATATGACAGACTTGATCGACTTACCAATTAGAAATACATCCGAATCAACACGATCTTATCTAAATCTGCATTACTCAAGCTGCAAAGGACTTAGATATAAAACAACTTACGCATCTAGTCTTTCCTACATAAGCACACAACTGTGGAACGCATTACCAAAAGCCTTGAAAATGACGTACGACCACCTAAACTTCTGCAAATCACTAAAAACTAACCTGTTTAAGAAGGCATACCCTAACGAACCAACCTAAATGCCCAATCTCAGCAACAAGACCAAACTAAAGCACGCAATGGACATTACACAACTCTTCCGTTCTGTTCTACAATTCCCTAATGTGGCTGTACCACATGAACCTTATCTTACCACGACAACACCTTGTATTTGTTCACCCCGGAGCCTGCAAAGGCCTCTCCGGTACTGTGTAAGCCACATTGAGCCTACAGATATGAGGGAAAATGTGGGATACAAATGTAACAAATAAAAAAAATATACAGACTGAAGAATGTTTATCCATGATGAAAATTTGGTGCAGAATTAGTGTCTAACATTCAGCGCCATACATAGAATACCCTCCTTTAATTAAAAGAATATTTATATCCTGCACCATCTCCAATTCTAGGTGGGTGTCAACAGCACATGCATGCCCCTCCCCCTCCCCAAATTTATAATAGCCATTTTATTTATTTATTTAATACATTTTTATCCCACATTATCCCACTTAGTTGCAGGCTCAATGTGGCTTACACAATAGCATAGAGGTAGACTCCGGTTCAATAATACAAATACATAGTACAGTAGAAAGCATGTAATAAGCATCAGTATAAAACAACAAGGAAATAAAAAGAGGGAAGTTATAGAAATTTAGTACGGTTCATATTTTGTTGTGTCGCATGAAGTAGGAAGTTAATTTGGATCAGGGGGGTAGGCCTTCTTAAACAAGTTGGTTTTCAGTAGTTTCCTGAAGTTAAGATGGTTATGGATAGATCTCACGGTTTTGGGCAAAGCCTTCCACAGTTGTGTACTTATGTAAGAAAAGCTGGATGCATAAGTTGACTTGTATCTAAGTCCATTGCAGTCTGGATAATGCAGATTTAAATAAGTTCGGGATAGGCTGGTGCTGTTTCTGGGTGGTAATTTTATGAGGTCCAACATGTATCCACCGTAAATAATCCTGTGTACAAGAGTGCAAACCTTAAAGGCAATACGTTCCTTGGTGGGAAGCCAATGCAGTTTTTCCCAAAGTGGTTTGGCACTCTCAAATTTTGGTTTTCCGAATATCAGTCTGGCTGCTGTGTTCTGTGCGGTCTGAAGTTTCTTTGTTAGTTGTTCTTTGCAACCTGCATAGATTCCATTGCAGTAATCTAAATGGCTTAGTACCATAAATTGTATTAGGTTGCGAAATACGTCTCGTGGAAAGAAATGTATTTTTCTGCCTGTTTGTTGCACAACATGCTTTATAAAATTACTCGTATATGGGGGCCTCATTTACTAAGCTGCGGTAAAAGGGGGCCTGAGCTGGCGTCAGCGCGTGTTTTCGATGTACAGTGAGGCCCCCTTTTACCACCATTTTTTGGGGGGGGAGCACTTTCCGCCACCCGTAAAGACTCCCGCGCTACCCGGTGATAGCCACTGCCCGATTACCGTCGCGACAAAAATAAATAAATAATCTTTTTGTAGCACTGGAAATGGTGTGCGCAGGGGGTGGGAACTACCTCCTGGCTGCTGTGGTAGCCCAGCGATAGTTCTGGATTAGCGAGTGGTAAGCCCACCATTGCTTAATAAAAGACCCCCATAGTGCAGCGTCCAGTCCTGGTATTACACCAAAAAAACCTCTTTATGGTTAAACTGTTGGCTGTAAAGTGCACATCTGAGTACACAAGAAAAAAGTTAATAAATAAGTCCAAAAAAAAAAAAAATACTAGGACGAGGGGGCATGCGATGAAGCCAGAAAGTAGTAACTTTAAAACGAATTGGAGAAAAAGTTTCTTCACTCAACGTCTAATTAAAATCTGGAATTCGTTGCCAGAGAATGTGGTAAAGGTGGTTAGCTTAGCAGAGTTTAAAAAAAAAGGTTTGGCCGGCTTCCTAAAGGAAAAGTCCATAGCCCATTATTAAATTGGGCTTGGGGAGAAATCCACTATTTCTGGGAGAAAGCAGTATAAAATGTTTTGTACTGTTTTGGGATCTTGCCAGGTATTTGTGACCTGGATTGGCCACTGTTGGAAACAGGATGCTGGGCTCGATGGACCTTTGGTCTGTCCCAGTATGGCAACACTTCTGTACTTAGGATTCTGAATGGAATCTTGCTACTCTTTAGGGTTCTACATGGAACGTTGCTACTATCTGGGTTTCTGCCAGGTATTTGTGACCTGGATTGGCCACTGTTGGAAACAGGATGCTGGGCTCGATGGACCTTTGGTCTGTCCCAGTATGGCAATACTTATGCACTTATTAAAACAAAACTGTACACATACAAGGAAAACTCTGAGGTGATGATAAAAGAAATCTTTACACAAGACGGCAAAACTGAAAGGGAAAACACAGGACAATACAAAACAGAGATTAAATCGTAAGCAACGGCCCCGGGACCCGATTATCCAAAGAGATTTGGCAGCGATACAGATTGGAAGGACCCTCCCTCTTGAAAACGGGGCCCAGTCGATATTGTGTGTGTTGTGTTTTTAATAAGGAAAGTGTTAATATGAAATTCTATTAATAGCAAAAGGCTTTTATTTTCCAGCTGTAATCCTTCTGTGGCAGCAAAACCTCCACTCTGGGAAGATTTCTAGTGCTACATGTTTATTTCATTTTCTTTAATATCCTATTCAGTTCCCATTTATATTTGGCCACACACACAGCAGCCCCAGCTGGCTGTGCACGGTAACTGAAGCCAGATACCTAATCCAAAATCCCCAGTCTAAATGCTGAAAACTCAGCAAATTGCAAACAGGATGCTCGGAATTATGAATCTGGCATCAGAACCTAACCGTCATGATGGTACCATTACCGTAGCAAAACACATTACACTCTCCCATCTGTTTCTAAAGGTTTTTGTTTTGAAAAAAATACTTGTTTTTAGCAGTTTTCTGATTTGGTAGCCTTTGTTATCGGAGATACAGATTTTACGTACATGTCTGATCTTTTTTTTTTTTCTTTTTTAGGTAGGAGGGTTAGAACACTCCTCGCCCTTTGGACATGTATTTTCAATGAGTCATTGTTTGACGCTCCCAAAACCTACACAGATTTCAAGTACTTAATTTTCATGGTTGGACTTCAGATCACAGGAATCAAAGATCACAATTGTCAGTACGCAGCCAGCAGCTGTTGTGCGTTTAGGGATCCTGAAAGGCCAAGGCATGAATGAAGAAGCTGAGAAGCCGAAGAGGAAACCTATGCAAAAGCAAGAGACCAACGCTTATAACCATGGGCTGGAGCCTGTACCTGCAAACACAGTGCTGCAAGTGAGAATATGAGCAGAGGAGCGACTTTAACCCTGAGCCTGTTAAAAACCAGATAGCGACTGGAACTTATCTTGTGGAGATATTGGCAGAATTCTGCTTTTTTTTCTCTCTCTCCTTTTTATGAAACAACTTGTAATAGTTGATAGTAAAGATTATCCTAACTTAGAAAAAAATGTTGCCCTCTTCCCCATACACATTATTATTTTTCTATTATTTTTATCTTTATTTTATTTATTTGTTTATTTATTTATTTTGCTTTTAGTATTGAACAAATACAAATTATCAGACCATGTTGACAGGACAAAGTAGTGGAGGAACAGCTTATCCATTAAAGCAAAGGGCTGACAACCCAGGGAAAGCCCGAGCTCAAATCCCACCGAAGATCCTTGTGATCTTAGACAAGTCACTTAGGGGCCCTTGTACAAAAGGACTTGGAACACGGCAAGCCCAATGGTGCTCAGCAATTCAGAACTATCACCGAGCTACAGCAGGAGCCTGGTTGTAGTCCCCACCCCCAGCAAGCACCATTTCTGGTGCTAGAAAAATAGTTTGTATTTTTGTAGTGTTGGGCTTAGTCAGCGATAATCGGGCACAACCGCACACTGCCCTGTTACTAGGGGATTAGCGCAGGAGCTCTTACTATCACCTAAATAAATGGCAGTAAGGGCTCTCCCCAGAAATGGCTGCACACCAATCCCTGTGATTAGTGCAGGGCCACATCCTTAGAAAAACAGTCTTTTACCTGCTGTGTTAAAAGAGGGCCTCAGCGCACATCAAAAAGACGCATTGATGCTACCACAGGGCCCCTTTTTGCTGCAACTTGATAAAAGGGGCCCTTAATCCTCCAGTGCCTTGGGTAAAGTTTAATCCCTCATCCCAATCCCCATCCCCACCACCAATTTTTAGTCACTACAGTGTTTAAAGGTATATCCAGGTATTCCGCAGTAGCCAGTCCCCAGTTACAGGTGCTAAATATCTAACAATGAACTGCCTACTGGAACTATGGCCAATATTCAGTGTCAATGCCCGGATAAGCATCAAGTTAATTTAGGACAGCCATTTTGCTGGATATTGAAAGGAAAATTATCAGCATGGGCTACCATTAAGATGTGTTCTTTTACTCAACCTCAGTTATTAGTTACTAGGTCTCATTGCATAAAATGGGACCTGTAATGAGACCTGTGCTATAACAGCACAAGTTAGTGGTAAAGTAACCCATCTTAACAGTAGTCCACATTGATAACTTCCCCCCCCCCCCCCCCCACCCTTAGTGTGAAGAGTTTCAGTCTCTGCTAACCAGAGTTGATATTGTGATGTCATAATATCTCATTCCACCAATGCCTAAGAGCCAACCTCATCAGTGATGTCATAATGCCCCATTCCACCAATGCCTAAGAGCCAACCTCATCAGTGATGTCATAATGCCCCATTCCACCAATGCCTAAGAGCCAACCTCATCAGTGGTGTCATAATGGCTTGATTATCCTATACTTACTTAAGAGTCAACCTCATCAGTGATGTCACAATGGCTTGATTCCCCTATATTTGGCTCACTTTTATTACATAGAGCAGTGATTTCAATTTCTAAAGCCATTTCTTTTTTCTTTAAGAGGAGAATTTATCACTGTGGGCTACCGTTAGGACGTGTTATTATATTGTTAACCTCAATTATTAGTAATTAGGACTCATTGCATAAATGGGTCCTGTGCTAAAATAGTATGAATTAAAATAATACATCTTAATGTTAATAACTATGCCCCTTATTCAGGTACCGGCATTGAATATTGGTGGTCCCTGCATAAGATCTGACTTTGCCTTAGCTGCACCTAAGGACTGTCCCAGTACTGTCCAGATAGTACCAGGTCAATCAGTGACGATTTTCAGTGGCATTGTCCAGAGAGTGCCGCTGAAAATCACCGACAGACCCTGACGAGCGTCGCTGATCAAGTACTGTTCCTACTCTGATAAGTGCTGCTGAATTTCTAGCCATTAGATTAAAAACCCTCTAGGGTCAAGGAAATTAACCATGATTGAAGAAAACAGCTCCATGGTCATCCCCTGAAGCAGTTAATGAAAACAGGGAACCTCAGTCAGAAGACTTGCAGCATTTTTCCCTTGGTGATTTACTAAGCTTCCAGGTAAGTTGATAATGATTAATATATAGAAGCTAATGATGAGCTTGAGTATTTAAGAGGAAAATAACTTTTATGGCCTGGATTGTCATTTTCATAGGATTGTGAAGTTTGGAACATTGACACAGAATTCATTAGAAATATACATTTTGGAAGTGGAATTTTTGACCAGTGATTGATTTGACCCATTATTGCCAGAAATCAAGGGCTGATTAGGCTCCTTTGTCTGAGGTCTCTTCTTCCACTTTTTTTTTTGAACTTTTGTTAAAAGTTGCATCGCTCCTCACAATATTCTATTGAACAGTGTTATATTGTAACTAAGTAAATGCAACTAGTTACTGTACTTAAGTAAAGGTTTTGTCACATTTACTTGTAAAGAAGTACAGGATAGCACTTGTTACTTTTACTGAAGTAATAATTTCACCAATTTTTACTAAAGTCACATCTATGCTTCCAGTCGAAAGTAAAAAGTAAAAGTGGAAGTGAGATGTACATAGTAAATGACAGCAGATAAAGATCTGAACAGTCCATCCAGTCTGCCCAACAGTCACACTCATTATCAAGTCATGATTAAACCAGCAATGAATGTAATACAAAATACTTGATCATTGTCTCTCTTTGGCATTTCTGGAACATAGACTGTAGAAGTCTGCCCAGCCCTGTCCTTAAATTCCATCTACTGAAGTTGCCGTCGAAGCCTACTCCAGCCTATCCAAATCAGGGGCGTAGCCAGACTTCGGCGGGAGGGGGTCCAGAGCCCGAGGTGAGGGGGCACATTTTAGCCCTCCTGGCGCCACCAACCCCCCCCCCCCCCCCAGCGCCGCCAGTGCCACCACCAACTTAGTCTGACGTCCTGTACATTGTACGTGCAGTACGTCAGACTCAGAAACAGAATGAAGGAAGAAGAGGACCTCGGCTGGCGGAGGTTGGGGTCTCCCGCCAGCAAAGGTAGGCGACGGCGGGTTGGCGGCAGGATGGGGGGGCCGAGAGGGTCATCGGCAGGGGGGTCCAGGGCCAAATCTACGGGGGCCCAGGCCCCCGTGGCCACACGTAGCTACACCCCTGATCCAAATCAGACTTGTAATTTGCGGAACACAAGCCGTACAAGCTTGCCCAGCACTGGCCTTAGTTCTTTACATTAACATTAACAATGTAACTTGTAGTCTGCTAATACCTCATGGTTCAAAGCAAATCCCAGTATACAAGCAGTTGGACGTTTCACAGTCAGAGTTGCTATCTAATGCATCACTCGACATGCAAACACACATATAACCATTTAAGTTTTAGTTTTTTTATATCATTCCTCAAAGGAGGCTCTTGAATAAACCTGACAGGCTGAAGTTAAGACCCAACGTGGTGAACTGGATTAGAAAATGGTTGACAGACAGACACCAGAGGGTGGTGGTCAATGGAATTCACTCGGAGGAAGGAAAGGTGAGTAGTAGAATGCCTCAAGGATCGGTACCGGAGCCGATTCTCTCTAATATATTTGTGAGCGACATTGCCAAAGGGTTAAAAGGTAAGGTTCGCCTTTTTTCAGATAATATCAAATTGTGTAAGAGAGCAGACACCCCAGAGGGAGTGGAATATATGAAAAAGGATCTGCAAAAAGTTAGAAAATTGGGCTAATGCTTGGCAGTTAAAATTTAATCATATACCTCTCTAGAGTGCACTATCTATAGATTGATGAATAAGCAGTGAAAGGAACTGATAAGCATGAGTCTTTTCGGTAGCCTTGATCTCGCCGCTTCACCCTTACCCGGACAGGCTTTGGGTAGCATATGAAAGGATGGTTAAAACATCAATCAGAGCTGAACTGAGACACAGTATTTTGCATATTTAATGGAACAGCAATAGGCACGTTCGATGCCGCTGATGAACAATATAGATTTATGACAGTTATACTATTGCCAAAGTATATGAACTGAGTTAAATGATTGTAACAACATTGCAAAAGTCAGTGAATGATTGAATGGTACTTGTAAGGGTATGAGTGAAACTTGGGGAGTGAAAGAGAGTTCCGAATCGACATTTTTGTGACGGGCACATGCTGGTTAAATAAATGTTATTAAGATACAATGATGTAAAGGGTACTTTGATGAGTTCAATAGTTAAAATGTAATGCAAAGTACAGAGTGATGCTTTTAAGTACATAAGTAATGCCATACTGGGAAAAGACCAAGGGTCCATCAAGCCCAGCATCTTGTCCACGACAGCGGCCAATGCAGGCCAAGGGCACCTGGCAAGCTTCCCAAATGTACAAACATTCTATACATGTTATTCCTGGGATTTTGGATTTTTCCAAGTCCGTTTAGTAGCGGTTTATGGACTTGTCCTTTAGGAAACCGTCCAACCCCTTTTTAAACTCTGCTAAGCTAATCGCCTTCACCACATTTTCCGGCAATGAATTCCAGAGTTTAATTACACGTTGGGTGAAGAAAAAGTTTCTCAGATTTGTTTTAAATTTACTACACTCTAGTTTAATCGCATGCCCCCTAGTCCTAGTATTTTTGGAAAGCGTGAACAGACGCTTCACATCCACCTGTTCCACTCCACTCATTATTTTATATACCTCTATCATGTCTCCCCTCAGCCGTCTCTTCTGCAAGCTGAATAGCCCTAGCCTCCTTAGTCTTTCTTCATAGGGAAGTCGTCCCATCCCCGCTATCATTTTAGTCGCCCTTTGCTGCAGGAGCAGAAATCCAGGAGAGCCATATATTCTAGGAGGTGAGAGGCTGCACAGACAGAGAGAAGGGCCTTGGGGTGATAGTGTTGGAGGATCTGAAAGTGATGAAACAGTGTGACAAGGTGGTGGCCGTAGCCAGAAAGATGCTAGGCTGCATTGAGAGAGCTGTAACCAGCAGAAGAAAGTAGGGGTTGATGCTCCTTTACAAGTCGTTGGTGAGGCCCCACCTGGAGTATTGTGTTCAGTTTGGAGGCCGTATCTTGCTAAGGATGTAAAACGACTTGAAGCAGTCCAGTGAAAGGTGACAAAAATGGTATGAGACTTGCGCCAAAAGACATATGAAAAAAGACTGGAAGACCTGCATAGGTATACCATAGAGGAAAGAAGGGACAGGGGACATTTGATACAGATGTTTAAATACTTGAAAGGTATTAATATGGAAACAAAACTTTTCCAGAGAAGGGGAAAAATAATTGAGGGGCATGAATTGAGGTTGTGGGGGTGGTAGATTTAGGAATAATGTCAGAAAATTCATTTTCACGGAGGCGGCCGATGCCTGGAATGTCCTCCTGAGGAAGGTGGTAGAGACAAAAATGGTGTGGGATGAACAGAGAATTGCTAATTAGAAAATGGATGGTATAAAAAAACCCAAAACTTAAATGGGTGCACTTGTGTGGATGAGTTGGGTGCTGCTTAGATGGCCACTCCGGCTAGGAAGAACTAAGGCCAGTGCCTGGCGGACTTGTACGGCCTGTGTCCCGTATATGGCAACTCGGTTTAGGATGGGCTAGAAAAGGCCTTCAGCAGCAACTTCAGAAGGAGGAACTTGAGGACAGGGCCGGGCAGACGTTTGCTGTCTGTGTCCCACAAATGACAGATCTAAGTTGGGACTGGGTATAGATGTTTGAAGATTTTCTGATCGTGGCTGGACCGGTATGGATAGGCTGGACTGCAGTTTTTCAAGGGCTTTGATGATAACTTCAGAAGTTTTAGAACAAGGACAGTGCCAGGCAGACCTCTATGGTCTATGCCCTGAAAATAGCATGGACAAATCAAGATCAGGTATACATATGATGTATCACCTCCAGTGGCGTAGCAAGGGCGGGGCGGTGGGGGCGGTCCGCCCTGGGTGCACGCTGCTGGAGGGTGCAGAGAGCAGCCGCGCGCCTGTCGGCTCCGCTGGTTCCCTGCTCCCTCTGCCCCGGAACAGGAAGTAACCTGTTCCGGGGCAGAGGGAGCAGGGAACCAGCGGAGCCGACAGGCACGCGGCTGCTCTCTGCACCCTCCAGCAGCCAAGAATGCACCCGGGAGGGGCTTGATACGCCGGGGAGGGGGGTGTTGCGCTGCACCCTGGGGGGGACGGACGCCGCTGCACCCTGGGGGGGGGGGCGTGTGCAGTGGTGATCCTCCCCGGGTGGCAGCCGACCTAGGATCACCAGTGATCACCTCATACCTTTATGTAATGAATGTATCTACTTGGGCAGACTGGATGGACCATACAGGTCTTTACCTGCCGTCATCTACTATGTTACTATGTTCTGCTATGATTGGACGATGTTCGTATTAAAAAAATATTTTCATCAAGGAAAACGAGAAGGATATCATTTGAGATAAATACTTTTGTCTCATTACTATTATACTATATTTCTGTAATGATATGTTCTTGATGTGTGATGATCAGGGCATTTTTTTCTAGCAAAAAAGGTGCCGGTACTCAAATGCCTGGCCACCCTTCAGGGTTGGGGTGATCACTGAGGAACCCACCCCACAATAGGCAGGCTCCCTTCAACCAGTCACAAAATGTATGACAAGGTAGAACTGGTGTGTAGAGCCTGAGCGCTTTCATTGAAACTTGGGTATCATGGGTCAATTTTAGCAGACAATGGAAAAGGTGCCGGTACTCAGTACCCCCAAGTACCCCCTCAAAAAAAGCCCTGGTGATGATTGAAGATTATGCAGGTCCATTCGTATAGGGGTCCTTTTACAAAGCTATGGTAAAAATGGCCCTGCGGTAGCGATGGGGGCCGTTCTTGTCGCTCACCAGGGCCCTTTTTACCACAGCGGGTAAAAAGCTCCTAAAAAAGACATGGCCGTATGGTAAGATTATTCTTAGTGTGGCCATGCGGGGGGAGCACTTGCCACCACCCACTGAGATGGCGGTAAGGGCTCGTGCGGGAACCTAGCATGCTAGAAAATACAGAATTATTTTCCATAGCGCCGGAAATGGTGCAACACAAGCTGTAACCATTTTCGGGGGTTTTGTAAGCCACATTGAAACAATGCTGTATTGAAAATGGGGGATATAAATGCTGAAATCAATCAATCAATCAATAAATAAATAGCATAAAAATCTATTGAGGATGGAAATTAGAGACCTCAAAGTTAGGGGGGGGGGGGCACAAGACTGAAGAGTCACCTAGATCACCTAATACTCTCTCAGAGGGGTGGACATCCTTTATACAGAGGGCCACATGAATGTCAATCCTATCCCCAGTGGGCTGCAACATTATCTAATGTTGGAACTGCAAATGCGTAGAACTCGATAGACCTCCTGTGATAAATAAATAAATAAACATTGAACTAAAGACGATGGACACAAACTGCAAGAGTGAGTATTGAAAATATTTGCAAAAAATAATCAAAACTCTGGTTTCAAGTTCATTATAAATTTTGATATACCGCCTTAGAGGAGACCTATCAAGGTGGGATTTTTTTTCTGTGTATACTTCCCATGGTCTTGCAAGCTGCATAAGATTCAATGGCAGGTACAGGTTCCCAGCCCTGCTCTTTCACCAGTTCTGTGTAGCCATCAAGATGTGCCCAGCTGCCTAGTTTGCCAATTACCCAGAATTTGGTTGGCCTGACCATTTCTTAATCTAAGCAGACTGGCTGCTGGCATAATCTCAGAAGGAACGGCACAACAGCTGGTTTTGAACTGCCTCTCCCAGGTTGCTGGCCTTCGGGTTGCTAACTGGTTCCAGATGTTCAGGCATGGTAATCCACTCCTGGTTTTATCCTGCGGCCTGCAGGGACTTGTAATTTTAGTTTCAAACAAGTCAATGGGACAAAACCAGCACTCTGTCAAACTGGCCTAAAACGCTGGAACTGGCCTTGATAGAGTACCAAAAACTGCAGGACTGCATCAGCCTCGGTTAGAGGTAGGAGCAGGGCTTTTTTTGAGGGGGTACTTGGGGGTACTGAGTACCGGCACCTTTTTCATTGTCTGCTAAAATTGACCCATGGATTGCACGTTTTAATGAAAGAGCTCAGGCTCTACACACCAATTCTGCCTTGTCATAGATTATGTGACTGGTTGCAGGGGGCCTGGCTATTGTGGGGTGGGTCCCTCAGTGATCACCCCACCCCTGAAGGGTGGCCTGGCATTTGAGTACCAGCACCTCTTTTGCTAGAACAAACGCACTGGATAAAGTGACCCACGTGTGGGTGATCAGGCCATTGTGACTTCACTGATGAGGTTGGCTGTTAGCCATTGGTGGAATGAGGCATTATGACATCACATTATCAAAAGTGAGCCAAGTATAGAACAATCAAGCTAATTACAGGGGTTAACAGTAAAATAACATGTTGATAAGCCCCCTAAATGAAAAAGAAATGCCTGTAGAAATCAAAATCACTGCTACATGTGATAAAAGCAGGGCTTTTTTTGAGGGGGTACTTGGGGGTACTGAGTACCGGCACCTTTTCCATTGTCTACTAAAATTGACCCATGATACCCAAGTTTTAATGAAAGAGCCCAGGCTCTACACACCAATTCCGCCTTGTCATAGATTCTGTGACTGGCTGCAGGGGGCCTGGCTATTGTGGGGTGGGTCCCTCAGTGATCACCTCACCCCTGAAGGGTAGCCTGGCATTTGAGTACCGGCACCTCTTTTGCTAGATAAAATGCACTGGGTAGGAGGAAACAGTTTCAGGAGGGTAGAAGAACCTATCCACTCTCAGCAGCTCCTGGCCTCCTCCCCCAGAATCATGGTCTGGGGTTGTAGTGATACTACAGCGCAGTAGCAGCTCACTGGTCCAGGGACTTTAGACTCTGTGCTGCCAGTAGAGAGGAAGAAGCGATAACCTCCCTCCCCCCTAGGATAAGCAACCCGTAGAGAGGAGAAAGAAGGAACTTCCTCACCTCCGCCCCCCCCCCCCCCCTCCCTAGCATCAGGCAACGTAAAAGTAATGTGCAGGTAGGGAGACAGTTGAATCCTGAACCTGGGTAAGAGTGACTGCTGAGTATACATGATTTGATTTATTGACTTAATTTTCTGCCAAGTACACCCCTAGCGTTAAATATTATAAACCACTTTAGAGCCCTAGCTGTGTTAAGCAGAATATTAAGGCTATAACCGATAAAGTAAAGAGACAAGTAGGTATTCAGCAGATTGTAATTAGCTTCCAACTGAATGCAATACATACGAGGCGGGTACCATAAAATTCAGTTTTGATATGCAAAACAATTATTGCTTGAAGAAATTAAGCTGAGTGATTCTTTGAACCTTTCCAATAAATTTTTTCTTGCCCGATTCACTACCTCATGCATTTTATTACCAATAAGTTCAAGCAACTTATAAAACTTAAAACAAGGTAATAAAGCCGCTTGGCAGAGCCGTGGTGCAGAATGTTAGCATGAAATTATCATTTGATGTAAGAGACTCAACCTTTGGACAGATTAACTTGTCAAGTGCTGGTTATCCCATGTCCGTAGCCATTTTCCTTTTATTACAAGCTCTAAATCCGTTTGTGTGGCGGAAGAGGAGGAGAGGGAAGAGAAATGTGAGCTCAGGGGTGTGTAATCCGTTCCTTGAAGGCCACAAATCCTCTGGATTTCAGCATAATCAAGATACAATACAATATACTTCTTACGTTCCACAAATTTCCAGATCTCTGGTTCATCACAGATTAAAATGAAGAAGTTAGTCAGTCACTGGGAATTAAAACAGGTGTAATCCCCTGTTAAATTGGGATCAGTGGCGTATCTACCGGGGGGGGGGGGAGCATGGGAGCCTGCCCCCCCCCCAAAGTGGATCTGTGCCCCTGGTTTCGCTGGCGGGGGTCCCCAACCCACACCAGCTGAAGCGATTTTCCAGCACTGGTCTCCGTCGCCTCCGCATTTCCTGCCCTGCTCTCTCTTGCCCTCACATCCGGCATGCTCGTGTTAGTGAAACTGAGCAGGTGTGCCAGTGGCGTAGCTATGTGGGGCCACGGGGGCCTGGGCCCCTGTAGATTTGGCCCTGGACCCCCCTTCCCGCCGCCGACCCTTCCCCACCGCTGCCGTTGGCTACCTTTGCTGGCGGGGGACTCCAACCCCCGCCAGCCAAGGTCCTCTTCTTCCGGCACAAGGCTTCGTTCTGTTTCTGTGAGTCTGACGTCCTGCAGAGCTGGAAGGAGAAGTATGAGGAGTTGGGGAAATGGAGGTTAGAGAGAACCTGTCCCACAGACCTGGGTAATCTGAAGAGAGTGAATACTGTTGGGGAAGAATCAAACCAAGAGTGTTTGAAAGGATAAGAACAGCAGCGTACCAAGGGCAGGGGGCGGGGCGGTCCGCCCCAAGTGCATGCAGCTGTCAGCTCCGCTGGTTTTCTGATCCCTCTGACGTTACTTCCTGTTCCGGGGTAGGGAACTGCTGGAGCCAACAGCTGCATGGCTGCTTCCTGCACCCCCAGGAGGTGATGTGCCGGGGGGGGGGGGGGTGTGGAAGGGACGCTACCGACCCAGGAACACCACTGGACAAGAAAGTTCTTCTTGGGCTGAGACAGGAAGTAGTGAATGAGATCAAAACTTGCTCAGTGCAGACTGCACAGGGGAACTGTATATACATATAATTGTACATATTTTAACTGCCCTGAATATCCCTGTAAATATACCTAGAGGGGAAAGTGACGGGATTTTCTTTGAGGGACCACAGAAGACAGAAGAAAGGTTTGATGCATTATCTGTTGTTGGAGGGTTTGGGGGTTTTTTGATGCATTATCCAGTGGCGTTCCTAGGGGGGCTGACACCCGGGGCGGATCGCCGATGTGCCCCGCCCCCGGGTGCAGCGCCCCCCCCCCCCCGGAACAGCACGACACCGCCCCTCCGGCAAAAGAACTCCCGATCCCCCGTGAAAGACCCCCCCCCGGGTGCACGCCGCTGGGGGGGGGGGGTGCCGTGCGCCTGCCGGCTCTTCGTTTTCATGCTCCCTCTGCCCCGGAACAGGAAGTAACCTGTTCCAGGGCAAAGGGAGCATGAAAACCAAGAGCCAGCAGGCGCGTGGCACCCCCCCCCCAGCGGCGTGCACCCGGGGACCGCCCCCCCCCCCCCCCCCCCCCCTTGGTACGCCACTGGCATTATCTGTTGTTTGTTTGTTTTTTTAATTGACTGAAGCTGCTGGTTGTAGAATTAAAATAAAGAGTTCCAGTTATTTTGTTATAAGCTGCTGACTGTGGAGTGGTTATTTCAGACTGAACGGGGTGTGGCTGTGTCTTCAAGGCAGCCTACGTATAACTCCCAGCATTGCTTCCCAATCAGTGGCGTAGCTACAGGTGGGCCTAGGTGGGCCGGGGCCCACCCACTTAGGGTTCAGGCCCACCCAAGATTAGCACATGTTTAGCAGTAGCTAGTGGGGATCCCAAGCTCTGCCAGCCGAAAACTTCACCCTGATGGTATCAAAAACGCTGCTCTCCATGATTCTGGCACCTGCGCATGCCCAGTTTTCAGCACATGCCTGCTGCAGGCTGCCAAAGTGGAGAGAAGCATTTTCCCACCAGCTGAGATATTTTTTGGGTGGGAGGGGGAGAATGCTTGGTGCCCACCCACTTCTTGCCTAGGCCCACCCAAAATCTGCAGTCTGGCTACGCCCCTGCTTCCCACAGAGGGGTTGTACCCGAGACTGAGTTTCCTGGGGGAGAGGAGGGTCACCCCACCCGCTAACACTTCTTTCCCTAGGTGGAGGCATCGTGCACCAAGCGAAGGTGTAAGCGAGGGTCCGCCAGAGACTGCCTTTGGGAGGCTCCAGCCCACTCAGACCCTGGACCTGGACAGCGCCCAGGTAAAGAGACTTTACACAGAGTTGAGTTAAGATTACATTTCTACGTTTTTTTTTCAAATAGGAACATTTCGGTCTTTTTCAAAAAGTCATATAATGTTCAGTTTTAATTTCTGTTCCTAAGACCAAATGCCAACAAATATATCTTATGCATACTCACTGTTGGCATTCCAGTGCAAGACTTTTTTTTTTCTTTTTTACAATCCTTAAAGACCACAGTGGTATCATGGTGAGATCATGTTTATCCAAACACAGGAAAGCAATTTTCAAAGCCAAGTTAAAATGGATTAATGTGCCTAGATTGCCGTATCTGAAAATGGCCCTCCTCAGCCCAGAAAAATGTGTGGTCTTCCCTAGCATGTGCTCTTAACCATAGTACAAAGAAGCATTCCCAGAGGTAAACTGAGGTCAGGGAGGTAAACAGTCAACATAAGGGGGCATTCTCCAGGGATGTGCATTCATTACCATGCCTTAAAAAAGTCAGTGCATGCAAAATCTATTTAACATGCATTAAGTTACAAATTAATGAATGTTCAATCTATCTGCAAAAAATACACACAATCACTCCCTTAAATAATCGCATATAAGTGTTCTCCCAACTCAAACTGAATAATGTATATCAGTAGGAAAGAGTCTCTCAGAACCAATGGATGAATTTCACTTTCTCTCCTAGTTGACGTGATTGTTACTAGAAAGAGTTAAGCCACTTTGAGAATTGTGGTACTTCATTTCTGCTGGAACTTGTGCTGGATGGATGAGTGGGTGGGAGGGAAAGAAGAAATTAGGGGAGGTTGAGAGAGGAGAAATACTGGACATGGATGGAGGGGAAGGGAAGAGAGAAGGAGAAAAAGCACCTGGATGGAGAGGAAGGGAAGAGAGAGGAAGGGGATGCAGATGGATGGTGGAGAATAGAAGGAAAGAGAGAGAGGAGAAGCACATGAATGGAGAGGAGGGGAAAGGAAGAGATGGGAAAAGCTTGCCCATGGATGGAGAAAATAGGCAAAAGGCAAATCTTCTAGATCCGCTGGATCCAATCTATACCTCCTCCAATCAAGTTTGTAGAGGATCCATCTTTTACTTATGTGCTGCCCTGGATCCTCTGCTGCCTCGGACATGGGGCTCCAACTTGCCCTGCTTTGTCTCAAGAGGAGGAACACGGGGAGGAATACCGGATGAAACTGAAAGAAGCCAAGAGAGAGGTACGTCTGGCGAAGGCGCAAGCGGAAGAACAAATGGCTAGAAATGTAAGGAGGGGAGACAAAAACTTCTTCAGGTATATTAGTGAAAGGAGAAAGACTATAAAGGGAATTGTGAGACTAAAAGATACAACAAAACGCTATGTAGAAAATGATGAAGAAAAAGCCAATTTGCTAAATAGATACTTTTGTTCTGTTTTCACTGAAGAAAACCCTGGGGAAGGACAGAGAGAGACTGGCAAAAGTACACCTGAAAATGAGGTGGATAGAGCGCCGTTCACGGAAGAAAGTATCAACAACTTGGAAAGCTAAAGGTGGACAAAGCCATGGGGCCGGACGGGATCCACCCCAGAATACTGAGGGAGCTCAGAGAGGTTCTGGCGGGTCCTCTTAAAAACTTGTTTAATAAATCCTTGGAGACGGGAGAGGTTCCGAGGGATTGGAGAATGGCGGAGGTGGTCCCTCTTCACAAAAGTGGGGATAGGGAAGAAGCTGGAAACTATAGGCCGGTAAGCCTCACTTCGGTTATTGGAAAAGTAATGGAAGCCATGCTGAAGGAAAGGATAGTGAATTTCCTGGAAGCCAATAAGTTGCAAGATCCGAGACAACATGGTTTCACCAAAGGGAAATCGTGCCAAACGAATCTCATTGAATTCTTTGACTGGGTGACGGGAGAATTAAATCAAGGACGTGCTATGGACGTCATCTACTTAGATTTCAGCAAGGCTTTCGACACGGTTCCCCACAGGAGGCTCTTAAATAAACTAGACGGCCTGAAAATAGGACCCGAAGTGGTGAACTGGATTAGGAACTGGTTGACGGACAGACGCCAGAGGGTGGTGGTGAATGGAGTTCGCTCAGAGGAAGGAAAGGCGAGTAGTGGAGTGCCTCAGGGATCGGTGCTGGGGCCGATTCTGTTCAATATATTTGTGAGTGACATTGCCGAAGGGTTACAAGGTAAAGTTTGCCTTTTTGCGGATGACACCAAGATTTCCAACAGAGTGGACACCCCGGAGGGTGTGGAAAACATGAAAAAAGATCTGAAGAAGCTAGAAGAATGGTCTAACGTTTGGCAATTACAATTCAATGCGAAGAAATGCAAAGTGATGCACTTAGGGAGTAGAAATCCAAGGGAGACGTATGTGTTAGGCGGGGAGAGTCTGATAGGCACGGACGGGGAGAGGGATCTTGGGGTGATAGTATCTGAGGACCTGAAGGCGACGAAACAGTGCGACAAGGCGGTGGCAGTAGCTAGAAGATTGCTAGGCTGTATAGAGAGAGGAGTGACCAGCAGAAAAAAGGAGGTTTTAATGCCCCTGTATAAGACGTTGGTGAGGCCCCACCTGGAGTATTGTGTTCAGTTTTGGAGGCCATATCTTGCGAAGGATGTTAAAAAAATGGAAGCGGTGCAAAGAAAAGCTACGAGGATGGTATGGGATTTACGTTCCAAGACGTATGAAGAGAGGCTTGCTGGCCTGAACATGTACACCCTGGAGGAAAGGAGGAACAGGGGTGATATGATACAGACGTTCAAATATTTGAAAGGTATTAATCCGCAAACGAATCTTTTCCGGAGATGGGAAGGCGGTAGAACGAGAGGACATGAAATGAGATTGAAGGGGGGCAGACTCAGGAAAGATGTCAGGAAGTATTTTTTCACGGAGAGGGTGGTGGACGCTTGGAATGCCCTCCCGCGGGAGGTGGTGGAGATGAAAACGGTAACGGAGTTCAAACATGCGTGGGATATGCATAGAGGAATCCTGTGCAGAAGGAATGGATCCTCAGAAGCTTAGCTGAAATTGGGTGGCGGAGCAGTTGGGGGGAAGAGGGGGTGGTGGTTGGGAGGCGAGGATAGGGGAGGGCAGACTTATACGGTCTGTAACAGAGCCGGTGATGGGAGGCGGGACTGGTGGTTGGGAGGTGGGAAATACTGCTGGGCAGACTTATATGGTCTGTGCCCTGAAAAGGACAGGTACAAATTCAAGGTAAGGTATACACATATGAATTTGTCATGGGCAGACTGGATGGACCATGCAGGTCTTTTTCTGCCGTCATCTACTATGTTACTATGTTACTATGTAAGGTTCACTGCTGCCATCATCTGCCCTGGATGTGTCTTTACCTTTGTGATTTTTTTTTCTTAATATTATGGTTGGATCCAGAGGAAACCCTGAAGCTCCTGAGCAAATTAAGCCCTGCCAAAAGCACAACAGATCAGGGTGGAGAAGCGGCCACAGTAGCCACTGGATTCGGGGAAGACTGAGGCAGCAGAGAATCCAGGGCAGCCACAAGATCCAGCCGAGGCAGAACAGGATCCAGGTCAGACTGAGGCAGCAGAGGGTCCAAAACAGAACAGGGCAAGTTGGAACCCCATGTCCAAGGCAGCAGAGGATCTGGGGCAGCACATAAGTAACAGCTGGATCCTCTTCAGGCCCCATTGTAGATGGTATAGAGCAGTCTTGATGGATAGAGATGCACATTAGTGCTGTTCGATTCAGCCAAAACTTTTTGATTTGATTAGATTCACTCATATGAATCAATTGTTCATAAGTACAAAAGCAATGCCATACTGGGAAAAGACCAAGGGTCCATCGAGTCCAGCATCCTGTCCACGACAGCGGCCAATCCAGGCCAAGGGCACCTGGCAAGCTTCCCAAACGTACAAACATTCTATACATGTTATTCCTGGAATTGTGGATTTTTCCCAAGTCCATTTAGTAGTGGTTTATGGACTTGTCCTTTAGGAAACCGTCTAATCCCTTTCTAAACTCTGCCAAGCTAACCGCCTTCACCACGTTCTCCGGCAACGAATTCCAGAGTTTAATTATGCGTTGGGTGAAGAAACATTTTCTCTGATTTGTTTTAAATTTACTACACTGTAGTTTCATCGCATGCCCCCTAGTCCTAGTATTTTTGGAAAGCGTGAACAGACACTTCACATCCACCTGTTCCACTCCACTCATCATTTTATATACCTCTATCATGTCTCCCCTCAGCCGTCTCTTCTCCAAACTGAAAAGCCCTAGCCTCCTTAGTCTTTCTTCATAGGGAAGTTGTCCCATCCCCGCTATCATTTTAGTCGTCCTTCGCTGCACCTTTTCCAGTTCTACTATATCTTTCTTGAGATGCGGTGACCAGAATTGAACACAATACTCAAGGTGCGGTCGCACCATGGAGCAATACAATGGCATTATAACATCCTCACACCTGTTTTCCATACCTTTCCTAATAATACCCAACATTCTATTCGCTTTCCTAGCCGCAGCAGCGCACTGAGCAGAAGGTTTCAGTGTATTATCGACGACGACACCCAGATCCCTTTCTTGGTCCGTAACTCGTAACGTGGAACCTTGCATGACGTAGCTATAATTTGGGTTCTTTTTTCCCACATGCATCACCTTACACTTGCTCACATTAAACGTTCAATTTGATTCAGTCATTTAAGGTCACTAGCAATAAATCAAAAATAAAATTATTTTTTCTACTTTTGTTGTCTGGTCTTTTCATTTTTGTAACTATATTTCTGGTTTCCACTTTCCTTTGTCTTCTCAACTCTTTTGCCAGGTTCTCCTGATCCATTTGTCATTTCTTCTCTGTCCGTATCCATCTTTCAACTCCCCTATGTGTTCCTGCCCCTATTTCCTGCCATGTTGGCATCTCTCCCCCTCTGCATCTTTGTTCTTGCCCTATTCAGCAACACCCCTCTGTGTCCCTATCACCCCCCATATCCAGCATCACATCTCAATGTCCCTATCCCTCCTCATGTTCAGCATCTCCCCTTATTCCTCCTTCTCTCCTGTCCCCAATCCCCTCTTGTCATTCCTCTCCTAGGACCAGCATCTCCATTTCTTCTCTCTTGTCCTCCCCTCCCCTTCAGTCAGCCTCTGCCCTCCTCTCCATCCTTCCCTTCCATCCATGGTCTGCCCTCCTTCTCTGTCCTTTTTCCTTCCAGCCTTTGCCCTCTCTCTCTCCTCCCACCTCTTCTATCCAGCCTCCGTCCAATCTCTGTAAACCAGCGTCTGCCCTTCTTTTCTGTCCACTTTCCCCCCTTCGCCCTCTCTCCCTCCCCCACCTCTTCCATCCAGCCACTATCTCATCTTTGTAACCCCCAATCCAGCATCTTCCTTCTCTCTGTGCCCCCTCCTACCATGACATCTCTGCCGCTACTGCTGTTGTTACTTCTCTAGAGCAACAATGGCATCAAAAGAAAATAAACTCATCACGGGGCCAGACTTTCCTTTGGCACGGCTGCCAGTCCCGAGCCCCTAACGTCACTTCTTGTTCCGAGGCAGAGCAGGCAGCCTGTGCCGATAGACTGACCGGCCCTGTGGTGAGTTTATCTTCATTCTTTTGTTGCCACTGCTGCTGAGGGGAGCAGCAGCAGTGGCTTGGGTGACAGCGGGATGAAGATGGGGAAATCCCAAATTGGGACTCCCGATTTTTTGCTGAAACAAATAGATTCAAATCGATTTGCCTAAAACGAATCGGCGAATTGATTTGAATCGTGAATTGGGCAGCACTAATGCGCGTGGATGGAGGGGAACAGGAGGAAAGACAGAGGGAGGATATGCCACACATGGATGGAGTGAAGGAAACAGATGGAAAATTAGAATGCAGAAACAGACAAAAAAAATGGAAGAAAGCTGAACGTGAAAGATAAATGCCAATAAAAATGAACAAAGAGAATGAAGTGAAGAAGGTAGGAGAGAAAAAATAGCAAATAGACAGGAGGAGCCAGAGCACAGACAGAGAGAAGCAGAACCAGAGACAGGGACATGCACGGTCAGAAAAACAAAGTTTATTTATTTTATTTATTGCGTTTGTACCCCACATTTTCCCACCTCTTTGCAGGCTCAATGTGGCTTACATTACATTATGAACAATGGAAATCTATAAGAAAATATACATTTGGTATTGCTTAAGGATCTTGGGTGACATGATAATAGTTAAGCAGGATAGTAGAGTAACGAACTAATTTCGTGAGTCGAATTTCTTTAAGCAGTTCTGGATATTTGTATAATGGTTCACATTTGTTGATCTTTGTGGTACGCCTTGTCAAAGAGATGGGTCTTCAGTCATAGGAGCCACCTTTTCAAAATTATTGGGGGTGCTAAGCCCAATGGAAATGACCCCTCCCTGGACACATACAAGGAATTTTCTCAATATTGGGGGTGCTCAAGCACCCACAGCACCCACAGAGTCGGCTCCAATGTCTTCAGTAGTTTGCGGAAGTTGGTTAGTTCACGGATCATCTTCAAGTTGCGCGGCAGCGCGTTCCAGAATTGTGTGCTCAAGTAGGAAAAGGTTGACGCATGCGTTCGTTTGTATTTTAGACCTCTGCAGTTGGGGAAGTGAAGATTGAGGAACGTATGGGATGATTTTTTTAGCGTTCCTGGGTGGTAAGTCTATCAGGTCTGACATGCAGGCTGGAGCGTCCCCGTGAATGATTTTGTGAACCAGGGTACATATTTTGAACCTGATGCGGTCTTTAAGTGGGAGCCAGTGTAGCTTTTCTCGTAGGGGTTTAGCACTTTCATATTTTGTTTTTCCGAATATGAGTCTGGCTGCCAACAAAGGTAGAAAAATAATGTTATTTTCATTTTAGTGTTTGCAATATGTCCAATTTGAGAATTTACATCTGCTGTCTTTATTTCGCACCACAACCACCACCACCAATAGTTATGATGTGCGGAAATGTCATTTTGGCCTGTCACGATTCCCAGATATATAGCATCAGCCTGGAGGCCAGTGCAGAATATCAGGTGGTTTTTTTGTTTTGTTTTGTTTTTACTCATGATGCTCAGTGTTTTCAAAAATGCTGGCCACCATGGGCTTAATATTGGCCACTGAGGGCCCTGTTTACTAAACTGCACTAAGGGCGAGCTAGCGTTTTTAGTCCATACTAAACGCTAAAGTCGCCCATAGGAAGATACGCTAGCACTCCATAGTAAACAGAGCTCAAGTTTGTATCTGAGACAACAGAAAGTTAAAGGGCCCTTTTACTGAGATGCAGTCAGAAATGTGCTTAAGTGTCCTTACATGGCGCTTTCTCATGTGTTAAGACCATTTCTAGCACAACTCAAACTTCAATAGAAGCCTTTTGAATATTTACTACTACTACTATTTACTATTTAGCATTTCTATAGCGCTAAAAGGCGTACGCAGCGCTGCACAAACATAGAAGAAAGACAGTCCCTGCTCAAAGAGCTTACAATCTAATAGACAAAAAATAAATAAAGTAAGCAAATCAAATCAGTTAATGTGAACGGGAAGGAAGAGAGGAGGGTAGGTGGAGGCGAGTGGTTACGAGTCAAAAGCAATGTTAAAGAGGTGGGCTTTCAGTCTAGATTTAAAGGTGGCCAAGGATGGGGCAAGACGTAGGGGCTCAGGAAGTTTATTCCAGGCATAGGGTGCAGCGAGACAGAAGGCGCGAAGTCTGGAGTTGGCAGTAGTGGAGAAGGGAACAGATAAGAAGGATTTGTCCATGGAGCGGAGTGCACGGGAAGGGGTGTACCTTCAAAAAAAAAAAAAAAGCTTGAAAAAAATACCTTAAAAAAAAAAAAGCTTCTTCTTGAGTGAAGAAATATGTTCTCTGGTTTGTTTTAAATGTACTATTTAGTAGCTTCATTGTGTGCCCCCTAGTCCACTGTTCCCTCTAAACTGAGCAGGTATCCTTCTTCAGTCCTGCCAGTGGGAGGTACTGTTTCACTATTACGTATTCAATAGTGAGAGACAGCCAAGGACTCCAGAGATCCTGCCTGCCCACAGCAATTGTAAACAGAATATCGAAGCATCACCCCCTACTGGTAGCAGTGTAGTTGGAGGACTCCCGCTGAGCTTAGAGGGAACAGCGCCCTAGTCCTAGTATTTTTGGAAAGAGTAAACAAGTGATTCACGTCTACCCATTCCACTCCACTCATTATTTTATAGACCTCTATCCTATTTCCTCTCAGTCGCCTCTTCTCCAAGCTGAAGAGCCCTAGCTGTTTCAGCCTTTCCTCATAGGGAAGTCGTCCCATCCCCTTTATCATTTTCGTTGCCCTTTTACTACTACTACTATTTAACATTTCTAAAGCGCTACTAGGGTTACGCAGTGCTGTACAATTTAACATAGAAAGACAGTCCCTGCTCAATGAGCTTACAATCTAAAGGACAAATATACAGTTAGTTAAGTAGGGGTCATTAAATTGGGGTAGTCTAGGTTACTTGAAGGTATAGAGGTTAGGTGTCGAAAGCAACATTGAAGAGGTGGGCTTTGAGTAAGGCTTTGAAGATGGGTAGGGAGGGGGCTTGGCGCAGGGGCTCAGGAAGTTTATTCCAGGCATAGGGTGAGGCGAGGCAGAATGGGCGGAGTCTGGAATTGGCGGTGGTGGAGAAGGGTACTGAGAGGAGGGATTTGTCCTGTGAGCAGAGGTTACGGGTGGGAACGTAAGGGGAGATGAGGGTAGAGAGAGGTAGAGAGGGGTTGCAGACCGTGTGCATTTGTAGGTAAGAAGTAGAAGCTTGAACTGAATGCGGCATCTGATCGGAAGCCAGTGAAGTGACCTGAGGAGAGGGGTGATATGAGTATACCGGTTTTGGCGGTATATAAGATGTGCAGCAGAGTTCTGAACTGATTGAAGGGGGGATAGGTGGTTAAGTGGGAGGCCAGTGAGGAGTAGGTTGCAGTAGTCAAGGCAAGAGGTAATGAGAGCGTGGATGAGAGTTCGGGTGGTGTGCTCAGAGAGGAAGGGGCGAATTTTGTACCTTTTCTAATTCCACTATATCTTTTTTGAGATGCGGTGACCAGAATTGCACACAATATTCGAGGTGCAGTCGCACCATGGAGTGATACAAAGGCATTATAACATCCTCATGTTTGTTTTCCATTCCTTTCCTAATAATTCCTAACATTCTAATTGCTTTCTTTGCCACCGCTGCATACTGAGCAGAGGGTATCATCAGTGATGACACCTAGATCCCTTTCCTGGTCGGTGACTCCTAATGTGGACCCTTGCATTACGTAGCTATAGTTCGGGTTCCTCTTTCCCATATGCATCACTTTGCGCTTGCTCACATTAAACGTCACCTGTTATTTGGATGCCCAGTCTCCTGGTCTCGTAAGGTCCTCTTGCAATTTTTCACACTACTTTTGTGATTTAACGTCAAAAAACTTTGTGTCATCATCACATTTAATTACCTCACTAGTTATTCCTATCTCTAGATCATTTATACATATATTAAAAAGCAGCAGTACCAGTGTAGCATGATATGAGTTTAATTGTCAGAGTTATTGATTTTGCTGGATCAGATACAAATGTAAAATATACAGCTGAAATGACTTATTGGAACAGAATCAGATAAACTGGTCTGGCTTTCACCTTCCCCTTCCCCCTAGAAACTACTGATAACAAAGGCTAGCCAGGTGGATACTTACAGTTAATCAACACAGCTCCAAAGAACTAAAGTCTGCATATTGAAAGTAATCAAAAAGACTGGATGAAACTCATAGACAATGACTCAGAGACTGAAAAGTCCATCTACCCACTTAATCTGTCAAAAGAAGCCCATCTATGCCAGACTCTTTTAATCCTGTCAAATATGGATGTGTATCTACCAGCAGATGTCCAGACAGAAAGTCTTATGATGTCATTAAAACATGTGAACATTTAGCGCCGGCGAAGGAGCGTCGATGCTCTTGGACCTGGAAACAACTTCATCGCTCTCAAATCATTTAACCACCATGTCCAAAGGAGTGGAGGAGTGAGTTAGGAGTGTATGCTGAAACGGAAGTCGTTTACAGCTGAACCCCTGTCGGCGGTGCCAGTCCTAAACCCATAAGAGCTATCATCTTGGAGTTTTTTGGCTCCCGTGGAGGTTACATTGAATATCATCTGGAAGGCGCTCCAGGACCTAACGGTGGTAGTAAGTAACTTTGCTTCAGATATAATCTTATTAGCGAGCTACATGGATAACCTAATTGAATCCTTTGAGAAAGAAAAATTGATACAGCAAATGAAGTTCTACAGGACTAGGAAACGGTTAAGATTTTGAAAATGATAATAGACCAGAACAATTTGAACAAAATGAATATTATTACAGATGATTAATATCGAGATTGTTGTTTTCCCAGAGTTCCGAGTATGACTCCTAAAGCTTTTTCCTCTGAAATGATTCCTCTTGTATATTAATTCAAACGGAGTGAAGCCTGTGAAACGGGGATTACCTTAATCAGTGGGAATTGGATTAGAGACTCAAGTGTTTGTATTGTTAAATAATTTCTGGTTTTAAAAGAGAAAAAAATGAAATGAGGTGTATTATTTCCACTAATATTGGACAATAAGTATGTTTCCAACTAAATAAGTTGACTATACACCGTTTTGGGTTTGAAGAAGCCAACCAGACGATCAATGTGGAATAATGATTCAGATAAATAATAACTGGGGATAATCGGGCTAATACCACGTTTTCTTTGTTTACTGTTGTTTAATTGATCTCCTTGTCTTGTTTCACTCTCCCTATTTTGTGGTCTAAGGAAGAGTATAGAATTACCTGATTGAAATAATTCTTGTATGTTATTTTCTCTGTATTTCTGGCAAGTTATTTTAGTGCTTGTAAAATTAAGTTGTTATTAAAAAAAAAAAAGGCCTTAGCTCGTGGGAACGACCCAAGTAAGGATGCCCCCAAAGCCACTTTTGATCACAGTTTGGTAAAAGTTCCCAAAGAGTCTAATTTAAGAGCATAAATTTAAGAGCTCAGATTTTTTTTTATTTTTGAATATTGGGTTCTATGCTGATTAGGTTTAAAAGATGTTCCTCAATAGAAATCAAACAAAATAAAACATGGAAAAGAAAATAAGATGATACCTTTTTTATTGGACATAACTTAATACATTTCTTGATTAGCTTTCCAAGGTCGCCCTTCTTCCTCAGATCGGAAATAAGCAAATGTGCTAGCTGACAGTGTATATAAGTGAAAACATTCAAGCATTACTATGACAGTAAAATAGATACCATTGGAGATTCTACATGGAATGTTGCTACTATTGGAGATTCTACATGAAATGTTGCTATTCCACTAGCAACATTCCATGTAGAAGGCTGCGCAGGCTTCTGTTTCTGTGAGTCTGACGTCCTGCACGTACGTGCAGGACGTCAGACTCACAGAAGCAGAAGCCTGCGCAGCCACATTGGTGATCTGCAAGGGCCGACTTCTACATGGAATGTTGCTAGTGGAATAGCAACATTCCATGTAGAATCTATAGAAATCAAACAAAATAAAACATGGAAAAGAAAATAAGATGATACCTTTTTTATTGGACATAACTTAATACATTTCTTGATTAGCTTTCGAAGGTTGCCCTTCTTCCTCAGATCGGAAATAAGCAAATGTGCTAGCTGACAGTGTATATAAGTGAAAACATTCAAGCATTACTATGACAGTCTGACAGGGTGGGAGGATGGGGGTGGGTAGGAGGTATGCATGGGGACATCAAAGCATATCATTGATATTCTAACAGGATGGGTGTGGATAGGTGAGGGGTGGGGTGATCAACAGAGACATACAGCTTTATGGTTTATAATGGGCTAGGAACCCCAGATCCTTGTTAAGTCCTTTCTGTTGGGTGTTAAAATATTCAATCATTCTGACTTCAAAGGTCTTACGTTCTTGTATGGTTTTAAAGTTACTTTGATGTCCCCATGCATACCTCCGACCCACCCCCATCCTCCCACCCTGTCAGACTGTCATAGTAATGCTTGAATGTTTTCACTTATATACACTGTCAGCTAGCACATTTGCTTATTTCCGATCTGACGAAGAAGGGCGACCTTCGAAAGCTAATCAAGAAATGTATTAAGTTATGTCCAATAAAAAAGGTATCATCTTATTTTCTTTTCCATGTTTTATTTTGTTTGATTTCTATAGATTCTACATGGAATGTTGCTATTCCACTAGCAACATTCCATGTAGAAGTCGGCCCTTGTAGATCACCAATGTGGCCGCGCAGGCTTCTGCTTCTGTGAGTCTGACGTCCTGCACGTACGTGCAGGACGTCAGACTCACAGAAACAGAAGCCTGCGCAGCCTTCTACATGGAATGTTGCTAATGGAATAGCAACATTCCATGTAGAATCTCCAATAGTAGCAACATTCCATGTAGAATCTCCAATGGTATCTATTTTACTGTCATAGTAATGCTTGAATGTTTTCACTTATATACACTGTCAGCTAGCACATTTGCTTATTTCCGATCTGAGGAAGAAGGGCAACCTTCGAAAGCTAATCAAGAAATGTATTAAGTTATGTCCAATAAAAAAGGTATCGTCTTATTTTCTTTTCCTTGTTTTATTTTGTTTGATTTCTATTGATAACCTTAAGAGTGGACTAACACGGCTACCACACTCCTCTACTAAAGATGTTCCTGTAACTGTTGTTAAGGCATATGGAAGCGGAGCAATGTGGGCGGTCTACCCTAGTAGCAATGTGGTATAGATGTGCGAGTTCTTGACATGTTTAGTCTGTGACGTCATGTTTGTGGAACAGAGCAGCAAATGTCTTTCTTATGCTGGGGTAACCCAAATGAAATGACCACAAGTATGCTAATGAGAGTAGGATGCTTGCATTCGTTACAGTTCCAGGGTAACATGGTAAGCAGAAGGATTTCAGCTGCACAAGCCTGTGGGGAGCACAGTTTATTGGGGAAGTGGGCTGCATGTACATATTTTTTTGGTTTTTTTGTTCTGGTCTTGTGTTACTTATTTTGTGCCTTGTTTTCAGCCAAATACTGTATATAAGCATAGGTTTTCAGCTAAAAAATTATTTTCAATTTAGGAGCTTACATAAGTAAGTATTGAAGGTCCATCAAGCCCAGCATCCTGCTTCCAACAGTGGCCAATCCAGGTTACAAGTACCTGGCAAGATCCCAAAACAGTACAATACATTTTATGCTGCTTATCCTAGACATAAGCAGTAGATTTTCCCCAAATCCATTTTAATAATGGCCTATGGATTTTTAGGAAGCTAGCCAAACCTTTTTTTAAACCCTACTAAGCTAACTGCTTTTACTGCATTCTCTGGCAACAAATTCTAGGGTTTAACTACACGTTGAGTGAAGAAATATTTTCTCTGATTTGTTTTAAAATTTACTACTTTGTAGCTTCATTGCATGTCCCCTAGTCCTAGTATTTTTGGATTCAGGTCTACCTGTTCCACTCCACTCATTATTTTATAGACTGCTATCATATTTCCCCTCAGCTGTCTTTTCTCCAAGCTGAAGAGCCCTAGCTGCTTTAGCCTTTCCTCATTGGGAAGTCATCTCATCCCCTTTAGCAGTTTTGTTGCCCTTCCCTGTACCTTTTCTAATTCCACTATATATTTTTTGAGAAGCGGTAACCAGAATTGAACACAATATTCGAGGTGCGGTTGCACCATGGAGCGATACAAAGAACAAAGGCATTATAACGTCCTCATTTTTGTTTTCCATTCCTTTCTTAATAATACCTAACATTATATCTGCTTTCTTAGCTGCCACCGCCACACACTAAGCAGAGGGTTAAACGTTATCTTATAAAAATGTAGGCCTGACATTCATTTGCCTAGATTTATAAGCCTAATTTGCCAGCCTAGTGCGGAAAGCTCCTAATTTTTTTCCCCAGTCTAAATTCCTTGGTCGGACTTCTGCTCTTCAGGTAAGCAGGGACTAAGGATGTGGTGGAAACAGTTTTCACAACCGTTACAAAGAGGGGAGAGAGTCCATTGAACAACACCAAATGGACAAATTTCGGGCCTACAATTGCAGAGTTCTAGTCAAAACCCCATTACAAGGCCCGTAGCTGAGGGGGAAAACACCTGAGTAGCTGCAAATGAAGGGTTGGAGCGCTGAAGCCCAGTATAGGCCAGTTCTAATTGAACAGGGAGGAAGCAGGACATTTTGACCCCACCGATTTGCCTCCGCTGATTTCACCCTGCCAGATTGACCCTAACCCCACCGTTCGGACCCCAGATGACTTTACCCCATCGTTTATAATCAGTTTATTTATTTATTGCATTTGTATCCCACATTTTCCCACCTCTTTGCAGGCTCAATGTGGCTTACAATACATCATGAATAATGGAAATATATTAGAAAATAGACATTTAGTGTAACAGAAGGATCTTAGGCAGCTGATAATGATGAAACATAATAGTAGAATAACAAGCAGATAATGTAAGACATTTAGTTTAATAAAAGAATAAGTTTTTACATCTAATTACATTTTCATATTGAATTAAAACCAGACCCATATTAGGCCAGTAGGAAGTTATTTGCAACATTCCCACTTCAGGCACAGGCAGCTCCTTGTGACTCTGGGCAAGTCACTTAACCCTTAATTGCCCCATGTAAGCCGCATTGAGCCTGCCACGAGTGGGAAAGCGCGGGGTACAAATGTAACAAAAATAAAATAGATACTATTGGAGATTCTACATGGAATGTTGCTACCATTGGAGATTCTACATGGAATGTTGCTATTCCACTAGCAACATTCCATGTAGAATCTCAAATAGTAGCAACAGTGGAGGAGTGGCCTAGTGGTTAGGGTGGTGGACTTTGGTCCTGGGGAAGTGAGGAACTGAGTTCGATTCCCACTTCAGGCACAGGCAGCTCCTTGTGACTCTGGGCAAGTCACTTAAACCTCCATTGCCCCATGTAAGCTGCATTGAGCCTGCCATGAGTGGGAAAGCGCAGGGTACAAATGTAACAAAAATAAAATAGATACTATTGGAGATTCTACATGGAATGTTGCTACTATTGGAGATTCTACATGGAATGTTGCTATTCCACTAGCAACATTCCATGTAGAAGGCTGCGCAGGCTTCTGTTTCTGTGAGTCTGACGTCCTGCACGTATGTGCAGGACGTCAGACTCACAGAAGGAAGCCTGTGCGGCCGCATTGGTGATCTGCAAGGGCCGACTTCTACATGGAATGTTGCTTGTGGAATAGCAACATTCCATGTAGAATCTCAAATAGTAGCAACAGTGGAGGAGGAGTGGTTAGGGTGGTGGATTTTGGTCCTGGGGAACTGAATTCGATTCCCGGCACAGGCAGCTCCTTGTGACTCTGGGCAAGTCACTTAACCCTCCATTGCCCCATGTAAGCCGCATTGAGCCTGCCATGAGTGGGAAAGCGCAGGGTACAAATGTAACAAAAATAAAATAGATACTATTGGAGATTCTACATGGAATGTTGCTACTATTGGAGATTCTACATGGAATGTTGCTATTCCACTAGCAACATTCCATGTAGAAGGCTGCGCAGACTTCTGTTTCTGTGAGTCTGACGTCCTGCACGTATATGCAGGACGTCAGACTCACAGAAGCAGAAGCCTGTGCGGCCACATTGGTGATCGACTTCTACATGGAATGTTGCTAGTGGAATAGCAACATTCCATGTAGAATCTCAAATAGTAGCAACAGTGGAGGAGTGGCCTAGTGGTTAGGGTGGTGGACTTTGGTCCTGAGGAACTGAGTTTGATTCCCACTTCAGGCACAGGCAGCTTCTTGTGATTCTGGGCAAGTCACTTAACTCTCTGTGGCCCCAGGTACAAATAAGTACCTAAGCTGCATTGAGCCTGTCATGAGTAGGAAAGCATGGGGTACAAATTTAAAAAAAAAAAAAACCATCCCAGAGATATTCCAAATTTGTATGATTCTTAGGATCTCTGAGTCCTCGCAGGTGTCTGGTCAGTCTGGAGATATTTCTTTCTTTCCCTAAGTGGTTGAGTGTCAGCTATAAATGCCTCATACTCTTGATCTCTACCGCATTAGATCTTATGAATGCCATCTATAAATTGCCAAACTGTCAGTTGAGTAACACCAAATTCAGTCTGCGTTCTTTGGTGTTCGGCTTCAATATAGTTGTTTGTCCAGGTCATTTCCTTTTAAGGTCTTTTCATAAACAGACCAGATTTGTGCTGCAAATGTTGCTTTTCAATCGATTCCTCGTCAATTTGGCCATCCAAGACAACTATCTTCAAATCAGTGGAGAACTGGCTCCAATTACTCTGGTATGAACATTGACACATCGTGAAAGGCACTATCAAGCCCGTGCGATGAAACAAAAGCTTAGTGCAGCAATCACAAAATCTGTGTCATTGTCAGACGTCATTAATAAGCCTTCTCGCAACAGCATCTTTTCCACGTTACTCACGAGATTGGAAAAATTAGGAAAACAGCCAGTGTTGATACAACTACATTAATCACTGCTTTTTTGCAATCTGTTGACATCGAAGATGGAGATAGATTTGGCCACACATCTTTAATGGCAGCAACAGAATCTCAATAGTAGCAACATTCCATCTAGAATCTTCAATAGTAGCAACATTCCATGTAGAATCTACAAATAGTTTCAACATTCCATCTAGAATCTCCAATAGGGAAAGGGAAATGATATACTGTCTTTCTGAGGTTTTTTGCAACTACATTCACAGCGGTTTACATATATTCAGGTACTTATTTTGTACCAGGGGCAATGGAGGGTTAAGTGACTTGCCCAGAGTCACAAGGAGCTGCAGTGGGAATTGGACCCAAATCCCCAGGATCAAAGTCCACTGCACTAACCACTAGCCTAATTCTCCACTAGCAACATTCCATGTAGAAGCCTGCCCTTGCAGATCACCAATGCGGCCGCGCAGGCTTCTGTTTCTGTGAGTCTGACGTCCTGCACGTACGTGCAGGACGTCAGACTCACAGAAACAGAAGCCTGCGCAGCCGCGTTGCTGATCTGCAAGGGCAGGCTTCTACATGGAATGTTGCTAGTGGAATAGCAACATTAACATTCCATGTAAAATCTCAAATAGTAGCAACAGAATCTCAATAGTAGCAACATTCCATCTAGAATCTCCAATAGTAGCAACATTCCATGTAGAATCTCAAATAGGGAAAGGGAAATGATATACTGTCTTTCTGAGGTTTTTTTGCAACTACATTCAAAGTGGTTTACATATATACAGGTACTTATTTTGTACCAGGGGCAATGGAGGGTTAAGTGACTTGCCCAGAGTCACAAGGAGCTGCAATGGGAATTGAACTTAGTTCCTCAGGATCAAAGTCCTCTGCACTAACCACTAGGCTACTCCTCCACCAGCAACATTCCATGTAGAATCCTGCCCTTGCAGATCAGCAATGTAGCCATGCAGGCTTCTGTTTCAGAGTCTGACATCCTGCACGTTGTGCAGGACGTCAGACTCACAGAAACAGAAGCCTGCGCAGCCGCGTTGCTGATCTGCAAGGGCAGGCTTCTACATGGAATGTTGCTAGTGGAATAGCAACATTAACATTCCATGTAAAATCTCAAATAGTAGCAACAGAATCTCAATAGTAGCAACATTCCATCTAGAATCTCCAATAGTAGCAACATTCCATGTAGAATCTACAAATAGTTTCAACATTCCATCTAGAATCTCCAATAGGGAAAGGGAAATGATATACTGTCTTTCTGAGGTTTTTTTGCAACTACATTCAAAGCGGTTTACATATATTCAGGTACTTATTTTGTACCAGGGGTAATGGAGGGTTAAGCGACTTGCCCAGAGTCACAAGGAGCTGCAGTGGGAATCGAACTCAGCTCCCCAGGATCAAAGTCCACTGCACTAACCACTAGGCTACTCCTCCATCTGGAAAAACAAAATCGCTTCATTCCACCATTAGAACGTAAACTTGTGCAAAGAGATTAGGGACACTTTGAAATTTGCATCAATGTGTAACTTCTCAAGTAGATGAGACCAAATGCTGGTACTGTCATGCCCCAATATCAAGATATGTAAAATTCAATTCCAATCAATTCTTGTATACCACTAATATCCCCTTTCCAGGATTCAGTGCAGTTTACATTCTAGGTGAGACAAAAGCAAATAGTGTTAGTGTGAGGTTTGAGAAACATTAAAGATCATTGGATTAACGCATGAGATTAAAAACATTGAGAAAAGGATAATGGATGATACTAGGAGGTAGAAGTCACGATGGATTGTTATGAAGCAGTCTTTGGAAAGAGAAAAGTTTTTAGCCTCTTCCTGAAGTTGAGGTAGCTGTTTTCTGTTCTGCTGGGATTAGGTGCAGAGTTCCATATTTTGACTTCAAGAACAGGGAACAGAGAGCTGAAAATCTTCCGGTTTTTAATTGTCTTTTGGAACGGTGATGCTAGCATCAGTTGTTGTTTCAGTCTGTTAAACTGGACCAGACATAGCGAAGCGGTCTTAGTCAGCAGTTCAGAGGTGAAGCCCTGTAGGATTTGAAAAACTAAACAAGCAGCTTTGAACCTGAGTCTTTCTGCTATGGGAAACCAGTGCAGTTTGTTTAGATGAGTTGAAACACTAGTTAATCTAATCAATCTGTATATTAGTGTTCTGTATAATTTGCAGTTTTTTTTCTGATATTGACAATACCAAGAAATAGAATGTTACAGTAATTCAAGTGAGGTAGGACTAACATTTGACTAGTAGTACGAAGGCTTTCTGGTTGAAGAATGCTCTGACCAGACGTAGCTGCCTCAGTGTTTTCTTTCATAACTGGTTAATATGGGAAGTGAAGGTGAGTGAAGAGTCGAGCAAGACCCCCTAGTACTCTGGTTTCAGATTCGACTGTAAAGATTTGACCATTGGTCAAAGATATTGATGATGGGACCAGGGCCGGTCTTAGCAAGTGCGGGGCCCTATGCAGACCAATTTGGTGGGGCCCCATCCTAGCCCCGCCCCCGCCCATTGATAAGATTATTCAGTTTTTAGAAAAAATTTTTATTTATGAAATTTCAAATAAAGACAAATGAAGCTAAACTTGTACAGAAAAACTGATTGAAATAATAAGCACAATGCTATCATGAAACCCCCCCTCCCAAGAAATTATTCAAGTCCACAATTAGTAGTTCAAATTCTCATAACCCTGGGGGGTCAGAGGTGCGGACACACAATCTCTCCACTGCAAAACACTATACACAAACTTGTGCAAAAACACAGTCAGAACCTTACCAAACCATAACAGCACTAATTCTAAGGACAGGACGAGCTACAACCTTATGCATGGAAAGGCAGAACTGTAATTACACCAGGCTCTATAACACCAATACACTACCTTGTGAAAAAAAAAGGGCTGCAAATACTACACGCTAGCAGGATACTGTACCTTGATCACACATGAAAAACACATGACACAACAAATATGAAGGCAAAATACTGAATGGAAAATTACCTCAAGAAGTCAGACTCAGCATGCAGCAATACTAGAAAAATTGAAACATACATGCAAAATATCACAGATACACATTTCTAAAAGCTGACATATTCCAATTAATAAATTCTGAATAAAATACTTTTTTTCTACCTTTGTTGTCTGATCATTTAGTTTTTCTATTCGCTTTGGTCCCAGTGTCTTCTGTTTTATGCAGTGTCTTCTTTCCGTTTGATATTTTTTCTCTCACCGTGTCCACCATCCTCCTGTGTCCTTATGTGTTCTGTCTACCATCTGTAGCCCCCTGTCCCTATCCTTTCTCCAGTTTCAGCATCTGCCTTCAAAGTGTTCTGATCCAGCCCATAAATTCAACAATTTGCCCTCCATACACATCCAGCATTTCTCCTCTCTCCCCTCCACTCCATTTCCAGCAATTTCTCCTCTCCCTGAGCCCTGCCATCCCATCCAAGTCCATCCTTGGCCCTCTCTGCCCTTCCCTCCTCCATCCACATCCAGTAATTGTCCCCTCTCCCTTCCCCTCCATTTCCAGCAATTTCTCCTCTCCCTGGGCCCTGCCCTCCCATCTGTTCCTCTCTCCCCTGCCCCCCTCCATTCACCCATGTATCCAGCAATTCCCCTCTCTCCCTGGGCCCTGCCATCCCATCCAAGTCCATCCTTGGCCCTCTCTGCCCTTCCCTCCTCCATCCACATCCAGTAATTGTCCCCTCTCCCTTCCCCTCCATTTCCAGCAATTTCTCCTCTCCCCTGCCCCCCTCCATTCACCCATGTATCCAGCAATTCCCCTCTCTCCCTGAGCCCTGCCATCCCATCCATGTCTCTCTTTCCCCTGCCTGCCCTCTTCTCTCCCCCACGATGCACGATCGATCATCGATCCCTTTCCTTTTTCGCTTTTAAATTTACCTCCAGTCCGGCAGCGTCAGTGAAAGCGCTCCCAGCCAGTAAAAGCGCTTCTCTTCGCTGTGTCCTGCCTTCTTCTGACGTCATGACGAAGAAGGGCAACCTTCGAAAGCTAATCAAGAAATGTATTGCGTTATGTCCAATAAAAAAGGTATCATCTTATTTTCTTTTCCATGTTTTATTTTGTTTGATTTCTATTGATAACCTTTAAGAGTGGACTAACACGACTACCACACCTCTCTACCATCTGTTAAGGGAATTCGTTTTAAAGCTTTATTTTCTAGACATTTTTTTTATTTTCTGCAGTTCGTCTGTGGAATAGTTTACCTTCAGAGTTGCGTTCTCTATCAAATTTATTTGTTTTTAGAAAGGCCTTAAAAACATATTTGTTTCCTAACAATAATTAGTTGTATTTTTACTAGTATTAGTTTTTTTAACGTTTTTTTCTCACATCCTGGTGATTTGCATCAGTACTTCTTTATGTTACCCCGCCTTGAATTCAGTAACGAAGATTTGATGGGCTACAAGTCCCATATAATATAATACAACATAACATAACAAATTATATACATACTAGTAAACAAAGGCCCGTTTCTGAGCGCAATGAAACGGGCGCTAGCAAGGGTTTCAAGGCTGCATGGCTCGTCGTGGTTTTACCTGGTTCACGGCGTGCAGCGCTGCTGTTTCCGTTGTAGCTCTGTGTGGGTGGTGGTTTTCGTGGCCTGCCCTCGACGTCATCGCATTTTGACGCGAGGGCGGAGCAGAGCTACAGTGTGGAAATCCGGAGTTTGTGGCCTGAGTAGATCGTTGCAGGTGAGAATCTGCTCCGCCCTCAACGTCATAACGTTTGACACGAGGGCGGGGCCCACAGACTGTGATTTTCATGGCTGCAGAGCTTCGAACATACGAACTGGCTTCAGTGACGTCAGCAGACAATAGAACGTTGAGGGTGAGTTTTATATATATAGATATTAAATGCCATTTTAAAAACTTTTGATTAGAAACCAAACAGTACTTCTGCATAGTGATGGTATATTAAGATTACATACTTATACTGAAAGTCTTCTATTACAGCACTGTTGCATTGTAAGAGCAGAAACAGTTTTCTTGTGGGGTAAAAAGGGGGAGCAAAGAGGGAAGGGAACGAGGTAAAAAGGAGGGACATAAGTACATAAGTACATAAGTAGTGCCATACTGGGAAAGACCAAAGGTCCATCTAGCCCAGCATCCTGTCACCGACAGTGGCCAATCCAGGTCAAGGGCACCTGGCACGCTCCCCAAACGTAAAAACATTCCAGACAAGTTATACCTAAAAATGCGGAATTTTTCCAAGTCCATTTAATAGCGGTCTATGGACTTGTCCTTTAGGAATCTATCTAACCCCTTTTTAAACTCCGTCAAGCTAACCGCCCGTACCACGTTCTCCGGCAACGAATTCCAGAGTCTAATTACACGTTGGGTGAAGAAAAATTTTCTCCGATTCGTTTTAAATTTACCACACTGTAGCTTCAACTCATGCCCTCTAGTCCTAGTATTTTTGGATAGCGTGAACAGTCGCTTCACATCCACCCGATCCATTCCACTCATTATTTTATACACTTCTATCATATCTCCCCTCAGCCGTCTCTTCTCCAAGCTGAAAAGCCCTAGCCTTCTCAGCCTCTCTTCATAGGAAAGTCGTCCCATCCCCACTATCATTTTCGTCGCCCTTCGCTGTACCTTTTCCAATTCTACTATATCTTTTTTGAGATACGGAGACGGGAGGGGAAGAGGGAGCTAAGGGAAGAAAAAGGAAAACACAAAAGAGGGAAGCACAGAGAGTACGGGCAAGAGCGAAGGGTGTGGCTGGGGCTAAATTTGGGGGTTCCCCACCAGCCATAGCTGTAGATGCCCAGTGCTGTGCAAAATCTGTCATTAAAGATTTGATTCGCGATGCTGACCTATGGATGCTGGCTGTATCAAAACCGGGGCTTTTTTTGAGGGGGTACTTGGGGGTACTGAGTACCGGCACCTTTTCTATTGTCTGCTAAAATTCACCCATGGTCCCCAAGTTTTAATAAAAGAGCTCAGGCCCTACATACAAATTCTGCCTTGTCATAGATTCTGTGACTGGTTGCAGGGGTCCTGGCTATTGTGGGGTGGGTCCCTCAGTGATCACCCTACCCCTGAAAGGTGGCCTGGCATTTGAGTACCGGCACCTTTTTCGCTAGAAAAAATGTACTGATGAAAACAGTGGGGTCAACAGTGGCATACCAAGCGGGGGGCGGTTGCCCTGGGTGCACGCTGCTGGGGGGGGGGGGCGGTTGCCACGCGCCTGTCGGCTCCGCTCGTTCTGTGCTCCCTCTGCCCCGGAACAGGTTACTTCCTGTTCCGGGGCAGAGGGAGCATGGAACGAGCGAAGCTGACAGGCGCGCGGCACCCCCCCACAACAGGTAAAAATGCACCCCGGGGCCCGGGGGGGTGTCCCTTCGCCAGGGGGAGGGGGTGTCCTTTTGCCAGGGGTGGGGGTCGCGCTGCACCCCGGGGGGAGCGCATCGGCGATCCGTCCCAGGTGACAGTCACCCTAGGAACGTCACTGGGGGGTCAAACAGGCGGGGTCAAAAGGGCAGGGTCACAAAGTACAGTATTCAACTGGGAGCACAGAAAGGCAGTAGGAAATTCCCTAGACCTCAAACGTATTCAAATGAAAAAGAAAGGATTTTACCATGTTTGTGATATGACAAACCTGGAAAACATTCAGGGCTAGACTTCCTAAAATGCACTAAAACTGTTAACACATGTTATTAGTGAATGGGTCCCATAGCATATGTTAATGAGTGTTAACACACAGTACAGCAGTAGTGCTTTGTAGTAAATCCAACCCTCAAACATTTTGTGTAACTTCATTCTTGGGTTTTATTGAAGAAGGGTGTAAACCATGTCTGAAGGAGATCGAAACCGCTACTAAAGGGAAATTTTTTTTTTTTTAATCCAAAGCAAATTTCATGGAATCCTTTTTCAGATTATCTGAAATGGAATTTTCTCATTCTTCAAGATTTCCTTTGCCTGTCACCCAGATTCACCAAATTGACATTTCCCTGAGCATAGGAGGGATAAAAATCCATCTAAATTCAAATGAAGCTGGAATCTCTTCTGGTTTGTGTGCCTGCAAACTGTTTGTGAATCTCTAAGTGGAGCCATAATCTTCAATTACAATGGTTGGAAAATTATGAATTTTGTTTTTTCAACCAGCAGTTAAATCCTGTTTCTTTTAATTATCAATTGGTTAGAAATGGAAGCGGTGCAAAGAAAAGCTACAAGAATGGTATGGGATTTGCGTTACAAGACATATGAGGAGAGACTTGCTGACCTGAACACATATACCCTGGAGGAAAGAAGAAACAGGGGTGATATGATACAGATATTCAAATATTTGAAAGGTATTAATCCGCAAACTAACCTTTTCCGGAGATGGGAGGGCAGTAGAACGAGAGGACATGATATGAGAGTGAAGGGGGGGCAGACTCAAGAAAAATGTCAGGAAGTATTTTTTCACGGAGAGAGTGGTAGATACTTGGAATGCCCTCCCGCGGGAGGTGGTGGAGATGAAAACGGTAGCGGAATTCAAGAATGCGTGGGATAAACATAAAGGAATCCTGTGCAGAAGGAATGGATCCTCAGAAGCTTAGTCGAGATTGGGAGGCGGGGCTGGTGTTTGGGTGGTGGGGCTAGTTCTGGGCAAGACTTCTACGGTCTGTGTCCTGAAAATGGGGCTAGTTCTGGGCAAGACTTCTACGGTCTGTGTCCTGAAAATGGGGCTAGTTCTGGGCAAGACTTCTACAGTCTGTGTCCTGAAAATGGCAGATACAAATCAAGGTAAGGTATACACAAGAAGTAGCACATATGAGTTTATCTTGTTGGGTAGACTAGATGGCCCGTGCAGGTCTTTTTCTGCCGTCTTCTACTATGTTACTATGTAATTAGCCTTTATTCACTTCCTGTCTCGCTCTCTCTCACTGAGACACACACTCACTTCCTCTAACAGTCTTTTTCTGTTTGTCTCACTCTCTTTTTTTCTTTCTGAGAAACACATACATCCACTCTTTAACCGTCCATTAGAGATGTGCACAGAAAAAAAAGCACTGGTTTGTTTTTGGATAATTTTCACAATTTTTTGATTTGGGGACATTTTTTTTGGTTCATTCCATATATTTGTTTTTGTAAAAAAAAAAAAATTGTAATGCATGTTGTCTTTCGAATAATTATATAGTGCGGAGATTATACACGGACCACTGAATCCTGAGGCAGGTCTTCGAAACGGCGGCCATCGTTGGTCATGGTCGGACTGTAAGAAGGACCCGCACGTTTAAACACCTGATAAAGTTAAGTAATATCTAGTGTGGACTTTAAATGCACTAAGCGGTTTATTAAAAGTTAAAAAATAGACACATCCACAGAGGTTTTCTGGCCGATGATGAAGAAGCCCAGCCCCCAAATCTTGTAGTGCGCTGGGGGCTTCTCGAGGCCTTTCCTCTGCAGAGCATCCTGATTATCTCAGTGATTGCTGTTTCCTTCAGTCAGATATTTTGATGCTCGTTTTGCGATATCTCCTTATTTTTTAGATGTGTTAGAAGATTTTAACATATTTTAAATGACTTTGCTTCAAAGGTTAATGTATATTAAATTCATTAGAAGGACAGTTACTAAGACACAGTAAACGTTGTCCTTTAACCGCACCTTATATGGCAACTTGACCCCCCTTGAGGTAGTACCGTCTGCAAGACTATCGCTAAGGGTTGCTGGTACCATTTTGAACCCAGCACTGGAAGGGCAAGCGTGACTGGGAATCACCCCTGCCCACAAACCCCTAGACCACCAGGATGAGGTGGGGAGGTACAGGTCTTTGTTAGCAGAAGAGTGGGGTTTGGCAGCATACATTAATGTGTCTTTAGAACTGGGGGAGTGTGGAGATAACTTTGGGGACTTCTTTGTTCATGCACCTGGCCCTTTAAGATGCCCCCCAGGAGCATTGGGACATGCATTAGTGACCCGATATTCCTAGACAGGTAAAATAACACCAGCTTTGAACTGACATTTTTCCTGGAATAATACAACTTTCAGTGTTATTCAATTTATTTATTTTATTTATTTGATGCATTTGTATCCCACATTTTCCCACCTACTTCCAGGCTCAATATGGCTTACATAATACTGTGATGGCGATCGCCAATTCCGGTATGAGAAATACAGAGTGGTAATTGCATTAAGGATCAATAAGTGATAGAGTATGATGGGTGGGTATGAAATACAGAGTGGTATTTGCATTAAGGATCCTACCCACCCCCACCCTGTTAGACTGTCAATGAAATGCTTAGACGTTTCACTTATATATTCTGTCATCTTCCACATTTGCTTATTTCCGATCTGACGAAGAAGGGCAAACTTCGAAAGCTAATCAAGAAATGTATTAAGTTATGTCCAATAAAAAAGGTATCATCTTATTTTCTTTTCCATGTTTTATTTTGTTTGATTTCTATTGATTACCATTAAGGATCAATAAGTGATAGGGTACATTGGGTAGTCAAGGACGAAGGGTTAAGTTTTGTCCAGTTCTTGTATGTGTTTCGTTGTGTTGTGGGGTTCCGGTGTTTAGGTTGGGTCGTTATGGTATGCCTTTTTGAACATATTGGTTTTTAATAATTTCCGAAAGATTGTTAGGTCGTGCTTTGTTTTCATGATGTTTGGTAGAGCGTTCCATAGTTGAGCGCTTATGTAGGAGAAGCTGGATGCATAAGTTGATTTATATTTTAGTCCTTTGCAGCTTGGGTAGTGGAGATTTAGGTATGTGCGTGATGACCTTTTTGAACTTCTGGTTGGTAGGTCTATGAGGTCTGCCATGTAGATCGGGGCCTCGCCGTGAATGATTTTGTGAACATAATAATAAGCCACCTAGCTCCTGGCCATTTAAATGACTTGCCCAGGGCTATCTAAGGATATTCAGTGGCACTTGACCAGTGGCACTAAATATCCCTGCTAACTGGTCATCCCTTAACCAGCGAGGTTAGGGGCGGAACATGGCAGTTATTGTCAACCTGCTAAGCAGATAAGTAACAGCATAAAGTTAAGACAGCAAAAAGGCTGCCCTAACTCTGGGGTCTTTTTACTAAGGTGCACTGAAAAATGGCCTGCGGTAGTGTAGACACATGTTTTGGGCGCATGCAGAATTATTTTTCAGCGCACCCACAAAAAATGCCTTTTTTTAAATTTTTGCTGAAAATGGACATGCAGCAAAATGAAAATTGCCACGCATCCATTTTGGCTCTGAGACCTTACCGCAAGCCATTGACTTAGCAGAAAGGTCTCATGCGGTAACTGGGCGGAAATGATCTACGCGCGTCAAATGCCACTTGACGTGCGTGGCTGCCGTGCATCAGAAAATAAAAAATATTTTTCAAAATTGAAATTACCGCAAGGGCCATGCGATAATCGGGCGGTAACTCCAATTTGGCTCTAAACCTATGTTTCTGCTTCTTTCAATAATAAAGAAAAACACAGGCTGCCTATCTGCTAAACCCAGTGGCGTAGCTATGTGGGGCCATGGGGGCCTGGGCCCCGTAGATTTGGCCCTGGACCCCCTGCCAATGACCCTCTCGACCCCCCCTCCAGCCGCCAACCCTCCCCCCCGCCGCTGTCACCGTGGGCTACCTTTGCTGGCGGGGGACCCCAACCCCTGCCAGCCGAGGTCCTCTTCTTCCGGCGCAAGGCTTTGTTCTGTTTCTGTGAATCTGACGTCCTGCATGTACAATGTGCAAGACGTCAGACTCACAGAAACAGAACAAAACCTTGCAGATCAGACAGCGGCTGCGTTGCTGGCTGATCTGCAAGGCTTTGTTCTGTTTCTGTGAGTCTGACGTCCTGCACGTACAACGTTCAGGACGTCAGACTCAGAAACAGAACGAAGCCTTGCGCCGGAAGAAGAGGACCTCGACAGGTGGGATTGGGGTCCCCTGCCAGCAAAGGTAGGCGGCGGCGGCGGGGGAGGGTTGGCGGCGGGAGGGGCGGTCGAGAGGGACGTCGGCGGGGGGGTCAAAGTTGGTGGCGGCAGCAGCGGCTTGGGGGGATCAGCAATGGCGGGGGGTCGGCAGCGCTGGGGGGGCTAAAATGTGCCCCCTCACCTCGGGCTCTGGACCCCCCTCCCGCCGGTCTGGCTACGCCCCTGGCTAAACCTACTGATGCAGCTGGAGGGAATCACCAAATCCATGATGTTTTGCCCTCTATGGACTCCTGATGAAGGCGTTTGTATCCGAAACACGGGTCTGTGCAGAGTTAACATGACTGGGACTTGTTTTATTAAATTTACGTTTATCTGACTTGAGGTCTCTTCATACTTCATTTACTTCCACTCCTGTGGCTGTTTCTTCCGGATTGCTTTGTACTCTCAGTCATTCCATCCTGCTCTTCCTACAATTTCTGTTGCTTTTAACTGTTATATATAATTATTCTGTAAATCTGAGGGCAGGAACTAAATTTTATGCCTTCAAAGTACTGACTAATTGTGGTGAGCACGTTAAGCGACTGCTTTTCTAAGGTTTTTACTCTTATTCTGCATCTAAGAAAAGAACTGTAAAGAATGATTAGCCCTCTGCTTCTGTGCCTATCTTTGCAGTGCAATCTTCTAATATCAAGTATGACATTAATTGCATACTGATTCTTTCATCTCCCTTCCTTACACATAAACCAAGCATCACCAACACTTTTCACATATTGCAATAAGTACTTTTAAATAACAAACAGCATGATATAATATTGTTCAAACGGGTTACGGCACAGATGGGTTCTTACCACAACTTATGAAAGGGTTCCAATGCAATTTGGAGGGGCATAATCGAAAGGGATGCCCAAGTTTTGCTGAGGACGTACTCGCAAAACGTCCTGCGAAGGGGCGGGGAAACCCGCATTATCAAAACAAGATGGACGTCCATCTTTCATTTCGATAATACGGTTGGGGACACCCAAATCTTGAAATTTAGGTCGTCCTTAGAGATGGTGGTCCCTAGACTTGGTCGTTTTTAATTTTCAGCGATAATGGAAACCAAGGATGCCCATCTCAGAAACTACCAAATGCAAGCCCTTTGGTCATAGGAGAAGCCAGCATTCTGCACTGGTCCCCCTGACATACCAGGACACCAACCGGGTACCCTAGGGGGCACTGCAGTGGACTTCATAAATTGCTGCCAGGTACATAGCTCCCTTATCTTGTATGCTGAGCCCCCCAAAACCCACTACCCAAAACTGTCCACCACTACCATAGCCCTTATGGGTGAAGGGGGGCACCTAGATGTGGGTACAGTGGGTTTCTGGTGGGTTTTGGAGGGCTCACATTTACCACCACAAGTGTAACTATAAGGTATGGGCCTGGGTCCACCTGCCTGAAGTTCACTGCACCTACTAAAACTACTCCAGGGACCTGCATACTGTTGTCATGGACCTGAGTATGACATTTGAGGCTGGCATAAAGGCTGGCACAAAATATTTTTAAAGATTTTTTTTTTGAGGGTGAGAGGGGGTTAGTGACCACTGGGGGAGTAAGGGGAGGTCATCCCCGATTCTCTCTGGTGGTCATCTGGCCAGTTCAGGCACCTTTTTGTGCATTGGTCGTAAGAAAAACAGGACCAGGTAAAGTCTTCCAAGTGCTCATCAGGGACGCCCTTTTTTTCCATTATGTGTCGAGGACGTCCATGTGTTAGGCACGCCCAACAGTGGTGTAGCCAGAAGGCAATTTTTGGGTGGGCCAACAGGTTGGATGGGTGGGCACTAGAGTTAGTACATAAGTACATAAGTACATAAGTAGTGCCATACTGGGAAAGACCAAAGGTCCATCTAGCCCAGCATCCTGTCACCGACAGTGGCCAATCCAGGTCAAGGGCACCTGGCACGCTCCCCAAACGTAAAAACATTCCAGACAAGTTATACCTAAAAATGAGGAATTTTTCCAGTCCATTTAATAGCGGTCTATGGACTTGTCCTTTAGGAATCTATCTAACCCCTTTTTAAACTCCGTCAAGCTAACCGCCCGTACCACGTTCTCCGGCAATGAATTCCAGAGTCTAATTACACGTTGGGTGAAGAAAAATTTTCTCCGATTCGTTTTAAATTTACCACACTGTAGCTTCAACTCATGCCCTCTAGTCCTAGTATTTTTGGATAGCGTGAACAGTCGCTTCACATCCACCCGATCCATTCCACTCATTATTTTATACACTTCTATCATATCTCCCCTCAGCCGTCTCTTCTCCAAGCTGAAAAGCCCTAGCCTTCTCAGCCTCTCTTCATAGGAAAGTCGTCCCATCCCCACTATCATTTTCGTCGCCCTTCGCTGTACCTTTTCTAATTCTACTATATCTTTTTTGAGATACGGAGACCAGTACTGAACACAATACTCCAGGTGCGGTCGCACCATGGAGCGATACAACGGCATTATAACATCCGCACACCTGGACTCCATACCCTTCTTAATAACACCCAACATTCTATTCGCTTTCCTAGCCGCAGCAGCACACTGAGCAGAAGGTTTCAGCGTATCATCGACGACGACACCCAGATCCCTTTCTTGATCCGTAACTCCTAACGCGGAACCTTGCAAGACGTAGCTATAATTCGGGTTCCTCTTACCCACATGCATCACTTTGCACTTGTCAACATTGAACTTCATCTGCCACTTGCACGCCCATTCTCCCAGTCTCGCAAGGTCCTCCTGTAATCGTTCACATTCCTCCTGCGACTTGACGACCCTGAATAATTTTGTGTCATCGGCGAATTTAATTACCTCACTAGTTATTCCCAACATTTTTGAAAAAGAAAAAAACAGCAAACCTGATGCACCCATGCTCTGTCCCTACCCCACTCCCCATAACTTCAATGAGGGTTGCAGTGCAGGCTTCAGTGGCTGCAGGCCAATTTAGAGCTAAGGGAAGTACAATAGACTGCACTATTCAGCCCCACTGAGCCATGGTCCTCCAACACATATACTGTATGGTATTGAAGCCAAACACATTCTGCATCCAGAGAACCTCCTGGCCCTCCACCAACAATGGATATAGAGCACAGCAAGGACAATTCTCCATAAAACTCATCATATAAAGAAATTTTGTTTTCTAGTGTAATCTCAATTACAGACATATTATAAATTAACTTTAAAAAAATCTATAAAACAAAAGTCACTCAGAACCTTGAGCAAATCTAGCATGCCAACACTAACTTCCAAAAACAAAGATCCTACCTATGAAAAAGAAGTGCCTTAAATATTATAGTAGGGCCCTACAATACAAATACATTTATCAGGAAAGCTGAACAAGCCAAATTACTACAGAATGCTACATGGAAACTTCATGCTAACAGAATACCTCAGTCACACACCCAAGACACAAATGCCAAATACAGAATAAGTGACCACAAACTCTAGAAATATAAATTAAATGGAAACCCCAAGAAACTAGACCTTGCATGTAGTACAACACCAGAGAAACAAGAAAGAAAGGCATTTGCTCCTGTGCAAAATATAAAGATGGCACATGCCAGGGATGGTGTTAGGGGTTGGTTCCTTGGCCAGAGAAAGCCTGCATGCTGGAAGCTGAAGGCGCAGCCTGGTAATGGACTTTGGGGTCCTTTCCTAGATTTCTGTCCTGGACCCCAGCCATGTTTACCATCAACTTTGGCAAGATGTACATTCCAAATCCAACAACTTATATTCACAACATTGAAAATAAAATATTTTTTTTATACCTTTTTGTTGTCTGGTCATTTTTTCTCAAATCATATTGGTCCCAGTCTCTGGTTTCTGCTTCCCTCTGTCTTCTCTTAACTCACTTGCCAGGGTCTCCTATTTGACATTTCTTCTTTCTTCATGTCCATCATCCATCTCCCATCTCTGTTTTCCTATATTTCCTTGTTCATTATCTCCCCTGTGTTCATATCCCCTCATCCATCATCATTCCTCTGTGCACCTATGCACCCCATGCCCAGCATATCCCTGCTGCGTTCCTATTCTCTCCCTTGTCTGGTATCTTCCCCCCCCCCCCCCGTGTCCATATACCCCCCTCTCCAGTGTCCAGCATTTTATCTCTATTCCATATCCCCATCCCCTTCTCCCCCTTGGTCAGGCATTACCCCTCTGTGCCCATGTGCCATCCCCATACAGCATCTCACATTTGTGTCCCTGTCCCCATGCTCCCACCTAATGCCCATCATCTCCCTTCTGTATCTGTATACTTCCCTATGTCCCCTTTCTCCCTCCTCCACACCAATGTGTCCCTCTCCTCTCTGATCCCACCCCCCAACCAGCTTCTCTTCCTCTCTTTCCTTCCCCTTATGCATCTGGCACTTTCTCCCTGCATCTCTCTCCCTTCCCTCTGCATATCATCATCTGCATATCCAGCACCTCTCCTTCAGCCCCCCCCCCCCCCCCCCACACACACACGTCCAGCATCTCTCCCTTTCATCCAGCCCCCATACATGTCCAGCACCTCTCCCCTTCACTTCAACCCTCTGCATATCCAGCACTTCTCCCCTTTCCCTCCACCCCCCTGCATATCCAGCACCTCTCCCCTTCCTTCCACCCCCCTATATATCCAAAACCTCTCCCCTTCCCTCCAAACTCCCCTCTGCAAATCCAAAACCTCTTCCCTTCCCTCCAAACCCCTCTGCAAATTCCAAAACCTCTCCCCTTCCTTCCAACCTCCCCTCTGCAAATCCAAAACCTCTTCCCTTCCCTCCAAACTCCCCTCTGCAAATCCAAAATGTCTCCCCTTCCTTCCAACCTCCCCTCTGCAAATCCAAAACCTCTTCCCTTCCCTCCAAACTCCCCTCTGCAAATCCAAAATGTCTCCCCTTCCTTCCAACCTCCCCTCTGCAAATCCAAAACCTCTTCCCTTCCCTCCAAACTCCCCTCTGCAAATCCAAAATCTCTCCCCTTCCCTCCAACCTCCCCTCTGCAAATCCCAAAACCTCTCTCCCTTCCCTCCAACCCTCTGCCCCTGGCAAGTACAGCACCCTTCTGTTCCCTCCCCTCCCTGCCTCCCCTTACTTCTGGGCCAGCACGCAGCACCCCACTGACTTCCTCACCCTCTCCCACCCCTGCCGCAGCGCTTCATTTAATGTTGTCGGCGCTGCAGTTACAATTTCCCACCCCCGCGGCGGCGCTTTACACTTTACCTAACAGCCAACGCTACAGATGCAGCGCTGACGTCCGAATCCGACGTCCTGCTCCGGGGCCTTCCATGTCCCGCCTCCGTAACAGGAAGTTACATCAGCGTGGAAGGCCCCGGAGCAGGACGTCGGACTCGGACGTCAGCGCTGCATCTGTAGCGTTGGCTGTTAGGTAAAGTGTAAAGCGCCGCCGCGGGGGTAGGAGACTGTAACGGCAGCGCCGACAACATTAAATGAAGCGCTGCGGCAGGGGCGGGAGACGGTCAAGATAAGGATCTGCTTCTGGGCGGGCGGGCCTGAGGCTAAACTGGGTGGGCCTGGGCCCATCCAGGCCCACCCGTAGCTAAGCCCAAGTTCCGCCTTCGCTACGCCTCCGACACCCCCCCATGAACTTTGGCTGTCCCTGCGATGGAAAGCAGTTGGGGACGTTCAAAATCGGCTTTCAATTATACCGATTTGGACAACCCTGTGAGAAGGACGCCCATCTTCCGATTTGTGTCGAAAGATGGGCGTCCGTCTCTTTCGAAAATAAGCCTCTTGGTCTGTTAGTGTTGCTAGTACTAATATTAAATTGTCACAATGATATGTATCTTCTCTAAATCATACTAAGAGAACACGAAGGCAGAGTTGCCAAGGGGGTCAGCCTCCCGCACAGGAGATTTAGGACCTGCCGATAGCTCCGCCCCAACCTTCCCATAGCCCCACCCAGCTCACCAATAGCTCTGCCCAGAACCACCACAGTTCTGCCCCGGCACAGCCTCCCTTTCCAGCAACAGCAGAAAACACCTTGTAAAACATCATTTCCTGCTGCGACAGCAAGATATGACGTTTAATGAAGGCATTTCCTGCTGTCCCTGGAAAGTGGAAATGGAGCTGTTCAGTAGGAGATCCTGATTCCTGGCACTCCGGCGGGAGATGACTCGCAAACGTTTAGGACTGAAAGCGGGAGACTTGGCAGGTCTGCTAAGGTCCTGCCTTTGAGCAGTTCAGGAACCTGACAGTTTCTCTACCAGAATAAAGGTGTTCTGACCTCTGTCTACCCCCACAGAACAGAGGCTGTGTCTTCCTTCCTGAAAGACAGACAGGGAGGAGTCATCCATTGGAGGGAGGACGGTGTCTTTGTCTTTGGTTCAGATCCTTGGTCGAAGTACCTCTATGTAAGGAGACCAAGGTTTTGACTCAGTGTACCTGGCCATATCCCCTAACACTGTGCAAGGGGACTAAAGAAACTTAACTTCTAAGTTGCTGCATCTACTAATCTATCACAGAACCAACCTCATAGCCTATGAAGATGCTGAAGCACAGGAATGGAGAACCTGTCCATCACCACTTCCTGTTGAAGAGTAGAAATTGAAGAGAGAAAAGAAGTGCTTCATAATCCAGCTGGAACAGCCCAAGAACACACAAGGTGAAACACAGAAACTTAGAAACATGATAGCAGATAAGAGCCAAATGGTCTGCCCTTCCTCCAGTACCCACTAACTGCTCTTTTCCTAAGGGATCCCGCTTGCCTGTCCAACACTTTCTTAAATTCAGACACAGTCTGTCTCCATGACCTCCACCGGGAGGCCATTCCACGCATTCACCACCCTTTCCATGAAAGAATATTTTCTTAGATTCCTCAAAATAAAACATGGACAAGAAAATAAGATGATACCTTTATTGGACATAACTTAATACATTTATTGATTAGCTTTCGAAGGTTGCCCTTTTTCATAAGTTATGTCCAGAGAATGTGTATAAACAACTTGAAAAGCTAAAGGTGGACAAAGCCGTGGGACCGGACGGGATCCACCCCAGGATATTAAAGGAGCTCAGAGAGGTTCTGGCGGGTCCTCTTAAAGATTTGTTTAATAAATCATTGGAAACGGGAGAGGTTCCGTGGGATTGGAGAACGGCGGATATGGTCCCTCTTCACAAAAGTGGTGATAGGGAAGAAGCTGGAAACTACAGGCCGGTAAGCCTCACTTCGATTATTGGAAAAGTAATGGAAGCCATGCTGAAGGAAAGGATAGTGAATTTCCTGGAAGTAAATAAGTTGCAAGATCCGAGACAACATGGTTTTACCAAAGGGAAATCGTGCCAAACGAATCTCATTGAATTCTTTGACTGGGTGACTGGAGAATTAAATCAGGGATGTGCTATGGACTTAATCTACCTAGATTTCAGCAAAGCTTTTGACACGGTTCCCCACAGGAGGCTCTTGAATAAACTGGATGGGCTGAAGATAGGACCCGAAGCGATGAACTGGATTAGGAACTGATTGACGGACAGACGCCAGAGGGTGGTGGTGAATGGAATTCGCTCGGAGGAGGGAAAGGTGAGTAGTAGAGTGCCTCAAGGATCGGTGCTGGGACCGATTCTGTTCAATATATTTGTGAGTGACATTGCCGAAGGGTTAGAAGGTAAAGTTTGCCTTTTTGCTGATGATACAAAGATTTGTAACAGAGTGGACACCCAGGAGGGAGTGGAAAACATGAAAAAGGATCTGCGGAAGCTAGAAGAATGGTCTAAGGTTTGGCAATTAAAATTCAATGTGAAGAAATGCAAAGTGATGCACTTAGGGAGAAGAAATCCACGGGAGACGTATGTGTTAGGTGGTGAAAGTCTGATAGGTACGGACGGGGAGAGGGATCTTGGGGTGATAGTATCTGAGTATCTGAAGGTGACGAAACAGTGTGACAAGGCGGTGGCCGTAAGTAGAAGGTTGCTATGCTGTATACAGAGGGGAGTGACCAGCAGAAGAAAAGATATTTTAATGCCCCTGTATAAGTAGTTGGTGAGGCCCCACCTGGAGTATTGTGTTCAGTTTTGGAGGCCGTATCTTGCTATGGATGTAAAAAGAATTGAAGCGGTGCAAAGAAAAGCTACAAAAATGGTATGGGATTTGCATTACAAGACATATGAGGAGAGACTTTCTGAACTAAACATGTATACTCTGGAGGAAAGGAGAAGCAGGGGTGATATGATACAGACGTTCAAATATTTGAAAGGTATTAATCCGCAAACGAACCTTTTCCGGAGAGGGGAAAGCGGTAGAACGAGAGGACATGAAATGAGATTGAAGTGGGGCAGACTCAAGAAAAATGTCAGGAAGTTTTTTTTCACGGAGAGAGTGGTGGATGCTTGGAATGCCCTCCCACTGGAGGTGGTGGAGAGGAAAACGGTAACGGAATTCAAACATGCGTGGGATAAACATAAAGGAATCCTGTTCAGAAGGAATGGATCCTCAGGAGCTTAGCCGAGATTGGGTGGCAGAGCCTGTGGTGGGAGGCGGGGTTGGTGAGGCAGGGATAGTGCTGGGCAGACTTATACGGTCTGTGCCCTGAAGAGGACAGGTACAAATCAAGGTAGGGTATACACAAAAAGTAGCACATATGAGTTTATCTTGTTGGGCAGACTGGATGAACCATGCAGGTCTTTTTCTGCTGTCATCTACTATGTTACAATTGACAACACTTCATTCCCCATTGACAATAATCTGAAAATTCTAGGTATAATTATAGACAAACATTTAGCATTTGATATTCAAGTTTCCTCAGTAATCACAACATCTTTCAGGTCTGTTTGGAAATTAAAAAGGATCAGACCCTATTTCTCATCAGAAACATTCAGACTATTGGTACAATCATTAACATTATCCCAATTTGATTATTGTAATGCCATATATGCTGGCTGTAAGGAGGGCCTGTTGAAAAAACTCCAAACAGCAAAAAACACTGCAGCCAGGTTCATATACAAAATCTCTCGTTTTGAAAGTGCCTCACCTTTATTAATCAAATTACACCGGCTTCCCATCAAAGCGAGACTCACCTTCAAATTATGTACCTTAATCTTTCAAATCCTAAATGGCACAGCTCCAGGCTACATGGTACCATTAATAAACTTACCTCAAAGAAACACTAAATATGAGGCAAGAAACTCTCTCAGACTACACCTCCCAAATTGCCAAAAAGCGATCTACAAAACTGTCCACTCTGCAGACTTCACTTACTTAGGAACCAAATAGTGAAACTCCTTACCACCCAAAATAAGAAATCTACAGGAATATTCCGCAAAATCTTCAAATCGTTCCCATTCAAACAAACCCTCATAAAGAACAACCATATCTCAAACAATTCATTATTACCTGAATTGGTTATTACTCTATATACCATTAACTTTCTCTTTGCTTCATGTACAATTTCTCATTCATAATAGATTTTCTAAATTCAATGCAAAGAAATGCAAAGTGATGCACTTAGGGAGTAGAAATCCATGGGAGACGTATGTATTAGGCGGTGAGAGGCTGATATGTACGGACGGGGAGAGGGATCTTGGGGTGATAGTATCTGAGGATCTGAAGGCGACGAAACAGTGTGACAAGGCGGTGGCCGTAGCTAGAAGGTTGCTAGGCTATATAGAGAGAGGTGTGACCAGCAGAAGAAAAGAGGTTTTAATGCCCCTGTATAAGTTGTTGGTGAGGCCCCACCTGGAGTATTGTGTTCAGTTTTGGAGGCCATATCTTGCTAAGAATTGAAGAGTCTTTTTTTATTTCGGACGAAAATGGAAGTGCAGCAAAATAAAAATTGTTGCACGCCCATTTTGGGTCTGAGACCTTACCGCCAGCCATTGACATGGCGGTAAGGTCTCACGCATTAACCGGGCGGTAATGACCTATGCGCGTAGAATGCCACTCGATGTATGTAGGTGACGCACGTCAGAAAATAAAAATTATTTTTCAGATGCACATAGCGGACGCTCGTCAAAAATGAAATTACCGTAATGGCCACACGGTAGCCGGGCGGTAACTCCAAATTGGCGCATGTTGAGTGTGTAGGCTTAGTAAAAGGGCCCCTAAATTTTCTATACTGTGGTTTGGGTGTGTTCTGTTCCCTTGTGAGTATGCTTTCTGTCCTATCACAAAATTGTAGTTCTTTTCCACCTTTTTCTTATTTAAATTTTAGTGATTACTACATTGGTATCAGCTTGTGTAGCGAACAATATGGTTCTCACTGGCTTTGTTAATAATCAACGTAGGCAGCAACATACAGCCTCATTGTTTTACAAGGTCATGCGGTCCAATATTGCTGTATCACGTAGTTCCACGCAGCATGTCTGGGAATTGGATCTCAAAGATACATTGTCTGTTGCTCAATGGTCTCGTGTTTGGTCATCCGGTCCAAGGGCTTCCTTGTCGGCTGCCATAACGCAATCTCTTTTCTTCATGTATCACAGGGCTCTTTGGACGCCTAGAAAGAGCAAGTTGTCTGGGTCCTCTAAGGGTGATTTGTGTTGGTCATGCAAAGCAGCTACTGGAACCCTGATACATCTTTTGCTTGAATGTCCTAATCTTGTATTATTTTGGTCAGATGTCTGGGATAAACTACAAGAGATTTTTGGGTTTCAAGACTCTTTTCTGCCCAAATATGTAATCTGGAAATCTATTTGTGTTCCATTTTTATTTTCAGAAAATGATAAACTACTGTTTGACGTCTTGGTTTCTGTTGCCTTGAAACTCATGATATCGCATTGGAAGGACAATTCTCAAGTTAACATTGTTGTCGGGTGGAATTGGATTTTACTCTACAAAAAATATGAGCAGATTGTATTGCTTTCTATGCATGGCCATCAATCTGGTCTTCAGAAATGGAGCACTTCAGATCCTTTCCTCTCGCCTACTACTACTACTACTATTTAGCATTTCTATAGCGCTACAAGGCGTACGCAGCGCTGCACAAACATAGAAGAAAGACAGTCCCTGCTCAAAGAGCTTACAATCTAATAGACAAAAAATAAAGTAAGCAAATCAAATCAATTAATGTGTACAGGAAGGAGGAGAGGAGGGTAGGTGGAGGCAAGTGGTTACAAGTGGTTACGAGTCCAAAGCAATGTTAAAGAGGTGGGCTTTCAGTCTAGATTTAAAGGTGGCCAAGGATGGGGCAAGATGTAGGGGCTCAGGAAGTTTATTCCAGGCGTAGGGTGCAGCGAGACAGAAGGCGCGAAGTCTGGAGTTGGCAGTAGTGGAGAAGGGAACAGATAAGAAGGATTTATCCATGGAGCGGAGTGCACGGGAAGGGGTGTAGGGAAGGACGAGTGTGGAGAGATACTGGGGAGCAGCAGAGTGAGTACATTTATAGGTTAGTAGAAGAAGTTTGAACAGGATGCAAAAATGGATAGGGAGCCAGTGAAGCGACTTGAGGAGAGGGGTAGTATGAGTAAAGCGACCCTGGCGGAAGACGAGACGGGCAGCAGAGTTTTGAACCGATTGGAGAGGGGAGAGGTGACTAAGTGGGAGGCCAGCAAGAAGCAGATTGCAGCAGTCTAAACGAGAGCTGACAATGGTGTGGATGAGGGTTTTGGTAGAGTGCTCGGAAAGAAAGGGGCGGATTTTACGGATGTTGTAAAGAAAGAAATGACAGGTCTTGGCGATCTGCTGGATATGAGCAGAGAAGGAGAGAGAAGAGTCAAAGATGACCCCAAGGTTTCGAGCTGAGGAGACAGGGAGAATGAGAGAGCCATCAACAGAAATAGAAAACGGGGGGAGTGGGGAGTTGGGTTGGGGGGGGGGAAATGAGAAGCTCGGTTTTGGTCATGTTTAATTTCAGGTGGCATTGAGACATCCAGACAGCAATGTCAGACAAGCACGCTGAAACTTTGGTTTGGATGCAAGGTGAAATATCAGGGGTAGAGAAGTAGATTTGGGAGTCATCGGCATAGAGATGCTAGGAGAAGCCATGGGATGAGATTAATGAACCAAGGGAAGAAGTGTAGATAGAAAAGAGGAGAGGACCAAGAACAGAACCCTGAGGTACGCCGACAGGCAGAGGGATAGAAGTAGAAGAGGATCCACCAGAGTGAACACTGAAAGTGCGGAGGGAGAGGTAGGAAGAGAACCAGGAAAGGAGAGAGCCCTGGAATCCAAGTCGCCTACGAGTTGACTTTTTGTTAAGGACTCAGCTTTGTGTATTTTAGTGTGTATTTTGTTTTGTTGTACTTTGGTACATGTGTTTCTTTCAGTCTGTATGCTGTGTTTTTAAAATGTAATGAAAATATTTATTAAAAAAAAAAAACTTTAGTGATTGTACACCGCCCATATCTACATTTCTCAGGCTCCTTGATTTTAGTGATTTCAATACCTGACCACTGCTTGCACAGAAAACAATAAAATATTATGTTATGAGAATTGGCCATTGTCTGATCAGTTCTGCTTGCGAAGAGAGAATAAACTTTGAAAACTAGGAATGATGGTTTCTGCCAAACCATTCCGAGGGAAAACATGGCCTCAGCCCTCCAATGTTTCCACAAATTGATATAATCTCTTCCAGTCTTTATCTGACTTCCTCCAAGTTTCTCGTGTTCTCTCTTTCTCCTCCCTCTGACTCGGGGATATTTCCAGAAGTCACCTCTCCATTTCCTACCTCCAACACATAGGTTGCATTCTCCAAATCCCTCTCAGCTTCCTTCCATGTGGCTCCGGCACCTCTCTTCGAACCCTGCTTATACTAACCAAAGCTGTTCGCGTGCATGTCACGAGATTGTAATTCTGTGTCCGGTTTCCCAAAAACCTTGTGAGAAATTGTTAAGCTGCTCTTGGATAACCATGAATTTTCCTATCCCTTTCTCATAGAAAAGATGAAGAAAAAAAAAAAGAAAAAAAACAACCTCGCAGTCACCGCCAGAAAATCCTATCTGTTTTCAATTTAGACAGTTAAAAATTGCCACACATGGAATCTGCAAACTTATTTCTTGTCTTTGTGGAAACAGTGCAGTGTGTTATTTATTATCTGTTCTATTTATGTCTGTGCTGCAATACAGCGGAACTGGTAGGGTCTGACAGCGGGTGGCTTTCCTCGTTGGAAAACAAACTTATGGTCGGCTCCGTGGGCCAGGGACTGGTGCTGCAGCACTACAGACCCAATTTTGACGCCAGATTCCTCTTTGCGGGGGCCGACAAGGTGGCTTCTGCAGGAGCAGCCCTCACACCCCTGGATTCCATAAACTTGTACACTCAAACCCACGCCTATCGTGCAAATTTGCACAAGCAAACTGTAGCATAAGGGAAGTTGCACACACAATTTAATTTAATATTTGGCTGTTAATTGGAGTAAACAGCCAATTATTGGCTTAATTTGGTGTTAATGGTGCTAACTGGTACCAGATTAGCATTTATGCATGCATCTGCCCTTAGTTACTATCAATGGCGTAGCTACGTGGGGCCAGGGGGCCTGGGCCCCTGTAAATTTGGCCCTGGACCCCCCTGCCACCGACCCTCTCGACCCCCCCTCTCCCGCCACCAACCCGCCGTCACTGTCGCCTGCCTTTGCTGGCGGGGGACCCCAACCCCCGCCTGCCTTTGCTGGCGGGGGACCCCAACCCCCGCCAGCCGAGGTCCTCTTCTTCCCGCAAAAGGACATCAGAAACAGAAGGAAGCCTTTTGCGGGAAGAAGATGACCTCGGCTGGCGGGGGTTGGGGTCCCCCACCAGCAAAGACAGGCGACGGCGGGTTGGTGGTGGGAGGGGGAGTCGAGTGAGTCGGCGGCAGGGAGGGGGCAAAGTTGGTGGTGGCGGCAGGGTCGGCAATGGCGGGGGGGTCAGCGGCACCGTGGGGGGGGGGATAAAATGTGCCCCCTCACCTCGGGCTCTGGACCCCCCTCCCACCGAAGTCTGGCTAAGTACCTGGTAATTATTCTAGAAGTTGCATCCACCAATTCCATTGTGCACAACCTTTAAAGGGGTATGGACATGTGAAGGACATGGGTAGGGCAGGGGCGCCCAAGGCAAGATGCCACCTGAGGCAGGGCCGAGATGCCCCCCCCATCCCGGGCTAAGTTCTACCATCTCCCCTTTCCTTCACCCTGTTCCCTGAGTCTACCTTTTTTTCTTCATGTTCCAAAAGCCGCAGACAGCAGGCACAATTTCCATACGCTGCCCTGCCTCTAGCACCGGCCTCTTCTCTACTGAGGCCACCTCTAAGGAAACAGGAAGTTACATCAGAGAGGCGGCCGCAATGAAGAGAAGAGGCGGGTGCCGGGGGGCAGGGCATTGTATGGGAATCGCGCCTGCCACTGTCGGCTTTTGGAACATGAAGAAAGAAGGTAAACTTGGGAAACAGGGTACAAGACGGAAGTGGGAGATGCTGCATCGGAAGAGTGCTGCCCGAGGTCCCCTCCTCAGGTGGCTTCATGGTCGGACCGCCCCTGCGTGGGATGCGCAAAGGCATCCAGAAGTAAGTGCCATTTTAGCACGTGCTAAACCACATGCTAAAAATGTTTCCGTTTTTTTATTTATTTTATTTATTTATTTATTTATTACATTTGTATCCCACATTTTCCCACCTATTTCCAGGCTCAATGTGGCTTACAGACTTTGGTTATGACATAATCATTCCATGATATCAGATACAATTAGTGATGTACAAAGATTGAGTAAGGGAAGAGAGAAGGAAGGTGTTAGGCAGGATAGAAGGTGGACTTTAGTGATTGGGTGGGTTGGTGAGGTAGTTGTGTAAGGCTACGGGTTCTCTTTGTAGGCCTTGTTGAAGAGATGTGTCTTCAAAGATTTGCGGAAGTTAGTTATTGCATCGATCGCTTTCAGGGCTGCAGGTAATGCATTCCACAACTGCGTGCTCATGTAAGAAAAGGTGGAAGAAGGCTACTCAGGGGACATTACTGCGATAATCAGTTAGCACAGGATTACCATGTAAGCCCTTATCATCTACAAAATGGGTGGAAGTAAGTGCTTACGCATTTAATTTTTATTAAATGCCAACATTAGCACATGACCGTTAATACAAAAAAATGGAACAAATCATCCATTTTACGGCTGCAGCATAAATGGCCTTAGCGCACATGAAAAACTTGTGCAAGGATGTGCCGAGGCCACTTTTTGCCACACCTTATTAAAAGGACCCCCCCTTATTTAGGGATCCTTTTACCAAGCTGTGCTCAAACGTGGCTGGTGCTGTTGTCACTGCGTGTTTTTTCCTCATGCTGCAGCCACATTTGACACAACGGTAAAATGTCCGCCTCGCCATATTTATTTTTGTAATGGCCCATTGGTGCGTGGCCGTTACCACAGCAGTCCTTATCTCCACCTATTTGGGAGGCGGTAAGGACTCCTGCACTTCTCCCACGCTAACTGGGTAGCGTACAGTAATATGGCTGAGCTACCCTATTAGTGCACTGTTGCCTACTCTGTGCCCATGTGGAGAATAAACGAGCAGATCAAAGTGGCATCCAAAGGATTTTATTAGAGATATCATATATAGGAAAGTTGCCCGACACAGGCCGTGTTTCGACCACAAAGGGCTGCATCAGGGGCTAAAATGTATCCTCCCAAAAGGAACAATTGCAATACTCATATAAGGACAAGAAAGAGTAAAAGAAGAAAAATCACAAACCAGCTTCAGTGACGGAGTACTGCTTTGTGACTTGAGCACATGATAGTTTAGGGACTTGCCGTCTGTGCTGGTTTTTTTCTTCTTTTACTCTTTCTTGTCCTTATATGAGTATTGCAATTTTTTTTTTGTTACATTTGTACCCTGCGCTTTCCCACTCATGGCAGGCTCAATGCGGCTTACATGGGGCAATGGAGGGTTAAGTGACTTGCCCAGAGTCACAAGGAGCTGCCTGAGGCGGGAATTGAACTCAGTTCCTCAGGACCAAAGTCCACCACCCAAAACACTAGGCCACTCCTCCACTGTTGCTACTATTTGAGATTCTACATGGAATGTTGCTGCTATTCCACTAGCAACATTCCATGTAGAAGTGGGCCCTTGCAGATCACCAATATGGCCGCGCAGGCTTCTGCTTCTGTGAGTCTGACGTCCTGCACGTACGTGCAGGAAGCCAGACTCACAGAAACAGAAGCCTGCACAGCCTTCTACATGGAATGTTGCTAGTGGAATAGCAACATTCCATGTAGAATCTCCAATAGTATCTATTTTATTTTTGTAACCCGCGCTTTCCCACTCATGGCTGGCTCAATGCAGCTTACATGGGGCAATGGAGGGTTAAGTGACTTGCCCAGAGTCACAAGGAGCCACCCTCAACTCCCTACTTAAAGTACCCTCTGCTCCCACCACCCCCCCCTCTCTCTCCTCAAACACTAGCTGACTACTTCCGTGATAAAGTACAGAAGATAAACCTTGAATTCACTTCCAAGCCTTCTCCTCCCTGTGGCTTCTTAACCCACTCCCTCAACCAACCTAACCTGGCCTCCTTCTCCTCCTTCCCTCAGATCACCGAAGAGGAAACTGCTCGCCTTCTTTCTTCCTCTAAGTGCACCACCTGTTCCTCTGATCCCATTCCCACCAACTTGCTTACCAACGTCTCTCCTACAGTTAACCCCTCAATCTGTCACATCCTCAACCTCTCTCTCTCCACTGCTACGTTCCCTGACACCTTCAAGCACGCTGTAATCACACCACTTCTCAAAAAAGCATCGCTTGACCCCACCTGTCCCTCCAACTACCGCCCCATCTCTCTTCTACCCTTCCTCTCCAAATTACTTGAACGTGCTGTCCACAGCCGCTGCCTTGAATTCTTCTCCTCTCAGGCCGTCCTCGACCCGCTTCAATCCGGCTTTTGCCCACTACACTCAACAGAAACAGCACTCTCTAAAGTCTACAATGACCTGTTCCTTGCCAAATCCAAAGGTCACTATTCCATACTCATCCTCCTCGACCTATCTGCCGCCTTTGACACCGTCAATCATAAGTTACTTCTTGACACACTGTCCTCATTTGGATTCCAGGGCTCCGTCCTTTCCTGGTTCTCCTCGTATCTTTCCCATCGCACCTTCAGAGTATTTTCTAATGGCTCTTCTTCCACCCCCGTCCCGCTCTCTGTTGGGGTCCCTCAAGGATCTGTCCTTGGACCGCTTCTTTTCTCGATATACACCTCTTCCCTGGGCTCCTTGATCTCATCACATGGATTCCAGTACCATCACTATGCTGATGACATCCAGCTTTACCTCTCCACTCCCGACATCACAGTCGAAACCCAGGCCAAAGTTTCGGCCTGCCTCTCCGACATCGCTGCCTGGATGTCCAACCGGCATCTGAAACTGAACATGGCTAAGACTGAGCTCCTTGTCTTCCCACCCAAACCCTCTTCTCCTCTTCCCCCACTTTCCATCTCTGTTGACAATGCCCTCATCCTCCCCGTCTCTTCAGCCCGCAACCTCGGAGTCATTTTCGACTCCTCCCTCTCCTTCTCTGCCCATATCCAGCAGACAGCTAAGACCTGTCGCTTCTTCCTCTATAATATTAGCAAAATTCGCCCATTCCTTTCTGAACAGACCACCCGAACTTTCGTCCATTCACTCATTACCTCTCGTCTTGACTATTGCAACCTTCTCCTCGCTGGCCTCCCGCTTAGCCACCTATCCCCCCTTCAATCTGTCCAAAACTCCGCCGCACGTCTTATCTACCGCGTGAACCGATACTCTCATATCACCCCTCTCCTCAAGTCGCTTCACTGGCTCCCGATCCACTACCGTATACAATTCAAGCTTCTCCTATTGACCTTCAAGTGCACTCAATCTGCAGCCCCCCATTACCTCTCTACCCTCCTCTCCCCGTATGTTCCCACCCGTAACCTCCGCTCTCAGGACAAATCACTCCTATCTGTACCCTTCTCCACCACCGCTAACTCCAGACTCCGCCCCTTCTGCCTCGCCTCACCTTATGCCTGGAACAGACTTCCTGAGCCCATACGCCGTGCGCCCTCCCTGCCCATTTTCAAGTCCTTACTCAAGGCCCATCTCTTCTCTCTTGCTTTTGGCGCCTAATCACCTTCCCCATTCCAGATACCTACACTGACTACATAGCTTATTACCTTTAGATTGTAAGCTCTCTTGAGCAGGGACTGTCCTTCCCCTTGTCTAAACTTGTACAGCGCTGTGTAACCCTGGCAGCGCTATAGAAATGCTAAGTAGTAGTAGTAGTAGTAGTAAGGAGCTGCCTGTGCTTGAAGTGGGAATCAAACTCAGTTCCTCAGGACCAAAGTCCACCACCCTAACCACTAGGCCACTCCTCCACTGTTGCTACTATTTGAGATTCTACATGGAATGTTGCTATTCCACTAGCAACATTCCATGTAGAAGTCGGCCCTTGCAGATCACCAATGTGGCCGCACAGGCTTCTGCTTCTGTGAGTCTGACGTCCTGCACGTACGTGCAGAACGTCAAACTCACAGAAACAGAAGCCTGCGCAGCCTTCTACATGGAATGTTGCTAGTGGAATAGCAACATTCCATGTAGAATCTCCAATAGTAGCAACATTCCATGTAGAATCTCCAATAGTATCTATTTTATTTTTGTTACATTTGTACCCCGCGCTTTCCCACTCATGCCAGGCTCAATGCGGCTTACATGGGGCAATGGAGGGTTAAGTGACTTGCCCAGAGTCACAAGGAGCTGCCTGTGCCTGAAGTGGGAATCAAACTCAGTTCCTCAGTTCCCCAGGACCAGAGTCCACCACCCTAACCACTAGGCCACTCCTCCACATTTTAGTTGTTCTTTTTGGGAGGATACATTTTAGCCCCCGACGCACGGCCTGTGTCGGGCAACTTTCCTATATATGATATCTCTAATAAAATCCTTTGGATGTCACTTTGATCTGCTCGTTTATTCTGCACGTTGGATTTTGCAGATCGCTTGCCTTGTTGTTTTTTGGTACTCTGTGCCCATGGCAATGTCCTCCAGCGCTGAAAAATAAAAAAAATATTTTCCAGAGCAGCATTAGCGCACGCTAAGTAGAAAATTACTGCGGTACGCTTCAGCAGGGTAGTGCTGTTTTAGCCTTGTGGTAGACCCATGTTAGGCCTACCATGCCTTAGTAAAAGGGCCCCTTAGTTATTTAGGGCCCCATTTACTAAAGCTTAGTGCGCGCTAACGGAATTAGCACACGCTAAATGCTTTTTGTGCTATTTTATACCTATGTCCGCTAGCACACGTTAAGCTTTAGTAAAAAGGCCTCTCAGTTAGGGCTTCTTTTGCTAAGCCGCGGTAGTGATTATCTGGCGCGACAAATGCAACAAAGTCCATTCAATTCCTATGGGCTTCGTTGCATTTGCTGCGCAAGAATCACTTCCGCAGCTTAGCAAAAGGAGCCCTTAGTTACTAAGCCGCGTAAGGCTCTAAGCGTGCCAAAATGGACTTACGGCCCGACTACCGCGTGGCTCTTGCGGTAATTTCATTTTTGACGCGCTTCTGGAAAAACATTTACTGCCCTAATTCTTTACCGTTAGGTCTATGGCTGGCGGTAAAATCAAAATTGCCATGCGTCCATTTTGGGTCTGAGACCTTACTGCCAGCCATAGACCTAACGGTAAAGAATTAGGGCGGTACTAAGCAGCGTAAGGCTCTACGCGCACCAAAATGGACTTACCGCATGGCTCTTGCAGTAATTTCATTTTTGACACACGTCTAGAAAATATTTTTTTTCAGCAAAAATTAAAAGAAGGCATTTTTTGTAGGTGCGCTGAAAAATAATACTGTGCGCTCACAAAACCCGCGCCTACACTACCACAAGCCACGTTTTACTGCGCCTTTGTAAAAGGACTCCTTAGTTAGTTTAACCATTGCTCTCTCTGTCCTAAGAGAAAAAAAAATCCCCTTAACCAGATTCCCTCAGGTGCAGCCCACATAAAGACAGAAATAGGTTCTTTCCTGCTTACCAAGAAGGGAAAAAAAAATCACAAGTTCACAACAGGGATAAGTAAAGCAAGGAAAGTACAAAAGGTCCTTAGTACCTAGAAGGAAGGGAAAGGGAAATGGAACTTGATATACCACCTTTCTGTGGTATTTTGCAACTACATTCAAAGCAGTTTACATATATACAGGTGCTTATTTTGTACCAGGGGCAATGGAGGGTTAAGTGACTTGCCCAGAGTCACAAGGAGCTGCAGTGGGAATCGAACCCAGTTCCCCAGAATCAGAGTCTGCTACACTAACCGCTAGGCTACTCCTCCACTAGCAACATTCCATGTAGAAGCCTGCCCTTGCAGATCACGAATGCGGCTACGCAGGCTTCTGTTTCTGTGAGTCTGACGTCCTGCACGTACGTGCAGGACGTCAGACTCACAGAAACAGAAGCCTGCGCGGCCGCGTTGCTCATCTGCAAGGGCAGGCTTTTACATGGAATGTTGCTAGTGGAATAGCAACATACCATGTAGAATCTCAAATAGTAGCAACATTCCATTTAGAATCTGAAATAGGGAAAGGGGAAATGGGACATGATATACTGCCTTTCTGAGGTTTTTGCAACTACATTCAAAGCGGTTTACATATATTCAGGTACTTATTTTGTACCAGGGGCAATGGAGGGTTAAGTGACTTGCCCAGAGTCACAAGGAGCTGCAGTGGGAATTCAACTCAGTTCCCCAGGATCAAAGTCCGCTGCACTAACCACTAGGCTACTCCTCCAGCTCCAGGTCACAGAACACAATTATTATTCTTTATCTGTGTCTTCTTTATTGCATCAGAGTGATTCATCTGTTTATCAAGAAATCATCTCCCAGATGTTTGGCGAATGAATCCATTTAATGTTATGTTATTAAATAAACCCTTTCAAGGATTTTATACCCTACCTTGCACTCCGTGGGGGGCTGTGCTGTTTTAATGTCCTTGCTTGTTGTCTTTGGAAGTGATCGGTGAATGAATTATATCATCACCTTGCAAAACCTTGGCACTTTAAGCCAGCCTACCTTTGGTTTTTTTTAAACTGAGTCATGAGAAAGTAGTTATTTCATTGACATATTATTTTGCAAACATCTTTGTAGGAGATATCAGTTCATTAAGATAACAACAATGATAGTTGGCCCAGTGGCTCAATTCCAAGTGTTGCAAATAGTTTGCTGTCATGTAGGTGGACAGTGTTTATATCCGAGCTCAGGCTGTTATTCACTGGGCCAGCAGGGGTTGGGGATGCTGTGCAGGCAGCATTCATATCCCCAAGCGGTAAATTGTGGGCCGTCACTTTACAGTGACATCTAGAGGTCAGACTGAGGGATCCTTTTATGAAACTGGGGCAAAAGGGTGTTTTTGACGTGCGCCGAGCAGGGGCGTAGCCAGACTTCAGCAGGGGGGGGGGTCCAGAGCCCGAGGTGAGGGGGCACATTTTAGCCTCCCACCACTTTTGACACCCCCCCCGGCGTCGCCGTCCCATCCCTTTCGAACCCCCCTCCCACCGCCAACCCTTGCCCGCCAGCCGAACTCCCCTTCAGCACCGGTCTATGAGTCCGGTGCGTTCACTGATCTGGAATCTGTTTCTGTGAGTCCTGATGTCCTGCACGGTTCTACATGCAGGATGTCAGGACTCACAGAAACAGAATCCGGAGACCGGCGCTGAAGAGGACTTCGGCTGGCGGGGGTTGGCGACCCCTGCCAGCAAAGATACCTGACGGCGGCGGTGGGAGGAGGGGTCGAATGTGGCAGGGAAGGGTCGGCGGTGGGGAGGTGAAAGCATGGGAGCCAGGGCTAAATCTGCGGGGGCCCATGCCCCCGTGGCCCCACCTAGCTATGCCCATGGCGCCGAGGCCCCCTTTTACCGCAGCGGGTAAAGAAATAGCCTTGGAGCACGTGAACTGCCTGATTACTGCCAGGTATACACCGATGCTCTAAAATTGAAATATTTTTGCAGCGCCAGAAATGGCGCACGCTGGGGGAGACAACTACTCCCGGGCTGCTGTGATAGTCCAGCGGTATTTCCCTTTTAGCCAGCAGTAAGCCCGCATTGGGCTTCTGCCTCTTCATAAAAGGGTCCCTTAGAGTCTATTCTATTCATAGCTTATGTTCCGCCATAAGTACACAAGCATAAGTACATAAGCATCGCCATGCTGGGACAGACCAAGGGTCCATCGAGCCCAGCACCCTATCACCGACAGCGGCCAAAAGAACAAGCAATTTGTCCCACCCATCCTAGAAATACTGTATTATTCCCTCATCCATTCAATAACATTCTAAGGCCTTTTCCTCCAGGAAGCCGTCCAACGCTTTTTTGAAGTCCGCTAAGTTAACTGCCTTAACCACCTTTTCCAGCAGCGAATTTCAGAATTTAACTATGCGTTGAGTGAAGAAAAATTTCCTCCGATTCGTCTCCAAAGGATTCATTGCCATGAGTGGGAAAGCGCGGGGTACAAATGTAACAAAAATAAAAATTGCGGATTACGTAAAAGAAGCATTTCAGTCAGATTGAATTACAATATAACATAAAAATAGAATGGACTAAGTTAAACAGAATCTATATCTGAAAATAGAAAAGCCTTCAACTGTTTTCTAAATAAGAAGTAGGACGCGATAGATCTAATTTGATAAGGAAAATCATTCCAAATTTTTACAGCTAGATATTGAAAAGAACTATTCAAATAACCTTTAAACCTAACTCACAGAAAATTTGGAAACAGCTAAATATTAGGGGCTCCTTTTACTAAGCAGCGGCAAACCCAACACGGGCTTACTGCTCGCAGCTACCACCACAGACCAGCGGTACTACCACCCCTACTGCGCCATCATTTCCGGTGCTACAAAAATACTTCCTGACATTACTCCTGAGTCTGCCCCCCTTCAATTCATGTCCTCTAGTTCTACCACCTTCCCATCTCCAGAAAAGGTTCATTCGCAGATTAATACCTTTCAAATATTTGAACGTCTGTATCATGTCACCCCTGTTTCTCCTTTCCTTCAAGGTATACGTGTTCAGGTCAACAAGTCTCTGCTCGTACGGTTTGCAACGCAAATCCCATACCATTCTCGTAGCTTTTCTTTGCACCGCTTCCAGTCTTTTTACATCTTTAGCAAAGATACGGCCTCCAAAACTGAACACAATACTCCAAGTGGGGACTCACCAACGACTTGTAGAGGAGCATCAATACCTCCTTTCTTCTGCTGGTTATACTAGCATCCTTCTAGCCATGGCCGTCGCCTTGCCACATTTTTTCTTCACCTTCATATCCTCCAACACTAGGGTTACCATATTTTGTCCCCCAAAAAGGAGGACACATGCCCCGCCCCACACCCCACCCCCTTTCACAAACCACCCCCTTTCACACCCTCGCTCCGCCCCTGCCACATTTTCCCTTCCCCCCTGTCACATACCTTGTCGCCCCCCCTCCCCCTCCCCATCACCCCCATCCCCTTACCTTTCTACTGCCCTGGTGGTCTAGTGACCTCTTCGGGGCAGGAAAAAGAGGACATGTCCGGATAAATCCGGACATATGGTAACCCTATACGACATCAACACCTCAAAGTCTCTCTCCTGAGTCGAGCTTACTAATCTCTCCCCTCCTATTCGGCATCTCTCTTTTGGGTTTCTACACAATTGTGTCCTGTAATTGTCTATTGCAGGACACAATAGAAAAAATATCATCTGAATAGGGCAGTACTTGTATCCCAAAAAAGGACAGTCAAACACCAACGGGGCCCTTTTACTAAGACGCACCAAAAAATGGCCTGCGCTGGTGTAGGCGTGTGTATTGGACACGCGCAAGTTCATTTTTCAGTGCGTCTGCAATGAAGGCCTTTTTTTTATTGTGGCCAAAAATGGACGTGTGGCAAAATTAAAATGAGCATGCATCCATTTTGGGCCCGAAACCTTACCGCCACCCACTGACTTAGCGGTAAGGTCTCACGTGTTAACCAGGTGGTAATTGTCAGCATGCGTACACTGCCGATTACCGCCCAGTTAGCGCCACATGGTAGAAAATAGAAAATTTTTCTGCCCCACGTTTGGTACGTGCGTCAAAAATAGAATTACCGTCCGGGGTAGTTCTAATTTGACGTGCGTTGGACGCACGTAGGCACCTACGCACCTTAGTAAAAGGGCCCCCAAGTAACCTTAACAACAAAGGGGCTAGTGGTGACCCCTGAGGGTCTTTACAACAGGGATTAAGAGAGTCATTCTCCTCAATGCCATGTAGTTTATGTCCAACTCCAAACTGAAACCAAGTTTAAAAAGACCAAGGGACACTCAATGAAATTACATGGAAATATTTTTAAAACAAACAGGAGGAACTATATTTTCACTCAAAGAATAGTTAAGCTCTGGAACTCGCTGCCAGAAGATGTGGTAACAGCGATTAGTGTATCTGGTTATAAAAAAAAGGTTCAGACAAGTTCCTGGAGGCAAAATCCAAGTCAGTTATTGAGATAGACAATGGGAAGCCACTGCTTACCCTGGAAATCGGTAGCATGGAATGTTGCTACTATTTGGGTTTCAGTCAGGTACTTGTGACCTGGATTGACCACTGTTGGAAGCAGGATCCTGGGCTAGATGGACCATTGGTCTGACCAGTGGTGTGCTGGTAAATTTTTAACAACAGGCTCTCTCCCCGGTCCACCTCGGCGCCCCCCCCCCCCGTCCACCACTGTGCCCCCCCGTCCACAACTGCGCCCCACCCGTCCACCACTGCGCCCCCCCCCGTCCACAACTGCGCCCCCCCCCGTCCACCTCTGCGCCCCCCCCCCGTCCAACTCTGCGCCCCCCAAAATTGCAGAGCTGGCTATAGCCAGTGGGTGGGGGGGGGGGGGGGGCAATGCATTACTCTCTCCAGGAAAAAAAAAATTAAATGATCCCAGGTTCCAATCTAATTCATGTTTAATGTGGGATAAAATGCCATAAATAAGTAAATAAATATAAACTTTTAATGTTGAGCACCTGATTCTCAAAGTGAACATATTCCAAACACTATAATGAAAATAAAATGATTTTTTCTACCTTTGTTGTCTGGTGACTGTTTTTCTGATCATGCTGGCCCAGTATCCGATTCTGCTGCTATCTGTCCTCTTAACTCCGTTTCCAGGGCTTCCTTTCCATTTATTTCTTTTACTTTCCTCCTTTCTTCTTCATTTCTGGTCCTCAGCTTCTGCCTATTTTCTTCATCCATGTGCAGTTTTTCTCCTTTCTTCCTTTTCCCTTATCTTATCTCCTTCCTCACTCTTCCCTCCCCTCCATCTATGTCCAGCATTTATTCTCTCTCCCCTCCTCTCCCCCTGCCCTCCATTCACCCATGGCCAGTGACCCTTCTCTCCCCTGCCCTCCATCCACTCATGGCCAGCAGTGACCCTCCTCTCCCCTGCCCTGCATGCACCCATGGCCAACGACCCTTCTCTCCCCTGCCCTCCATCCACCCATGGCCAGCAGCTCCCTTCTCTCCCCTGCCCTCCATCCACCATGGCCAGCAGCTCCCTTCTCTCCCCTGCCCTCCATCCACCCACGGCCAGCAGCTCCCTTCTCTCCCCTGCCCTCCATCCACCATGGCCAACGACCCTTCTCTCCCCTGCCCTCCATCCACCCATAGCCAACGACCCTTCTCTCCCCTGCCCTCCATCCACCCATGGCCAGCAGCTCCCTTCTCTCCCCTGCCCTCCATCCACCATGGCCAGCAGCTCCCTTCTCTCCTCTGCCCTCCATCCACCCACGGCCAGCAGCTCCCTTCTCTCCCCTGCCACCCCCTCCCGACTTGTTCCGCAAATTCTCCTGCTTCCTCCCTCCCTCCCGATCAGGTCCCTCACCGACCCTACCTTGGCCATCAAATTCTTCAGGGCAGGCAGTGTTGCCTGCCCGCTGCATTCGCTGACTTTCCTCCGCCGCCCAATCGCGCTTCAAAATGGCCGCCGAGACTTACAGAAGTCTCGCGAGGCCGCCTCTGGAAGTCTCGGTGGCCATTTTTAAAGCGCAAACAGGCGGCGGAGGAAAGTCAGCGATAGCAGCGGGCAGGCAACACTGCCTGCCCCGAAGAATTCGATAGTCAAGGTAGGATCGGTGAGGGACCGGATCCGGAGGGCGGAGGGAGGGAGAGCCGGCTTGCCCTTTCCAACAACCGGCTCGCAAGTCCGGCCAAAATTTAACAACCGGATCTTGCGAGCCGGAGCGAGCCGGCTCCAGCACACCACTGGGTCTGACCCAGCATGGCTATTATGTTCTTAAAAAAGAGGCTTCACTACTGAATTGGTGGCACTTACTCTTCTGGTGGCAGCTACATGTGGAAATGGCACAACTTACACATGGAAGATGGGAAATGTACATTTTCACAAGTGCTGTTACGCCCATGTTAAAGAAGCCAGATCCGTGTATCTTTATAAAATGGGTGATCCCACTGCACATTTCTACATATGCATGACCTCTTGCAGATATTTAGGAAAGATTCTACGTTGGTAGATCCGTTTCTAAAATACCACCAGGATTAAGTACATTCTGATTTGGACGTCTCAATTCCGATTTCTACGTTCTATGCAACATGGGGCTCCACATTTAATAGAGTGCACCGTTACAAAATGAAACAAAAATGCATATCCCTACACAAGTTCAGCAAACAACTGTTAAGAACATGTGAGTAAAATAACCGTCTGTTCCAAGTGCCTTACTGGCTTGACAATGGCCCCAGAGAGAATGAAAAGCCCCTTATTACCTCAAATGCATTGTTACAAAATAACATCTTAAAAAATGAACAATGAAAGGGCTACATATTTCCTGGATTCTAGTGAACGACATGAAAATCCAGAGGATGAGTTGTCCTGGATATTAATTCAGTGATTTGCCTGGGTAGGGGTGACAGTGCATTGGGTGCATCCCCAGAGCTTTCACTGACAGGAGATGGCAGGAGCGTTCTTGGCCCATTATCTGGCCTGAAGCCATTAGGCAGAGCTTGCTGCCATACAAAGTCATGTATTTTGAGTGTATCAAGATGGCAGCCGTGTAGGGAAGCAATTAATCCTCTTTGCGTGTAGGTGGCTTCAGCCTTGTCGAGTGACACCTCAAACCTCCTTGGGTGCATCCTAGCAAACTCAGACATATACAGCGGGACACTTTCTCTTTTTTCCCCATTATAGAGCTGGGAATGATTTAAATCCTAATCTAATAAATTAGTAGGAATAAAGGCAATACGATATGGACAGGTCACTAATGTAATATGACAGATGGTAATAACAGTGTTAAATCTCACGGCAGTGAATGGAGAATGTCTTTGTTATTTTAAGTAGGAGCATACACGTCTTACAATGTAAAAAATGTTCTGTTGATTTCTCTCTTCTTTAAAAGATTAAACCAAGAAACCTGATACCGAATGTGAATCATATGTTTATGTTCTCTGAAATAACTAGAGGTAGGCTTCAGGGTAGAACGGTGTTGAACTCCTGTTGATTCATAAATCCTTTATTAAGTTAACATTACAAGTGAAATGAAGTCATTTATTTTCAGTCTTACTCTTGCCATTTCACCCTTCCTTCTAAAATAACCAACATACCATAAAATTCTTATAATCTCAGTCATGCAGTTCAAATGCATAGTTAATGCCAATGTGGTTATCTGGTAATACTCATAATATTGCCAATTGTACCCCAATCCCAGTTCACCAAAAAGACAAACTGCCCGATATTCAGCGTTAGAAGGCTGCTAACTGGTTAAATAGCGCTTAACCGGCTATCCATCGATATTCAGCGGGAGATAACTGGCTATTCCCTGCTAAATATCCCCCGTTACTACTACTACTACTCATCATTTCTATAGCACTACTAGACGTACGAAGCGCTGTACACCTGAACATAAAGAGACAGTCCCTGCTCGACAGACCTTACAATCTAATTAGGACAGACAAACAGAACAAACAAGAGATAAGGGAATATTAAAGTGAGGATGATGAAATAAGAGTTCTGAACAAGTGAATAAGGGTTAGGAGTTAAAAGCAGCATCAAAAATGTGGGCTTTTAGCTTAGATTTGAAGACAGCCAGAGATGAAGCTTGACGTACCAGCTCAGGAAGTCTATTCCAGGCATATGGTGCAGCAAGATAAAAGGAACGGAGTCTGGAGTTAGCAGTGGAGGAGAAGGGTGCAGATAAGAGAGATTTACCCAGTGAACGGAGTTCCCGGGGAGGAATGTAAGGAGAGATGAGAGTGGAGAGGTACTGAGGAGCTGCAGAGTGAATGCACTTATAGGTCAATAAGAGGAGTTTGAACTGTATGCGGAAACAGATAGGAAGCCAGTGAAGTGACTTGAGGAGAGGGCTAATATGAGCATAACGACACTGGCGGAATATTAGTCGTGCAGCAGACTAATGGATAGCCGGTTATATCGCTATCCATTAGTCACTGGGTTTAGCGGCCATATTTGGCCGCATCGAACAATGGAATATCTATGGCCGGTTTCAGGTTAACCGAATAAGTCTGAATATTGACTAAAGGGCCCTTTTACTAAGGCACGTAGGGTCCTACACGAGTCCAACATGCATCAAATTAGAACTACTGCCCAGCTACCACATGCCCCAGGTGGTAATTCTATTTTTGATGTGTGTCCAAAACGCGCAGCAGAAAATATGATTTTCTACCGCGTGGCGCTAACCAGACAGTAATCACAGTGTAGGCACGCTGACAATTACTTCCCGGTTAATGCGTGAGACCTTACCGCTAAGTCGATGGGCGGCAGTAAGGTCTCAGGTTAAAAATAGACACGTGCTGGTTTTAATTTTGCCGCACGTCCATTTTCGGCCAAAAAAAAAGGGGGGGGGTTTTCGGGCGTACCGAAAAATGGAGCTGCATGCATCTAAAACATGCACCTACACCAGCACAGGCCATTTTTGGCACGCCTAAGCCGGTTATCTACACATCGGCCCAAACTAAACCAGATATTCAATACTGGTTACCAGAAACGGCCTGGCGTTGAATATCCAGGATTAACGCCGACCGCCGGAGTTACCCAGTCTAATTGCCGCAGTCGGCCCCCAAAAGAAATTTACTGTAAAGAACAAAGGATAGAAATTATCCCAAGCCTTTCACTCATCTTTCCAAAATACAAAGAACAGCAGCCCAGCTTCTGGAACGCAGTCCTGAGCGATGCTTCTAATTTATACTCTGTTTACACAGGTTATTCACCAGAGAACGCCATGAAAAATGTACATTCTTCCAACAACTCTTCCTTCACATGGAATGTATTATATTTAATTTCTGGGATACAACACAACATTACCATCACTAAATTAGCTGCATCTAAGTTAGATGTGTTTTCACTGTGCTCTTGAAATAAAACAATTTACAACATAAACACATTTTAAAGAGCAACACTTACAGGGTGACCCAATAGGCAGTTTTCCTTTCCTCCATTTGTAATGCTGGCAGCTTGGCGGTAGCTGTGAAGTAAAGGAAGAAGGATATGGTGCTCATTTTCAAAGCAAATGGATGTCTCAAAATGCCTAGGGTTACCATATTTGTTCCCCTCAAAAAAAGAGGCCACATGCCCTGCCCCCACCTTACTCCCTGTCACATACCGCCCCACCCCTTTCACACCCCCACCCTGCCCCCATCACACCCCCTAAGGGTGTCCTATCCTCCCCTCCCCTCCCCTTACCTTACTGTACTGCCATGGTGGTCCAGTGACCTCTTCGGGGCAGGAAAGAACCCCCTCTTTCCTGCCCGGAATGGCTGCAGACTGTGTTGCTCCCTCCTGTATAGGCACCGATTCAAAATGGTTGCCGAGTGACCTTGGAAGACTTCTGCAGAAGTCTCGCGAGGCCGCTGCTTCAGCTCTCGGTGGCCATTTTGAATCGGAGCTTAGATATTATTAGGAAAGAAATGGAAAATAAAAGTGAGGGCGTTATAATGCCTTTGTATTGCTCCATGGTGCAACCGCACCTCGAATATTGTGTTCAATTCTGGTTGCTGCATCTCAAAAAAGATATAGTGGAATTAGAAAAGGTGCAGAGAAGGGTGACAAAAATGAAAAGGGGATGGGACAACTTCCCTATGAGGAAAGGCTAAAGCATCTAGGGCTAATCAGCTTGGAGAAAAGACGGCTGAGGAGAGATATGATAGAGGTCTATAAAATAATGAGTGGAGTGGAACGGGTAGATGTGAATTGTTTGATTACTCTTTGGACTAGGGGGCATGCAATGAAGCTACAGAGTAGTAAATTTAATATGAATTGAAGAAAATGTTTCTTCACCCAACATGTAATTAAACTCTGGAATTTGTTGCCAGAGAACGTGGTAAATGCGGTTAGCTTAGCAGGGTTTTAAAAAGGTCTGGACGGCTTCTTATAGGAAAAGTCCATAGACCATTATTAAATTGACTTGGGGAAAATCCACTGCTTATTTCTGGGATAAGCAGCATAAAATGTATTGAACTTTCTCAGGATCTTGCCAGGTATTTGTGACCTGGATTGGTTTCTGTTGGAAACAGGATGCCGGGCTTGATGGACCTTTGGTCCATCATGTACTTATGTCCTTAGAGGAGATTGTAAATCAAGAATCCCACTGTAATTCTATTAATTTTTTTCTGAGGTTCCTTCCAGGAGTACTTACTGTACCTAAAGATGTAAGACACCTGAAAGCTATTGAAGTGGTGTACAATCATGTCTGCCCCCATGTTCATGGAGGCAGGTTGTATGTTGTTTGTATAGAGTATTCAGTGCTTGTACCTTTAAGAGATGAAAGTGTGTCCTTGGACTAGAAATCTATGAAGTTTTGTACTTCTCTCTGATGGGTTCCTTCAGAGCCAAGGAGGTTAGATTGAGACAGGAAATGGAATTACGTAAAAAAAGATAAAACAATGAGGCTTATTGCCCCTTGCCTCTCTCCTGCGCAGCTGTCATTCCCATACACCCGAAACAAAGCAACCAGACCTATGAGCTGCTGCATCCACATTGTCGTTCTTAATTGTTGGTAGCATTTTTATTTGATCTCACATATTTTCAAACATGCTGGCTTTGCTGCTCATGGATGTACACAGAGGAAGCAGTGGCGTAGATACGTGGGGCCAGGGGTGGCCTGGGCCCACATAGATTTGGCCCTGGACCTCCCTGCCAATGACCCTCTCGACCCCCCCTCCCACTGCCAATCCTCCCCCACCGTCGCCGTGGGCTACCTTTGCTGGCGGGGGACCCCAATCCCCGCCAGCCGAGGAAGTCCTCTTCCTCTCGTGAAGGCTTCGTTCTGTTTCTGACGTCCTGCACGTTGTACTTGCAGGACATCAGACTCACAGAAACAGAACGAAGCCTTGCAGATCAGCCAGAGTCTGACGTTCTGCATGTACAACGTGCAGGACGTCAGAAACAGAACGAAGCCTTCACGGGAAGAAGAGGACCTCCTCGGCTGGCGGGGATTGGGGTCCCCCGCCAGCAAAGGTAGGCGATGGCAGTGGAGGGTTAGCGGCAGGAGGGGGGGTTGAGAGGGCTGTCGGCAGGGGTCGTCAAAGTTGGCGGCAGCAGCGCCAAGGGGGCTAAAATGTGCCCCCTCACCTTGGGCTCTGGACCCCCCTCCCGCCGAAGTCTGGCTACGCCCCCGAGAGGAAGTATCGGTTTCATTGGTTAGAGTAGTAATTAGTTTTAAATCATAATCATTGTGTCATTTGGAGGGGCTGATTATAGGGACTCCCTGTATTCATGCTGAGATTTTTTCACCTAGTAAAGGGCCACCAAAACAGACATGCTATGAGAATCAAGTGCTCAACAATCAGAGTTGCTATTTATAAGTATAAAGTTGTTGTTTTTTTTAAGCATTAATTAGGTTGTCACCTGGGAGCATGAAACATCTTTTTTTCCTGTGCATACATCAAAAGAAAAAGATGGTATGTGGGAACTTGCTCCTTTTGTTTTATAGAATGCAATGGTATATTATAAAAATACACTTGCTTTTTTTTTATTACTACTATTTCACAGAGTGGTATTGAATAATAAAGGAAGAGATTCCTTCATGCAGAAGTTCTGTCCAGGGTCAGTCTAAATGTGCCAACATTGTCCAGTTCAGCACACTATTAGCTGCCAAGTTCATACAAAGTTAATTATGTTCAGTGGAAAATAAATCTGTTGGCTGCTTGCTAAGTGAATATTCCATCACTGTTTCATTATTGCTACCAAGTATTACATATTATACTTTTGCTTTAAACTTTGCATTTGCTTTAAACTTTGATTGTTTTAATTCATTTATCCAGACCTTACATGCACATGGTATTGCTTTTTAAACCAAAAGGCAAATTCTAAGGGTGGTTGAACAATTAGTTATAAACTGTGTTGTTTCTGACTTTGGGATGTTTTTACTAAGTTGTGCGCTCATATCCAGTCGTATTCTGGATTTCTGTGGGCAACTTAATTACTTTCTGAGAAGTTCCGAGAGAAGAGGACATTTCTCTGGTAAGTGAACGCTATTTTGCTTTATGCTTTGGGAACTTAAAGATTGGGGTTTATAGGAGGAATTGTAGGTTAGTGTTAGGCAAAATAAAAATATAAAACGCAAATTTTATCAACTGATCTCCATAATCTTTTCCACTTAGCTTTAAAAACTCTGTACCACAGCATTAACAGATAGAATCTAGCAGGCACTGCAGGATCTAGTTTAGTATTAAAGGGGAATAAAAAGAGAGAGAGAGAAAAGTAAGCATCATTAACTAGTTGTCAAAGTAAACATGGATTTAGTGAAGGGAAATCTTGTCTCACCAATCTACTACATTTCTTTGAAGGGGTGAACAAACATGTGGATAAAGGTGAGCCAGTTGATATTGTGTACCTGGATTTTCAGAAGGTGTTTGACAAAGTACCTCATGAAAGACTCCAGAGGAAATTGGAGAGTCATGGGATAGGAGGTAGTGTTCTATTATGTAATAAAAACTGGTTAAAAGATAGGAAACAGAGAGTAGGGTTAAATGGTCAGTATTCTCAATGGAGAAGGGTAGTTAGTGGGGTTCCCCAGGGGTCTGTGCTGGGGCCACCGCTTTTTAACATATTTATAAATGACCTAGAGATGGGAATAACTAGTAAGGTAATTAAATTTGCTGATGAAACAAAGTTATTCAAAGTCGTTAAATCGCGAGAGGATTGTGAAAACTTACAAGAGGACATTACAAGACTGGGAGTCTAAATGGCAGATGACGTTTAATGTGAGCAAGTGCAAAGTGATGCATGTGGGAAAGAGGAACCCAAATTATAGCTACGTCATGCAAGGTTCCACATTAGGAGTCATGGACGAAGAAAGGGATCTAGGTGTCGTCGTTGATGATACGTTGAAACCTTCTGCTGCTGCGGCTAAGAAAGCAAATAGAATGTTAGGTATTATTAGGAAAGGAATGGAAAACAAAAATGAAGATGTTATAATGCCTTTGTATCGCTCCATGTTGAGACCACCGCACCTCGAATATTGTGTTCAGTTCTGGTCGCCGCATCTCAAAAAAGATATAGTGGAATTAGAAAAGGTGCAGAGAAGGGCGACGAAAATGATAAAGGGGATGGGACGACTTCCCTATGAGGAAAGGCTAAAGCGGCTAGGGCTCTTCAGCTTGGAGAAAAGGTGGCTGAGGGGAGAGGCTGAGGTCTATAAAATTATGAGTGGAGTTGAACGAGTAGATGTGAAGCGTCTGTTTACGCTTTCCAAAAATACTAGGGCTAGGGGGCATGCAATGAAGCTACAATGTAGTAAATTTAAAACAAAACGGAGAAACTTTTTCTTCACTCAATGTGTACTTAAACTCTGGAATTCGTTGCCAGAGAATGTGGTAAAGGCGGTTAGCTTAGCGGAGTTTTAAAAAAAAAGGTTTGGACGGCTTCCTAACGGAAAAGTCCATAGACCATTATTAAATGGACTTGAGGAAAATCCACTATTTCTGGGATAAGCAGTATAAAGTGTTTTGTACATTTTTGGGATCTTGCCGGGTATTTGTGACCTGGATTGGCAACTGTTGGAAACAGGATGGTGGGCTTGATGGACCTTTGGTCTTTCCCAGTATGGCATTACTTATGTACTTAACAAGCCAATCAGTGTCAATAATTACCAATTAACAAGCAATTGCCACTAATTGGCATTAATTAAAATTTACATGCACAACTGTCTTAGCGTATTTTGTAAAGTGATGCGCGTAAATTCTAATGCGCATAGCTGAAAAGGGGTCACGGCTATGGGTGTGGAACGGGTGGGTCCTGGACGTTTCCAACATCTATGCCCAATGTTATAGAATACACCTGGTCAGCGCCTAATTTAGTCATAGGCATTTATACCAAGGTGTCATGGCTCTTGTGGTAAATTCATTTTTGGTGAACGTCCGATATGCGCATCTGAAAAACAAATTTCAGACTCGTGTATTGGACGGGCGCCAGGTGGCATTTGATGCGCGTAGCTCATTAGTCACCCAGTTACCGTGCGAGTCTTTACCGCTAGGTCAATGACCGGGTGGTAAGGACTCAGGCCCAAAATGGACGCGCGGCAATTTTCATTTTGCCGCAAGTCCGTTTTCAGCAAAAATTTTAAAAAGGCATTTTTTTTACAGGTGTGCTGAAAAATGATTGTGGGTGTGCCCAAAATTTGCGTCCACACTACTGCAGGCCATTTTTCAGTGCGCATTTGTAAAAGGACCCCTGAATGCACGCTAACAAGCAGACATGCGTAATTAATGATCTCCTTATCCGTTTATAAATTGCCACAATGGAAAATTGAAGCAACAATGCTCCTGCTTTTGACTCGTATCTGAAAGAAATAAAATTCTTGCTATTAAAAAAAAAGTGGGAAATTCCCAACATATCCAAAACAGATTTGAAAAGACATCCTCACTTCAATTATTTTGTATTTAGTTATTTATTTATTAGGATTTCTTTGCCGCCTCTTTGAAGAAATTCACTGAAGGCGGTGTACAGTAAAAATAGATCAAACATGAGCAATAGACAATTATAGCAGTAAAAATATTCAAATAACATTACAAAATATGGCATGGTAAACTACTTGCAATGACAACACAATACATAATAGAACATTATAAAGGGTAAGGCAAAGTTGTAACATACAGATGAGTAACAAAGTAAGACGAATTTGAAAGTAAGGTGATTTGAAGAAAGTTGCACGCTAGGTGAGAGAGATGGTTAAATATTATCTTGCTAGGGTAGAAGTGGATAAACATGTCCCGCTGCAGTATGTGCAGCCCGAGTGTGTGTGAGTGAGACTAACAAGTTAGTTACTTCTTCCATTAAAGGCTTGGTTGAAGAGCCAAGCTTTTACCTGCTTCCTGAAGTAGAGATAGTCTTGCGTTAAGAGGAGCCTTTCAGGCAATGCATTCCAGAGTGTGGGGGCTTCTCCGGAGAAGGCTCGTTTGCGGGTATCACATCGTGTAATGTCTTTTGGAGAGGGTGTAATTAGAGAAAGTCCTTGAGAGGACCTTAGTGTCCTTGGCAGTGTGTGGAGGATCATCCTATTCTTCAGGTACTCGGGGCCATTTCCTTTCAGGGCCTTGAAGATCAGACATAGAGTTTTAAATGTAGCCCTGTATTGTACTGGTAGCCAATGAAGTTTTTGCAAAAGGCGTGATGTGGTCACGTCGCTTGCAACCTTCTCTGAGTCTTGCTGCTGCTTTCTGAATCAACTGGAGCTGGTGCAGGCCATTTGTAGTCAGACCATTGTATAGTGCATTGCAGTAATCCAGCCTTGATGTCACCATGTATTTCAGCCTGCAAAGCTACTTTGATCTTTCATTTGGTCTTTATGTGATTCTAAAAATCATAAGTTATAAACCATAAAACATATCCATCTTGGTCTTTGGCCATCGTGTAGAAACGCAGAAAATGATGGCAGATCATCATCTCCCTCATTCTCATCCCATATGTTTACATGCCAAGTGTGCATATAAATGAGAGAAAACTAGCAGTTACGTGCGTGACGTATAGTTTCACACATAAGAGCTACTTGGGAGTCTTGCAATGTTCTGTAACTTTAACGCACAACTCACATCAGGGCCTTTTATTAAGCTGTGGCAAAAAGTGGCCTGCGGCAGTGTGAGCACATCTCTTGGGCCACGTTTTTGCCGTGTCCTGGAAAAAGGGCCTTTTTTAAAATTTTATTTTTATTAATTTCCATTAATAATATACTGTACTTGTACAGAATAGTTCAGTTAAAGCAAAATATTGATACAAAATACAAAAAATAATTTTTTGCTTTTTAACTTCACTTAAGTCCACAATTTGAGTCCAAGATTCCTAATAAAACGGAGTTAAGGAAATAAAAGTCAAGAACTTTAACGCAAGAAAAGACTTTTAAAGGTTTTAAAGATCGAATTTATCCGGATGCCTCAAGGGATACGCAAAAAAGGCGTCAGCAATTTCTTCAAATGAAATCAGAAGTGCTTCAACTAGGCGCAACTTTTTTCCTTAAATATCCATGTAAATGTCTGATCAGACATCAGTCAGAGAAATTTGCCTATTATGAACCTTCTCAACTCGCAGCTTTTATAACATCTAGACGAGATGCTGGAAATTGAATTATCTAGCATTTACTCTTGTTTAAAAGGGCCTTTTTTTTTTTTTTTTAAAGGACCAGATATTGGACGTGCAGCAAAATAAAAACCAGTGCGTGTCCATTTTTCAGCCTGAGACCTTACCGCCACCCATTGACTTTGCAGTAAGGTCTCACATGCTACCCGGCAGTAGGCATGCAGCGCACACCCATTGTCGTTTACCACTGGGTAAGGGCCACGCGGTAGAAAATAGAAAATATTTTCTACCATGTGTTTTCGATGCATGCCAAACTTCAGAATTACCACCCGGGGCAAGCAGGAGTTGGCTGGTAATGCTGATTTGGTGACACTGGATGAGCGCTTTGTAAAAGGGCTCATTAGGGCCAGATTCTGTAAACAGCACTCAAATTTAGGCACTGGAGAATATCCACACTAAATGTTATTCTATAAATCAGTGGCGTAGCTACGTGGGGCCACAGGGGCAGGCCCCCATAGATTTGGCCCTGGACCCCCTTGCTGATGACCCTCTCGACCCCCCCTCCCGCCGCCAAACCGCCGTCGCCTACCTTTGCTGGCAGAAGACCCCAACCCCGCCAGCCGAGGTCCTTTTCTTCCTTCGTTCTGTTTCTGAGTCTGACGTCCTGCATGTTGTACATGCAGGACGTCAGACTCAGAAACAGAACGAAGCCTTGCACCGGAAGAAGAGGACCTCGGCTGGCGGGCGTTGGGGTCCCCCGCCAGCAAAGGTAGGCGACGGCGGGTTAGCGAAGGGAGGGGGGGGTCGATAGGGTCGGCGGCGGGGGGAGGTCAAAGTTGTTGTTGGTGGTGGTGGAGGTGGTGGCGGTTACGGGGGGTTGGCAATGGCGGGGGGGTTGGCACTGCCAGGGGGGGCTAAAATGTGCCCCCTCACCTCGGGCTCTGGACCCCCCTCCCGCCGAAGTCTGGATACACCCCTGCTATAAATACTGTGAAAAAATATATATTATTCAGGTCCCTGTTTACGAAGGTGCGCTAGCGTTGTTAGTGTGCACTAAATGCTAGAGACACCCTTATATTCCTATGGGTGTCTCTAGCATTTAGTGTATGCTAATTTTTAGCGTGCGCTAAAAACGCTAGCGTGCCTATAGCGCGGCTTAGTAAAGAGGGCCCCCAGATTCTCTTTTTGCTTTTCAAGCTGCTCGTGTTAGTAACGAAGTTCAATCCCTTCTATTTACCACTTCAAACTATTTTCAATTTCGGAAAAAAATATAAAAAAACTCATCTATTTCACAAATTGGTTCTGCGATCTAATAATTAGTTTGGGTACACACTCTGTGGAGAAACGGTCCAGCGCACGTCCGATACACCCACCCACCCTACCGCAGGCCACTTTTCGGCACGCCTTTGTAAAAAGGTCCCCTTAGCTGGGCGCAATTGCACCTTCTTTTAAAATAGCGCAAAGTAGAAACCAAATTTGTGGAGCTCAGTTCTGGAACTGCCCCCCGTGTGGCCTGCTGGACCAGTCACCAGTACAAGTTGTATATTTCCTGTTCTATCACTTGTGTTATTCGAGGAGTTCAAATGGGCAGGAACACCATCCATATTTTAAACAGGTCTGTTTGAAAGGATGGATGTGGCTGTAAAAGACGCATCTCAAAGGGGCCATTACAAAGAAGGTCCTGGTTGAAAATGTATCTGATGTGAATTAAACCAAAAGCCACTAAGCACACATGAGGTATAATCGATGGCTCTCTACCGCTTTTATCCCAATTTTATGATATGTGAAAATTATTACAGTGGACCTTTTTCAAGTGACCTCTCTAGTGCATGCACAGAAAGACATGGCACTCTGCTTGCAGTCATGCGGAAGAAATTCCCAGTAGCGTGATCAGTCTGTATTCATCGGCCATTTACCTTCCAATTAAAACAAATCGTACTGTTAAAGGAAGACAAAATGTTACAGCTGCAAAACGAATTTATGAAATAAGTAAACGGATAAATAAAGGTGATTTCCTGATCAGGCAGCTGTGCTTTAGACAAAAAAAAGCACTTAATTATCTACTCCAGACATGTTATACAGAAATTACAGCCCTTCATGCACTGATGAAAATGCCCTTAAAAGGTGAACTATTTTGGGTTTTGGTTTTTTTTTCTCCAAGCGTATGCATGCCTACTGCCTCCCTATATGGTTGTAAAACTGTTATTTTCATTTTCAGAATAAGTGCTACCCTCGGTGGGATACCTGTGTTTGACTCTTGATCCTTAAATTTGCAGGAGAGATGATTCACAGTCCCTGTGGAGACGCTGCCCCTGGACATTGATCATCAGTAACACCTACAGCCTGGACTTAGGGGGCTGGTTGAGCCAGGTTGCAGACCTGCTGCAACGCAAATTATCCTAAGAGTGGTGGCCTAGGACAGTGTTTCCCCAAGTCCAGTCCTGGAGTACATCTTGCCAGTCAGGTTTTCAGGATATGCACAATGAATATGCATGAACTTGATTTGCATACATTGCCTCCATTATATGCAAATCTCTTTAATGCGTATGCATTATGGATATCCTTAAAGCCTGACTGGCAAGGGGCACTCCAGGACCAGACATAGATCATTGAAGGTTTAGGGGGTCTTTTACCTAGCCATGGTAGTGTTTTCAGCTCACAGCAGAAATCAGCCGGTGGTAAACGCCGAGACGGGCGTCTCGGTGTTTACTGCCAGGTGATTTCTACCACAAGCTGAAAACACTACCGCAGCTTAGTAAAATACCCCCTTAGCAGTGGCGTAGCTACAAGTGGGCTTGGGTGGGCCTCGGCCCACCCACTTTGGACGCAGGCCCACCCAAAATTGTCACACTCTTGCTGTGGCTGGTGGGGATCCCCAAACCTTGCCAGCTGAAGATTTTCTCTCCTTGGGCAGCCAGCGCTCTTCCAAATGTCAGCCAGCAGCACTTGCCTTGAGCTGACGCTGAGACAGGCCCTTCTCCACGTGCCCAGTTTTCGCACATGCAAAAGCACTAACGTGCACGGTAACCAGGGGTGTATCTGGAATCCGGCGGTAGGGGAGGCCAGAGCCAGAAGAGGGGGCACATTTTAGCTCCCCCTCTGCCGCCACCGATCCCCCCCCCCCCCGCCACCAACGACTCTCTCCACCCCCCTCCCGCCGCCAACCCTCCCCCGCTGCTGTTGCTTACCTTTGCTGGCGGGGGGGCCCCAACCCCCGCCAGCCGAGGTCCGCTTCCACCTGCCGCTGCCTTAAAAACTATTTCTTCAGCTGGCGGGGGACCCCAAACCCCCGCCAGCTGCCCCAAGGTGTTTAAAGTTCATCTTCGGCCTCCATGGCCATGCTGTTGTTGATAGGAGCTGTTGAATCCAGTTCGGAGTCTGACGTCGCAGCACGTCCATCAGACTCCGAACTGGATTCAACAGCTCCTATCAACAACAGCACGGCCACGGAGGCCGAAGATGAACTTTAAACACCTCGGGGCAGCTGGCGGGGGTTTGGGGTCCCCCGCAAGATCAAGTATTTAATATTTGAGGTTTGTGGGCTGGGAGGGGTGGAGAGAGGAGCAAAGCAGAGGGGGAATGGGGGAGCAAAGCAGAGGGGGAAAGGGGGGGCAAATTTCATGCCCACCCACCTTGGGCTCAGGCCCACCCAAACTTGGCCATCTGGCTATGTCCCTGCCCCTTAGAGTAGTAAAGAGAGGCATGTGGTATCTGTGAAGGGAATATTCCTTCTGCATATATAATCCTACTAATAATTCATTAGAGGCAGGAAACAATGTTCAAAGAGACTGAGGCTATTTTTGCTTTATTTTGTAGCTGTTCTGTAGTCATGAACCTCCTTCCAGATAAAGCTATGCTATGCTATTAGAATCTTATATCCTGCAAAATCCCTGTAACTACATGTTCAGAGCAGGTCACAATTTTTAAAGAAATATATACAGTATAATATAAATATACTCACATAATCTAAAGAACAGTATCCTCGAAAAACCGAGTTTTCAAACTCTTTCTAAAAAAATACCATAAGAAGGACTTTGACGAACATTTCCATTGCGCAAATACAAAATCATAATGCAATCCTGTATGAACTTTCCAATAACGTACACCCTTAACAGGTGGAAAAGACAGCAACAAACACTCATTACTATGAGTCCTGGACTGACCACCCAGCACACTAATCGAAGAAGGAAAATTATCAGGAACATCACCACTCAGTGTTTTAAAAATCAAACAACAAATTTTAAATTTAGCCCCTGTTTCAACCGGCAGCCAATGTAAGTTCAAAAGTAAAGGGGACAAATGATCAAATCTAGATTTACTAGCCGTTAAGCCCGTTAAAACGGGCTGGTGGGTCGCCGCCCCACCTCCCCCTCGAGTTCGCCGCCCCCGCCGCCCCTCCATCTGGCCCGTCTCTTCGCTATTCAACTTACATCTCCGCAGCAGGCAGAGATCAGCTGAGTTCCCGTCGGCCTTCCTTCTCTGCCTGTGTCCCACCCTCGTGTGACGTAACGTCAGTGAGGGCGGGACACAGGCAGGGAAGGAAGGCCAATGGCAGCTCAGCTGATCTGCCTGCTGCGGAGATGTAAGTTGAATAGCGAAGAGACGGCCGGGTGGAGGGGTGGCGGCAGCAGCGACTCCAGGGGGGGTACCAGTGGCGGTGACCTGGGGGTGGTAGTGGTGGCGACCTCGGAGGTTCCCTCCCCTTCGCACAGTTTCCCTCTCTGTTTCCCCCCCCCCCCCCCCCGTCATCACGTATTGACGTGGGGGCGGGACAGATAGGGAAGTCTCTACTGCGCATTTGCGAGTGAGTATGGTCACTCGCCGTTTATATGTTTGATGGTTAAACAACCTTGCTGCCGCATTCTGAATCAACACACACCTTTCTCAGACGCTTACATTACAGTCTGGTATACAATGCATTACCATAATCCAATATTGACAAAATCATAGCTTGAATCAACACTCTAAAATGTTCTTGATAAAAGTTTGATCACTTTGTCACTTTTTTCCTACTATGAAGAAATGATGTATGTATTATTTATTGAAGTGCATTTCTCCTATTGGCCAGCAGGTGGTGTTTTCTTGTTGTAAAGCTGTGGCAGAAAGTGACCTTTCTTTAGTTTAGCGGAGAGGACGTAGCTGCAGTATACTTTTAAAATGTGCTGTTCTGGTCTCTGGCCCAGGAGTTCAAATCCAGTCTGGAAATACTGGATTTTTCTCCAGTCTCAGCCAGGGAGAGGAGAGAGAAAGATCTCTTCACTGAGACCCTGTGAGCAGTTATATTTCCTGTACTCCCCAGGCACTATCCAGATAGCGACTAAAAGTATAGATAGTTTTAATAATGATCCCTATTCAGTTACCTGTTATTGTGTGCTGTTTTTGTTTCATCTGTGTTTATGGTTCATTGTTCAATATTTTTATGATAATAAACCTTTTTTAGATTTTTTTTTTTTTACTTTGCTTGTCTAGACTGACTAGAATCCTGGTAGTTTGTGTGTTGGGTCTGTGAGCGCTTTCTAGGAACTCTGGGACCACTGGGAGTGTGGCCCCAGTAACCTAGAAATCACTGGGAATAACTTGAGAGCGGGAGACTTAGGTTAATAATGTCACAGGCTGTGTATGAATCAAACGAGTCTGCTACATTGACTCATATGAATATGCAGAATCTTTTAGACTGCGAGTGAATTGAAAAACTGTTCTGCATATATTTGAACAACAAACAGAAAAGCAGAAAAGGTAATTATATATGTGATTTTAAACATTTTTTGTTACATTTGTACCCTGCACTTTCCCACTCATGGCAGGCTCAATGTGGCAATGGAGGGTTAAGTGACTTGCCCAGAGTCACACTAATGTGGCCGCGCAGGCTTCTGCTTCTGTGAGTCTGACGTCCTGCACGTACGTGCAGGACGTCAGACTCACAGATACAGAAGCCTGCGCAGCCTTCTACATGGAATGTTGCTAGTGGAATAGCAACATTCCATGTAGAATCTCCAATAGTAGTAACATTCCATGTAGAATCTCCAATAGTATCTATTTTATTTTTGATACATTTGTACCCTGCGCTTTCCCACTCATGGCAGGCTCAATGCGGCTTACATGGGGCAATGGAGGGTTAAGTGACTTGCTCAGAGTCACAAGGAGCTGCCTGTGCCTGAAGTGGGAATCGAACTCAGTTCCCCAGGACCAAAGTCCACCACCCTAACCACTAGGCCACTCCTCCACTCAGATATGAATTATATTATATATGTGATTTGTTTATATTCCGTTATGGACAACTAATTATTTATATGTATGGTTATATATGGTTTGATATTTTGTTTTGTTTTTATAGTTTTACCCCTGACGTAGCCTGAGGGCGAAACGTGGCCACGTCGGGTATTGTTCCAATAAATATTTTTACCTTTTCTGCTTTTCTGTTTGTTGTTATTATTCAGTAAGCAGTTTTGTGCCTTTTTGTTTTCTGCATATATTTGAATACATTGGATCATGTTATTTATATAAGTTTATTGATTGTAAATATGTTGAAACATTTATAAAAAAACTGACCCCTGATGTGGGCAAACTGCTGAAACACGGCCCATGTCGGGTTTTCTAATAAAATAGTTCCTTCAACCAATTCTTTTTTTCTGCTGTTTTTTTTCACTGCGCTTCTGAATCCAAATATGACTGCAAGAAAAAATTGTAGGGACATCCCTTCTCGATAGGTTTTGGGGTTTCCGTGCATCAAAATTCAGTGTTATAATGCATTAAGCCCAAAACTTAATGGGTTTTTTTTAGTAAAGAACCCCTTAATGAAGTCGTTTAGTGAATGAAGTCTGATCACAGGTTTTTTGCTTCTTCAAGGTGACATCAAGATGGGAGTGGAGGAGTGGCCTAGCGGTTAGGGTGGTGGACTTTGGTCCTGGGGAACTGAGGAACTGAGTTTGATTCCCACTTCAGGCACAGGCAGCTCCTTGTGACTCTGGGCAAGTCACTTAACCCTCCACTGCCCCATGTAAGCCACATTGAGCCTGCCATGAGTGGGAAAGCGCAGGGTACAAATGTAACAAAAATAAAATAGATACTATTGGAGATTCTACATGGAATGTTGCTATTCCACTAGCAACATTCCATGTAGAAGGCTGTGCAGGCTTCTGTTTCTGTGAGTCTGACATCCTGCACGTACGTGCAGGACGTCAGACTCACAGAAGCAGAAGCCTGCGCGGCCACATTGGTGATCTGCAAGGGCCGACTTCTACATGGAATGTTGCTAGTGGAATAGCAACATTCCATGTAGAATCTCAAATAGTAGCAACAGTGGAGGAGTGGCCTAGTGGTTAGGGTGGTGGAACTGAGGAACTGAGTTCGATTCCCACTTCAGGCACAGGCAGCTCCTTGTGACTCTGGGCAAGTCACTTAACCCTCCATTGCCCCATGTAAACTGCATTGAGCCTGCCATGAGTGGGAAAGCACAGGGTACAAATGTAACAACAACAATCTTGTTCAGGAAGCTCTTCTGTTCACATGCAGACGTAGGTGACATCACAAGAGTTGCTTTTGAATAGTTGCAAAGGGACAACAAGGTTCGTTTATACTGTAGCAGAACCAATAATGTACAGTAATATATGATTTCAGACTAGCCTGATAAACTGCATACAGGGATTTCTTCTCTTTTCCCATATCACGGAGGGCCTCTGAGACACTACTTGCAAACTTAGTGAAAAATGCTCTACCATCAAGTTTTCTAAGTCTCAAATTTGGACGAATCAACCCTTAAGTCTTTTTGCCAACATAAATTTTCGGCCTGTAAATGATTTGGCTGCACAATATCAATAATGTTTTAAAAGTTCTTACTGCTGCTACAGTTCATCTGAAACCTCGATGCAATCTAGACCTGAACTTTGACTCTCAAATCCAGGGGGAGATGGTAGTTTCCATACTAAATGAATTCCTTTCACTTCTACTAAAAATGATTACTATATGGCTTCTCTTGTAAGAGCATAAATTTTTCCAAGCCTACATTCTGCTTTAGGGCTTGCTTTGACTCTGCACCAGGCTTACATATGTGCCGTAATGTTTGTGTTTTTAAGCAATGCCTCAGCAACCACATCAGTGTTGCCGAGGCCTGGAAAAGAGAAGCCAGCTCTTTCATTTTCTTTCATGGCCAGCACAGTCGGAAATTGGAAGCCAAAAGGAAGGGGGTTGATTTTTCCTGGCAAGTTGCATTTGTCATCTCGACCATAAAATGCAGCTTTAGGGCTAACTTGTGTTCTGGGTTTTCCTTCAATCAGCATTTGAATCCTACTTTTGCTACAGTGATATCTGCCGAGGGAACTCTGAGATACAGGGCGCCGAGCAGAAAGTGAAACAGGATGGTGGTGTTGCATGCTGATGATGTCACATATCAATTAAAGCAGCCCTACACCCCAAATTGGTAGAGGCTAGGGCTATACAGCTTGGAGAAGCTTGGAGAAGAGACGGCTGAGGGGAGACATGGTAGAGGTATATAAAATAATGAGTGGAGTGGAACAGGTGGATGTGAAGCGTCTGTTCACGCTTTCCAAAAATACTAGGACTAGGGGGCATGCGATGAAACTACAGTGTAGTAAATTTAAAACAAATCGGAGAAAATTTTTCTTCACCCAACGTGTAATTAAACTCTGGAATTCGTTGCCGGAGAAAGTGGTGAAGGCGGTTAGCTTAGCAGAGTTTAAAAAGGGGTTGGACGGTTTCCTAAAGGACAAGTCCATAAACCGCTACTAAACGGACTTGGAAAACTCCAAAATTCCAGGAATAACATGTATAGAATGTTTGTACGTTTGGGAAGCTCGCCAGGTGCCCTTGGCCTGGATTGGCCGCTGTCGTGGAAAGGATGCTGGGCTCAATGGACCCTTGGTCTTTTCCCAGTATGGCATTACTTATGTACTTATGTACTTAAGTGAAATCGTTGGGTCTCCTGTTCCCTACTGTGATTTTAATTTCCTTCCTGAAGCGGTAGAGGTAGTTAAGGGTTTTTTTAACTCTTCATTCTTAGGCTCAGATCGTTCTTGCCAGGGCCAGCAGCATAAAAATTCTGTTTATTTATTTGAAATGCACGAAAAACAAAAGAAATATCAACAGATGTGCATCCAGCAATGAAACAGTGACTTGACAAGGAATGCCGATAAATCACAAGACTCTCTCCCCTCCCCTCCCTTCCCATCCCAGATCCAAAACCCCAAAGTAATTGGTTCCAAAACACTCTCGTCAGGCAATTCTCAATCAAGGATCAATAGTTCAGGATCCAACTCCATGCCTTGTGTGGTTTTTTCGTTCCACACAGTTTCCCCCAAAATTTCTGGAAATGTTTCCATCTGTCTGGTCATTGCCTGCCAGTCCTCAGTTTCTCCACAATCATAAATTGATATAGAGGGGTATCAATATGACATTTAAGTCCAACTTTGGATGATTTGCTAAAAACATCCAAAATCTAAGTAGGGAATATAGCCATTTTCAAAACAGAAAATAGTCTCTCTTTTTTTTTTTTTTGAAAATGGCTATTGTGGTTCATTTTTGATTTTAAAAAAAAGCTTCCAAGTGAAAAATGTACAAATTCAAGCCATTTGGATATAGGAGGAGCCAGCGTTCTTAGTAGACTGGCCACACCCTTGCTCCCTTATCTTGTCTGCTGAGCCACCCAAAACCCACTACCCTCAACTGTACACCACTACAATAGCCCTTAAGGATGAAGGGGGCATCTATATGTGGGTACAGTGGGATTCTGGTGAGTTTTGGAGGGCTCACAGTTTGCACCACAAGTGTAACAGGTAGGGAGGAGGTATGGGCCTGTGTCCATCTGCCTTCAGTGCACTGCACCCACCAGTAGACTACTCCAGGGACCTGCATGCTACTCTAATGGACCCGAGTATAACATTTGAGGCTGGCATAGAGGCTGGTAATAATGCTTTTAATCATATTTTGGGCTTAGTGATCACTGGGGGAGTAAAGGGAGATCATCCCTGATTCCCTCCAGTTGTCATCTGATCAGTTATGGCACTTTTTTGTAGCTTATTCGTTAATAAAACAAGTGTAGACCAAAACATTCAACTTATAGCCCTGGATTTTTTTGTTTTGTTCCATTACGGCAGAAAAACGTCCAAGTGTTAGGAACACCCAGGTCCCATCATTAACACGCCCCTGACACACATCCCTTGTGATTTGAACGCACTTCTGATGGACTTCATAGAAAAAGTGGAGTGGAGGAGTGGCCTAGTGGTTAGAGTGGTGGACTTTGGTTCTGAGGAACTGAGTTTGATTCCCACTTCAGGCACAGGCAGCTCCTTGTGACTCTGGGCAAGTCACTTAACCCTCCATTGCCCCATGTAAGCCGCATTGAGCCTGCCATGAGTGGGAAAGCGCGGGGTACAAATGTAACAAAAATAAAATAGATACTATTGGAGCTTCTACATGGAATGTTGCTACTATTGGAGATTCTACATGGAATGTTGCTATTCCACTAGCAACATTCCATGTAGAAGCCTGCACGGCCACATTGGTGATCTGCAAGGGCCGACTTCTACATGGAATGTTGCTAGTGGAATAGCAACATTCCATGTAGAATCTCAAATAGTAGCAACAGTGGAGGAGTGGCCTAGTGGTTAGGGTGGTGGACTTTGGTCCTGAGGAACTGAGTTCAATTCCCACTTCAGGCACAGGCAGCTCCTTGTGACTCTAGGCAAGTCACTTAACCCTCCATTGCCCCAGGTACAAATAAGTACCTGTATACAATATGTAAGCCACATTGAGCCTGCCATGAGTGGGAAAGCATGGGGTACAAATGTAATTAAAAAAAATAAACGTCTAAAAATTGGTGTCAAAAATACCAATTTGGATGTTTTTGTAAGAAAAATGTCCAAATGCAGATTGATACCACTTTTTTGGACATTTTTCTCTTTTGAAAATGAGCCCTGTATTAAATTCCACCATTGAGCAAGGTTTGGACGCTCCTCTTGTCTCCACTGAATCAAATGTCAGTTGTCAATCTAAATATCAAAAATGTTGGAAATGCAGAAATGTCTTAATAAAGAGGATAAAAGACCTCAGCAGTGCAACTCAATGAATCAAACTCGTATCATTGAGACGTACCAAATTCTTCATTGGTCTTTTTTTTTTTTTAAACACAGTCTATCTTAATGTATATCTTGAAATGTTTTCTAAAAAAAAACTTTCAAAATTAATTTGCACTTATCTGAGACTGTTGGCTTAGCGGGAATCATTCTTCTGGCACGAGTCGTGTTTCGCATAATGCTTTTTCGATGGAAAAAAATCCCTAGATATTAAGCCAGGTCCACCTTGCCGACATACGCTCTTCTCAGTCCACTGAATCAATATGCACTTTCGGGCCAAGACATTCATTTAATAAAGCAAATCCCTTTCACTTTTGTTCATCGCTTTACCTAAGGTCTCAAAGTTTGCAAATAAATAAAATAATGGCGATAATGGCACTTGTAAATGTAATAAAAAATCATCCCGCACATTCCTTAACCTTCACTTCCCCAACTGCAAAGGTCTAAAATATAAACTAACGCATGCGTCAAACGTCTCCTACCTGAGCACACAATTATGGAACGCGCTGCCACGCAACTTAAAAACAATTTATGAACTAACTAACTTCCGCAAACTACTGAAGACATTGGAGCCGACTCTGTGGGTGCTGTGGGTGCTTGAGCACCCCCAATATTAAGAAAATTCCTTGGATGTGTCCAGGGAAGGGTTATTTCCATTGGACTTAGCACCCCCAATAACTTAGAAAAGTTGGCTCCTATGACTGAAGACCCATCTCTTCAACAAGGCATACCACAAAGATCAACAAATGTGAATCCCTCCACATATATCCAGAACTGTCTTACAATATTTGCTTGCTATATTACTATCACGTTTTATTTATTTATTTATTGCATTTGTACCCCACATTATCCCACCTTTTTGCAGGCTCAATGTGGCTTACAGGGTGTTAATATGATATAGTCATTACATAATCTTAGATACAATCGATAATAAGCTGAATGTAGATGAGGATTTAGATGGAAAGGTGTTAGGTAAGGTCGTGTGAGAGGTGTTTTAAGGCACTTGGGTGGTATAAGGAGTGATTTGTTTCATTAAGGATGTCTTTTGTAGGCCTTGTTGAAGAGATGTGTCTTCAAAGGTTTGCGAAAGCTGGTTAAGTTGTCCGTGGTTATCATCATCATGTTCCCCTAGATCCTTTTGTAACACAAAATGTCTATTTACTTATATATTTCCACCATTCACGATGGATTGTAAGCCACATTGAGCCTGCAAAGAGGTGGGAAAATGTGGGGTACAAATGCAATAAATAAAATAAATAAATAAACACTAGAGCAACATAAGCAGCTCACATTCAATGTAGGCGAGTCCATGATCAAAACTGCATACCAGAAGTACATTATTAGCATGTTCTCACCTCCTAACAACAAATTCTCTTCCATCGTTTCAATAGCCTCTTCCATAAGGGATTTCTGAGAAAGCGAATGAATAATCGTTGGGCTACTTAAATATAAGCAAAGCGATCAGCTTCACGTAAATTTATAGCTTGTTTGCAATGAAGCCAAAGGTTCTATTTTCCCAGCATCGTCCACCAAGTGTTTAATCATAGTGATCCCTTCTTGTCCCAGTAACAGAAGGCCCCAAAGGAAACCCCCACTAGGAAATCTGCATTTCCCACTAAAGGCAACCATCCAGAACAGTGCCAATCCTTGTGGGGGGTTTTATTTTTACAAATCCACTTCCATGTTCCTCTCAGGGGTTTTGCTACAACACTCAATTTGGTGGGGTATAGAAAGGCAATGGGCTGGAACATGACACACATAACTAGGTTGTAATGGATAAAAACAAGCCCCGCCCCATTCCTAACAGAGTACTACTTGCTACTTTTAGCCAATGAAAAGTATGTCTCGAATGGCATGCCTTGGCATTGTAATCTAGATCAGGGACAGCTAATCCCCCCCCCCCCCCCTCTTTCCATGGATGTAATGTAGCATAATTTAAAACAGTGCTTCCCAACTGCCATTCCATGGACCAATACCAGTTCGCAACATTTTTTTGCCAGTCTGCCTTCTCTACCGTTACCGCAGCTGCTTCTAAAGACCACCAGCAGCAAAAGAGCATACAACAGCCACGGGCCGCAGCCTGTATAAACACAGCTGCAGGCTCTGCCAATCCCACTCTCCTCTGACATCACTTCCTGTTTCAGAGAGACCAGGGTGAGAGTGGCAGAATCAGCAGCCGCATGTATAGCGGATGCAGCTCCGTGGCTGGATCCAGAAAGCAGCAGCCACTGGGCTTCTGTGGAAGGGAGGGTAGGGGAAGAGGAGAGAAATTATGCTGATTAAAAGAGGGGGGCAGGAAGAGAGGGTGTAAATTCACAATCAACCAACAAACATACTACATCGAAACACAACTTAAAATACTAGGAATCATTCTCGACAAACATCTAACATTGGACAATCAAATATCAGCAGTATCAACAAAATGCTTCAGAACACTACGGAAACTGAGAAGAATAAGGTACTATTTCCCTAGGCAATCTTTCTGGATACTGGTCCAACCAACGATACTATCGCAACTAAACTACTGCAATGCAGCATACATAGGGTGCAAGGAAAACACACTAAAATTGCTGCAAACAGTCCAAAACACAGCAGCAAGACTAAATTTCAAGAAATCAAAATATGAAAGAGCAACCCCACTGCCTGAAACACTAGATTGAAAAATATTCTTGCCTTGACTGGTAGCCAAAGGGAGCACCCTAATCTTCAAGATACTATTTAGAATGGCACCCAAATATATGCGTAACATGATTGAACTATCCTCAAGAAATGGCAACCCAGAAAACAGAAACTACCTACTCCTACATCTACCCAACTGCAAAAACACCATCTACAAAACTATCTACACGACAGGATTTAGCTACCTGGGTTCCAAATGGTGGAACTCGATACCAAAAACCATAAGAAGCATCACAAATCTCCTCCAACTCAGAAAAGAAATGAAAAGCTATCTCTTCAAAAATTCTACAGCTAATCACATCGCCATCCTTTCAAATCTACCTCTTCAAAACTATATGAATAAATATCACCGAAACTCTACAATTGAACACAAAAGCTACCACTACCTTTTCCTCTTCAAATCTATCTCTTCAAAAACTCTATGAATAACCACACAAATTATAGATGCCCTCTCCACATTACACAGCACTACTGTAACTCCACCAAAATGTAAATTGTAAGTCACCTTGAACCGAAACTTATTTTTGGATAATAGTGGGATACAAGAATGCATAAATAAATAAATATGATGGATAGATTGGGACAAAGATCGGAGAGACCATGAATGGAAGGAGAAAGAGAAAGAGTGGAAACACTGCCTAGAAGAGGAACAGAGAGGGTAATTGTTGGATGGAAGGGGGAGATAGAAGGGAAATGTTGGATGAAAAGGAGACAGATGGGAAAGAAAGGCGGGGGAGACATGATGGAAGTGAAGAGAGAGGGGAGAAACTGGATGGAAGGGAGGATAAAGAGATGAGACAGGATGGATGTAAAGGGAAGAGAGGACAGATGCTTGATAGGAGAGAGAGATAGAGAGGGGGAGACACTGGGTGTAGGAGGAAAGAGGGGAGACATTGGATGGAGGGGGAGGGATAGAGATAGAGAGATGATGCTGGATGAAAGATGAGAGAGAGAGGAGAGAAGCTGGATGGAAGGGAGGATAAACAGAGGGGAGAGGCTTGACAGAACAGGAGAAAGAGAGGGGAGATGCTGGATGGAGGGGGAGACACTGGATGGAAGTGGAGAGAGCGAGAGAGAGAGAGAAAGAGAGGAGATGCTGGGTGGAAGATTGGAGAGAAAAGGGAGAAGCTGGATGGAAGGGAGGATAAACAGAGGGGAGAGGCTTGACAGAACAGGAGAAATAGAGGGGAGATGCTGGATGGAGGGGGAGACACTGGATGGAAGTGGAGAGAGCGAGAGAGAGAGAGAGAGAAAGAGAGGAGATGCTGGGTGGAAGATTGGAGAGAAAAGGGAGAAGCTGGATGGAAGGGAGGAAAGAGAACAAGAACAGGCTGGATGGAAGGTGGAAGAGAGAGATAGGGGAGATGCTGGATGGGAAGAGAATGGGGACACACTGGATGGAAAGGGGAGAGAGAAGGACATGCTGGATGGAAGAGGTTGAGGACAGTGAAGGACTGGCAATTAAGAGGAAGGGGAATGGGAGGGCTGGGATCAGAGAAAAGAGATGGAAAGCTATAGGCAGATGCAGTAAAAGCAAAAATGAAAAAGAGAAGAAGACAAATAAATGGAAGAAAGTTGAGAGGGAAAAAAAACAATGCTGGAGTTGGATGTAGTGGAAGGGGTGAAAAAGACAGGAGGAGAAAGGAAAATGACAAATGGACATGGAACCCTGGCATGAAAGTTAAGAGAAGATAGAGAAAAGCAGAAAGCAGAGATTGGGACCAACATAGTTAGAACAATTAAATGGCCATACAACAAAGCTAGAAACAAGACTTTTATTTTTAATTTTGGATAAAGTAGTGTAGTAGCCATGTCATTCCACCCTAATAAAAAGAAAGTAAGTGAAACAACATATGGAAAATAAGATGATGCCTTTTTATTGGACTAACAATATAATATTTTTTTTAACCAGCTCTCAAAGGCCATACTGCGCTGATCTGAGGAAGGAGGTTTTTTTGGGCTCTGAACTAACTGAAAAATGTGTTACTTTAGTCCAATAAAAAGGTATCACCATTTTTTGTTTGTTTATTTGTAATATGATTGGAGTATGTCAGTTTTTGAAATGTTATGCCTGCTATCTTTATATTTTGTATAATACAGAGGGCAACATATCCCTGTTTTCTCTTTCTCTAGTTTGCACCATATGCAGCATCTGGCTTTTTCAAGGTTCAGTTTAATTTTAGTGTATTTTTAAGAATATGGGTAGAAGAAAATGTGATTTTAATACTTCATATTTGACTGCACATCAGAGGTATGCCTAGTGGAGGAGTAGCCTGATGGTTACTGCAGTGGGTTTTGATCCTAGTGACCTGGGTTCAATTCTCACTGCAGCTCTTTATGACCTTAGGCAAGTCACTTAACCCTCCATTGCCCCAGGTACAATAATGTAGAGCATGAGCCCTCTAGGGACAAAGTACCTGCTTATAATGTGTTCCGCACTGCGTACATCAATGATTAGAAGCAGTAGTGTGTGTGAGTGTGTCTGAGTGGATTTGGAGAGTGTGAGTGACCAAATATGAAACTGATGACCTCCCCTTACTCCCCCAGTGGTCACTAACCCCCTCCCACCCTCAAAACAAATGTTAAAAATATTTTTTCCAGTCTCTATGCCAGCCTAAAATATCATACCCAGCTCCATGACAGCAGCATGCAGGTCCCTGGTGCAGTTTTAGTGGGTGCAGTGCACTTCAGCCAGGTGGACCCAGGCCCATCTCCCCCCTACCTGTTACACTTGTGCTGGTAAATGTGAGCCCTTCAAAACTCACCCGAAACCCACTGTACCCACATCTAGGTGCCCCCCTTCATCCCTAAGGGCTATGGTAGTGTTGTACAGTTGTGGGGAGTGGGTTTTATGGGGGGTTTGGGGGGCTCGGCACACAAAGTAATGGAGCTATGCACCTGGGAGCTTTTTCTGAAGTCCACTGCAGTGCCCCCTAGGGTGCCTGGTTGGTGTCCTGGCATGTCAGAGAGACCAGTGCACTATGAATGCTGGCTCTTCCCACAACCAAAGGGCTTGGATTTGGTTGTTTCTGAGATGGGCGTCCTCGGTTTCCATTATCGCCGAAAATCGGGGACGACCATCTCTAAGGATGACCATCTCTAAGGTTGACCTAAATGTTGAGATTTGGGCGTCCCCGACCATATTATCGAAACAAAAGATGGACGCCCATCTTGTTTCGATAACACAGGTATCCCCGCCCCTTCAAGGGGATGTCCTGCGAGGACGTCCTCAGGAAAACTTGGGCGCCCCGTTCGATAATGCCCCTCCACACGTAGTATGCTTGGATGGTGGGGATAACTCTGTCTCATTTGCAACTATGACGACTTGGCATTCCCCAAACAAAGATCCGCATCGAACACGGCAAAAATGTGGGCCCTTTCAGACTCTTTCTATCAAAGCTCATGAGTAGTGAAGCTATCCAGCTTATAATTGAAAGAGAAAAACGCCTAGATTTCGTCCCAAATCGGGAGATAGACGTTTATCTCACAACTTTTTATTTTCACCCTCAAATGTCATACCCACCTCCCTGGCAGCAGTATGCAGGTCCCTTGGAGCAGTTGTTAGGGGGTGCAGTGGACTTCAGGCAGGTGGACCCAGGCCCCCCCCCCTACCTGTTACAATTGTGCTGCTTAATGCTTATTAGTCGTCTAACCCCCCCAAAACCCACTGTACCCACATGTAGGTGCCCCCCTTCACCCCTTAGGGCTATAGTAATGGTGTAGACTTGTGGGCAGTGGGTTTTGAGGGGGATTTGGGGGGCTCAACACACAAGGGAAGGGTGCTATGCACCTGGGAGCTCTTTTACCTTTTTTTTTTGTTTTTGAAAAAGAGCCCCCTAGGGTGCCCGGTTGGTGTCCTGGCATGTGAGGGGGACCAGTGCACTACGAATCCTGGCCCCTCCCACGAACAAATGCCTTGGATTTATTCATTTTTGAGCTGGGCGCTTTCATTTTCCATTATCACTGAAAAACAAAAACGCCCAGCTCAAAAAAAGATAAACGTCTTTTTTTCGAAAATACGGTTCGGTCCGCCCCTTCACGGACCCGTTCTCGGAGATAAACGCCCATGGAGATAGACGTTTTCGTTCAATTATGCCCCTCTATATGTCCAATACATTTAACCCACAATTGGTTTTCCACAGCATTTAATCTTCTGTTTGTTAGAAACCTGTTTCTCCTATAATCAGCATGTTTTTATAAACTGTTTACAGTGGCATTTTGTACAAATTCACTTTGTATTGTTATATTTAAAACTTTAATAAAGAAGTTGCACAAGAAAAAAAAAACCCTTTTACTTAGCACATAAAAGGCATTTGATTGGCATTTATTATGCTTTCACGATAACTTTTCCAATTAAAAAAAAATGCTAGAGGTCAGGCCTAAGCTGTTTTTAGTAGTATTTGAAGCCACAATGAAGCATGAGGTTTTCTTTTAATGTTGGAAGAACTCAGAATCTTGTATTAGTTGTTTCTTTTTGATCTGTTAATATCAAACTGTCAATCACTTTTACATTACAAAGCATCCGATCTCTGCCCTGAACATCAAGGATCTTATATACCAGTCTGCGAAAGGGAAAAATCCTAACTTGTACATGCTGTATGATAATAACGATCCTTATGAATCCCAAACCGTGTGCAACGTACAGAAAAGTATATTTGATTTCAAAGTGCAGATGTCTTTAAGACACAAGTGTGTGTGGTCTGGATTCTAAGCCGTGGGGGATGGCCAGAAACTCACTAGATTAGCTAACCGTCCACATCTCTGATCCCACATGCAGTGTGTGCTCTTCACATAGGCTAGCAAAACAGAGTTCCCTTGTGTGCGAAGGTCTGTTTTCTCAAAACATTTAATTTTAAAACCGCAGAGTTATAAACTAGTTAGAGCTGGCAAATGCAGCGTTGTGGTTAGAACTTGGAAAGACTGGTGCAGTTCCTCTCGCCAATGCTCATTAAGTGACCTGAAGAAAAAAATCACACGAAACCCCATTTTGCATAGAAAGTAGGCATCGAGATTGAGATGTCCAGGTTGGGATCTGCTCAGTTCAGCCTTCCTAACAAACCTGCAGGAGTGGCATGCAGAGGGAGCTGAGATTTTTGGAAATATACACATGGATACAATGAACGGCACAGACCCAGAAGTTTGCACGTGGAAGTAGTGAGGTCACAACTTCCACGTGTTGCTGCTCCATTTCACAAGCCTACACGTGTAAGTACCACCAAATAAGTAGTGAGGCTGAAATTTTAACATGGTTTCGGTTTTTTTCTTTTCTTTTTCTTGGCTTTGAAGTGTTTGATCAGAGCTCTGAGAGTGACATTTTAGACGAGAGACCTTATAGCAAGATCGTCAATATTTTGGTTCAATAAAGCTTATTGTTATTGGAAAATAACAACCTCAGTGGCATTTGACTCCTGGTGCAGGTCGGGTGGCTGAAACACAGGACCGTGTCAAGGCGAACCATGCTTTGATTAAAGTTTCACAATATCATCTCTGACTGTGTGTTTTTCATTGTCATCTTTGCTGTGCTTGTGATTTGCGAGGATTGGTTCTTCTGTATTGCATTTTGGAGGAGGAAATAAAACTGCATGGATTAAGGAAAATGACTCCCATAATCCCTCATACAAAGCCCTGTCCAAAATAAGGCTTTTTTTGAAAAACCTATGCATACCTTTCAGCTGGTATAAAGTTCAGCATGGAAATTTTTCCCCATGCACACCTATTCGCTTTGCATTTTTGGAAAAAACACGTATAGATTTTAATCCTGTTTTTTTTTTATTACATTTGTACCCTGTGCTTTCCCTCTCATGGCAGGCTCAACGTGGCTTACATGGGGCAATGGAGGGATCAGTAACTTGCCCAGAGTCACAAGGAGCTGCCTGTGCCGGGAATTGAACTCAGTTCCCCAGGACCAAAGTCCACCACCCTAACCACTAGGCCACTCCTCCTTTCCTGTTCAAGACACACCTCCTTGATATGTCTGTATGGTATGGATCTTCACATGCCGAACAGAGAGGGTAAACAGCATACCTAGGAAGTACACGAACAAGCTTGTTGCAAAGATTTTCTCCGTCTACTATTGGAGATATTGGAAATATACTTTTTATACTAATTACACATATACCCTGATCCCTGAGGCAGGCGTTGTTTTACGCCGAAACACGGCCCGTGTCGGGTCATTTGTCAATAAAATACTCCTATTGTCTCAGTCTCGAAGGCCCAGTGTTGCTTTTTTGTTCATGGATCTTCACATGTAAATACCGGCCGTCTATAATACGTATTTACATATGGATATTTCTCTAAACTAACGGCCTTAACTTTCCTGCATTCATGCTTCAACTGTCAGCTTTTCTGTCCTGTGGACCCTGCAGCTATGTGAATTATCTTGAGACCAGATGCTGTTGTCACTTATTGTTAAACTGAGTGTCCTACATTCTCAGCCTTCTCGTTGCTTCCCAAGCAGTGTGAGAGCTGTACTGATGGGCTCATAGAAGTCATGAAGAATCCCAATTACTATACACAGCAAAACCAACTTATTTATGACTTACAGGTGCTCTGAGAAAGTGGACGAAGATATATTAGTTTTGTCTGAGAAAATGTAGGTTCCTTTTGTTGGACATTTCACCAGAGTGTGCAATGTTATTTTATCATTTCAGGACAGTGTTAGATGCGGGGGGGGGGGGGGGGGGGGGGGGAATCCCAAACATTAATTACAGAGAAAGAAATCAGACACTGGAAAACATATTAGCTAAATTTATGAAGATCGGGGACTGGATGGAATCTGGAAAATGTTTGCAAACAAGTCTCTGAAGTTATGCAGAGTTGGAGAATTTCCCAACACAGCAAAAACCAGACACACTTTCACAGCCCCACAGTAATTTATAGTTATAAAAACAAAATATGCCCAACATGAAAACAAACTTCAGATCACCACCCATCTAGATTTAACCAGCGTGAGAGTAGGGTTGCCGATGATGCACTCGGTTCTGAAAATGGCTGTCGCTATCCAGGTTTTCTCATGCTGCACGGTGGAGTTGTAGCTTTGATTTCTCTCATGAAAGCGGAACTACATTTTCAGAAACGCAACGAAGCAAAGCCAGGACAAAGTCAGGCTTTTGGAGGTTGCCCAGGGTGAACTCCAGCTTTGAAGAGTCTGTAAACTGAAGCGTGCTGTCCACTGAGGGGGTCATTTCAAAACAGGGTGCCTATCTTCCACAGCAAATAAGCACACAAAGTTATACCAATTTTCAAAGGGAAAGTACATGCATGAAACCACAGGCACACTCTTATACCTGCTATCTACTATACAAAAATATATGTCTGCTAGAGAATGTAGTAAAAGCAGTTAGATTAGCAGAGTTTTAAAAAGATTTGGATAATTTCCTAAAAGAAAAGTCCAAGAGCCATTATTAAGATGGACTTGGGAAAATCCACTGCTTATGTCTAGGATAACAAAAAATATATCCACAGAGTGTGTAGATGCGAGTATAATGCCTACGAGTAAGCCCACACAAACGCTTGAGGCAGGAATCGGATTTGGTGGTTAATAAGAAATGGGGACCTGTCGGGGTTTAAGAGCGCACCAACCTGCATAAGATAAGTGCCGTGTGCATTATTGTGTTGCATAAGCGAGAGTGTTGTATAAGTCCTAAGATATATACCATTTTGCGTTCGGTACCTAACCCTTGCCGTTCACTGAATCCAGACTGCCCCAATTTGGCTGCCCCTATCGGACCGACCGTTCACTTGTCTATTAGATTGTAAGCTCTTTGAGCAGGGACTGTCTCTCTTTGTTAAATTGTACAGCGCTGCATAACCCTAGTAGCGCTCTAGAAATGTTAAGTAGTAGTAGTAGTAATTGGATTGAGGGTGGTGGAGGCTGAGTCAATGATTAAGCAAGCAACACGAGTAAGTGATTCACCTTATGAGTGAAATAAATATCATCGTGTTAAATGTATGAGACTCCACCTCACCTTAGATAATTATTATAGCCCTCGTAGGCATTATACTCGCATCTACGTTATTTGTTGATTGGACGGAGTGACGGTCTATAACTGTTTGACAGTATTTCTAGGATAAGCAGCGTAAAATCTATTTTACTGTTCTGGGATCTTGTCAGGTACTTGTGACCTGGATTGGCCACTGTTGGAAACAGGATACTGGGCTTGATGGACCTTCGGTCCGTCCCAGTATGGCAACATCCATGTTCTTAGTTAGTGGAGGTGCATTGCCATGCACAAAGGTTGCATAAACTAGAGTGCAATCTATAAGACAATAATACCTGAAGATGCTGTAACACTATAAGACGTTTGGCCTAACAGAACACATTGCAGCAAATGACATAATTAAATATCTTGAATATTTCCTTGAGCATCCTTTTGAAACTGATGTAGCATACAGGAGCGTTGCACTATCCTTTGCAGGCAGTGGCCAAGAATTTAAAGTACCCTCAGGTTCTAGCAATTTTACAGGTCATAAAGGTCAAGGCGTCATGGCAACATCAAGGCCACAACATTTTGATTTTGCTTGAGATTAGTGGTGCGACACAACACATGGGAGCAGGGAACCAGCGGAGCCGACAGGCACGCGGCTGCTCTCTGCACCCTCCAGCAGCGTTCACCCGGGGCGGACCGCCCCCACCGCCCCACCCTTCCTACACCACTGGAAAGAGTAGAGGCTGGCCAAAGGACAATCCAACACAAGAGGTGGTGCTTTAAAAGATGCTTTATTTGCCACTTGGCTAGAAAGGACCCTACACGGTCTGTGTTTCAGCATTAAAGAGAGCCAGCATTAGGGGTAACAACAGTGTTCAGAAAAGGACACCAAGAAACAAAGAAAATCATGGGGTAATCAGTTCGGGAAAAATTGCTGGCCAAACAGCTCTGCTCGGGAGAGTCCACATGTTTCTTGGTGTCCTTTTCTGAACACTACTGTGACCCCCCAAGGCAGGCATTTTTTAACACTGAAACGCGGACCATGTGGGGTCCTTTGTGTCCAAGCAGCGAGTAAAACATCTTTTAAAGCAACACCTCTTGTGTTGGATTGCCCTTTCGCCAGCCTCTACTCTTTCGTTCCTGTACTGTGCACGTAGAGGTCTTTCCTGTTTGCTGTGCCTATCATTTCATCATACTATAAATATTTAATTATAGCTTGGAGTTAATACTCAAAAGATTATTGTCGTTAATTTCAAGAGTTAACCAGGCAGTGAGCTCTGTGCCTTAAAGCTTTGTGGGATGCCCTCAGTATTTGCAACATCCTTGAAGTGGTTTGGGAAACTTGATTCCACACGTGGAGCGAGTACTGTAGAAATGTCAAATGTTATTACACTTAGCAGTTTTGCAAACGATGTTTCCTGGAAAACATTAATACAGAATGCAAGCCCATACTCACTAATAAATGGGCAAGTGACTTAATCCTTCCTGTGGAACCCAAGACTGAGAAAATAGCTCTTGCTTTCAGTAAATATCAGAGCTGATTAATTTTCTGTTTTTATTAATCACAACAGATGTTAGTTCAGAAATTCCCTGACAATTGCATTAATTAATAACTGTAAGAAAGAAAATAAGTGTGTTCATCTGTTTTTCCAAGGAGGAGAAAAGCATCATGGGAGCAGGCATGGTGGTCATGATAAAAAAAAAGAAAGACTCATTTATTCGTAATTGGTTTCAGTTCCCGATTTGGCTCGTACTTGTGACCTAAATGTATCCAGTTGTTCCTTTTCTTTCTCCTTAGTTTTTGGGTCAGTCCTAATGGTTTAATTCCAGAAAAAATGTCTACCATTTCCTGTAACCTCTGTCTTCCTTCATTCCTGTTTCCCAAATTGTTTTCTTTGCGTGTGTGTGTGTGAGGAACATATAGAAAAATATCTCCATGCTCCCTTCCAAAGAAACAAAGTCAATATTGTTGACAGAGAAAAAGGTTTTGACTGGAGGGGAAGATTTTCGACCCTAGTCATTGATTTGTCTTCACTTTGAGTTTGCAAGGCTTTTTGTTTTTTTTTTTTTAAGTCTGATCACTGTGGTCAAGATTTTGACATGGTGCATGACCCCATTACCCAGGGCTTTGTAAGAGAGAGAAGACAAGAATCCCTATTCATCTTTAAGAAAACAGAGGAAATGGCTGCAGATTAATATCAACTATCTTCCTAATAGCCCAGGCAACTGTATATTGTTAGAAGTTGCAATAGCAGCCAGATATATTCAAATCATTCATATCATTAAGGAAAATATTGCTACATTTATTTGTTGCATTTGTACCCCACATTTTCCCACCTATTTGCAGGCTCAATGTGGCTTACATAGTACCATCAAAGGCGTTTGCCCAGTCGGTGGATAACAAATACAAAGTTGTATAGTGATCATATGAGGTATAAGTGGAGGGTTGGATGAAGGTTGTGTGATGTCCTGTTCAATCATAGTCATGCTGTGTTGGTAGGTGAAGAGGGTTGCGTGGGGTCGTTGGGGTAGGCCTTTTTGAAACTGGATTGTGCCAGGGCAACAGTGTCCAAATCTTCATTTTAAGTAAAGTTTCTAAATTTGTTTTAAACCTAAGTATAGTCTGATTATTTATTTGGATTTTGCTCACACCTTTTTTCAATAGTAGCGCAAGGTGAGTCACATTCAGATACACTGGGTATTTCTCTATCCCTGGAGGGCTCACAATCTAATTTTGTACCTGAGGCAATGGAGAGTTAAGTGACTTACCCAAGATCACAAGGAGCAGCAGTGGGGTTTGAACCGGCCACCTCTGGATTGTAAGATCGGCGCTCTAACCACTAGACCATTCCACTCTCCTTGAAAAACATTCATTAACGTCTTCAAAATTACATTCTAGTAAGGCATAAGATTTTTTTTTTTAAATGCCACTTAACTTGCAGCCGATTCCAAATTGACAAGAACCCCCACCAACATAGTAACATAGTAAATGACGGCAGAAAAAGACCTGCATGGTCCATCCAGTCTGCCCAACAAGATAAACTCATATGTGCTACTTTTTGTGTATACCCTACTTTGATTTGTACCTGTCCTCTTCAGGGCACAGACCATATAAGTCTGCCCAGCACTATCCCCGCCTCCGGCTCTGCCACCCAATCTTGGCTAAGCTCCTTAACATCCATTCCTTCTGAACAGGATTCCTTTATGTTTATCGTGTTTGAATTCCGTTACCGTTTTCATTTCCACCACCTCCCGCGGGAGGGCATTCCAAGCATCCACTACTCTCTCTGGCCAGGTTTTGATACTTCACCAGGGAACAGATTCAAAAACAACAGACTGGCATACTGACTTGCATATAAAATGGCCGCGGATTAATATTGGCATGTTCGCAGCAAAACGTTTCTGATGGCTCTGTAATATCCCCAGCCACGCTAGCTAGGAACATGCATTAGAGCTCAGATCGTTAGTTTTGGAGGCCTTTCAACACAACAGGGCTCATTCCACCATTCCTTGGGCCAACTTTTCCCACCACAGACTGCGAGTGTGTTATTCTAAGTTAAAATGCACCCGCTGACTGTGTCCTTCAAGGTAGGGGCTGAGCAAAGAAGTCATTTACTGGAAAAGGTGTGAGCAAAATCCAAATAAATCAATAAAATTAAAAACAATTACAAAAACAGCAATATATAATTAAGACAACCCTCATCGACCTACCAATCAGAAACATAACCAATTCATCTCGAAAATACCTAAACCTCCACTACCCAAGCTGCAAAGGACTCAAATACAAAGCAACCTACACATCCAGCTTCTCCTATATAAGCACACAACTATGGAACCCATTGCCAAAAGATGTGAAAACAACCTACGACCACCTCAACTTCAGGAAATCACTAAAAACCTACCTATTCAAACAGGCATACCCCACCGACCCAACATAGATACCTACACTCTGCAAGACAGCAAAACCAAAGATCGAAATGGACACTATAACCTTTCTTCTCCTCATCCCCCATTGTGCCTGACACACATGTACCTTATTCAACCACAATATCATCTTGTATTTGTTTCTCTACCGGACTTGGCGAACGCCTTTACGGTACTATGTAAGCCACATTGAGTCTGCAAATAGGTGGGAAAATGTGGGATACAAATGCAACAAATAAAGAATGGGGGGCCCTTTCACTAAGCCGCGTAGGCAACTACATGCGCCCGATGTACATCAATTTTGAGTTACCGCCCAGCTACCGCGTGGTCCTTGTGGTAATTTTCTGGTGTGTGGGTGTTAATCAGGCAGCAGTGTGTTTTTTCTAGCGTAAAAGGTTCCGTAACTCAAATCCTAGGCCACACATCAGGGGTAGGGTGATCACTGAGGGACCCACCCCACAATAGCCAGGCCCCTTGCAGCCAGTCACAGAATAGTAACATAGTAGATGACGGCAGAAAAAGACCTGCATGGTCCATCCAGTCTGCCCAAGACAAACTCATATGTGTATACCTTACCTTGAATTTGTACCTGTCCTTTTCAGGGCACAGACCATATAAGTCTGCCCAGCAGTATTTCCCGCCTCCCAACCACCAGTCCCGCCTCCCATCACCGGCTCTGGTACAGACCGTATAAGTCTGCCCTCCCCTATCCTCGCCTCCCAACCACCACCCCCTCTTCCCCCCAACTGCTCCGCCACCCAATTTCAGCTAAGCTTCTGAGGATCCATTCCTTCTGCACAGGATTCCTCTATGCATATCCCACGCATGTTAGAACTCCGTTACCGTTTTCATCTCCACCACCTCCCGCGGGAGGGCATTCCAAGCGTCCACCACCCTCTCCGTGAAAAAATACTTCCTGATATCTTTCCTGAGTCTGCCCCCCTTCAATCTCATTTCATGTCCTCTCGTTCTACCGCCTTCCCATCTCCGGAAAAGATTTGTTTGTGGATTAATACCTTTCAAATATTTGAACGTCTGTATCATATCACCCCTGTTCCTCCTTTCCTCCAGGGTGAACATGTTCAGGTCAGCAAGCCTCTCTTCATACGTCTTGGAACGTAAATCCCATACCATCCTCGTAGCTTTTCTTTGCACCGCTTCCATTTTTTTAACATCCTTCGCAAGATACGGCCTCCAAAACTGAACACAATACTCCAGGTGGGGCCTCACCAACGTCTTATACAGGGGCATTAAAACCTCCTTTCTTCTGCTGTTCACTCCTCTCTCTATACAGCCTAGCAATCTTCTAGCTACTGCCACCGCCTTGTCGCACTGTTTCGTCGCCTTCAGGTCCTCAGATACTATCACCCCAAGATCCCTCTCCCTGTCCGTGCCTATCAGACTCTCCCCGCCTAACACGTACGTCTCCCTTGGATTTCTACTCCCTAAGTGCATCACTTTGCATTTCTTCGCATTGAATTTTAATTGCCAAACGTTAGACCATTCTTCTAGCTTCTTCAGATCTTTTTTCATGTTTTCCACACCCTCCGGGGTGTCCACTCTATTGGAAATCTTGGTGTCATCCGCAAAAAGGCAAACTTTACCTTGAAACCCTTCGGCAATGTCACTCACAAATATATTGAACAGAATCGGCCCCAGCACCGATCCCTGAGGCACTCCACTACTCACCTTTCCTTCCTCCGAGCGAACTCCATTCACCACCACCCTCTGGCGTCTGTCCGTCAACCAGTTCCTAATCCAGTTCACCACTTCGGGTCCTATCTTCAGGCCGTCTAGTTTATTTAAGAGCCTCCTGTGGGGAACCGTGTCGAAAGCCTTGCTAAAATCTAAGTAGATGACGTCCATAGCACGTCCTTGATTTAATTCTCCTGTCACCCTGTCAAAGAATTCAATGAGATTCGTTTGGCACGATTTCCCTTTGGTGAAACCATGTTGTCTCGGATCTTGCAACTTATTGGCTTCCAGGAAATTCACTATCCTTTCCTTCAGCATGGCTTCCATTACTTTTCCAATAACCGAAGTGAGGCTTACCGGCCTGTAGTTTCCAGCTTCTTCCCTATCACCACTTTTGTGAAGAGGGACCACCTCCGCCGTTCTCCAATCCCTCGGAACCTCTCCCGTCTCCAAGGATTTATTAAACAAGTCTTTAAGAGGACCCGCCAGAACCTCTCTGAGCTCCCTCAGTATTCTGGGGTGGATCCCGTCCGGCCCCATGGCTATCTATGACAAGGCAGAATTGGCGTGTGGAGCCTGAGCTCTTTCATTAAAACTTGGGGGACCATGGGTCAATTTTAGCAGACAATGGAAAAGGTGCTGGTACTCAATACCCCCAAGTACCCCCTCATAAAAAGTTCTATCAGGCGGTAACATCATTCTACGCGCGTAGACCATTACCGCTCAGTTACCGCACGAGACCTTACCACTAGGTCAATGGCTGGCAGTAAGGTCTCAGACCCAAAATGGACATACGGCAATTTTAGTTTTACTGCACGTCCATTTTTGGTATTTTTTACAGGTGCGCTGAAAAATGATTCTGTGCGTGCCCAAATCACGCGTCTACACTACCGCAGGCCAGTGTGGTAATTTCATTTTTTATGTGTACCCACTATGTGTGCTGGAAATTTCCCGCATACGGCGCTAACCGGGCAGTAATGCGCTGATTATTATTGCCCGGTTAATGTGCGAGACCTTACTGCTAAGTCAATGGGTGGTAGAAAGGTCTCAGGCCCAAAATGAACAGGTGCCAATTTTCATCTTGCCGCGTCCATTTTCAGCAACAACAAAAAAAAAGACCTTTTTTGAAGGTGAGCTGAAAAATGAACCTGCGCGTGTCCAATACACGGGTCTACACCAGCGCAGGCCACTTTTTATCGCACCTTAGTAAAAGGACCCCTAGGTCCTAAATGCTATGGGGTCGATCTATCAGCCGGTGATGCTCACCTAGATGTGGGTACAGTGGGTTTTGGGGGCGGTTTGGAGGGCTCCCATTTACCAGCATGTGTAACAGGTGGGGGGGGGGGGCCTGGGTCCACCTGCCTGAAGTCCACTGCACCCACTAACAACTGCTCCAGGGACCTGCATACTGCTGTGATGGAGCTGGGTATGACATTTGAGGCTGGCATACAGGCTGGAAAAATAAGTTTTTAAAGTTCTTTTTTTTTGGTGGGAGGGGGTTAGTGACCACTGGGGGAGTCAGGGGAGGTCATCCCCGATTCCCTCCGGTGGTCATCTGGGCAGTTGGGGCACTTTTTGGGGACTAGTTCGTGAAAAAAAAAAGAGTCCAAAAAAAGTGGCCCAAATTCTCGCTTCTGTCACCCTTCTTTTTTCCATTATCGGCCGAGCGCGCCCATCTCTCCTCAGCCGATAAACACGCCCCAGTCCCGCCTTCACCACACCTCCGACACGCCCCCGTCACCTTTGTTCGTTCCTGCAACAGACTGCAGTTGGAGGCGCCCAAAATCAGCTTTTGATTATACCGATTTGGGTGCCCATGAGAGAAAGGCGCCCATCTCCTGATTTGGGTCGAAATATGGGCGTCTTTCTCTTTCGAAAATAAGCCGGATAGTGTGTGAATGACTTCTCCAGCGTCAATAGCTATTAATTGATGTCTTGTGGTATGGTTCCCTGAAGAAGAATAGCGAAACGGGACCATTGGAATCAACACGCAAGCTGGAGTCTATCGTAGAAAGATAAGTTCATGTGTTTATTTGACCCTTTGACTTTACTAACGATTTTGACACACGAGGATCTGTTGCATGACATAAGGAGCCTAAACAATAAAGAAGATACTAATCTATGGGGGGGTTTTAGTCGATGATGACTTTTTCTGCGTGCTATCAATGATTGGGATGTGATGCCGCAGTAGTTGAGACTTTTTCCCCCTATTTAACGTAGACACTTTGTAACTGCTAGTTTGATTTTTTTGAGGATATCAATATTCAGCCAGCAGTATTTTTTGATCTGTGTGTGGTATTTATAGAGCACAAAGCTCACCATTCAAGGGTTCCCAGTTCAAATTTCACTAATGGCTCTTGGGATGTTGGGCAAATCACTTAACCTTCCATTGCCTCGCTACTAAGTTAGATTGTGAGCCCTCCAAGTATAGGGAAATATCTAGTGTACCTGAATCTAACTTGCTTTGAGTTACTAGTGAAAAAGGTGTGAACAAATCCCTAATAAATGCAATATAATGTTTGTGATGTGGAGGGACATTTTTTTGATATGACATCTAAATTCAATTGTGGACATTTTGCTGAAAAAGTCCAAAAATTAAGTGGCAAGTATAGTGAAATTGGAACCAGAAAAAAAATCTATCTTTTTACTTTGTGAAAAGGCCATTTCCTAGATGTTTTGTGCTCACTGTGTTGTTCTTTAGTGATCATTATCGGGGGGAAAAAGTCCAAGGGAAAAATGCACAAAAACAAGCCATTGGGATATATGAGGGGCTAGACAGACATCCCAACAGAGTAGTAGGGAACCCCAGGGGGTATTGCAGTGGAATTGACCTAAAAGCTCCCAGGTACACATCTCACCATCGCTCCCTTATATTGTATAGTGCATAAGTACATAAGTATTGCCATACTGGGACAGACCAAAGGTCCATCGAGCCCAGCATCCTGTTTCTAACAGTGGCCAATCCAGGTCACAAATACCCGGCAAGATCCCAAAAAAGTACAAAACATTTTATACTGCTTACCCCAGAAATAGTGGATTTTCCCAAGTCCATTTAATAATGGTCTATGGACTTTTCCTTTAGGAAGCCGTCCAAACCTTTTTTAAACTCCGCTAAGCTAACCGCCTTTACCACATTCTCTGGCAACGAATTCCAGAGTTTAATTACAATGTTGAATGAAGAAAAATTTTCTCCGATTGGTTTTAAATTTACTACATTGTAGCTTCATCGCATGCCCCCTAGTCCTAGTATTTTTGGAAAGCGTGAACAGACACTTCCCATCTAGCCGTTCAACTCCACTCATTATTTTATAGACCTCTATCATATCTCCCCTCAGCCGCCTTTTCTCCAAAGCTGGAGCCCCAGCCGCTTTAGCCTTTCCTCATAGGGATGTCGTCCCATCCCCTTTATCATTTTCGTCGCCCTTCTCTGCACCTTTTCTAATTCCACTATATCTTTTTTGAGATGCGGCGACCAGAATTGAACACAATATTCGAGGTGCGGTCGCACCATGGAGCGATACAAAGGCATTATAACATCCTCATTTTTGTTTTCCATTCCTTTCCTAATAATACCTAACATTCTATTTGCTTTCTTAGCCGCAGCAGCACACTGAACAGAAGGTTTCAACGTATCATCGACGACGACACCTAGATCCCTTTCTAGGTGTCGTCGTTGATGAGCCCTCCAAAACCCACCAAAAACCTACTGTACACCACAACAATAGCCCTTATGACTATGGTGACCATAGCGTTTAAATATCTTATGCATTTACAGGGAAAGTTGTCAATGTGGGCTACTATTAAGAGGGTTTATTTTACTATTAACTCCAGGTCTCGTTGCATAAAATGGAACCCTTCAAACAGCATGTTAGTGGTAAAATAACACATCTTAAGAGTAGCCCATAATGATAACTTCTCTGCTTACTGTAAAGAGTTTCATTCTTTGGTAACCAGAGCTAATATTGTGATGTCATAATGTTTCACTCCACCAACGCCTAAGAAGAATCCTCATCCATGATGTCACAATGGCTTTATTTCCCTATATTGGGCTCACTTTTATTACATATAGCAGTGGTTTCGATTTCTAGAGACATCTCTCTTTTAATTACGTGAAGAAGCTGTCAATTGGGCTGCTGGTAGCACATGTTATTTTACTGTTAACCCCATTTCTTAGTAATTATGTCTCACAAATTAGTAGTAAACTAACCCATCTTTAATGATAGCCCATGTTGCTAACTTTCCCCTTTAAAAGTTATAAAGCAGGCCATGCTGTTCAATATTGACCTCACTGAGTTTTCTCAGAAAAAAAAGTATCTTCACCACTGAAGTGCAGTTCCACAGATACGAATAATTTCACAGCATTAAAGTAACAGGTCAAGGCACAGCATATTGAAAGGGGCAGACAAGAAGGGTATCGCTTCCCTTGTCTGCTTGCAATCAGATGTCAGCTGTCAAGCCTAGTAATGTATGTACTGGGGAATGTGCATTAGGCGTCATTAGGGGCCTGCGCCGCAAAAGATATAGGAAGGAAATAAATCAGAAAGTTAGAGAAAGAATAGACTTATCGCCTTACACTGAGGAATAGTTGTATTTAAAGAGAATGGCAGGCTAGGAAACGACTACAGTACTCAGCTATACATATACAGGGCAGGGGCGTAGCCAGACTTCGGCGGGAAGGGGGGGGGTCCAGAGCCCGAGGTGAGGGGGCACATTTTAGCCCCCCTCCTGGCACCGACGACTCCCCCCCCCCCCCCGCCACCATTGCCGACACCCCCATCCCCCCACCGCCAGCACCACCAACAACAACTTTGAGCCCCCCCGCCCGCGGTCGCCTACCTTTGCTGGCGGGGTACCCCAACCCCCGCCAGCCGAGGTCTTCTTCTTCCTTCGTTCTGTTCCTGAGTCTGATGTCCTGCACTGACGTCAAACTCACAGAAACAGAACGAAGCCTTGCGATCTGCAGGGTTCGTTCTGTTTCTGTGAGTTTTGAGGACGTCAAGACTCAGAAACAAAACAAAGGAAGAAGACTTTGGCTGGCGGGGATCGGGGTCCCCCACCAGCAAAGGTAGCAGACGGCAGCGGCGGGTTGGCAGCGGGAGTTGAGAGGGTCGTCGGCAGGGGGATCCAGGGCCAAATCTACGGGGGCCCAGGCCCCCGTGGCCCCATAGTAGCTACACCTCTGATACAGGGTAATTCTATAAAGAAGGTTCCGAAATCTAGGCAACATATATGCAGGTAAATGACCAGAATACTGACATAAGACATGTAAATGCTGGAAATCCATCTACACAGTTTTCTGTAACAATGCAGATATTTATTTATTTATTACATTTGTATCCCACATTTTCCCACCTATTTGCAGGCTCAATGTGCCTTGCATGGTACCAGAGAGGCGCTTGCAGACTCCGGTGTAAACAAATACAGAGTGATGATGTGGTAAGAATAAAGTTCATGTGGTCCAGCCACATAAGGGAATCGTAAAACATCGGACTGAACATCAATTTGACCCAAGATATCACGTTTAGAATATTCGCTTTGAACAAAATCAACAGTGGTCCCGTGATTTTATTTATTTATTTTATTTATTTATTTGCTACGCTTGTATCCCACACTTTCCCACCCACCTGCAGGCCCAATGTGGCCCACACAGCACCGGAGAGGCGCTTGCAGACTCCGGTGTAAAAACAAACACAAAGTGATGTTGTGGCAAGAACAAAGCCCACGTGGCGCAGCCACACAAGGGAATCGCACAACGGAACCCACATCACTTTTCATCCAATTTAGTTAGAGGTCCTTTTACTAAGGTGTGCTGAAAATGGCCTGTGGTAGTGTAGGCGCATGTTTTGAGCGTGCGCAGATCCATTTTTCAGCATGCCTGCAAAAAATGCTTTTTTTTTTTTAAATTTTTGCCAAAAATGGATGTGTGGCAAAATCAAAATTGCCACCTGTCCATTTTGGGTCTGAGACCGTACTGCCAGCCATTGACCTAGCAGTAAAGTCTCACGCAGTAACTGGACGGTAATGACCTATGCACTTCTAATGCCACTTGGCGTGCGTCCGATATGTGCGTCCGATAATAAAATTCGGACGTGCGTATCGGAATCACGCCAAAAATGAAATTACCGCAAGAGCCACGCGGTAGCCGGGCGGTAACTCCATTTTGGCGCGTGCTGGACGCACGCAGACACTTATGCGGCTTAGTAAAAGGGCCCCATAATTTTTCCGTGCTACAGAAGCTGAAACTCTTTCTCCCATGGAAATAATGTCCTTTTTTGGAGGGAGGCTTATGTTTCTCTCCCCCCCCCCCCCACCATCCAATTTGACTTATTTTCAAACTTGTGTTGTTTTACCAGTTTTCCCCTTGTGCTTTCATCCCATTCTTTTAAATTTTCAGATAGGTATTTTGCCCTCAGACAGACTAATATTCTCAACTCCTTTTGTAATATTCTTTCTAATGTCTGTTGGGTTGGAAAGAATAACAATGTAAACATACACTATCCCAATTGTAAAGGCCTCAAGTACAAGACCTCTTATGCATCCAATTTCTCCTTCACAGGGAGCCAACTATGGAATGCCCTACCCAGATCCATTTGCTCAATCAACGATTATCTATCCTTCCGGAAATCACTGAAAACCCATCTATTCAAGCAAGCTTACCCAAATGAGCTGACCTAACCTTATGAGCCCTATACCCAACACCTGATCACTCGACCACGACTATGATTTAGACCACATCTTCCACCAACTCTCCCTAAGCTATCCCTCAAACTACGACCTCTCCCACCCTCTTACCCCTTGCTTATCTCTATCTTCCCTCCTGTCTCTCCTACCCCTTATCACCCTCCCATCCCATCTACATATCTCCATCATTATTCTGTTATACCACAGCTTGTACTCCCTCTACAATACATAGTAACATAGTAACATAGTAGATGACGGCAGAAAAAGACCTGCACGGTCCATCCAGTCTGCCCAACAAGACAACTCATGTGTGCTACTTTTGTGTATACCCTACTTTGATTTGTACCTGTGCTCTTCAGGGCACAGACCGTATAAGTCTGCCCAGCACTAGCCCCGCCTCCCAACCACCGGCTCTGGCATAGACCGTATAAGTCTGCCCAGCACTATCCCCGCCTCCCACCACCGGCTCTGGCACAGACCGTATAAGTCTGCCCAGCGCTATCCCTGCCTCCCAACCTCCAGTCCCGCCTCCCACCACTGGCTCTGGCACAGACCGTATAAGTCTGCCCCGCACTATCCCCGCCTCCCAACCTCCAGCCCCGCCTCCCACTACCGGCTTATGCGGTCTATGCCAGAGCCATTACTATGTAAGCCGCACTGAACCTGCCTCGAGTGGGAAAGCGCGGGGTACAAATGTAACAAATAAATAATTGAATACCCCAGAATTGTGCTGTCCTAGTTTAATTAACTCAGGGTAAGTCAAAACTACTACTACTACTACTACTACTATTTAGCATTTCTATAGCGCTACAAGGTGTACGCAGCGCTGCACAAACATAGAAGAAAGACAGTCCCTGCTCAAAGAGCTTACAATCTAATGTGTTTCGTATTGTGTGTTATTGCGTGTATGTGTGTTGTGTTTCGTATTGTGTGTATGTGTTATTGCGTGTATGTATGTGTGTTGTGTTTCATATTGTGTGTGTGTTATTGCGTGTATGTGTGTTGTCCAGCAAATCTTCTCCAGAGGTTTACAGGGCAATAACTGCCATCACCAGGTATCCCCCAAGATCTGCATTACATACAAATTACAAATCCACTTACGAATTTTTATTATCACAACCTAACTTTAACAGAAACACATGACTTATCGTCTAGAGATTATGTCAAAAACCATTGCTGGGTTCAAATCTGTCAAAAACAATAATTATATATAACTATGCAACCAAGGATGTTCACAAGACGTACACAACATAGTAAATGACGGCAAATAAAGACCTGAACGGTCCATCCAGTCTGCCCAAGAAGATAAACTCATTTTACTTTGATTTGTCCTTGCAATTCTCAGGGCACAAGGGGGCGCTTTTTCAATGACGAGCCAGCCCCTTGTGATGATATACGCTAGGGATATGGAGATCACTGTTCCCTGGTCTTTACAAGTGCTTAGTACTATGAATTAACAGCAATTTCAAAGGTAATGGTAGTCCTTTAGTAGCAAGATTTATACTTTGCCCAACGACCATGGTACAATAAAAATGTATAACAACAACAAAAAAACTCAGCATAAACACGCAAGGTGTAAACCATAGACCCCAAACCAAAACAAATGAAACAGAAACCCAGATGTACTCGGACCTTCTGTCCAGCTCAAGATCCGGATAGTGGCACTGAATATCCGTGTTTCATTTCGCCTTCGAGGCCAACATTTGAAAACAATGCCAAACATAACGACTGAATATTAACCTATTATTTCTTTTCCTCTGAGGGGTCGATATTCAGCTAGCAGCGCTCAGGGCTTGCTGCCAGCATTACACCTGAAAATTCAGTGCCAGACCATGACCTTATTCACTATGAATATACATGTGTCAGGTCCAGAAGGTCCCTGCTGAACATGATCCAACTCCAGTTTAGAGTAGAAACAGAGGTTGACTCAGTCAGAGGCATTTAAATATAGCAAAACAGTAACCTGGCTTGTATTTCTGCATGGTAAAACTGTATAGGTACAATGCCAGCACGATCCAGGCCGAGTTATTTAACCTATCTAATCTTGTTCCACTCTCCAGGCCTTCGCCTATAGCAGTCCAGGCCTCACATTCAAAACCAATGTCCTTTTAGAGGGTTTTTTTCCACATCCGTCATCTACCAAACCGAGTAAGGTGTCTGGCTTAGAGGGGCCCTCCAGCAACTTGGGCCACACCTCTTATCCTTCCCCAAGGTCCACAATGAGCTCAAAATTGTAACAACCAGGGCTTTTTTTGAGGGGGTACTGAGTACCGGCACCTTTTCCACTGTCTGCTAAAATTGACCCATGGTTTTCATATTTTAATGAAAAAGCTCAGGTTCTACATACAAATTCTGCCTTGTCATAGATTCTGTGTCTGGTTTCAGGGGGCCTGGATGTTGTGGGGTGGGTCCCTCAATGATCACTCCATCCCTGAAGGGTGGCCTGGCATTTGAGTGCCGGCACCTTTTTTGTTAGACAAAATGCACTGGTAACAACTCACAGATAGAGTTGTGCCACGGCCCCCTCCTCACCCCAGTGGGGAAAATGCACTTTTATGTACACCGACAGGCCCTCCTTTTCTTGTTGCTATCAAGGTTCACTGTTATTCATGAATTATAAGTAGCACCGTTCTCTTCCTTCCCTTTCAAACACAGTTCATGAACACACAAAGCAATTATAATGTTCTCAGTCTCAACCCTTTACCTTTCAGCCTCTTCCCAATATCTTCACAGAGACTGAAGGTGACCTTCATCTTTACCAGCACTAACACCTGGTAACCTCCCACACAGGTCTGGGCTGAGATAATTATCTGTTGTCTATCCTCCTGCTATAGAAACCCCTTCCTCCCTTTTGAACCAAGGCAGAGAACCAGGATGCAAGGAGCCCTTTCAATTGTTCACCTTTCGTTCCAGCCAAGACAGAAATGTCCATAAGTTCTTCCTCCTCACCTTCCGCTCTCTCCAGCTCCTCTCTTCCCTCCTCCTCTGTTTGCCAGTCCTTGGGCTCCTCCTTAGGGCCCTCCAGCTGTCTCATATCCTCATGATTGGACTTCCCCAGCCCAGCCTCCCTTTCACCCTTAGGATTCTGGGAATTTTAGTGTGGGGAATGCATCAGACCTATTAGGTGACCTATCTAAGGACTGCTGGGAATTGTAGTCTTTTGGCCTCGCTGGCAAGGGGTAATAACTATTCTCTCTGAAAGGAGCACAGTTTCTGTGCCATGGCCTTCTAGTTCTGTACTTCTATGAAGTTTCAGGGTAAAAACTGGCCCTCTTTTCATCTCTGAGGGCTGCAAATGCTTGCTTGAGGCTGTAGGCAAAACCTTTCTAGCAGCAAGGCAACCAGCCAATGGCCTGAAGGTAGAGCTCCAGCCCACAGTTAGAAGAGACTCCAGTTCAAAGCCATCCAGAACGCTTTCTGCCCAGACAACACACTAATGTTTACATGCCCTGCCCTCATTGTATGCAATCTCTTTATGCATTTTCTTTGTAGCTGTCTTGAAAACAAGAACATTTTGGTGATCCTTAAGGGTCAGGTGGAGAACCACCAATATAATGGAGTTTACTTCTAGCTACAGAATTGAAATTTATTTTATAGTTATATTTGTACCCCATGCTTTCCCACTCATGAAAAGAATAAGACCATTCTTCCCAAGATCCGTCTTTCGCTGCCTAGTGCAATCCCTCGTACTCAGCCACCTGGATTACTGCAACTCACTATACGCAGGTTGCAAAGAGCAAATACTGAGGAAACTTCAAACAGCCCAGAACACAGCAGCCAGACTCATCTTCGGAAAACCAAAATATGAAAGTGCAAAACCCTTACGAGAGAAGCTACACTGGCTTCCACTCAAGGAACGCATTACTTTTAAAGTATGCACGTTAATCCACAAAATCATTCACGGTGAAGCTCCAGCCTACATGCCTGAGTTAATAGACCTACCACCCAGAAGCGCCAAAAGATCATCCTGAACCTTCCTCAACCTCCACTTCCCTAATTGCAAGGGCGTAAAATACAAGACGCTACACGTGTCAACCTTTTCTCACGTGGGCACGCAGTTCTGGAACGCACTGCCGCGCAACCAGAGAACGATCTACGAGCAAACCTCCTTCCGCAAACTACTGAAGACCCATCTTTTTGAAAAAATTTACGGAAAGAACCAAAACACATAAAGTCCACACTCACTGTTCACTAATGCATCAATACATCCACTTCTGAACTCTCATCCCCCGTAATCTCACCTCACTCATACCTTTACTCACAGAAATATATATACCATACATAATGCCCTTTTAACTTCCCGCTGTCTCCTTCCAATGTTTCAAGGTTTTGTTCCAGTGTTATATTCCTTAACAATACTTTGATTGTCTCGCATAACTCTTCACAAAGTAATCCATAACCAAGTTGTAACAAATTGTATTTCCATCATTCATATCGTATTATAAGCCACACTGAGCCCGCAAAAAGGTGGGAAAATGTGGGATACAAATGTAATAAACAAAACAAAATGGCAGGCTCAATGCGGCAATGGAGAGTTAAGTGACTTGCCCAGAGTCACAAGGAGCTGCCTGTTCCTGAAGTGGGAATTAAACTCAGTTCCTCAGGACCAAAGTCCACCACCCTAACCACTAGGCCACTCCTCCACTGTTGCTACTGTTTGAGATTCTACATGGAATGTTGCTATTCCACTAGCAACATTCCATGTAGAAGTCGGCCCTTGCAGATCACCAATGTGGCCGCGCAGGCTTCTGCTTCTGTGAGTCTGACGTCCTGCACGTATGTGCAGGACGTCAGATTCACAGAAACAGAAGCCTGCGCAGCATTCTACATGGAATGTTGCTAGTGGAATAGCAACATTCCATGTAGAATCTCCAATAGTATCTATTTTATTTTTGTTACATTTGTACCCTGCGCTTTCCCACTCATGGCAGGCTCAATGCGGCTTACATGGGGCAATGGAAGGTTAAGTGACTTGCCCAGAGTCACAAGGAGCTGCCTGTGCCTGAAGTGGGATCAAACTCAGTTCCTCAGGACCAAAGTCCACCACCCTAACCACTAGGCCACTCCTCCACTGTTAGCCGCAGGCTTGCTGAAACTGCTCTTGATCGAGTTGTTGTGGTACGTCATCATTTAACAATGTTCAGAATCATCATTCCCTATAGATAAAATGACCTGCAATTAACGCAGCCTGATCATGGAATAAGCCAGAATTACTAAGCAGCATGATGTGTTAAATCCTATATCTATCCATGGTGCAACTTTGCATAGTACCCTTAATGCATTAACCCTAACTGAAGAAAAATCATTTATTTCCATCCTCTTTTCAGCCCGAAGACTGTAATAAAAATGGCAGGGTATGGAATTAATTTGATAAATCAGTAGCGTTTACAGTAGATATAGAATTAAGTACCTGACGGATGATGCTAACCTTTCATCCCACAAAGGGGCTCGTGTTGTGCTCCCCACACAAGTTTTCCATCTTGGAGCCGCAATGAATGGATGTCAGGACTTAACACTGGGAGATATTCAGGGCCATAATCCAAAGGGGTGCCCAAGTTATCCTGAGGACGTCCTCGTGGGACGTCCTGGCGAAGGGGCAGGTAAACACATATTATCGAAACAAGATGGGCATCCATCTTTCGTTTCAATAATATGGTCGGGGAAACCCAAATCACGAAATTTAGGTCGACCATAGAGATGGTCGTCCTTAGAGATGGTTGTCCCCGATTTTCGGCGATAATGGAAACCAAGGACGCCCATCTCAGAAATGACCCAAACCCTTTGGTCGTGGAAGGAGCCAGCATTTGTAGTGCATTGGTCCTCCTGACATGCCAAGACACCAACCGGGAACCCTAGAGGGTACTGCAATGGACTTCAGAAATTTCTCCCAGGTGCATAGCTCCCTTACCTTGTGTGCTGAGCTCCCCAAAACCCACTCCCCACAACTGTACACCACTACCATAGCCCTTATGGGTGAAGGGGGGCACCTACTTGTGGGTACAGTGGGTTTGTGGTGGGTTTTGAAGGGCTCACATTTACCACCACAAGTGTAAGAGGTGTGGGGGGGGGATGGGCCTGGGTCCGCCTGCTTGAAGTGCACTACGGTACCCACTAAAACTGCTCCAGGGACCTGAATACTGCTGTCATGGAGCTGGATATAATATTTGAGGTTGGCATAGAGGCTGGAAAAATATTTTAACATTTTTTTTAGGGTGGTAGGGGGTTAGTGACCACTGGGGGAGAAAGGAGAGGTCATCCCCGATTCCATCCGGTGGTCATCTGGTCATTTAGGGCACGTTTTTGTGGCTTGGTCATAAGACAAAAAGGACCAGGTAAAGTCGTCCAAGTGTTCATCAGGGACGCCCTTCTTTTTTCCATTATCGGTCGAGGACGCCCGTGTGTTAAGCAGTCCCGCCTTCGCTACGCCTCTGACACGCCCCGTGAATTTTGGTCATCCCCGCGACGGAAAGCAGTTGAGGACGCCCGAAATTGGCTTTCGATTATGCCGATTTGGGCGACCCTGTGAGAAGGACGCCCATCTTGCGATTTGTGTCGAAAGATGGGCGCCCTTCTCTTTCGAAAATAAGCCTGTTTGCCATGTTAACAAATTCTGGAAACAGTTGTACAGAAGATGTGCCACATGGCTTTTGAAGGCAGGATCCAGGACTGAACGAGAAGTCTGGGAATCTTTGGGGACAAATATAGCCCGAGGGGGCAGTGGAAACAAAGCAAGGCATGGTAGGTCTTCAGTTTCCCATGAATATCATATGTACTGCTCCGGCCATAAGTTGTGCTGAATCGGCTCTACTGCTTCAGTGGTGGGCACAGATGTGTGATGAACTGACAGATCAGGGTCCTTGGGTCAACCAGGAGTAAATTGGGGGCAGATGATTTCAGAGATTCAGCTTATTTTTAGAAAACCATTGCTCTGAACCATGTTGACTGTGTCTCATGAGAAACATTTTATCTTACATGCTGGAGAAGAAAAAGTACATGTCTATATAAGAGGGTGCTGGTATATTATAAATTTTGCCCTGCTCATGGATTGCCGGAGCTTCGGGTAGCTGGTCCTTTCTAAAGCAATTATATCAACAGCCTCCCCTTAATTAAGAAAGCAAACTGCTACTAAGTAAATCGAAGGATATTATTAGGAATTATTAGGAAAGGGATAGAAAATAAGACAATAATATAATGTCTCTGTTTCGCTCCATAGTGTGATCTCGCCTTGAGGCAATTCTGGTTGCCTCATCTCAGAAAACATATAGCAGAAATAGAAAAGGCTCAAAGAAGAGCACCCAGAATAAATTAAGGGGATGAAACGCCTCTTATATGGGGAAAGACTTGAGAGGTTAGGGCTCTTCAGTCGGAAAAGAGACACCTAAGAGGGGATATGAACAGATAAACATGAATTGATTGTTTACGCTTTCAAAGGGCAAATATTAGGGGACACAATGAGGTTACAAATAGAAGAAAATATTATTTCACTCAAGGAATAGTTAAGCTCTGGAACTCATTGCCAGAGGATGTGGTTACAGCAATTAGTGTATCTGGGTTTAAAGAAGGTTTGAACAAGTTCCTGGAGGAAAAGTCCATAACCTCCTACTAAGGTAGATATGAGTAAAGCCACTATTTATCCCCGGGATTGTGATCTTGGAATCTTGCTACTCCTTGGGATTGTGCTGGATACTTTCAGGCTTATTTTCGAAAGGGATCGCCGGCGATCTTCCGGCACAAATCGGGAGATCGCCGGCGATCTCTCAATCCCGGCCAAATCGGTATTATCGAAAAGCCGATTTTGGCCGGCTTCAACTGCTGTTTCGTCGTGATGCCGGCCAACCTTCAAGGGGGCGTGTTGGTAGGGTAGTGAAGGCGGGACGAGGGGCGGGGTGGGGCACGGGTACCAGATGGCTGGCTTCGCCTTATAATGGAAAAAAAGAGGCCGGCTCGAATTAGCATTTCGCTGGCTGGACTTGGTCCATTTATTTTTAGGACCAAGTCTAGAAAAAGTGCCCCAACTGACCAGATGACCACCTCCCCTTACTCCCCCAGTGGTCACCAACTCCCTCCCACACACACAAAACAAAACTAAAACTTTTTTTGGCAGCCGGTATGCCAGCCTGAAATGTCATACCCAGCTCCTTGACAGCAGTATGCAGGTCCCTGGAGCAGTTTTTAGTGGGTGCAGTGCAGTTCAGGCAGGTGGACCCAGGCCCATCCCCCCTTACCTGTTACACTTGTGGTGGTTAATGTAGAGCCTTCCAAAACCCACTGTACCTGTATGTAGGTGCCCCCCTTCACCCCTTAGGGCTATGGTAATGGTGTAGCATTGTGGCCAGTAGGTTTTGGGGGGGCTAAGCACACAAGGTAAGGGTGCTATGCACCTAGAAGCTATTTTTGTTTTGTTTTTTATTTTTTGTAAGTGCCCCTTAGGGTGCCCGATTGGTGTCCTGGCATGACAGGGGGGCCAGTGCACTACAAATGCTGGCTCCTCCCATGGCCAAATGCCTTGCATTTCGCTGGGTTTGAGATGGCCGGGTCCGGTTTCCATTATGGCTGAAAATCGGAGCCGGCCATCTCATCTAAACCCGGCGATCCTATTCTAAACCCGGCGAGCGATTTGGCCGGCGCCAAGCGTATTTCGAAAATACGCTTGGCTCCACCCGCTTACGGCGCCGGCCCCGAAGATGGCCAGCCATCGATTTCGCCGGTGCCATTCGATTATGCCCCTCTTTGTGAACTGGATTAGCCACTGTTGGAAGCAGGATACTGGGCTAGATGAACCATGGGTTTGACCCAGTATGGCTATTCTTACGTTCTTCAGGGAAGTCTGATTGTGACGAGCTAAAACTAATTTGCCCAGACAATGATGTCCGTGGTTGCTAACTGGATCCTGTAATCTTGCTTGTAGCAGTTGTATGTGTCTAACGTGTGATGCTGTAGCTGTTTTACATGCTAATCCACCCCTCTCTGCTTCAGCACAACAAAAAAAATTTGGAACCCAAACATGGAAACACAGATTATGTCAGAATATAAAAACTGTTTGGTCTACCCACTCTGCTCAAACAATGACGGAAAGATTAATCTTTCTATCGCTTGGTTCTTTGTGTGTAATCTAATCCATACCTAACCTCCACTGGGAATTTGTGGTGTTGTTAATCCCTTGCAACCCTGCAGGCAGAAAACCTTTCGCACTCAGCTTGCGCATTAACGTCAACAATGCCCAGGTCAGGAAAACAGGGCTGATTTCTCTCACAAATAAGTAAAGTTGTCTTGAGCAAGGACGGCGATCTGTTCACCAAACGTGCATATACGCATTTCAGTCTGCCGAGCTGGCGTTTGGTGGCGGTGTAAGCAGAGGTGCCCTGACATAACTGGCTACAATCCACCACAGCTTGGAAGTCAACCCCAGGATCAGGGAAGGAATCCAAGAAACCTGGTGTGGGAGGTGTGGATGTAAAATCATAGTCGAATGTTCCATTCAAAACAAACACTCTCCGGTCTGTGGGCGTTTAAATACTGGAAGAAAAGCAGATGGATAATGAAATTCTAGTGGCAGCTGTTCAATATGTCCTATCTTATAACTTAGATAGACTGCTCAGCTACCAAAATATTTAAGTTACTTGACTCTGCACATAGAGGAACATTTAAACCAGCCCCTTCCTTCCATCCAAAATAACACTGACTGAATATCTAGCAGTACATTATCAGGAGAGAGAGGAGAAATAGTCCAATGCTTAAAGCAGCATGGTGGGATGCAGAGACGGCAGGGTTCCAATCCTGCCAGCTGTCCTTTGGGCCTAGCATTTGTTATGCTATAAGCTCTCTCAGGATAGGGGAAATACCTGGATAACATTTACTGTGTGCTGCTCCTGACAAGGCGTGATTCTACATTAAACAGTTAAAAAAAATTTTTTTGATATATCCTCATCTCTCACCCTCACAGGGTTAAAGAGGGTCCATGCAGTCTGGGAACTGAGGGACCCTTTTACTAACGGGAATTAAGTCCTTAACATGCAGTTAGTGCAAGGAAAGAAGTTATTGTAGAAAAGTGTTAAAGCATTTGGAGATATTTTGCTTACTTGCACACAATAACTCATGCATACAGTTCAACCTTCTCCTACTTATCTACAAATGCACTCGAGCTGCAGCCCCCTCATTACCTCTCTACTCTCATCTCCCCTTACGTTCCTACCCGAAACCTCCACTCACAGGACAAATCCCTCCTCTCAGTACCCTTCTCCACCACCGCCAACTCCAGGCTCCGCCCTTTGTGCCTCACCTCACCCTATGCGTGGAATAAACTCCCTGAGCCCATACGCCAAGCCCCCTCCCTGCCCATCTTTTTTTTGTTGTTACATTTGTACCCCACGCTTTCCCACTCATGGCAGGCTCAATGCGGCTTCCATGGGGCAATGGAGGGTTGAGGGTTAAGTGACTTGCCCAGAGTCACAAGGAGCTGCCTGTGCCTGAAGTGGGAATCGAACTCTGTTCCCCAGGACCAAAGTCCACCACCCCCTAACCACTAGGCCACTCCTCCACTGTTGCTACTATTTGAGATTCTACATGGAATGTTGCTATTCCACTAGCAACATTCCATGTAGAAGTCGGCCCTTGCAGATCACCAATGTGGCCGCGCAGGCTTCTGCTTCTGTGAGTCTGACATCCTGCACGTACGTGCAGGACGTCAGACTCACAGAAACAGAAGCCTGCGCAGCCTTCTACATGGAATGTTGCTAGTGGAATAGCAACATTCCATGTAAAATCTCCAATAGTATCTAGTTTATTTTTGTTACATTTGTACCCTGCGCTTCCCCACTCATGGCAGGCTCAATGCGGCTTACATGGGGCAATGGAGGGTTGAGTGACTTGCCCAGAGTCACAAGGAGCTGCCTGTGCCTGAAGTGGGAATCGAACTCAGTTCCTCAGTTCCCCAGGACCAAAGTCCACCACCCCTAACCACTAGGCCACTCCTCCACATCTTCAAATCCTTACTCAAAGCCCACCTCTTCAATGTCCCCTTCAGCACATAACCATTATACCTCTATTCAGGTAATCTAGACTGCCCCAACATGACATTTGGTCCATTAGATTGTAAGCTCCGTTGAGCAGGGACTGTCCTTCTTTGTTAAATTATACAGCGCTGCGTAACCCTAGTAGCGCTTTAGAAATGTTAAGTAGTAGTAAGTAGTAGTAGTAATTAAAAATATATATATTTCTAGGAGGCGGCGTGGCGTGGGCGATGAATGGGCTCAGAAGCATTACCCAACTAGTGAATTCTACTTAGTGCAGGCTAATTGGCTAATGTAGAGTTAACGCAGGAACAATTAAATTAGGGCCGCATTCAGTAAATGACGCTGAAAAGTAGATGCCGGGGAAAATTCACACTCAGTGCTATTCTCTCAAGGGCGCTCTGGGCTAAGCAATCTTTACAGAACAGCGCTTAGGGCTCGATTCTATATATGACGCCTGAAAATTCCGTGCGGGAAAAAAATACGCCTAAGCATCTCAAAAAAGATATAGTGGAACTAGAAAAGGTACAGAGAAGGGTAACAAAGATGAAGGGAATGGAATGACTTCCCTATGAGGAAAGGCTGAAATGGTTTGGGCTCTTCAGCTTGGAGAAAAGATGGCTGAGGGGAGATATGATGGAGGTATATAAAATACTGAGTGGAGTGGAACGGGTAGACGTGAATCGCTTGTTTACTCTTTCCAAAAATACTAGGACTAGGGGACACACATTGAAGCTACAAAGTAGTACATTTAAAATAAATCCGAGAAAATATTTCTTCACTTAATGTGTAATTAAATTCTGCAATTCGTTGCCAGACAATGTGGTAAAAGCAGTTAGCTTAGCGGGGTTTAAAAAAAGAAAAGACCATAAACCATTATAAAAATGGACTTGGGGAAAATCCACTGCTTATTTTTATTTATTCATTTATTGCATTTGTATCCCACATTATCCCACCTATTTGCAGGCTCAATGTGGCTTGCATAGTTTTGTTAATATAGTCATTGCAGGGTGACAGATCCATTTAATATTGTGCCAATGTTAAGTAAGGATAGAAGGAAGAAGGAAAGGGGTGATTAAGGTAGTTATAGTAGGTGGGCTATCTTGACTGAGTGGGTTGTCGGGTGGATTAGTGTGACTGTTAGTTCTCATTGTATGCCTTGTTGAAGAGATATGTCTTCAGAGATCTGCGAAAAGTAGTTGTTTCGTTGATTGTTCTCAGGTCTGTAGGCAATGCATTCCACAGTTTCATGCCCAAGTACGAGAATGTAGTATCGTGCATCTGTTTGTACTTTAGTCCTTTACAACTGGGGAAGTGCAGGTCAAGGAATTTGCGGGATGCTCTTGTGGCGTTTCTTGGAGGTAGGTCTACGAGGTTTAGCATGTAGATTGGGGCCTCCGCGTGAATGATTTTGTGTAAAATCGTGCAGATCTTGAACGTTATTTCTGGGATAAGCAGCATAAAATGTATTATACTGCTTTGGTATCTTGCCAGGTACTTGTGACCTGGATTGGCCACTGTTGGAAACAAGATACTGGGCTTGATGCAGTGGCGTTCCTGGGGGGGGCGGTAGGTGCGGTCCGCCCCGGGTGCACGCCGCTGGGGGGGTGCCGTGCGCGCCTGTCCTCCGTTGTTCCATGCTTCTTCTCTGCCCCGGAACAGGTCCGGGGCAGAGAAGAAGCATGGAACAACGGAGGACAGGCGCGTGCGGCACCCCCCCCCCAGCGGCGTGCACCCGGGGGGTTCCTTCGCTGGGGGTGTCCTTTCACCAGGGGGGGTCCGCGCTGCACCCGGGGGGCGGGGCGCATCGGCGATCCGCCCCAGGTGTCAGCCCCCCTAGGAACGCCACTGGCTTGATGAACCTTCGGTCTGTCCCAGTATGGCAACACTCATGTACTTATATATTCTGTAAAGAACACCTAAATTTTATAGAGTAGGCTTACCCCGTGTCCATTTCTTTTTTCCCACCTTTTTACCTGCTGCGGTAAAAGGGAAGTCTGCGTGCAGCAAAAACTCACTTTGCCGCTATCACAGGGCCCTCTTTTACCGCATCAGGTAAACAAGCATAAAAAGTCATTGAAAGTACAAGAGACAACAAATAAGTCAGACATGGAGACAAAGATGACCCGAACATAAGCACCATCCCCGCTAACTAAACCTAAACCCTGCCCTCCCACTGCAAGATCAGTCCGGACCTATGTAAACAATTATTGATTATTAACCGCTCATTAACTCATTTATTTGCATGCAGATCTCAATTTATTTGCAATTTTCAGCACCCAAATTTAAGTGCCATTTATAGAATCCAGGGGTATGCGCCTCCTGCATTAGAGGTGACAGCTGTTTCTGCGTATGCAGATACCGTGTGCTAATGACAAAATTAGTATGTGACCTGCAATGCCATCTATGCCGGATGCAAAGAAGAAATCATAAAGAAACTCCAAACTGCCCAAAACACAGCAGCCAGACTCATATTCGGAAAAACAAAATACGAAAGCGCCAAACCCCTAAGAGAAAAACTCCACTGGCTCCCACTAAAAGAACAAATTGCGTTCAAAGTCTGCGCCTTGGTCCACAAAATAGTTCGCGGTGAAGCCCCGACCTACATGTCAGACCTCATAGACCTGCCAACTAGGAACACAAAAAGATCAGCACGCACATTCTTGAATCTCCACTACCCCAGCTGCAAAGGACTTAAATATAAATCCACATATGTATCCAGCTTCTCCTACATAAGCGCGCAAATATGGAACGTACTACCAAAGGCCATAAAAACAATGCATGACCTAGCAATCTTCCGAAAACTACTGAAAACCAACCTGTTCAACAAGGCATACCACAGAGACCCATCCTAATCACCTGAAAACTAGACTCTGCCTGAACAAACTCTTTACATTGGCCTGACAACCTTCTCAGTTACTAGTGAAAGTTAAACAGCAAGCACTACCACTTTCCTTCTCAGGACGGAATTGACCATTATCGTTTATATCGGAAATGAACTTTCTATACTTGATAATCTAACTTATTCCATAATACACTCGACAATTCAGGAACTTCAATGCATTATCACTTTGTATGCTATTGTACCATGAATGTGTCCTTAATGCAATACCATTTGTAATTCTCGAATATCCGAAATGGCGATCACCATTACAGCCTAATGTAAGCCGCATTGAGCCTGCAAACTGTTGGGAAAATGTGGGATACAAATGCAATAAATAATAATAATAAAATATATTTTTAAAATCCCCCACTGGTGCTGTATTCAATCCTGGGCTAAGTGTGCAGTAGAATCCCATGTTACAATGCATTGAACCCTGATTCTTATACTTTTTATTTATATTTTGGATTTTGTTCACACCTTTTTCAGTAGCAGCTCAAGGTGAGTTACATTCAGGTACTCTGGATATTTTTCTTCCCCAGGAGGGCTCACAATCTAAGTTTATACCTGGGGCAATGGCGAGTTAAGTGACTTGCCCAAGATCACAAGGAGCAGCAGTGGGATTTGAATCGGCAACCTCTGGATTGCAAGACCAGTGCTCTAACCACTAGGCCACTCCTCCAATATAGCAACACTCCATGTAGAATCTCAAATAGTAGCAACATTCCATGTAGACCAACATTCCATGTAGAATCTCAAATAGTTATTTATTTAGATTTTGCTCACACCTTTTTCAGTAGTAGCTCAAGGTGAGTTACATTCAGGTACTCTGGATATCTCTCTGTCCCAGGAGGCCTCACAATCTTGTAGCTGAGGCAATGGAGGGTTAAGTGACTTGCCCAAGATCACAAGGAGCAGCAGTGGGATTTGCCCACCTCTGACTGTCAAGCCTGATGCTCTAACTGCTTGGCTGCTTCTCCACTTTTAGTAAAACAAACCCTGAATTCTTTCCACTGGGGGGATGGGGGCAGAGTGATAAAGAAATGTTTATAAATAAATATAAAAGGACACATTCAGGTCTGAGCCATGTGATGACTCCATAGTATTCCTGAAAGTTGGGTAATTAGCTTTTCCCCTCCACAAACACTATCCAAATGCACAAAACCCTGAAAGTCTTTCTACCCCTTCATTCTTGTACCATGTGGTAGGGTGTGAATTCAGTTTGTTTGGGCAAATCACTTTTATGGCCATATAGCTACAAATTAATCTACATACAATTGGTTTGCATGCACCAACCTCCTAATTCTATAAAGCTCCCCAAAAATTGTGCATGCAACTTAATCAAATAATGAGCCAGTTAGTGCCAATAATTGGCTTTTTAACAAGCAGTTATTGGCACTAATTGAAATCAATTAACATGTACGTGTGTAATTTTGGCTTTGTGATCTGCGCCTACATTTTACGCCTGTCCGCATACAGTTCAAACTCCTCTTATTGACTTACATGTGCATTCACTCTGCAGCTCCTCAGTACCTCTCCACTCATCTCTCCCTACACTCCTCCCCAGGAACTCTCTTCACTGAGTAAATCTCTCTTATCTGCACCCTTCTCCTCCACCGCTAACTCCAGACTCCGTTCCTTTCATCTTGCTGCACCATATGCCTGGAATAAACTTCCTGAGCCGGTACGTCAAGCTCCATCTCTGGCCGTCTTCAAATCTAGGCTAAAAGCCCACCTTTTTGATGCTGCTTTTAACTCCTAACCCTTGCTCACTTATTCAGTACCCATGTTTCATCATTCCCACCTTAGTAATTCCCTTATCCCTTATTTGTCATGTTTGTCTGTCCTAATTAGAATGTAAGCTCTGTTGAGCAGGGACTGTCTCTTCATATCCAGTGTACAGTGCTGCGTACGTCTAATAGCACTATAGAAATGATAAGTAGTAGTAGTAGTAGTAGTCTTTGGGATTCTGGAATCTTGTTACTCATTGGGATTCTGCACAGAATGTTGCTACTCTTTGGGATTCCAGAATCTTGGTACTCTTTGTCCTTGTCTGTCCTAATTAGATTGTAAGGTCTGTTGAGCAGGGACTGTCTCTTCATGTTCAAGTGTACAGTGCTCCGTACGTCTAGTAATGCTAAAACATACATAGTAACATAGTAGATGACGGCAGAAAAAGACCTGCACGGTCCATCCAGTTTGCCCAACAAGATAACTCATATTTGCTGCTTTTTGTGTATACCCTACTTTGATTTGTACCTGTGCTCTTCAGGGCACAGACCGCATAAGTCTGTCCCGCACTATCCCCGCCTCCCAACCACCAGCCCCACCTCCCACCCACCGGCTCTGGCACATGCACAGACCGTATAAGTCTGCCCAGCACTATCCTCACCTCCCCAACCCTGCCTCCCAACCCCGGCTCTGGCACAGACCGTACAAGTCTGTCCAGCCCTATCCCCGCCTCCCAACCTCCAGCCCCGCCTCCCGATCTTGACTAAGCTCCTGAGGATCCATTCCTTCGGCACAGGATTCCTTTATGCTTATCCCACGCATGTTTGAATTCCGTTACCGTTTTCATTTCCACCACCTCCCGCGGGAGGGCATTCCAAGCATCCACTACTCTCTCCGTGAAAAAATACTTCCTGACATTTTTCTTGAGTCTGCCCCCCTTCAATCTCATTTCATGTCCTCTCGTTCTACCACCTTCCCATCTCCGGAAAAGATTTGTTTGCGGATTAATACCTTTCAAATATTTGAACGTCTGTATCATATCAGCCCTGTTTCTCCTTTCCTCCAGGGTATACATGTTTAGTTCAGCAAGTCTCTCCTCATACGTCTTGTAACGCAAATCCCATACCATTCTCGTAGCTTTTCTTTGCACCGCTTCAATTCTTTTTACATCCTTAACAAGATACGGCCTCCAAAACTGAACACAATACTCCAGGTGGGGTCTCACCAACGACTTATACAGGGGCATCAACACCCCCTTTCTAAAGAAATGATAAGTAGTACCAAAATGGGAGGGTCATCGGCACGTCAGGGTGGAGTGTGGGCATGGATTCCAGTTACGTGCGCAATTATAGAATAAGGTAGTTCCACATGTAAATTTAGGTGCGTGCATTTTACCACATTATCATTAGTGCAAATGGACGTGCCTAAATACGCACACGACCCCTGCGCTTAAACGCTATTCTATAAAATGTTCCTAACTTTAGTTGCAGCTTATAGAATAGCACTTGAGTGTTTTTTTTTCCAACACCAATTTTATAGGTGCAATTTTTTTTTTTTTTGTTACATTTGTACCCCGCACTTTCCCACTCATGGCAGGCTCAATGCAGCTTACATGGGGCAATGGAGGGTTAAGTGACTTGCCCAGAGTCACAAGGAGCTGCCTGTGCCTGAAGTGGGAATCAAACTCAGTTCCTCAGTTCCCCAGGACCAAAGTCCACCACCCTAACCACTAGGCCACTCCTCCACTTCACCCCCAAACTACAACCAAATATGTGAAAACTACACTGGCTCCCACTAAAAGAACGAATTACGTTCAAAATCTGTACCCTGGTTCATAAAATCATTCACGGCGAGGCCCCGGTATATATGTCAGAACTCATAGACTTACCAACCAGGAACACAAAAAGATCATCACCCACATTCTTGAACCTCCATTACCCCAGTTGCAAAAGGACTTAAGTATAAATCAAGATATGCATCAAGCTTCTCCTACATCAGCACGCAACTATGGAAGGCACTACCAGAAGTCATAAAAACAATGCACGACCAGACAGCCTTCCGGAAATTACTAAAGACCAACCTGTTCAAAAAGACATACCATAATGATCCTTCATAAATGACCTGACAGACATCAAAACTCTACCAGGACCAGACAAAACCGAATTCTCTATACCTGTTTGCTTCAATCAATTTGTCACTAATGAACGTTAGCGCACTACCCCTTTATCTCTCACACCTGAAATGAACTGTTTATCTAACTTACTTTATAATTTATTTCAACGTTTATGAACTTTAATGTATTACTACTGCTTTGTATTTCTCATTCTGGAAATGGCGATCGGCATAATGTAAGCCACATTGAGCCTGCAAAAAGGTGGGAAAATGTGGGATACAAATGCAACAAATAAATAAATAAATAAAAATGGGGAAAAACCCCATTAAAATAGCAAAAGTGTAATTTAAAACAAAAGACCAACCAAATGTGTTTCTTCTTTAGCCATGCATATGCCTATCAAACATATAAACGGCGAGTGACCGTACTCACTCGCAAATGCGCAGTAGAGACTTCCCTCTCTGCCCCGCCCCCGTGTCAATACGTGATGACGGGGGCGGGACAGAGAGGGAAGTCTCTACTGGCATGCTGCAGACGTCGGAACCGCTCCCCCTCCCCCCTCCCCCGGAGTCGCCGCCGCCCCTCCACTGTGAACTTACATCAGCACGCAGCAGCAGGCACATCAGCAAAGCTGCCGTCGGGCTTCCTTCTCTGCCTTTGTCCCGCCCTCGCTGACGTTACGTCACACGAGGGCGGGACACAGGCAGAGAAGGAAGCCCGCCCCGACGGCAGCTTTGCTGATGTGCCTGCTGCTGCGTGCTGATGTAAGTTTACAGTGCTGCTCGGGCCGGGTAGAGGGGCGGCGGCAACTCTGGGGGAGGCGGTGCGGCGCCGACCTCGAGGGGGACTCGGAAACCCCCCCCCCCCCATTCCAAAAGAAGCCCGTTTTCACGGGCTCAACGGCTAGTTATAGAAATAATGAGTGGCTTCTTCTATTTCTCCTCTGACCCTCAAATGCACCTTTCTTTTCCATAACACTTAGTAAAAGTGAAGTTTCATAAAAGACAAATCTAAATTAGAATAAGTAGCTGTGACCTCTCAACACTAATGGAGTGAAAACTCTTGAAATGCAAAAAGAGAATGAACACATAAAGTTTGAATGAGTAAGTCAGAGGGAAGGAGAACCATCAATGTAACAGATCCTCCTTTAAAAAAAAAAAAAAAAGTGGTCAGGAATGCGGATGATATATTAGTTAAATGATCTGCAAAGCAAATGCAGTCACAGCTTCTAAATTCATAAAGAACCAGCCTGGCCATTTGAGATTCCCTCTCACCAGAGCCGACGCCAGTGTTACATGAAGAATGGCAAGAATTGCAGACACTGGGTCCTTCGACTCCTTCCAGTCCAGCTGCATTGGAACCTGAAACTAGAAACCTGTGACACCTTTTCTGTAGCTAATATAAAGTCTTCCCAGATCGGGGAATGTAAAGATGACAGCCCAACAGCCTCAACGGATCTCAAGGAAGCAGTATTTTAATTGTAGTTTGTAGATGGAGACCAGTCACACAGCAGCAGTGCTACAATATTACAGATGAAAAAATAATTTCCTTGGAAACCAGAGCACTGCAAAGTCTCAGCATTCTAACGGGGCTTTCCAAGTTCTTCATATCATCAAAGCAAAGCTCTCTGATTGTGCTTTTGACTTCCATGCTCCAGCAACTATGGATGCCGCTGTTCTGTTCATCATCAGAAATTTGCAATGTAACCACCGTATATACAAACAAATAGGACTCCTTTTACTTAGCCACAGTAAGTACTAGGGTGTACTGTGGGACAAACTGAGGCATCCGGCCTTAAGTTTGAATATTTTATTTATTTTTGTAACATTTGTACCCCGCACTTTCCCATTCATGGCAGGCTGAATGCGGCAATGGAGGGTTAAGTGACTTGCCCAGAGTCACAAGGAGCTGCCTGTGCCTGAAGTGGGAATCAAACTCAATTCCTCAGTTCCCCAGGACCAAAGTCCACCACCCTAACCACTAGGCCACTCCTCCACTGTTGCTACTATTTGAGATTCTACATGGAATGTTGCTATTCCACTAGCAACATTCCATGTAGAAGTCGGCCTGCAGATCACCAATGTGGCCGCGCAGGCTTCTGCGAGTCTGACGTCATAAGTACATAAGTAATGCCATACTGGGAAAAGACCAAGGATCCATCGAGCCCAGCATCCTGTCCACGACAGCGGCCAATCCAGGCCAAGGGCACCTGGCAAGCTTCCCAAACGTACAAACATTCTATACATGTTATTCCTGGAATTTTGGATTTTTCCAAGTCCATTTAGTAGCGGTTTATAGACATGTCCTTTAGGAAACCGTCCAACCCCTTTTTAAACTCTGCTAAGCTAACCGCCTTCACCACTTTCTCCGGCAACGAATTCCAGAGTTTAATTACACGTTGGGTGAAGAAACATTTTCTCCGATTTGTTTTAAATTTACTACACTGTAGTTTCATCGCATGCCCCCTAGTCCTAGTATTTTTGGAAAGCGTGAACAGACGCTTCACATCCACCTGTTCCACTCCACTCATTATTTTATATACCTCTATCATGTCTCCCCTCAGCCGTCTCTTCTCCAAGCTGAATAGCCCTAGCCTCCATAGTCTTACTTCATAGGGAAGTCGTCCCATCCCCGCTATCATTTTAGTCGCCCTTTGCTGCACCTTTTCCAATTCTACTATATCTTTTTTGAGATGTGGCGACCAGAATTGAACACAATACTCAAGGTGCGGTCACACCATGGAGTGATACAACGGCATTATAACATCCTCACACCTGTTTTCCATACCTTTCCTAATAATACCCAACATTCTATTCGTGCAGGACGTCAGACTCACAGAAGCCTGCGCAGCCTTCTACATGGAATATTGCTAGTGGAATAGCAACATTCCATGTAGAATCTCCAATAGTAGCAACATTCCATGTAGAATCTCCAATAGTATCTATTTTATTTTTGTTACATTTGTACCCTGGGCTTTCCCACTCATGGCAGGCTCAATGTGGCTTACATGGGGCAATGGAGGGTTAAGTGACTTGCCCAGAGTCACAAGGAGCTGCCTGTGCCTGAAATGGGAATCAAACTCAGTTCCCCAGGACCAAAGTCCACCACCCTAACCACTAGGCCACTCCTCCACTGTTGCTACTATTTGAGATTCTACATGGAATGTTCCTATTCCACTAGCAACATTCCATGTAGAAGTCGGCCCTTGCAGATCACCAATGTGGCCGCGCAGGCTTCTGCTTCTGTGAGTCTGACGTCCTGCACGTACGTGCAGGACGTCAGACTCACAGAAACAGAAGCCTGCGCAGCCTTCTACATGGAATGTTGCTAGTGGAATAGCAACATTCCATGTAGAATGTCCAATAGTAGCAACATTCCATGTAGAATGTCCAATAGAAGCAACATTCCATGTAGAATCTCCAATAGTATCTATTTTATTTTTGTTACATTTGTACCCCCCGCTTTCCCACTCATGGCAGGCTCAATGCGGCTTACATGGGGCAATGGAGGGTTAAGTGACTTGCCCAGAGTCACAAGGAGCTGCCTGTGCCTGAAGTGGGAATCGAACTCATATGCACATGCAAACCATCTTAAAGAGCAGGACTTTTTATTAAGTAAGAAAATATGTGCCATCGATAAATTAGAGCTAAAGAAAAAAGAAATCTTAGTGTGATACTTTCAAATAGATGCAGACAAACTGACATTGTGGTATTACAATAGCATTAAATAGTAGTGCTAATGTTCAATCTATCCAGATAACAGTTTAGACTCAACGCCAAGGGGTTCCCCAGATCTGTTCTCGAGTTTCAGGAAATTTACAAGGAATACAATAAAAATACATCTGCACCCTGCTGAAGCAATGCAGGCAAATGTATCTCATGCATATTTATTGTGGAAGTCCTGAAAGGCTGCCTGGCTGGGGGCTCCTGAAAAAAAGCTGCTTTTACAGATATATTAAGGGAGTAATTCTCTGTAGATCACCTAAGGTTAGGCACCAGGATGAATCACGCTAAGTGAGAATTCTATATCGGTGTGATGGGGTTTACAGAACACTGCCCCTCACCCTTAAGAAAAGTCCCTAACCAGGGCCGTGCCAACACGGTAAGCGAGGTAAGCATGGCAGGAGGGCGCCATCCTCTGGGGGGCGCCCCGCCGCACCATGCTTACCTTGCCCTCTTCTCCCCAGATCCTTTTTTTTTTGTTTAAATTTACCTCTGTGCGGCGGCAGCGTAGTGTTAGTGAGAAGGACGTGTCAGTCTTCAGAAGAAGGCGGGAACTGAGCGAAGGGAAGACTGACACGTCGGGGTGGGGGAGCGCCGCCTCCTTCTCACTAACGCTGCACTGCCGCCGGACAGAGGTAAATTTAAACAAAAAGAAAAGGATCTGGGGAGAAGAGGGCGGGTAGTGTAGCGATCGTTTTCGGGGGGGGCGGGCGTGGGGCCAACTGCAGGGGGGCGCCGGAGACCCTAGGCACGGCCCTGTCCCTAGCTAACCTGGGCCACCTTAAGAACACTGATCCCGCCTTGGGAGGAAGTGAGCCGGGAGGGGTGGAGTCAATACCTGGGAGGTTTAAAAGACAGGGCCAGGCTGAGGGTAAGGAGGACCAGGGGAAGGAAGAACTGAAGCCCCCCCCCATCCCCCGCATGCGCGTTTTAGTGAACACGTCCAGCTGCTGCGATCTGGCTGAGGTAAGCCAATCGTTTATTTGGAGAATTGTGAGCCAGACCTGGAAATGCAAAGGGAGAACCTACAAACTGTGTTTGGGCTGTGGCTGTCCCAGGTCACAGACTGTGTTTTGGACCCTGTAGGCCACAGGTCCAAGCAAAATCTTTTCCCCCTCTGAAGATAAGAGAGTTTGGGGGTGGGGTTTGTTCTAGGCGTATGAAGGAACAGGCCACAGATTGAAGTTAATAAAAGCACTTATTTTATGTTTACAATCTTGTCCGACTGTGTTCTTGACAGGACCACCCTGTAACCCTCGCCCGGGGTCTCACAATCGGCTATTGCGTATGCGATTGCCATTATAGAATAGTAGCGTAAATCTGTATTTATGTGCTTAACTTTAGATATGGACACTTATGCTAGCCCAATGGCATGCCCCTGACCCACTCACGCCCCTTCCATGTCCGCACCCCCGTTCTAGTCGCGGGCTTTGTATTATGCACACACATTTTACAGGATACCAACCAGGGGCGTAGCCAGACCTCGCGGTGGGAGGGGGCCAGAGCCCGAGGTGGAGGGGCACATTTTGGTCTGCTGCCCCCCTGCCACCTCACCGCTCCACAGCCACAGCAAATACCTTGGCTGGTGGGGGTCCCCAACCCCCACCAGCTGAAGCGTTGTCCAGCGCTAGTCTCCGGCGCTGCCGCATTGCCTGCCCTGCTCTGTCTTCCCCTCACATCCTGCACATTCCTTTTAGTGAAATTGAGCATGCTCAGTTTCCCTAAAAGGAGCGTGCCGGACGTGAGGGGAAGGCAGAGCAGGATAGGCAACGCGGTGGCGCCGGAGACTGGCGCTGGACCCCCCGCCAGCAAAACCAGGGGCTCAGAGGAAATTTGGGGGGCCCAGGCCCCCCTGGCCCCACCTAGCTATGCCACTGATACCAACTAATAGCAGTTACATGTGTAACTGCTAATTAGTGTCAATTAGCAGTTAATTAAGTTATTAAGTTACACATGCAACTTATAGAATTAAGGGGTAACTGTCTAAGCATGAGAAACCGTTGGATTTACTTTGCTGTATACCTGACACACAGGCCCTTTTCCTTTTCCTCTCTCTCATTGTGTCTGCCACATAGCGTTTACAGACGGAAACAAAAAAAGGCAAAGATCTGCCACAGAAATAGCAAACCAAAAGAAAAAAAAGCAGATCAAAAAAGACAAAAAAATGGAACAGGGGGGTAACAGAAGAAGTGGTTTATTACAAAGTTTTATTTTATTTTATGCATTTGTACCCCACATTTTCCCACCTGGGTAGGTTCAATGTGGCTTTCAGGTTGGTTTAAGTAAAACAGGTTACATAGTAGCATTCAAAAGTGAAGTACAGGTTATTTAAAGTAAAACAGGTTGCCTGCTAAGGTTCCAGTGGGTAACAGGTTATTTAGGTAAGTCGAGCTGCATAGTAAGGTTCAGGAGTAGATTGTAGGTTACCTAAGAAAAATAATTACCCGACGTGGCCACGTTTCACCCTCAGGCTGCGTCAGGGGTACAAAAAACTAGTAGGGGTAAAAAGCAAAGTGAACCCCTAAAAGTAGTCATGCAACCACATTACGTAAGTGCTTCCCAAGCTTACTCAGCAGTCTTCGCAATGCTATGTTGCCAGTCATTGAAATTGAAAGCCGAATTTGGGCGTCCTCAACTGCTTTCCATCGCAGGGACGACCAAAATTCACGGGGGCGTGTTGGCACCGTACCGAAGGCGGGACTGGGGCATGATTAAGAGATGGGCATCCTCGGCCAATAATGGTAAAAAGAAGGGCGTCCCTGACAAGCATTTGCCCGACTTTACTTGGTCCATTTTTTTCACGACCAAGCCTCGAAAAGGTGCCCGTACTGACCAGATGACCACCGGAAGAAATTGGGGATGACCTCCCCTTGCTCCCCCAGTGGTCACCAACCCCCTCCCACTCAAAAAAAAATTTTTTTAACATTTTTTGCCAGCATCTATGCCAGCCTCAAATGTCATACCCAGCTCCATCACAGCAGTATGCAGGTCCCTGGAGCAGTTTTTAGTGGGTGCAGTGCACTTCAGGCAGGTGGACCTAGGCCCATCCCCCCTACCTCTTACACTTGTGGTGGTAAGTGTTGAGCCCTCCAAACCCCCCCCAAAACCCACTGTACCCACATGTAGGTGTCCCCCTTCACCCATAAAGGCTATGGTAGTGGTGTACAGTTGTGGGGAGTGGGTTTTTGGGGAGGGGCTGGGGGGCTCAGCACCCAAGGTAAGGGAGCTATGCAGCTGGGAGCAATTTGTGAAGTCCACTGCAGTGCCCTGTAGGGTGCCCGGTTGGTGTCCTGGTATGTGAGGGGGACCACTGCACTACGAATGCTGGTCCTCCCATGACCAAAGGGCTTAGATTTGGTCGTTTTTGAGATGGGGCATCCTCAGTTTCCATTATCGCTGAAAACTCTAAGGTTGACCTAAATTTGCTGATTTCGGCATCCCTGACCGTATTATCAAAACGAAAGATGGATGCCCATTTTGTTTCGATAATACGGGTTGCCCCGCCCCTTTACAGGGCCGTCCTGCGAGGACGCCCTCATGAAAACTTGGGCGCCCCGTTCGATTATGCCCCTCTACTTGTACATTTTAGCTACTCAACCCCAGGAATCCCTCTACTGAATACAGGTAAAAGGATGCATGCATCTCCCCACCAAGGTGGGCAATTTTCAAATAGTTATGTTGCTCATGCATATAATTTCAAGTCAAATTTCAAGTTTATTATTTATTTACTATCCCGCCCCATGAAAGGCCTTCTGGGCATCTTATAATCTAAGGGCCCTGTTTACTAAGGCATGTTAGCATTTTTAACGTGCCTACAATTAGCGCATGAGCTAACCGTGTAGGCGCCTGTAGGGATATTGTAGGCGAGCACACGGTTAACACACATACATGGTTAATGCACATTGAAAACACTAATGCGCCTATAAAGCAGCTTAGTAAACAGGGCCCTAAAATAGTAAGGGGTCCTTTTACTAAGGTGTGCCGAAAAATGGCCTGCGCTGGTGTAGACGCATGTATTGGGTGCGCGCAGGGCCATTTTTCAGCGCAGCTGCAAAAAAGGCCTTTAAAACGGACATGCGGCAAAAAGAAAACTGGTGCGCATCCATTTGGGGCCTGAGACCTTACCGCGGTAAGGTCTCACGTGTTAACTGGGCGGTAACCATCAGCACGCGTACAATGCCAATTACTGCCCGGTTAGCACCGGCATTAGCAGTTAATTAAGTTATTAAGTTACACATGCAACTTATGTCCTGTTGTGGTTGTTGGTGAGCCCTTAGGTTCCCTGAGGCCTGGTAAGACCTCCGAGGACCGCCACGCACCCCGAATCTTCACCCGCGGCGACCGCCGTTCACCGAGGGTTGAGCCCTCAGCTGCAGGCGGCCAGCAGGACTGCTGGAACCGCGGGGTGACGGACGGCTTGGCTGGTAGTCAGCAACTCAGTCTCTAGAGGGCAGCTAGCAAGGACGGCTAGCGCAGAAAAGGACACAGTCTCTGAAGGGGGCTAGCAAGGACGGCTAGCTGGAATAGGAACGCAGTCTCTGGAGGTGGCTAGCAAGGGCGGCTAGCTTGAAGAGGACACGGACTCCGAAGGTGGCTAGCAAGGACGGCTAGCTGAAGAGGACACCGTCTCTGAAGGGGGCTAGCAAGGACGGCTAGCTGACGAGGACACAGTCTCTGAAGGGGGCTAGCAAGGACGGCTAGCTGACGAGGACACAGTCTCTGAAGGTGGCTAGCAAGGACGGCTAGCTGAAGAAGACACAGTCTCTGAAGGTGGCTAGCAAGGACGGCTAGCTGAAGAGGACACAGTCTCTGAAGGTGGCTAGCAAGGACGGCTAGCTGAAGAAGACACAGTCTCTGAAGGTGGCTAGCAAGGACGGCTAGCTGAAGAGGACACAGTCTCTGATCCACTGTGTGGGCTTCTGACGAACGAAACGGAAGCACTGGACTCTTCCTGTTTCGTTGTTTAAATCCCCCGCCCGTCCCTCCCCTTCAAGCAGCTGGAGCCAATCCCCCCGGCCTAGGCAGGCAAGGGAGGCCTGGATTGGCCAGCCTGCTCGGCGGGCGGGATCTCCTTGTCAATGCGCCAATCTGGCGCGAGTAGGCGGGGCTGGCTCGCTGGTCCGCTCCAGCGAGAGAGACGACAACGCCGGCGCCGCCATCTTGGCCGGCGTATCCCCTTCTCCGAGGCCAGCGTTCGCTCCAGCGGTTCGCCGGCCTCGGAGCGGCCCGCGGCAGCGCCGGCCCCGTCGGCGGCTCGTCTTCGCCGCCTCGGATCCTGCGGCCTCCGTCGGTCTTCGCCCCCCGCTGTGGGCCCCCAGGTAAGGGCCCGGGACGGGACAACTTATAGAATTATGCTGGTAAATGGTGTTTCAAAAATTGTTCTCAGTCACAAACAGAAGGGGGAAAAAAATTCCACGGATGGAATGCACCAGGCAAAAACAGTGGAGGAGAAAAGGAATCCTCTCGTAGATGGCGTCCAACAGACTTCTTCATTTCAACAATCATCAAAATTTTCCAAGAGCAGTAAAGAAGGCCCGGCATGACTCGTGTTTCGGCCCTATCGGCCTGCATCAGGGATCTGTATACAGTGTCAAGCCAGCGGTTTGTTGTCCAAGTGCTTTTTTTAGGATTGCAAGTGGAGACTTTACCTGATGATATTTCTGGGAATATGTAGGATTTGACTTAATTCCTAGATCCCTGATGCAGGCCGGTAGGGCCGAAACATGAGTCATGCCGGGCCTTCTTTACTGCTCTTGGAAAATTTTGAACTTTGTTGAAATAAAGAAGTTTCTTGGACACCATCTGCAAGAGGATTCCTTTTTTTTTATTCCACTGTTTTTGCCCCTTGAAAATTGTTCTCTCCATGTCTCAGCTTCCAATCAATTGAGCTCTAGTTCTGAAGAATTGTCCTAGGTGGGAATTGTCTCGGAGGGAATTGGTGGGTGGGAACTGTCCGGGTGGGAACTCGCCTGATACTGATTCATCATATGGGATCAAATTCTATATATGGCAACAAAACAAATGAGCACCAAGTGCTATTCTATAAATGACTGCCCGAGTTGGGCACTGCTTATAGATTAGTGCCTAACACCGGGATCCGCACCTAAATTTTAGGTGTGAGGATTTACACCAACTGAAACCTAATGTAAATCCCCACACCTAAATTATGCATGGATCTGCTATATTGCTTTCAAAATCTGCACCCTGGTTCATAAAATTGTCTACGGCGAAGCCCCAGGTTACATGAATGACCTCGTAGACCTGCCAATCAGAAACACAACAAAATCAACACGAAAATACCTAAACCTCCACTACCCAAGCAGCAAAGGTCTCAAATACAAATCAACGTATGCATCCAGCTTTTCCTATTTAAGCGCACAACTGTGGAACGCCCTGCCAAAAATAGTAAAAACAACATACGACCATCTAAACTTCCGGAAAGAACTAAAAACAAACCTGTTCAAGAAAGCATATCCCACCGACCCAACATAAAAGCCGGAGTACCTGCAACACAACAAAACCAAAGATCGTAATGGACACACCCCAACCTCCCTCTTCCTCCCTAAGTTCCCAAATACATCAGCCATACATGAACCTTATTCTACCACAATAACACCTTGTATTTGTTCATACCGGAACTGGCGAACGCCATTACGGTACTATGTAAGCCACATTGAGCCTGCAAATAGGTGGGAAAATGTGGGATACAAATGTAACAAATAAATAAATAAATATTCTGTAACACTGCTTGCAAACGTTTGGAATGCCCATGAGTTGCCCATGCCCCTCCCATCACCACGCCCCTTTTTGGATCTGCGCACAAGAATTTACACGCACATTCCTATAGAATAGCACCTAGGAAGATGTGCATACAAATTCTAATTATTGCCAATTAACGTTGATAATTGACTATTAGTACCCAATCATCAGCACTCATTAAATTGTGAACGCAAATTGGGCGCGCATCCAAAGAAGCGTGCACCATTTTTTGCACTGCATACAGAACCTGGGGGACGGTGCCTTGGCTTAGGGCACTATATAAATGCCAGCATAAATAAATATTCAATAAAAACAATACATGTGCAATCTGTTAGTGAGAAGTGTAAATGATAATCTAGAATCGTCATCGATGCTAAGTGTAGGGTCAGTAGTCTGTCACCATTTGGTCAAGGGTAATATAGATCCCAACATTGCGATACAACTAACTGTGGTCACTCAGATCCTATGTAATGTTTACACAGAAAGAAAAAGGTTTACCCTTGTTGGATAAGCAAGCTGTGTCTGCACGTTTCATTAACCTTCACAATAACGTTTTATAGCTATAAACACTGCAGATCGTTATGTAATGACTTCCTGAGTAGCCCAAACATCAGCTTGTCTACCTTTTGCCAACATTAACACACACTGGATGATGACAGATAAAGACCAGTTGGCCCACACTGTACAAACGATTGTGTTTGCCAAGGGTGCTCTAGGTAAGACCATCTCCCAGCTATTGGCCGTGCAAGTTAGACCGACTGCGTGAGGTTGCTCCTTATACAAGTATATTCTGTTCCTTATTTGTTTGCCTGTTCAGTTATTTAAATTTGAAATTTCACTTTTACAGAGAGATCATATGACCCACTATAAAATATCTCTGTATCCCACACACACACAGGGATTTCTGATAATGCAGTCTACTGTTGCATAAACTTGGATGCCCCTGGCCAATAACACACTTCTTCAATTACGCTAATAAAATAAAAAAAAGTTTTATAACCTGCAAAACAAAAACATCCCTGGATTATAAAAGACTCAAATTGCTGCTCTGCTAAGTTTTCCAAACTATTCCCCATGAAACTTTACTTTCCTAGTTCCACCAACCTTCTAAGGAACAATATCAATTATTTGCGTCTTGAACCCTTTTGGCACCTCTGGTTGAGACCTTAGTAGTCTTTGATGATATTGTCTAGCTGCTCAGAGCTGAAACATCATAAGACCTACCCTAGGTCTACTCTCCTCAATTGCTCTTTAGAGATTAGACTAAGCAAGCCTGGGAATATCTTTTCTTTTTACAACACCTAACCAGCCATGAAAAGAGTCAGCTTCATGTTTCTCCTTGGCAGCCTAGAATCCCAAAGGGCTACAACACTTGAAATATACTTCACAAGTTAGAAGTAGGCTCCAGAATTTTCCTCTGTTGAAAAATATAGATGCACAATTAGAAAATCCTGCTATACAATCTTACGACTCTAAACTACAAATATCTCCTCATCCTGCATACTTAGCATCAAAGTTTGAAGAAAACTCTCAGTCCAAACGTAGCACTCAAGAAGGAGATTGCAAATTACGAAGAAGATATCCAGACAAAATGAGACATCCTCCTACTGATATATCATCACTCTTCCTCAACAGCTGCCTTTCAGATCTTCGTCGCACCTTCGGGTCTTTTCTGTTGACATAAATCTACCTGCAGAGGATACAGAACAAAGAAATTCCAAGAAAGCACATAGCAAGGAAGATAGTGGATACTGATATCTCTAAAGGTAGGAAAAAGGGACTGAGAAATGGGGTTCGGAGGTAGGCACATTTTCAAAGCACTTAGACTTTCAAAGTTCCATAAGTCTAAGTGCTTTGAACATGAGCCCTTAAGGTGAATTACATTGAGGCACAGCCAGGGCTGACCCAACCTTGCACTTGCTCATATTAAACGTCATCTGCCATTTAGCCGCCCAGTCTCCCAGTCTCGTAAGGTCCTTCTGTAATTTTTCACAATCCTGTCGCGAGTTAATGACCTCCAGTCCCCCTGAACCCCCGACACAAATTTGGGAGGGCTGGCGATCCAGTGGATCTCCAGCTCTCCTAACAAGCCCAGCATCCCCTCCCATGAATGGAGCCCTGGTGGCCCAGTGGGCCACAAGTTGATCTCCACCCCACCCCTGGTGGTCTTAGTGGCCCTTCCCCACCCTCTACCTTCAGTGGAGGAGGGAGGTGACCTCCCTCCTCTTCCATCGGCACCACCTCAAAAATGGTGGTGCTCGGCCCTGCTCAGTGTTTATATGGTGTGAAGCCTGCTCAGCGCATCCCAGGATCACAGAAGGTAGGGGGGTGGGAAAGGGCCGCTAAGACCACCAGGGGTGGGGTGAGGAGGGGATTGACCACCAGGGCTCTATTCATGGGAGGGAATGCCAGGGAGGGGGCTGGAGATCCACCAGATCTCCAGCCCCCCCCCCCCCTGAATTTGTGTAGCTTAGGGGGGTTGTCGAGTCGGGGTTCCTGCTCCTGCGGGGGCACGGGCTACTGCATTGGGGGGGAATGAGGGGCCTGCTAGCATTCAAATGCATGCTGGACAGGGCTCGCCATTCCTCCCCAATGATCTGCAAACCCTAACACAAGTCATTGGCAAGTCTTCAACACTGTGCAGGCTACACAGGACTGGCTTAATTTGAGGGAACCAGGAGATGGATGACCTTTCAATGCCCTGCAGCCCTAACGATTGATGCTTTGTCTTCCTTTTTGAATTGGCTTCAGCAGCATAGTTTGAGTGGGCTTGCCATTTGAATATCTAGGCCAGTTATTTACATGTTACGAAGCCAACTTCACACACCCACATCCTCCTCACTGGGTTCATTAATACTTGAATATTTGGAAGATGCTTTACATCTGATTGCTGCCCTTAATACACTCTTACGAGCAGTAGAAATTCAAAAGGCCATAAAGTCTCTGAAGCCCTGTTCTGCTGCTGGCCCAGATGGATTTACTCTGGAATATTACACGTTACTGGTACACATTTATTGGGTCTTTGGAGGTTTATTACAATACTGCAGTGAGTAATGCTGCTTTTCCAGCTTGGGTGATTACAGCATTCATCACACGCATTCCAAAATCGGGGAAACCTCCCCAACATCTAGAATTGTATCAAACCAGTGAGGCTCAGGGGGGATGTAGTATGCAGGAGGGTGGGGAGAGAGGCAATGGGCCCTCCAGAGCCTCTGGGTTCTCAGGCACTGGCCAGCTGCCTGTATGGTCAGTCTACCCTTGTTAAAAGGTATTCGATATTTGTATCAGGGGTTAACAGATGAAGGATCCAAGCAGTTGTCAGAATTACAATCTAGGTATACATTGAGTAATTCTGATATTCTTGCTTATTTACAGCTACATAATGGAATGCATTACCTACAGACCTGAAAACAATCAACGAAATAACCATCTTTCGCAAATCTCTGAAGACACACTTCTTCAACAAAGCCTACAATGAGAACCAATAACTGATAACCTCACTAATCCACCCCATCAACCTATTCAGTTATGAAAGCCTACCTTCTATAACTACCCTAATCAATCCCTTCTTTCCTCTCTCTGCCCTACCTAATCTTTGCACAATACTAACTGTATCTGATATCCTGGAATGACAATGTTATTAAAACTGTGTAAGCCACATTGAGCCTGCAAATAGGTGGGAAAATGTGGGATACAAATGCAATAAAATAAAATAAATATTTCTTCTCTGTCATTAGCAATGCTTACTATGGATGTAAGAGAAAGCTTGTGTACGCTTTATTGCTTGGATACCCAACTTCCTCTGCCATTTCAATATCATCATAAGTACTTACAAGGACAAGCAAAGGATTTGGACTATACTTCCTTGGCGCGGGTGGGGGGTGAAGAGATTCAAGTGGATATACAGGATAGGCAAAGATATATCTATGCTCTTTGAGGAGTAGGGTAACTGACATTGCTCAGAGGGTAACTGGATATAAATTCATGTTTCATATGACTATATGCTAGATTTGATTCATCTACCATCCCGAAATGCTTCAGTGTCTGCTCGATCCTTCCTCAATTTACATTATCCAAGTTGCAAGAATGGTAAATATAAATTGGTCTTTGCATGGACCTTCTCCTACGTCAGCCCGAAATCCTGGAATGTTCTACCATGGCAGCTGAAAGAAACTGATGACCACCAGCTCTTCAAGAAATCCTTAAAGACCTTTTTATTCCAGAAAGCTTACCCCCCACTGCCAATACTTAGTCCTAACCTTCCTCATATCGACTGAACTCGCCAGCCCACCTGTCCACCGATTGCATCAACCTCGTCATGCACCCTTGTACCAACGTCGTCATGCACCCTTGTCTTACCCTCATGTTCTTACCCTTCCCTTTGATTTCTTGAAGCTGTACCCACCCTGAATTGTAACCTTTTGTAATGTTGTAAGCCACATTGAGCCCGCTCTTGTGGGATAATGTGGGGTATAAATGTACCAAAAATAAATTATATATATATATATATATATATATATATATATATATATATATATATATACCTTGCACTATGGCAGGACGTCAGACTCACAGAAACAGAAGCCTGCGCGACCACATTGGTGATCTGCAAGGGCCGACTTCTACATAGAATGTTGCTAGTGGAATAGCAACATTCCATGTAGAATCTCAAATAGTAGCAACAGTGGAGGAGTGGCCTAGTGGTTAGGGTGGTGGACTTTGGTCCTGGGGAACTGGGTTTGATTCCCACTTCAGGCACAGGCAGCTCCTTGTGACTCTGGGCAAGTCACGTAACCCTCCATTGCCCCAGGTACAAATAAGTACCTGTAAGCTGCATTGAGCCTGCCATGAGTGGGAAAGCGTGAGGTACAAATGTAACAAAAAATAAAATGGGATGCAAATACCATTTCAGCAAGAAAATGATCCAAGAGGACTTCCTCTTCTGTTCAGTAAACCTATAAATGGTTTTGACTCATGAAACCCAGCTCTAATAGATTGCTTTCACCATTCAAAGTACTGTGGACTGGATTCACTCAAGGCTTTTCATCATTTTAAACCAGATGCCCTGAAGTGTTTTACCCCATTCTGTGTACTACTGAGGTCAAAAGGGGAAGACAGTGTCCTGCGCTCATTTATACCCTCAAAAAAAAAGTGTGTGTGGGGGAGGGGGGGAGACACTTTATTTTTTACATAAACTATTACAGGGTATTTTATTTAATTCTCCACCAAATGCCCCTTAAAGGAAATGTCAAAACAAGAAAAGTAATCTTCTACAGGAAAAATAAATTATCAGCTATCACGTGATAAAGAAACATTCTTAAATAATATCTTTTTTTATATTGTTGGTATTGGCTGGCTGTATAATCCTTCCGAGTACAGCATATAGTAATTTCCAAATTAAATTTTTAAATTATGTCATATTAGTTTTATAGTAGAAAAACAAACGGCACAGAAGGAAAAGTGCCAAGGCTGACAGACTTCACTGAAAATCCTTGGTTCTTGAACTTATTTTAAGTCGGAAATTTTAGATAAAAGTCTAACCCGATGTAACTTGATAGCTGCAGCCCATAAGTGGTTTTTGATATATGCAACACAGGAAAATGCAAACCTGTTGAGGGCACAGTACAGAGAGAGGCTGAGCATACCATATAACTGGAAATCTTGTGGTCAGATTTGTGTAAGCAATGAGAGCAAACTAAAGCACAGAAGTGAGATTCTAATACATCTAAATTGACTTACGCACACTGACTATTTAATAAAAAATTAAGGCATGTGCACTGAGAAATGGCTTGCGGTAATGTAGGTGCAGGTTTTGGGCGTGCGCCGATCTATTTTTCAGCGTGCCTGTAAAAAAGGCCTCTTTTTTGCCAAAAAAGGGCGTGTTGCGTGTCCATTTTGGGTCTGAGACATTACCGCCACTCATAGACCTAGTGGTAAAGAATCTGGATGGTAATGACCTACGTGCGTCAAATGCCACTTGGCGTGTGTCCGTTACGTGAGCCAGAGTGTAAAAAATATTTTTCAGACACGCGTAGCGGACGCATACCAAAATTGAAATTACCGCAAGGGCCACATGATAGCCGGGCGGTAACTCCAATTTGGTGGGCATTTGGCACTCGTAGGCACCTACGCGGCTTAGTGAAAGGGTCCCTTAATATTTTTGCAGGTCGTACACAGTAATGGAAAAATTAGTGCAGGACCTGCAAAAAGAAAGAAAAGTAACCCTATTTTAGGGACACACTAGAAACGGGCTTAGTGTACAGGAAAATCCCATTTTAAATGTGGTAAGCCCATTTCTTGCGCATCCTAGTAAAAGGACCCCCTTAATTTGACATTTATAGCCAGCTTCCATCAAAAACCTTAAAGAAACTTCAGACCGCTCAAAACACGGCAGCAAGGCTTGTCTTCGGAAAAACGCGATTTGAAAGTGCAAAACTCCTTCGCGAAAAATTACACTGGCTCCCGATCAAAGAACGCATTGCTTTCAAAATCTGCACTCTGGTTCACAAAATTATCTACGGTGAAGCTCCGGGATACATGACAGACTTGAGCGACCTAAAAACTAGAAACACATCCGAATCAACACGAACATACCTAAATCTGCACTAACCAAGCTGCAAAGGACTCAAATACAAATCAACTTACGCATCCAGTTTTTCCTACATAAGCACACAACTGTGGAACGCATTACCAAAAGCCTTGAAAACTACGAACGACCACCTAAACTTCTGGAAAACACTAAAAACTAACCTGTTTAAAAAGGCATACCCTACCAACCCAACATAAATGCCTGATCTCTGCAACACAACAAAACTAAAGAACGTAATGGACATAACATAACTCTTCCGTTGTATGATTCCCTAGTGTGGCTGTGCCAAATGAACTTTATCTTACCACAACATCACTTTGTATTTGTTTACACCAGAGTCTGTAACGCCTCTCCGGTACTATGTAAGCCACATTGAGCCTACAAATAGGTAGGAAAATGTGGGATAAAAATGTAACAAATAAATAAATAAATAATAGTTGAAGTGAGTTATATCACAATTGTATGAAATAATATGTACGTAACATTTTTCGATGCCTGGAATGATCATAGCTCACTCTCGCTGATTGATAGTAGTAGATACTACAAAAAAAGTCCATCTCTGATCCTAACTGGTTTAGTATAAGAATATTATTGCAACACCACATATCCAGCACTTTTTAATGTCATACACAAACTCACATACACACATATTCAGAGGCATTAAAAAGAATAAAATGACCTCCTTAACATACTATACTTAATCATGGTCAGTTTATAGAGGAACTCAAATTTAGCAAAACTTCTTTTTTACCGTCTGCCTCCTGGTTGTGACACTGCCGTGGTGGGTTCTTTCTGACTCTTGATTTCAAAGTCTTGATCCTGGCAGAAACCTTGTTCAAATCAAACTGTGACATGCTATGGTTGACTCATATTTACCAGGCTTGGATCGGTTTTCCTTGTGTAGGAGGTTTAGTCTGAAAGGAACTTGGCTTTCTCTTTTACCGTGAACTGGCTTAGATTTGCTGAATTCAACAAGGAATGTGTGGGCAGGAGGATTTCTGGTGATCTAAGCACCTCACTTGTGACTTTGGCTCTTGACAATACGACACTATGAAGTTGCCTGAGCACTCATCATTGTTGGACATGGATGGTTGTGATCCGGGTGCTCAGGCAGAACACCCGGATCACAACCATCCTTGTCCAACAATGATAAGTTGAATCAAAAATAATTGAGATAAGAAGTGATATCCTATAAACAGTCAAATAACTATGACTGGCAACCACATATGTACCTAGCAGTCTAGACCGGAATAATTGGTCAAACTGGATGGGTTGATTGGCCCTTATCTGTCACCCTCTAACATGCTACTAAGCAAGTCACACATATTTCAACTGCACTGTAACCACAGCACATCAGAATTAGTTGTGATGCATACAGTTCACACCAAACTTAATCTCCTTCCCCTACCCACAATTCAAAGGGGCTTAAACATCATCTCAACTAGTCCTTTTCTAGCCATTTCAGACTGTGCTTAGCGTCAACAAAAATTAAAGCTTAAGAGAGACTTGTTAGACTGTGATGTTGCTGTTGCTGTTGCAGTGCAAACAGGATGTCAATCGTTAACTCTAGCAAGAGCTGAATGCAGTGTAATTGAAGTTCTGGGAAAAACTTATAACTTTCTTCTGGAGTTGTCATGTTCACAACTTGGACGACTCTTCTCATGCGGAAACTTACAGAACCTTATTAACAAATTGCCCTTTGTGCCTTACCTGTTGCCGTGGGTTCTATATATGGTGCCTGGATTTGTGCGCCCAAATTTATGCACATGCCCAAGATGTGCATGCAAATCTATTGAGTAACGAGCCCTTAACTGTCAGTAATTGGATGTTAACAACCAATTATTGAAGTTAATTAGCATCATTAAAAGTTGTGCACACGTCTGTCTGGCTGCATGCTATGCTATAAGGTATGGTGCCTAAGTCTACTAGCAAATAACTCATTAGGGAACATGGCCATTGGTGTGTTAGGGGCATTTCAAAAAGTTATACACATGGTTATAGAATACTGCCTCAGCATTCCTAACTTGGGCGTAGACCAGGTTTTAGCAAGGGTAAGTCTGACACCTAAAGTTAGGTGCAGGAATCAATGCCAAGCACAATTCTACAAAGAGCAGTGGAGGAGTGGCCTAGTGGTTAGAGCACTGGTCTTGCAATCCGGAGGTGGCCAATTCAAATCTTGGGCAAGTCACTTAACTCTCCATTGCCTCAGGTACAAACTTAGAACATGAGCCCTCCTGGAATGTTAATGTTGCTATTCTACTAGCAACATTCCATGTAGAAGCCTGCCCTTGCAGATCAGCAACGCAGCCGCGCAGGCTTCTGTTTCTGTGAGTCTGACGTCCTGCACGTACGTGCAGGACGTCAGACTCACAGAAACAGAAGCCTGTGCGGCCGCGTTGCTGATCTGCAAGGGCAGGCTTCTATATGGAATGTTCCTAGTGGAGGAGTAGCCTACTGGTTAGTGCATTGGAACATGGAATGTTGCTACTATTTGAGATTCTACACGGAATGTTGCTGAGTGGAGGAGTGGCCTAGTGGTTAGAGCTACTACTGATGAAGGTGTGAGCAAAATCTAAATAAATAAAGAGTGCATTCTCATTATAGAATCACATTTAGTGCCAATTTTTTCTAGCAACTCATTTTGAGCACCACTTATAGAATTTTGCACTTTATGAGAAAGTAAAATAATTATACTGCACCAATTCATCAGACACCAAAACACTCAACAATCAATATCGGGGTTGTATGTTTAGAGGGCAATTATATAAATTGGTGCCTGAGTCTAGGCACCCAATGCCTTGCACCTAGCACCAATTCTATAATGGCATTTTGCCACCAAGATTCCATTGTATAATACTAGTGTAAGGTCAGCACACCTTCTTACACCATATCATGGCAGTAGTAAATTGGCACACCTAAGCGTACTATGCACATAACTGTGAGACACACCCGTGGCCTGCCTATGCTCTGGTGCACAAACACAGCAAAGGTGCCAATAAATTGACAGACAGCACTCTAAAGTCTAATTCTTTATTTTATCCACTGACTCAACATGGGCCTGTGTTTTCAGCCAAAGGTCTACCTCAGGACTCTATATTTGATGTGTTGGACAAGCAACGTCAAAAATAGCAGCGTTTAATAACTCTATCAAACCGGTACTGAATACGCAGATGAGTGGCCTAATGGTTAGAGCACCAGTCTTGCAATCCAGAATCTTGGGCAAGTCACTTAACCCTCCATTTCCTCAGGTAGAGACTTAGATTGTGAACCCTCCTGGGACAGAGAAATATCCAGAATACCTGAATGTAACTCACCTTGAGCTACTACTGAAACAGGTGTGAGCAAAATCTAAAATAAATAAATAAAGATTCTAGAATTCTAAAGAATAACAAGATTCCATGCAGAATTTCAAAGTGTAGCAACATTCCAGGTAGAACCCCAAAGAGTAACAAGATTCCAGAATCCCAACAAGTAAGGAGTGGAGGAGTAGCCTAGTGGTTAGAGCACCAGTCTTGGAATCCAGAGGTGGCCAGTTCAAATCCTGCTGCTTGTGATCTTGGGCAAGTCACTTAACCCTCTATTGCCTCAGGTACAAACTTAGATTGTGAGCTCTCCTGGGACAGAGAAATATCCAGAGTACCTGAATGTAACTCACCTTGCGCTACTACTGAAAAAGGTGTGAGTAAAATCTAAATAGATAAATATATGGAATGTTGCTACTATTGAAGATTCTACATGGAATGTTGCCACTTTTTGAGATTCTAGATGGAATGTTGCTAATGGAGGAGTGGCCTAGTGGTTAGAGCACTGGTCAGAGGTGGCTGGTTCAAATCCCACTGCTGTTCCTTGTGATCTTGGGCAAGTCACTTAACCCTCTATTGCCTCAGGTACAAACTTAGATTGTGAGCCCTCCTGGGACAGAGAAATATCCAGAGTACCTGAATGTAACTCACCTTGAGCTACTACTGAAAAAGGTGTGATCAAAATCTAAATAAATACACTGAAACCACTACTACCTCGTATATATATAAAAGCTTGACTGCCACACAATCACGTGAATGTGTAACTCTTGCCCTCAAAATGACAAAAAAAAAAAGAACTGGATTTTATAGTGCCAGCGCGGGCCCCCTTTTGCCGCAGCTTGGCAAAAGAGGACCTGCGCTGGCATTGGTGCATTTCAAAAACTCGCTCTGAGGCCCCCTGTTACCACAGCGGGTAAAAGATAAGTCTTTTTTTTTTTTTAAAGAAATGGCTATGTGGCAAGTGAACCACTTGCCGCGTGACCATTTCAGGGGGTAGCCATTACTGCCACCCATTGAGGTGGTGGTAAGGGCTTCAGCACTAAGCTGGTGGTAACCGGGCAGCACACGGCATTGCCCGATTACCACCGGGTACACACTGGTGCTACAAAAATATGCAGTGTAATTGAAGTTCCGGGAACTCTCGCCCTCAAAACGGAAAAAAAAAGAACTGGACTTTATAGTGTCATCAGTCAACTTAGTTATTTATTTATTTAATTTATTTATTTGTTACATTTGTATCCCACATTTTCCCACCTATTTGTAGGCTCAATGTGTGCAGGCTCCGGTGTGAACAAATACAGGGTGATGTTGTGGTAAGATCAAGTTCATGTGGCACAGCCACATTAGGGAATCAGAGAACGGAAGAGTTGTGTTATGTCCATTACGTGCTTTAGTTTGGTTGTGTTGCAGAGATTAGGCATTTAAGTTGGATCGGTAGGGTATGCCTTTTTAAACAGGTTGGTTTTTGGTGATTTCCGGAAGTTTAGGTGGTCGTACGTTGTTTTCAAGGCTTTTGTTAATGCGTTCCACAGTTGTGTGCTTATGTAGGAAAACTAGATGTGTAAGTTGTTTTGTGTGTAAGTCCTTTGCAGCTTGGGTAGTGCAGATTTAGATAAGATCGTGTTGATTCGGATGTATTTCTAATTGGTAAGTCGATCAAGTCTGTCATGTAACTCGGGGTTTCTCCATAGATGATTTTGTGAACCAGAGTGCAGATTTTGAAGGTGATGCGTTCTTTGATTGGGAGCCAGTGTAGTTTTTTGCGGAGGGGTTTTACGCTTTCAAATCGCGTTTTACCAAATATAAGCCTAGCTGCCATGTTTTGAGTGGTCTGAAGTTTCTTTAAGGTTTGTTCTTTACATCCCACATAAATTCCATTGCAGTAATCTGTGTGGCTTAGTACCAGTGATTGTATCAGGTTGCGAAATGTTTCCCTCGGGAAGAATTGCTTCATGCGTTTGAGTTTTTGGCACCTTCGCTGTGTTTGTGCACCTGTGCTGTTTGCAAGGGTTGTTTCCCCTGTATTTTTTGTCTGCCTATATGCTGCCCACGTATACACTGCATTATAGAATAGCGGCTAGTGCATATAGGTACCTGACTGCCACTTTATGGTGCCTTTGACATGCGTAAGTGGTGCCTACCTCTAGGTAACACTCTACAGAATTTTCCACATCGTGTTTTATGTTTACACTCTATTGTACAGCAACATTTGTAGGGCTAATGTCGAGGACATTAAACACAGTCCATAAGGTGATATGTAAAAAAAGAGAATCTGTGGACTTGCCAGTAGGATGACAGTTGTCGAAGTATTGAAACTATATATGTGTTTTTAAATACATAAATGCAGTTATTCATTTGCTTATTTCATAAATGTTCATGATTACCACACACAGATGGTGAAGCCATAGTTTATTGATTTAATTGTTCCTGAATTCTTTGCAGATAGCGAGAGCTTCTAGGGTACAAGCATAAATATTATTCAGAAGTATTATACAAGACCTCATAGGTCCCTTCTTGAGATAGTCACATTGCCCCCACAATGAGAGTTTTTGCGTGTGTGTGTTTCTTTGTTTTAGACCCAGCATTTCCCTTCTGCTCCTTGATGCTTCCATCTCTATCAGAATCAGGGCTAAGAAAAGATGCTATCAACTTTCATTCACAGCTACCCAGAGATTTTTATAACTGTCTCCAGGCTACTTCTTTCATTTTTTTTTTAATTGCAAATTTTACTTTATACAGTTACTTGAGAATCATAAGAGAAATTTACAAGCAAAGTAAGAAAAATCAAATATACACATTATTGTAAACAAGCCCACTTCAAGAAGAACTGCTAAACAAAATAGAGAACAGAGAGTAAAATAAATAGCTCAAAATAATCTGCAAGACTGAGATATTACGTAAATTATTTTGGAGCTAGAGTGAAGAAAAAATTCCAAGTGTGTTGGATCAAGAAAAACATGTGGCGGGAGGCGGGGATAGTGCTGGGCAGATTTATACGGTCTGTGCCAGAGCCGGTGGTGGGAGGCGGGGCTGGTGGTTGGGAGGCGGGGATAGTGCTGGGCAGACTTATACGGTCTGTGCCAGAGCCGGTGGTTGGGAGGCGGGGCTGGTGGTTGGGAGGTGGGGATAGTGCTGGGCAGACTTATATGGTCTGTGCCAGAACCGGTGGTGGGAAGTGGGGCTGGTGGTTGGGAGGCGGGGAAAATGCTGGGCAGACTTATACGGTCTGTGCCAGAGCCGGTGGTGGGAGGCGGGACTGGTGGTTGGGAGGCGGGGATAGTGCTGGGCAGACTTATACGGTCTGTGCCAGAGCCGGTGGTTGGGAGGCGGGGCTGGTGGTTGGGAGGTGGGGATAGTGCTGGGCAGACTTATATGGTCTGTGCCAGAACCGGTGGTGGGAAGTGGGGCTGGTGGTTGGGAGGCGGGGAAAATGCTGGGCAGACTTATACGGTCTGTGCCAGAGCCGGTGGTGGGAGGCGGGACTGGTGGTTGGGAGGCGGGGATAGTGCTGGGCAGACTTATACGGTCTGTGCCCTGAAAAGGACAGGTACAAATCAAGGTAGGGTATACACAAAAAGTAGCACATATGAGTTTATCTTGTTGGGCAGACTGGATGGACCGTGCAGGTCTTTTTCTGCCGTCACTATGTTACTATGTTACTATATGCATTGTTTTCTTATATGACCAGGTATTTACAGGAATACTTTAGGAAAAAAGGTCCCTCCCACGGCTAAAAACTTAGGCTTCAGCTGTAGGAAGGCTTTTCGATTTAATTGAGTTTACCTGGCCACATCACGAAACATTAATACATTTTGACCATAAAAGGATTTCTTAGGAAAATATGACTTCAAAATTTGCATTTTTTGTTCTAGAGAACCAAAAGATACTGAAAAGGTCTAAATTGTACTTCAGGCATGGATGCTGTTGAAAAGTAATGCCACACTGAGACAACCCAGATCAGTTATATTCCATATATTAAGAAAAGAAGGTACGAGAAAGGGAGGCCAAGCGAAAGCCGGCATGGTTAAAAAATGAAGTGAAGGAAGCTGTTAGAGCTAAAAGAAAAATCCTTCAGAGAATGAAATTAGGATCCAACTGAAAATAATAAGAAACAGCATAAGGAATGACAAGTCAAATACAAAGCACTGATAAGGAAGGCAAAGAGGGACCTTGAAAAAAAGATTGTGTTGGAGACAAAAACACATAGTAAAAACTTTTTTAGGTATATTAAAAGCAAGAAGCCGGCAAAATAATCAGTTGGACTGTTAGATGACCGAGGGTAAAAGGGGCACTCAGGGAAGATAAAGCCATAGTGGAAAGATTAAATGAATTCTTTGCTTCGGTCTTCACCAAAGAAGATTTAGGAGAGATACTGGTGCCGAAAATGGTATTCAAAGCTGACGAGTCAGAGAAACTGAATGAAATCTCTATAAACCTGGAAGATATAATGGTGCAATTTGACAAACTGAAGAAAAGCAAATCTCCTGTCCCGGATGGTATTCATCCCGAGTACTGATAAAATTGAAAAATGAACTTACAGAACTATTGTTAGTAATATGTAATTTATCTTTAAAATCAATAATGGTAACAGAAGATTGGAAGGTAGCCAATGTAACGCCGCTTTTTAAAAAATGGTTCCAGAGGTGATCCGGGAAATTATAGACCGGTGAGCCTGACGTTGGTGCCAGGAAAAAATGATAGAGACTATTATGAAGAACAAAATTACACAGCATATTCAAAAGCATGGATTAATTAGCCAAAGTGAACGTGGATTTAGTGAAGGGAAATATTGCCTCACCAATCTACTACATTTCTTTGAAGGGGTGAACAAACATGTGAATCAAGGTGAGCCAGTTAATATTGTGTATCTGGATTTTCAAAAGGCATTTGACAAAGTACCTAATGAAAGAATCCAGAGAGAATTGGAAAGTCATGGGATAGGAAGTAGTGTCCTATTGTGGATTAAAAACTGGTTAAAAGATAGAAAACAGAGAGTAGGGTTAAATGGTCAGTATTCTGAATGGAGAAGGGTAGATAGTGGGGTTCTCCAGGGGTCTGTGCTGGAACCGCTACTTTGTAGCATATTTATAAATGATCTAGAGATGGGAGCAACTAGTGAGGAAATTAAATTTGCTGGCGACACAAAGTTATTCAAAGTTGTTAAATCACGAGAGGATTGTGAAAAATTATAAGAGGACCTCACGAGATTGGGAGAATGGCATCCAAATGGCAGGTGACATTTAATGTGAGCAAGTACAAAGTGATGCATGTGGGAAAGAGGAACCCGAACTATAGCTACGTGATGCAAGGTTCCACATTAGGAGTCACCGACCAGGAAAGGGATCTAGGTGTCATCGTTGATGATACGTTGAAACCCTCTGTTCAGTGTGCAACAGCGGCTAAGAAAGCAAATTGAATGTTAGGTATTATAAGGAAAGGAATGGAAAACAAAAATGAGGATGTTATAATGCCTTTGTATCGCTCCATGGTGCGACTGCACCTCAAATACTGTGTGCAATTCTGGTCACCGCATCTCAAAAAGATATGGAGGGGGATAATTGAACGGGGATGACCATCTCTAATGGCGCCCATCTCTGAGGACATCCCCGCGAAGGGGTGGGCATACCGTATTATCGAAACAAGATGGGAGTCCATCTTTCGTTTCGATAATACGGTTGGGGACGCCCGAATCTCAACATTTAGGTCGACCTTAGAGATGGTTGACCTAAATGTTGAGATGGTCAACCTTAGAGATGGGGGACCTCGGTTTTCGGCGATAAGGAAACTGAGGATGCCCATCTCAAAAACGACCAAATCCAAGGCATTTGGTCATGGGAGGAGCCAGCATTCGTAGTGCACTGGTCCCCCTCATATGCCAGGACACCAACTGGGCACCCTAGGGGGCACTGCAGTGGACTTCACAAATTGCTCCCAGGTGCATAACTCCCTTACCCTGTGTGCTGAGCCCCCCCCCCCCAAATCCATTCCCCACAACTGTACAACACTACCATAGCCCTTATAGGTGAAGGGGGGCACCTACATGTCGGTACAGTGGGTTTTGGAGGGTTCACATTTACCACCACAAGTGTAACAGGTAGGGGGGGATGGGCCTGGGTCCGCCTGCCTGAAGTGCACTGCACCCACTAAAAACTGCTCCAGGGACCTGCATACTGCAGTGATAGAGCTAGGTATGACATTTGAGGCTGGCATAGAGGCTGGAAAAAATTGTTTTTTATTTTTTTTTTTAGGTGGGAGGGGGTTGGTGACCACTGAGGGAGTAAGGGGAGGTCATCCCCGATTCCCTCCGGTGGTCATCTGGTCAGTTTGGGCAACTTTTCGAGGCTTGGTCATGAAAAAAATGGACCAAGTAAAGTCGGCCAAATGCTCAGGGACGCCCTTCTTTTTTCCATTATCAGCCGAGGACACCCATCTCTTAAGCACGCCCCCGTCCTGCCTTCAGTAGACTGCTGACACACCCCCGGGAACTTTGGTCACCCCTGCGACGGAAAGCAGTTGAGGACGCCCAAAATCGGCTTTCGATTATACCGATTTGGGTGGCCCTGAGAGAAGGACGCCCATCTCCCGATTTGTGTCGAAAGATGGGCGCCCTTCTCTTTCGAAAATGCCCCTGCTAGTGGAATTAGAAAAGGTACAGAGAAGGGTGACAAAAATGATAAAGGGGATAGAATGACTTCCCTATGATGAAAGACCAAAGCGGTTAGGGCTCTTCAGCCTGGAGAAAAGGCGGCTGAGGGGAGATATGATAGAGGTCTATAAAATACTGAGTGGAGTGGAATGGGTAGTCGTGAATTGCTTGTTTACTCTTTCCAAAACTGCTAGGACTAGGGGGCATGCAATGAAGCTACAAAGTAGTAAATTTAACACAAATCAGAGAAAATATTTTTTTCACTCTGCGTGTAATTAAACTCTGGAATTCTTTGCCAGAGAATGTGGTACAAGCAGTTAACTTAGCAGGGTTTTAAAAAGGCTTGAATAGCTTCTTAAAAGAAAAGTCCATAAACTATTCTTAAGATGGACTTGGGGAAAATTCACTGCTTATATCTATTGTACTGTTTTGGGATCTTGCCAGGTACTTGTAACTTGGATTGGCCACTGTTGGAAACAAGATGCTGGGCTTGATGAACCTTCGATCTGTCCCAGTGCGGCAGCACTTATGTACTTATGTATGTACTTGTATGTGAAAGATGCTGCACGATGGTGCTTTTAATTGCACATGTAGGTTCTTGAATCACTCTTCCTGCTGTATGTGCTGGCAAATACACTTGTTTATTTCAAAAGGCTCCAGTTTCTATAGAGCCTTTTGTAAATACTGAGGGAACTCTAAATGCCCCAACTTGGTACCTCAATGTCCTGTTCAAAATTAACCTTCACATGTTGTTGTGTCTGTTCAGATGATAGGTGGCACGTAGAGATCGGATTTGAGATAGGTATACTCAGTTCTGGTGGTATTTTATTAAAAGCTGCAGGAGTGCAGAAGTATTTGCCTGCATGTGCAATAAGAGCAACAATATTACAAATATACACATTGAAAAAATACTACTACTACTTCTTATCCTTTCTATAGCACTACTAGACGTACGCAGCACTGTACACTTGAACATGAAGAGACAGTCCCTGCTCAACAGAGCTTACAATCTAATTAGGACAGACAAACAGGACAAGTAAGGGATAAGGACAAACAGTAGCAAGATTCTATGCAGAATCCCAAAGAGTACCAAGATTCCGGAATCCCAAAGACTACTACTACTACTTATAATTTCTATAGCGCTACAAGACGTACGCAGCGCTGTACACTTGAACATGAAGAGACAGTCCCTGCTCGACAGAGCTTACAATCTAATTAGGACAGACAAACAGGACAAGTAAGGGATAAGGACAAACAGTAGCAAGATTCTGTGCAGAATCCCAAAGAGCAGCAAGATTCCGGAATCCCTAAGAGTACCAAGATTCCGGAATCCCAAAGACTACTACTACTACTTATAATTTCTATAGCGCTACTAGACGTATGCAGCACTGTACACTTGAACATGAAGAGACAGTCCCTGCTCGACAGTGCTTACAATTTAATTAGGACAGACAAACAGGACAAATAAGAGATAAGGGAATATTAAAGTGAGGATGATAAAATAAGGGTTCTGAACAAGTGAATAAGGGTTAGGAGTTAAAAGCAGCATCAAAAAGGAGCCCTTTTACTCAGCTGTGTGCTTGTTTCTATTTGTTGACTATACGGCGTGCAGCCATTGAAAAAAAATGACCATGGGAGCACTTGCTGCCTTCCATTTAGAAGGTGCTAAGGGTTCCTAAGAATGTCACAAACTCAGCAGCTTCCACATGGAGGTGTCCAGCTCTTAAAAATGGAAGTAGCAATTCTTTAAGTTCAGTGAATAAAGTGGCACCACTTCCACATGGAGCTGCCCCATTTTACATTTTACTGCTTTCAACTTCTAACCCCTATTCACTTGTTCAGTACCCATGTCTGTTTTATCATTCCCACCTTATTTGTCCTGTTTGTCCTGATTAGATTGTAAACTCTGTGGAGTAGAGACTGTCTCTTCATGTTCAATGTATAGTGCTGTGTACGTCTAGCAGCACTATAGAAATGATAAGTAGTAGTAGTACTAGTATTTATTTATTAGGATTTATTTACTGCCTTTTTATATGAATTCACTCAAGGCGGTGTACAAACAGAAAAAGCAACGCTGGGCCTTCAAGACTGAGACAACAGTGGTTCTTTATTGACAAGTGACCCGACACAGGCCGTGTTTTGGCATAAAAGACGCCTGCCTCAGGGGTCAAGGTCTCTGTTCTGTCGTATGTAAAGTATACAAATCCAATGTCTCAGGCATTGAGAAAATTACTCATAAATGAGCGTGTCTCTAGGAGAAATACAGCCGCAATGTGAAATACGTTGGAAGCCTTTTTGATTTTCTAGATGTCTAATCTAATCAAGGTGGTGTACAACAGTAAGAATAAATCAAACATGAGCAATAGACAATTGCAACAGTAAAAATATTCAAATAACAATATAAAGTATGGCATAGTACACTACTTACAATGTTAACACAATACATAATAGAACATTTTAATTGATAGTGAAGGGTAAAGCAAAGATGGAACATAAAGATAGGTAAGAGAGTAAGAAGAGTTAGAAAGTAAGGTGACTAATTAAAAGAAAGTTGCCTATGAGATCAGAGAGATGGTTAAGTATTATATCAACTAGGATAGGAGTGGATAAACATGTCCTGCTGCAGTATGTGCAGCCCGACTCACTCCTTGTGTGTGTGAGTGAGACTAATATGTTAGTTACTTCTTCCACTAAAGGCCTAGTTGAAGAGCCAAGCTTTCCCCTGCTTCCTGAGCTATAGATAATCTTGTGTTAAGCGGAGTCTTTCAGGGTGTGCATTCCAGAGTGTGGGGGCTACTTTGGAAAAGGCTCGCTTGCGGGTATCACATCATGTACTGTCTTTTGGAGAGGGTGTGGTTAGTGATAGTCCTTGAGAGGACCTTAGTGATCATCCTATTCTTAAGGTACTCAGGGCCATTTCCTTTAAGGGTCTTGAAGATCAGACATAGAGTTTTAAATTTAGCCAGTGAAGTACTCTTTGGGATTCCAGAATCTTGCTGCTCTTTGGGATTCTGCACAGAATCTTGCTATTCTTTGGGGTTCCGGAATCTTGCTACTCTTTGTCCTTATCCATTATTTGTCCTGTTTTTCTGTCTTGATTAGAAATGTGAGCTCTGTTGAGCAGGAACTGTATCTTACATGTTCAGTGTACAGTGCTGCATACTTCTAGTAGAATTATAGAAATGATAAGTAGTAGTAGTAGTAGTAATTTTACATATTACTCATGTATGTTCAGTCATATAAGGAGCCCTTTTACTCAGCTGTGTGCTTATTTCTATTTGTTGACTATACGGCGTGTAGCCATTGAAAACAAACGACCATGGCAGCACTTGCTGCCTTCCATTTAGAAGGCGCTAAGGGTTCCCATATTATGGATGAGCTAACCAGGAAGCATGGTACTGATTTTGGCACACTAGCTTTTAGCGCATTCACATCCATTCTCCACCCGAACATTCCCCCACCAACAAACCAATTATTAAATACCACACACTTGCACATGCAGATGACAGAAGGCGGGATGCTTTAGCGTGTCCCATGTTAGAGTATTTCTGCTCCATTAGGAGCACATGAGCGTCGAGTGCAGCTTAGGAAATTGGGCCCCTGAATACTGAGGCCATTAGTGTAACTCAGGTTCATTTCCCAGGAATGAAGTGAGCTGGGAGGATGGAAAATCCCTCATGTAAAGCCCTCGCTGAAATGAGCACTTTGTGAAAACATATATGGGTCCGATATTCACTGGTGGCGGGCAGCACTTTGATTATCCACGTCGGCATTAAACCCAGATATTCAATGCCGGGCATTGAATAGATAGTATTTTCTTGGCTGCTAAATCAATATTCAGCAGCTAAGTGGATAAGTTAAAACCAGGGGCGTAGCCAGACCAGCGGGAGGGGGGGTCCAGAGCCCGAGAAACAGAATCCAGATCAGCAACGCGTCAGAGACCGGCGCTGAAGAGGACTTCGGCTGGCGGGGGTTGGGGACCCCTGCCAGCAAAGGTACCTGACAGCGGCAGCGGGGCAGGGTTGGTAGTGGCGGCGGGAGGGGGGGTCGATTGTGGCGGGGGAGGGTCAGCGACGGGGTGGTGAAAGCAGAGGGGCCAGGGCTAAGTCTGCAGGGGCCCATGCCCCCGTGGCCCCACCTAGCTACGCCCCTGGTTAAAAAACCAGCTAGGGGTCCTTTTACTAAGGTGCACCGAAAAGTGGCCTGTGCTGGCGTAGTCATGTGTATGGGATGCATCCAGGTTTATTTTTCAGCACACCTACAAAAAAGGCCTCTTTTTTTGGCCAAAAATGGACATGCGGCAAAATAAAAATCAGCATGCGTCTATTTTAAGCCCGAGACCTTATCGCCACCCACTGACGTAGCGGTAAGGTCTCACGCGTTAACCGGGCAGTAATTCTCAGCGCATGTACAATGCCGATTACCGCCTAGTTAGCGCCACGTGCTGGAAAATTTCCGGCGCACGTAGCGGATGCGCATACAAAAATGAAATTACCGCCCTGGCCACACGGTAGCCGCACAGTAGTTCTGAATTGGCGCTCATTGGGCGCATGTAGGCGCCTACGCGGCTTAGTCAAAAGGGCCCCTTAAAGCTAGGAACTACTATTTATGTGGTCCTATCTAACCACTAATCTTATCTGGTCTGCCGTTGAATATCCACGTCAAATCAGATGAGTCATGCCATATAGCTAGGTTAGTGGTATTTATTTATTTATTTAACACATTTATACCCCACATTTTCCCACTTAGTTGCAGGCTCAATGTGGCTTACATAATACCGTAGAGGCAGGCTCGGTTCAGTTCGGTAAAATACAAATACACAAAATAGTAGTAAACCTATAAATATCATGAGTATAAGGCAACAAAGATATGATAAAAAGTCCAATACGGTCCATAGTTTTGCTGTATCACAGGAAGTAGAAATTAAGTTGGGTCTGAGGAGTAGGCCTTCTTAAACAAGGTGGTTTTTAGTGACTTCCTGAAGTTAAGATGGTTATGAATTGACAGTGGCATTCCTAGGGGGGCTGACACCCGGGGCGGATCGCCGATGCGCCCCGCCCCCCCCCCCGGTGCAGTATGACCCTCCCCCCCGGCGAAAGGACCCCCCCGGGTGCACGCCGCTGGGGGGGGGTGGTGCCGCGCACCTGTCCGCTTCGTTCATTTCCATGCTCTCTCTGCCACGGAACAAGAAGTAACCTGTTCTGGGGCAGAGGGAGCACAGAACGAACATAGCGGACAGGCGCGCGGCACCCCCCCAGCGGCGTGCACCCAGGGCGGACCGCACCCACCGCCCCCCCTAGGAACGCCACTGTGAATTGATTTCACAGTTTTAGGCAGGGCGTTCCACAGTTGTGTAATTACGTAAGAGAAGCTGGATGCATAAGTTGATTTGTATCTAAGACCATTGCAGTCTGGATAATAATAATTATTATTATTATTAGCATTTGTATAGCGCTACCAGATGCATGCAGCGCTGAACACCTGACACACAGAGACAGTCCCTGCTCAATAGAGCTTACAATCTAAAAATACAGACAGACAAGACAATTAAGGGCGAGGGAAGTACTGGGTGAGAAAGGAACAAGGGAGGGCAATTGAGTAGTGGTTAGGAGCCAAAAGCAGTGGTGTAAAGGTGGGTTTTCAGCATACATTTGAAAACAGGTAGAGATGGAGCTAGACGTACAGGCTCAGGAAGTCTATTCCAGGCATATGGTGCCGCTAGGGAAAAGGAACGAATTCTGGAGTTAGCAGTGGAGGAGAAGGGGGACGACAAGAGAGATTTGTCCAGTGAGTGGAGTTCACGGGGAGGAATGTAGGGAGATATGAGAGTGGAGAGGAAATGGGGGGCTGCAGAATGGATGCATTTAAAGGTCAGTAAAAGAAGTTTGAACTGTATGCGGAAGCGGACAGGGAGCCAGTGAAGTGACCCGAGGAGTGGGCCAGTGTGGGTATAACGATTTTGGCGGAAAATAAGTCGTGCTGCAGAATTTTGGACAGACCGGAGAGGAGAGAGATGGCTGAGTGAATAATGAAAAGTTTTGCACGATTGTACACAAAATCATTCACACAGACGCCCCAATCTACATGCTAAACCTTGTGGACTTGCCTCCCAGAAACGCTGTAAGATCATCCCACAAATTTCTCAATCTGCACTTCCCCAGCTGTAAAGGACTAAAATACAAGCAGCTACACGCCAGTACCTTCTCCTACTTGAACACGCAGCTATGGAACGCTCTACCTACAGATCTGAAAGCTACTGACGATATAACAAACTTCCGCAAATCTCTGAAGACACACCTCTTCCAAAAAGCCTATAAAGAAAACACATAACCTACAAACTACCTCAACAATCCACACAATTAATACAGCTCTCCTCTATCCTACCTAACACCTTCCTCTATCTTCCCTCACCTAACCTTAAAACTTTAATAATTGTTCCCGTTATCATGAAGCGATTCTGTTCACCCTCCCTTACCTAATCCTGAAACACTAAGAACCATACCTGTTATCATGAAATGAAATGATTATGTCATTACTATACTCTGTAAGCCACACTGAGCCTGCAAATAGGTGGAATAATGTGGGATACAAATGCAATAAATAAATAAATAAATGTAAATTTAAGCAAGATCGGGATAGACTGGTACTGTTTCTGGGTGGCAGATTTCTGGGTAGGCGCTAATTGTGCATATTCAGTGGGAGATAACCAGTTATCTCCATCCATGTGTATTCCCTTGGTAAAATAGGGAACACCTGTATAGATTTTAGTCCCACCCAAATCTCACCCCCCCCCCCCTTGAAATCTCTGTATGATGTGGATCTCCACATGTAAATAGCAGCTTTGTGAAATCAGTATATGCACATTCAATATACACATGCAAATGTCTAAATAATGCCCAAAATGGAACATGAAATGTCATTTTGAATTTCTAGTTCCTTATAAACAATAGCATGTACTTAGAATAGAATTCCTTTTTCTTTATACTGTGACCTTTCTTCTAATAATCACCTTAATGTATATTGCTAAGATGCTACATTTAGAAAGAGAGAGAGAGAGAGAGAGAATAATGAAAAGTAATCATTTATAATGGGTGGGCTTATTATCTTTTTTTGTTGGATCAAAGTTAAGGTTATGACATGAATCTTTGAGAAGACGAGTGTTAGGTTTAATCAGTCACGATGGATTTACTAAGTTTATACACAGTCTGTACTGCTGTTTGTTTGAATTACTGTGGAGATTTTTCTGTGGAAAATGTGTTCAGCAATGATTTTGTTAAACGTGCTAAATAAATAAATGGTTCAGGGTTTGTTTTAAGTCACCGTTTTGAGATGAATGCGGAATCCGCGCTGTTTGATGTTCAGCTGCAGAAACGAAAATATCATTCTCCTTTCCCACATTAGGAAAATAGATATATAACATTTATTCTTTTGGAGAGGAAGATTGGAGGGGGGGCTTACTTTATATGGTCTGTGCCAGAACCGGTGGTGGGAGGAGGGGCTAGTGGTTGGGAGGCGGGGATAGTGCTGGGCAGACTTATACGGTCTGTACCAAAGCTGGTGTTGGGAGGCGAGGCTGATGGTTGGGAGGCGGGGATAGTGTTGGGCAGACTTATACGGTCTGTGCCAGAACCGGTGGTGGGAGGCGGGGCTAGTGGTTGGGAGGCGGGGATAGTGCTGGGCAGACTTATACGGTCTGTGCCAGAACCGGTGGTGGGAGGCGGGGCTGGTGGTTGGGAGGCGGGGATAGTGCTGGGCAGACTTATACGGTCTGTGCCAGAACCGGTGGTGGGAGGAGGGGCTAGTGGTTGGGAGGCGGGGATAGTGCTGGGCAGACTTATACGGTCTGTACCAAAGCTGGTGTTGGGAGGCGAGGCTGATGGTTGGGAGGCGGGGATAGTGCTGGGCACACTTATACGGTCTGTGCCCTGAAGAGCATAGTTACAAATCAAAGTAGGGTATACACAAAACGTAGCACGTATGAGTTTATCTTGTTGGGCAGACTGGATGGACCGTGCAGGTCTTTTTCTGCCGTCATCTACTATGTTACTATGTAATTGCACTTATTGAATTTGCATTGAATGTGTCGTAAAAGGCTAGATTTAATTGCATTTTAACATGGGATGGAGGAGTAGCCTAGTGGTTAGTGCATTAGCCTGACAACCAGTGGGGCCAGGTTCAATTCCCACTGCAGATCCTTGTGACTCAAGGCAAGTCAATAGGGGCCCTTTTACTAAGCCACATAAGCGTCTACATGTGCCAATTTGGAGTTACTGCCCGACCACCACGTGGCTCTTGCGGTAATTCATTTTTGGCCCACGACCGATACACGCGTCTGAAAAATATTTTTACTTTTGGCCACGCGTAATTTACGCACGCCAAGTGGCATTTGACACGTGTAGGTTATTACCTCCCAGATTCTTTACCGCTAGGTCAATGGCTGGCAGTAAGGTCTCAGACCCAAAATGGACAATTTTGATTTTGCCGCATGTCCATTTTTGGCAAAAAAATGGATTGGCGCATTCCCAAAACCCACGCCTACACCACCGCAAGCCATTTTTCAGCACGCCTTTGTAAAAAGATCCCTTAACCCTCCCTTACCCCAGGTGAGTGGCGTAGCTACATGGGGCCAGGGGGGCCTAGGCCCCCGTAGATTTGGCCCTGGACCCCCTGCCAATGACCCTCTCAACCCCCCTCCCGCCACCAACCTGTCGTCGCTGTCGCCTGCCTTTGCTGGCGGGAGACCCCAACCCCCGCCAGTCAAGGTTCTCTTCTTCTCGCAAAGGCTTCCTTCTGTTTCTGATTGTAAGCTCTTTGAGCAGGGACTGTCTTTCTTCTATGTTTGTACAGCGCTGCGTATGCCTTGTAGCGCTATAGAAATGCTAAATAGTAGTAGTAGTAGTAGTAGGGTTGGGATCCTCCGCCAGCAAAGGTAGGCGATGGCGAGTTGGCGGCGGGAGGGGGGGTCGAGAAGGTAGTCAGGGAGGGCAAAGTTGGCGGCGGCGGCGGGGTTGGCAATGGCAGGGGAGGGGTCGACAGCGCCGGGGGGGGGGCTAAAATGTGCCCCCTCACCTCGGGCTCTGGACCCCCTCCCTCCGAAGTCTGACTGCGCCCCTGCCCCATGTACTAAATAATTACCTGTATATAATAAGTAAACTGTTTTGATAGTAACCACAGAAAGGCAGAATATCAAATCCCATTCCCTCAGTGGCGTACCAAGGGGGGGGCGGTGGGGGCAGTCCGCCCCGGGTGCACGCCGCTGAGGGGGGGTGCCGCGCGCTGTCAGCTTCATTCGTTTCCATGCTCCCTCTGCCCCGGAACAGGTTACTTCCTGTTCCAGGGCAGAGGGAGCATGGAAACGAACGAAGCTGACCGGTGCGCGGCACCCCCCTCCCCTGTTGCGTGCACCCGGGGGGGTTCTTTCACCGGGATGGGGTGTCCTTTTGCCGGGGGGGCGCGCTGCACCAGGGGGGGCGCTGCACCCGGGGGGCGGGGCGCATCGGCGGTCCGCTCCGGGTGTCAGCCCCCCTAGGAACGCCACTGCATTCCCTAAAAAACATACATGGTAAGGTATGACATTCTTGGCTCATATGAAATCAGGTACAAATACATTTGTGAAAATTATTTTAGAAACTGTCAATTTTTTATTGAAACACAGGGAAATACATCAGTGACAAACAAGCAAGTATGAAAATTCTGTGGAGGTGTTCACTAAGGTGATCTTGTTTTGGAAGGGATGTTGGGTGGGGGTTGGATGGATTTTATTATATTTTTATAATTTATATTGTAACTTGTCTTGAGTGTTTTTTTTTAATAAGGTATGTAATTAAGCTGAAATAAATAAATAAATAATATCTTGATATTGAAATGAGAAACTATATGGTGGTAACTTAACTTAGGACATTATATTAGTGATTCTTTATAATGCTGAAAACAATAAAATCTGGCAACTGAAAGCATTAAAACAATGTAATTGCATGTACAAATCCCCTAGGGAGTGCAGGAAAATTCCATTTCTCTTGTTCTCCTTGCAAAATCAAATGGGGAAACCTCAAAAGAGATAGCTTAAGTCATCCAAACTACCAACAGGGAAGAAATGAAAACATTCAAAGTTCATTCAGTAAGTTTAACAGGTCACAGGGATGAAGAAGACACATACAAAGAACCATTGTAATGCTCCTCACGGCGAGGGCTGTCCAAGAACGTTAAACTGAACCTCATCCAGAAGAACAAGCGTGCAGCTGGGGGGGGGGGGGGGGGGGTTAGGTTGGATGGGAAACAGCACGTGATCAATAAAGTAAGACCTTCCTCTTTCACAAGAAGTCAAATGTTAAAGCAGTGAGGTACTTGTCCAAACTGTGGAAACCAGCAAGGCCGTAATTCTGAGTCTTGATTTCTTTCCTGCCCGTACGGCAGTAATGAAGCTGTTATCATATCTCTTGAAATACTGTAAGCCTAGTTCAGATGGCTGGTGTGTATACTGCTTTCTGTTAGGAACTGAACTAAAAAACGAACATAGACAGATAAATCAAAAGTGGTGCTTCTGGAAATCTGTTGATGTGTTTTTTTGACAAAAGAGATCTGTATTATTTAGAATGTCTCCCCTGTTTGATGTCAATGACTACAAATCATATCAGTAGCTTGACCAAAGACTGTAACTCATTCCTGACTTTTACTACTACTAATCATTCCTATAGGGCTACTAGACGTACGCAGCGCTGTACACATTACATGCAGATACTTTTTCTGTCCCTACAGGGCTCACAATCTTAGTTTTTGTACCTGGGGCAATGGAGGGTTAAGTGACTTGCCCAAGGTCACAAGGAGCTGCAGTGGGAATCAAACCCAAGTTACCAGGATCAAAGCTTGCTACACTAACATTAGGCCACTCCTCCCCTGAACTAGGCTTACCATATGTTTTACCAGGACATGTCTTCTTTTTGAGGACATGGCCGGGCAACCGGGTGAGTTTTGCCAGCCTGCCTATTTGTCCGGATTTCTGTACAAACGGGCAGGCTGGTGGGCAGGCCTAATGGTGTCCTATCCCCTCCACTTAACTTACTCTACTACCTTGGTGGTCTAGTGACCTCTTCGGGGCAGGAAAGAGCCCCCTTTCTCTCTTCCCCTTGCAATGCTGACGGTGCTGGCGCTGATTCAAAATGGCCACCGAGAGTTGAAGCGGCCTCGTGTCTCATGAGGCTGCTTCAACTCTCGGCGGCCATTTTGAATCGGCACCGGGACCATCAGCATTGCAAAGGGAAGAGAGAGAATGCAGGGCAGCGATCTGGGCAGGAAAGAGGGGGCTCTTTCCTGCCCCAAAGAGGTCACTAGACCACCAGGGCAGTAGAGTAAGGTAAGGGTAGGGGACTAGGGGATAGGACACCCTTAGGGGCGTGTGGGGGGCGGGGTGAAAGGGGTGGGACAATATGTGACAGGAGGGGTGGGGCGGGGTAGGGCATGTGTCCTCTTTTGGCGAGGGACAAAATATGGTAACCCTACCCTGCACTAACCATTAGGCCACTCCTCCTTTTGCTGAAGAATGTAACAATCTTTTGAGGCATTGGCGTAGGTCTCATTGAGGGGCATAATCGAATGGGGCGCACAAGTTTTCCTGAGGACGTCCTCGCAGGACGTCCTGGCAAAAGGGCAGGGAAATCTGTATTATCGAAACAAGATGGGCGTCCATCTTTCATTTTGATAATACGGTCTGGGACGCCCAAATCTCAGCACTTAGGTCGACCTTAGAGATGGTCGTCCCCGGTTTTCGGCGATAATGGAAACTGAGGATGACCATCTCAGAAACGACCAAATTCAAGCCCTTTGGTCGTGGGAGGAGCCAGCATTCGTAGTGCACTGGTCCCCCTGACATGCCAGGACACCAACTGGGCACCCTAGGGGGCACTGCAGTGGACTTCACAAATTGCTCCCAGGTGCATAGCTCCCTTACCTTGTGTGCTGAGCCCCCCAACCCTCCCAAAAAAAACCCACTCCCAAAACTGTACACCACTACCATAGCCCTAAGGGGTGAAGGGGGGCACCTACATATTGGTACAGTGGGTTTGTGGTGGGTTTTGAAGGGTTTCCATTTACCACCACAAGTGTAACAGGTGGGGGGGTGATGGGCCTGGGTCCGCCTGCCTGAAGTACATTGCACCCACTAAAACTGCTCCAGGGACCTGCATACTGCTGTCATGGAGTTGGGTATGACATTTGAGGCTGGCATAGAGGCTGGCAAAAATAATTTTTATTTTTAGGGTGGGAGGGGGTTGGTGACCACTGTGGGAGTAAGGGGAGGTCATCCCTGATTCCCTCCGGTGATCATCTGATCAGTTCAGGCACCTTTTTGAAAATGGACCAAGTAAATATATATATACTAGTAAAAAAAGCCCCGTTTCTGATGCAAATGAAACGGGGGCTAGCAAGGTTTTCTTCTGTGTGCATGTGGGAGTGTGTGTGTCCCTGCCCTCTCTCCCCTCCCCCCTCTGAGTCCTTCACTGCTTTGCTGTGTTTTCCTTCACTGACTGTTTGTGTTACAGAGAGGGCGGGGCAGACACTCATGGGGAAACCGGATATCTCTCCCCCTTCACACTTCCGGCTGGAGGCTTCATAGAACGTTGGTGTTGCCTTTTATATATATATATATATATAGACAGACAGACACACACACGTATACAGATAGATAGATAGATAGATAGATAGATATGTAACTACCTTACATGTACCTCATTCTACTACAGTATCACTTTGTATTCATTCATACCATGTATTTGTTCAGACCGTAATCGGAAAACGCCGTTAACGGTACTATGTAAGGCACATTGAGCCTGCAAAAGGTGGGAAAATGTGGGATACAAATGTAACAAATAATAATAATAATGTATATGTATATATATATATATATATATATATATATATACCGTGTTTCCCCGAAAATAAGACCTAGAAGAGGTTTTGCTGCAATTGGTAAATTAAGGCCTCCCCCGAAAGTAAGACCTAGCAAAGTTTTTCTTTTGAAGCAGGGCCGCCGAGAGCCAGACAAGACCACCACCCCCAGCCTAGGTCGCTCCCCCCCACCCAAGATCGCCGGGCCCCCCCCCCCTCCACCTGCCCTCCGTCGCTCCCGGAACTAACCTAAAGCGCCTCCTTTCACCTTCGCAGCAAGCAGCAGCAGGACAGACCTCTCCTTCCTTCCGTGCCCCGCCCTCGCAGAAGTTACGTCAGGTGAGGGCGGGACAAGGAAGGAAGGAGTGGCCTGCCCTGCTGCTGCTTGCTGCGAGTGTGAAGGTGAAAGGAGGCGTATAAGGTTAGTTCCGGCCGGGAGCGACGGAGGGTGGGTGGAGGGGGGGCCCGGCGACCTCGGGTGGGGGGGGGCGACCTCGGGTGGGGGGGGCGACCCGAAAAATAAGACATCCCCTGAAAATAAGACCTAGTGCGTCTTGGGGAGCGAAAATTAATATAAGACAGTGTCTTATTTTCGGGGAAACACGGTATATATATATTTATATGTGTATATGTGTGTGTGTGTGTGTGTGTGTGTGTGTGTATACACACACACACACACACACGTGGTAGAAAATAGAAATTATTTGCTGCCGCTCATTTTAGACACACGTAGTAATTAGAATTACCACCAGGGGCACGCAGTATCTAGGCGGTAGTTCTAATTTGACGCACGTTGTACGTGTATAGGTACCCTACACGTCTTAGTAAAAGGGTCCCTTCATTTTGTACTTCTGAGTTTCAACCTTAGTATCTCACGGCCCCCTCTGTTCTGCTTTTCTTGCATTGTATTATCACACTCTTTAAATACAAACAAGAGAAAGGGAAAGAAAAAGAAGTTCACGGTGTAGCCAGCCACTGGCTTGTGACCTTTTTCCACAGGATCCATCCTACAGCCCCCTGAAGACAACATTTCTGCAGGAATCCCACCAGCAGTCCTAATGCACCCCACAGGAATGCTGTGAGCCTCTCAACATCTGTGAGATGTTAATGATATACCAGGAAGCAGAGGGAGGGAGTTATATTTATGGCATTTCTAGCTGTTCATAGGGAGTTCAAACTTTTACAAAAATATTAAAGGTACCGATCGCAATTGCTTTTGACTTCTAGGTGAAAACTAACACACACAAAAAATGCAGGAAGTTCAAGAAAACAAGTACCCTTTTAGTGTGAGAAATCCTTCAGTTGGAAAGTGATTTTTTTTTGGTCATTAAGTACAACTCCCGATCACAAATATGCCCAAAAAACAGCGACATACAAGCAAGACCATTTTTCAAATTATTCCTATCATTGCCAGTACTTGCTGTCTCCTCGTGTTAATTCAACGTTGTGCCAGCTTTTTAATACAGGCAAAAAGAGGGTGTTAATTTCAGAATGATTTGTATAGTTATAGGTCTTGTCTGATTGTAGGTGATTATATATTATTTTATTCAGGGGCTCTTTTATTAAGCTGTGCTAAAGGGGGTTATGCGCTATGATTATTGCGTGGGTTTCGCCGCACGCTGAGGCCACTTTTAGCACAGCTGCAAAATGGCCACATTTCCATTTTTCCCATCAATGGCCAGGGACTAATTTCCAAATTAGCATGCGGTCATTAGCGCGTGAGGCATTACCGACACTTATTTAGTGGAAGAAAAAGAATCGCATGCTGACCATACGCTGATCCAGAGATTTTCAACTTTTTTCGTCTAATGGCACACTTACACTGTGCTAAAATTGTCAAGGCACACCCCCACACATGGTCCAGCAGTTTACCTTCTAGCCCTCCCCACCCCCCCACACACACACACTCTCACACGTGGTCCAGTATTTGACCTTCTTCCCCCCGCCCCCACCCATAGTTCAGTATTTACCTTCTCTTCCCTCCATGCCCACAAAAATATTCCAGCATCTCTCCCTCCTGTCTCCTCTACAGCCGGCGACCCAAATGTCTCTTTTGACCTCCCCCCACGTACCTTAAAAAGTTCTTTTGTCTCTATTGGTCAGCGGCAGCAGTTCATACAGCCTACTTGCGCCAACCAGGGGCGTATCTGCGTGGGGCCACGGGGGCTTGTGCCCCCCCCCTAGATTTGGCTCTGGACCCCCCTATCACCAACGCCTTCGACCCCCCCCTCCCACCGCCAACCCTCCCCCACCACAGCTGATACCTTTGCTGGCGCCGTCAGCCGAACAAGTCCTGTTCTCCGGCGCTTTGGAACTCTTTGCTGGAAACATATCTGGTTTTAAAACAGATTTGGACAAGTTCCTGGAGGAAAAGTCCATAGTCTGCCATTGAGATAGACTTGGGGAAGCCACTGCTTGCCTTGGGATTGGTAGCATGGAATCTTGCTACTATTTTGGTTTCTACCAGGCACTTATGACCTGGATTGACCACTATTGGATGCAGGATACTGGGCTAGATGGACCAGGGTTCTGGCCCAATATGACTATTCTCGTGTTCTTATGTCTTATATTCCGCCTGAACCGATATACTCATATCACCCCTCTTCTCAGGTCACTTCACTGGCTTCCAATCAGATACCGCATACAGTTCAAGCTTCTCCTTCTTACCTACAAATGCACTCAGTCTGCGGCCCCTCACTACCTCTGTACCCTCATTTCCCCTTATGTTCCCGCCTGTAACCTCCGCTCACAGGACAAATCCCTCCTCTCAGTACCCTTCTCCACTACTGCCAACTCCAGGCTCCGCTCATTCTGCCTCGCCTCACCCTATGCTTGGAATCAACTTCCTGAGCCCTTACGCCAAGCCCCCTCCCTACCCATCTTCAAATCCTTGCTCAAAGCCCACCTCTTCAATGTTGCTTTCGGCACCTAACCTTTATACCTTTCAGGAAATCTAGACTGCCCCTATTTGACTGACTGTACATTTGTCCTTTAGATTGTAAGCTCCTTTGAGCAGGGACTGTCCTGCTATGTTAAATTGTACAGCGCTGCGTAACCCTAGTAGCGCTTTAGAAATGTCAAGTAGTAGTAGTAGTAGTAAGTCTATATATACATGTGTTTAAGAGTTAGTGTTCTATAATTTAACCATTCAAATGGCATTTAAACTTATAGAATGAGAAGACTAACGTGCCTTGCTCTGAAAAAAAAGCTGAGAAAAAACTGAATTAGAGAAATGAGCAAAAACCAATAAACTTTTTCAGTTGTTCAAAGCACTGCCAACATTTCTGCAAAAAAAAAAAAAAAACTGTAAAGAAAGCAAAACAATCCGTGATTCCTAGTAAAAGTTCAGAAGGCAATCCTGTTTTCACAGCAGCATGTATTAGGATAAACCCTGCTTAGCTGGTTCCATTTTAATATGAAGAAAATCTTTGCCTTCCCAACGGGGGAAAAACACAACATGAGCTGAAAATAGGCTGGGAGGATATGACTTCATTCAGAGCAACTATATTAAATGCAAACTGAGAAGCCAATATATTTTTGGAAAATTCAGGGCACACAAGACGAATAAACATGTTAACCATACTGATGCACATGTTCGTTTGGCTTTGTGCAAATATTCATTCCCATCAAATTTTATAACACTGCTTGGCATTAGCTGACCTTATGAGAGAATTGATCATTTATTTATATAAACTTCAATAACAAAGACTAATGATTTTGATGTTATAATTGGGTGGCGGAGCAGGTGGGGGGAAGAGGGGTTGGTGGTTCGGAGGCGAGAATAGGGGAGGGCAGACTTGTATGGTCTGTGCCAGAGCCGGTGATGGGAGGCGGGACAGGTGGTTTGGAGGCGGGGAAAACTGCTGGGCAGACTTGTACAGTCTGGGCCCTGGGAGAGACAGGTGCAAATCAAGGTAAGGTATACACATGAGTTTGTCTTGGGCAGACTGGATGGACCATGCAGGTCTTTTTCTGCCGTCATCTACTATGTTATGTTACTATGTTGTCTTTACACTAAGTTTTTGTCTTTGTGCTAGTTTTGTAATAATGTAGGATAACTAACCTACTACTACTACTACTACTACTTAGCATTTCTATAGCGCTACAAAGCGTACGCAGCGCTGCACAAACATAGAAGAAAGACAGTCCCTGCTCAAAGAGCTTACAATCTAATAGACAAAAAATAAAGCAAATCAAATCAATTAATGTGAACGGGAAGGAAGAGAGGAGGGTAGGTGAAGGCGAGTGGTTACAAGTGGTTACGAGTCAAAAGCAATGTTAAAGAGGTGGGCTTTCAGTCTAGCTTTAAAGGTGGCCAAGGATGGGGCAAGACGTAGGGGCTCAGGAAGTTTATTCCAGGCGTAGGGTGCAGCGAGACAGAAGGCGCGAAGTCTGGAGTTGGCAGTAGTGGAGAAGGGAACAGATAAGAAGGATTTATCCATGGAGCGGAGTGCACGGGAAGGGGTGTAGGGAAGGACGAGTGTGGAGAGATACTGGGGAGCAGCAGAGTGAGTACATTTATAGGTTAGTAGAAGAAGTTTGAACAGGATGCGAAAACGGATAGGGAGCCAGTGAAGGGTCTTGAGGAGAGGGGTAGTATGAGTAAAGCGACCCTGGCGGAAGATGAGACGGGCAGCAGAGTTTTGAACCGACTGGAGAGGGGAGAGGTGACTAAGTGGGAGGCCAGCAAGAAGCAGATTGCAGTAGTCTAAATGAGAGGTGACAAGGGTGTGGATGAGGGTTTTGGTAGAGTGCTCAGAAAGAAATGGGCGGATTTTACGGATGTTGTAAAGAAAGAAACGACAGGTCTTGGCAATCTGCTGGATATGAGCAGAGAAGGAGAGAGAAGAGTCAAAGATGACCCCAAGGTTTCGAGCTGAGGAGACAGGGAGAATGAGAGAGCCATCAACAGAAATAGAAAACGGGGGGAGCTGGGAGGTGGGCTTATCCTACCAATCCAAAATAAATGCCTGATCTCTGCAACACAACAAAACTAAAGTACGTAATGGACATAACACAACTCTTCCGTTGTACGATTCCCTAGTGTGGCTGTGCCACATGACCTTTATCTTACCACAACATCACTTTGAGGGGCATAATCGAACGCGAACGTCCAGCTCCATGGGCGTCTATCTCCGAGGACGGGTCCGCGAACGGGCGGGCCAGACCGTATTTTCGAAAAAGATGGGCGTCCATCTTTTGTTTCGATAATACGGTTGGTGCCGGGCAAATGCATCGGAATTGGGCGGATTTGAGCTGGGCGGTATCGGTTTTCAGCGATAATGGATACCGAAGGCGCCTAGCTCAAGAACGAACAAATCCAAGGCATTTGGTCGTGGGAGGGGCCAGAATTCATAGTGCACTGGTCCCCCTCACATGCCAGGACACCAACCGGGCACCCTAGGGGGCTCTTGTAACAATTAAAAAAAAATTATAATACCTCCCAAGTCCATAGCTTTCTTACCTTGGGTGCTGAGCCCCCCCAAATCTCCCCCCCAAACCCACTCCCCAGAACTCTACACCATTACCATAGCACTTATGGCTGAAGGGGGGCACCTAGATGTGGGTACAGTGGGTTTTGGGGGCGGTTTGGAGGTCTCCCATTTACCAGCACAAGTGTAACAGGTAGGGGGGGATGGGCCTGGGTCCACCTGCCTGAAGTCCACTGCACCCACTAACAACTGCTCCAGGGACCTGCATACTGCTGTGATGGAGCTGGATATGACATTTGAGACTGGCATACAGGTTGGCAAAAAAAGTTTTTAAAGTTCTTTTTTTTTTGGTGGGAGGGGGTTGGTGACCACTGAGAAAGTGAGGGGAGGTCATCCCCGATTCCCTCTGGTGGTCATCTGGGCAGTTGGGGCACTTTTGGGGGACTTGTTCGTGAAAAAAAAGGGTCCAGAAAAAGTGACCCAAATTATCGCTGCTGGGGCCCTTCTTTTTTCCATTATCGGCCGAGCGCGCCCATCTCTCCTCGGCCGATAAACACGCCCCAGTCCCGCCTTCACCACGCCTCTGACACGCCCCCATCAACTTTGTCCATTCCCGCGACAGACTGCAGTTGGAGGCCCCCAAAATCGGCTTTCGATTATACCGATTTGGGCGCTCGTGAGAGAAAGGCGCCCATCTCCCGGTTTGGGTCGAAATATGGGCGTCTTTCTCTTTTGAAAATAAGCCTGTTTGTATTTGTTCACACTGGAGCCTGCAAACGCCTCTCCGGTACTATGTAAGCCAATTGAGCCTACAAATAGGTGGGAAAACGTGGGATACAAATGTACAAATAAATAATAATTAAATAAATAAAATTACAGCCTCCACTTGGAACATATCTCTTTTAAAAAAATATTTACTTTTTCTGCTATGTTTTTTTTTAATGTAGCCAAACAATCAAATATTTACAAAAGCAGCAATCTAGTTCTCATTCCCTTTGATAGTTCAAGGATTTTCTGAAGAAGTGGGACATCCTTTTAGAAACATCTACACATGTATATCACTTCCACATGCAAAGAAACAAATGGGGTTCACACTCTCTTGGCGAACTTTTTGTATAACGTGCTGCCTGAACAAATGCACTTTATACAAAAAGCTTGCCAAGATATCTAAATGCTCCATCAATCAATCAATATATTACTGAACACCAATAGATTGACCCCTGAAGAAGGCTGTTCTAGCCGAAACACGGACCGTGTTGGGTCTGAATAAAGGGTTCTTTTGGAGCATCTCACTCTTTTTGTGGTTGACTGATCATTTGATTTGGGGTCCTTTCCATCCCTTTACTGTGGTATCACATCCACATGTACATGGTCATTTCTGACAGATGCGATTTACATGTGGAGATCTCTAGAACACATAGGGGCTGATATTCAAAATGATTTAACCAGCCAGCAGTGGTGTAGCTAGGTAGGGCCACAGGGGTCTGCCCCCACCAATTTGCTCTGGGCCCCTGGTTGGCAGGCGAGGGTCCCCAACCCCCACCAGCTGAAGACTTCCCCTGATCTTTCTTCCCCTCACGCCGGGCATGCTCCTTTTAGTGAAATTGAGTATGCTCAGTTTCACTAAAAGGAGCGTGCCGGACATGAGGGAGAGAGAGAGCAGGGCAGGCAATGCGGCGGCACCAGAGACCAGCAATGGACGAAGTTTTCAGCTGACGGAGGTTGGGGACCTGTGCCAGCCAAGTTTTTCTGGCAGCGGTGCTTCAGCTGGCGGGGATTGGGGACCCCCGCAAGCCAAGATGTACAGCGGCAGCAGTGGGTAGCAGGGGGGGCAGTGACCAAAATGTGCTCCCCAACCTTGGGCTCTGGCCCCCTCCCACCTCGAGGTCTGGCTTCGCCCCTGTCTCAAAAACGATCGGATTTGCACTTAACAAGCGCTAAAATCCTGACACCCTTTAATACACCACGTCCCTAAAGCGCTTATGAATGCAAAACATGATTCAAAGGTACAATAAATAAGTTAAACAGAAGAAATTTTACACCACAACAAAGACTTCATAGTAACCCGTCTCAAGAACTAAACTTTGTGTTTTTTAAAGATCAGCCCTAACATTTGTTTGCATTTTGTTCACATCTTTTTCAGTAGTAACTCAAGGTGAGTTACAATCAGGTACACTGAGTATTTCACTGTCTCTGGAGCACTCACAATCTCATTTTGTACCTGAGGTGCTTTAGGGTGATGTGAGTTGCCCAAGATCCCAAGGACCAGCATTGGGATTTGTAGCAGTTACTCCCTGACTAGCTAGCCTGGTGCTCTCTAACCACCAGGCTACTCCTCCAGTCCTGATAATTTCTAGCTCCTTTTCTCTGGACTATCTGCTAACCAAACCGAGCAACAAACCCAAATCATGTTATGCTTCTCAGGCAGGTTTATTCCCATCAGCTCTCATTTCTTCAAGATCTCAAGCATTGCTTTAACTGGCTGTTTCAGCCAGCTGATCACTGCTATCCATGTAATTGTGATCCGCATTGAACTGGTTTTTGGTATATGCGAAATATAAGAATAACTACTACTACTACTTAACATTTCTGAAGCGCTACTAGGGTTACGCAGCGCTGTACAGTAACAAAGAAGGACAGTCCCTGCTCGAAGGAGCTTACAATCTAAAGGACGAAATGTCAAGTTGGGGCAGTCTAGATTTCCTGAATGGAGGTATGGTGGTTAGGTGCTGAAGGCGACATTGAAGAGGTGGGCTTTGAGCAAGGATTTGAAGATGGGCAGGGAGGGGACTTGACGTATGGGCTCAGGGAGTTTATTCCAAGTATAGGGTGAGGCGAGGCAGAAAGGGCGGAGCCTGGAGTTGACGGTGGAGGAGAAGGGTACTGAGAGGAGGGATTTGACCTGTGAGTGGAGGTTTCGGGTAGGAACGTAAGGGAAGATGAGGGTAGAGAGGTAATGAGGGGCTGCAGATGGAGTGCATTTGTAGGTAAGTAGGAGAAGCTTGAACTGTTTGCCAGTGGCATAGGAAGGGGGGGCGGTGGGGCGGTCCGCCCCGGGTGCACGCCGCTGGGGGGTGTTGGCGCCTCGCTGGTTCCTTGCTCTCTCTGCCGCAGACCAGGTTACTTCCTGTTCCGGGGCAGAGCGAGCAAGGAACCAGCGAGGCGCCGACACCCTCCCAGCGGCGTGCTCTCGGCGGATTGGCCCGCCCACCCGCCCCTCACCGCCTTCCAGGTATGTTTTCGCAGGCGGGCGGGCGGGGGGGGTGTTGCACTATGGAGGGGGGAGGGTGCGTCGCGCTGCACCCGGGGGGGGTGCGCAGCAGCGACCCGCCCCGGGTGTCAGCTGCCCTCGCGACGCCACTGCTGTTTGCGGTACCTGATCGGAAGCCAGTGAAGTGACTTGAGGAGAGGGGTGATATGGGCATAACGGTCCTCACGGAAGATAAGACGTGCAGCAGAGTTCTGAACGGATTGAAGGGGGGATAGATGGCTAAGCGGGAGGCCAGTGAGGAGTATGTTGCAGTAGTCAAGGCGAGAGGTAATGAGAGAGTGGACGAGTGTTCGGGTGCTGTGCTCACAGAGGAAATAAATGCTAATCTATACCATGCCTCAGAACCTCAAAAGTTAACCCCTTCAATACTGATATCCAGAGACGGCAGAGCATAGCACTGTTATGCTACCACCTGCTAGTTTAGCACTTATAAGAAAATAGCTTTGCAAGGAACAAATGGAGGATGTGGTAAAGGCGGTCAGTATAACTGGGTTTAAAAAAGGTTTGCAGAAGTTCCTGGAGGGAAAGTCCATAGTCTGTTATTGAGATGGACGTGGGGGAAACCACTGCTTGCCCTGGGATTGGTAGCATGGAATTCTTGCTACTCTTTGAGATTCTGAATGTAATCAATAGAAATCAAACAAAATAAAACATGGAAAAGAAAGTAAGATACCTTTTTTTATTGGACATAACTTAATACATTTCTTGATTAGCTCTCGAAGGTTGCCCTTCTTCGTCAGATCAGAAATCGAAGAAGGGCAACCTTCGAAAGCTAATCAAGAAATGTATTAAGTTATGTCCAATAAAAAAGGTATCATCTTATTTTCTTTTCCATGTTTTATTTTGTTTGATTTCTATTGATTACCTTTAAAAGTGGACTAAGATGGCTACTACATCTCTCTACTCAAGATTCTGAATGGAATGTTGCTACTTTTTGAGATTCTGAATGGAATGTTGCTACTCTTTGAGATTCTGCATGGAATCTTGTTACTCTTTAGGGTTCCAGAATCTTGCTGTTCTTTGGGGTTCTACATGGAATGTTGCTACTATGGAATGTTGCTACTAATTGGGTTTCTGCCAGGTACTTGTAACCCTGGATTGGCTACTGTTGGAAGCAGGATACTGGGCTATATGGGTCATTGGTCTGACCCAGTTTGGCTAATCTTATGTTCTTATATAAACTTTAGGCTAACAATCAACAATTTAACATTCAACAACCCTGTTTGCCACAGTTAATTTTTGCATTAACCCCAAATTCAGTCACCCTAGGAAGATACCTAGTCTGTCTAGTGGAAGGATCTCATGACCCTCACTTTAATCCCTTAGAGGAAGTATAGTAAGGACAGAAAGGTGTACTGGCACTAACTGAAAAATGTTTGGGAAGCTCATGCATTGTTGGACGATTTTACTGCAGCTCAGTACATTGTTCTTTTATTTAGAAACAGAGCACATGATGGCAGATCATAACTGCGAGGCCCTTCCAGTCCATCTTGTTTCCTCTTGCTATCATCCAGCAGACCTCACACGATCTGAAGAATAACATTCTTTCTTCCCCTTCTCAGCTGTTTTCCTCACACCCAACTCAGTTATTCCACCCAACCTCGATCATTTCTTTTCCGCTCATTCAAGTCCTGACCTTTCCATTCATATCTCCACAGCAACTAGCCATCATAAACCTCTCCATCAGCCCTAAAATTCTCTTTTTGGATTCTGTCTCATTCACAGCCATCTATCACCCCTTTGCCTTACTCCATCCAACCCCCAAATACCAACGATCTTCCTAGGTCACATCACAAAATAACACTGGTTTTAAATAAAGAACAGACTATCATATCAAAAGTAGTGGTCCTGCATTGTAAATCATAAATCCCCCCTGATATTCAACGCTATTTAACTGGCCAGAACGGCTGCTGACCATTTACATAGCACTTAACCAGATATCTGCCAATATTCAGCAGGGAATAACCGGCTATCCCCCGCAGAATAGCCCCGGTTAGCGGCTAACAGATAGCTGGTTATATTGCCTGATATAACCACCTATCCCCCGCAGATCCCAAAACAGTGCAATACATTTTATGCTGCTTATCCCATAAATAAGCAGTGGATTTTCCCATTTTAATAATGGCGTATGGACTTTTCTTTTAGGAATCTAGCCAAACATTTTTAAACCCTGCTAAGCTAACTGCTTTCACCACATTCTCTGGCAATGAATTCCAGAGTTAATTACACATTGAGTGAAGAAATATTTTCTCTGATTTGTTTTAAATTTACTATTTTGTAGCTTCATTGAGTGCCCCCTAGTCCTATTATTTTTGGAAAGAGTAAACAAGCAATTCAAGTCTACCCGTTCCACTCCTAATGTTGTTTTGCATTTTTTCCGTTTTAAAATGAATATTCACAGAATCAGAAGCAGTTTGAATAGACGATACGTGATTTTTTCTTATGCAGCAAATGTTTATCAAAAAGAGAGCAATTTTTGTCCATGCTACCAAATGTTTCTACAGTTTCTGAGGAAAAGTAGCCATCTGTGCTGATGAGGATTTAAAGCATCCCTTCTCCTCGGTTAATTGCTAACCAAAGATATTTCAAAGGTATTTCCTGATTCGGAGGATTATCCCCAGAAAGCTGTGAACTCTCCACAGAGGTTATCGCCTTAGGTATGGGACCATTTGCAATGTGAAGTCCAATCTCCCACCCATATCTAATTGGCAAATAGGGGTAGATGTTGAACAGGTCACAATACCAAGTCCATCCCCAGGAGTTATTGAAAGGGGGAGGGGGGTGTAGTTGTTTCATGGAGTTCAAAGAAGCTCCATCAGAGGATCCTATGGGCAGTGCAGTTTTAACTCCCACTAGACGGGAATAGTTACCGAGCACATTTTACTTTTTCGCTTCACCATCTCTAGCTAAAAATAAGATGGATTCATGTACTTAAGATCTGAGGGCCCACGCAATCATGAAGTAATAAATTCCTCCTGCTTCAGCACTGCTCCAAGGGGCTCCCAAGCAGTGTTGCCAGATAGGAGGTTTTCTCGCTCAATTGGGCGGCTTTCCGCGACCGGTTGCGGGGAATTTTTGATGGCTGCGGGAAATTGGGCGGCTTTTCCCTGGGGCTTCTATTGGTCCAATTTGGTCCAATAGAAGCCCCGCAGAGGCGGGGTTAATGACATCGGAGGCGGGGTTAATGGCGTCGGAGGCGACATCGGAGGTTCTGTCAGAGGTGGGGTTAATGACATCGGAGGCGGGGTTAATGACGTTGGAGGTAGGCTAATGACGTCAGAGGCGGGGTTAATGGCGTTGGAGGCGACATCGGAGGTGGGGTTAATGACGTCGGAGGTGCCGTCAGAGGTGGGGTTAATGACGTTGGAGGCGGGGTTGATGACGTTGGAGGCGGGGTTTGACTTTGTGCGGGTTTGGGCTGGTTTGGGGCTGGTTTTGGGCGGGGAAATTTTTTTCAATCTGGCAACACTGTGAGTCCCAAGGAGCAGGACATGACCCTTAGGGCACGCCCCTTTGGCCATGCCCTGTATTTATCCTATAGGCACTTTTTGAAAGCTGCCCCCTTACGGTACAGGTCTGGTTACAAAAGAAATATGAATATGGAAATGACCTAGGGATTATTCCAAGAAGGAAACATTCTTTCAAAATATTTCAGAAGGTGTTAAAGCATCAGTGATTTCTTCCCAGCTAGGTGTAAGTGAGGCAGATATTTTGTACCCTTTGGCTGAGGACGATTCAAGATCTTCAATATTATATACGGTCTACTTTTAATAGTAATATGTGCAGATTGAATTTAAACATGTCTGTCGTTGGTTTGGTTGTTTTTTGACTGAGGATTTTAGTACTGTTGAATGTAAACCCTTATTATCTAGTAAGGCCTGTCAGTTAAAGGAAAACAAGGCAAAACTTTTATACAGAACATAGTAACATAGTAGATGACGGCAGAAAAAGACCTGCATGGTCCATCCAGTCTGCCCAAGACAAACTCATATGTGTATACCTTACCTTGATTTGTACCTGCCTTTTTCAGGGCACAGACCGTACAAGTCTGCCCAGCAGTATTTCCCGCCTCCCAACCACCAGTCCCGCCTCCCATATAACCACCGTATAAGTCTGCCCTCCCCTATCCTCGCCTCCCCACCACCAACCCCTCTTCCCCCCACCTGCTCCGCCACCCAATTTCAGCTAAGCTTCTGAGGATCCCTGCACACACATTGTTGCTTTTTGTGGAGGGTTAAAGTTTTGAAATAACTTTTTTCACTGCTTTAGAATGCAAGTATGTCTTTAGATGAAAAGTGTCAGGACGGACGACAGATGTATGAAAAACCAAATTGGCTTCTTCCAGTTTAGAAGTGCCAGTGCTTTAAAAACATGAATTTATTTGGCTGACACAGTAGTTCTGTAGTCTGTGCTACAAGAAACCTGGATTTGACTTCTGAAATAGATGTGGTTCAGTTGACATGCAGAGGCAAAATCAGAATCCCTGAGGATAAGCATTGCCTACTGGATGGCTAACAGCACTCTTTGACCGTATTTCAGCCTGTTACTACTTAAGAAAATAAGAGTAGCCATACTGGCTCAGACCAGGGGCGTAGCCAGACAGCCAATTTTGGGTGGGCCTGAGTCCAAGGTGGGTGGGCACGGAATTCATGCTCCCCCATTCCTAGCCCCCTTCTGCTCTGATTTGCTCCGCTCTCTGCCCTTTGTCCCTCCCTCCACCTGCAAGCCCAAAATATTAAATACCTGAGCAAGAAGGGATCTGCTGAAGATTTCCTCCTGCTCAGGCAGTCAGCGCTTTTCCTAACAGCAGCCAGCAGCACTTTCCTTGAGCTGATGCCACGGCCAGCAGGCTGTGCATGCATGAAAACTAAGCACGTGCAGAAGGGCTGATGTTGGTGCCAGCTCCAGGCAAGTTCTGCCAGTTGCGGTTTGAAAGAGCACGGACTGCCTGAAGAGGAGGAAATCTTCAGCTGGTGGGGTTTGAGGATCTCTGCTAGCCAAAATTTTAGGTGGGCCTGAGTCCAAGTAGGGTGGGCCCTGGCCCACCCAGGCCCACCCATGGCTCAGAGCAATGGTCCAGCTAGCCCAGTATCCTGTGTTCCAAACAATGGCCAAGCCTGGTCACAAGTACCTGGCAGAAACACCAAATCGTACTTTGTAGATATTTTTCTGTTGGTGCGTCATCTGCATGTACCTTTTCAATATGCAATTATCAGAGGCAACGAGTGTGATTTTTTTTCTTATTTTCTGTGTTGCTCGTGTGGTTTTCATTCTAGTGTCAAGCGACTATTGTTTGATTATCCCGCAAGCAGGTCATTTAGACCGAAACGCCATCAAGATGCTTGCAGGTGTTGGGTGTGCTGACTGAGTCCCTACAGTACTGTGATCTACATTATCAGACAAGTGAACTGGTCATTGTGTTGTTTTAAAAAAATGTTAGGTTTTATGTAATTTTTATTTTAAAAAAAAAAAGACATTTGAGGCAGATCATTAATACTCACTGGAGAGCTTTGGATCTGGAATAGCTGTGTGCTATAGGAGATCCAATAGCATATTTCACAGCAATATATAAAGACTCTTTTTCTCCAAAATCTAATATAATAATTCGCACCTCCGACGTTCTGAAGCTGACTCCGTGGCAGCGTGGCAGTGAAGCCGTGTAGTATTCTTAGGGTTCGTAATCGCCCCGCCCTCGAGGGAACTCTGTATAGTTGCCAGGGAAACAAATGCCATGTCAGAAGGAGAAGGGACCAACCACAGGCCTCGCACTCGCTCTCAGTGCCCCGCCCTCGGAGGGAAGGGAAGGCTGCATATAATGTTCACCTACCGGAAGTTCGTTCCCTCCCTCTGAGTTCCAGGGTCGTCGTCCGTCCCCCTCCCTCCCTCCCAAGTCCAGGGTTCCCCCCTCCCTCCCATTTCCAGGGTCGTAGTCCCTCCCTCCCTTCCTTCCAGTTCCAGGCCCCCTCCCTCCGAATTTTAAAAGTCATCCTGACTTACCTCACGCGGTAAAAAGCGTGCAGGCTCAGCACTTACTTCAGTTTTCCTTTCTCTGTCTCTCAGCTCTGGTCCCGCCCTTGCAGAAACAGGAAATGAGGGCGGGACCAGAGCTGAGAGACAGAGAAGGGAAAACTGAAGTAAGTGTCAAGCCTGCACGCTTTTTAATCGCTGCTGCTGCCGGCCGCCGTAACCCCGACGAGGTAAGTCAGGATGATTTTTAAAATCCGGAGGGAGGGGGCCTTGAACTGGAAGGGAGGGAGGGAGGGACGACGACCCTGGAACTGGGAGGGAGGAGGGACACTGGAACTTCTCTTTACAACATTAATGGCAGAAGGTGATTACCTTACTAATGCCCATTTCATTTCAATGAGAAACGAGCTTTTTCTACTAGTTATATATAAATCAGTCTAAAGTTGATAAGGCTGATACACAAGGTTTTTGTGACTTTTGTTGTCACATGTTGTTGTCCTGTATCCTTTGCTAAAAACCCAAATACTAGCAACATTCCATGCTACAAATCCCAGGGACAGCAGTGGCTTCCACCATGTCCATCTCAATAACAGACTATCCACCTTATAATTGAAAGAGAAAAACGCCTAGATTTCGACCCAAATCGGGAGATAGACGTTTATCTCACAAAAACGAATAAATCGGTATAATGGAAAGCCGATTTTGGACGTTTTCAACTGCACTCCATCGCGGAAGCGTACAAAGTTGACCGGGGCGTGTCGGAGGTGTGGCGAAGGTGGAACTGGGGCGTGGTTATCGGCCGAGGAGAGATGGGCGCCTTTCGCCGATAATGGAAAAAAAGTATGCGTTTGTAGCTAGAATTTAGGGCACTTTTCCTGGACCCTGTTTTTTCACGAATAAGGCCCCAAAAAGTGCCCTAAATGACCAGATTACCACCAGAGGGAATCGGGGATGACCTCCCCTGACTCCCCCAGTGGTCACTAACCCCCTCCCACCAGAAAAAATGATGTTTCACAACTTTTTATTTTCACCCTCAAATGTCATACCCACCTCCCTGGCAGCAGTATGCAGGTCCCTGGAGCAGTTGTTAGGGGGTGCAGTGGACTTCAGGCAGGTGGACCCAGGCCCATCCCCCCCCTACCTGTTACAATTGTGCTGCTTAATGCTTAGTCGTCCAACCCCCCCAAACCCACTGTACCCATATGTAGGTGCCCCCCTTCACCCCTTAGGGCTATAGTAATGGTGTAGACTTGTGGGCAGTGGGTTTTGAGGGGGATTTGGGGGGCTCAACACACAAGGGAAGGGTGCTATGCACCTGGGAGCTCTTTTACCTTTTTTTTTTGTTTTGTTAAAGTGCCCCCTAGGGTGGCCGGTTGGTGTCCTGGCATGTGAGGGGGACCAGTGCACTACGAATCCTGGCCCCTCCCACGAACAAATGCCTTGGATTTATTCGTTTTTGAGCTGGGCGCTTTCATTTTCCATTATCACTGAAAAACAAATACGCCCAGCTCACAAATTGTCGAATAAAACATGGACGTCTATTTTTTTTCGAAAATAAGGTTCAGTCCGCCCCTTCACGGACCCGTTCTCGGAGATAAACGCCCATGGAGATAGACGTTTTCGTTCAATTATGCCCCTCCACGCACTTTTCCTCCAGGAACATCTTCAAACCTTTTTTTTAAACCCAGATGCATTAACTGCTCTTACCACATCCTCCGAGGATGAGTTGCAGAGCGTAACTATTCCTTGAGTGAAAAAAGGGTTCCTCCTATTTGTTTTAAAAATATCTCCATGTCATTTTATTGAGGGGTCCTTTTACAAAGCCACGGTAAAAAGTGGCCTGCGGTAGTGTGGGCGTATCTTTTAGGCGCACACTGGGCCATTTTTTTTTCCGCAGCTGGGAAAAAGGCTATTTTTAATGGGCCTGCGCTAATATTAAAACTGGTGCACACCTATTTACGGCCTGAGCCCTTACCGCCACCCACTGACCTAGCGGTAAGGGCTCACGCGCTACCCACATGGTAACCATGTAGCACATGCCAACATGGGTGTGATGCTGGTTGCCGCATGGAACACCCCTCGTGGTAGAAAATAAAAATGTATTTTCTACCACGGGATTCAACACACACCAAAATTGGAATGACCGCCGTGTGCACACGCTACCCCGGCAGGAATGCTGATTGGGCATGTGTTACCTGAGTGTTAGCCCTCCAGCATCTTAGTAAAAGGGTCCCTGAGTGTCCCCTGCAATGGCTGCGCTCTTTGGGATGAGGGATTAACAGGGGCCAGTCCCCCGACAGTAGCACGTGCAGGCTCAGCATCTGAGCTCCTGTACAAGTGCGTTCCAAATGATCTGGAAGCCCAGAGGATCAGGAGGAAAGTGTTGGGCCAAAACATAAATAATAAGACTCCTGAGGCAGGCATGCAAGTGCTGAAACAAGGTACTGTGTCGAGCAGGGGCGTAGCCAGACTTCGGCGGGAGGGGGGGTCCAGAGCCTGAGGTGAGGGGGCACATTTTAGCCCCCATGGTGCCGACGACCCCTCCCTGCCATTTTTAACACCCCCCGCCGCCATTTTTGAACTCCCCGCTGCCACCACCACCTTTGACCCCCCCCAGCACCAACCCTTTCAACCCCCTCTTCTCGTCACTGCCAACACTCCCCCACCGCCGCAGTCGGGTACCTTTGCTGGCGGGGGTCCACAACCCCCAATAGCCGAAGTCCTCCTCTCCGACGCGGCCACGTTGTTGATCTGCAAGGGCAGGCTTCTGTTTCTGTGAGTCTGACGTCCTGTGGGTTTTTGTAACTACAGTATATACCTGGGACAATGGAGGGTTAAGTGACTTGCCCAGAGTCACAAGGAGCTGTAGTGGGGATCAAACCCAGTTTTCCAGGATTAAAGTCCACTGCACTAACCACTAAGCTACTCCTCCACTAGCAATATTCCATGTAGAATCTCATATAGTAGCAAAATTCCACTTAGAGTCTCAAATAGGGAATTCTTTGCCAGAGAATGTGGTAAAGGTGGTTAGCTTAGCAAAGTTTAAAAAAGGTTTGGACAGCTTAAATCCACTGAGATAAGCAGCATAAAATGTTTTGTACTTTTTTGGGATCTTGCCAGGTACTTGTGACCTGGATTGGCCACTGTTGGAAACAGGATGCTGGACTTGATGGACCTTTGGTCTGTTCCAGTATGGCAATACTTATGTACTTATGACCCAAACTACACCCCTGAGCTCCTTAGCTCACCTACCACAGTCAAACATCTCAGACGCATAAAGGATGAATATTTGCAGGTGTTTGATCGCTCTCACATCTCGGGACTTTTGCAGAATGGAGACTTCCCTATCTATTCCTGAGGCTTTCCATAACCTTCACCACACAAATTGCTACTGTAAACTTACTCAGAAATGTAAAGTGCAGATGTAAAAGAAACTACATTAAACCTGAGATTAATTAGGTCTTAAAGGTTACATCCATTTTCATAGCACCATTTCAGACTGCCATCTGGCTTCATAAATGATGCTAATTAATAATCAGGTACAACTTGGCATAAGAGCCTTTAATCTTGAGACTCACAAATATGAATGCAATGTCTCCAAATATTATTCAGGCAGCATAATAAGATATCACTTATTTTCTAAAATGTACTGGTTGATGAACAGAAGTGCTCTAAAAAGCGAAAAAGTGGCAGTGTACTATTCTGTGAAGGGGACGGCAATTCTGCCTGTTTTGTACCTACTAACAAAGTATTCAACAATAGGAAAAAAAAAAAAAAGGTTAATCGTGAGTCATTTTTGTCACTTGGTTCTTTTATGAACGGCGTAAGATTAGATACCGAAAGCTGAGAGGCCTGTTTCCACTACATGACCAAAGTCACACAGCCAAATTCATCAAAGCTAATTTTTCATGCCTTGAACTAATTTGTATTTGATTAAAGGATTTCAAAGAGAGCTTCCAGGAAGAAATCATTCATGTTGAAATGGCATTCTTAAAATGCTTCTTAGGGCTGCCGAAATTGCAGCATTACGCATATTTTTATAGCAAATTGCGAACGCCTCGTTTCCTGGAGTTTAATATATACCACGCAGGTACTGGCCTATAATTGTGCTGTCAAATGTCCTCAGGGTCCCCTACTTCACGCGCCATGACGTTAGTGATAGTTTCCTAAATGCGCCCGGATCAACTGTGTCTCTTGACTTCTTCGAGCTATTATTGCATTAGGAATTTGATTCAAGCAAATTTTTCGGGCATCGCTTTCAGCAACGTGGAGCTCCTCAGCTCTCTGACAGATATTTAAGAAATCTGATACAACGCTGCTTAAAAAGTATTATTTTGCAAGGCTTGTTAACTTTGAGGAGCAAATGTTTTATTTGCCATTCTTGACATATCCCATCTCTTCCTGTTTGGCCTGTGAATTTGAAAGGGTTGTAAACACATGCATCCCAGCTTTGAGCCCCAGGCCCCGACGGCTGGCCCAATGCCAAGGGAATAAGGTGGGGAGTTGGGCCTTCCCTGCATACCGATCCTGAGTACTTGTAAAGATTGCGTTTGTTTGTTTTTTTTTTGATCCGGCTTTGAATCTGGCCGCAATGTTTCCCCTTCAGGGCAAAGCAACTTTTTAAATAAATGCTTCAAGATTGTGCAAACATTTCAGTAGTCTTGGAATTCTGGTGTTCTAGGTCAGGAAGGACAAAAATACATGTCACTCATCAAACAAATGGGGGAAAAAATGATAAGGCAATGCTGGCAAGGAGGTTGCCTGGATTGTGTTGGTTGCTGTCTTTTCAGCCCCAGCATGGATCAGTTCCTGAAGGGTCTCCAAGTCCATTTCCAGGTGCACAAAGGTTAATATTGATTTGAATGCTATGGTAGATACGTAGCAGAAGTAAATTAATTCTATGTTCTCCGAATTATATATTTACCGTGATTTATTATTGTAGACAGTACTGTTCAGCCCGTGACTGTCAGTGGGTTTTTAAGCTGCTGACAGCCACAGGTTGATTTAAACCCAGATACTCAATACGGGGCAATGTCTGGCAGGGACGGATAACAAGTTTGTGGGTCTCTGAGCCAACTAGCACATAGGCCCCCCCCTCCCACTTCCCGGCCACAACCACCAAATACATACTTTCACTATCTATCATGCAACTGTGAAAGTGTTTTAAATATATATACAAGTACGCAGACAACATTAAGGATCCCTTTTACTAAGCAAAAGTAAAAGCTGGCCCGTGGTGGTGTCAGCACGTGGAATTGCCACGGTGGGTAAAAGACCATTTTTGAAATGGCGGTCATAAATAGTTGTGTGCTAATTAAAAAAACTGGTGTGTGTGTGAATTTTCCTCAACAATTTGCCGTTTCCCCTCATGAAATGTTAAAGAAATACTGGAGGTTCCGGAAGAGAGTATTCCTCCCTTCACACAAGTGTATTACCTCCCTGTTAAAAAAAAATAGTAACCAACAAACTCAAGTAAATCAGTCACTAGATGTATCTGTGCTTCTAGAATCTTCAGATACAGAACAAGTCACGGCAGGCCACTTTGTTGGCGACAGTGGCGTTGGCTCCTGATAAAAACCGGATAATGAAGATGTTCTTTAAAAATAAAGGAAAGACTTTTAAAGGTCTAAAAATTCAAATATTGCCAGACGTATCAAGAGATACCCAGAAAAGACGGCAACAGTTCCTCCAGATGGAAACTGAAGTGCTCCAGATGGGAGCTACTTTTTTCCTAAGATACCCCTGCAAATGCCTGGTCAAATCCCAATCTTTTAAATATGTTTATTACGAACCCTCTCAGCTTGCAGCTTTCATAACATCAAAAGGCTCTAGTTAATGTAATAAGGAATTGGTTCACGTCTGACTACAAATGTGTTTAAAAATTTCCTAAATCTCCATTGCTTAGGAATCTTGGACTCCTATTGTGGACTTGAGATTGGTTAAAGATAATAGATATTATTCTTTTCTTTCCTTTTTATTTTTTTCCTTAGCTTAATTTTCTAAGGTAGCCAATTTTTTCCTGTACAAGTAATGTAATGTCTTGTATAAAAATAGAAATGCTTATAAATAAAAAAAAAACCACAAAAAAAAACTGGTGTGTGGCCGTTTACTGCTTCAGTCCTTAGCGCTCCTGAGGTAACCCAGCAGTAATCGGGCGAGCCTACTCTCCACCCACCCACACTAGAAAAAAATCTTTTATCAGAACTATTGCCGGGCACGTAGGTGCACCCGGCGAAGTGCTGATTCGCCGCATGCTAGCCTGATGGTAGTCCTACCGCCGGTTCGCAAAAGGGACCCTAAATTACTATTCATGCTATAGGGTATTAATAACTGGTAAACATCAGGGTTTCAGCAGAGTTTATAAATACATTTATCACGTTCCTAAAATACACAACCGCTAGGCTATACAGTCAGCCATGATAATGAGAAGCCCCCCCCCCCCCCAGACCTTTGGGTCCCAAACCCAGGGCATTGGCACGCAATTGTGGAATCGGAGGTAGGGTATTATTATGGATTAAGAACTGGTTGAAAGATAGGAAGCAGAGAGTAGGATTGCGTGGCCAGTATTCTCAGTGGAGGAGGGTAGTTAGTGGGGTCCCGCAGGGGTCTGTGCTGGGTCCGTTGCTTTTTAATGTATTTATAAATGACCTAGAGATGGGAATAACTAGTGAGGTAATTAAATTCGCCGATGACACAAAATTATTCAGGGTCGTCAAGTCGCAGGAGGAATGTGAACGATTACAGGAGGACCTTGCGAGACTGGGAGAATGGGCGTGCAAGTGGCAGATGAAGTTCAATGTTGACAAGTGCAAAGTGATGCATGTGGGTAAGAGGAACCCGAATTATAGCTAGGTCTTGCAAGGTTCCGCGTTAGGAGTTACGGATCAAGAAAGGGATCTGGGTGTCGTCGTCGATGATACGCTGAAACCTTCTGCTCAGTGTGCTGCTGCGGCTAGGAAAGTGAATAGAATGTTGGGTGTTATTAGGAAGGGTATGGAGTCCAGGTGTGCGGATGTTATAATGCCGTTATATCGCTCCATGGTGCGACCGCACCTGGAGTATTGTGTTCAGTACTGGTCTCCATATCTCAAAAAAGATATAGTAGAATTGGAAAAGGTACAGCGAAGGGCGACGAAAATGATAGTGGGGATGGGACGACTTTCCTATGAAGAGAGGCTGAGAAGGCTAGGGCTTTTCAGCTTGGAGAAGAGACGGCTGAGGGGAGATATGATAGAAGTGTATAAAATAATGAGTGGAATGGATCGGGTGGATGTGAAGCGACTGTTCACGCTATCCAAAAATACTAGGACTAGAGGGCATGAGTTGAAGCTACAGTGTGGTAAATTTAAAACGAATCGGAGAAAATTTTTCTTCACCCAACGTGTAATTAGACTCTGGAATTCGTTGCCGGAGAACGTGGTACGGGCGGTTAGCTTGACGGAGTTTAAAAAGGGGTTAGATAGATTCCTAAAGGACAAGTCCATAGACCGCTATTAAATGGACTTGGAAAAATTCCGCATTTTTAGGTATAACTTGTCTGGAATGTTTTTACGTTTGGGGAGCGTGCCAGGTGCCCTTGACCTGGATTGGCCACTGTCGGTGACAGGATGCTGGGCTAGATGGACCTTTGGTCTTTCCCAGTATGGCACTACTTATGTACTTATGTACTTATGTAAATATTCATGACCTTATTAACTTTCAAAAATCACTAAAGACACACCTTTTTAGCAAGACTTACAGTACCTTAATAATCAATAACAGGAACTCTAACACATCACTGCTTACTAGATAATCTATCTGTTTTCTGATTTATTGAATTGATTATATCCATTTTGTTACACTTGTTCTTTATGTAACCGATTGCTTATCTGCTCTTGATTGACGATTGTCATGATGTAATATTGTAAGCCACATTGAGCCTGCAAATAGGTGGGAAAATGTGGGATACAAATTCAATAAATAAATAAATAAATAAATAAATCGGGGGGGGGGGGCCTTCTCATTATCCCCATGCGGGGATCCATCCCTGATGCCTGAGCTATTGACTATCATCTGGAAGTTAACAGGGCGTCAGCTGGCATTTAGATCAGTGCCCGGTTAGCCCGGCAGATAAAGTTAAGACAGATTTTTTTTGCTGCTTATTTAGCCGGTTACGTGTAATTTTATATTGTTTATCAGTGTTGTATTATGCACAGATTGTGTCTGTGTATTGTACAGTTCCTCGTCTGGAACAGTGGATGGATAGGGTATGCTTTGACGGAAGACCCAAATGATACCCAGGACACATCTACTTTTTTTTTTGTTTTAAACCATGTGTGTTGTCATCTATGCATATAAGTAGTAGGGATATGCATTCATATTTCTTTTGTCATTTCATGTTGTTTTAAACTCAAAATGCTTGAGTTATTTTTTTCTGTTCGCCCGATTGCTCAAATAGTGTGCCTACAACACACGCAACGTATCAATAGATCCACTATTGAAGAACTGAGTGCATTCCTGTATTCCCTACCACAGAAGGGAAAAACATAGTGTATCCTGACATTTCAGCCTCAGGATTTATACCTGCTCCATCCCATGCAGCAAGGTGCTTCTTTGAGCAGGAGTAAGGCTGTCTAAACCGGACCTCCTGTTCAGATACCTTTGCATAACGTGTAGTAGAGCTGAATAGGATCACCCCACCCTAGAATCAGATCCCCCCCCCCCCACAACTGGAACCCCCAGGCATCAAATTGTTAATCCCAGGTCAGCCCCCTTCAAGACAGACCCCTCCACCCCGAAGAGCCAAGTTGTCTCTGAAACAGACCCCAATGATCCCTTCTTGAATTCCCCCTCCTGAGGGCAAGCACCTCTCAACTATCACAAATCTTCTCCCATTTCCCTACCCCCCCAGAGCAGCCCCAGACCCCGCAACCACTCCTGGGGTCTACCTAGAGAGATCCTGGTGACCAAGGGCTGGGGATCAGGAGCATCCCCCTCCTCTCCCATCCTGTCATGGTACCCATGACTCATAGCACTAGTCTTATGGTAAAACTGCTAGTGGACAACCTTCCAAATGAGGGTCTTTTGCTAACCCCCCCCCCCTCCAGTAAGACCTCCAGGATCCCTTTGATAAGGCTTTGGGGTGGGTGGGGGGTTTGAAGCACTCTGGGGGGGAGGGCTGGGAGAGGGTTTGGAACAGCTTGGAAGGCTTGCCATCAGGGAGAAATTCAAGAGGGGAGCTCTGATGCCAGGGGAAATTGGATCGTGGAGGGTTTAAACAGCTTTGTCATCAGGAGTGGGGGGGGGGGGGGGATACCTGTTGGTTTGAAAGATGCACCATGTACAGATGTAGGTTGCACCACACACACACATGTGTAAGACCTGTGCTTTCCTTGTGTACTTTTCACACATTTAAATTTATAAAAATGTATCCTCCTCCCACATGTATCTGGCACAGCACCTACCCTTGCTAGTACCTACACGTGAAATGTGGGGGGAGGGGGGAAGGGGGGTCAGGATATGTCAATTTTAGATGAGAGCTACATGTGCACACCTGGCTTCCTAAAATGATGGCTAAATTCTACACTTGGTCACTTCCCCACAAATGTTCGAGGATACTTGTACTTTCTATGTCCAAATGATATAGACAGTTGTTAAAAATAAATAATCTCAAATTAACATAAGAACAGCCAAACTGGGACAGACCAATGGTCCATCTAGCCCAGTATCCTGTTTCCAGCAGTGGCCAATCCAGGTCACAAGTACCTGGCAGAAACCCAATTAGTGGCAACATTCCATGCTACCAATCCCAGGGCAAGCAGAGGCTTCCCCCATGTCCATGTCTATAACAATGGGCTTTTCCTCCAGGAACTTGTCCAAACCTTCTGTAAACTCAGGTACGATAAATGCCGTTACCACATCCTCCGGCAACGAGTTCCAGAGCTTAGCTATTCCTTGAGTGAAAAAATATTTCTTCCTATTTGTTTAAAAAGTATTTCCATGCAATTTCATTGAGTGTCCCCTGATCTTTGCACTTTTTAAATGAGTGAAAAATTGATTCACCTCAACCCGTTCCACACCACTCAGGATTTTGTAGACCTCAATCATATTCCCCCTCAGCCATCTCTTTTCCAAGCTGAAGAGCCCTAACCTCTTTAGCCTTTCCTCATATGGTCACTATTCTTTGAACCTTTTCTAATTCCACTGTATCTTTTTTGAGATACGGCGACCAGAATTGCACACAATAAAGGTGAGGTCACATCATGGAGTGATACAGAGGCATTATAGTATTTTTGGTCTTATTCACCATCCCTTTCCTAATAATTCCTAGCATCCTGTTTGCTTTTTTGGCCACCGCCAGACAGAATAAATAATTGGAATGTCTTGTTGTCTACTGGTTTTCTAATGTATTAATGTCCCACCATATCATTTCTTCCTATTAGCGTGAGGGTTTTAAGAGCAGTAAGGATGGGCCCTGTGATTGTCTTGAATGTTTTTGTTGTTTTTTGCAGCTGAGAACAATTCTAACCAAAATAGCTAAAAAATTACAAAGTCGATCCTTCCAACGTGCGCCAAAATTGAGTTACCGACTACAGTGCGGCTCTTGCGGTAATTTCATTTTTGGCACGTGTCCGATACGCTGGTCTGAAAAATATGTTTTATTTTCAGACACGCGTAGGTCATTACTGCCCAGATTCTTTACCGCTAGGTCAATTATTATTTTTTAAATTATTATTATTACATTTGTACCCCGCGCTTTCCCACACAATGCAGGCTCAATGCGGCTTACATAGTAATTTGAAATACAAACTTAATAGAATTTTAATAAAACAGTAGTAAAACAATGTAAAGTCGGGCTTAGTAGTCTATGATACGTTGAGCTAGAGAATATATGACTAGGATAAAAGAGGGTAGACAGGCTAGGATAGTGTAATTTGGGAGAAAGGGTGAGGGATAAAATTAAGGAGAGATGGAAAGAGAAGATTGGGAGGTTGGTATTTAAGTCAGAACAGAATTGGGGGTGGAAGTTGGCGAGATGGCTGGCGGTAAGGTCTCAGACCCAAAATGGACGCGTGCCAATTTTGATTTTGCCGTACGTCCATTTTCGGAAAAAAAAGAGGCCTTTTTTACAGGCGCACTGAAAAATGGATTGGCTTGCACCCTAAAACCCACGCCTACACTATTGCAAGCCATTTTTCAGCGCGTCTTTGTCAAAGGACCCCTAAGAGAAGTTCTACACCTGATGCAAACAAAAGTCGAAGCGTAGAACTGTGCGTGTGCTGTGTGAGAGTTTACCTCCTTTCTGCATGATAGAAGTGCAGCTTTAGAAAGACAAACTGAAATGGAACCAGTAGTTCTGGGGGTCCTTTTAACAAGCTGCAGTAAACACTAATGCATGCTTACCACAGCTTAAAAGGACTTACCGTGGGGCGCACTTAGGCATCTCATGGTAAAATCCTGATATGTGCACACTGCCCATGCACTAAAAAGCAAATTTTATTATTTGGCCAAGGAGGCGTGTCTGGGAGTGGAGAGTGGGCATATCTGTGCTAATCAGACATGCCCAGTCTCCGCCCATGCCCTGTCCAGTCCCTGACTCATCCCACACTAACAGTTAGCATGGGACGTTTACCACACCGGCAGTTATAGCATTGTGATACCAAAGAAGAAAAAGCCTCTGCGGATACCACCAAGATCAGCAAAAGGCATAAGAATGTAAGAAATAAGAGTAGCCATACTAGGTCAAACCAGTGGTCCATCTAGCCCAGTATCCTGTTTTCCAAACGATGGCCAAGCCAAGTCACTAGTACCTGGCAGAAATCCAAATTGTGGCAACATTCCACGTAGAACCCCAAAGAATAGCAAGCTTCTGGAATCCTAAAGAGTGACAAGATTCCATGTAGAACCCCAAAGATTAGCAAGATTCTGGAATCTTGTCACTCTTTAGAAGATTCCATGTAGAACCCCAAAGAATAAAAAGATTCTGGAATCCTAAAGAGTAACAAGATTCCATGTAGAACCCCAAAGAATAGCAAGATTCTGGAATCCTAAAGAGACAAGATTCCAGGCAGAATCTCAGAGTAGCAACATTCCATACTACAAATCCCAGGGCAAGCAATTGCTTCCCATGCCTGTCTCAATAGCAGACTATGGACTTTTCCTCCAGGAATTTGTCCAGAGCTTGACTATGTTTCAGAGCTTGACTATGCATTGAGTGAAAAAATATTTCCTCCTATTTGTTTTAAAAGTATTTCCATGTAACTTCCTTGAGTGTCCCCTAGTCTTTGTACTTTTGGAATGAGTAAACAATCGATTTACTTCTACTCGTTCTACACCACTCAGGATTTTGTAGACTTCAATCATATCTCCCCTCATCCATCTCTTTTCTAAGCTGAAGAGCCCTAACCTCTTTAGCCTTTCTTCATATGAGAGTACTTCCATCCCCTTTATCATTTTAGTTGCTCTTCTTTGAACCTTTTCTAATTCCGCAATATCTTTTTTGAGATACGGTAACTAGAAGTGTACGCAATACTCAAGGTGCGGACTCACCATGGAGCGATACAAAGCAGAAACGGCAAATAACGGAGGCATGGCCACAGGTCCAAATAGCAGGATCTTTATTAACTGATTCGACACGGCCGTGTTTCAGCACAATCCCTGCTTCAAGGGGAAAATGGATACTTTCCCATTTTCCGGAGGGGGAGTGGTAACAAGCAGTTGTCTGTTTCTTACACATAGGAAACCTGATCTTCCACTACATATAGAAAAACAGACAGCCACTTGTTACCCCTCCCCAGTGGCATACCTCAGTTGGCTGCCACCCATGGAGGGTTGCTGCTACACCCCCCTCTCAGCACATCAACCCCTTCCCCCGAAAGCGCATCACCCACCTCCCCCTCCTCCAAAGTGCATCATCTTCATCACATGGGGGTGCACGGAGCAGTCGCATGAATGTCGGCTCCACCGATCCCCTGCCCCAGAACAGGAAGTAACATCAGAGGGGGCAGGGAACCGGCGGAGCCGACAGCCATGCGACTGCTCCATGCACCCCCTTGCTGCCTGCACCTAGGGCAGACTGCCCCCACCACCCTGCCCTTGGTGTGCTACTGCCCCTCCCCTTCCAGGAAATAGGAGAGTATCCATTTTCACCTTAAAGCAAGCTGCTTTCTTGCATTTCCAGCAATAAGGCAGTCGCTACTTCATGAGTGCTGTTTTTGGAATCTGATCTCAAAACGCTAACGACTCCTGACGTTTAATGTGAGCCAAGTGCAAGATGATGCATGTAGGAAAAAAGAACCCAAATTATAGCTACGTCATGCAAGGTTCCACGTTAGGAGTTACGGACCAAGAAAGGGATCTGGGTGTCGTCGTTGATAATACACTGAAACCTTCTGCTCAGTGTGCTGCTGCGGCTAGGAAAGCGAATAGAATGTTGGGTATTATTAGGAAAGGCATGGAGAACAGATGTGAGGATGTTATAATGCCATTGTATCGCTCCATGGTGCGACCGCACCTTGAGTATTGTGTTCAATTCTGGTTGCCGCATCTCACGAAAGATATAGTAGAACTGGAAAAGGTGTAGCGAAGGGCGACGAAAATGATAGCGGGGATGGGACGACTTCCCTATGAAGAAAGACTAAGGAGGCTAGGGCTATTCAGCTTGGAGAAGAGACGGCTGAGGGGAGACATGATAGAGGTATATAAAATAATGAGCGGAGTGGAACAGGTGGATGTGAAGCGTTTGTTCACGCTTTCCAAAAATACTAGGACTAGGGGGCATGCGATGAAACTACAGTGTAGTAAATTTAAAACAAATAGGAGAAAAATGTTCTTCACCCAATGCATAATTAAACTCTGGAATTCGTTGCCGGAGAACGTGGTGAAGGCGGTTAGCTTGGCAGAGTTTTAAAAGGGGTTAGACGGTTTCCTAAAGGACAAGTCCATAAACCGCTCCTAAATGGACTTGGGAAAAATCCACAATTCCAGGAATAACATGTATACAATGTTTGTACGTTTGGGAAGCTTGCCAGGTGCCCTTGGCCTGGATTGGCCGCTGCCATGGACAGGATGCTGGGCTCGATGGACCCTTGGCCTTTTCCCAGTGTGGCATTACTTATGTACTTATGACATAGGCGTTGGGCTGTGTCATTTAATAAAGATCCTGCTATTTGGACCTGTGGCCATGCCTCCATTCTGTGCCAATCTCCATTTTGTGCTGATCTCAGCACTGTGATAATCATTATTGCGGGCCTATTCTTACTGTTAGCATATGCTAAACCTTTGGTAAACATGTCCTTATACATCAGCTCATCACTTCACATTAATTCAATGGCTAAAAAGCTAAGCTATCACTTGTTATTTAATAAAGGTTCCTGTAATATGAGAATTTCTTATTTTGGGAGAAACAGGCATAACTGGCCCGAGGCCCATATGAGCCTTTTTTTTTTTTTTGTTACATTTGTACCCCGCGCTTTCCCACTCATGGCAGGCTCAATGCGGCAGGCAATGGAGGGTTAAGTGACTTGCCCAGAGTCACAAGGAGCTGCCTGTGCCTGAAGTGGGAATCACCACCCTAACCACTAGGCCACTCCTCCACTGTTGCTACTATTTGAGATTCTACATGGAATGTTGCTATTCCACTAGCGAAGTCGGCCCTTGCAGATCACCAATGTGGCCGCGCAGGCTTCTGCTTCTGTGAGTCTGACGTCCTGCACGTACGTGCAGGACGTCAGACTCACAGAAACAGAAGCCTGCGCAGCCTTCTACATGGAATGTTGCTAGTGGAATAGCAACATTCCATGTAGAATCTCCAATAGTAGCAACATTCCATGTAGAATCTCCAATAGTATCTATTTTATTTTTGTTACATTTGTACCCTGCGCTTTCCCACTCATGGCAGGCTCAATGCGGCTTACATGGGGCAATGGAGGGTTAAGTAACTTGCCCAGAGTCACAAGGAGCTGCCTGTGCCTGAAGTGGGAATCAAACTCAGTTCCTCAGTTCCCCAGGACCAAAGTCCACCACCCTAACCACTAGGCCACTCCATCAGAATATTTCCTTGTGTGAAGTAAATTATGATTTTAATCAGTCTGTGCTTCATTTGCATTCTGGCAAGCTTTCATCAGGCATCTTCTTTTTTTTTTTCGGTACAAAACATTCCTCAGCAGCACAATGAGACAACATGGCAGATATGACCTGTTTCGTGATATGGAAAATGTACCCCCATGACAGGGTGAAATAAAGGACACCGAACAGTATCCTACAAAATGATCAAGCTGAAAATATGATGCAGCTTATTTTACCCTGAGATTTATGTGGTGAGGATTCGGGGGAGCACTGTGGTCACAGTGTCTGAGTTTTTCACGGACTGGGTAATGCACTGCAGTCATAAGAGCATAAGTGTTGCCATACTGGGATAGACAGAAGGTCCATAACGTAATGCCCAGTATCCTGCTTCCAACAGTGACCAATCCAGGTCACAAGTACCTGGCAAGTTATGCTGCTTTTCCTAGAAATAAGCAGTGGATTTTCCCCATGTCCATCTTAATAATGGCTTATGGACTTTTCTTTTTGGGAGTTAGCCAAACCTTTCTTAAACCCTGCTAAGCTAACTGCTTTTACCACATTTTCAGACAACGAATTCCAGAGATTAATTACACATTGAGTGAAGAAATACTTTCTCCAATTTATTTCAAATCTACTACTTAATAGCTTCATTGTGTGCCCCCTAGTCGCAGTATTTTTGGAAAGATTAAACAAGCGACTCACATCTACCCATTCCATTCCACTCATTATTTTATAGACCTCTATCATATCACCCCTCAGCCGTCTCTTCTCCAAGCTGAAGAGCCCTAGCCGCTTTAGCCTTTCCTCATAGGGAAGTTGTCCCATCCCCTTTATCATTTTCAGTGCCCTTCTCTGTACCTTTTCTAATTCCACCACATCATTTTGGAGACGTGGTAACTAGAATTGCGCACAGTGCTCAAGGTGTGGTCGCACCATGGAGCGATTCAAAGGCATTATAACATCCTCATTTTGGTTTTCCATTCCTTTCCTAATAATACCTAACATTCTCTTTGCTTTCTTTGCCTGCACTGCACACAGAGCAGAGGGTTTCAATGTATGATCAACAAAGAAACGTAAGACCATTTGTAAATCTGCTACCCGGAAATGGCAACCGCCATTATGGCAAATGTAAGCCACATTGAGCCTGCAAATTGGTGGGAAAATGTGGGATACAAATGCTACAAATAAATAAATAGATACCTAGATGCTTTTCCTGGTCAGTGACTCCTAGTGGACAACAGCACATGATCCTATAGGACATGCCTGAGTATATGGAAGTTTTTATTTATGTTTGCAGATTAGTTCAATGAACCTGCAAGAAGTTGAGGGATACATCAAATTTTTCTATGGAAACCTCAAATTGCCAAACCTGCCTGGACGTTCAAGCAGATTCACCAGATTCGTGAGGCCTAGAGCTGGAATATTCACTGGAGGCTACAGCAAATCGGTGTGAAATCTGTCTGGATTTCCCTCAAACTCCCAAAGGAAATTTCAGTAAATTCTTCATGTCAGTCTGAAGAAAAATTGTAAAAATTTGCTGAGACTCAAACCGGGTCAAGCAATTTGAGCCTGACCTTAGACTTTGTCAGACTTAATTTTTATCGATAATATGGGGGTGAGAACAACTGGTACTTTCTAGATATTTGGGGCAATCAACAGATGTTGGTTATTTTTTTTTTGGGGGGGGGTGGTTATGGTTTGTGCTTATTACTGAAAATGGGAATAAAAAGTCTAGTAAGGAGACTGCAGTCCGACTGGTTTTTGGATTGTCTAAATTTGAAAGTATCACTCCCAGCTATTTAACGTTGCACTGGCTGTTTATTGAAGCCAGAATATATTTGAGGTTGACATGATTTCTTTTTAAACTTTTACATGGGTTGGCACCGGATTATTTATATCCGCATTTCATATTTACTTTTGCTTTGGGAACAAGACGTACTGGGCTACTCTTTTCCATCACCAACAGGGAAAAAGAGGTTGCATTTGTTTGAACTAGGTTTGGCCTTTCAAGCAGCAAAGACTATGGACTAGGACTCAGGGGCGTAGCCAGACACCCAATTTTGGGTGGGCCTGGGCCCACGATGGGTGGGCAGAAGAACTCCGCCTTGTCCCACAAATGATTTGGGGTCTCCCTCTCTCTCCTGCATGTCATAGGTTCTCTCAAACATCCCCCCTCCCCTGCATACCTTTTAAACAGCAGCTTCTCACCGGCAGCGAGTAGCAACTAATACACACTGCTCATGTTGGCCCCACAGCCTTCCCTCCAGGGGCGTATCTGCGTGGAGCCACAGGGGCCTGGGCCCCCGCAGATTTCGCCCTGGCCCCCCTCCCGCCGCCAACCCTCCCCCACTAATGTTGTTTACCTTTGCTGGCGGGGGACCCCAACCCCTGCCAGCCGCCGAGGTCTTCAAAGTTTTTGTTCGTCGTCCTCCGTGGCCATGCTGTACCCTGTTGATTCAGAGTCTGTCTGACGTTGCACCACGTTGTACGCGCGTACAATGTGATGCGACGTCAGACAGACTCCGAATCAGCAGCGTACAGCATGGCCACGGAGGAGGACGACGAACAAGAACTTTGAAGACCTCGGCGGCTGGCGGGGGTTCGGGTCCCCCGCCAGCTGAAGAATTATTTTTAAAAGCAGGCGGAAGCGGACCTCGGCTGGCGGGGGTTGGGGTCCCCACCGGCAAAGGTAAACAGCGTCAGCGGGGGAGGGTTGGCGGCGGGAGAGGAGGTGGAGAGAGTCGTTGGTGGTGGGGGGGGCTCTGGCAATGGCGGGGGGGAGTCGTTGGTGGCAGGGGGGGCTCTGGCAATGGCGGGGGGGGTCAGTGGTGCCGGGGGGGGGGCTAAATGTGCCCCCTCCCTCTGGCCCTGGCTCCCCCTACTGCCAGAGTCCAGATACGCCCCTGCTTCCCTCTGATGCAACTTCCTGTTTCCGCATAGGCGGGAATACATCAGAGGGAAGGCAGTGGGGCTGGTGCGAGCAGTATGTAACAGTCGCTGCTCACTGCAGATGAAGATCTGGTATTTACAAGGTATGCAGGAGGGACAGTTGTTGGGAGTTTTCGGCTGGAGGGGCTTGGGGAATCCCTGCTAGCCACATCATAGATGTGCTGCTACTGGGTGGGCTTGAGCCCAAAACGGGTGGGTCTGGGCCCACCCGAGCCCACCCTTGGCTATGCCACTGCTAGGACTGCACCTATTTTTCAGTCTTCTAAATCTCATATTGATTTTAGGAAAAATATGAAAAAAACTTTCTTGTTTCAGAAATATGTATCCTATTGCAAGTGTTGAATTTATCATTAACTGTTTTTCATTTTAGTTAAATATGTATTCTCCCCAATTGTTGAATTTATCACCTTCAAATTATGTACCTTGATCTTTCAAATACTAAATGGCACAGCTCCAGACCATATGGTACCATTAATAAACTTACCTCAAAGAAACACTAAATATGAGGCAAGAAACTATCTCAGACTACACCTCCCAAAATGTTCTACAAAACTGTCCACTCTGCAGACTTCACTTACCTAAGAACCAAACGGTGGAACTCCTGACCACCCGAAATAAGAAATATCCAGGAATATACCAGGAATATACTCAAATCGTTCCCATTCAAACAAACCCTCACAAAGAACAATCATATCTCAAACAACTAATTATTACCTGAATTGGTTATTACTCTATTTACCATTAACTTTCTCTTTGCTTCACGTACAATTTCTCATTCGTAATAGATTTTCTAAATGTTAAACTTCCATAGTTATCCCAGTATGTTTATGATACTGTATTGTAAAATTGGATTCTTACAACAAATTACTTTCTTATGCATTATTCTTTGTTATGTATCCTATACAGTTTACAATAAGCCACACTGAACTCAAACTTGTTTGGGATAATGTGGGATATAAATGTCACAAATGAATAAATGAATAAATAAATAGATAAATAAATAAATAAAATAAACCAGCTGCCCTTTTTCCCAGTTAAATGAATTGGCTCCTTATAAATTGTAACCTGCTTAGAACTACGAGGTAACAGCAGGATAGAAAATTGATCTACCATTACCAAAAAGATTTGAACGCAACTTTGATGCATGGCTCTAACTACGGTACACTCGCATCTGGACAGAATAGGGTAGATTCCAGAAAGAGCGCCAAAATGTAGGCGCTGGGATGATGAGCGCTAAGCATGAATTCTACAGTGGCAGTTCCGTGCAGAATTGTCATTATAAAATACTAGCGCAAGTCCGCAGTTTCCAACCTAACTTTAGCCGCGAACACTTACACTATGTCAAAGGGCTGGTGAAAGTGCTCGTGCCTAACTGCCGACAGCTAGGCACGTAACGGTAGTATTCTATAACCTGTGCGCCTAACTCCTAGGTGCATCCTTGGCCAGCTCAGGCCTTTCCCATGTCCATGCCCCCCCCCCCCCCCCCCCCCCAGAAGTTGAACATGATGGAATCAGTACACACAACTTCTAGAATAGCAACTAAGGGCAGTTGCGTACACAAATACTAACTGTTGTCAGTAAGCATTGGTTGTTAACTCCAATTAAAAGCCAATTATTAAATTAAGTTGTGCGCACAATTGCCCTTCTTTGTAAATTTGGTCACACAAGTATATAGGGCCAAATAATTAGCGTTAACAGCGCTTAACTGGTTATCTCCGCTGAATATTAGCAGTTAGCTGGTTAGCCGCTAACCGGCTATGCCATGCAACTTAGCCGGTTAAGCGTAAATATTCAGTGGTAACTGGCTAAGTTTAGCAGTTAATTTAGGCCACATAAATGTCAGGCCTATCTTTAACTGCTCTGGGCCAGATTTTATATAAGGTGCCTAAAACATCCACGTGGATTTAAGCATATTCTATATGATTTAGGCGTGGTTTATAGACTAAGCTTAGTTGATACTGTAGCACCTAAATGTATGTGTGCCCATTTACGCCAATAAAAACATGGTGTAAATCCATGCATGTATATTTAGGCGCACTGACCCATATTCTGTAATTATATACGGAAGTTTTGGTACGCCCAAGTGTACAGCACTGCATACGTCTAGTAGCGCTATAGAAATAATACGTAGTAGTAGTAGCAGAAACACCCATAAACACACCCCTTTTAAACTATGTGCATTTATTTTGAACTGTGCGTTCAATTTAGGCGCAGTTCTTTATAGCATACGCTTAGCAATTTCCACGCATAAATTCTGATAATTGTCAGTTAGGGCTTGTTATTGCTTGTTAAGTGCTGTTATCGGTGCTCATTAGCTTGTTAAGCCAATTAAGTTATGCGGGGTGTTATACAATACGCGCTTAAGCACTTAATCGGTTAGTGCTGAAGATCGGCTTAACCGGTTAAGTTGCCGTGGACAAAACTGAAACCGGTCATTCAATGTCTGTCGCTGGATATAGCCCAGCATTGAATGTCTGGGGTCAGCGCCGGTAGCAGAAGTTAATCATGCTGCCTGCCACCAGATGAATATCGGGGGTATAAAAACTGGAGGACCGAGACCCTTTTACTAAACTGAGGTAAAGTTTGGCAAATACTGTGTGTTAGCTGCAAAGCCTGTATGCTAACTGTAGGAGTCATTGCAAGCATGTTCCCATTCACGAGGATGTTATAATGCTGTTGTATCGCTCCATGGTGCGCACCTTGAATATTGTGTCCAAGTCTGGTCGCCGCATCTCAAAAAAGATATAAAGGAATTGGAGAAGGTGCAGAGACGGGCGACGAAAATGATAAAAGGGATGGAACGACTTCCCTATGAGGAAAGGCTAAGAAGGTTAGGGCTCTTCAGCTTGGAGAAAAGGCGGCTGAGGGGTGATATGATAGAAGTCTACAAGATAATGAGCGGAATAGAGCGGACAGATGTGAAGCGTTTGTTTACACTTTCAAACAACAACAAAACCAGGGGACACAAGATGAAGCTAGAATATGGTAGATTTAAAACAAATAGGAGAAAGTTTTTCTTTATTCAGCGTGTAGTTAGACTCTGGAACTTGTTGGCGGAGAATGTAGTGACAGCAGCTGGCCTTACGGAGTTTAAGGTGGGTTTGGACAGATTCCTGAAGGAAAAGTCCATTGAACATTATTAATTTTTTTTTTTTTTTGGGGGGGGGGGGGGGGGGTTGACAGGTTCCTGAAGCCTGGATTGGCCACTGTCAGAGACAGGATGCTGGGCTTGATGGACCCTTGGTCTTTTCCCAGTATGGCGGTGCTTATGTGCTTATGTACTGCCTAGAAAAATTTGTTACTGCGCGCTAATTCCAATAGTGCAGATTAATCTGTGGTAAAATTCCATACATCAACTGCATTGCGCAGTCAACACCCATTCCCCATCCATAACCTGCCCTCTTTACGCCCAATAACAGACTATACAGTTAGGACGGGAATTAGCATACCATCATGGCAGCATGGCAACAGTTATTGCCTATGGGATCCTCTTTCTAAAATGCATTAAGAAATAGGCTTAGCACATTTTCATGGGGGACTTTCTCGCACACCCCAAAAAATAGGGCTGTTTTCTTTTTGCATGGCCCTTGCTAATTTTTCTATTATTTATTTGGATTTTGCTGACACCTTTTTCAGCAGTAGCTGAAGGTGAGTTATATTCAGGTACGCTGGGTGTTTCCCTGTCCCTGGAGGGCTCACAACTTAATTTTGTAGCTGAGGTAATGGAGAGTTAAGCGATTTGCTCACAATCATAAGGAGCAGCATAGGAGCCGACTCTGTGTGTGCTATGGGTGCTTGAGCACCCCCAATATTGAGAAGATTCCTTGTATGTGTCCAGGGAGGGGTTATTTCCACTGGGCTTAGCACCCCCAATAATTTTGAAAAGTTGGCTCTTATGAGGAGCAGCAGTGGGATTTGGCCACTTCTGGATGTCAAGACCAGTGCTCTAGCCAGTAGGTCACTCCTGCACTCGTGCAAAACCTGCAAAAATATTAAAATGGGTCACTTACCGTCTCCCATCCTCCTATTTAGGAGGTGCTCAGTGCTCCTGTGTTAAGTCTACCTTATCTAGTTAGGGAGTGCTGTTGTGAACACACAAGCTGGATAATGCTTCCATTCCCATTCCTCACCTATGACACGCCACCTCCTGAAAGATATTTTAATAAATACTGCTTGCTGACCAAAAAATTACCACTTTAACGCATTTTGTGGTAAGCCTTTTTTGCTGCACTTAACATGGTTATTCTAATCTGCTATGAATTAACAGGTTGTGTGGACTATAAACATTTTAAATAAATAAAAGAGCTTCTTTGTGAACTAAGAGGAAGCTAATTCACGTCCTAACTGCTTAGCAAGCTTTAATAAAAGGTCCCGGAAGTATCATATCTTTGCGACAAGGCGGTGGCCGTAGCTAGAAGGTTGTTAGGCTGTATAGAGAGAGGTGTGACCAGCAGAAGAAAGGGGGTGTTGATGCCCCTGTATAAGTCATTGGTGAGGCCCCACCTGGAGTATTGTGTTCAGTTTTGGAGGCCGTATCTTGTTAAGGATGTAAAAAGAATCGAAGCGGTGCAAAGAAAAGCTACGAGAATGGTATGGGATTTGCGTTACAAGACGTATGAGGAGAGACTTGCTGACCTGAACATGTATACTCTGGAAGAAAGGAGAAACAGGGGTGATATGATACAGACGTTCAAATATTTGAAAGGTATTAATCCGCAAATGAACCTTTTCCGGAGGTGGGAAGGCGGTAGAACGAGAGGACATGAAATGAGATTGAAGGGGGGCAGACTCAAGAAGAATGTCAGGAAGTATTTTTTCACGGAGAGAGTAGTGGATGCTTGGAGAGCCCTCCCGCGGGAGGTGGTGGAAATGAAAACGGTAACGGAATTCAAACATGCGTGGGATAAGCATAAAGGAATCCTGTTCAGAAGGAATGGATCCTCAGGAGCTTAGTCAAGATCGGGAGGCGGGGCTGGTGGTTAGGAGGCGGGGATAGTGCTGGGCAGACTTATGCGGTCTGTGCCAGAGCCGGTGGTGGGAAGCGGGACTGGTGGTTGGGAGGCAGGGGTAGTACTGGGCAGACTTATACGGTCTGTGCCCTGAAGAGCACAGGTACAAGTCAAGGTAGGGTATACACAGAAAGTAGCAAATATGAGTTGTCTTGTTGGGCGGACTGGATGGACCGTGCAGGTCTTTTTCTGCCGTCATCTACTATATATGATTGTACTGGAGTAAAATGAGATTCTTGACCTGTATAACCAAACAAAGGAAGAAGAGGATTTAGCTGGAGCTGGGTTAAGGAAGAAAGGTGACAACAAGGCTGGTCCTAGGCAGGGATGGACTGAGCATTTGGGCATCCCGAGCAGTGCCCGAGGGCACAGAGGCTCCAGGGGGCCAGAGGCTCTGCCCGGTTGCACTTGCCTGCCGCTGCCTCCGCACATCCCGCCGTGAACTCTCGCGAGACTACCGTGAGAGGTCGTAGATGCCATTTTAAACTGTGGAGCCACCACGGACAGCAACAACAGCAAGCTCAGTAGCAGCAGGGATTGAAGAAGGTGGGAAAGGGGAGATCGGAGGACATGCTGCTGGACATGGAAGAAGGTAAGGGCTGCGTGAACGGCAGTATCATGATGGGGCAGCGGTGGCGTGGGGGGGGCAGGGGTGGCGACGGTGAGGGAGCCCAGAGTACTCTTTGTGCTCCCTATCAAAGAACGAATAAACTTCAAAGTCCATACACTGATCTACAAAATTCTCCACGGAGAATCTCCAAGTTATATGACCAATCTGATCGACCTTCCAACCAGAAATGGGTCCAAATCTTCTCGAACATATCTCAACCTTCACCTTCCCAATTGCAAAGGTCTCAAATACAAAACCTATTATGCATCCAACTTCTCCGTCATAGGCAGCCAACTCTGGAACGCCATACCAAGATATATCCGAACAACAAACGAACACCTACCCTTCAGAAAGCTGCTGAAAACTTACCTCTTCAAACAAGCCTACCCAAATGACCCAACATAATTTACAGACCTAATCCACACCACCAACTTTACCTTTACCTCAATCCTTACCCCACATCTCTTCCTCTTGTACTACTCTATACAATCGTGTTATCTCTGTGATACTCTGTACTCTACATTGTAAGCCGCACTGAACCTGCTATTGAGCGGGAAAGAGCGGGGTATAAATGTTACAAATAAATAAAAATAAATACATACTGTCAGTCTGCCCCTGGTCCTAGGCAGGCCGACTGTCAAAAAGGTTGAGAATCCTTGTTATCGAATGATTACGTCATAATCTCAACAATATATTTGGCCAGATCCAAGAATATGATTTGGTTATACTGCCAGCTACAGTGAGTTTAGCTTTAAATATTTCCTGAGACACTGTCACGAATTCTAGAGTTTCATTTCTGTATTTTGAGCTGGAGTAAACAAATGACCAGACCAGACTAAAACTCAGTCTAGCGCCGAGTTACTTCCACTGGCATACAAAGTGCGAAGCTCAGAAACCAAGTCCCCAGTCCACTCTCCAAACCTGCAAACGAAATCTTTACAGAAAAGCTACCAGTGTTATAAAAATAAATTACACCTGGAGCAACCCAATATTGCGCGAAAGGTCTGGCAATGATTAACTCGGCTTTATCACTGTGTGCATCGCATTATTTCAATTTCAAAGAATTTGCAAAGAAGTTCATTCTTCAGCCTAAAACAGAAAGTAAAAACACAGCTGACTTCAATTACAGGGCGACCATTTGCACAAGGTTAGGTAATAAAATATGGAAGTAGTGAGATATGTAATGCTTTATTAAGCTATCTTAGATACTTCAGCATACATTCAACTATGCCTGCAGGCTACTGAGGTTACTCAGTATTTGTTAAAGACCACCCAAAGAGGCAGCCAAACAGAGAGCCCTTCTGCCAAACATAGACATCTGTAAATAAATCAATACAACTGTAAACCGCAGATAAACACTCCCTGCATCCTTCTCTGCATGCTTCAGAGCCAGGTGTTTAGCAAACATGCACATCGAATATGTTCCTTTGCTCTTAGCATCTTTAGAAACGGACTTGCTGATCTCGAAAAGCCAATCACATAAGAGCGCTTTGTTTTAAATTCTGGGGTGCTTCTGTGCATAACTGACAGGTTTGCTGGTGATACAGTCAAAGTGACGCAGTTGAAAAAGGGATTTGGTTTCAAACAGAGTGAGGATGAGCAAATAACGTATATTTAGTGACAAACTTTAGCTGTACCCGACGGCGGCGGGGGACTCGGGGGAGGGTTGGCAGCGGCGGGAAGGGGGGTTGAAAGGGGAGGGGCACCGGGGGGGGGTCAGAGGTGGCGGGGGGTCCGCGGTGGGGGGGGAGCTAAAATGTGCCCCCTCACCTCGGGCTCTGGCCCCCCCTCCCGCCGAAGTCTGGCTACGCCCCTGGCCCCAAGTGACTAGCATTCCCTTCCCTATGTACTGTAAATTCCTAGTCTGGGGGGCTTTAATTTATTCTTCAACAGGATTCATTGTAGGGGCTCCATCACACATCTTCTCCACTACCCCTAAATGCTCATTCCGCAGACAGTTGATATTATCCTTCAGATCCTGCTACCACTTCCTCTGGCAATGAGTTCCAGAGCTTAACTATTCGTTGAGTGAAACAATATTTCTTTCGTGGAAATACTCTTAAAACATTGAAGAGGAAATAATTAAATCCAATTAGTGCTAATAATTGCTTGTTAAGAAGCCAATTATCAGTGCTAATTAGCTTATTATTCAATTAAATTGTGCACACAACTTTTAACGACTTTTATAGAGTTAGGGGGATAATGTGATCCCACATAAATTGTACTTATTTTGAACACCAGAATGTTTTGAAAAACTGTATGATGAGTATTATCAAACATATAAATGGCAAGTGACCGACTCACTTGCAAATGTGCAATAGAGACTTCCCTCTCTGTCCCGCCCCCGCGTCAAGACGTGATGACGGAATAGAGAGGGAAACTGCGCTGAGGAGGGAACCACCGAGGCCGCTACCGCTCCCCACCCCCGGGGGTCGCCGCCGGACCCCCTCCACCCAGGCCGGGCCCTCTCTTCTCCATTGAACTTACAGCGCTGAAACCGAAGCAGGCAGATCAGCTCCCGTCGGCCTTCCTTCCCTGCCTGTGTCCCCTCCCGAGGGGGAGGGGAGGGGGCCTTAGAACTGGGAGGGAAGCAGGGAGGATGCTGGACATGGGAAGTCAGAAGGAGGGGGGCCTTGGAGCTGGGAGGGATGGACAGAGGGGGGCCTTGGAGCTGGCTGGGAGGGAGGGACGGAGGGGGGCCTTGGAGCTGGGAGGGGAGGGGCGGAGGGGGCCTTGGAGCTGGGAGGGAGGGACAGAGGGCCTTGGAGCTGGCAGGGGTGGGGGGCCTTGCAGCTGGGAGGGAGGAGGGAATGGGGCCTTGGAGCTGGGAGGGAGGGAGTTACACATCAAAATAAAACATATCAATACTCGCCCGTTTTAACGGGCTTAACGGCTAGTTAAACATAAATGCATGGATAACTTTTATATCCAAATACATAATCAAGTTACTGAATTTATTATGGGGTCCTTTTACTAAGCTGTGGGAACAAAGGCCCTGCAGTAGTGACGGGGCCCATTGTTCCATTGCGCCAGGGCCCTTTTTACCATAGCAGGTTAAAAGCCCCCCCCCCCCCTCAAAAAAAATTACCATGTGTCAAGATAACTCTTATTGCGTGGCCATGCGTTGGGGAGCACTTACCGCCACCCATTGAGATGGTTGTAAGGGCTCCCGCGGTATCCCAGCAATGCCCGATTACTGCCAGGTTAACGCCACGCTATAAAAACAATTTTCCGTCACGCTGGAAATGGCGCACACTCGAGCCAGTACTACGGCCAGCGACTGTGTTGGGCCAGCGGTAGTCCCAAGTTAGCGTGCAATAAACCCAGGTTGGGCTTACCGACGCTTTGTAAAAAGGCCCCTTTATAATTCATTAAGTACATATAAGTACATAAGCATCGCCATGCTGGGACAGACCAAGGGTCCATCGAGCCCAGCACCAGAGTTTAACTACGCGTTGAGTGAAGAAACATTTCCTCCGATTCGTTTTAAATTTACCACACTGCAGCTTCATCGCATGCCCCCTTGTCCTAGTATTTTTGGAAAGCGTAAACAGACGCTCCACATCGACCCGTTCCATTCCACTCATTATCTTATAGACCTCTATCGAATCTCCCCTCAGCCGCCATTTCTCCAAGCTGAAGAGCCCCAGCCTCTTCAGCCTTTCCTCATAGGGAAGTTGTCCCATCCACTGTATCATCTTTGTCGCCCTTCTCTGCACCTTTTCTAATTTCACTATGTCTTTTTTGAGGTGCGGCGACCAGAATTGAACACAATGCACTAAATAAAAATCAAATAGGGAGATTTCATTTGTAGGGGGCAATGTTTCTTCTCCATCAAAGAACTTCAGCAAGTCACATTTTATAATTGGAAATTAGCCAAGATGTCAGATAACTAGTCCCAACACTTGTATTGAAGCGCCACAAAATCCTTACTATCCATGTTGACTAGACCACAAGCATTATCAAACGTGCCTGGGATAAACACAAAGGAATCCTGTTTAGAAGGAATGGATCTACAGAATCTTTGCGGAGATTGGGTGGCGACGCCGGTATTTGGAGAGTAAAACCGGTGCAGGGCGAACTTCTACGGTCTGTGCCCTGATCGTGACTGAATAGATAGGGATGGGCTGGAGCGTAAATTTTAAGAGGCTTCGACGTTAGCTGCAGAACTTTTAGTACAAGAACAGTGCTGGGCAGACTTCTACGGTCAGTGCCCTGAGAAAGGCAAGGACAAATCAAACTCGGGTATACATATAAAGTATCACATACCACGTAAAATGAGTTTATCTTGTTGGGCAGGCTGGATGGACCGTACAGGTCTTCATCTGCTGTCATTTACTATGTTACCATGTTACTCTTTGGGGTTCTACATGGAATGTTGCTACAAATTGGGATTCCGGAATCTTGTAACTCTTTAGTACAGGAACAGTGCTGGGCAGACTTCTACGGTCTGTGCCCTGAGAAAGGCAAGGACAAATCAAACTCGGAGTGGAGGAGTGGCCTAGTGGTTAGGGTGGTGGACTTTGGTCCTGGGGAACTGAGGAACTGAGTTCAATTCCCACTTCAGGCACAGGCAGCTCCTTGTGACTCTGGGCAAGTCACTTAACCCTCCATTGCCCCATGTAAGCCACATTGAGCCTGCCATGAGTGGGAAAGTGCGGGGTACAAATGTAACTAAAATATAAAGTATCACATACCATGTAAAATGAGTTTATCTTGTTGGGCAAACTGGATGGACCGTTTATGTCTTTATCTGCCGTCATTTACTATGTTACTGTGTTACTATCCATATAGCGCCAGACATCCCTTACAGCTCTGCTATCTAAATCCTAACCCAGGGCATTTTAGTTCCAAAACGAGAGGCCAATTCACAGAAAAACAAATTGATATTGTGAACTGAAGTTCAACCTAATAACACAACGCCAGGGGGTTGCATTGCAAATTTGATAACCCCGAGCTTGTAAAATGACTCAGATTTTTAGGAACAAAGCCAGTCAAGGCCTAGGAGCTCAGTTTTCAGTGAGTGTGAGGGAGTGTCATGCTAGTAACAGCCAGCTAGAGAGAAAACTGTTTAGGGGAGGAAAAAATAGAAGGGTAATTACAGTATCCAGAACCTGCTGTTTTCAAGTCTTTATTGCCTTGTGAAATAGGAAGCCCGTAGCACGGTCCTGGAAGGCAGCGCATATAAATAGAACCAAAAAGTATCAAAGGCAGCATGTTTGGGATTGCTGTAAAGATTTACTAAACTTTGCATTTCCATCGCCCTCCTTAGCATGTACAACTACCTCCTTGACAATTCCATGACGCACCTTAGCTGGTTGGATTCAGCTCAAAGCAGACAGGTTAGCAGAAGCTACTGAACCATATGTAACATAGTAGATGACGGCAGAAAAAGACCTGCACGGTCCATCCAGTCTGCCCAACAAGATAACTCATAGTTGCTGCTTTTTGTGTATACCCTACTTTGATTTGTACCTGTGCTCTTCAGGGCACAGACTGTATAAGTCTGCCCAGCACTATCCCCACCTCCCAACCACCAGCCCCGCCTCCCAACCGCCGGCTCTGGCACAGACCATATAAGTCTGCCCAGCACTATCCCCGCCTCCCAACCACCAGCCCTGCCTCCCAGCCACCGGCTCTGGCACAGACCATATAAGTCTGCCCAGCACTATCCCCGCCTCCCAACCACAAGCCCTGCCTCCCGCCACCGGCTCTGGCACAGACCGTATAAGTCTGCCCAGCACTATCCCTGCCTCCCACCACCAGCTCTGGCACAGACCGTATAAGTCTGCCCAGTCACAGATGAGTAATGAAGCCTTTTTTTCATTGATTGTACTTGACTAGACACAATTGGTAAATGTAGAGGTCACCTGGTTACCGAGAAAAGCTGGTCCTGCTTCTTTTGAGACTGCAGTACTCAGAAGCTACCAGCTGGAGGCAGTAAAGAACAATGTGTGCAATTCTTTCCTTGCTGGTGGATAGGACCATGCTTACTGCTTCTCCTGCTAAATTATACAAATCAGTTCTGGACGTGAACCTGGGTCTTCTGCGTGGCAGCAGCACATACCTTCAAGGGCTATGAATTATATGACTTTATCTTGTTGGGCAGACTGGATGGACCATAAAGGTCTTTCTCTGCCGTCGTCTACTATGTTACTATGTAAAGTGAAGATTTTAGAGATTGACCTACCTATAAATCTACATGATCTGGTTTTGGAGGGTACTTGCATCTGACATCTCCCCTCTATGTACTGGTTCCAAGACTGTTCATAGCTTCTGTAATGCCCCATGTGGTTGATCTGAAGATTATGAAGCGTGAGGTGAGAGTAGAAGGGCCTCCTGGGGAATCAAGTAGGTACTGTGGAACCAATGGGGACCTGAGGAACAAGTGGACGAGCCCCCTGAAAAACCAAGAAGTAGGGGAGGGGAGTGGGTGAGTGTCGGGTCTAGTTGGACGTGCAGTGGTGGGATGACACAGTCCAATAGGGCTTCAATGTTCTCTTTAAAATGTTTTGCAGTTAAACAGAAAGAACTACTACAATCTAATATACGTAGCTGCACAAAAATATTACTCAAGAGACTTCAAACCATTCAAAATACAGCAATCTGACTAATCTTCAGACTATCAAAATTCGACAGCATCGCCCCTTCCTACATCAGTCTACACTGGCTCCCCATTGAGGCGAGAATATTTTTCAAATTGACCTGTTTCCTCTTCAAAACACTGGAAGGACTGATCCCCAGCAACCTATTAACTCATTTCTGCTTTGCAAACTCAACCAGAACAAGGAGACAAGAAGCTGCCAATTTAGCGCTCTTCGACAAATCTCTTGCCATCTTTGGAAAGACATCGCCAGAATGTATTCCCCTACACAATCCTATCTCATGTTCCGAAAACAGATTTAAAAAACCTTCTTATAACTAGATTTCCGCCCATCCCCAAACCAACAGTTGTAATTCTCAGAGGAACGTTCTGATCTCTTTTCCCTAGAAAAGTTTGCAAATCGCTTAGAACTGAAAAGGTGTTAGTGGGATATAAGCCCAAATGTAACGTAACTGTTGACTTGAAAGAAATCCTCGTAGCTCGGAATGCTGTTCTGAGGCAAGAATCAGAGCTGAAAATTCAGATCACGGTCAACACTGGTCATCATAATCATACAAAAACCACTCTACCTTCTACATTGTGAAGTGTGTTCATACCACTTGTCATGTGCTAACCTTTTACTTAAAAAGACATTTCATTGTGTCAATAAAAGTGGATGTGTATAGGAAGGTCTAAAGTGCATATTAGTATATTTTTCTTTTACAAACAGAAATGCCGCAAGATGTGTCATAGCTCAAGGACCTGTGGGAAAACTTTTAGTGTCTTCGGTACTTCACGTTCATCTTTTAGTCACAATGCTTACCAGCAGCTGAGCCCCTTAACCAATGCACAATTTGCCTTCTAGAAAAAGACAAATATTAACTTTTATGCCAAGGAAGGCGGTTTTTAAAAAAATCTTTTCTGCATGTAACACAGTGTTTTATTCATAGAAATAGGCACCTAGAAAATGCATGCTTAATTTGTGCATAAACCCATATGCCTACAGATTGCACAAGTGTATTTTTAACATGCCTAAAGGGAAATGTCCATGGTTGGATGCTAAGGGAGGAGCATGAATTTAAACACGGAGGAGCCCTTTTGCAAAGGAACGGGAGGGCTAATGCATGGGTACCGTGTGCGTCCGGCGGTAATTCTGATTTTGGTGCGTGCTGAATCTCGCGGAAGAAAATAATTTTCTACCGAAGGGGGCATTCCCAGCGGTAACCAGCAGCACGCCCATGTTGGCGCGTGCTGCATGGTTACCGCGTGGGTAGCACATGAGCCCTTATCGCTAGGTCAATGGGTGGCGGTAAAGGTCAGCCCATAAATAGGCACACGCTAGTTTCAATATTAGTGCAGGACGGCACCTGGTCTAAAGAAACCAGACAAAAGAAACCAGACAAAAAAGCTCCAAAAAAAAAAAAAGTTCCCGACATAAAAGTCCCTGACAAAATAGACTTCCGACAAAAGGGCCTGATGAAATAGATTTATTACTACTACTACTACTACTACTATTTAGCATTTCTATAGCTACAAGGCGTACACAGCGCTGTACAAACATAGAAGAAAGACAGTCCCTGCTCAAAGAGCTTACAATCTAATAGACAAAAAATAAAGTAAGCAAATCAAATCAATTAATGTGTACAGGAAGGAGGAGAGGAGGGTAGGTGGAGGCAAGTGGTTACGAGTCAAAAGCAATGTTAAAGAGGTGGGCTTTCAGTCTAGATTTAAAGGTGGCCAAGGATGGGGCAAGACGGAGGGGCTCAGGAAGATTATTCCAGGCGTAGGGTGCAGCGAGACAGAAGGCGCGAAGTCTGGAGTTGGCAGTACGAGTACGAGTTTGAAGGGTACAAAGAAGTGGAGGAGCCATAAATTACTGAGAAAGTCCACGGCTTGTCACTTGAAAGTCCTGGCACCTGCCTACAGCTTGACTTCACTATCCACCCTTGGTATCTAGTGAGAATCATAAATCTGCTTGAAAACATAATCCAGCTTGATTAAGAGTCTATTTTGTCTTGGGTTGTTTTGTTGTGGGTGTTTTTTGGGGAGGGTTTTTATTGTCATGGTCTGTTTTGGTTTTAGTCTGTTTTGTTGGGGGGTTTTTGTAGGGTTTTTTTTTTTGTATGGTCTATTATGTCGGGGTGCCCTGCAGGACCATTTCCCGGCCCATTAAGAAATAGCCTTTTAAAAAAAATAGACCAGCACATGCATAAAAAACGCGCCCACACTACCGCAGCCCTTGTAAAAAGACCCCATAATTCTGAAATCATACATGTATACATGTAAAATAACCCAGGACATGTCACAAAGCAAGAGTAAATGTAAGCTTATAAATTCCCTGGGGTTATATTCAAAGCCGAAGAAAATGCAGCCTTTTGTTTTGATAACTTGTCAGTACACACACGGTGAAAAAATAAGCATCTACTATTTGCTTTGAGATCGGAATTTAGACATCCAAGTCAGGGCATGCTCAGTTCCAGTGGTATGTTTCAAAAGGCTCTGCTGAACATGGCTCCTTTTGTAAAATACTGTATATGTAAGGAAATGCAGGAATTCACAGCAAGAAAGTTACATGTGTACAAAATAAACAGCATTTAAAAAAACCTGTATATCGAAGTGCCACCAATTAAGTAGTGAGGTTGCAATTTTTGTTGTTTTTGGGGGGCAGGGGTAATTTTTTTTTTTTGCTTTGGTTTAGGACCTCTTTTACTAAGCCACGTAGGTACCAACGCACGCTAAATTGGAGTTACCGCCTGGTTACTGCATGGCCCTTATGGTAATTTCAATTTTGGTGCGCTTCCACTATGTGCATCAGAAAAATATTTTTTATTTTCTGGCATGCGTAGCGGATGCGCGCCAAGTGGCATCTGGCACGCATAGGTCTTTACCGCCCAAATTCTTTACCGCTAGGTCTATGGCTGGTGGTAAGGTCTCAGGTGTTGTCGTTGATAATACGTTGAAACCTTCTGCTCAGTGTTCTGCTGCGGCTAAGAAAGCAAATAGAATGTTAGGTATTATTGGGAAAGGAATGGAAAACAAAAATGAGGATGTTATAATGTCTTTGTATCGCTCCATGCTGCGACCGCACCTCGAATATTGTGTTCAATTCTGGTCGCCTCATCTCAAAAAATTAGAAAATGTGGAATTAGAAAAGGTGCAGAGAAGGGCGACGAAAATGATAAAGTGGATGGGACGACTTCCCTATGAGGAAAGGCTAAAGCGGCTAGGGCTCTTCAGCTTGGAGAAAAGGTGGCTGAGGGGAGATATGATAGAGGTCTATAAAATAATGAGTGGAGTTGAATGGGTAGATGTGAAGCGTCTGTTCACGCTTTCCAAAAATAGTAGGACTAGGGGGCATGCGATGAAGCTACAATGTAGTAAATTTAAAACGAATCAGAGAAAATTTTTCTTCACTCAACGTGTAATTAAACTCTGGAATTTGTTGCCAGAGAATGTGGTAAAGGCAGTTAGCTTAGCGGAGTTTTAAAAAGGTTTGGACATCTTCCTAAAGGAAAAGTCCATAGACCGTTATTAAATGGACTTGGGGAAAATCCACTATTTCTGGGATAAGCAGTATAAAATGTTTTGTACATTTTTGGGATCTTGCCAGGTATTTGTGACCTGGATTGGCCACTGTTGGAAACAGGATGCTGGGCTCGATGGACTTTTGGTCTTTCCCAGTCTGGCAGTACTTATGTACTAAACTTACCTAAATCCATTTAATACTTATCTGATTTCTTTATTCTTGAACCTTGTAGAAATGAGGCCTCAGGCTGTGAAATGATCTTCTCGTTGATTTGTTAGAAGCATTGTTTAAAATTCTGCAAGAGAAAGTTTAAGTAGTAACGATTGCTTGGAAAGTAATAGAAAAGTTACAGAACTGTTGTTTTAATATTTGAACCAGATTTTATTGCCTGCCATTTTTGCTCAATAAGCAAACTGTTTTATTGTGACAAGTTCTGCTGTCATAAAGGCGGTTGCATGTTACAAAATGCCTTAATAAAATAATATGTAAAGGGTTTAAACACGGAATACTGACTGCATGTGACGGGGTACTTCTGAGATAATTCTGCCCGGTAACCGTGACCCGTTACAAAAGGAGGAAGCAGGCCTTGCCACGTGTAGGGACGTGTTACACTCATAGCAGCAGATTGCCTTAAAAGGGACCATCGATGGAACTGGAGACAGCTTGAAAAGGGCTGAAAAGCACAATGAAATACATCAAACATATCACAAAGAACGTTTTAAAAAATATAGGATATTGGATACGACTGCTCAGATTTTCAATTACTAGGGTTGAAGCTTTATTAATATTTTCCTTTATTCTGCAAACAAAAAGAAAGAAAAAATACAAAAGCCTACGTTTCAACCTAAGCCTCATTACTGAAAAATATCAGGTAGACATTCATCTTCCACTCTGCAGCGATGAAGATACGATGCTTCAGTCAAAAGAAAATTCTGTTTCATAGGCACAGAAACATATATACACATTATATTTTTCATAGTTGAATTGTTGTCCTTTTTTTTTTTTTTTTACTTTTCTTTATTGGTTTTTCTTTTTTTTCCATGCAGGCAGATTTGAAAATGTTCGGTCGGGGTGATATGTAAACCTGTTGATCCATATTTTTAAAACCACACTAAAGGTTGTATGGTTAGTCAAATTGGTTGAACATTCAAGAACTGCTATTTATATGTGCACGGAATGTGCAGTCTCTACGACGACAATTTTCAAAGGAATTGCCCCAATAAAAAAATAGTTACCCGGTAAATCTCCAGGGCTGAAAATCGCCTTGCTCTTAGCAATGAAAAGTATAATTCCATGGTGACTTATACGGTCTGTGCCGGAGCTGGTGGTGGGAGGTGGGACTGGTGGTTGGGAGGCGGGGATACTGTTGGGCAGACTTATACGGTCTGTGCCAGAGCCGGTGGTTGGGAGGCGGGACTGGTGGTTGGGAGGTGGGGATAGTGTTGGGCAGACATGCAGTCTGTGCCAGAGCCGGTGGTGGGAGGCGGGGCTGGTGGTTGGGAGGCGGGGATACTGCTGGGCAGACTTATACGGTCTGTGCCACAGCCGGTGGTGGGAGGCGGGACTGGTGGTTGGGAGGCAGGGATAGTGTTGGGAGGCGGGGATAGTGCTGGGCAGACTTATATGGTCTGTGCCCTGAAGAGGACAGGTACAAATCAAGGTAGGGTATACACAAAAAGTAGCACATATGAGTTTATCTTGTTGGGCAGACTGGATGGACCGTGCAGGTCTTTTTCTGCCGTCATCTACTATGTATGTTACTTTTCACCATGGGAAAGAGTGGAGATGAAGCAGTGACAAGGAAGGTAAAGTATGTGAAGAATTTCATTTTGTGTGAGCTTCGATGTGTGTTTTGCATCTACCGTGGGCAGGCAGTCCTTCCCACCCCAATTTTTAAAGCGAAGCTTCATGGAAAGTTGGCATTTGAAAATAGCATAGGGGGTCTTTTACAAAAGCTTAGCTCAAGTTATCTGCAACAGGGCCCATTTTATTCCTATGGAGGGGCATAATCGAACTGGGTGCCCATCTTTACGGGTGCCCCGGCGGAGGGGCGAGGCATCCCGTATTATTGAAACAAGATGGGCGTCCATCTTTCGTTCCGATAATACGGTCAGGGCCGGCCAAATCTCAACATTTAGGTCGACCGAAATGTTGAGATGGCCGACCTTAGAGATGGACGGCCTCGGTTTTCGCCTGTAATGCAAACCGAGGACGCCCAGCTCAAAAACGACCAAATTCAAGGCTTTTGGTCATGGGAGGAGCCAGCATTCGTAGGGCACTGGTCCTCCTCACATGCCAGGACACCAGCCGGGCACCCTAGGGGACACTGCAGTGGACATCACAAATTGATCCCAGCTGCATAGCTCCCTTACCTTGTGTGCTGAGCCCCCCAAACCCACTACCCACAACTCTACACCACTACCATAGCCCTTAGGGATGAAGTGGGGCCACCTACATGTGGGTACACTGGGTTTCAGGTGGGTTTTGGAGGGCTCACATTTACCACCACGTGTAACAGGTAGGGGGGGTGGGCCTGGGTCCGCCTGTCTGAAGTGCACTGCACCCACTAAAAACTGCTCCAGGGACCTGCATACTGCTGTGATGGAGCTGGGTATGACATATGAGGCTGGCATAGAGTCTGGCAAAAAACGTTTTTTAATTTGTGTTTTTGGGTGGGAGGGGGTTGGTTACCACTGGGGGAGTAAGGGGAGGTCGTCCCCGATTCCCTCCGGTGGTCATCTGGTCAGTTCAGGCACCTTTTCGAGGCTTGGTCGTGAAACAAAAGGGACCCAAGTAAAGTCGGCCAAATGCTCGTCAGGGAAACTCTTCTTTTTTCCATTATCGGCCGAGGACAGCCATCTCTTAACCACGCCCTGTCCCACCTTCGGAACACTGGCGACATGCCCCCTTGAACTTTGGCCGTCCCCGCGACGGAAAGCAGCTGAAGGCGGCCAAAATCGGCTTTCGATTATTCCGATTTGGCCGGCCCTGAGAGAAGGACGCCCATCTCCCGATTTGTGTCGGAAGATGGGCGCCCTTCTCTTTCGAAAATGAGCTGGATGGGCTCTGCTGCAGATAACTCAAGCTAAGCTTTAGCAAAAGACCCCCTTAGCTACAAGTCCATAGCTGCAAAGCATCTGCAGACATAACATAAGGTTGGCCATGCTGGGTCAGACCAATGGCCATCTAGGCCAGTATCCTGCTTCCAGCAGTGGCCAAATCAGGTCACAAGTACCTGACAATCCCAAATAGTAGCAAGATTCATACTACTGATCCAAGGGACAAGCAGTGACTTTCCCCATGTCTATTTTAAAAGCAGACTATGGACTTTTCCTCCAGGAACTTGTCCAAACCTTTTTTTAAACCCAGATAGACTCACGCATCCTCTGGTAACAAGTTCCAAAACTTAACTGTTCAATGAGTGAAAAAATATTTCTTCCTGTAAGTCTTTCTTACCATGCAAGTTCCTTGAGTGTCCCCTATTTTGTGTACTTTTTGAAAGAGTAAAAAAATCAATTTTACTTGTTCTACACCACTAAGTATTTTGTAGACCTCTATCATAGGTGCATAAGTTTTGCTATACTGGGTCTGACTGAAGGTCCATCAAGCCCAGCATCCTCTTTCTAACAGTGGCCAATCCAGGTCACAAGTACTTGGCAAGATCCCAAAACAGTACAATACATTTTATGCTGCTTATCCTAGAAATAAGCAGTGCATTTTCCCAAGTCCATTTTAATAATGGCTTCTGGACTTTTCTTTTACATAGCTATCCAAACCTTTTTTTAAACCCCACTAAGCTAACTGCTTTTACTGCATTCTTTGGCAACAAATTCCAGAGTTTAATTACACATTGAGTGAAGAAATATTTTCTCTGATTCATTTTAAATTTACTACTTTGTAGATTCATTGCATGCTGTTGAGTTGGGGCACCTTTTTGAGGCTTTGTCGTGAAAATAAAAGGACCAAGTAAACCCGGCGAAATACTGTTTAACGCCGTTTTTTTTTCCATTATCCGCGAAAGCCACCCATCTGGTAGCCACGCCCATGCCCGCCCATGTCCCGCCTTCACTACGCCACCGACACGCCCCCTTGAACTTTCGCCGACTCGGCGACGGGAAAGCAGCGATGCTGTCAAAAAAGCAGCTTTCGATTATATGGATTTCGCTACTTTTGAGAGATCGCCGGCCATCTCCCAATTTATGTCGGAAGATGCCCGGCGATCACTTTCGAAAATAAGCCTGCTAGTCAACTTAATTACGGCATTAAACAAAGAGGTAAGACAATGTAACATTCTTATGTATCAAATAAAAAAATTGTACATATATTCATCATGATAGAAACATTGATGTTTTATGTATTAAATGAGAAATTAAACTTAAAATATAATGTGAAACCTGGATCTCTAAAATTATAAACTTAAATGTTATAATCTCAGCCAGGGTAATTCAGCAATAGGTGATCAATATGCTTTAAGAAAAAATGTAATAAACAGCTATCTCTTCTATCTGCTTAAGAAGAAATCAATCCTACTCTATTGGCATGAGACTATGTTATATTTGAATTATATAATGAAGAAATATTAATATGTACATGCATCCTACACGCGTCAATTTTGAACTACCGCCCAGCTACAGCATGGCCCGGGCGGTAATTTCATATTTTACACACGTCCACTAAGCGCGCCGTAAATTTTCCAGTGCACGGCGCTAACTGAGCAGTAATCGGCACTGTACGCGCATAGACCATTACCACCTGGTTAACGGGTGAGACCTTACCACTAGGTCAATGGGTGGTGGTGAGGTCTCAGGCCCAAAATGGATGTGCGCCAATTTTTATTTTGCCGCATGTCCATTTTTGGCCACAAATAGGCCTTTTTTGCAGGCGCGATGAAAAATGGACCTGCGCGCGTCCAATACAGGCATCTACACCAGCGCAGGCCATTTTGCGGTGCATCTTAGTGAAAGGACCCCATAGACTTTAGGGCTTAATGCTCTTTAGTAAAAGGGCCCCTTAGTGAAGTGTGGTCTTTTTATTATATTTCTGTTATTTGGATGTGATAATATTATGTTGGATTTTCTTGTTACTTGCTTGGGAGTATACTGATAAATTGATTGATAACTATTTATTATTATTACTAACAATAATAGCCATAAAAATACCCTATCACAGCTGTGATGCAAGAGACGATCACATTTTGGAACATCAGAATGTTTTCCTAGTTTAAAAAAAAATGTACCACAAGCATCACATAACTTAACTTTGCAAGATAATATTTATTTTTCAGCAGGCAAAAAAACGGCCTAGCGAGCTGCAGTGGCAAGAACAGCAGTAAGCTCAGATTTGCCTTTCATTTTTCATTCAGAGGCTGGGAAAAGCAGGCCAATGGGGAATGTTGTGGAAACCCAGCTGAGAACATGAGTTATATCGCAAACCAATGATCACAGACTGTGCGAGTTGATGGACACCTCCAGATCCCAGCATGCCCAGAATTCTATTCCAGCACTCCCTCCTTAAGTTTCCGGACTGCTAGACAGAAAGTCTTCCGAACACACAAATAACCCAATGAAACAGAAGACTCGACTAGGACTTTTCTTGGCACAGTGTTCCAGCTCGCAGCATTTGAAGAATTTGAAGTTGCATGTGCTCTGGAAACAGACTGACACATTTATTGTTTTCTTCAAGAAAAACATACTGAAGCTCTCATAAGTAATGAATCCGTTGGACTGGGTTGGTTCTAACTTCATATTTTCTCTTTCTTTCTCTTTTTAGATCCATATTTGGGAGGACTGGCTAGCTAGACAGACAGATTTGACTATTATATACAAACCAAAACACATCAAATCAGCCTAACAACAGATAAATTCAGAGCTACTCATGAATTATGAAGACTTCTTTCCTCACTTGAAAGTAGGTATTAACCCCCGGATTCTATATATCGCGCTTAGATTTCCATGCGGAAATCCAAGCGTATTCCATAACAGTGCACATAACCTAATTGTTTAACAAGCCAATCAGTGCTGTTAATTGGATAATAGCAAGCAATTATCAGCACTAATTGGCATTAATTAGAACTTATGTGCAGAAGTCGCTAAGCGCATTCTATAATGTGGCCCGTGTAAATTCTAATGCACGTTGTCAAAAACGGGGGGTGGGCCTTGGGTGTCGAATGGGCGAATCATGGGCATTCTGAAAATTTACACGCAGGGTTATAGAATATACCTGCTCCTCATCTAATTTAGGTGCCGGTATTTACACCGGGTTTTACTTGGCGTAATTGCTTGTGACTAAATACAGTCACATGGATGGGCAATAAGCATATTCTACAAACTGCGTGAAAATGTTAAAAGAGGTTTGGAAAAATTCCTGGAGGAAAAGTCCATAGTCTGCTATTGAGACAGACATGGGAAGCAACTGCTTGCCGTGGGATTGGTAGTATGGAATGTTGCTACTCTTTGAAATACTGCATGGAATCTTGTCACTCTTTAGGATTCAGGAATCTTGCTACTCTTTGGGGTTCTAATGGAATGTTGCTACTCTTTGAGATTCTGCATGGAATCTTGTCACTCTTTAGGATTCCAGAATCTTGCTACTCTTTGGGGTTCTACATGGAATGCTGCTACTCTTTGAGATTCTGCACGGAATCTTGTCACTCTTTAGGATTCCAGAATCTTGCTATTCTTTGGGGTTCTACATGGAATGTTGCCACAATTTGGGTTTCTACCAGGTACTCGTGACCTGACTTGGCCACTGTTTGAAAAACAGGATACTGGGCTAGATGGCCCATTGGTCTGAAAGATTGCAGTTGAAGACGCCCCACATCGGCTTTCGATTATACCGATTTGGGCGCCCACGGGATAAAGACGCCCATCCCCGGATTGGGGGTCGAAATATGGGCATCTTTCTCTTTCAAAAATAAGGCGGCTAGTCACTCAGGTTTTCAGGATACCCACAATGAATATGCATGAGATAAATTTGCATACCATGGAGGTAGCCCAGAAAGCAACAAGGCAAAAGATCTGCAAAATCCAGCGTAGAGAACAAACCAGCAGATCAGTATAATATCCAAAATACTTTATTGAAGATACCCGTATGTTAGACAAATGCCCGACACAGGCCGTGTTTCGCCCAACAAAGGGGCTGCGTCAGGGGCTAGTTAGTATCTTTCTTAAATAAGAACAGTCTTATCAGAGGCTGATAGCAGACTTTTTACCGATCACTGTGCGACTTTACAGTGGATGCTGTTTTGTGCTGCTTATGCTGGTTTTTTAAAGAAATTCCTTTTATCCTTGCTCTGATATGCAATTTACGACTGTTCTTATTTAAGAAAGATACTAACTAGCCCCTGACGCAGCCCCTTTGTTGGGCGAAACACGGCCTGTGTCGGGCATTTGTCTAACATACGGGTATCTTCAATAAAGTATTTTGGATATTATACTGATCTGCTGGTTTGTTCTCTACAACGGAGGCAGGGCAGGCAATTTATTTCATGCATTTTCATTGTGGCTATCCTGAAAACTTGAGTGACTGGGCGTATCCTGGGGACTGAATCGAGATCCCCTGATTTATACCCATGATGCATCTGAATTTCCACACAGTATTTTATCTACCTCCTTTCCTCCATTGTCAACTTGGTGTTCCATTACATAAAAGTGGAATAAACTGTGTAACCCAAACTGCAGAGTCATATATTATTGGATAGCAGAGCCGGTAGTGGGAGGCGGGGCTGGAGGTTGGGAGGCGGGGATATTGCTGGGCAGACTTATACGGTCTGTGCCAGAGCCGGTGGTTGGGAGGCGGGGCTGGTGGTTGGGAGGTGGGGCTAGTGCTGGGCAGACTTATACGGTCTGTGCCAGAGCCGGTGGTGGGAGGCGGGGATAGTGCTGGGCAGACTTATACGGTCTGTGCCAGAGCCGGTGGTTGGGAGGCGGGGCTGGTGGTTGGGAGGCGGGGCTAGTGCTGGGCAGACTTATACGGTCTGTGCCAGAGCCAGTGGTGGGAGGCGGGACTGGAGGTTGGGAGGCAGGGATATTGCTGGGCAGACTTATACGGTCTGTGCCAGAGCCGGTGGTGGGAGGCGGGGATAGTGCTGGGCAGACTTATAGGGTCTGTGCCCTGAAGAGCACAGGTACAAATCAAAGTAGGGTATACACAAAAAGTAGCACATATGAGTTGTCTTGTTGGGCAGACTGGATGGACCATGCAGGTCTTTTTCTGCCGTCATCTACTATGTTACTATGCCAAGTATGGCAGACTTTGCCCTTAATACAGCAAAATACTTTTATATGACTCCAAGGGCAGTGCATGAAAAACAATAAACTATCTTCTTTTTTACAACTTTGATAGCTGCTGTTGTGTAAAGATTAAACTCAACCAGACCACAGGGCATATGTTTTGATACAGAAGTCAACCTGCTTCTTCATCTGAAACCCACTCTACGCATGTGAAATAGATCTGAAAATGATAGACACAAACAGGGGATTGAGAAAACATCAACATGGCCGTAAGTTCTGAGTTTGTCATCCTGATCAGTGGGTTTCCGGTGGGGCAGGACCTTTGGGTAAAGAAAACAGTATAATCAGCCATTCAGTTTTGTTTTATTAGCTATTGTTAACTTTTCCAGTTATAACTAACAAAGAATTTGCAGAAACAGCCATCAAACAATCATCACAGCAATCGTCTTTACCTTATCCCCGCCTCCTCCCAGTAACCTCTTCCTCCCCCAGGTATTTATATTGAAAGGCCCTGATCTATATATAAACAGCCACTATGGGGCAATTTTATATCTGGGAGCAGGGCCACCGAGAGGGGTGGACAGGGGGGACAAAATTCCCCGGGCCTGGAATTCTTATTTTAAATTATTTTTATTTACTCAGACATTTTGTATTTACTTTACCGATTCAGTCTGATTCTGTTTATGGCTCAGTCGATTTTAGGTTTTTATTTATTGTTATTTATGATTATATCTATGCTTTATATTATGTATGTTTTATTTTTTTTATTCCCCACCTAGAATAGCAAGATAGTGTGGATTATAAGGATTTTAACAAATAAATAAATAACCCAGACTTCCGATACCACGTGGCTCAAGCTTGCAGAGAGTGTCACAGTGGGGAAGCAGGAATCTGAAACCAGGTGAGGGGAAAAAGACTTGGTGAAGACTGGGGGGAGGGGGTATATGAAAGAGAGAGAGAGAGGGACTGGGTGAAGATTGGGGGGTACATGAGAGAGAGATGGCGAGACTAGCTGAAGGCTGGAGAGTGGACAACACACCGTTGTATTTTGCCTCTCATTGACGACACATGCAACAAAATATGACGATGCGTGTTTGGCCCTCCAAATGTTACAAAATATAAATTGTGGGCCCCGATAGAAAAAGTTTAGACAAGCCTGGCTTAAAGTCTTGGCCTCCTATGCTCCTTATTATAAAGATGCCAAGGACTAAGCACTTACCTATGGTAGATTATTTCCCATCAAATTCAACAATCTTTTCATATAGTTACAAGTCACAGAAAGGTATTTTATTTAAATGGATTTCAGCCATATTCTTACATTTAAAAAGCTGTACTGAGGGCTTTGTTTGCCAATAGAGAGTTTATTTGTGCATGTCTTCGCAGGAAGATACTGACAGGATGACGTGTGTTACATTTCTCTGAATTTTCATCAAACGTTAGTGCCATTATCAGAAAACATTGGCCCATTCTGCAGGTCTGTGAAACGTTGGCAGCCATTCTCCGTATTCGCATGCATGAGGAAGTAGTTGAACTGATTGAATTATTAGATCATCACTTCACACAGAGGAAGATTATACATTCCTTGACAAGTCTTTGAGAGTTAACTCTCCTCCTCAGGTCAGAGGAGAATGGACAAAAGGTGGAAACACTAGAAAATCTAAGTGAATCATAAAAGCATTTCAATGATAGTTTCAAGGGGGAAAGCGGGTGCCGTCGAGGCTGATGAGACATGTCATCAATCCTAGCCACACATTCTATTACACTTAACAGGCATGGAACGTGTGGTCTGTGTTTGCAAACTATAGAGAAAGATGGTCTACATTCTATTGTTAATGCACAAATGTTGAAACAGAACCATTGAGTAGACTGTACATCTTAATTTGTGATTTATATTAGGGATGGGCAGGAAGAAAATCCTGTCTTGTTTACTGGAAATGTTGTTTTATTCATTTTCGTTTGGCCATTTTGTTGTTCTGACAGTCACCAATAATAGGGTACACTCCACCTTATAATCGAAAGAGAAAAACGCCTAGATTTCGACCCAAATCGGAAGATAGACGTTTATCTCACAAAAACGAATAAATCGGTATGATCGAAAGCCGATTTTGGACGTTTTCAACTGCACTCCGTCGCGGATGCGGACAAAGTTGATGGGGGCGTGTCAGAGGTGTGGCGAAGGTGGAATTGGGGCGTGGTTATCGGCCGAGGAGAGATGTACGCGTTAGGGCGATAATCGAAAAAATAAAGGCGTTTTTAGCGAACATTTAGGACACTTTTGTTGGACCCTTTTTTCACACGAACAGGTCCCAAAAAAGTGCTCTAAATGACCAGATGACCATCGGAGGGAATCGGGGATGACCTCCCCTGACTCCCCCAGTGGTCACTAACCCCCTCCCACCACAAAAAAATGATGTTTCACAACTTTTTATTTTCACCCTCAAATGTCATACCCACCTCCCTGGCAGCAGTATGCAGGTCCCTGAAGCAGTTGTTAGGGGGTGCAGTGGACTTCAGGCAGGTGGACCCAGGCCCATCCCCCCCCTACCTGTTACAATTGTGCTGCTTAATGCTTAGTCGTCCAACCCCCCCAAACCCACTGTATCCACATGTAGGTGCCCCCCTTCACCCCTTAGGGCTATAGTAATGGTGTAGACTTGTGGGCAGTGGGTTTTGAGGGGGATTTGGGGGGCTCAACACACAAGGGAACGGTGCTATGCACCTGGGAGCTCTTTTACCTTTTTTTTTTTTGTAAAAGTGCCCCCTAGGGTGCCCGGTTGGTGTCCTGGCATGTGAGGGGGACCAGTGCACTTTGACTCCTGGCCCCTCCCACGAACAAATGCCTTGGATTTATTCGTTTTTGAGCTGGGCGCTTTCATTTTCCATTATCACTGAAAAACAAAAACGCCCAGCTCACAAATTGTCGAATAAAACATGGACGTCTATTTTTTGCGAAAATACGGTTCGGTCCGCCCCTTCGCGGACCCGTTCTCGGAGATAAACGCCCATGGAGATAGACGTTTTCGTTCAATTATGCCCCTCACTGTCTCCCAGATTCTATTTATGACAACCAGATTTGGGTGCCTAAATTTGAGTATGCAACGTAGTTGGCTAACGAGCAATAATTGGCTGCTAACAAGCAATTACTGATGGATTTTGTAGACCTCAATCATATCTCCCCTCCGCTGTCTCTTTTCCAAGCCATGAGCCTCTTTTCCTCACATGAGAGGAGTTCCATCCCCTTTATCATTTTGGTCACTCCTCTCTGAACTTTCTCTAATTCCATTATATCTTTTTTTGAGATACGACAACCAGAACTGAATGCAGTACTCAAGCTGAGGTTGCACCGTGGAGTGATACAGAAGCATTATAGCATTCTCGGTCTAATTTATCATCCCTTTCCTAATAATTCACAGCATTCTGTTTGCTTTTTTAGCTGTCGCTGCACACTGGGCAGAAGATTTCAGCATATTGTCTACAACACCTAGATCTTTTTCTTGGATGCTGACCTCCAAGGTGGAACCAGCATCAGGTAACTATGATTCGGATCAATCTTCCCAATGTGAATCATTTTTATTTTATTTATTTATTTGTAGCATTTGTATCCCACATTTTCCCACCAATGTGGCTTACATTTGCCGTAGTGGCGATTGCCATTTCCGGTTAACAGAATTACAAATGATATTGCATTCAAGTGCGTATATACATGGTAAAAGAATACATTATGGTATTGCATATAGGTTCCTGCGTGATGGATTGGACTGTAACTTATGTTATGTCATCAGTTATAGAGAGATCTTATTCGACATAGGGTTAAAGTGGTACTGCATTAAGGTGCGTACATACATGGTAGAGAAAAATGCGTTATGGTTTTGCTTATAAGTTCCTGAGTAATACATTGGATTGTAACATATGTTGGGTCATCGTTTATAAAGAAATCATTTTCGACATTAGGGTAGAAGTGGTAGTGTTTGTTCATTAATAGCAATTTTGCATCTGTCCACATTAAATTTCATCTGCCATTCGGATGCCCTGTCTTCTCATTTCCTAAGGTCTTCCTGCAATTTTTCTCAGTCTGCATGTGTTTTAACAACCTTGAACAGTTTTGTGCCACCTGCAAATGTAATCACCTCATTTGTAGTTCCGATTTCCACATCATTTATAAATATCTTAAATAGCACCAGTCCCAGTCCAGATCCCTGTGGCACTCCACTATTCACCATCCTCCGTTGAGAGAAATGGCCATTTAACCCTACCCTCTGTTTTCTGCCCAATAACCAATTCCTAATCCACACAGAACATTGCCTCCTATCCCATGACTCTTTCATTTTCTCAGGGGTCTCTCATGAGGCACATTGTCAAAAGCTTTCTGAAAATCTAGATACACTACATCAACTGGCTCACCTTTATCCACATGCTTATTCGTGTCATCAAAGAAATGCAGCAAATTGGTGAGACAAGACCTCCCTTGGCTGAAACCATGCCGACTCTGTCTCATTAAGCCATGTTTATTTTTGTGTTCCATCATTTTATTCTTTGTAATAGTTTCCTCTATTTTACCCAACACTGACATCAGGCTTTATTCTTCCAATTTCTTACTCAGGAACTTTCATGTATTACCATAATTTATTCTTCCTTAACATATATATGCACATGATATATATCTATACCATGATCTGTTCACGTATGTTATGTTACATGTATGTTACCATGTATGTATGCAACTTAACACATTACCATTTGTAATTCTGTTACCCGGAAATGGCAACCGCCATTACGGCAAATGTAAGCCACATTGAGCCTGCAAATTGTTGGGAAAATGTGGGATACAAATGCTACAAATAAATAAATAATTTCCCGGATCACCTCTGGAACCCTTTTTAAAAATCAGCGTCACCTTACCTTCCAATCTTCAGGTACTACAGATGAATTTAACTTCAGGTTACAGATTACTAACAGCAGATCAGCAATTTCATGTTTGAGTTCTTTCAATACCCTTGGATGCATGCCATCCGGTACAGGTGATTTACTACTCTTTAATTTGTCAGTTTGGCTCAGTACATCTTCCAGGTTCACAGAGATTTCTTTCAGTTCCTCCACATCATCATCCTTGAAAACCATTTCTGGTACAGATAGATCCCTTACATCTTCTTTGATAAAGACCAAAGCAAATAATTAATTCAATTTCTCCACTATGGCCTTGTCCTCCCTGAGTGCCCCCTTTGTTCCTTCATGGTCTAACAGTCCCAATGGATTCCCTCACAGACTTTCTGCTTCTGATGTACCCAAAAAAGTTGTTACTGTGAGGTTTTTGCTTCTGCGGCATGTTTCTCTTCATATTCTCTTTTAGCCTTCTTTATCAATGCTTTGTATCTAGCTTGACAGTGGTTATGTTGCTTCTTATTTTCTTCATTTGGGTCATTTTTCCATTCTTTGAAGGACATTCTTTTAGCTGTAATAGCCTCTTTCACTTCACCTTTGTTTTTTGGCACCAGGGATATATCCTAGTCTGACTTGCACTAGTCAACCATGCTGGCTGTCGTTTTCTCTTCTTTCCACCTTTGTAAATATGTGGAATTTTTCTGATCTGGGCTTCAAAGATGGCATTTTTTAACAACATCCTAACCTTTGCAGCCAATCATTTTACCTTCTTTTTAGCCGTTTTCTTCATTTTATCATAGTCACCCTTTCGAAAATTAAATGCTGCTACAGTAGATTTCCTTTGTGGCTTCATTCCAGGTATTAGCTCAAATTTGATCATGTTATGATCACTGTTTCCCAGTGGACCCAATACCTTTACCTCTTATTATGCCCTGCACTCCACCAAGGACTAGATCTAAAATGGCTCCCTCTTCTCGGTTCCTGGAACAGTTGTTCCAAGAAGCGGTCATTTATTACATCTAGGAATTTTATCTGTCTGGCACTCCTTGATATAACATTCATCCAGTCAATATTGGGGTGATTGATATCACCCATTATTATAATGTTGCCCAATTTACCAGCTTTCCTAAATTTTGTAAACATTTCTTCATCTGTCTGATTGTGCTGCCCTTCTGGACGGTAGTACGGCCCTACAAGAATACTCCTTCCCTTCACACATGGAATTTCTATCTATAATGATTCCACGCTGCTATCTGTTTCATGTGGAATGTTTATTTTGTTTGTCTCAATTCCGTCTTTAACATATAGCGCAACCTCCCTCCAATGTGATCCCCTCTATCTTTGCAATATAATGTGTACCCTGTTAACACGATGTCCCATTGATTGACCTGTTTCCACCAAGTCTCTGAAATGCCTGTTATATCTACATGAGCATCTGTGTGACCATTTTATAATATGAGTTAAATCAAACACCATTCCACAGCAAATAATTTATGCTAAGGATATTAGACCACAACAAGTACTGACTGGTTAAGCTGGCGCTGACTTTAAGCAAGGAACTTTCCTTGATATAGCTTTTCGAGCAAAACATTAGTCACGAATCGTAAATACTAGCAAAAGATTTTCCTGTGATGCCAATGAAGAGATTGATGTTATAAATTTTGCTGTGTTTGAAAGCTAACATTCAGTGAGTTACACCACACGCAGTAAGGATTACCAACGCTTTGGGATTACACTTGTACCCCTGTTGACAAAGAAACGCAGCAATGCTAACAAAGCCCATTTAAGATAAGCAGCAACATTTCGGAAGTTTGTTCCAGTTTAAAAGATTATGTATGGACTTGTGTCTCATTGAGTTCACATTGAAGACTGTATTGACCCCCTGATGAAGGCCATTGCTGAAACTCGGCCGAGTAGGGTCATTCCTCAAATAAAATTTATGTAAACCCTTTCTCCTTTCCTGGACCATCATCACTGTTGTTTTAGAACTTTGGTTGATCCTGTAGAAGGTTTCTTCTTTTCTTTTTCCTAGTTCTATTGCCTCTCCATTTTTGGAAAAGGTAGCTTTGTTCCTTACTATCTTTCAAGAATTTAAATATCTGTATCATATCTCCCTGAGAGCAAGACAAAAACTTTATATGTTCAATGATTAAATTCAGGCATGGAGAAGGTAATTTTATAACAAGTCAAATAGGCGAAAGGCCGCGTAGGCACCTCATTTGAAGCTATTTTATAAACACACATAGAGGGGCATTTTTGAAAAGTCGTCTAAGTCACAATTTGAACGTCCTGATCATAATGTCCAAAACAAAGGTCTATCTCACAGCCAGTCTCAAACAGGAAAAATGTCCAGATTTTCTGTTTGAAAATGGCTGTGAGATGGTCATGTTTGTGCTGAGAATGCCCAAAATGAATAGCCATTTTCCAAAATAAAACGTCCAACTCATGAATGGCAAAAAAAACAGGGATAGGGACGTCTGTCTGGCATCATTTTAAGAAAAATGACCACAAAGACATCCAGGCAGAGCAGAGGGGTAGACTACTGATTAGTGCAGTAGACTAAATCAAGGGACCCTAGTTTAAATCTAACTTTATTATTTTGTAATTGTGAGCCCTCCAAGAACAGAACAATACCTACTGTACTATTACTACTAATAACATTTGTATAGCGCTACCAGGCGTACGCAGCGCTGAACATGAGACACACAGAGACAGTCCCTGCTCAAAGAGCTTACAATCTAGGTAAAAACAGACAGACAAGACATTTATGGGCAAGGGAATTACTGGTAAAGAGGAACAGGAGAGAAGGAGGGCAAATGAGTAGGGTTAGGACCCAAAGGCAGTAGTGAAAAGTTGGATTTTCAGCATAGATTTAAAAACAGGTAGAGATGGAGCTAGACTTATGAGCTCAGGAAGTCGGTTCCAGGCATAAGGTGCCGCGAGAGAAAAGGAGCGAAGTCTGGAGTTAACTGGTGGAGGAGAAGGGGGACGATAAGAGAGATTTGTTCAGAGAGCGGAGTTCACGGGGAGGAATGTAGGGAGAAATGAGAGATGAGAGGTAGTGAGGGGTCATAGAGTGGATGCATTGAAAGGTCAGCAAGAGGCGTTTGAACTGAATACGGAGGCGGACAGGGAGCCAGTGAAGTGACTTGAGGAGTGGGCTAGTGTGGGCATAACGATTCTGGCGGAAAATAAGTCGTGCTGTAGAATTCTGGACAGACTGGAGAGGAGAAAGATGGCTGAGTGGAAGACCAGTGAGAAGTAAATTGCAATAGTCTAAGCGAGAAGTAAGAAGGGTGTGGATAAGGGCTCTGGTGGCGTGTTCAGAAAGGAAGGGGCGAATTTTACTAATGTTGTAGATAAAGAAGCGACAGGTTTTGGCGATTTGTTGAATATGGGCAGAGAAGAAGAGAGAGGAGTCGAAGATGACTCCCAAGGTTGCGAGCCGAGGAGACAGGGAGGATATGAGAGCCATTGACAGAGATAGAGAATGGGGGAATGGAGAATGGGGGAATGTGCACTACTTCAATAGACTTTTTAGACTGTAAGTCACCCAGACACATGTTTGATGGGTGGGATTGGAAAATCTACCAATGAACTTGAAACTTCAGGCTTGCAGGTGGCTTATATATTTAGGTACAGTAGGCATATTTCTGTTTCTAGAGGGCTCACAATTTTAAAAACAAAGGGGTCCTTTCACAAAGACGCGCTAAAAATGGCTTGCGGTAGTGTAGGCGCAGGTTTTGGGCGTGCGCCGATCCATTTTATAGCATGCCTGTAAAAAAAAAAGGCCTTTTTAAAAAAATTTTGCCGAAAATGGACGTGCAGCAAAATGAAAATTGCCGCGCATCCATTTTGGGTTTGAGACCTTACCACCAACCATTGATCTAGCGGTAAAGATTCACACGGTAACTGGGCAGTAATGACCTACGCGCGTCAATTGCCACTTGGCGCGTGTTCGTTACATGCGCCCAAAAATAAAAAAATGTTTTTCAGACGCGCGTATCGGACGTGAGCCAAAACTGAAAGTACCGCAAGAGCCACGCGGTAGTCGAGCGGTAACTCCATTTTGGCATGTGTTGGGTGCGCGTAATCGCTTACGCGGCTTAGAAAAAGGGCCCCCAAATTAGTTAAAGTAGGATTTTAACCGAGGTCCCTTGCTTTAAAGTCTACTTCACTAACCACTAAGCTACTCCTTACTTTTGTTTCCTACTTTGGTCAGAATGCCTGTAATACCTGCGCAGTGGCGTAGCAAGGGCGGCTGCCACCCGGGGCGGTTTGCCATTGCGCACCCCCCAGGTGTTGCGCACCCCCTCCCAGATGCAGCGGCGTCATCTCCCCCGGGTGCAGCACGACACCCCCCCCCCCTCCCAGAGTGCATTCTTACATCTTGGGAGGTGGGCGTAGCCGTGCAGCTGTTGGCGCCGCTGGTTCCCTGCTCCCTTTGCCCCGGAACAGGAATTAACCTGTTCCGGGGCAGAGGGAGCAGGGAACCAATGGAGCCGACCCCCCCCCCCCCAGCGGTGTGCACCCGGGGCAGACCGCCACCACCGCCCCGCCCTTACTACGCCACTGTACCTGAGGCTGTCATAGAGACTGGTATCCCTTTCCAGTTTCACTTCCAGGGGAGAGGGAGGGGAACAGTGACCACTGGGGAATTATGGAGGGGTCATGCCTTAATCCCTGCAGTGGTCAGCTGCTCAATCAAAGAACCTTTTTTTTTCACCCTGGATGTGATTGAAACAGGATGTTTCTTTCTGTTCTATCACTACAGTTGGGTGCTGCACCTACACTTCCCCAGCTGCAAAGGATTAAAATACAAACTAGCACACGCGACCAGCTTTTCGTACATGAGTACGCAGATGTGGAATGCACTACCAACTCACTTAAAAACGATAAACGAACTAAATAGCTTCCGCAAAGCTCTGAAAACATATCTCTTTTTAACAAGGCCTACCACGAGAACCCATAACTAACCACAACACAACACCTAAACACCTTCCATTCAGAATGTCTTATTCTACAATTCCTTGGCCAGATCCTCTTGCTTTCTCTAATTTCTTTGTAACACCAACTGTATTATTGACCCTGTTATGGTGATGCCATGACAGATCTTTGTAAGCCACATTGAGCCTGCAAATAGGTGGGAAAATGTGGGATACAAGTGCAATAAATAATAATAATAATTTCAAAGTTGGCGCACTGTTTCCCAAGGTGGAAAATACTTTTCTATTTTCTATTGCGGGGGGGGGGGGGGACATTCCCAGTGGTAATTGGCAGCACAGCTACATCAACACGCTGATTACCACACGAGTAGCATGTGAGCCCTTACCGCTAGGTCTATGGGTGGCAGCAAGTACTCGGGCAGTAAGTAATTGCGTGCTACTCTTACTTTTAGTGCCTGGCCATTTACTGCCTCAACCGCAGTGAAACAAAATGACCCAGCGCGTGCCAATTTCACGCATCCACACTACTGCAGGCTCCTTTTACTGCAGCTTAGTAAAAGGGCCCCTAACTAATTAGTGTGTGATTAGTGCACGGCTAGCGTAAGAGCCTTTACCGCTTACAAACTAGGTGACAGTAAGGGTTCACGCGCTAATGTGGAAATTAGCACGTGGCCATTAAAAGTGGCCTCAGTATGTAGGATAGACCTGCATGGTGCTGCCATAGAATGTAGTAAAAGCAGTTAGCTTAGCGGGGTTTAAAAAAAGGTTTGGATGGCTTTCTAAAGGAAAAGTCCATAGACCATTATTAAAATGGATCTGGGGAAAATCCACTGCTGATTTCTAGGATAAGCAGCATAAAATATATTGTACTGTTTTGGGATCTTGCCAGGTACTTGTGACCTGGATTGGCCACTGTTGGAAACAGGATGCTGGGCTTGATGGACCTTTGGTCTGTCCCAGTGTGGCAACAATTATGTACTTATGTGCTTGGGATTCTGAATGGAATCTTGCTATTCTTTGGGGTTCCAAATGGAATGTTGCTACACTTTGAAATTCTGCATGGAGTCTTGCTATTCTTTAGAATTCTAGAATCTTGCTATTCTTTGGGGTTCTACATGGAATGTTGCTACTATTGGGTACTTGTGACCTGGATTGGCCACTGTTGGAAACAGGATGCTGGGCTTGATGGACCTTCGGTCTGTCCCAGTGTGGCAACAATTATGTACTTATGTGCTTGGGATTCTGAATGGAATCTTGCTATTCTTTGGGGTTCCAAATGGAATGTTGCTACACTTTGAAATTCTGCATGGAGTCTTGCTATTCTTTAGAATTCTAGAATCTTGCTATTCTTTGGGGTTCTACATGGAATGTTGCTACTATTGGGTACTTGTGACCTGGATTGGCCACTGTTGGAAACAGGATGCTGGGCTTGATGGACCTTCGGTCTGTCCCAGTGTGGCAACAATTATGTACTTATGTGCTTGGGATTCTGAATGGAATCTTGCTATTCTTTGGGGTTCCAAATGGAATGTTGCTACACTTTGAAATTCTGCATGGAGTCTTGCTATTCTTTAGAATTCTAGAATCTTGCTATTCTTTGGGGTTCTACATGGAATGTTGCTACTATTGGGTACTTGTGACCTGGATTGGCCACTGTTGGAAACAGGATGCTGGGCTTGATGGACCTTCGGTCTGTCCCAGTATGGTAATACTTTATTTAATAACTTGTTTAAATAGTCTAAAAATCTTTTTGTGATAGGTTTATAAGTTATAGCATCAAAAGGTAGGTAATAGAGAGCTGAGCAGGATCTAAAATATTTCTGCTAAAGATTTAAAGTTTCATTTTATTAGAGACTAGAACGACCCAAAATAAATAAATAAATAAATGCACATTTCCATTGCAAACGAAAGCATAAAGGCTTATAAAGCAAGACCAGCTGCTTTTCTGAGACACATGCTCTTTAAGAAGCAGAATCCCAAGAATTTAGAAAGAAGAAGCAGCAGGGAGGAAAGAGAAGAGTGAATAATGAAATATATGGACCTTATGGAGCTCTGTGTTGTCTGTGGAAGATGCGTTTTATTACATGTCGATCAATTACAGTGCGGCCTTTATAAACACATCATGTGAGTTTTGACATTGAGCTGGGGTGAAGCAGGGTGTCAGGGTAAAACAGAGGATAATATAATCACTTTAGATTTATTTCTGCAAATTGGAAACTTCATGCTTACACCTGACTAAATCATCAGGCTGAAATTCTAGCAGGACTCCCACAGAAAAAGTATGAAACTTTATCCAATCTTTGTTTAACAGGGGCCAATCAAACCGCCCTGATGAATTCTGCAGATGTCAGCGGCAGGACTCATTTGCCACTCTTCCAAGCCTACAGGGCTTTAGCGTACTTGCCTTCTGTGCGCACGTCGACTCGCTAAGAGATCCTTAAGGAGCTTAACCGTCTGGCTGGTGGGTTTCAACAGCGCCCCTGAATTACTTGTGCCCACGCCAACGCATTTCTGCACTGTCCTGGACTCGGCCTGGTGTAATGTGGAACACACACGTTATTATTCCGCATTAGACACGGTTCTCGTACCACTTGACAAATATTAAGGAAACATTGCAGGTGGTCACCAACTGGGCCCAGCAGTTGGTGAAAATCCTTGCCGGCTCCTAGCGCTCTCTGCAGCTCCGTTGTCGACCCTTGATCCATGGTAATTGTTGTCATTTTACTGCAGTCAGCAAGTCTCCTTGGGAAGTGCAAGATGGCTTCTATTTTTTTTTTTTAAGTTTAGCATAAGGAGCTGGTTAAAAACCAATAAATCAAGGGTGAAATGTGGATAACAACCTTCCCTGTAAAATCAACATGGATTGTGTTCCTGCAGGGAGCGTTCTGACAAGCCAGCTGAAGTCTAACCACTTGGAGGCACATTTTATAGAACCAGTGTCTTCACTGGTCTTTCTTTTCTCTTCTGTACCTTCTCCGCCCTGCTGTCTGAACAGCAAGACTCACATCTCACCCCTGTCCAGGCATCGGAATCACACAACCAATCTGCTTCTCTTCTGTTTAACCTTCTCCCCACCCCCCAAAAAGAGCAATGTTAATGCAAGATGCGTACTAACAGTTGAAATGAAATTCGGAGGTGAAAGGATCACGAAGACCTGAGGTGCTGAGGTTACAGAAGTAGGACACGGGAAAGCAGGAACCATCCAGAGCACGAGGTCCTACGTATTATTTTGTGAAACACCATGGGGGTCCTTTTACAAAGGCGCGCTGAAAAGTGGCTTGCGGTAGTGTAGGCGCGGGTTTTGGGCACGCGCAGAATCATTTTTCAGCGCGCCTGTAAAAAAATAAAGCCCTCTTTTTTATGCCTCCCGAAAATGGATGTGCGGCAAAATCAAAATTGCCGTGCGTCCGTTTTGGGTCTCTGACCTTACCACCAGCCATAGACGTAGCAGTAAAGAATTCGGGCGGTGAGGACCTACATGCGTCAGATGCCACTTGGCGCGCATCCGCTACGCGTGTCCGAAAATAAAAAAATTATTATTCAGGCGCGCGCAGCGGACACACGCCAAAAATGAAATTACCGTAAGAGCCATGCTGTAGTCTGCTGGTAAGTCCATTTTGGTGCACGTTGGGAGTCTGTAGTCGCCTACGTGGGTTAGTAAAAGGGGCCCCATGTCTTTTAACATTAAAATATGAAAATCAATACAGTAGCATCAGTGGCGTTCCTAGGGGGGCTGACACCCGGGGCGGATCGCCGATGCGCCCCGCCCCCCGGGTGCAGCACCCCCCCCAGAACAGCGCGACGACCCTCCCCGGCAAAAGAACCCCCGATCCCCCGGCGAAAGAACCCCCCCCCCGGGTGCACGCCACTGGGGGGGGGGGTGCCGCGCGCCTGCCGGCTCTTCATTTTCATGCTCCCTCTGCCACGGAACAGGAAGCAACCTGTTCCGGGGCAAAGGGAGCATGAAAACGAAGAGCCGACAGGCGCACGGCACTCCCCCCCACCTCCCCCCCCCCCTTGGTACGCCACTGAGTAGCATTGTCTTGTTTAAGAAGGCCTATTCCCCAGACCCAACCTGATCTTCTCGTTTTTGCGACACACCGAAACGATGGATTGTACCTGGACTCCCTTCTTATTGCATCTTTGTTTCTTTTATTCATGCTACTTATACCCAACCGGAGCCTGTCTCTACGGTATTGTGTAAGTCACATTGAGCCTGCAACTAAGTGGGAAAATGTGGGGTATAAATGCGTTAAATAAATAAATTATTTTCTTTATTTGTTTTTCAGAGGGTTTTTTTTTTTCTTTTATTTTTCTTTATTTGCTTTATACAGTGCAGGTTTCTTTCAACTGACTCCTTGTAAGCTTGTGGAACTGGGCGATTTAATGTTAGGAAAGGTCTGCAGATTCCCTTCTGAACTGTATTTAATATCTTCAAAACTGCCACACTGTCTTGCCAAGGTAAACAGCATTGCATTCAGTTCAAAGGTGAGCCAGCCTAAATGTTTCCCTTCGCCTGAAAGGAATCTGACTTGGGACTGAGCGCACCCGGCCTGTGGGGGGGGGGGGATGTAGGGGTGCCCCAGTCTCTCAGCGTGGTGGCCCTCATTGCATCTGTGTACACAATGCTCACGTCTCCCACACAAATACTAAAAATTTCTCATTAAAAATTATTACTGTGTCAACATGTGAGGCCAGCAGCCCCAATCTGGAATAAAAAACATTCTTTTTTTTTTTTTATATCCCTTCCCTGAGAGAGAGAAAGGATTTGAAACTGGAGTCGTCTGCTCTTCACTTACAAGCTCTGCTTTCTCCTGTCAGTCAGGCTTAAGCAGCCCCTGCTTCCCAACTGTTTCACTCCATCTATTTCCTCCACTTTCTCACCAGTTGCTTGGCTCCCAGGGCTTTTTTTGAGGGGGTACTCGGGGGGTACTGAGTACCGGCACCTTTTCCATTGTCTGCTAAAATTGACCCATGGTCCCCAAGTTTTAATGAAAGAGCTCAGGCTCTACACAGCAATTCTGCCTTGTCATAGGTTCTGTGACTGGTTGCAGGGGTCCTGGCTATTGTGGGGAGGGTCCCTCAGTGATTACCCCCACCCCTGAAGGGTGGTCTGGCATTTGAGTATTGGCACCTTTTTCGCTAGACAAAATGCACTGTTGGCTCCCCTCCTGAAGGTGGAAGCAGGGCCGCCGAGAGGGGGGGACAGGGGGGACAAAAGTCCCGGGGCCCGGGCCTCCAGGGGAGCCCGGCACCACCGCCACCTGACCCACCCTCTGTCGCCGTCTGGCCCGCCCTCCGTCACTCCCAGAACTAACCTTAAGCCTCCTTTCACTTCGCAGCAAGCAGCAGCAGGTCAGGCCACTCCTTCCTTCCGTGTCCCGCCCTCGCCTGACGTAACGTCCGCAAGGGCGGGGCACGGAAGGAAGGAGGAGAGGTCTGCCCTGCCGCTGCTTGCTGCGAAGTGAAAGGAGGCTTAAGGTTAGTTCCGAGGGCCCGGCCCAATAGCGGGTGGAGGGGGGCTGGCGACCTCGGGTGGGTGGATGTCGGGGGGGCCCAGCGATCTTGGGTGGGCGGCAACCTCAGGTGGGCGGGGCCCGGCGATCTTGGGTGGGCGGCGACCTCGGGTGGGGGGGGCCCGGGGGCGGCCTTGTCCCGGGCCCAGCTCCAGCTCTCGGCGGCCCTGGGTGGAAGTTGTCTCGCGTAACCACAGTAGAAACACTGGGTGAACTGGAGAGGCGGGGGATTCCTCCTAGATTATAGCACTACAATTTGGATCTCACAATGGATCGTTTTTACATTTGGCATTTGCAAACCTTGGAAAATTAGAATTTTTCATAGGAACGTGTCCAATATGGGGGCACTCGTTTATGTTTACTGGACGATGAAAAGTTCATTTCCAAGCATTTTAGAACTGGCTGAGGTCTGAGTTTCTTATGCTACCTGACGAAATCATTTTGGGGGGATGGGGGAGAGTTAACACTGCAAGAGAGAGGGAATCTGAGTTCCTGAGAAATCGGGAGATGGGCGTCCTTCTCCCAGGGTCGCCCAAATCGGCATAATCGGAAGCCGATTTTGGGCGTCCCCAACTGCTTTCCGTCACGGGGATGACCAAAGTTCCCGGGGGCGTGTCGGAAGATTAGCGAAGGCGGGACTGGGGCGTGATTAAGAGATGGGTGTCCTCAGCCGATAATGGAAAAAAGAAGGGTGTCCTTGACGAGCACTTGGCCTATTTTACTTAGTCCATTTTTTTTCACGACCAAGCCTCAAAAAGGTGCCCTAACTGACCAGAAGGCCACCGGAGGGAATCGGGGATAACCTCCCCTTACTCTCCCAGTGGTTACTAACTCCCCTCCCACCCTAAAAAAAATACTTTACAAATATTTTTTGCCAGCCTCAAACGTCATACCCAGCTCCCTGACAGCAGTATGCAGGTCCCTGGAGCAGTTTTAGTGGGTGCAGTGCACTTCAGGCAGGCGGACCCAGGCCCATCTCCCCCCCCCCCCTACCTGTTACAATTATGGTGGTAAATGTGAGCCCTTCAAAACCCACCACAAACCCACTGTACCCACATGTAGGTGCCCCCTTCACCCCTTAGGGCTACGGTAGTGTTGTACAGTTGTGGGGAGTGGGTTTTGGGGGGGCTCAGCACCCAAGGTAAGGGAGCTATGCACCTGGGAGCAATTTATGAAGTTCACTGCAGTGCCCCCCTAGGGTGCCTGGTTGGTGTCCTGGCATGTGAGGGGGACCAGTGCAATACGAATGCTGGCTCCTCCCATGACCAAAGGGCTTGGATTTGGTCATTTCTGAGATGGGCCTCCTCAGTTTCCATTATCGCCGAAAACCGGGGACGACCATCTCTAAGGTCGACCTAAATGTGGAGATTTGGGCGTCCCCGACCGTATTATTGAAACGAAAGATGGACACCCATCTTGTTTCGATAATACAGGTTTCCCCGCCCCTTCGCCGGAACGTCCTGCGAGGACGTCCTCAGGAAAACTTGGGCGCCCCATTCGATTATGCCCCTCTTTGGGGTCCTTTTACAAAGGCACGCTGAAACGTGGCTTGTGGTAGTGTAGGCACGGGTTTCAGGTAAAGAATCTGGATGGTAATGACCTACGCACATCAAATGCCACTTGGCGCGCGTCCATTATGTGTGCCAGAAAGGAAAAAATATTTTTCAGATGTGCGTTGTGGACGTGTGCCAAAATTAAAATTAACGCAAGGGCCGGTAACCGGGCGGTAACTCCAATTTGGTACGTGTTCGGCGTGCGTAGGCGCCTACGCGGCTTAGTAAAAGGGGTCCTTTATGTAAAACTCTAACAGAGACTTAAAAGGTACACTATTGTCTAAACCAGTGGTTCCCAAACCTGGTCCTGGAGGCACCCCGGCCAGTCAGGTTTTCAGAATATCCACAATGAATATTCATGAGAGAGATCTGCATGCACTGCCTCCACATGCCTCTCATGAATATTCATTCTGGATATCCTGAAAACCTGACAGGCTGGGTTGCCTCCAGGACCCGGTTTGGGAACCCTGGTCTAAACTGACTTTGCTAAATAAGTAGAGTTATTAAACAAAACAAAACAATGAAATTACCTTTTCAACCCCAAATCTGAATGCAATTTCCAGCAGGTAAGATACACCAGTGAAGTTTTCCTTCCCTGAGCAGTCTTCTTTCATTTCTATGACCAGAGAGTTGGATCAAGGGAGAATGCTAGATGAAGTGTAGTTAGATTTTAGCAAATCTTTTGATATAGTTCTACACAAACGACCTGTAAATAAACTGAGTGGTCTCGGTATGGTCCCTAAACTGACTGATTGGGTTAGGAATTGGTAGAATGGAAACTGACAAAGGGTAGTGGTAATGGAGCTAACTGAACGTCTGTATCATATCACCCCTGTTTCATATCTGTATCATATCTGTATCATATCACCCCTGTTTCATATCTGTTTCATATCTGTATCATATCACCCCTGTTTCTCCTATACTCTGGAGGAAAGGAGAAACAGGGGTGATATGATACAGACGCTCAAATATTTGAAAGGTATTAATCCGCAAACGGACCTTTTCAGGAGGATGCGAAGGCGGTAGAACGAGAGGACGTGAAATGAGATTGAAGGGGGGCAGACTCAGGAAAAATCAGGAAGTACTTTTTCACGGAGAGAGTGGTGGATGCTTGGAATGCCCTCCCATGGGAGGTGGTGGAGATGAAAACGGTAACAGAATTCAAACATGCGTGAGATAAACATAAAGGAATCCTGTTCAGAAGGAATGTATCTTTGGGAGCTTAGCCAAGTTTAGGTGGCAGAGCCGGTGGTGGGAGGCGGGGCTGGTTGGGAGGCGGGGATAGTGCTGGGCAGACTTATACGGTCTGTGCCAGAGCCGGTGGTGGGAGGCGGGGCTGGTGATTGGGAGGCGGGGATAGTGCTGGGCAGACTTATACGGTCTGTGCCAGAGCCGGTGGTGGGAGGAGGGGCTGGTGGTTGGGAGGCGGGGATAGTGCTTGGCAGACTTATACGGTCTGTGCCAGAGCTGGTGGTGGGAGGTGGGACTGGTAGTTGGGAAGTGGGGATAGTGCTGGGCAGACTTATACGGTCTGTGGCAGAGCCGGTGGTGGGAGGCGGGGCTGGTGGTTGGGAGGCGGAGATAGTGCTGGGCAGACATACGGTCTGTGCCAGAGCTGGTGGTGGGAGGCGGGGCTGGTGGTTGGGAGGCGGAGATAGTGCTGGCCAGACTTATACGGTCTGTGCCCTGAAGAGGACAGGTACAAATAAAAAGTAGCACATATGAATTTATCTTGTTGGGCAGACTGGATGGACCGTGCAGGTCTTTTTCTGCCGTCATCTACTATGTATGTTACTATGTTACTAACTCTGGGGAAAGGGATGATACCAGGGATGTGCCACAAGGTTCAGTTCTTGGAACAATTCTTTTTAACATTTTTGTAAAAAATCAAAAAGCTGTACAGAGTATAAAAAATCAGAAGCTGTCAAATTATCCAGCAATACTCTGTTAATCAATTGCAAATCAAGCACTCATTTCAAACATTAATATTTGTTAAAAAATAGCCTCAAAAGCCCAGGGTACCTTTAGAATAAGACACCAACTGTGATGGCTAACATCATTGGCTCCTCCTCCATCTGAAAAACAACTACAGAGTAAAAAACTTCCAAAAAAACTTTAATAACGGAAGAAAAAGTCTGTAGTAAAAAAACGGAAGGAGGGGTGATAACTATATATGATTTGAGTGCTAAAAAACGCAATGCTATGTTCAAATTCAAAGATTGAAAAAGATCTATACGTAGTAGGATTTTGAAAGTAGCAGAGAACTGAAAGTACCGTCTGTTTTCACTTCAGCTTGTAAATGAAACATTACATATTCAGTTTTTCTATCTCATATTGGCTATTATACTGAAAACACATTGACAAGATGTTTTAAACATTTTTTTTTATTATTTCAAATAAACACAAATCAAGCAAAACGTGTACAGAAAAACTAATTCAAATATGTAAAATGCTATCATAGGAGACCTTTGGGTTTAAAAAGCAAAACCATGTGCATGTAAGGGCTGGATAAATGAATTAAAACAAATCCCCTTAATATGTAATACTTGGTAGCAATAATGAAACAGTGATTGAATATTCACATAGCAAGCAGCCTAAGCCAATAAATTTATTTGGGAAAGAGCGGGGTACAAATGTAATAAATAAATAAATAAAATAAAAATATTAGAAACTGTGGCCCTCAGCTCCTTTTCTATGGGACATCAATCCCTCATCTTCTTCCCTCCATCCTTTACCATTTCCCTCCCGTTCTCCTTCCCTTTCACCTATCATATCCTTGTCTACCTTCCCTATTCTAGTTCGTTACGTTCTTCTCACGTCCTTTGTAATGCCTTTCATAATGTAAGTAGTTATGATCATCACAATTTATAATACTGTTCCTACATTTCCTTGTTTTTACTGTATTCTTTACCATGTAAGATGGTTTCTTTTACTATGTAAGCCGCACTGGACCTGCTGTACGTGGGAAAGAGCGGGGTACAAATGTAATAAATAAATAAATAAATAAAACGATCGTGGCTTAGGGTTGATATATTTCCATCTGCACAAACAGTACTGAAAATCTGTATTGTACTTAGCTTAAGATGGAGGTAAATATCGAGTCATTCAGGTGTAGCCAATGTTGTAAGCAATATTACCAAAGGGTTGTCTGGTCAGGGTTGCCTCTTTACAGATCAACCAAACTCTGTAATAGGGTATACACCCCTGATAGTGTGAATAACATGAGGAGCAGTGGCGTACCAAGGGGGGGGCGGTGGGGGCAGTCCGCCCCGGGTGCACGCCGCTGGGGGGTGCCGCGGCGCGTGCCTGTGGGCTCCAAATTCGCTACGCTAACTTCGCAGGTTCGCTGCAGCTCCCTCCCTCTGCCCCCGAAACAGGTTACTTCCTGTTCCGGGGCAGAGGGAACTGCAGCGAGCCAGCGAAGTTAGCGTAGCGAACTCGGAGCCGACAGGCACGCGCCGCAGCACCCCCTCCCCCAGCGGCATGCACCCGGGGGGGGTGTCATTTCGCCGGGGGGAGGTGTCATATCGCGGGGGGAGGCGATCCGCCCCGGGTGTCATCGAGGGTAGGAACGCCACTGATGAGGAGGGACCTAGTGAAGCTTGAAAAATGGTCCAGAGTTTGGCAGCAAAGATTTAATGCTAAAAAATGCAGGATCATGCATTTGGACCGCAAAAACCCGAGGGAGTGGTAGGTACAGTTTAGGGGATGAAAAACTTTAGTGCACAAAAGAGGAGCGGGACTTGGTATGATCAGATGTGACGATCTTAAGGTGGCCAAACAGGTAGAAAAGTAGACGGTGAAATCTAGAAGGATGCTTGGGTGCATAGGGAGAGGCTGGAAAAAGGAGGTGATGACGCCTCTGTATAAGTCTCTGGTGAGACCTCATTTAGAATATTGTGTACAATCCTGGAGACCACACTTTCAAAAATACGTAAACAGGATGGAGTCACGCCAAATGGTGGCTACTAAAATGTTCAGTGGACTTTGTCATAACGTGTATGGGGACAGACTTAAAGATCTCAATATGGATGCTTTGAAAGAAAGGCAGAAGAGAGGAGATATAATAGAGACATTTAAATACCTCCATGGCATAAATTCATAGGAGGCAATCCTCTTTCAGTTGAAAGGAAGCTCTGGAATGAGGGGGCGTAGGATGAAGGTGAAAAGGGACAGATTCAGGAGTAATCTGAGGAAATACTTCTTCACAGAAAGGGTGGTGGATGTGTGACATGGCCTCCCGACAGTGGTTGTGAAAATAAAACTGTATCTGAATTCAAGAAAACTTGGGATAAATACACAGGATGTCTAAGGGAAAGGGCGAGATAGTAGATAGCATGGATGGGAAGACAGGATGGGCCATATGGTCTTTATCTGTCCTCATGTTTCTATCCACTGATTTTCAGTCAGTATATACACACTATACAAGCAGATAATCCAGTTAACTGCCTATGTCTTATGCCTGATTCTATCTGAACAGTGAGGGGTGGGGTTTGGGGTGGAACAAGGGTCTCTAAGGGAAAGAAAGGAATAGTAAATGGTGTGGATGGGCAGACTGGATAGGCCGTATGGTACATAAGTACATACGTACTGCCATACTGGGACAGACCGAAGGTCCATCAAGCCCAGCATCCTGTTTCTAACAGTGGCCAATCCAGGTCACAAGTACCTGGCAAGATCTCCAAAAAGTATAATACATTTTATGCTGCTTATCCTAAAAATGAGCAGTGGATTTTCCTCAAGTCCATTTTAATAATGGTCTATGGACTTTTCCTTTAGGAAGACAGCCAAACCTTTTTTAAACCCCGTTAAGCTAACTGCTTTTATTACATTCTCTGGCAATGAATTCCAGAGTTTAATTACACATTGAGTGAAGAAAAATTTTCTCTGATTCATTTTAAATTTACTACTTTGTAGCTTCATCGCGTGCCCCCTAGTCCTAGTATTTTTGGAAAGAGTAAACAAGTGATTCACGTCTACCCGTTCCACTCCACTCATTATTTTATAGACCTCTATCTTATCTCCCCTCAGCCATCTTTTAATCAAGCTGAAGGTCTTTATCTGCCTTTATTTTTCTCCATTTCTATGTATGTGATTTTTCGTTGGTTGGATTTTAGCTTTTGGCTTCAGCCAGCAAACCCATTCTCAAGAGTGTCACGTGTCCCTAATCCATGGTATGTGGTTTGACTGGTTGTGCAACAAAGCTTAATCCACATTTCTGACTTTTGTCTGCTCTCAACTTAAAAAGGGGAAACCAAATTTATTGGAGTGGTAAAAGGACCCAGATGATGTGCTAGCGTCTTGTTTAACCACAGCACAGGCATGGCTTTAATTCACATGATCCGAAAAGTGTTTTCATTCCAGAAAGGAACACTTTATATCTCATATTTTTAATACTCTTCAGCTCCATTGCACTGCCATAAAACTCCTGTTATCTCAGTCCTAACTATATACCTTTTATTCACAGGGTGTCCATCTCCTTCACCCTTCTAGGTTTCTGTGGAAAAGTGCCTAGGTGAAAGTGTCATGAAAATATGTTTTTATTATAAACACCCAAAGGGACTGTTTTGATCCAGGTTTTTAATGGGAACATACTCTATAGGAACGCTTTTCACAGTCTGATCTAAACAGAAATTGAATACTGTATCAGTGAGATTGAATGACCATTTAAAAAGGTGGTATAGGCTACAAAAGCCGTACTTGTATATAATGAATGTTAATTCCCGACGTGATATGGATGTCATGCAGCCAGCCATGCGAGATGTGTATTGTAAGAAAGGGGTCTGACCTGAGGGAAAAAGGACACATTTCTATCATATTCAAAAGCCGGAAAAAAAGAGGTAGCTATAATATCAAGAACAACCTTTGGCTCATATTTTCGTTTCTCAATGCAATATGGTGCTATACTGATGCATTTGGGCACCTGGAAACAACAGTCAATAAACAAGATGCATAAATTAGTTGGAAGTAAATACAAAAATATATTTTATTTTCTGGCGCGTGCGGTAATCAGCATTGTATGCGCGTTGAAGATTACCACCTGGTTAGCGCATGAGATCTTACCGCTAAGTCAATGGGTAAGTAAGGTCTCCGGCCCAAAATGGACATGTGCCAATTTTCATTTTGCCGCATGTCCATGTCCTGTTGGAAACAGGATGCTGGGCTTGATGGACCTTTGGTCTGTTCCAGTATGGCAATACGTATGTACTTGGAATTCTGAATGGAATCTTGCTACTCTTTGGGGTTCTACATGGAATGTTCCTACACTTTGAAATTCTGCATGGAATCTTGTTATTCTTTAGAATTCTAGAATCTTGCTACTCTTTGGGGTTCTACAAGGAATGTTCCTATTCTTTGTTTTTCTGCCAGGTACTTGTGACCTGGATTGGCCACTGTTGGAAACAGGATGCTGGGCTTGATGGACCTTCGGTCTGTCCCAGTATGGCAACACTTATGTACTTATATACTTGGGATTCTGAATGGAATCTTCTTTGGGGTTCTACATGGAATGTTGCTGCACTTTGAAATTCTGCATGGAATCTTGTTATTCTTTAGAATTCTAGAATCTTGCTACTCTTTGGGGTTCTATATGGAATGTTGCTACACTTTGAAATTCTGCATGGAATCTTGTTATTCTTTAGAATTCTAGAATCTTGCTACTCTTTGGGGTTCTACATGGAATGTTGCTACACTTTGAAATTCTGCATGGAATCTTGTTATTCTTTAGAATTCTAGAACCTTGCTACTCTTTGGGGTTCTACATGGAATGTTGCTACTCTTTGGGTTTCTGCTAGGTACTTGTGACCTGGATTGGCCACTGTTGGAAACAGGATGCTGGGCTTGATGGACCTTTGGTCTGTCCCAGTATGGCAACACTTATGTACTTAAGTAGTCCAGAAGTACCTTTTTTCCCCAATAAGAATTCATTTTCAAAAGTTGTTATTAGTCCATGTTGAGGAGCGGAAGGGTCACTGAACTGTTATACCTGTCAGACGTGTCAGTCGTTTATCACGGAGCTTGCACAGAACAAAGAGCATGGAATAAAGGAATGTAATTGTTCAACAACATGTGTAAGTTTTGTCTTCCACTCTCGTCTTGTTCAGTGCAATCCAGGAGCCCTGAAGCAGCCCGAGTGAAACGTTGGCTCCTGTCGATCGTGGATTTGCATTTTGAGCACTGAAGGAAGAGGGCATGACTCCTTTTTTTTAGCTAAGTTTAAAATGTCTTTCAAAGATTCACTTGGTGCAATTTCAATTAGGAGGTTTTTTAGTGCCGATGATGTAGAGTTTTAAGCTCTATAGACTTTGTCAGTCTGGAGCTCTTTGAGGCTTTTTCCTTCTCATTTTATATGTTTATTTTGTTGCATTTGTATCCCACCTTTTTGCAGGCTCAATGTGGCTTACATTATGCCGTAATGGCGATCGCCATTTCCGGAATGAGAAATACAAAGTGGTATTACATTAAAGTTCATAAATGATAGAGCAAATTATAGAGTAAGTTAGATAATCAGTTCATTTTCGGCGTGACAAATAAGGTGGCAGTGCATTAACGTTCATTGGTGACAGAGTGACTGAAGCAGTCAGGTATAGAGAGTTCAGTTTTGTCTGGTTCTGGAAGAGTTTCGTTGTCTGGTATTTAGGATGGATCATTGTGGTATGTCTTTTTGAACAGGTTGGTTTTTAGTAGTTTTCGGAAGATTGTTAGGTCGTGCATTATTTTTATGTATTATTCATTTACTTCATACTTATGAAGCAGATGAAGTAAATATTATTACGAACTGAATTATTATATTATTATGTTATGAATTTACTCTCTGATTCTCTTGACCCCCAAGATAATGTTCGTAGTTAATCACTCCAAGTTCCTTCACTGTGTTCAGGGAGGGGTAATTTCTGTTGTGTTTAGCACCGCCAACCATTTTACAATGCTAAGATACAGATTATTAAAGAAATAACACATTATCTGGCAATTTTCCTAATTATTTGCCTTATTGCATCTTAAATCTGATGCAAGCAAACCAATCAGGATGATCGGAACTGAGCAAAAAGGCACATGAAAAGATTTTGCAAGCTGCCCTACTGCAGATCAGTGACGTAGCTATGTTGGGCCAGGGGGGCCTGGGCCCCCATAGATTTGGCCCTGGGCCCCCCTGCTAACCACCCTGTCGACCCCCCCCCCTCCTGCCACCAACCCGCCATCGCCTGCCTTTGCTGGAGGGGGACCCCAACCCCCGCCAGCCGAGGTCCTCTTCTTCTCACAAAAGGCTTCCTTCTGTTTCTGACGTCCTGCACGAGAAGAAGAGGACCTCGGCTGGCAGGGGTTGGGGTCCCCCGCCAGCAAAGGTAGGCGACGGCGGGTTGATGGCGGGAGGGGGGTCGAGAAGGTCATCAGCAGAGGAGAGCAAAGTTGATGGCGGCGGTGGGGTTGGCAATGGCGGGGGGGTTGGCGGCGCTGAGGGGAGAGGCTAAAATCTGCCCCCTCACCTTGGCCTCTGGACCCCCTTCCCGCCGAAGTCTGGCTACGCCCCTGCTGCAGATAATCAATTACACCTCAAGGGATGTTGCTACTCTTCCCCAAAAGTATTGTCCAACTAAGGTGTCTGGCTGGTATGATCATGGGCTAGCTATACTAAAAGGACCATAAAACCAGGTGTCATGCATCCTAGGCTAACCCTCACAGCCGCCATCAATTAAACCGTGCAGGTGAAGGACAAAGGGAACCTAGTGTCAACTGGCATCATTTTGACAGATGTCATCAGCAAGACAGGAGCAAGAGGGTATTGCTTCTGCTCCCTTTTTTTACCACAAGGATAATGAGGTAAGTTAGGGGGATGGAACATGAGGGGACAACCCAGGGAGTGGCAAAATTGATATTTAGTATCTGTTTTTGAGGCCAGGACCAGAGCTAGTTCAGGGGGAGGAGGGTATTAATCAATAATACTTCTTATGAAAATATATTTACCAAGAGAAGCAAATAACCTAAGGATTTAAGCTTTGTCCTGACTGGCCACTAGGGATATGAGTCAAGGGGGTGGGGAGGTATTACAGGGCCTTATGGCCTCTTTAACTCAGCCAGTCAATAGATGTCCCTGGCAGCAGCAACGATTCACGTAGGCCATCTGTCGCTAAATCCCAAACTCTTCTCTCTCTTGTGACCCATCCTTGCAGAAGCAGGAAGTTACATCACAATGGGGGCGGAGTGCTGGAGAAAGAAGACTCTGGCTTCATCAGCAGACAGCTTATGTGAATTGCTGCCACTTCTGGTGACCACTACAGAGAAATGCGTGTTTTTAGGTAGATGGGGAGGAGGTTCAAAGATAGGGGGAGATGATGGACTGTGGGTGGGGGATGTTTGAGAGAGGGGGGAATCCCAAGCCTGGGGGGTGGAGGGAGAGAGATGTTGGATATGTGGAGGAAGGGAGGCACTGGGCCTCTAACAGCTTTGGGCCTTCAGGCACTGCCCACTTGCCCTAATGGTCAGTCCACTCATGGTGGGACTCAAGGGTAAAGGGAAGGAATATATAGAAACTTAAATAGATAAGGCAGAATTCCTTAACAAATGTTTCTGTTCTGTGTTCACAGATGAACAGACGCGAGTAGCACCACAGAAGACAAACGCAAATAGGATTGGAAGTGTGGTAGACCTTGAACAATTTTCGGAAAATTGTGTTAGTGAGGAGCTAGCTAAATTAAAGGTGACTGAAGTGATGGGGCCAGATGAAAGACTACAGAGGAAATTAGAGTGACATGACATAGGATCGGAGGTAGTGTCTTACTGTGGATTAAAAACTGGTTAAAAGATAGAAAACAGAGAGTAGGACTAAAAGGTCAATATTCGCAATGGAGAAGTGTAGTTAGCGGGGTCCCTCAGGGATTGGTGCTGGGACCTCTGCTTTTTAACATAAGTACATAAGTAATGCCACACTGGGAAAAAGACCAAAGGCCCATCGAGCCCAGCATCCTGTCCACGACAGCGGCCAATCCAGGCCAAGGGCACCTGGCAGCTTCCCAAATGTACAAACGTTCTATACATGTTATTCCCGGAATTGTGGATTTTTCCCAAGTCCATTTAGTAGTGGTTTATGGACTTGTCCTTTAGGAAACCGTCTAACCCCCTTTTAAACTCTGCCCTTGGTCTGTCCCAGCATGGCGATGCTTATGTACTTATGTACTTAAGAGGGTACTGAGGGAAGTTTAGAGGGCAACCAAACCGGGATTCTTGGTTTTGACCAAAGCTGAACCAGCAGCTGATATTTGCACTTTGGTTTTGGGTGAAAATGAAAATAAAACCAACCCCACCCATAATCACTCTTGGCACCCACCACTACCACCCATCACCCGAAGGCCCTCCCCAGGCCTACCTTTATATCTCCTGGTAGTCTAGTGGCTGTTCAAGGCAAGAGCAATCCCCAGTCGTGGTTGCCTCTGCCAGTTCCACAGGCAAAATGGCTGCTGGGACTTCTCGCAACAGGCTTGCGACTGCCACAGGTGGTCCCAGTGGCCATTTTGAGACTGGAAACAGCATAAGGAGGCGCAACTGGATAGCTCTTGCTTATGCTGGTTCCAGTGTTAAAATGGCCACTGGGATCTCCCATAGCAATCTCATGAGACTGCCACAGGAAGTCCTGGCAACCATTTTGGCTGCGGAAGGGGCAAGAGCGACTGGGGATTGCTCTTGCCTTGAAGAGATACTAGACCACCAGGAGAATTCAAGGTAGGCTTGGGGAGTACCTTCAGGTGATGGGTGGTAGTGGTGGGTGGACACGGGCGCCAAGAGTGATTATGGGTGGGATTGGTTTTATTTTCATTGGAGGGTGATGGTGGTGGGTAGTCGCTGAGAATGATTTTGAGGGAGGCAATAGGGGGCACCAAGAGTGATCGTGGAGTGAGGAGGGGGATCAGTTTCAGCCAAAAATACACAAGCATGTTCAACTGAAACCTGAACCTGGTTTTTTGGTCAGTTTCAGTGCTGAAATGAAAACCAAAACTAAAATTCGGTCAGCTTCTAAGGAAGTTATGGAGGATCCACGATCTGAAGTCTACGTGAGAGCCAGATAATCTGATTATATTTGAAATTTCTTTTCTGAACCTAGCTGCTTGAAAGGATAACAAATATTCAAAAAATTTAAACCTTTTTATACCTCTAGAAGAGGGGAAGGAAAAAAAGTTATCAGACCCATTCCTTGAGTCCCTAATATTTATTGCTAACTTCAAATGTCCATGAAAATAAGATGAGCCAAGGCCATATAAGGCATTATAACATTCTCATTTTTGTTTTCCATTCCTTTCTTAATAATTCCTAACATTGTATTTGCTTTCTTAGCCGCCGCCGCACACTGAGCAGAGGGTTTCAAAGTATCATCAATGATGACACCTAGATCCTTTTTCTGGTTGTTGACTCCTATAAGGGAACATTGCATGACGTACCTATAATTCAGGTTCCTGTTTCCCACATGCATCACTTTGCACTTGCTTACATTTAGTCATCTGCCATTTGGATGCCCAGTCTCCTTGTCTCATAAGGTCCGCTTGCAATTTTTCACAATCCTTTTGCGATTTAACAACTTTGAATAACTGCAAATATCAGCAAATGTAATTACCTCACTAGTTATTCCCATCTCTAGATCATTTATAAATATGTTTGTTTGTTTTTTTTTAAAAAGCAGCAGTCCCAACACAGAGACCCCTGTAGAACCCCACTATTTATCCTTCTCCATTGAGAAAACTGTCCATTTAATCCTACTTTCTGTTTTCTATCTTGTAACCAGTTTTTAATCCACAATAGGACATTACTTCCTATCTCATGACTCTCTAATTTCCTCAGGGGTCTTTCATGAGGCACTTTCTCAAATGCCTTCTGAAAATCTAGATACATAATATATAATTAAATTCTGGAATTTGTTGCCAGAGAATGCGGTAAAAGTAGTTAGCTTAGAAGGGTTTAAAAAAGATTTGAATAATTTCCTACAAGAAAAGTTCATAAGCCATTATTAAGATGGACTTGGGGAAAATCCACTGCTTATTTCTGGGATAAGCAGCATAAAATCTGTTTTACTGTTCTGGAATCTTGCCGGGTGCCTGTGACCTGGATTGGCCACTGTTGGAAACAGGATACTGGGTTTTATGAACCTTCGGTTTGTCCCAGTATGGCAACACCTATGTTATGTTAAAAAACATTCAGCACATACCTTAAAGAGCATTTTTATAAGACTTTCATGTGATGATCATGATTGTTGAGTTTAATAATCAAAATCCTGTATGGGGAGGGGGCTGCAGACTAGGTATGTAAAAGTTAATTTAAGGGGGGTTGTACAGCTGTACCAAATAGCATATTTTACTATTCGTCCAAATATGAATACTGAAAAATATTATTTGGCCGACTTCGAATACTGAATACAAATAACGGGCATTGAGCTTTAACCTCACAAATAATAAAAGAAGCTATGTGAAATCATAGATCATGTGTTTATTTCACTAGAATTTGGCACAGTAGAGCCCCAGATTATTCATATTCAAATTTAAATCACTTTTCGGCCGAATATGAATAACGTATTCAGCACCCCGACATAATAGACTACACAAACAAATCGACAAAAAACCCCCAACAAAACAGACTAAAACCAAAACAGACCATGACAAAAAAAAACCCTCCCAAAAAACCCCCACAACAAAACAACCCAAGACAAAATAGACTCTTAATCAAGCTGGATTATGTTTTCAAGCAGATTTATGATTCTCACTAGATACCAAGTGTGGATAGTGAAGTCAAGCCGTAGGCAGGTGCCAGGACTTTCAAGTGACAAGCCTTGGACTTTCTCAGTAATTTATGTCTCCTCCACTTCTTTGTACCCTTCAAATTCGTAGCATTCAAAAATAAATCTATTTCATCAGGCCCTTTTGTCGGGAGTCTATTTTGTCAGGGACTTTTATGTCGGGAACTTTTTTTGTTTGGAACTTTTTTGTCTGGTTTCCTTTGACCATTTTTTTTTGACCAGGTGCCAACGTATTCAGGGCCAAATTGAATCAAATACAAATATTTGGTACAGCCCTATTTATAAGGCTAAAGGTTTGTCTAGGGCACTCACAATCCTTACGCTGGCCCTGCAATCTTCTTCCCTGCTTTGAAACAATTTCCAAGTGCCCTGAATTTCCTTCCCCTTCCTGACCCCCCTCTCTCCACAGAACTACAGAAAGTTTTTCCAAGATGAGCAGAAATTTGAGAGCACACTGTGGACCAGCAAAGCAGGTGCTATCAGGCCATGGTCTGCTCTCCTTTTGATGGAACAATGAAGCTGAAGAGAAAAAGAAAGCCAACACTTGTATTCTCCTGCCTCCAGATATGGCCATCATGGGGCTAAGAGAGAAGAAACTTTATTGTCATTGCTAACTCCATCCCAGCATCAGACCGCCCCCCCCCCCCCCCCCCCCTCCACTGTCCAGTCAACAGGTCTGCTATTTCTAACTTGCTCCGTCAATTGCCAGTGCTCCAACAACCCTATCCTGATGTATTATGGACTTGCTGCATTGTTTTGAATGGGTAGAATAGGGGGGCTACAAATACCTCAAGAGTCAATTAATTCTGTTTCCGCTGTTGTTCAATCTATTTCTCAGCCCCCTTACCACTCTTCTTCAGAGCTTCTCCATAGCCACCTACATCTCTAGGCAGATCATATCCATCTCATATAATACACTGATGTGGTCACCCAATATATCACCCGACTTCAATCCTGTCTGGACGCAGTGGCACAATGGTTGTCCTTCCCATCAAATGATTCTTAATCCTAACAAGACAGTCACCTGTTGGATTGCTGGTGACCCCTCTGGTCCTAGTTATGATCTCCAGCTCATAGGCACTACTATTAATCCAGTTCAATCTTTTCGCTAATTAGGTATGATTATTGATTCTCAACTATATTTTACTTCCCACATTTCTTCCCTTCTACGATCTGGTTTCTTTGTGCTCAGAAACTTGCATTGGGTACGGAAATATTTGAGTCATGACTCTTTCCATGCTTCAGCTCTTTCTCTTTTGATCTCCAAACTGGATTACTGTAACGTCATTTTTGCCGGTCTGACTCAGACCGTACTAAGGAAGCTTCAAACTCTCCAAAATACGACCATCCTTCTCATCTGTTATGCCAAGAATTTTGATACTGTCTTACCTTTCCTCAAGAGCCACCATTGGCTCCCAATGCCCCTATAAGATACAATATAAGTTCTCCTTCTAACCTTTAAGTCTTTTCGTCTTGGGTCCCCATTTTATTTATCCTCCTTAACAGTACCTTATTCTCCTTCTCGATTATCGATGATCACCGGTTGGTACTGTCCGGTCCTAAATTGACTAAATATGAGCACACTCAACACTGTGCCTTTTATTTCCTAGCCCCTGCAACATGGAATAACCTCCCTCCCCCTCGAATTTCACAGAGAATTGTCACTTCCAACAGTTAAAACAGCAATCAAAACGTGGCTGTTTAGGCAAGCTTTCGGTCAGTGATGTGGGGGTGAGGGGGGCTTAGGGATTTCCCATTCCTTCCCCTGGTTCCCTTCCCTTTTTTTCTCAGTCACTCAGGTTATTATGTGAAGATTTTGCCTAGCCATATGTGGTAAAGAAATGTCATGTACCGATGTTGATTGAAAGAAGACACTGAAAGAACGGCTTGGATTGGGCTTTTCACTGAGCTAAGTAACGTTGGATTGCTTTGAGAAGACATTGTTAATCATTTTTTCTGGAACTAGTTTTTGATTTTTCTGTCTCAGACATTAGAATGAACTGTGTTTCAGCTCTATTATACTGAGTTTTTTGTGAATAGTTTGTGTCCAGTATGGTCGGAGTTTTTTCACGCTGTCCTCTTTTTCTTGGTTTAAAGGAAAAGCCAATTATGATTTTGGGTACTCCAATAAGGGCAGTTAATGATCTTTTAGTCACGATGTGCCTGTGGAGTTTTTGAGGCTTTGTTTGTTTAAAAAAATATATATTTTGTGAAGGAAGATTTGCCCTTTGCAGTTCCTTCTGATTTCAGGAAATAGCAAACATTTTTTTGATTTTGATTGTTCACAAATATATACATAGCTTTGCATGTCAAGTCCACCCATATAAATTTAACAAAGCCCTTTATTATTGCCCAAACAGCCCTGTATTTTGCACCCAGTGATACAAGGGGTTCAGTTTGTCACCGTTCTGTGCCCATATACAGCTAATATCACGAAAGGTTTTCACATGCTGTGACCTGTCAAAAGCACATGAGGAAGTGAGTCATTATGGGAAGGAGCAACACTATAAGTGACCTTTGCACTGCATCACTCCCAGCTGCTAATCCTGTATCTCCATTTCCAGGATAGCTGAAACACTATGACCTCTGATATAGGAAGGGCTCATGTTCCAGGTGTTAATGGCTTTTGTGTAGGTGGCACTTTGCAGCACGCAAACACACACACACAAACGCACACATGTGCACACACACACATAAACACACATGCATGCACACACAAGCACGTACACACACACACGTACACACATACACATACACACACATACATACACATGCAGATACACACACACACACAAAGTCCTGCTCAATGTAGCACTGGTGTCTCTGACGAAGGATGTTTGAAACAGGGATTTCTGAAGGACATCTTGAACAGTTAGTGAAACGGCGACGGAACACAAAGCTAAGATAAGTTCGCTTCTTTCTGTTCTTGGAAATACCGGTGCTGTTATTTTGCCAGTGTATGGACATATATTTTGACAACTTCAGGAGGAGGCTAAAGACATGTCTCTTCCCATAACTGCTTCATAACAATCCATTGACTTCTACTTCCTAGTAACATCCATTATCCTTTCCTATAATGTTTTGGGTCTCATGCATTACACCAATGGTCTCTAATTGTTCTCATACCTTACACTAACATTATCGACTTTGGTCTCATCTTGAATGCAAACCGCACTAAACCCTGGAAAGGAGATATTAGTGGTATACAAGAATTGAACTGAATTATAGCATAGTGCCTACCAAGATACTTGTGCAAATCCAAATGATTGCCAACTAGCACCCTACTCATTTGCTCTAATGGGCTTATTAGCTAATTTGGTTGCATGCAGATCTCAGGATAGTGTATGTGAAAATTTGCACGCCATTTATAGAATCTGGGGAATAACGTGCACCAAATCAGAAAAGCAAAACAAAGATATCAGTGAAACGAAGATGACTTGACAGCTGCAGACTCCTATTGGGCAGCTCAGAGGACCATCATTGGTCAGAAAGACCAAGGACTTAGTCTTCAGAAAATACTGCCAGCGCCCCTAGTAAGAAAGTGTGAGCCTCGGCAGTTATAGTGTATGTTTCCTTCCTTCCTGCAAACAAAACTACCCAGTGAATAAAAAAAATTGCTCCCACAGTTCTGTACAGCGCCATCAGTCAGAGAGGTAACTAACCTTCCTCTTCCCGAGGGAGGTGGTGGAAATGAAAATGGTAACGGAATTCAAACATGCGTGGGATAAACATAAAGGAATCCTGTTCAGAAGGAATGGATCCTAAGGAGCTTAGCCGAGATTGGGTGGCAGAGCCGGTGGCGGGAGGCGGGAATGGTGCTGGGCAGAGCCGGTGGTGGGAGGCGGGGATGGTGGTTGGGAGGCGGGGATAGTGCTGGGCAGACTTATACGGTCTATGCCAGAGCCGGTGGTGGGAGGTGGGACTGGTGGTTGGGAGGCGGGGATAGTGCTGGGCAGACTTATACAGTCTGTGCCCTGAAAAAGACAGGTACAAATCAAGGTAAGGTATATACATATGAGTTTATCTTGTTGGGCAGACTGGATTGACCGTGCAGGTCTTTTTCTGCCGTCATCTACTATGTTACTATGTTACCTTCCTGGAAACGCTTCCTGGGACCTAAACTACTTTATTAATCCCACTCTTGTGTATCTACTTGGAAACAATCTGATTTTAAGTGGAACAATCTGTCCATCCTAAAGAGAAAGAGAGAGAAAGGCTGTGTATATAACATCCCCGGGACATTATTCTATTGTTTTAAAACATCTAAGAATGTCGCATGCCAAACTCTGTTAAATTGCAGACCAATTGGCACAAACCTTTTACTGTAACATGTGTGCAAATATATTGTGTGAATGTTGTTACTGCACTTAGCATCTTTACATAATGCAGACCTGACATTAGATGTTCAAGCAACCTCCTCGCCTCCTGCCAAATACACTTCAATTAAAATCACCTTTGGTCTTATTAAACTCTTGTTGTTTGGCTAATGTGATCATTGGTTCCAGCTGCAAGTTGTGAATAATATTTTTGTAGCGGGTTGTCTTCCTCGGAGATTTTAGAATGCTTCTAATACAAACCAGCACGTTTGAACCTCTCACCGTGGGACTAGATGAGAAGGGATTCTTTACTGAAGTCTTTCTGGTGAATACAGAGAGTTGGGGGGGGAGGGTTGGATTGAATTTGGGGGTACACCTCGGGTGTTTTACTGTTCTAGTCCACAAGGAGTAGCATTTTGGAAAGGATATCCAACTCAGGATATGGACATCCATTTCTCATGCATTGTAGAACGGAATCTGCTGACATGCACCCTGTTCTAAAATACATGAAACATAGACATTCATATGCTGGTGACATCCATAAACACTGCAACACGAACCTGTCGCCAGTATTTTAGAGCTCAGTAATTAAAGGCTTATCCTATATAATAATTCTCACCTCCAACGTTCTGACTTGCCTGGGACCGTGGCTCATTCCGAGTTGGTCTGCTAGGCTCCGTAGATCAGGCTGACATGACCGAAGCCATTATGATGTCAACTTCAGAACCCGGGGGGAGGAGGGGGAAACATGCCTCACAGCTGATCCATGTCCAGAGGAGGGTCGCTAGACATGGGTGGCTGGAGGGGGGGCAAGGGAGAGAGGAGGGTCGCTGGACATGGATGGCTGCAGGGGGGTCACTGGACATGGGTGGCTGCAGGGGGCGGCAGGGGAGAGAGGAGGGTCGCTGGACATGGGTGGAAGGAGGGGGGCAGGAAGAGAGGAGGTTCACTGGACATGGGTGGCTGCAGGGGAGCCGAGGAAAACCTTGCTAGCGCCCGTTTCATTTGTGTCAGAAACGGGCCTTTTTTACTAGTCACTAATAATTTAACAAGAGAACTTCCATAAATGCAGTCTTCTTCACCAACAGTAGTCTATATATTCACACAGTATTGCATTCAGGGTGAACCACAAAACATATTAAAGTCCTCCTTCAGAAAGTTGCACATTACTTCTCCTGTGACCAACAATAAAGTCCTTTTTTTATATAACTTCCTAAGCCTCGTTCTCTTAGAGGAAGAACAAGGTAAAAAGTAAATGTGTTGGATTCATCAAATCTGCAAATTAAGTTCCTGGCCTCCCAGGAACTTGAACCCAACTTCAGTCTTGAGGTTTTAAGGTTCCATCAAGTTCATAGGAATATTCTTTTCAATATTCAGTCAGAACAAAGGCTGGCTTCTGGTCTTTATATATCTGAAATGCTCAGCCTATAGCCACCTTCACTTGGGATGGTATTATACTCCACAGTCATTTGGTATTATTTATTATTTAGTTGTTGTATTTGTATCCCACATTTTCCCACCTATTTGCAGGCTCAATGTGGCTTACAATATTCCGTTATGGCATTCGCCATTCCAGAGTAAAAGAAACAATTGGTGTTACATGAAATACATGGATGACAATATCGAATTAGCTTACAAAGTTCCGTTATGGCATTCGCCATTCTGGAGTAAGTGATACATTAGAGTTGCATGGGGTGCATGGATAACAATATAGAATTAAGCATACCGGTATAGCGAGAGAGAGTGTTAAGAGTGTAGCTGAAGTGGTATTGTGTGATCATTGAGTTATTGCTCGTTGTGGTATGCTTTGTTGAATAGGTAGGTCTTCAGAGATTTGCGGTACTTTTCTCCACCCCCAGCTGTTATTAATAAAAAGAACATACTAGGGAAACATAGGCTTGGTTTCATCTTTGCAGTTCATTCGTCATGTTCATATAAAGAAATCAAGAACCTTGTTGTTCTTTTCTTTTACTCTGCCTTCTTCTGTAAAGCTTGGGCTCTTTGTTAGGCTTTCCATTTCAGAGCTTCCTAGGCAGTGCTCTCAGGTAAACTTCTTTTCAGGTCCAAGGACTGTGGGCTTTTCCATTCACTTTTCACTGCTGTCAGGGAAATACTTAAGGGTTCAAAAAGTATTGTCCCCCCTCCCATTAGCCTTCTGCGTATTAGCATAATTCTTTCTCATCAAATAGGACCAGAAACATCTCCCAGGGTGGTGGCACCTCTTATGTTCTGGCTTCTCCTAACATAACCTTGATCTCTCTCTAGGCTTCAGGGTTCTATTTCTCCACCCTCTTTGGGATAATTCTTGCAGTTGGTTCTTCTCCATGTGCTGGACTATTCTTGAAGAGCCCTCCCCTTTTGGAACAGGTACTCTATCCTCCCTTGTGCTATGCCTTATGGGACCTGTAGGTCCCCCTTTCTTAAGGCAAGGTGTTCTTTTTATACTTCATTTACCGAGAATTAGAAATCTGGGTCCTCTAACTTCCTCATAATTCACCCTTGTAATAGAGCATGACCGTGTCCTGTCAAAACATCCATTTTACAGAATTAAACATCCAAATTATGAATGGGGAAAACAAAAGACCTAGGAACATACATCTATGTTATAAAATGGCCTCACAGACATCCATTCAGAGGGGAGGCATAGCCTAATAGGGCAGTGGGCTGAGAGCCAGAAGTCCCAGGTTCAACTCTCACATCAGCTCTTTTTGATTTTTTTTTTTAATTGTGAGCCCTCCAGGGACAGAAAAATACCTACTGTAGATGAATGTACACCACTTCAATATCCTTCCAGCTCGTAGATTTCTTATACATTCAAGTTTAGTAGGTGTTTTTCTGTCCCTGGTGGGCTCACAATTTTTTTTTAATCATAGACTGAAGTGGAATTTGAACCTGAGTCCCTTCGTTCTCAGCCCACTGCACTAACCATTAGGATACTCCTCAGCTCTTCATGGCTATTAAAAAGTTCATTTAAAAAAGATGTTAGTATCATTACATAGAGTCCTGTATTCCTTGCTAGTTTCACAGTTTTGGGAGGGAGGAGGGACAGCAATCACTGGGAGATGTGGAGGGGCATAATTGAAAGGGACGCCCAAGTTTTTCTGAGGACGTCCTCGCAGGACGTCCCCGTGAAGGGGCGGGGAAACCCGTATTATCGAAACAAGATGGACGTCCATCTTTCATTTCGATAATACGGTCGGGGACACCCAAATCTGGAAATTTATGTCGACCTTAGAGATGGTCGTCCTTAGACTTGGTCGTCCCTGATTTTCGGCAATAATGGAAACTGAGGACACCCATCTCAGAAACGACCAAATCCAAGCCCTTTAGTCGTGGGAGGAGCCAGCATTCGTAGTGCACTGGTCCTCCTCACATGCCAGGACACCAACCGGGCACCCTAGGGGGTGCTGCAGTGGACTTCAGAAATTGCTCCCAGGTGCATAGCTCCCTTACCGTGTGTGCTGAGTCCCCCCAACACCCCCCCCCAAAAACCCACTATCCACAACTGTACACCACTACCATAGCCCTTATGGGTGAAGGGGGGCACCTAGATGTGGGTAGAGTGGGTTTGTGGTGGGTTTTGGAGGGCTCACATTTACCACCACAAGTGTAACAGGTAAGGGGGGGGCCTGGGTCTGCCTGTCTGAAGTGCACTGCACCCACTAAAACTGCTCCAGGGACCTGCGTACTGCTGTCATGGACCTGACATTTGAGGCTGGCATAGAGGCTGGCAAAAAATATAAAAAAACATTTTTGAGGGTGGGAGGGGGTTAGTGACCACTGGGGGATTAAGGGGAGGTGATCCCCAATTCCCTCCAGTGGTCATCTGGTCAGTTTGGGCACCTTTTTTTGGCTTGGTCGTAAGAAAAAAAGGACCAAGTAAAGTTGTCCAAGTGCTCTTCAGGGATGCCCTTTTTTTCGATTATGGCTCAAGGACGCCCATGTGTTAGGCACGCCCAAGACCCGCCTTCGCTATGCCTCTAACACGCCCCCTGGGAACTTTGGTCATCCCCGTGACAGAAAGCAGTTAGGGACGCCCAAAATCGACTTTCGATTATGCCGATTTGGGCGACCCTGGGAGAAGGACACCTATCTCCCGATTTGTATCTTTCGAAAATAAGCCTGTAAGGAAGGGTCATACCTTAGCCTGTAAGGAAGTGTCATACCTTAATCCCTCCAGTGGACAGCTTTCTATAACCTGGATATGCCAAGTACCGGGTCTAAATAGCAATGTTCATCTTTTTGGACATGGACGTCCCCTCCATTTCTGGAATCAGAGTTGGTCATTCATATTTTGTCCCTTCCCTGATCCCGCCCAAAATTCACCAGACCATGCTCCCTTGCCATAAGGATGTGCTGCAGTTTTAGATGTCCGTATCCTGGCTTTATAAAATTGGAGTTTGGATATTCATGCTAAATGGATGTCCACCTCTTCAATGTCGCCTTCGGCACCTAACCACTACACCTCTATTCAGAAAATCTTGACTGCCCCAACTTGACATTTTGTCCTTTAGATTGTAAGCTCCTTCGAGCAGGGACTGTCCTTCTTTGTTAAACTGTACAGCACTGCGTAACCCTAGTAGCACTCTAGAAATGTTAAGTAGTAGTAGTAGTAGTATCATGAATAGTGAGAGTACATGAGAAAGTATACATTTAGTAATAGCAGAGAATTTTTGGTAACATGATAATGATAGAACATGGAAGTATTTTAACAAGCAGACATATTAAGAGATATTTAAGAAATATATAAGAATTATAAAGAAAAAGTACATTTAGTAATAATAGAGGATCTTGAGTAACATGATAATGAAGAAACGTTAGTAGTTTGGCAAGCAAATTTTGTAGGGGCAATTCTGGATGTGTGTACAGAAATTCATATTTGTTGATCTTTGTTGTATGCCTTGTTGAAGAGATGGGTCTTCAGTAGACTTCGGAAGTTGGTTTGTTCATAGGTCGTTTTTAGGTTTCGCGGCAGCGCATTCCAGATTTGTGTGCTCAGGTAGGAAAAGGTTGACACATGCGTTAGTTTGTATTTAAGACCTTTAAAATATCGCACGATGTAGCTGGTTATCCATTAAGTGCCGATCACAAATCTTCAGCAGGAGATAATCGGCTATCTCCCTCTGGATATTTGAAGATAGCCGGTTAAGCACTATCTTGAGCAGGGACTGTCTCTTCTTCATGTTCAATTGTGAAGTGCTGCTTACGACTGGTAGCGCTATAGAAATGATTTGTAGTAGTAGTAGTAGTATTTAACCCACCAGAACCGAATATTAGGTGGTCAGAGTTTTAAATTTAGCCCTGTATTGCACTGGTAGCCAGTGAAGTTTTTGCAAAAATGGTGTGATGTGGTCACGTCGCTTGCAACCTTCTCTGAGTCTTGCTGCTGCATTCTGAATCAACTGGAGCTAGTGCAGGCCCTTTGTAGTCAGACCATTGTATAGTGCATTGCAGTAATCCAGTCTTGATGTTACCATGGCATGCACAACTGGGATAACATTTACCTTCTCGATGAAAGGAGAGAGGCAGCGTAGCTGTCGCAAATAGTAGAAGCAGCTCTTGAAGGTTGCTTGGATTTGGGGAATCAGAGTAAGTGTTGAATCAAGCTGTATTCCAAGGTTCCTGACTTGTGATTTCAGGGGGGGGGGGGGGGGGGGGGGGGTTGTATTTCCCAAAAGAGATTTTGGTGTCAGATATGTACCCACTTGTGTTAGGGACCCAGAGAAGCTTGGTTTTTACTTGGGTTCAGGCAAAGTTTGTTGTTTTTAGCCTATTCTTGAACTGATGTTAAACAGGTAATCAGTTTATTCAGGGCTGTGAGTAAATTAGGTTCAATTGTTCTGTCCCTGCCCCTATATTGCCCTCTTTTTGCTATGTTATCTCCCCTCCTCCCACTGTTACCTTATACTCTGTGTAATGTTATGTTACATTACACTGTTCCCCTTTTTCTACCCCAATGAGTTTATATATTGTAAAGTTGCTGCCAAACATTCTGGATTGTTGCCTATCTGATAGGTAGGATCTGAACCGAGCAAGTACTGTTCCATTGATACCTGTTTCTTCCAGTCATGCTAGCGTGATATCATGACCAACAGTGTCAAAAGCTGCTGAGAAATCTAGCAGTACTATCACTGAGGCAAATCCCCTGTCTCAGTTTCTGTGAAGATCATCTAGTAGGGATACAAGGACCATTTCTGTTCCATAACTGGGCCTGAATCCAGATTTTTTTTATTTTTGTTACATTTGTACCCCGCGCTTTCCCACTCATGGCAGGCTCAATGCGGCTTACATGGGGCAATGGAGGGTTAAGTGACTTGCCCAGAGTCACAAGGAGCTGCCTGTGCCTGAAGTGCGAATCAAACTCAGTTGCTCAGTTCCTCAGGACCAGAGTCCACCACCCTAACCACTAGGCCACTCCTCCACTGTTGCTACTATTTGAGATTCTACATGGAATGTTGCTATTCCACTAGCAACATTCCATGTAGAAGTCGGCCCTTGCAGGTCACCAATGTGGCCGCGCAGGCTTCTGCTTCTGTGAGTCTGACGTCCTGTACGTACGTGCAGGACGTCAGACTCACAGAAACAGAAGCCTGCGCAGCCTTCTACATGGAATGTTGCTAGTGGAATAGCAACATTCCATGTAGAATCTCTAATAGTAGCAACATTCCATGTAGAAGTCGGCCCTTGCAGATCACCAATGTGGCCGCGCAGGCTTCTACATGGAATGTTGCTAGTGGAATAGCAACATTCCATGTAGAATCTCCAATAGTAGCAACATTCCATGTAGAATCTCCAATAGTATCTATTTTAGTTACATTTGTACCCTGCGCTTTCCCACTCATGGCAGGCTCAATGCGGCTTTCATGGGGCAATGGAGGGTTAAGTGACTTGCCCAGAGTCACAAGGAGCTGCCTGTGCCTGAAGTGGGAATCCAACTCAGTTCCCCAGTTCCCCAGGACCAAAGTCCACCACCCTAACTACTAGGCCACTCCTGCACTCCCATGGATCATCTACCAGTTTCTCTCTTTATTTAAAGGGCCCCTAAATTTAGTAAAGTTTTGCATTTATTTTGCAGTAAGGGGGCAATTCTATAAAGTATGTGTGAACATTTAGGTGCTGATTACTCACATAAATGGTTAAAATAATGGCATACACGGATTGGATTGGATTTATTAATTTTATGCACCACTTTGTACAATGTGTTAAAGTGGTTTCCAAAAACTAACAATTAATAACAAATGCAGTCTAACATAACCTAACACTAAAAAAAAAATACATGATCAAATCAATACAAATTCTTTTTTATTTATTTATTTATAAGTTTACAATATATTACAAGACAATGATAACACATCGAAATGTATAGATTTGAAATGTGATTACACATATTTATATAAGAAAAACAATCCTAATTATTTGTCCACAACAGATGGGTCCAAGATGAGGAAATCTAATTTTAAAGGCAAGAAATAATTCTATAAAAAATAAACTGGAAGAACGTCAAGACTCTGCAGCCTAGACAGTACACCTAAATTGGGGAGGTCATCACCGGAGTATCACATATACCTTCCTTAGCAATGATAAAGTCTCTTAATTTCATAGGACAGAACAAAAGATAATTAACCTCATTTAAGAATATCAAACATCTACATGGGTGTCTAAGCACAAAAGTTCCACCCAGTGAGAGGACTCTTGGCTTAAGTGCCAATATCTCCCTTCTCCTGGACTGGGTTTCTTTAGCAAAATCCGGGAAAATACGAACTTTCTCGCCCATAAAATTAATATTCATTTTTCTGAAATAAGACCGCAAGATAAAACTTTTATCCGAGTCCAAAGCAAATGTCACAAGCAATGTAGCTCGATCTGAAATTTCAGACCGCTCTAGAAAAATCAGTCAGATTATCTTGAGGAGTTTCTGGTTCAATAGTAGTAACTGGAGATTTTTTAATATACTGCGTTTTAGTCACCATAGGGTGGCTTTCAACAGGAATATCCAGAACTTCCAAAAAATATTTTTTCAAAAGTTCAGTTGATGTAATAAATGCAGAAGTAGGAAAGTTAAGTATTCGAGGAGTGGCCTAGTGGTTAGGGTGGTGGACTTTGGTCCTGAGGAACTGAGTTTGGTGACTCTGGGCAAGTCACTTAACCCTCCATTGCCTGCCGCATTGAGCCTGCTATGAGTGGGAAAGCGCGGGGTACAAATGTAACACAAATAAAATATTTCTTCTATTCTGGTTTTCTATATACTCCAATTTCCTAGCTTGGATTTTGTTCTCTTTTATGGTAGCCACCACTGTTGTTTGAATAGACTGTAATCTAGAATCAACATTTAAGAATTTTTCTTGATGAATATCCAGTCTAGTGGTGTGCTGCTCAGATTTTTCCTTCAATTGTCTTATTTCAGTCTGAGTAGCATTAAGCATACGCTGAAGGGATATATTCAGCCCCTGTATGGCCTCCCAAATCACATCCATAGTGATAACTGCAGGTTTTTCGACACCACCTCATCCTAACCCAGAAAACAGCGTTTCATGGGTTAAGGCTAGGGGCAAATATCCCCTTGAAGCTGTATTTGTACCTGGAGTAGAGGCCTGGACCGGACCTCCTACCGCCGATGTTAGGTCGACCTCATCGGACGCCTGTTCCAGCAGCGCTACCTCCCGTCCGCCTCTGCTTCCAGGTTGTGGCGGGGTCAATCCTGCAAAATCAATACAAATTCTAAATTGAAACATTGCTGAAACAACCATGTGTTTAAGAGCTTACAAAAACTAAAATACGAAAGAAAGTTATACAGTTCATATGGAAAGGAGTTCCAAAGTGAGAGACCTACATATGAATGTGCTCTTTTCCGTGTCATTGAAAGTGTAATCACCGTGGGCCCCGATAACTGAAGACAGTCTTTTTGAGAAGAACACAGTGTCCTCTGAGATATGTACTTCGTCAACCTTTTGGAAAGGTAAACAGGGAGACCCAATGAAGAGCGACCAAAATGATAGAGGAGATGGAACTGACCCCATATGAGGAAAGGCTAAAGAGGTTAGGGCTCTTCAGCTTGGAAAAGAGATGGCTGAGGGGGGATATGATTGAGGTCTATAAAATCCTGAGTGGTGTAGAGCAGGTGGAGGTGAATCGATTTTTCACTCATTCAAAAAGTACAAAGACCAGAGTACAAAGTACAAAGACTCAATGAAATTGCATGTGGATACTTCTAAAACACATAGGAGGAAATTTTTTTCACTCAAAGAATAGTTAAGCTCTGGAACTCATTGCTGGAGAATGTGGTAACTGCAGTTAGCATATCTGGGTTTAAAAAAGGTTTGGACAAGTTCCAGGAGGAAAAGCCCATAGAGATGGGCATGGGGGAAGCCACTGCTTGCCCTGGGATTGGTAGCATTGAATGTTGCTACTAATTGGGTTTCTGTCAGGTACTTATGACCTGGATTGGCCACTGTTGGAAGCTGGGTACTGGGCTAGATGGACCCTTGGTCTGACCCAGTATGGTTATTCTTATGTTCTTATGACCATACCTCTTACTTCCTGTTATTAACCTAACCGCAGTATTGTGTACTAACTGTACTCTGTGCAGACTTCCTGCCATGTCTTGCCTATGCAGAAACAGGAAGTAACTTCACAGGAGGTGGGATGTGGCAAGCAGAAGAACCCATGGCTGATAGAGCAGAATTAATGCAAAAACTTGGCACAGAAGCAGAAGACAGAGCTAGCCTTCTACCTGCCCTGGAAGCCTCCTTTCACACCTGGGAAAGCAGCAGGGGGCCCAGGACAGGACAGAAGCAAAAACAGTATGGTTGCGGGGGGGAGGGGCACAGCAGCAGAGGCGGCAGGGGGCCATTAAGAATGATTGCCCTGGGCCCAGCTTTGTCTCTCAGAGACCCTAATTTAAGGCCCCTTACTTTATGTGCCTAAAAAGACATTTAGGCACTTAAATATAGATGACTAAATAGCTGACCTAAATTTAGAACCCTAACATTAGGCACCTAATGTTAGGAATTTTTGATTCCTAAGTCCTGCTGAAATTTCGTTCCTAACTTAGGTGCCTCAGACCAGGTGGGAGGGGGCCAGAGCCTGAGGTTGGGGGCACATTTTGAGTGCCGCCCCACCGCCATCGCCCCTCACCACCACTCCTTGCTTAGCTTCGCCTCACCTGCCCCCCCCCCCCCCCTCACTGCAACCGCCTCGCTCCTTCTCATCCCCCTTGCCTCCTCGCAAATACCTTCGCTGGCTGGGGTCCCCATCCCCCGCCAGCTGAAGCCTTCCTTCAGTGCCGTCTCCGGCGCAGCCGCGTTCCTGCCCTGCTCTCCTTGCTCCTCCTGTCCTGTGCACGCTGATGCTCCTTCTCAGTTTCACGCAAAGGAGCGTCAGTGTGCACAGGACAGGAGGCGCAAGAAGAGCAGGGCAGGAACGCAGCTGCGCCAGAGACGGCGCTGAAGAAGGCTTCAGCTGGCAGGGGTTGGGGACCCCTGCCAGCCAAACCAGGGGACCAGACATAATTTGCAGGGGCCCAGCCCCCCCCCCCCCATAGCTACACTGCTGCCTCAGACTGAGGCATCTAGATCAAGCCCTTATGTTTCTTTGAAAATCAGCCTCTAAAAGCATTTTCCAATAGACACAAATTCGAAGGAAGCTCTTTGATAAATTAGGGCCCATATATCTCCACTCAACAAGAAGGGACTCCAAAGGAAATGCATCTTTGTCATCTTCAGCAAGGCACTTAACCCTCCTTTGCCTCAGGTGTAAACTTAGGGACCCTTTAACTAAGCTGTGTTAGGTGCTTACATGCGTCTATTGCAGCTTGAAATGGCTCGTAAAGCAATACACATTGGTGCCCAGATTTGCTATCAACTCTGACACTCCCTTATGTTCCCTCCCATTTCTTACTCTCTCTCAATAGTCACAGATTAATTCTAGAAAGAAAGCACCATGAGCCTTCAGATCCGGAGCAAGTCCTTTTTTTCTGCTCTGTGGAGAACGGATTGGTAGAAGTTTGACTCTCCATCATTACTTGAAGCCCTAGGTAGGGTTATCTCATTTTGGAACTTTTAGGTTTTACGACCCCTGATGCAGGCATTGCGTGCCAAAACACGACCCATGTCGGGTCAGTGATGTATAGCATCAACTTATACTACTGATTAAAGGACTTGTTCCAGATCTGAAGGCTCGTGGTGCTTTCTTTCTTGTACAGATTGATTCTCCCAGGTCCTGCATGTGCTTGGTGGGACTCAACAAGAAATAACACTTTTTTTTCCCTGACCCCCTAGCCTTTGGAACAATTTACCCCTGGACTTAAGGACAAAATTGTCTTAAAAAAACACTTCAGGTCTAAACTGTAAACTCACCTGTTTTGTCTGGCATTTGGCAAGTCTGGAGTGCTATTTGGCAAGGGCAGAGAAGGACGACGAAAATGATAAAAGGGATGGAACGACTTCCCTATGAGGAAAGGCTGAGAAGGTTAGGGCTCTTCAGCTTGGAGAAAAGGCGGCTGAGGAGTGATATGATAGAAGTCTACAAGATAATGAGCGGAGTAGAGCAGACAGTTGTGAAGCGTTTGTTTACACTTTCAAACAACAACAGAACCAGGGGACACAAGATGAAGCTAGAATATGGTAGATTTAAAACAAATAGGAGGAAGTTTTTCTTTATTCAGCATGTGGTTGGACTCTGGAACTCGTTGCAGGAGAATGTGGTGGCAGCGGCTGGCCTTACAGAGTTTAAGGGGGGATTGGACAGATTCCTGAAGGAAAAGTACATTGAACATTATTAATATTTTTTTTTTTTGGGGGGGGGGGGGTGTTGCCAAGTTCTTGAAGCCTGGATTGGCCGCTGTCAGAGACAGGATGCTGGGCTTGATGGACCCTTGGTCTTTTCCCAGTATAGAGGTGCTTATGTGCTAATAGCATCAATGCTACCGTATGCCTGTTCACTGTTATAAATGTCCACCCACCTTGGAATAGAAACATAGAAACATGATGGCAGATAAAGGCCATATGACCTATCCAGTCTGCCCATCCTCTGTAACCCCTAATTCTTCCTGTTCCTAAGCGATCCCACATGCTTATCCCATGCCTTTTTACATTCTGGAACTGTCCTAGACTCCACCACCTCCACCGGGAGGCCATTCCACGCCTCTACCACCCTTTCTGTGAAATAATACTTCCTTAGGTTACTCCTAAGCCTATTCCCTCTTAACTTTGTCATATGCCCCCTCATTCCAGAGCTCTCCTTCATTTGAAAAAGGCTCTCTTCCTGTACATAAATGCCCTTGAGATATTTAAACGTTTCTATCATGTCTCTTCCAGCGTACACATGTTGAGGTTCATAAGCCTGTCCCTATCATTTTTGCGTTCAAGACCGCTTACTAATTTCGTAGCCGCCCTCTGGACCGACTCCATCCTGTTTATATCTTTCTGTAGGTGCGGTCTCCAGAACTTCACGCAGTACTCCAAATGAGGCCTCACCAGAGACTTATACAACAGCACTATCACCTCCTTTTTCCTGCTGGTCATGCCTCTCTTTATGCACCCAAGCATCCTTCTGGCTTTGGCCGTCGCTTTTTCTACCTGTTTGGAAGCTTTAAGTTTGTCAGACACAATCACCCCCAAGTCCCGTTCTTCCTTCGTACACTGAAGCACTTCAGCCCCTATACTGTACCGTTCCCTCGGATTTTTGCGATCCAAGTGCATGACCCTGCATTTTTAGGGATTAAGCCTTAGTTGCCAAATATCAGTCCATTCCTCTAGCTTCGCTAGGTCCTTTTCTATTTTTAGGTAATGGAGTTCTATTTCTATTTCTCACTTTTCATCTTAGATATAAATCACCTAGATTTGGTAATTATCAAGACTGGCGATATAGCAGATATTTCAATAAACATAAACATACCACAGAATGGGATCTTGCCGGGTATTTGTGACCTGGATTGGCCACTGTTGGAAACAGGATGCTAGGCTCGATGGACTTTTGGTCTGTCCCAGTATAGCAACACTTACATACTTGGGATTCTGAATGGAATCTTGCTATTCTTTGGGGTTCTACATGGAATGTTGCTACACTTTGAAATTCTGCATGGAATCTTGTTATTCTTTAGAATTCTAGAATCTTGCTACTCTTTGGGGTTCTACATAGAATGTTGCTACTATTTAGGTTTTTGCCAGGTATTTGTGACCTGGATTGGCCACTGTTGGAAACAGGATGCTGGGCTCGATGGACTTTTGGTCTTTCCCAGTATGGCAATACTTATGTACTTGGGATTCTGAATGGAATCTTGCTACTCTTTGGGGTTCTACATGGAATGCTGCTACACTTTGAAATTCTGCATGGAATCTTGTTATTCTTTAGAATTCTAGAATCTTGGTACTCTTTGGGGTTCTACATAGAATGTTGCTACTATTTAGGTTTTTGCCAGGTATTTGTGACCTGGATTGGCCACTGTTGGAAACAGGATGCTGGGCTCGATGGACTTTTGGTCTTTCCCAGTATGGCAGTACTTATGTACTTATGTGCTCAAGTATTCTGTGGTAAATGCCAGTTTAGCATATGCTAATCCACACGCTAAAAAAGTTTTATATTTTTTTCTGGGAGGGGGGTGTTCCTGCGCTAATCTGTTACCTCACCTACATTATACCGCATGCTAACCAGGATTACCTTGTGAGCCCTTATCACCCGCAGTAATTTTTATTCATGGCTGCATGCCATTACTACAAAAAATAGAAAATCAGCCATTTTGTGGATGTGGCAAAAATGGCCTTAGCTTGTGGGAAAATCCTGCGCAAGACCTATTTTTTTACCGCACCTTAGTAAAAGGGGCCTCTTAGACTGTGAGCCCTCTGGGGACAGATAAATCCCTCCCCGTTTCCTTCCCTTTTAATACTGTCTAAGCCAAAGCTTCCCAGACTGTACGTCATGACCCCAAATGGGGTTATGAAATTTATATTTGGCATCGTGACCGGGGCGGGTCCTCCATAGAAACATTAATGTGCATGCCTCTGGAGGTTGCCCGCTTTCTGTGTCCACAATAATGGGGTCGTGGCCACAAAATATTTGATAATTGTTGGTCCAAACAGATCTCATTTTTCCTAGACAATATCAAGTGTTTTCAGGGTGATGTGGAGGGGCATAATCGAACGGAAATGCCTATCTCCATGGGCGTTTATCTCCGAGAACGGGTCCGTGAAGGGGCGGGCCGAACCGTATTTTCGAAAAAATGGACGTTTTTGAGCTGGGCGTTTGTTTTTTTAGCGATAATGGAAACTAAAAACGCCCAGCTCAAGAACGTCCTAATCCGAGCCATTTGGTCATGGGAGGGGCCACAATTCGTAGTACACTCACCCCCCTGATATGCCAGGACACCAACTGGGCACCCTACGTCAGTGCGGTGGACTTCAGAAAAAGCTCTCACATGCATAGCTCCCTTACCAAGGGTGCTGAACACCCAACCCCCTCCCCCCAAATCCCACAAAAGTACAACACTACCATAGCTCTTAGGGGTGAAGGGGGCACCTACATGTGGGTACAGTGGGTTTTGGAGGCCTCCCATTTACCAGCACAAGTGTTACAGGTAGGGGGGGGATGTGCCTGGGGCCACCTGGCTGAAGTGCACTGCAGTACCCACTAAAAGTGCTCCAGGGACCTGCATACACGCAGGCCTCTAGGACTTGTTGCTGCTGTATAACATTGGCACACCAGTTGACACCTGAAGACTAATCTCTCTGAAAACGTCCTTTATTGGAAAAACCGCCTTTACTCACAGTTAACTGCAGATCAGAGGTTGTGCCCCACTGGCAACGAGTCTCCCTGGTACTGAGATGAGTAGTAGTTCAGAGCTGGCAGAATGCTGTACAATGCCCTCTTTCAGCCACATTCAAGGGAAGAACTAAGTTCTGTAACGTGGCTAACACAGGAAAGGGAACTAAAACTGGCTTACAAAAATGGCCACTACCGCATGGACTACAACAGGAAATCCAACAGGGCACACTCTGACCCAGTAGGCAAGGGGAAAAGCACCATGGGAGAAGAGCCTACCAACTACCAACATCGTGAGACTGTAACGCAAGCTAATGAAATCACGGAGCCCAATACCCTACACCCACCACAATGCAATGCTGATGTGACCCTGTACTGCACCCGAGAGCCACATCTAACCCAGGGAAAGGCTGTGACAGGATCGAACACATTCTGCTGTCATGGAGGTGGGTACGGCATTTGAGGCTGGCATACAGGCTGGGAAAAAAGTTTTTTTAATGGGTTTTTTTTGGTGGGAGGGGGTTAGTGACCATTGGGGGAGTCCAGGGAGGTCATCCCCGATTCCCTCCAGTGGTCATCTGGGCAGTTGGGGCACTTTTTTGGGACTTGTTTGTGAAAAAAAAGGGTCCAAAAAAAGTGACCCAAAATCACGGTAAAAACGCCTTTTTTTTCGATTATCAGCTAAAGACGCCCATCTCTCCTTGGCTGATAACCACGCCCCAGTTCCGCCTCCACCACGCCTCCGACACGCCTCCAACACGCCCCCATCAACTTTATTCGTTTCCGCGATGGAGTGCAGTTGGAAACGCCCAAAATCGACTTTCGATTATACCGATTTGGGCTCCTTTGCGAGACAAACGTCTATCTCCTGATTTAGGTCGCACTATAGGCGTTTTTCTCTGTCGAAAATAAGCTGGACAGTCATCCAGCATGGCAATCATTCCTAGAACATAAGAGTAGCCATACTGGGTCAGACCAATGGTCCATCTAGCCCAGTATCCTGTTTTCCAAACAGTGGCCAAGCCAGGTCACAAGTACCTGGCAGAAACCCAAATCGTGGCAACACTCCATACTACAAATCCCAGGGCAAGCAGTTGCTTCCCATGTCTGTCTCAATAGCAGACTGTGGACTTTTCCTCCAGGAATTTGTCCAAACCGTTTTTAAACCCAGATACACTAACAGCTCTTAACACATCCTCTGGCAAACAGTTCCAGAGCTTAAATATTTGTTGCGTGAAAGAAATATTTCCTCCTCATTGTTTCAAAAGTATTTCCATGTAACTTCCTCGAGTGTCCCCTAGTCCCCTACGTTTGGAACAAGTCAAAAATCAGTTTACTTCTACACGCTGTTTCCTGGCTGGGTTAGAGGGTTTCCCTCTTCTTCCAAATTGATTTAGGATTCCAGGAACATTCTGACTTTAATGCTTTGACTGGTTGTATTTTACCTCCAGTCTGCTCTCTAATGGCTCACCAGCTCTCATACTTCAAAGACTGTAGAGAATAGACTTGTCCACCCTAATCCTGAGCCCTCAATGCCTCCTGATCTTTCACTCTGTTAGCTATAAAACAGTAGCCGAAGCCATATGCAGGGCCGTATTTTTTGGATCTACTTTGCCTAGTCCAACTGACTTAATAGCCTGAGGGAGTTCTGGAGATTTTGCATCAAATTATTACGTTTTAGAATAATACTCCATTTTATGCCAAATGCTTGAATGCTGATCCAGGAAATGCTTCAAGTATTAAGAGGCCTTCCTGTATGCAGAGTCAGCACTTATGAATCTTCTGGTGAAATTCCAGCACTCGGATTGAGTTTCTGTGTTTTTTAGAATGGAAAGTGTGGAGGGAGATTCACTGCAGCCAGCTGGTCACATTTTAACAGAATTGTGACTAGATACTAGAGCTCTACTGAGCAGGTATATTTTACAATTTGGCCGAATATAAATAATGAAAAATATTATTTGCCGAACATGAATATCGCGTAACAAAATCATTCGCAGCGGGGCCTCAGTCTACATGACAGACCTTGTAGACTTACCAACCGGGAACACAAAAAGGTCAGCACGCACATACCTGAATCTCCACTACCCTAGCTGCAAAGGTCTAAAATATAAATCAACATATGCATCCAGCTTCTCCTACATAAGCACGCAACTCTGGAATGCACTACCAAACGTCCTGAAAACAACGCACGAACTAGCAAACTTCCAGAAATCACTAAAAACCAATCTGTTCAAAAAGGCATACCACAATGATCCATCCTAAACACCAGACAACGAAACTTATACCAGAACTGGTCAAAACTGAACTCTTTATACTTGACTGCTTAATTAACTCTGTCACTTACGAACTTTAACGCAATATCACTCTGTATTTCTCATTCCGGAAATGGCGATCGCCATTACAGCACTATGTAAGCCACATTGAGCCTGCAAAAGGTGGGAAAATGTGGGATACAAATGCAACAAATAATTAAGAAAAGAAACAACATGAAATCAGAAATCAACCCCTCGATATTCAGCGCTATGTAACAAACCAGGAACGACTCCCAGCCAGTAATCAACCCCTCAATATTCAGCGCTATGTAACAGACCAGGAACGACTCCCAGCCAGTTAAATAGCACATAACCGACTATCTGCTAATATTCGGCAGGAGATAGCCAGTTATCTCCCGTTGAATATTTGCGATCAGTGCTTAGCAGATAGCCAGTTATATTGCATGATATAACCAGCTGTCCGTGAATATTCGGTGCATTGCTGGCTAAATTTGGCAGCCAAATCGGGTCGCCCAAATAGCAGGCCTGTCTTTGGCCACTTTAAAAAGGAGGGTGAATAAAACAGGGGACGAAGTGATGTCAACACGTTGAAGCCAATTAAGTTAATCTCTGTTTCTCCTCCCCCGCGCAGCCGTCATGCACGTACACTCAAAACAAAGCAAACAAACCTACGACAAGCTTTCAAATAAATTAAAAAGCTCTTCAATAAGTTTAAAAAAAAATACATATGTTTTGTCCTCCATCTTTTAAGGCACTGCCTATGCAGCTTTAGACTTGTTACAGATGGACCACACATAGGCAGTTGCTTATTACTAAAACTGCGGCAAGCTCCGCCTACTGGCTTCAGCTCATACAATGGACTAGATAGGCTCACTTCATCTCCTGTTTTATCCAACCTCCTTGGGTTTAAACTTAACTGGCCAGCGCTGAATATTGACTTGGCTGGTTAAGTTTTAATTGGCCAAAAATAAACCGGATATTATCATTTATCATCATTTATTCATTTTATATACCGTTTCTTATTGCTATTGCAAAGCAGAACAGTTTACATTAAAAAAGAAATACTTCTCATACAAACGAACAAGTAAGAACTCCAATCATTGATAGAAAAGCAGAACAACCCAAAAAGACAAAGAAATACATTTCTAATAGTAACATAGTAGATGACGGCAGAAAAAGACCTGCATGGTCCATCCAGTCTGCCCAACAAGATAAACTCATATGTGTATACCTTACATTGAATTGTACCTGTCTTTTTCAGGGCACAGACCGTATAAGTCGGCCCAGCACTATCCCCGCCTCCCAACCACCAGCCCCGCCTCCCACCACCGGTTCTTGCACAGACCGTAAAAGTCTGCCCAGCACTATCCCCGCCTCCCAACCACCAGCCCCGCCTCCCACCACCGGTTCTGGCACAGACCATATAAGTCTGCCCAGCACTATCCCCGCCTCCCACCACCGGTTCTGGCACAGACCGTATAAGTCTGCCCAGCACTATCCCCACCTCCCAACCACCAGTCCTACCTCCCATCACCGGCTCTGTCACAGACCGCATAAGTCTGCCCTCCACTGTCCTCGTCTCCCAACCACCAACCCCTCTTCCCCCCCACCTGCTCCGCCACCCAATTTCGGCTAAGCTTCTGAGGATCTATTCCTTCTGCACAGGATTCCTTTATGCATATCCCACGCATGTTTGAATAAAATCTACTACTCAAAAAAAAAAAACCCACAATTACCTACAATAAATATAATTTAACCAAAGCTTCTACACCTTCCCTGCTATCATAAATTCTGTTCAATACAGTTTGTAAAAAGAACAGTTTTAAAAGTTTTCGAAAACGAATGTAGGAATCCTCTAATCTAATCTCTTTTGGAAGTCCGTTCCAGAGAGAGGGAGACAGAAAAAAGAACGCCGATGCACGCGTAAATTCCCATCGAGCCATAGCAGGCGGAGGAATGACTAACCTATTATCTGTTAGCGATCTAAGAGTCCGCATAGGAGAATAGGGAATAGTCAGATTAGATAGGTAACTAGGAGTAAGTAAGTGAAAAGCCTTATGTGTCAAAGTGAGTACTTTAAATTTGACTCTTGCTTCAATCGGAAGCCAATGAAGTTGGCATAATAAAGGTGTTATTCTATCATCCCTCCGAGCCGTACAAATCATGCGAGCCGCTGTATTTTGTATTCTTTGTATGCTTTTTAGATTCACTTTATTAAATGCTGGTCACTGGAAATGACCCAGACTTGAATATCCAGCCTCACCACCGACCACGGGAGTTAGCCGGGCTCCCTCCCACAGTCTGAATATCAGCAGCCCCCAAGTGTTTGTTTCAGTAGGATTTAGCACAGTAGAGCCCCAGATTATTCGTATTCTGATTTAAAACGGGGCTGAATCAAATCGAATACAAAAATTCAGTAGAGCACTACTAGGTACTCCGGAAAGCCTTTTTCCAGGGGCTAGATGGAAGGCTCTTCTCTGAGTCTCACAGGAGCCAGCCAATAGCTTTGTTGCAGGTAGGCAAGCAAAACAGAAGCTTAGCACTGAGCTGTTACTCTAAGATCAGAGCTGTGGCTTGATTTGGTTTCCGGGAGGAGATCTTTGGCCATTCCTGGTCTTCGTAACTGTTTCTTCCACTTGAAATAAAGCACTACAGGGGTATCAGAATACAAACGGGGAAAGGTGTCAAGACTCTAGCATAGTAACATAGTAGATGACGGCAGAAAAAGACCTGCATGGTGTTGGAATGTAATTGTATTTTACATGCATTGCCTGTCACCTATTATTTCTCTGTGATTACTCTGTGACCTCTGATGTGAATTACTTAGAGAGGTCACACAGCTATGTAACTTCCTGTTGGGGGTTAGACACAGTAGATGCAGCACATGCAGCACATGGAGCACATGGAGCTCATGATCTCTCCTAACCTGAGAGGATCTATGGTGGTGTGAGCATCCATTACCATCTAAGCACATGGAAAGAGCTGATAATACAAATGTATAGTAATATGTATATATAAGCCTGTCTGATTATAATCAAACTACAAACTGTGAGTAAACAGATGTTTTGTTATTTCAACTTTAAAGTGACTCAGCAGTGAATTATTCAGGGGTGTATGAGAGAGAGATGAAGAAAGAAATTAACATTTCTAAAGCTGAAGCTGTGTGTACTAAAATCTGCTAATTATTTACTACAAATAATCCAACAAAAGGGTTATGGGCCCAGGGCCAGGAATTGAAAAAGAAGAGAAATATTACCAGGCAGAAAAAAAGGCCACATTTTTCTCTTAAGTTTTAAAGGAAAGATTCAGTCTGTCTCTCTCTCCCCCCACACAGCAGACAGAAGGCTAAGAAAATGGCTGAGGGAGGAAATTCACCATTTTTCTATTCTCTCAAGGTGCCAAAATTAACTGAGTTTAATTATCGGCAGTGGGAACTAAGATTCATATGTCTCCTTCGAGCAAAAAGATTAGATATATGCTTAGACCAAGACAGAACAGCTGAAAATATGGCTGAATGGGACAATGCAAACTATTATGTGAAGTGCATGCTTTTGGAAGCTCTCTCAGAGAAACAAGCCATATTAGTGGAGGGAAAAGATACACCAAAGGACATTTTATATAAACTGAGAACTATGTATGCAACTACATATGCAAAGCAGCAACCAATTTGGTTGGCAGAGTTGAATGAAACCAAATTAAGGGATAAAAGTAAATGTAATGATCACATTATGTATCTTATGTCTTCATTTCAAAAGCTAGAACTTTCTGGAATTCCCATGTGTGATGCATTGAAAAGAGCATTTCTTTTTACCTCACTATCAAAGAAGTTTGATGTTTTTAGGTCTGTAAATGAGGCCATTGAAGGGCAATCTTTTGAACAGGCAACATCAAAACTAAGGCAGGAATGCATAATAAATGATTCTGAGGAGATGTGTTCTCAAAGTCAGTCAGAGAGAAATGAAACAAATTTCTTGGCAAAGAACAGAGGAAGGCGGAGCTATGGGAAAACTCCACCCAAGGGCAAGCTGATTTGCTACTCATGTGGAAAGGAGGGACATGTATCTAAATGGTGTAAGGAAACACAAAACACTCCCTCTAGCTCACCTAAGCCAATGGAACTAAAGAATTTTCAAACCAGGAAATGTATGAAGGACAAAGATAAACACAAGGGCTTTCTAATGGCAGAAAAATCTTTGACTATGGTAAATAATAATTCAAATGAAAGTACTTGGATTTTGGATTCAGGGAGCACATGCCATTTAACCAATTGTAAAGATTTCTTTCAGGAAATGTGTCCAGAGGAAGGTATTCTTAAAACTGCAAACGCAGGGACTGCTAAGATCCAAGCAAAAGGTATTGGATTCTTAAAATGCAAAGTGTCTAATGAAGTTAAAGAAATTCCTGTAAGTGATGTCTTGTATATTCCCCAAGCAGTTTGCAATATGCTTAGTGTATCTACATTAGATAAGAAGGGATTTGCGATTCATTTTGAAAACAGTAAGTGCACAATCTCTAAAAATGATGAAGTGTATGCTGAAGCTTTTATGCATAATGATATTTATAAACTGAGCATTTCAGGTGAAGCCTCACATATGGCGCAAGTAAGGAAGAATGATGGTAAATGTAGTCCGGAAATCTGGCACCGCCGCCTGGGACATCGTGATTCTAAGGTGATCCAGGATCTTTACAGTAAGCAACTGGCCACCGGCATTCAGATAAGTGCAGATGCTGGTAAAATGGAGAAATGCATAGACTGTGTTACTCAAAAGGGTGTGAGACCCTCATTTCCTGCATACACAGGAAATAGGAGTAATAAAGTGCTGGACTTAATACACAGTGACTTATGTGGACCGTTTAATATCCCATCATTGGGAAATAACAGATTTATGCTAATATTCTTGGATGATTTCTCTAGATATTGTGTGGCCTATTTGCTGAAAGAAAAAAGTCAAGTCACAGACATGCTGAAGAAATACGTAGCCATGGTGAGCAATAAATTTGAAAGAAAACCAAAGGTTCTTCAGACCGACAATGGTGGTGAGTTCACTTCACAAAGCATGCGCACATTTCTAGAACAAGAAGGCATTCAGCATATCACAACAGTAGCTTATACACCAGAGCAAAATTCTGTTGCAGAGAGAAAATTTAGGTCACTTGTGGAAATGACCAGATGTATGCTGTCAGATAGCAATCTCCCTAAAAGACTATGGGGGGAAGCCATTCTCACAGCAGTGTACCTACAAAACAGAATGCCAACTAAAGGCGCTGAGCGCACACCACATGAGACATGGCATGGTAGGAAGCCAAACCTGTCACACATAAGAACATTTGGAAGTACAGCATATGCTCATGTACCAAAGCAAAGAAGGCATAAGCTGGATTCCACAACAGAAAGGGGCATTTTAGTTGGCTATGCTCCAGGACACAAAGGATATAGAATTTTGAATCTGAAAACTGGCATTGTTGGCATAAGACATGTTACATATTTTGATGAAAACAAAAGGGTTGATAAAGGCTGGATTATCCCAGATGAGCCTTATCATCCAGAATATGAAACTAGAACCATAATAGACATGCCAGTGTATATAAATGCCATACCAAGGCAGATGTCTGAAAGCAACTCATCTGTATCTAACGAGGAACAGGCAGAGGAAGCAGACACAGAAAGGATCATTGAAGAAGACAGTACAGTTGGAGAAGGGGAATCAATTGGAGAAGGACTCTCAGATTTAGAGGATGCGGAAAGGTCAGACCAACCTGTTGTCAGACGCTCATCCAGGGAAAACAAAGGTGTTCCACCCCTAAGACTGTCTTACCTAACAAAGTCAGCAGAAGCTCAAGAGCCCTTAACATGGGATGAGATTGAGAAAATGCCAGCAGAAGAAGCTGCTGAATGGCATAAAGCTGCACAAGAAGAAATTGATGCATTGGATAAAAATAATACTTGGATTCTTACAAAATTACCTCCTGGCAAGAAAGCTATAGGATGCAAATGGGTATTCAAGTTAAAAAGGAATGCACAAGGAAAAGTGGAAAGGTATAAAGCCAGATTAGTGGCAAAGGGATATCTTCAAAAATATGGAGAAGATTTTGATGAAGTGTTTGCACCTGTAGTGAAACACACGACAATCAGAACACTTCTGAGCATTGCAGTCTCAAAAGGCATGCAAGTCAACCACATTGATGTGAAAACAGCGTTTCTTCACGGAGATATAACTGAAGACTTGTACATGGAACAGCCAACAGGTTTCATAAATACAAAACAAAGACAGCTAGTGTGTAAATTAAACAAAGGTCTTTATGGATTAAAGCAAAGTGCAAAATGTTGGAATGAAAAATTGCATGAAATATTGACAAATTTAGGATTTAAGCAAGGTGAAGCAGATAAATGCTTGTACACTAGGTGCACAAATGGACAATATGCATACATTTTAGCTTTTGTTGATGATCTGCTCATTGCAAGCAAAAGTGAGCAAGAGTACAAGGACATTGTAAAATATTTAAACCACAATGTTGAGATAAAAGAACTTGGTAATGTGTCATACTATCTTGGTATAGAAATTGAGAAACAAAATGATGGTTCTTATCTTCTAAGCCAGAAGCAGAAAATAAATGAGCTTATTGAAAGTTTAGGTATGCAAGATGCCCAAGTTGTAAGCACTCCCATGATCACTGATTTTCTGAAGGATGAAACAGTAAGAGAACCTTTACCAGATAACATCCAATATAGATCAGCCATAGGTAAGCTTTTATATCTAGCTACCACATACAGGGCTGATATAGCAAATGCAGTAGGAATTTTGAGCAGAAGGGTCAGCTCACCTACCAAATCAGATTGGACTGCAGTTAAAAGGATGGTAAGGTATTTAAAGGGTACCATTGATTGTAAATTAAAGATTTCAGCCAATAGTAATCCAAAACTAATATGTTACTGTGATTCAGATTGGGCAGGGGATCATTCTGATTATAAATCCACAAGTGGATATGTGTTTATGTATGGAAATGTACACATTTCATGGGCCAGTCATAAACAAAGTATTGTGAGTTTGTCTTCTACAGAAGCTGAATATGTGGCAGTATCGGAAGCGTGCAGAGAACTGATGTGGATTGAAAAACTTTTGCTGGATTTCGGAATAGCTGAAAAGAGACCAATCCAGTTAATGGAAGATAATCAGAGCTGCATCCGACTGTCACAGAATGACAAGGTTCAGTCACGCACCAAGCACATCGCAACGAAATACCACAACGTGCGAGAGTTGGCGAAAGAAGGGGTCATCAGTCTACACTATTGTCACACCAGTGAGATGACAGCTGACATCATGACCAAACCGTTACCCAGAGAACATTTTGTGAATCTGCGTATAAAGCTTGGACTTTGTATGAATAAATAATTGCATGACAGTTATGCATGAGAAGGGGTTTGTTGGAATGTAATTGTATTTTACATGCATTGCCTGTCACCTATTATTTCTCTGTGATTACTCTGTGACCTCTGATGTGAATTACTTAGAGAGGTCACACAGCTATGTAACTTCCTGTTGGGGGTTAGACACAGTAGATGCAGCACATGCAGCACATGGAGCACATGGAGCTCATGATCTCTCCTAACCTGAGAGGATCTATGGTGGTGTGAGCATCCATTACCATCTAAGCACATGGAAAGAGCTGATAATACAAATGTATAGTAATATGTATATATAAGCCTGTCTGATTATAATCAAACTACAAACTGTGAGTAAACAGATGTTTTGTTATTTCAACTTTAAAGTGACTCAGCAGTGAATTATTCAGGGGTGTATGAGAGAGAGATGAAGAAAGAAATTAACATTTCTAAAGCTGAAGCTGTGTGTACTAAAATCTGCTAATTATTTACTACAAATAATCCAACACATGGTCCATCCAGTCTGCTCAACAAGATAAACTCATATGTGCATACCTTACCTTGATTTGTACCTGCCTTTTTCAGGGCACAGACCGTACAAGTCTGCCCAGCAGTATTTCCCGCCTCCTAACCACCAGTCCCGCCTCCCATCACCAGCTCTGGCACAGACCGTATAAGTCTGCCCTCCACTATCCTCGCCTCCCAACCACCAACCCCTCTTCCCCCACCTGCTCTGCCATCCAATTTTGGCTAAGCTTCTGAGGATCCATTCCTACTGCACAGGATTCCTTTATGCATATCCCACGCATGCTTGAATTCCGTTATCGTTTTCATTTCCACCACCCCCCGCGGAGGGCATTCCAAGCGTCCACCACCCTCTCTGTGAAAAAATACTTCCTGACATCTTTCCTGAGTCTGCCCCCCTTCAATCTCATTTCATGTCCTCTCGTTCTACCGCCTTCCCATCTCCGGAAAAGATTTGTTTGCGAATTAATACCTTTCAAGTATTTGAATGTCTGTATCATATCACCCCTGTTCCTCGTTTCCTCCAGTGTATACATGTTCAGGTCAGCAAGTCTCTGCTCATACGTCTTGGATCGCAAATCCCATACCATTCTCGTAGCTTTTCTTTGCACCGCTTCAATTCTTTTTACATCCTTAACAAGATACGGCCTCCAAAACTGAACACAATACTCCAGGTGGGGCCTCACCAACGACTTGTACAGGGGCATCAACACTTCCTTTCTTCTGCTGATCACGCCTCTCTCTATACAGCCTAGCAACCTTCTCGCTATGGCCACCGCCTTGTCACACTGTTTCGTCGCCTTCAGATCCTCGGATACTATCACCCCAAGATCCCTCTCCCCCTCCGTACCTATCAGACTCTCACCGCCTAACACATAAGTCTCTCGTGGGTTTCTACTCCCTAAATGCATCACTTTGCATTGCGTGTTATAAGATCTGCCAAAAGAGCAGTGGAGTGCTAAGAGGCCAGCCTGCTTCTTCCATCTTTTTTTTCCAGTCATTGGCAGATGCGGTAAGCTTACCAAACATATATTTGAAGTAGCAAATCTAATGAACTCAAAAGAATGGCGTACCATCTGGTCATAACTTTACAGCTTCAGAGTTAATGACTTGTTAATTTTCCTATGATTTTTAACCATTGTACATCTGAAAAATGAGCAAAGCAATCCAGGTCTCTCAGTCAGGCTACCATAGACGTTGGCCTGAAAAGGGCCACGCCAGGTTTAAAATAACAAATATGGCGCCATAAATTACCCAGTTTAAGTTTCATTCCATGCTAGCTTTATTCTTCCTGCAGATTTTTAAAAAAATAAGCAACCATTAAGATGCTCCAAGGTCCTTATGTTATTTACGAAGACATTTTCTAGGTCATGTTTCAGCAAACTGTCTGTGTTAAGAGCAAAATATTTGCTAATAATACCTACTCAAATACCTCAGAAAATAACTACAATTCTGAAAAAATAAATAAAAGGTTACTTATCCCATATGTATCCATCTGTGGCTGTTCTGTGCTTTATTCCCACATCTCCTTCACCCAGCCAACTGAGAAATAAAAGAAGTCAGTGTTTTAATAACTAAAGTAACTGAGTCGGTTCTAGTGAATTCCCTATCTAACCACTGTAATCTCAGACAGCCATTATGCTCTCCAGTTCAAACCGGAGAACAGAGGAGTGGTCTCGTGGTTAGTAGTACTGGTCTCAACATTGAGAGATGCCAGGTTCGAATCCCACTGCTGTTCCTCATGATCTTGGAAAAATGGCCCCTTTCACTGAGCCGCATAGGCTCCTGTACGCACCGAACTTGCACCAAATTCGAGTTACCGCCCGGTTACCGCATGGCCCTTGCAGTAATTTCAATTTTGGCGCGCATCTGAAAATTATTTTTTAATTTTCTGGTGCGCGTAACGGACGCGCCCCCCCCCCCAAGTGGCATTTGACGCACGTAGGTCATTACCGCCCAGATTTTTTACCGCTAAGTCCATGGCTGGCGGTAAGGTCTCAGACCCAAAATGGATGCGTGGCAATTTTCATTTTGCCGCACAACCATTTTCAGCAAAAAAAAAAACAGGCCCCTCTCATTGGAACTGTCTCCCTAAGATCATAAGATTAGAAGAGTCCTATCCTCGGTTTCGTAAACTTCTGAAAACATATCTGTTTCAGAATACGTTTGAAAATAATCTGAGTTAAAAGTGGGAAAATATGCAGAATGAATATACAGTAACATAATATGTTTGCTTATGTAGTTTGTTATGAATGGTTGTCCTGGCTCAATGATGTTATTATTTTTAGAATGTTCTTTTAGTTTTTGCTGTGTTTTTCTATTAATTGATGGATTTCGTATATGTTTTTTAATATGATATTTTATGTCATGATGTAAACCGTTCTGTTTTGTGAATGCAATTTGAAACGGTATAATGTGGATCGGCGTGTGCCCAAAACCCGCGCCTACACTACCACAAGCCATTTTTCAGCGTGCCTTTGTAAAAGGACCCCTTAACCCTCTATTGTCTCAACCCTTATTCACTTGTTCAGAACCCTTATTTTATCATCCTCACTTTAATATTCCCTTATCTCTTGTTTGTCCTGTTTGTCTGTCCTAATTAGATTGTAACCTCTGTCGAGCAGGAACTGTCTCTTCATGTTCAAGTGTACAGCGCTGTGTACGTCTAGTAGCGCTATAAAAATGATTAGTAGTAGTAAGTACAAATTTAGATTGTGAGTTCTCCAGGGACAGGGAAATACCCAGTGTACCTAAGTGTAATTCACCTTGAGCTACTACTAAAAATTGTGAACAAAATCTAAATAAATGTATTTATTTATTTGTGACATTTATATCCCACATTATCCCAAACAAGTTTGAATTCAGTGTGGCTTACAATAAACAGTATAGGATACATAACAAAAAATAATGCCTAAGAAGGTAATTTGTTGTAAGAATCCAATTTTACAATACAGTATCATAAACATACTGGGATAGCTATGGATGTTTAACATTTAGAAAATCTATTATGAATGAGAAATTGTACGTGAAGCAAAGAGAATGTTAATGGTAAATAGAGTAATAACCAATTCAGGTAATAATTAGATGTTTGAGATATGATTGTTCTTTGTGAGAGTTTGTTTGAATAAGAATGATTTGAGGATTTTGCGGAATCTAGTATACTCCTGTATATTTCTTATTCTGGGTGGTAAGGAGTTCCACCGTTTGGTTCCTAGGTAAGTGAAGTCTGCAGAGTGGACAGTTTTGTAGATCACTTTTTTGCAACTTGGGAGTTGTAGTCTGAGATAATTTCTTGCCTCATATTTAGTGCCATTCTCTGTATACTTACTAAGGAATGCACATTTGGTAATGTACAATTGATTTGTTAGCGTGTGTTAAATCAAACCTAATATGATGAAACTATATTTTAAAATGTGTTAAGTCAATCAACATGTTCATGTCAGTGTTAGCATGGCTCTCGTTAACCGCTAATATCCCCTAGAAAGAGTTCAATGCGGTGTACAAACAAGCAAAATGTCAACTTCAAGCTACAACAATGAAAAACACAGATTGCGACAGAATAAAACAAGAGTATCAAGTTTCTTAACATGATTTCTCCAATACGATGAAATGTTATACACTGTAAATAAAAATCCCTTTCCACAATAAAACACATAGCATAACTCCCTGTAGTCTAGAAGGGTCAAACAAAAAGGTTTTCACCCTTTTCCCAAATTGCAAATCGTATTGCTCGGTTCTGATACAGAGAGGAAAGGAATTCCAAAGCGATATACCCCCATAACTGAAAAAAATAGTACTGACCACTCTAGAAAAATGCGCATTTCAAAAGGAAGGAAGGTGAAATACCAGTTGACTACATAAGCACAATGAAAATCTAAACCAAAGAACAGAAACCAAGTAAAGTCATAAATTCTAATGTGTGTTTAAAGAATTTTATTAAAACAAGGGTGTAAAACGAAATGAGAAAACGTCAATGCTACACTTAGCTTCGCTGAAGGATACATGGAACAAACGTCCCAGCGGGGCATACAGATGCATGGCCATAAGTAATGCCACACTAGGAAAAGACCAAGGGTCCATCGAGCCCAGCATCCTGTCCATGACAGCGGCCAATCCAGGCCAAGGGCACCTGGCAAGTTTCCCAAATGTACAAACATTCTATACATGTTATTCCTGGGATTGTGGGAATTGTGGAATTGTGGCCAAAAGAGGAACCTGGAAGCAATCTTTACCATCGCAGGGTTAAGCTGACACAAGAGTAGGTAGAACTGTGCAAGGCACAGCTCCAAACCCAACGAACTCAGAAGTCACCTTAACATAAGAACATACTGGGTCAGACCAATGGTCCATCTAGCCCAGTATCCTGCTTCCAACAGTGGCCAATCCAGGTCACAAGTACCTGGCAGAATCTACTACTACTACTACTTATCATTTCTAAAGCGCTACTAGACGTACGCAGCGCTGTACACTTGAACATGAAGAGACAGTCCCTGCTCGACAGAGCTTACAATCTAATTAGGACAGACAAACAGGACAAACAAGAGATAAGAGAATATTAAGGTGAGGATGATAAAATAAGGGTTCTGAACAAGTGAATAAGGGTTAGGAGTTAAAAGCAGCATCAAAAAGGTGGGCTTTTAGCTTAGATTTGAAGACGGTCAGAGATAGAGCTTGACGTAGCGGCTCAGGGAGTCTATTCCAGGCACATGGTATAGCAGGATAAAAGGAACGGAGTCTGGAGTTAGCGGTGGAGGAGAAAGGTGCAGATAAGAGAGATTTACCCAGTGAACGGAGTTCCCGGGGAGGAATGTAGGGAGAGATGAGAGTGGAGAGGTACTGAGGAGCTGCAGAGTGAATGCACTTATAGGTCAATAAGAGGAGTTTGAACTGAATGCGGAAACGGATAGGAAGCCAGTGAAGTGACTTGAGGAGAGGGCTAATATGAGCATAACGACCAGGGGCGTAGCCACGGGTGGGCCTGGACGGGCCCTGGCCCAGCCACTTTTGCTCCAGGCCCGCCCAGCCTCTTCTGCCCGTTCTCCCCGTCCGCGTGGTCTGCTCACTTTTACTGCCCTGAAGCGCCGTTCTCCCTCCAGCACCAGCGATTCCCATAGCCAGCCTTCTGCCAGCGTGCGTCATAGGGGCCTCTTCTCAGGTGCGTCCTACCTACTCTGCAATTTCCTGCATCCCACCTTTGTGGAAAACAGGAAGTTGCAGAGTAGGCGGGACGCGCCTGAGAAGAGGCCCCGATGATGCGCGCTGGCAGAAGGCTGGCTATGGGAATCACCGGTGCTGGAGGGAGAACAGCGCTTCAGGTCAGTAAAAATGACCAGAACTGACCATGTGCAAGGGGCTGTCACGGGGGGGGGGTAGAAATGCGGCGGCGGCGGGCAAGGGTGGTGGTAGTGGGTGGAGAGGAAATGCGACACCTGTGCCCACCCAATCCACCTCCAGGCCCATCTAAAAATTAAGCTCTGGCTATGCTACTGATAATGACACTGGCGGAATATTAGTCGTGCAGCAGATCACCTCCAAAATTACCTTATTGAGGGGCGAGGGGTGCCAAGGGTGTTGAAGCATATTAGAACAATGAAATATTTTTGTTCTACACACATGTGAATGAATGAATCAAGGAGACTTGGAGGACCTTGGTACCAATTAGGCTACTTGAGAGGGAGTAGGGCAGGGGAGTGACCCAAGCACCTACCATTGGTTGAGTAGATGGCTTTAGCACCAAAAATCATTGACTATTTTGTAAAAAAAGGCCACGAGAATAACTGATGCCTTCCAATCTGACACAAACAGAAGGAAAAAACCTCCACGGATAGGATGCTCCAGGCAAAAAAAAACAGTAGAGGAACAAAAAGGAAAACCTCTCACAGATGCTGTCCAAAACACTTCTTTATTTCAGTAAACTTCAAGAGCAATAGAGTAGGCCCAACACGACTCGTGTTTCGGCCCTACTGGCCTGCTTCAGGGGTCTAGGAATTTGTCATATCATATATTTTCCCAGAATGATCATTGGAAAAGTCTTCACTTGGTAATTTCTAACAAGAAAACACTTGGACAACATGCTGGCTTGACGTCATATACAAACACAAGTCATGTCAGGTCTCCTCTATTGCTCTTGAAGTGGCAGAGAAACAGCAATGACCCAGGGTCACTGAACTCCATCAGCCTGGTGAGTGAGAAGACTCCTTAGTACTTTGAGCAGGACTCATGTCCCAGCAAAATGAGAATCTGCAGGAGGAGATGGCAGACTTCCACACAGAATTGCATGTCCTAAACACAACAGAACGGCATCACAAGCGAATGCATGAGGTAGTCCAGGGGCTTTGCTCAGATTTCTGTGATCTCACCTCCATGTTGGGGCAGCTAGTGGAGAGTGTGGCTAACCACCTCCCATCACCAGGCATGCCTTCACTGGTGAGCACACCTATACAGCATCCTCCCCTCCCCAACCTTTCAGTCCCCTTTGTACTACCCATGATTCTGGCCACCCAAGGGTCAGCCAGGAATGTCTAGTGTTCCCCAATTTCCACAGGGGAGCTAGGCAAGAACCAGAGGTGAATAATGGGGAGGAGCCCCCTCCGAATAATGGGGAGGAGCCCCCTCAGAGGCAAACTGTAGATCTCAGGAAGTGTCTTTGAGGTGCAGAATCCACTTGCTGCCTCCTCTACCCCAGAAAGACCATGGAATGTCTAATTGATTTAACAATTGTGTTTCACTGTATATACTGTTCATTTAAGCACAAAATTCATTTATTCACTAAAAATGTTTGTAAGCAAGCTCTTTCCTTGCAGTCACTATCATTCATGTAATTATGAAACAGAGAAACAGAGAAAAATGAAGGCAGATAAAAACCATGTGGCCTATCCAGTCTGCCCAACCATGACATCTAGTCTCCCTATTACGTCCTTAGAGATCTATGTACTTGTCACAAGCTCTCTTGAATTCAGATACTGTTTTCGTCTCCACCACTTCCACAAATTCACCACCCTTTACATGAAGAAGTATTTCCTCAGGTTACTTCTGAGTCTATCCTTTCTCACCTTCATCCAGGGGTGTGCTGGTAAATTTTTAACAACAGGCTCTTTCTCGGGACGTAGCCAGCTCTGCATTTGGAAGGGCCACGAGTGGCCGGGGGGGGAGGGGAGCAACACTTGCCTCTCTCTCCTCCCTCCCTTCGAGCGGGCATGCTAGGCATACTTTTGCTGGCAGCCAATAAATGGACTGCCACCACTCCCAACTTCTTGTTCTAAGCAGCATGCTGGAAACAAGGAGCGGGGAGCAGCAGTAGTCTATTTACTTGGCTGGCAGGGCTCAGCATCCCCACCAGCAAAGTAAAAGAGAATTCAGCAGGGGGCCCAAGCCCACATTTTGGGAGCCAGTTGTTAAAGTAGCCATGGAGGCCCTACTTTAACAACCGGCTCCCAAAATTCTTAAAAACTTAACAACCGGCTCTTGCGAGCCTGTGAGAGCCTGCTCCAGCACACCACTGCCTTCATCCTATGACCCCCCTCCCCTCCCCCTCATTCCAGAGCTTCTTTTCAATTGAAAAAGACTCGTCTCCTGTGCATTTATGCCACAGAGAAATTTAAGCATCTCTATCTTCTCTCCCCTATCCCGCCTTTCTTTCAAAGTATACATATTGATGTCTTTAAATCTGTCCCCATACACATTATGATGAAGACCACTGACCATTTTAATAGCCACCCTCTAGACCAGCTCCTTCCTGTTTATATCTTTTTGAAGGTGGGGTCTCCAGAATTGTACACAATATTCTAAATGAGGTCTCTCCAGAGTCTTATAAAGGGGCATCAGTAGTGGTGATCCTAGGTCGGCTGCCACCCGGGGCGGATTGCCGCTGCGCACCCCCCCCCCTCCCCCCCGGGTGCAGAGGCGTCCGTCCCCCCAGGGTGCAGCACGACACCCCCCCCGGCACAATGACACCCCCCTCCCCGGCGCATTGAGCCCCCCCACCAGGTGCATTCTTGGCTGCTGGAGGGTGCAGAGAGCAGCCGCGTGCCTGTCGGCTCCACTGGCTCCCTGCTCCCTCTGCCCTGGAACAGGAAGTAACCTGTTCCGGGGCAGAGGGAGCAGGGAACCAGCGGAGCCGACAGGCGCACTGCTGCTCTCTGCACCCTCCAGCAGCGTGCACCCGGGGTGGACCGCCCCCACCACCCCGCCCTTGGTACGCCACTGGGCATTAGCACCTCCTTATGGTTGCACTCTCTCTCCCTCCTAGACATTGTCTATGGCTTGCACTTAGGGGTCTGTGGATCGAGCATCCTGTAGGCAAGTGAGAAGTTATAAAGCATGCAGCAGGCCAAAATGATGACACATGCTTTGCAAGTCTCTTTCTTGCCATCATTCTCAGTCCATTTTTCACCCCCTTCATACAGTAGCTGCTCTCTCTCTCTCTCTCTGCCCCTTTCCAAGCTCCCCTTTTTGTTTCTCATCTCTTTTCACAGTCTCTGGATTAGCTCTCCACCCCTTTCCACTCAGGGCATCTCAGGACACACCAGAGGCGTGAGCTGTCTTCAAGATTACTCATGATTCTGAAGCCGATCTAGCCGTCTTCCCTTGATCAGCCAATAGGTTGCAAAGAGAAGCAGACAAAGCAATAGAGGAGATTTAAGTAATTCCTGTTTGCTTTCACTGCACTGGTGCATCATGGAGCCTGAGCCTCTAGTTAACGAAAGCCACAGACAGACACTGGTGTAGTTCTCCAATATGCGCTGCAATCTATCAATGCTCAATGGTCTTCCTTCCTCCCCAAGAGCAGTGGTTCTCAACCCAGGTAGTCAGGGTTTCAGGATATCCACAATGAATATGCATGAGGTAGATTTGCATGCACTTACTCCATTGGGTGCAAATCTACCTCATCCATGTTTATTGTGGATATCCTGAAAACCTGACTAGCTGAGTTGAGAACCACTGCCCTAGAGTAATAATGTAGTTAAAAAGTCTTTTTTTTCACTTAAAGACTCTCTTGAAACATTGACGTACGCGTATATTACATCACGCTTAGATTATTGTAATGTTATCTATGCAGGGATCACTAAAGTTAATCTAAAAAGAATACAAAGAATACAAAATACAGCGGTTCGCATGATTTGTAGGGCTCGGAGGGATGATAGGATAACACCTTTATTATGCCAACTTCATTGGCTTCCGATTGAAGCAAGAGTCAAATTTAAAGTACTCACTTTGACACATAAGGCTTTTCATTTACTTACTCCTAGTTACCTATCTAATCTGACTATTCCCTATTCTCCTATGCGGACTCTTAGATCGCTAACAGATAATAGGTTAGTCATTCCTCCGCCTGCTAAGGCTCGATGGGAATCTACGCGTGCATCGGCGTTCTTTTTTCTGTCTCCCTCTCTCTGGAACGGACTTCCAAAAGAGATTAGATTAGAGGATTCCTACATTCACTTTCGAAAACTTCTGAAAACTTTTCATTTTACAAACTGTGTTGAACAGATTTTATGATAGCAGGGAAGGTGTAGAAGTTTTGGTAAATTATATTTATTATAGGTAATTGTGTGTTGTTTGTTTGTTTGTTTGTTTTGGAGTAGTAGATTCTACTAGAAATGTATTTCTTTGTCTTTTTGGGTTGCTCTGCTTTTCTATCAATGATTGGAGTTCCTATTTGTTCGTTTGTATGAGAAGTATTTCTTTTTTAATGTAAACCGTTCTGTTTTGCAATATCAATAAGAAACGGTATATAAAATGAATAAATGATAAATGATGATAAATCACATCTCAAATGCAGAAAAAAAAACCCAGTTCCTACTGAATGCTGCTAGTATCCGGAAAATCACACAGTTTAAAGAGCCGCCAGGGCAAAGCTTCTGAACATGAGATGCTACATACCTCATTTCATACTGCTAGTCTTAAAATGAAACCAGTATGAAATTTCTTAAGCTGATCGTCCAACATCAAAGGAGCTTTCTTTTCTATAAAGATAGCTCATCTCCACTTTCCCCTATACATTTTCAGCCATGAAATGATGAATTGCCCACCGGGGAAATAAAACAAACAAACCAGAAAGTATTTGCAGACACACTGTTTTGTTAACAGAGCGAAAATACAATTAATTATTTTTAAACGGAATGCCAGTGCTGTTACTGACACCATTGTTTGGATAATAAATGCGAACCGTGCTAAACTGCTGGACAATTAAAACACCACGGAAAAGTCAGAGGGAAGACAAACATTTGATGTTGTCCACTTGACATTGTGAGGTCTATACAGGCTCTTCCCCAGCTTTGGAGAAATAAATTTCGTGATCCTGGCCAATCCACCCATTCTACTCCTTACCACATCTGAACCCCCCTGGTGCAAGTCACGCAGGGGCAACATGAGGCACTGCTCTTTCTCCCTCTCTTAAAATTTTCTCCGTCCTCGCCCATCCCCGGATTCCTGGATCAACGCTGAAGACTAAAAGGTTTATTACGTCTTTGGTACAAGATCAAGGAACTCTCCAAAATGCCACATCGGTTGAGGTGCTCCCTGTAGTGAGATCCTAATCTATAACAGCATCTGGGTACCCAGTTTATGTTATAGAAATCTAACGTAACCCAGCATCAGCGCATCTAAAATTTACGCACTTGCAGTTACAACAGCCATACACCTGCTTAGGGGGGCCTAAATGCAGCAAGGGTGCATAATAGAGAATGGCATGGGGACAAAGTTTGTCCCCATTCCTGTGGGTTCTGTCTCTATCCCCACTCTGTCCCTGCAGGTTCTGTCCACATCCCCGCCCCGTCCCCATGAGCTCTGTCCTCATCTGCAGAAGCCTCAAACACTTGTGATTTTATATTTAAATCTTTTTTATTAAAGTACAAAAAGGAACAATATGCTGTAAAGCTATTGTTTATAAATTACAAATAGAAAACAATAATAACAATGAGCAGCTATAATAACCCTCCCCCCACCACCACCTTCTACCCTTCCAACCCCAACAATAGTTGATTTCTACTACCCCAAGGCGGGGGCATAGCTACGTGGGGCCACGGGGGCATGGGCCCCCGTAGATTTGGCCCTGCCCCCCGCCACCAACCCCTTCGACCTCCCCCCTCCCACCGCCAACCCTCCCCCACCGCCGCCATCGCCGTCAGGTACCTTTGCTGGCGGGGCTCCCCAACCCCCGCCTTCCAAATTCCTCTTCTTCGGCACGACTGCGTTCCTGATCTGCAAGGGCAGGCTTCTGTTTCTGTGAGAAGCCTGCCCTTGCAGATCAGCAACGCAGCCGCACCAGAGAAGAGGACTTCGGCTGGTGGGGGTTGGGGACCCCTGCCAGCAAAGGTACCTGACGGCGGCGGGGGAGGGTTGGTGGCGGCAGGAAGAGGGGGTTGAAAGGGTTGGTGCCGGGGGAGGGTCAAAGGTGGTGGTGGCGGCGAGGGGGGTCAAAAATGGCGGGGGGTGAAAATGCAAGTTGTGTTGCTAAAATTCCAAACAAAGAACGGAGTTGAGTTCAAAAAAAGCCAATCAGGGAAATCGCTGTGTCAGCAATTTTGAACTCGATTCCATACTGTTTGGGATTTTAGCAACACAACTTGCATTTTCACCTGTCACTGATCTTTTTAAAGGCTTGATTTGGTTTGCTTGAGCTTCAGCATCAGCAAGCTCAGAATAATCATCGGTCAGAAATAAAAACTCCACTTCTTCATTAAACATCTTCATCCCAAAAAAATTCAATTTCAAAACCTTACAATACTCATTGCAATCAAGATCACAATAAGAATCCCCCTTCTTCTCATAGGTGGATAATCCACCATCACATATCACGTCACAAATTTATGCACTCTCATCTGAAGGTCAGCCGCTGTTACTCCCATATATAATTCCAAATTCAACAGCGAGGATCCTCATTGGAGCGCGGCGCTGTGATCGCATAACCCCCATTCTGAAGTCACTTTACTGGCTCCCAGTTTTGTGAGGAATAAAGTTTACGATGGTGGTACTGGTTTTCAAGGTGTTACAATAGAAATCAAACAAAATAAAACATGGAAAAGAAAATAAGATGATACCTTTTTTATTGGACATAACTTAATACATTTCATGATTAGCTTTCCAAGGTTGCCCTTCTTCCTCAGATCGGAAATAAGCAAATGTGCTAGCTGACAGTGTATATAAGTGAAAACATTCAAGCATTACTATGACAGTAAAATAGATACCATTGGAGATTCTACATGGAATGTTGCTACTATTGGAGATTCTACACGGAATGTTGCTATTCCACTAGCAACATTCCATATAGAAGGCTGCACAGGCTTCTGTTTCTGTGAGTCTGACGTACGTGCAGGACGTCAGACTCACAGAAGCAGAAGCCTGTGCGGCCACATTGGTGATCTGCAAGGGCCGACTTCTACATGGAATGTTGCTAGTGGAATAGCAACATTCCATGTAGAATCTATAGAAATCAAACAAAATAAAACATGGAAAAGAAAATAAGATGATACCTTTTTTATTGGACATAACTTAATACATTTCTTGATTAGCTTTCGAAAGGTTGCCCTTCTTCCTCAGATCGGAAATAAGCAAATGTGCTAGCTGACAGTGTATATAAGTGAAAACATTCAAGCATTACTATGACAGTAAAATAGATACCATTGGAGATTCTACATGGAATGTTGCTACTATTGGAGATTCTACACGGAATGTTGCTATTCCACTAGCAACATTCCATGTAGAAGGCTGCGCAGGCTTCTGTTTCTGTGAGTCTGACGTACGTGCAGGACGTCAGACTCACAGAAGCAGAAGCCTGTGCGGCCACATTGGTGATCTGCAAGGGCCGACTTCTACATGGAATGTTGCTAGTGGAATAGCAACATTCCATGTAGAATCTATAGAAATCAAACAAAATAAAACATGGAAAAGAAAATAAGATGATACCTTTTTTATTGGACATAACTTAATACATTTCTTGATTAGCTTTCAAAAGGTTGCCCTTCTTCCTCAGATCGGAAATAAGCAAATGTGCTAGCTGACAGTGTATATAAGTGAAAACATTCAAGCATTACTATGACAGTAAAATAGATACCATTGGAGATTCTACAAGGAATGTTGCTACTATTGGAGATTCTACATGGAACGTTGCTATTCCACTAGCAACATTCCATGTAGAAGGCTGCGCAGGCTTCTGTTTCTGTGAGTCTGACGTCCTGCACGTACGTGCAGGACGTCAGACTCACAGAAGCAGAAGCCTGTGTGGCCACATTGCTGATCTACAAGGGCCGACTTCTACATGGAATGTTGCTAGTGGAATAGCGAAGATATGTCGTCAACTAAACTTATACCTGACATATATTAATTAATGAGAGTGTTGTTACCTCAAAAAGCCCTCGGCTCTATTTCAACTTGAGCTCACAAGGGCTGGGTAGCTTCATCATTGGTGGCAACACTCGAGATGTAGCTTATCCAAAATTGTATACTTCTTTTTTATCTTTTTCTAATTTTTCTTATATACAATTTTAAACAGTAATAAAGTATCTATCATTCATCGGATAGCATCTAACAGCTACTTAGCTTTCTATAGTCTGATCCTTCTTATGACTCGCTGCATAAATGACGCGACCTCGACCAACAGTGGCCAGCGTTTCGTTGCCTGCATCAGGGTCTGGTGGTCTGCGTGCAGCTAAAGAAAAAACAGATTATTGAATTAAGACATGTAGACAGTGTCCTGTATGGTTGTGCTTTTTTTCACTCACATCTTGAATTACCTTCATTAAAGGATCTACCGTCTACAATAGAAAAGCTCGTATCTAAAATGGCTGCACTCTTTTAAAGATTTGATGACGTCAGACGCTGAACGACTGACTGACCAATCAGCTTGTATGTTTCTCTGAATCTCAAATTTACATAAACCCGATTCATCCACTACTATATGCCGATGTTTTTGGGCATCCTAAAAGCGCAAAGAAAGTTCATTTAACTGCACAAGTAACGGAATCTTCTCCAAACTACCAGGAGAATGTACTTAAATTTTAATGTTAACATCTAGAAAAAATGTCCCCATTCAATACGAGCATTCAAACCTCTTGGGGTTAATGAATTTAAACGATGTATCCACTTCTGTTCTTGTTGGAACAAGATCCTTTTTCTGTCAACTCCTATGCGGTCACAGGACACTGCTATTTGTTGTAAAACTAAGCATCTTAAATCCATGAAAGAGTGTCGTACTGTGTTACAATGAAGAACAAGAGGGGTAAGCATTCTCTGTGTATTAATCACACTGCGATGTTCAATGAGCCTAGTGTACAAGGCCCTAGAAGTCTGTCCCACATATAATAGACCACACGGGCAAATTATACAATAAACTACATGATCGGATTTACAGTTGGTATTCACTTTCAAATCGTATTCATATTTGGATTCTGGATGGATAAAGACTCCTTTTTCTAGCATAATCGCACACATACAGCACGAGCCACATTTCTTATGTCCAGTGTATATATGAGGCTCTGTGCTATTCAATGGTAATGCTGACGGACATAATAACTCTTTTAAATTTTTGGATCTACTGTACGCAAACCGGATCCTTTTGTTGCTAAATTCAGGAAGAGTTTGTAATATAACCCAATGGTTATTAAGGATTTTTTTGACTCTGTATGTGTCTTTATCAAAACGTAGAACACATGTAATACAATCTGTTTCATCGCTATCACTCGTCTTATTCTCATTAGGACGAAGTAGTGTATCTCGATGGTTAAATTTAGCTCGACGGTATGCTTGTTTGACAGTATTCTTCGGATAGCCTCTATCTTGTAGGCGTCTACTCAGTGTTCTAGCTTGTGTCCGGAAATCTGAAGTTTCTGAACATAGACGACGATATCTCAGCATCTGAGAAAATGGGAGGCTATCTTTGAGGCTCTTCGGATGACTGCTCGTATATTGAAGCAGACTGTTAACATCTGTCTCTTTTCGATAAATGGTAGTCGAGAATGTCGCTTCAGTCTTGCTAATTTGTACATCTAAATAATTGATGGTATGTTTTTCAAAATGTTCTGTAAACTTAATACATATAAAAGATTAACCAGAGCAGAACTCCATGGGGCAACACTTATCGAGTATTGCAAAAAAGAGATCATACCACGCGGCTTACGTGTTATCAAACCTCCTAAAATGTTTAATGATGACTTTGAATTTCTCACCCAGTGGGCGGGTATACTCAATAAATGCTCACTGGATCTGATGGTACTGATCATTAACAAAACCACTTTTACAGCAGCCTCAATTAAAGAAGAGATAGGAACGACTTTAGAAACGTTGAAAACGCAGAGTACAATAGATGCTTTTTCTAAACAACATGAAGATTTAAAAGCTAAAATCGACTCATTTCGTAGAACTCTCCAGGAGTCGAAGATTAAAAAATTGCGGAGAGATGAGGAAGATTATGCTAAAAATCGTGTATATCCATGGTTACAACAGAAGGATAGACAAGAAGCCCCTCATCCCTTTGATGTTGAAGATAGTGAGCTGTCAGATAGAAACTCTTCCGGTTCCGATGGACAACCTTTTTTAGGAGATCCCAGAGGGAAAAGAGGAAGAGGACGCGGGAGCAGGGGTCGACGCGGTCGACGAGGGACACGGAGAGGAGATGCATACCAGAGAGGGAATTAACTGATGTCAATGATTTAGAAAAAAGAGGATGTATAGTGATTAATTTGTCTAGACATTCTCTTTCAACTAATGAACGATTATTATTGTCGAAGGGCCTTTCTTTCGTCCCGACTCATGATCATGATTCTTTTCAGTGTAGAGTAGACCTGGAAAAATTTTTGCGTAAATTACACTTGAGAACTTATTTCTCCAATTTAACTGAATCAGATAATGTTGTGGTCGATACATCAAGAGTCAAACCAAAATCAACTTGGTGTCCGCCAAGTCCTCCAGACCCTGCTCTCTCCATTTTCCGTCAAGTTGTTCTGCAAGATTTAGAAATTATAGAGGCAACCCCAAGCCGTCGTAATTTCAATCTGTCAAGGGGAGAATATGAAGCCCTGAATCATCTGAAAAATAATACTCAATTAGTGATACGACGGGCAGATAAGGGAGGGGCAGTGGTTATACAAGATCGTTCTGCCTATGAAAATGAGATATATAGACAACTGAACAATATCAATGCCTATATACTGTTGGATAATGACCCAACAGAAATGCTGAAGTCGGTCATTTTCCAACTAACAGGTGGTGCCTATGCGAATAATTTGATCACCCAAAAGGAATTTCAATTTCTCAATTCTAACGCTCCACATATACCAGTTTTCTATACATTACCGAAAGTACACAAGACCCTTTGTAATCCCCCTGGACGCCCCATAGTTTCAGGGAAGGGGTCGCTATTAGAACCTTTGTCCATTTATGTAGACACCTACCTGCGACCGCTTGTCCCTACAATAAAATCATACATTAAGGATTCGACGCATTTCATGCGAAAGTTGAGCGAGTGGAATAGGAATACAGAAGACATTATGTTGGTTACCTTAGATGTTGTAGCACTCTACACCTCCATTCCTCAAGATGAGGCTTTGGAAGTGATTGAAATGTCACTACTAGAGAAACATGAAGAGATGCAAACGTCGTTTATACGGAAACTTGCCACACTAGCCATGAAGAAGAATTATTTTCAATTCGATCGAAAGATTTTTCAACAAATTTCTGGAGTAGCGATGGGTGCAACTTTAGCACCTTCAGTGGCCAATCTGTTTATGGCAGTCTTTGAAGAAAAGTTTGTATACACATCTACTTTCTGGTCCCACATCAATATGTGGTGCAGATTTATTGATGACATATTCTTTATTTGGGAAGCGGATGTACAGACTTTAAAATCATTTGTTGAACATCTGAATCATTGTCATCCTAGTATTAAGTTTACAGAACATTTTGAAAAACATACCATCAATTATTTAGATGTACAAATTAGCAAGACTGAAGCGACATTCTCGACTACCATTTATCGAAAAGAGACAGATGTTAACAGTCTGCTTCAATATACGAGCAGTCATCCGAAGAGCCTCAAAGATAGCCTCCCATTTTCTCAGATGCTGAGATATCGTCGTCTATGTTCAGAAACTTCAGATTTCCGGACACAAGCTAGAACACTGAGTAGACGCCTACAAGATAGAGGCTATCCGAAGAATACTGTCAAACAAGCATACCGTCGAGCTAAATTTAACCATCGAGATACACTACTTCGTCCTAATGAGAATAAGACGAGTGATAGCGATGAAACAGATTGTATTACATGTGTTCTACGTTTTGATAAAGACACATACAGAGTCAAAAAAATCCTTAATAACCATTGGATTATATTACAAACTCTTCCTGAATTTAGCAACAAAAGGATCCGGTTTGCGTACAGTAGATCCAAAAATTTAAAAGAGTTATTATGTCCGTCAGCATTACCATTGAATAGCACAGAGCCTCATATATACACTGGACATAAGAAATGTGGCTCGTGCTGTATGTGTGCGATTATGCTAGAAAAAGGAGTCTTTATCCATCCAGAATCCAAATATGAATACGATTTGAAAGTGAATACCAACTGTAAATCCGATCATGTAGTTTATTGTATAATTTGCCCGTGTGGTCTATTATATGTGGGACAGACTTCTAGGGCCTTGTACACTAGGCTCATTGAACATCGCAGTGTGATTAATACACAGAGAATGCTTACCCCTCTTGTTCTTCATTGTAACACAGTACGACACTCTTTCATGGATTTAAGATGCTTAGTTTTACAACAAATAGCAGTGTCCTGTGACCGCATGGGAGTTGACAGAAAAAGGATCTTGTTCCAACAAGAACAGAAGTGGATACATCGTTTAAATTCATTAACCCCAAGAGGTTTGAATGCTCGTATTGAATGGGGACATTTTTTCTAGATGTTAACATTAAAATTTAAGTACATTCTCCTGGTAGTTTGGAGAAGATTCCGTTACTTGTGCAGTTAAATGAACTTTCTTTGCGCTTTTAGGATGCCCAAAAACATCGGCATATAGTAGTGGATGAATCGGGTTTATGTAAATTTGAGATACAGAGAAACATACAAGCTGATTGGTCAGTCAGTCGTTCAGCGTCTGACGTCATCAAATCTTTAAAAGAGTGCAGCCATTTTAGATACGAGCTTTTCTATTGTAGACGGTAGATCCTTTAATGAAGGTAATTCAAGATGTGAGTGAAAAAAAGCACGACCATACAGGACACTGTCTACATGTCTTAATTCAATAATCTGTTTTTTCTTTAGCTGCACGCAGACCACCAGACCCTGATGCAGGCAACGAAATGCTGGCCACTGTTGGTCGAGGTCGCGTCATTTATGCAGCGAGTCATAAGAAGGATCAGACTATAGAAAGCTAAGTAGCTGTTAGATGCTATCCGATGAATGATAGATACTTTATTACTGTTTAAAATTGTATATAAGAAAAATTAGAAAAAGATAAAAAAGAAGTATACAATTTTGGATAAGCTACATCTCGAGTGTTGCCACCAATGATGAAGCTACCCAGCCCTTGTGAGCTCAAGTTGAAATAGAGCCGAGGGCTTCTTGAGGTAACAACACTCTCATTAATTAATATATGTCAGGTATAAGTTTAGTTGACGACATATCTCCTCCATTTTTCATTGTTCATGGCTGAAGATAGTTAGAAGGAGATCTTCCTTAGGTTTATTTATAATTTGCTAGTGGAATAGCAACATTCCATGTAGAATCTATAGAAATCAAACAAAATAAAACATGGAAAAGAAAATAAGATGATACCTTTTTTATTGGACATAACTTAATACATTTCTTGATTAGCTTTCCAAGGTTGCCCTTCTTCCTCAGATCGGGTTCTACATGGAACGTTGCTACTCTTTGAGATTCTGCTGTGGAATCTTGTCACTCTTTAGCATTCCGGAATCTTGCTATTCTTTGGGGTTCTACATGTAGAGAGGTGTGGTAGCCGTGTTAGTCCACTCTTAAAGGTTATCACTAGAAATCAAACAAAATAAAACATGGAAAAGAAAATAAGATGATACCTTTTTTATTGGACATAACTTAATACATTTCTTGATTAGCTTTTGAAGGTTGCCCTTCTCTCTCTACTCAAGGTGTTACATAATTTTGTTTAAATTGAAGAGCTTGTGCATGAATGGGAGATGTATTGTTGGCTCTTTTCTTAACCTTTGGAGAGAACATTGTGTATGAGAAGTGGAGAAACAGTTTCACAGGAGGTCTCATTGGATAGGGGGGTGCCTCGGGGCTTGGCTTTGTTAGCCTTGCTGTTTAATCTCTTTAGAGATGATGTTTGACTCTTTGGGAGTATTTTCTCGCCTGTATGCTGATGATGTGCAGTTTTTTTTTCTAATTTTTGGTTTGGAAATGAGTTGAATGTCCAACTGCTATGAAAAAAATGCATGACCTAATCAACTTTCGGAAATCGAAGACCCACCTCTTCAATAGAACACACCATAATGATCCATCATCTGAACTTTAGTACAGTACCGCCTCATCTGTTATTCCATTAATGTTCTCTCTATACACGTTACATTAATCCACTATATTTCCCATGTTTCTTATGTAATTACTAATTGTATATGTTATTCAGTCATGGTGCATACCATGACAGAGCAATGTAAACCACATTGAGCCTGCAAATGTGTGGGAAAATGCGGGATACAAATGCAATAAAGAAATAAATAAAATAAATAAATAAACTGAAGTCCTGTATGACTAAAGTCGTGGACTGCATGTCAGAAAATAGGTTAGTGTTGAACATGGCAAAAACAGAGGTCATGATTGTTGCAAGATCTGATGAAGATGATTGGCCTGATTGTGTGTGAATGGTACTCAGTTGCTGGTTGATAGGGAAATGAAGCTACATTCGGTGGGTATTTGATTCTCAGCTTTCAATGAAAAATCAGGTTGTTAAAGCCATTCAGTCATCTTTTTGCAAAACTTCATCTTTTGTAGAGATTGAAACCGATGCTGTTACAACATGATTTCTGAAGTTTGCTTCAGAGCACGGTGTTATCTCGTTTGGACTACTGTAATGCTCTACATCTTGGACTTTCGAGTGCGAGATGCAGGGCATTGCAGTTGACTCAAAATGCAGTGGCGAGACTTATAGTTAGGGTCTTTAGGTTTACTCACATTACACCAGTTTTAAAACAACTACATTGGTTGCCAGTGTCACATAGAATTCAGTAGAAGTTGCTATCTACTACTACTACTTAACATTTCTAGAGCGCTACTAGGGTTACGCAGCGCTGTACAATTTAACAAAGAGAGGCAGTCCCTGCTCAAAGAGCTTACAATCTAATAGACAAGTGAACGGTCGGTCCGATAGGGGCAGTCAAATTGGGGCAGTCTGGATTCACTGATACATCTCTGATACATCAAGTGTTATATTTGGTGGCATCATTTTACTGGGGCTGGTGGTTGGGCGGCGGGGATAGTGCTGGGCAGACTTATACGGTCTGTGCCAGAGCTGGTGGTTGGGAGGCGGGGTTGGTGGTTGGGAGGTGGGGATAGTGCTGGGCAGACTTATAGGGTCTGTGCCAGAGCTGGTGGTTGGGAGGCGGGGATAGTGCTGGGCAGACTTATACGGTCTGTGCCAGAGCTGGTGGTTGGGAGGCGGGGTTGGTGGTTGGGAGGCGGGGATAGTGCTGGGCAGACTTATACGGTCTGTGCCAGAGCTGGTGGTTAGGAGGCGGGGTTGGTGGTTGGGAGGCGGGGATAGTGCTGGGCAGACTTATAGGGTCTGTGCCAGAGCTGGTGGTTGGGAGGCGGGGCTGGTGGTTGGGAGGTGGGGATAGTGCTGGGCAGACTTATATGGTCTGTGCCAGAGCTGGTGGTTGGGAGGCGGGGTTGGTGGTTGGGAGGCGGGGATAGTGCTGGGCAGACTTATACGGTCTGTGCCAGAGCTGGTGGTTGGGAGGCGGGGATAGTGCTGGGCAGACTTATACGGTCTGTGCCAGAGCTGGTGGTTGGGAGGCGGGGTTGGTGGTTGGGAGGCGGGGATAGTGCTGGGCAGACTTATACGGTCTGTGCCAGAGCTGGTGGTTGGGAGGCGGGGTTGGTGGTTGGGAGGCGGGGATAGTGCTGGGCAGACTTATACGGTCTGTGCCAGAGCTGGTGGTTGGGAGGCGGGGTTGGTGGTTGGGAGGCGGGGATAGTGCTGGGCAGACTTATACGGTCTGTGCCAGAGCTGGTGGTTGGGAGGCGGGGTTGGTGGTTGGGAGGCGGGGATAGTGCTGGGCAGACTTATAGGGTCTGTGCCAGAGCTGGTGGTTGGGAGGCGGGGTTGGTGGTTGGGAGGCGGGGATAGGGCTGGCCAGACTTATACGGTCTGTGCACTGAAGAGGACAGTACAAATAAAAAAAAAGTAGCACATATGAATTTATCTTCTTGGGCAGACTGGATGGACCGTGCAGGTCTTTTTCTGCCGTCATCTACTATGTTACTATGTTACTTACTGAAATTGTATTCGCTTATCATCCAAAGCGATCCCTGCGGTCAGAGCAAGCTCTGCCTCTCTTGTTAGACTCTGTAGTGCAGGCTCAGTATGCTGACACCAGAGCTGCTGCTTTTTCTGCTGCCTATGTTCGATTATGGAATGTCCTGACTCCCCTCCCCCCCCCCCCCCCCCGGACAAATTTGTCTATTTCTTTATTTATTTGTTTATTGGGGTTTATTAACCACCTTTATGAAGAGATTCACCCAAGGCGGTGTACAGAAGATACAGTTTAACATAAAACTTACAATTTTATTAACAGCATAACAATAGTAAAATAACCAAATATAAATATAAATACAATAAATGAGATGAACTTGTAAACAGCAAAGTGAAACCTAATAGAACTACCATGAAACAGCACTGAAATTCAAATAACAGAGCTGCATTACGTCAGCATAATACTAATGCAAAATCTAATAAGCACACAATTAGAACATTCAAATAACACTGTTACGATACTAATGCTTTTCTACAGAACAGCTTACCATATAGCTGAGGGGCCAAATGCAGATTTATAGATGGGGACAAGATGCATTGTACAGAGTCCATTGGGATACATATACATAGTAACATAGTAACATAGTAGATGACTGCAGAAAAAGACCTGCACGCTCCATCCAGTCTGCCCAACAAGATAAACTCATATGTGCTACTTTTTGTATATACCTTACCTTGATTTGTACCTGTCCTTTTCAGGGCACAGACCGTATAAGTCTGCCCAGCACTATCCCCGTCTCCCAATCACCAGCCCCGCCTCCCACCACCAGCTCTGGCACAGACCGTATAAGTCTGCTCAGCACTATCCCCGCCTCCCAACCACCAGCCCCGCCTCCCACCACCAGCTCTGGCACAGACTGTATAAGTCTGCCCAGCACTATTCCCGCCTCCCAACCACCAGCCCTGCCTCCCACCACCGGCTCTGGCACAGACCGTATAAGTCTGCTCAGCACTATCCCCGTCTCCCAATCACCAGCCCCGCCTCCCACCACCGGCTCTGGCACAGACTGTATAAGTCTGCTCAGCACTACCCCCGCCTCCCAACCACCAGCCCTGCCTCCCACCACCGGCTCTGGCACAGACCGTATAAGTCTGCCCAGCACCATCCCCACCTCCCGCCACCGGCTCTGCCACCCAATCTCGGCTAAGCTCCTTAGGATCTATTCTTTCTGAACAGGATTCCTTTATGTTTATCCCACGCATGTTTGAATTCCGTTACCGTTTTCATTTCCACCACCTCCCGCGGGAGGGCATTCCAAGCATCCACCACCCTCTCCGTGAAAAAATACTTCCTGACATTTTTCTTGAGTCTGCCCCCCTTCAATCTCATTTCATGTCCTCTCGTTCTACCGCCTTCGCATCTCCGGAAAAGGTTCGTTTGCGGATTAATACCTTTCAAATATTTGAACGTCTGTATCATATCACCCCTGTTCCTCCTTTCCTCCAGGGTATACATGTTCAGGTCCGCAAGTCTCTCCTCATACGTCTTGTAACGCAAATCCCATACCATTCTCGTAGCTTTTCTTTGCACCGCTTCAATTCTTTTTACATCCTTAACAAGATACGGCCTCCAGAACTGAACACAATACTCACCAACGACTTATACAGGGGCATTAAAACCTCTTTTCTTCTGCTGGTCACTCCCCTTTCTATACAGCCTAGCAACCTTCTACTTACGGCCACCGCCTTGTCACACTGTTTCGTCGCCTTCAGATCCTCAGATACTATCACCCCAAGATCCCTCTCCCTGTCTGTACCTATCAGACTCTCCCCGCCTAAACTAAACTCAAGGCAACTTCTTCGTACAGTTCAACAAGATAAGGAACTGATCTAAGTTACAGTGCGTGTAGCAAGCTAGTCCAGGTGCAAAATGAGTGGGGGATCATCAAGTTCTTAGTGAAGAAGGCAAGCAGCTTCATAAAAGACGCCAAAGACTTTCTAACCAGAATGAGGTGCATTTTTTTTTTTTAAACTGTTGAAAACACTGCTGCTTGTTGGTGTGTTCAGATATGAGCCATCTGTTATGCTATGTTATAAGTGAGGAACAGTATTATTTCTTTGTTTCTGATATTAAGTATGTACGTTATGTTTTACCAGCCATTGAGCCCGTAAAAACGGGCTAGTATAGGAAAGGGGGGGGTTGAAAGCCCCTTCCCATCGGCGCTGCAAGGCCCCCCTGCCGCCGAGCTCGCCCCCCTCCCCCGAGTCGCCGCCACCCCTCCATCCGGCCCGGGCCCTCGCTCCGCTATTGAAACAGCGAGGGAACGCAGCACACAGCTCTGCTGAACTGCCGTCGGCCTTCCTTCTTCTTCTCTGCCTGTGTCCCGCCCTCGTGTGATGTAACGTCGTCGAGGGCGGGACACAGGCAGAGAAGAAGAAGGAAGGGCGGCAGCTCAGCAGAGCTGTGTGCTGCGTTCCCTCGCTGTTTCAATAGCGGAGCGAGGGCCCGGCCGGGTGGAGGGTGGGGGGAGCGTTAGCGACGGCGGTTTCGTCCCTCGCAAATGCATTGCGCAGTAGAGACCCTCTCTGTTCCGCCCCCATCATCACGTATTGACGCGGGAGCGGGGCAGAGAGGGTCTCTACTGCGCATTAGCGAGTGAGTACGACACTCGCCATTTATATGTTTGATTATGTATGTATTTTGTAAACTGCCTAGTGTTTAGCCGGTATATAAATGTTTAAATTAAATAAATAAATCACGGCCACAGGGGTTCCTTATCAGCCCTTGAGAACTATAAGATTTTAAGATCAAGGACAATTACAAGTGCCCTTTGTGAAAATGGTTAAATTAGTGAAAGTGTGTGTTTGAATGTTTTTTAAAGAAGGGCCAATTTTGTGGAATGAGTTGCCAAGCGAAATACAAAAGTACATAAGTATTGCCATACTGGGAAAGACCAAAGGTCCATCAAGCCCAGCATCCTGTTTCTAACAGTGGCCAATCCAGGTCACAAATACCCGGCAAGGTCCCAAATATGTACAAAACATTTTATACTGCTTATCCCAGAAACAGTGGATTTTCCCCAAGTCCATTTAATAACGGTCTATGGACTTTTCCTTTAGGAAGCCGTCCAAACCTATTTTAAACTCCGCTAAGCTAACCTCCTTTACCACATTCTCTGGCAACGAATTCCAGAGTTTAATTACACGTTGAGTGAAGAAAACTTTTCTCCGATTCGTTTTAAATTTACTACAATGTAGCTTCATCGCATGCCCCCTAGTCCTATTATTTTTGGAAAGCGTGAACAGACGTTTCACATCTACCCGTTCAACTCCACTCATTATTTTATAGACCTCTATCATATCTCCCCTCAGCCGCCTTTTCTCCAAGCTGAAGAGCCCTAGCCGCTTTAGCCTTTCCTCATAGGGAAGTTGTCCCATCCCCTTTATCATTTCCGTCGCCCTTCTCTGCACCTTGTCTAATTCCACTATATCTTTTTTGAGATGCGGCAACCAGAATTGAGCACAGTATTCGAGATGCGGTCACAAAAAGTGAACAATATTTGTGCTTTTGTAAGAATGTGAAGGCATATTTATTCTAGCAAGAATTTAGGGGTGGGTTCAAACCAAAAATTTGGTGTGAAAAATATGGGCACTAAGTGCCAACACTATAATGGCAATTGTGTGTGAAATCACTGTGATAGAACAGAGCTCAAACTGGCACGCGTGCGCCTAACTTTAAGACCGAGCATTACACCAGTGTCAAAGTCTGGTGTAAATGGTTGCACCTAAAGTTGGCGGTGATAATGTTCTATAACTTACTTGTGCAACTGCAAGACACACCCTGACACGCCCATGTGCACACTCCTTTGAAGTTGCATGCTATAGCATTTAGGCAATTCTTTAAACGTCACTAAAAAAAAATTGTGCGTGCAAATTTAGGCATGGACAATTTAAATTGAATTACGAGCTAATTAGCATTGATAGTTGGCTTGTTAACAAGCAATTATTGGCACTAATTAAATTTAATTAAAATATATGCATGTACATTTAAGGCACAGGATCCGCGCTTAAATATTACTTGCGAGTACAAAAAGGAGGTGTGGAAACAGGAGGGTCATGGACAGAATGGGTATTTACAGAATAATGGGAAAACAAGTAAGCTCACCTTTTGGCACCAGAAGCTGGCTTCACTGCTGCTGTGCCCTTTCATTGCTAGATTTGCATGTTTTTCTCCAGTATCATCTTTCCATCTTAAACTGCAGCTGACAGAGCATTTTGACCCCTGAGGAAGGTGATTCTCCACCAAAACACGGCCCCGTGTCAGGTCTTTCCGATCTGGGTGCTTTGCAATAAAATGTGGGTTGCTTGCAGCTGGCTACTGGAAGTTCTTTGGTCCACCCCTACTGGTTTCAAGATGTGATACAGTACAGCAAATTTTCAAAAGGTTTGACGATACTGCAACTACTCACAATAACAGTGTTTTGGGCCCTGTATATTCGTAATTGTGTTACTTGTTTATTCCCCACACTCTGGAATGCACTGCCTGAAAGGCTCCGCTTAACACAAGCCTATCTCTACTTCAGGAAGCAGGTGAAAGCTTGGCTCCTCAACCAAGCCTTTAATGGAAGAAGTAACTAACTTGTTAGTCTCACTCACACACACAAGGATTTATTTGGGTTGCACATACTGCAGCGGGACATGTCTATCCACTCCTACCCTAGCTGAGATGATATTTAACCATCTCTCTGAGCTCACGTGCAACTTTCTTCAAATCAATCACCTTACTTTCTAATTCTTCCTACTTTCTTACTCATCTATATGTTACAACTTTGCCTTACCCTTCACTACCAATTATAATGTTCTATTACGTATTGTGTTGACATTGTAAATAGTATACTATGCCATACTTTGTATTGTTACTTGAATATTTTTACTGCTGTAATTGCCTATTGCTCATGTTTGATCTATTCTTACTGTACACCGCCTTGAGTGAATTCCTTCAAAAAGGCGGTAAATAAATCCTAATAAATAAATTATTATTTGTTTATTAATTATGGATGTTTTCTTATTGTGAACTGCAGATATTTTTAGATATAAGTACATAAGTACATAAGTAATGCCACACTGGGAAAAGACCAAGGGTTCATCGAGCCCAGCATCCTGTCCACGACAATGGCCAATCCAGGCCAAGGGCACTTGGTGAGCCTCCCAAACATACAAACATTCTATACATGTTATTCCTGGAATTGTGGATTTTTCCAAAGTCCATTTAGTAGTATCCTTTAGGAAACCGTCTAACCCCTTTTTAAACTCTGCTAAACTAACCACCTTCACCACGTTCTCCGGCAACAAATTCCAGAGTTTAATTATGCGTTGAGTGAAGAAAAAGTTTCTCCGATTTGTTTTACATTTACTACACTGTAGTTTCATCGCATGCCCCCTAGTCCTAGTATTTTTGGAAAGCGTGAACAGATGCTTCACATCCACCTGTTCCACTCCACTCATTATTTTATATACCTCTATCATGTCTCCCCTCAGCCGTCTCTTCTCCAAGCTGAAAAGCCCTAGCCTCCTTAGTCTTTCTTCATAGGGAAGTCATCTCATCCCCGCTATCATTTTAGTCGCCCTTCGCTGCACCTTTTCCAATTCTACTATATCTTTCTTGAGATGCGGCGACCAGAATTGAACACAATACTCAAGGTGCGGTCGCACCATGGAGCGATACAACGCCATTATAACATCCTCACACCTGTTTTTCATACCTTTCCTAATAATACCCAACATTCTATTCACTTTCCTAGCCGCAGCAGCACACTGAGCAGAAGGTTTCAGTGTATTATCGACGACGACACCCAGATCCCTTTCTTGGTCCGTAACTCCTAACGTGGAACCTTGCATGACGTAGCTATAATTCGGGTTCTTTTTTCCCACATGCATCACCTTGCACTTGCTCACATTAAACGTCATCTGCCATTTAGCCGCCCAGTCTCCCAGTCTCGTAAGGTTATAAATAAATCTCCCTGCTCGAGAGCATGTATAAAAATGCGCATATACAATATATATGATTGTACGTACTCTACTGTATAGAATTTGCACATAAATTGTGAATCTGCCCAAACTCTGTCCCAGAACAGGCCTACACTAAGCACGTGTGCAAGTATGTATGATTTCGCTATCGCAAACGCCTGTACGGTACAATGTAAGCCACATTGAGCCTGCAAAGAGGTGGGAAAATGTGGGGTACAAATGTAACAGATAGATAAGTATATTGTGCCTAGCGTTCTGTAAGTCTGGCCATCTCTCTAAGAGGCTTTATCTTTATTACACAATATTCTAACAAGCAGGAAATGATGCAAAACATCAAACATCTTCCGCCAAGGCAAAATTCTGCCTAAAGCTCAATGAGTAATACAGTTTGGTTTCCTGGAAATATAGGAGGCCATTTTGGAAGAGTTACCCCACCATATTCACATGTAAATCTGCGTGAATTATAGGCAGAGAGTTTAAGAAAAGGCACCAAGTGAATGAATGGTCCGGGCAGTCTTTCAAAGTAAACATGCATTCCAGATTTTCAAATGGCATGACAAGTATATCCAGTCACCCATAACTGTCAGCTAATTTCTTGTTTGGACCTGGGATTTGGAGGAGAACTTGAGGTGGGAACGGTTGAAGTAAAAATATAAGTACTCAAACCACCTCAAGATGCCAAAAATTAGAGGCTTAGAGCATTGCTCCCTGCGGACATGCGGAACCTTTCCTAAACGATTAGGCAGCTTTTTGTTTTTAATGCATCGACCTAAAGGTCTACCTTATTACCTAAATGTTCTATACAAAATTATCTTCCCTGTATCAGAACTGTACACTTAGATGGAATCTTTTTTTCCAGATGGGGTTTCACACCACAAAGTAGAAAACAAAACAAAAATTAAAAGGATTGATAAGCTTCAGACAGACATGGAGTGAACAAAATGGGATGGGTCAATATTTATGAATGAAAATAAAATAAACACAGCAGTTACCAGAAAGGAATGTGAGGGAGGGAAGAAAATCTCCATGATGCTAATTATTGTAGAAGACAGATATTCAAGCATTCAATCTTCTTGTCTGTTTTTCTTTCTTTTGCCCACAGCTCACGGAACAGTCTGGAATCCTAGTGCTAAACTAGTCAAGCAGGCTGTGTGTTATCCCTTTCTCTGACTGTGCACCTGGTGTGAGGTGTGTGAAGGCTTAATTTCCAGACAAAAAGGAAGTGAAACCGTGCAGCTAGTGGTAGAAGCAGGCTGGCTAGTGATTTGGCCAGGGGAGAGAAGCAGTACCGTTACACAGGGACTTAGCCAGACTTCGGCGGGAGGGGGGTCCAGAGCCCGAGGTGAGGGGGCCCATTTTAGCCCCTCCTGGTGCCGCCGCCCCCCCCCCCCACCACCACCACTTTTGACCCCCCCCCAGGCGCCGCCGCCCCTCCCCTGCCACTTTCGACCCCCCCACACATCTCCACTGCCACCGACCCTCCCCCGCTGCCAGGTACCTTTGCTGGCGGGGGTCCCCAACCCCCGCCAACCAAAGTCCTCCAACGCCAGTCTCCGGCGCGTTCGCTGACCTGTTTTTGTGAGTCTTGACTCCTGATATCCTGCATGTCAGGAGTCGAGACTCACAGAAACAGGTCAGTGAACGCGCCGGAGGCCGGCGCTGAAGAGGACTTCGGCTGGCGGGGGTTGGGGACCCCCACCAGCAAAGGTACCTGGCGGTGGCGGGGGAAGGTTGTCGGCAGCAGTGGGACGGGGGGTCGAAAGTGGCGGGGGAGGGTCAGCGGCTGGGGGGAAGTAGAGGGGCCAGGGCTAAATCTGTGGGGGGCCCCTGCCCCTGTGGCCCCACCTAGCTACGTCCCTGGTACCGTAGCCTGATATAGTATTCTGGGTGGGCCTGAGCCCAAACTGTGTGGGCATACAATCCTCCTCCCCCCCCCCCACCCCCGCACATGCTTTCTGCCCCTGCTCTGCACCACCGACCCCAAAGAATAAAATAAATACCTGAGTTGGTGGGGAATCCCCAAGCCCCACCAGTTGAAGATGTCCTTCGTGGCCAGAACAAGTGATTTTCCTATCTGCTACAGCCGGCGACATTGTCCACCTGTTGTCACCATGCTGGCCTCTCCCCTCCTGCATATGCTCGGTTTTAAGGCATGTGCAAAAAACAAAAATGTGCATGAGGTGGGGGGAGGTTGGTGCTGCTGCGGCAACGGGTGGAAATCACTTGTTCTGGCTGCTGAAGGGCATCCCCACCAGCCATAAGGGTGTTTTGGAATTTTTGGTGGGCCTGAGCTGAGACTGGGTGGGCCCAGGCCCACCCGTGGCTACGCCCCTGGACAGAAGCAACAAAAGAGGGGCTAGATTAGTGAGTAGAATGGCTGTTCTTTTCTTTGCTCCAGGTTCACATCCTCACCCTCTCTTCCTGGTAGGGTGCCTAGAAGGAAGGGGCTGGAGCAGAACACCCCAGCAGCTCTCGAATCAGAGAGTGGAGTGGAGGAGTGGCCTAGTGGTTAGGGTGGCGGACTTTGGTCCTGAGGAACTGAGTTCGATTCCAACTTCAGGCACAGGCAGCTCCTTGTGACTCTGGGCAAGTCACTTAACCCTCCATTGCCCCATGTAAGCCACATTGAGCCTGCCATGAGTGGGAAAGCGCAGGGTACAAATGTAACAAAAATAAAATAGATACTATTGGAGATTCTACATGGAATGTTGCTATTCCACTAGCAACATTCCATGTAGAAGGCTGTGCAGGACGTCAGACTCACAGAAGCAGAAACCTGCGCGGCCACATTGGTGATCTGCAAGGGCCGACTTCCACATGGAATGTTGCTAGTGGAATAGGGAATCTCAAATAGTAGCAACAGTGGAGGAGTGGCCTAGTGGTTAGGGTGGTGGACTTTGGTCCTGAGGAACTGAGTTTGATTCCCACTTCAGGCACAGGCAGCTCCTTGTGACTCTGGGCAAATCACTTAACCCTCCATTGCCCCATGTAAGCCACATTGAGCCTGCCATGAGTGGGAAAGTGCGGGATACAAATGTAACAAAAAAAAAAAACAAGAAGTGGGAGAACTTTGTTCTAGGCTTTTCACCCAGAAATTAAGCCCTGGTGGTGTGTGACAGAGAAAGAGCAGCGCAGAACACAACGAAGCCTAGTTCAGAAAGCACGAAGAAATCGGAATTGAGATGTCCAAAGTTGACACGTACAGTTCTGGTAATATTTTCAATGGGATGTGATGAGATAGAGCCTTTTCTTAAATACAAGCAGGAATGCACACATATTTGCGGTGCGTACAGCAGAAGCAATCGTTCGAATTTATAATATGAAGAACATCAACGGAGGACACTAAGGGGTCCTTTTACTAAGCTGCGCTAAAAGGGAGCCTGCACTAGTGTCAGCGCGTATTTTTGACGCACGCTGAGGCCCCCTTTTACTGCAACGGGTAAAAGGCTGTCTTTCTTTTTCAAGGAATGGCCGCGCGCTAAGTGAACCGCTTATCACACGGCCATTTTGAGGGTGAAACACTTACTGCCACCCATTGAGGTGGCGGTAAGGGTTCCCACGCTAATCCGGTGGTAACCAGGCAGCACACAGCAGGGGCGTAGCCAGACCTCAGCGGGAGGGGGGGTCAAAGCCCGAGGTGGGGGGGCACTGTTTAGCCGCCGACCCCCCCCCCCCCCCCGCCACTTTGGACCCCCCTGCCACCGCAACTTCAACCCCCCACGCCACTGCCGCCCCCTGCCCCGCTGCCGCATCAGGTACCTTGTTTGTAGGCGGGGGTCCCAAAAACCCAGCCAGCCGAAGAGTCTTCCTCAGCGCCGATCGACTCCGATGCCTTCATTGTGTGATCATATGTTTCTGACGCCTTACGTCCTGCACGGGGTTACATGCACAGCGCAGGACGTAAGGTGTCAGAAACAGATGATCAGAAAACGAAGGCGCCGGAGTCGACCGTCGCTGAAGAAGACTCTTTGGCTGGTGGGGTTTGGGGACCCCCGCCAGCAAACAAGGTACCTGATGATGATGCGGTGGAGGGGCGGGGAGTGGGCGGCGGCGGGGGGGGGTCAAATGTAGAAGGGGCCAGGGTGAAATCTGTGGGGGCCCATGCCCCCGTAGCCCCACGTAGCTACGCCCCTGGCACACAGTGCTGCCCAATTACTGCCAGGTAAGCACCAGTGCTGCACTGGAAATGGTGCGTACTGAGGGTGGGAACTACCGCCAGGCTCCCGCAGTTGGCCTGGTGGCAGTTCCGGATTGCCACGCACCAGCCCTTTAGTAAAATAGCCTCTCACGTGAGCGCCAACACTAACACGTGCAAGACGGTATTTCAGAACCTTCACACTTATATCTACCATTTTAGAAAGGACGATGTGCGAATGCTCCTAATTAACTACAGAGGCCACAATCTTTAGTTTCAGTTTGGAGGGTGAAATAAACAGGTGGTCTCTGGGCATCGGCTAAGCTCTCGGGTCGAGACTAGGGCCACAAACAAAAGTTCTTATGAGCTGGGCACAGGTCGGGGCTGGTATTGATCCCAGTAGGCCGTAGGGTCTTAAGCCCCTCTGTTAGTATTCCACTTTCAGTCTTCACTCGCACTCAAAACTTTTCACTCCAATGTTTGTATTAAATGCAAACGACTTTTACTGGAACGCTGTAACAGGCAAATTTCATGTTATTCACTTAACAGCAATGTTATTGCTAGAGGTCTTAATAACTGAGTTGATGATCTTTTGAAAAATCTTAGGGTACTTACCAGTGGCGTAGGAAGGAGGGCGGGAGGGGCGGTCCGCCCCGGGTGCACGTGCTCGGGGGGTGCCGGCCCCACTGGTTCCCTGCTTCCTCTGCCCTGAAACAGGTTACTTCCTGTTCCGGGGCAGAGAGAGCAGGGAACCAGCGGGGCCGACGCAGCTCCGAGTGACGTGCACTTGGGGCGGATCGGACCTTCCGCAGGTAAGAATGCGGTCCGGGGGGGGGGGGGTTGCGCTCCGGGGGGGGGTGCGCTGCAGGGGGGGGTCGCGCCGTGCTGCACCTGGGGGGGTGCGCAGTGGCGACCCGCCCCGGGTATCATTAGCCCTCGCTACGGCACTGGTACTTACTTATTTACAGTACTGCCCAGTCCTCCTGTACCCGTCCTTTCTGGCAGAACAATGCCAGGCTGTGGCTTCCTGCTCCCTCTGCAGGCAAGCGTCCCACTGGGCTTTAACCCAGCCACCGAACCTCCTTGTCTGTTCTTCTCCTCTCAAGGGTGCATTTCTTCAACCTGCCCCCTCTGACACCGAACAGGCTTCTGCTCTGCTGGGGGGGGGGGGGGGTTAACCTTCTTCTCTCGGTTACTTCTTTATTCAACCTTAGGTTATTGGGCCTGAACAGGACACCCCCTCTTTTCACAGGTCCTGGTGAGGGTGAAGGTAACCAAAGACTATGGGGCCCTTTTACTAAGCCACGTAGGTGTCTACGCACACCCAACACGTGCCAAATTGGAGTTACCGCGTGGCCCTTGCGGTAAATTCAATTTTGGTGCCCGCCTGAAAAATATTTTTTATTTTCTGGCGCGCGGCAGCTACACGCATCAAGTGGCATTTGACGTGCATAGACCATTACCGCCCAGCAGGGCCGCCGAGAGGGGGGGGCAGGGGGGACAAAATTCCCCGGGCCCGGGCCTCCAAAGGGGGCCCAGCACTGGGGTCAGGCTGCCGGCGCTGTAGTTCCCGGTCTCACCTGCCTGCCTCCTTGGCTCCGGGCCCCCTGCATTCGAAGCGGCAGTCACAGATCATCTCCCTTTGGGCCTTCCCTTCCTGTGTCCCGCCCTTGTGGAAACCAGAAGTTACATCAGATGAGGGCGGGACACAGGGAGGGAAGGCGAGGCCAGAAGTGAAGAGAGGCGATCTGCGACTGCCGCTTCAAATGCAGGGGGCCCGGAGCCGAAGAGGCAGGCAGGTAAGACTGGGGACTGCAGCGGCGGGGGAGAGCGACAGGGGGGGCAGCGGCAGAGGGAGCAACGGGGGGCCGGCAGAAGCAGGGGGCGGAGGCAGGGCGGCCTTGCCCCGGGCCCGGCCTAGTCTCTCGGCAGCCCTGCCGCCCAGTTACCGCATGAGACCTTACCGCTTGGTCAATGGCTTCCGATAAGTTCTCAGACCCAAAATGGACGCACAGCAATTTTCATTTTGCCGCACATCCGTTTTCGGTAGGTGCGCTAAAAAATAATTCTGTGTGCACCCAAAACACACGTCTACACTACCGCAGGCCATTTTTCAGTGCACCTTAGTAAAAGGACCCCCTATGTGCTCAACGATGCATCAGGTTTTATTACATCTTAACTCCTCCTCCTGTATGACATCCCTTTTCATTCAGCTCCCAATATTTCCCTTTGGGCTGGGTTCTTCACCCCCCCACTAACCATCCCTCCCTCCAGTAAACCTGTTTAGTAATCTCCTGGGAGACTCCATCCCGCTTTCTCATTCTGAATTTCCCTGGGGATTACAAATACATTTTTATTTATTTTTTTATTTTGTTACATTTGTACCCCGCGCTTTCCCACTCATGGCAGGCTCAATACGGCATACATGGGGCAATGGAGGGTTAAGTGACTTGCCCAGAGTCACAAGGAGCTGCCTGTGCCGGGAATATTAGCTTTCAAAGGCAATCATCACTTTCTTCACATCGGAAATGAGCAAAGGTGACAAACATCAGAATATATAAGTGAAATATAATATTTCAATGACAGTCTCAGAGGGAAGGTGGGGGCAGTGCCATAGCGAGGGTGCCTGACACCCGGGGCGGGACACCGCTGCGCACCCCCTCCCTGGTGCAGGGCACGGCGCCCCCCCCTCCGGAGTGCCCCCCCCACTGAAACCCACCCTACCTTTAAGCAGGGGGGGGGGGCAGGCGGGAGGGCCGATCCGCCCCCCACTGCACGTCACTGGGAGCTGCGTCGGCTCTGCTGCTTCCCTGCTTTCTCTGCCCCGGAACAGGAAGTAACCTGTTCTGGGGCAGAAAGAGCAGGGAACCAGCGATCCGACACCCCCCCCCCCCCCCAGCACGTGCACCCGGGGCGGACAGCCCCACCGCCCCCCCTTCCTACGCCACTGGGTGTGGGGGGGGGGGTAAGAAACAGGGAGAGATGGATAAGTGATGGGTGACAAAGCAGTATCATGTTATGGTTTATAACGTGATAAGGGTTTGGAAAAATTCCTAGAGAAGACCATAAGTATTGTCATACTGGGACAGACCGAAGGTCCATCAAGCCCAGCATCCTGTTCCCCGAAACCTGTGCCTACACTACCGCAGGCCATTTTTCAACGCACCTTAGTAAAAGGACCCCGTAACTGGCAATGGGGTTACCACATAAAAATAAGACCGACTTTTTTTTCGGTCCCAATTATGCAGTTAACCTGGTCAGTTAAGTGCTGAATATGGGAATATTTTTTTTAAATTTATTTTAATCATTTCAAATTATACAATCACATCTCCATTGAATGCAACTAGACAAATTAGGAAAAATATACAAAACCATCAAAAAAATTAAAAAAAATATTTAAATCTTACAATAATAGGACAAAGATATGTAGTAAAGATGGGTACGTTTTTATTCTGCTGGTGTGAGTTTGACGGTGTCCGAATCTCTGTTGTGTTCCTGTACATACTTGCAGGGTTTCCTTACTGTTATGCCCCATACTTAGAGGAAGGGGGTGGTCAGGACGGCTCCCCCTGCTCCCTTGACCTCTTCGCCTGTGCAGCAATTGGCCACTGCACGCTTGATTAACCCCGAATACTCTGCCAGTGGCCGGACGTGCCCGGCACTAAATATCCAGGGCTAATTCTGCAACAGAGGTCAGAATTTTTTTTTTAACTGACCACTGTGGGCTGAATATCATTGCCCCTCAGAAACTGCTGCCCTTGATCACTGCCTAAGGATTGGGCCAGCCCTGCACAGAAGAGATGTACAATTCAGTGGAGAAATATTTTGAACTATATATGCATTAAAAAGTCCAAGGGATATGTTTACTAAGGTGCGTTAGGGATTTTAACGCACCTGTAAAGATTACGTGCATTAAACGCTCACACATTTCTATGGCCGCATTAGCGTTTAACATGCATAAACCGTTTACACGTGCCCCTTAGTAAACACAAAATAGGTATAGTAACACACAATACAATAACGAACAAAATATGTCCCACTATTCAGCTCTGAGTTATCCAACTTTTAGAGCTGAAACGATCGATTCATGATCTGCTCTTCATCATCGGCTAAAAAAAAACCTTCCTTTTAATTAGTGTTCTAACAATACAAAATTGACTTTAGAAACAATGTGAACTTTTCTTTAGCAAACAAACTTAACTTTAGAATGCGTCACAGCCAGCTTCTCGGTTCCCCAGGACCAACGATGGCCAGCGTTTTATAAATACATAAGTACATAAGTATTGCCATACTGGGATAGACCGAAGATCCATCAAGTCCAGCATCCTGTTTCCAACAGGTCACAAGTACCTGACAAGATCCCAAAAAAGTACAATTACATTTTATGCTGCTTATTCTAGAAATAAGCAGTGGATTTTCCCCAAGTCTATTTTAATAATGGTCTATGGACTTTTCCTATAGGAAGCCAGCCAAACGTTTTTTAAACCCCGCTAAGCTAACTGCTTTTACTACATTCGCTGTCAATCAGAAGTTTGGGACTGATCACCCCTTGTGACTTGCTCACACTCAATTGCTGATTGGCAACCGGAAGCAATAATGTAGAACAGTAATTTGTAGACGTTCAATATCCTTATTTCTGCCAGGAGTGTGTTCACTCACAGACACCAGAACAGTTTAACATCTCCTTAGGTACCAGGGGACGTTCAGAAGAGTTCAACAGCATCTGAATGGTATAAGCCTGTATGTGATCCATGCAGTAGTACCAAAACAGTTCTTTTCTAATGGAAATTACTACTCACCTATGAATCAAGCCGCAGACTTTGAATCAGGCATTCTCCAAGCACGGTGCTAGCCTCAGCTTACCTTTCCCCATCACAGAAAGAAACATTGCTTTCTAAATAGATCACTTGTGGTCTCACACCGGCCCATCAAACAGCAAAGGTGGTCAAAGGAAGGAGGAGCCGTCAATTTTATTGAAAGGAAACCCGACTTGGCCAAGTTTCAGCTTGTAGCCTGCATCAGGATCATGCAGTTCTGCAACCACTGTTGTCCATTCAACTTTTGTTTTTATTGAAAACTGGATGACCCCCAATGCGAACTACAAGTCGAAACTTGGCCAAGTTGGGTTTTCTTTGAATAAAACTGACGTCTCCTCCTTTCTTCGTATTGGTGCTGATTTTTTAGACATGATATATAGAATTTAGTCCAATATGGCCTCCTGAGTGTTCTTCAGAAAGTCACCCCATAACACCGTTGGGTGGCTTGTTGAAGAACACACAAGTGAGCGTAAGGTGGCCATAAGATCACAAGAGGATGTAGCATGGGTGAAGCACACAGGTACACATGTCAATTTATGCATCTTCATTCTAACATCACTCTGCTGCTCCCCAGTATCTCTCCACACTCGTCCTTCCCTACACCCCTTCCCGTGCACTCCGCTCCATGGATAAATCCTTCTTATCTGTTCCCTTCTCCACTACTGCCAACTCCAGACTTCGCGCCTTCTGTCTTGCTGCACCCTACGCCTGGAATAAACTTCCTGAGCCCCTACGTCTTGCCCCATCCTTGGCCACCTTTAAATCTAGACTGAAAGCCCACCTCTTTAACATTGCTTTTGACTCGTAACCACTTGCCTTCACCTACCCTCCTCTCTTCCTTCCCGTTCACATTAATTGATTTGATTTGCTTACTTTATTTTTTTTTTGTCTATTAGATTGTAAGCTCTTTGAGCAGGGACTGTCTTTCTTCTATGTTTGTGCAGCGCTGCGTACGCCTTGTAGTGCTATAGAAATGCTAAATAGTAGTAGTAATAGTAGTAGTACACAAAAGAAAAGGCTGACCCTGAAAAGTTGAAGGCTTTATTCACTATTTTGGCTCCCAGGTTTTATAGATACACGCCTGACATGGCCATGTTTCATCAAAGGAGATGCTTCAGGGATGAATGGATGCCAGTAGGTGTAAAAGCCCAAACAAACCATATCTCTCACCTGAGTTTTCATATAGTGAGACAACAGGTATCCATTCACCCCTGAAGCAGCCCCCTTTTTTAAAATTATTATTAGGATTTATTTACCTCTTTTTTGAAGGAATTCACTCAAGGCAGTGTATAGTAAGAGTAAATGAAACATAAGCAATAGACAATTGCAACAGTAAAAATATTGAAATAACAAAACAAAGTATGGCATAGTACGATACTTACAATGTGGCTCATTTTCGAAAAAGGACGTCTTTCGACATAAATCGGAAGATGGACGTCCTTCTCCCAGGGACGTCCAAATCGGTATAATCGAAACCTGATTTAGGACGTTCCCAACTACACTCCGTCACAAGGATGGCCAAAGTTCAAGGGGGCGTATTGGAGGAGTATCAAAGGCGGGACTTGGGCGTGCCTAACACTTGGACGTCCTTGACCCATAATCGAAAAAAACAAGGATGTCACTGACAAACACTTGGACGTTTTCACCTGGACCTGTTTTTATTACGACTAAGGCACAAAAAGGTGACCGAAATGACCAGATGACCACTGGAGAGAATCGGGCATGACCTCCCGTTACTACCCCAGTGGTAACTAACCCCCTCCCACCTTCAAATAACATCTTTAAAAATATGTCATGCCAGCCTCAGATGTCATACTCAGGTCCATGACAGCACATGAAGGTCCCTGGAGCAGTTTTAGTGGGTACTGCAGTGCACTTCAGGCAGGTGGACCCAGGCACATACCCCTACTTCCTGTTACATTTATGGAGGAAACAGCGATCTCTCCAAAACCCACCACAAACCCACTGTACCCATATATAGGTGCTCCCCTTCACCCGTAAGGGCTATGGTAGCGGTGTACAGTTGTGGGTAGTGGGTTTTGGGGGGCCTCAGCACATAAGGTAAGGGAGCTATGTTCCTGGGAGCAATTTATGAAGTCCACTGCAGTGCCCCCTAGGGTGCCCAGTTGCTGTCCTGGCATGTCAGGGGGACCAGTGCACTACAAATGCTTGCTCCTCCCACGATCAAATGGCTTGCATTTGGACATTTTTGACATGTACGTCTTTGGTTTCGAAAATCGCGAAAGTCAGAAACGTCCATGTCTAGGGACATCCAAATCTAGGGACGTCCAAATTTAAGGATTTGGACGTCTCTGACGGTATTTTTGAAACGAAAGATGGACGTCCATCTTGTTTCTAAAATAGGGGTTTCCCCACCCCTGGATTTCACCGTTTTACAAGGACGTCCAAATCGCAACTTGGACGTCACTTTCGAAAATGCCCCTCCACGTCAACATAATCCATAATTAAGCACCTTAATAGGCAGCATAGGGTATAAGCAGAGATGGAACATATAGGGGCCCTTTTACTAAGGTGCATAGGTGCCTACGCGCGTCCTACGTGTGTGAATTCGGAACCACCAGCCAGCTACCACGTGTCCCGGGCGGTAATTCTATTTTTTTACGCATGTCCGATACACACGGCAGAAAATATTTTTTATTTTCCACCGCATGGCGCTAACTAGGCGGTAATCGGCAGCGTACATGCGCTGGCGATTAACGCCTGGTTAAAGCGTGAGAACTTACCGCTAAGTCAACGGGTGGTGGTAAGATCTCAGGCCTAAAATGGATGCGCACCAATTTTGATTTTGCCGCATGTCCATTTTTGGCCCCCCAAAAAAGGCCTTTTCTGCAGGCACGCTGAAAAATGGACCTGCAAGCGTCCAATACATGAGCCTACAACAGCGCAGGCCATTTTTCGGTGCACCTTAGTAAAAGGACCCCATAGATTGGTAAGAGAATAAGAAGAGTTTGAAAATAAGGGGACTAGTTTAAAGAAAGGTCAGAGCAGGGCTTTTTTTGAAGGAGTACTTGGGGGTACTGAGTACTGGCACCTTTTCCATTGGCTGCTAAAATTGACCCATGGTCCCCAAGTTTTAATGAAAGAGCTCAGGCTCTACACACCAATTCTGCCTTGTCATAAGGTTCTGTGACTGGTTGCAGGGGGCCTGGCTATTGTGGGGTGGGTCCCTGAGTGATCACCTCACCCCTGAAGGGTGGCCTAGCATTTGAGTACCGGCACCTCTTTTGCTAGAACAAACGCACTGGATAAAGTGACCCACGTGTGGGTGATCAGGCCTTTGTGACATCACTGATGAGGTTGGCTGTTAGCCATTGGTGGAATGAGGCATTATGACATCACATTATCAAAAGTGAGCCAAGTATAGAACAATCAAGCTAATTACAGGGGTTAACAGTAAAATAACATGTCTTAACAATAGCCCCCTAAATGAAAGAAAAAAGAAATGCTGTAGAAATCAAAATCACTGCTACATGTGATAAAAGCAGGGCTTTTTTTGAGGGGGTACTTGGGGGTACTGAGTACCGGCACCTTTTCCATTGTCTGCTAAAATTGACCCATGGTCCCCAAGGTGTAACGAAAGAGCTCAGTCTCTACACACCAATTCTGCCTTGTCATAGGTTCTGTGACTGGTTGCAGGGGGCCTTCCTATTGTGGGGTGGGTCCCTCAGTGATCACCCCACCCCTAAAGGGTGGTCTAGCATTTGAGCACCGGCACCTCTTTTGCTAGAACAAACGCACTGGATAAAGTGACCCACGTGTGGGTGATCAGGCCATTGTGACATCACTGATGAGGTTGGCTGTTAGCCATTGGTGGAATGAGGCATTATGACATCACATTATCAAAAGTGAGCCAAGTATAGAACAATCAAGCTAATTACAGGGGTTAACAGTAAAATAACATGTCTTAACACTAGCTCATGTTGATAAGCCTCCTAAATGAAAAAGAAATGCCTGTAGAAATCAAAATCACTGCTACATGTGATAAAAGCAGGGCTTTTTTTGAGGGGGTACTTGGGGGTACTGAGTACCGGCACCTTTTCGACTGTCTGCTAAAATTGACCCATGGTCCCCAAGGTGTAACGAAAGAGCTCAGTCTCTACACACCAATTCTGCCTTGTCATAGGTTCTGTGACTGGTTGCAGGGGGCCTGGCTATTGTGGGGTGGGTCCCTGAGTGATCACCTCACCCCTGAAGGGTGGCCTAGCATTTGAGCACCGGCACCTCATTTGCTAGAACAAACGCACTGGATAAAGTGACCCACGTGTGGGTGATCAGGCCATTGTGACATCACTGATGAGGTTGGCTGTTAGCCATTGGTGGAATGAGGCATTATGACATCACATTATCAAAAGTGAGCCAAGTATAGAACAATCAAGCTAATTACAGGGGTTAACAGTAAAATAACATGTCTTAACAATAGCTCATGTTGATAAGCCCCCTAAATGAAAGAAAAAAGAAATGCCTGTAGATATCAAAATCACTGCTACATGTGACAAAAGCAGGGCTTTTTTTGAGGGGGTACTTGGGGGTACTGAGTACTGGCATCTTTTCCATTGTCTACCAGAATTGACCCATGGTCCCCAAGTTTTAATGGAAGAGCTCAGGCTCTACACACCAATTCTGCCTTGTCATAAGGTTCTGTGACTGGTTGCAGGGGGCCTGGCTATTGTGGGGAGGGTCCCTCAGTGATTACCCCCACCCCTGAAGGGTGGCCTAGCATTTGAGTACCGGCACCTTTTTCACTAGAAAAAGTGCACTGGGTCAGAGAGATAATTTATTTATTTGTAGCATTTATATCCCACATTTTCCCACCTATTTGCAGGCTCAAAGTGGCTTACATTGTTCCGTAATGGTGATCACCAATTTCGGCAAAAGAGAAAATACATAGTTAAGATGGAGGTGACAGACGTGGATTAGATATTCAGGTAAAGAAAGTTCATTTTCATGCTGAGAAGTAAAAGGTATAAGATTAAACTTCAAACGTGATAACTCAGGTTGAACAATCAGAAATAATAAACTTCAATCGTGATAAATCAGTTTGAACAAACAGAAAATTAAAGGTTACGTTTTGTGAAGTTCCGGTGGAAATTTCTTACTGGTGTTTAGGATGGATCTTAGTGATAATGCTGGCCGGTTAAGTTTATAGCAGACAGAGACAGGACTGCTATTTGGACAGTGCGATTTGGCCACTAAACTGAGCTGGCAAAGTGCTGAATATTTGCGGCTAGCCAGTTATATCTCAAGGTCAATATCAGCACTTACAACCGGCCAGGAGCCATTCCTGTTCGGTTAAATAGCACTGAATATTGGCCAAACTGTAGACACTGTATTAAATATTATTTCAGCTAGGGTAGGAGTGGATAAACATGTCCTGCTGCAGTATGTGCAGCCCGAGTCACTCCTTGTGTGTGTGCGTTAGACTAACAGGTTAGTTACCTCGGTGAAACATGGCCATGCTGGGCGTGTTTATTTAAAACCTGTGAGCCAAAATAGTGAATAAAGCCTTCAGCTTTACACGGTCTGCCTTTTTTTCTTGCTAACCATATTGGATCTCCCAAATTATGGAGTCCTTTTACAAAAACGCGCTGAAAAAAATGGCTTGCGGTAGTGTAGGTGCGGGTTTTGGGTGCGCGCCGATCCGTTTTTTTAGCGTTTCTGTAAAAAAAAAAAGGCCTTTTCTCTTTTTTTTGGCTGAAAATGGGCATGCGGCAAAATCAAAATTGCCGCGCGTCCATTTTGGGTCTGAGACCTTACCGCCAGCCATTGATCTAGCGGTAAAGAATCCGGGCGGTAATGACTTATGTACGTCAAATGCCACTTGGCGCCCGTCCGTTACACGCGCTTGAAAATAAAAATATATTTTTCAGACTGTTGGGCAGAGTTTATCTTGTTGGGCAGACTGGATGGACCATGCAGGTCTTTTTCTGCCGTCATCTACTATGTTACTATGTAGATGTGTGTATCAGACTCATGCCAAAAATGAAATTACCGCAAGAGCCACACAGCAGTTCGGCAGTAACTCCATTTTGGCACGCGTTGGGTGCACGTAGACGCTTTCGCTGCTTAGTAAAAGGGCCCCTATTTGCCTTAATCTAGGCGCAGGCATAATGATCACGCTTGAAATGTAAGCACTTTTTTCAGCCACTTGCTCTAGTATTCGATAATGAAACATAGATACCTACTCTTCTTTAAAGAATAGGCTTATAATACGAGCCCTAACCAACATCTTTTGTGATCACCCGGTTATATAAAATTACCCAAGAAAACAGGAGTGGGAAGTGGACCAATGACTCCAGAGACTGGGACAGGAGGATAAAATAAGGAAACCTTTATTACAGACTCGACGCAGATCCATGTTTCGGCCACAGGCCTGCCTCAGGAGTCTCTATGAGATGTATGTCGAAAGGAATGCGTCTGAGAGATTGGGTGGTCTTGAAAAAGACCTGAAGGTGCGCAATCTCAAAGATACGTGATTCAGCTCCATCACCGGAGCTCAGAGGGGAAAGCGCGAAACGTACAGCTCTTACTGCAGTAAAGTCATTGGTCCACTTTCCACTCCTGTTTGTTTTCTTGTCTTTTTGATTTGTGAGATTTCGTTGTTCATCCACCTAGGTTGCCGGAGAACGTGGTGAAGGCAGTTAGCTTAGCAGAGTTTAAAAAGGGGTTAGACGGTTTCCTAAAGGACAAGTCCATAAACCGCTACTAAATGGACTTGGGAAAAATCCACAATTTCGGAAATAACATGTATAGAATGTTTGTACGTTTGGGAAGCTTGCCAGGTGCCCTTGGCCTGGATTGGCCGCTGTCGTGGACAGGATGCTGGGCTTGATGGACCCTTGGTCTTTTCCCAGTGTGGCATTACTTATGTACTTAGCTGGATTACCTGTCTCTACCCCATATAAAATTACCCTCCACACAAATATTTGATACACCGCTTTCACATAGTAGCACTAAATATATATACTTTTTTTAAACACTGTGACGGGCTTTAAAAAAATGAAAATTGATCTGCTCTGATGACAAATATCTCTGTTTTTTTTTCCTGAAAACCATCCAAATATCTATGTTTACAACCTTTGCTGCTGTTATTGCTACCTACCACCCATAGACCAAGGTGAATTTTAGTTTCAATTAAAACCAAAAAGAGTAAATACTTGTGAGAACTCAACTGCATGATTGGTGTGGTTTAAGTGTTATCACAACTGGTTATGTTTCTAATGTGAGAAAAAGAAAATGTGTATCTTCCCAGTCCTATCATTATTCGTTAACCTTCCTGGACTTTGCACTCACTAGTCTAGCAATGTCATGACACCTTAATAAAAAGTCATCTGTAGGCATTACAAGTATGATATCTTAGGACACAGTAGCTCCAACTTCTAAAGTCAAGCCAGACCCATCTGTTATACTAATGGCTGTCTTTCTGTCGTCTGCCAATCTTTCACTGCCACCTTAAAAAATTTTTTCTCTGCAATGTTAATACTGGGTCATGGTCCTCGGACTTTGAGATACCGAACATTCCTCTTTGAAATCCTCGCACAGCTGTGCTGTCTTTTATTAGCAACGAGGGAACCAGAAAATGATGCTTGGTGTATTTCCACTGCAGTAAAATCCACCTTTCCTTTCACACACTGCTTATCAAAACTGGTGAAAAATCTGTGTCCGACATCCATCTTGCTTGTTCTGTAGCCAAAAGCTGCTGCCTGTTGCATCGTTTTGAGGCGTTGGGAGTCTTGGAAAGAAAATGATGTTGCTCGTTGACCTCTTGACTAAGATTGAAAGTAAAGCAAGGAGCTGCAAATGATACGTCTAGGTTTTGTTAGCCTGAGATGGACAACCTACAAGAGAGAGGACAAAAAAAAAAACCAGTTAGACTCTGCCGTAATAGGAAGATGAAGCCTTCTGTTTGAAAAATACTGTGAATGAGGTCACATCACTTTGGTGATTTGGTGGCAAATCATTTTTTTAAAATTCATTAATTTCATGGGTCAAAAGGGGGGATTTAGATTTGATCTGCACCAGACCTGGAAGGCTTTTTTTGGAAGTGGTAGGACATTTGGAGGTGGGGAGGAAGAGCTCAGGTCTAAGATGGACATTTGGAGGTGGGGAGGAAGAGCTCAGGTCTAAGATGGACATTTGGAGGTGGGGAGGAAGAGCTCAGGTCTAAGATGGACATTGGAAGGTGGGGAGGAAGGGCTCAGATCTAAGATGAACAAGGCCACATTGAATGAATTCTTCATTTCTTGCTTACACATCTCCTAAAAAATACACAAAAACTATATTAATCAAATATCTACACTCACCCCCGCAATCTATAAACAAGAGACTATAGGCTCTGTTTGCTAAGCTGTGTGTCCCCCTTTACTAAAATGTAGGTGCAACCAGTGGTGTGCTGGAGCGGGCTCTCACAGGCTCGCGAGAGCCGTTTGTTAAGTTTTTAAGAATTTTGGGAGCCGGTTGTTAAAGTAGGCCTCCCCATGGCTACTTTAACAACTGACTCCCAAAATGTGGGCTTGGGCCACCTCCTGAATTCTCTTTTACATTGCTGGCAGTGATGCTGGCCCCACCACCCAAGTAAATAGACTGCTGCTGCTCCCTGCTCCTTGTTTCTGACTCTGAGCATTAGGCTGGGACTTTTCATGCAAGCACAAGAAGGTTCCATCATGCTGCTCAGAGCCAGAAACAAGCAGCAGAGAATGGTGGCTGGTGGGGCTCGGCAAAGGTATGCCTAGCGTGCCTGCACAAGGGAGGGGAGAGAGAGGCATGTATTTCCCCCAAAAAAAAATTTCAGGGCCGGCTATGCCCAGAGAGAGAGTCCGTTGTTAAAAATTTACCAGCACACCCCTGGGTGCAACCATTTACACCTACTAAAATCTGGTGTAAATACCCATGCCTAATGTAGGTACAACCGAGCCTAACTTTAGGTGAGGTTTATAGAATAATGTTAAGCTCGGTTTTTTTCAGCGACAATTTTTTAGGTATCATTAATAGAATCTAGTCCTCATTGCTTAAGAAAAGTTTCTCTACCTACTTGATATAACTTTTAATAGGAAAACTGGATTTGTACAACAAGTCTTCCTTCATTTACATGATATCTTTAAGAGAAGTTAATGAAATGGATTTTACAGTTTGATGGCTTGTTTAAAATTTTTATTATAAACAATTTTAAGAATGTGATAATACTCCGTCTCTGTTTCACATGTTTACATAGTATGTACCACTTCAATTAAATATACTTCTAATGAATTGCATATGTTATAGGATCTGACTTTTTCCATAAAACTAACGCTGGCTCATGCTCCTCTATCAGAGACGTAATCTGAGGTTCATCGGACGCTTTACTGGTAGGTAAACTATTAAATGGAATGGTTTACTGTAGGGTCTCCTCAACAGCTTCTGAGCTGTTATATGAACATAGTGATTGAGAGTGTAATGAAAATTGGATAACGGAGAGAGTTATTATGATTTCAGATACTCTGTTCATGCAAAGAAATCCAGGCTGTTTTGTTTCATCCTGATTTCAAGAAGGGTTGTAGGCTTTCATGCTCTGAAGTTTTTCCCCAAGAACAAGGAAGGCTTCCCCATAGTGGACAAGATTCGGCAAAATTCCTAAGGTACATAAATGGGTGAACACATCCTGAAACTTAGCCCTCTGCAAAGATAAACAAAGGAATGAAAAAATTATGCATACTTGTAACAGATCTGAAGATGTGCTAAAAAATGACCCCACCCTTATCAGGCCAAGGTCATTCTCAGAAGGTGGGTTCCAGCTTCATGGTTGATTTTCCCCCAAAAAAGTTTTCCCTGGCCAAACTATAGGAGGCAAGTAATTTTACTTCCAGTAGACAAATGGATGGATAGATTTAAGCACTGAGAGGTCCTTTTCTTAAGGTATGTAGGTGCCTACACGCGTCCAATGTGCGTCAATTTGGAACTGCCCGGCTACTGTTTACCCCAGGCGGTAATTCCATTTTCTATGCACGTCCGATATGCACAGCAGAAAATATTTTTTATTTTCTACCGTGTGATGCTAACTGCAACGGAATCTATGTAGGATGCAAAGAACAACTCAGAAAAAAAAACTCCAGACCACCCAAAATACTGCAGCTAGGTTGATATTCAGCAAAACACGCTTCGAAAGTGCCAAACCCCTTCGAGAAAAGCTGCATTGGCTCCCAATAAAAGAACGGATCATCTTCAAAATCTGCACTTTAGTCCACAAAATTATATATGGCGTAGTCCCAGGATACATGATAGACCTTATAGATCTACCAACAAGATACAGAGTTGGATCATCAAGTTGTATTTGATGATCCGACTCTGTATCTTGTTGGTAGATCTATAAGGTCTATCACTACGTTCTGGGGTTCCATAGGGTTCTATACTATCACCTTTGCTCTTCAATGTCTTTATTCATCCTTTGGCTACTTTAATACAGTCTCATAATATTAAATTTTTCATTGGCATGGATGACATTCTTTTATATTTCCCTGTTTCTCTTCTCAACATTGATCTTCAGCTATTACAAGACTGTCACGTTGAATTAGTTGCTTGGTTTGCAACTAATAAGCTAATGTTAAATCCTGACAAAACAGTTGCCTGCTGGATTGTGGGATCTTTTTTCCCAACCTCAAACAATCCCTTTTCTCTTTGATTTTCTTATTGCCCCAGTTTTGAACTTCTGTTATTTAGATATTTGGTTTGATTCACAGCTTTCTTTCAAAATTCAAATTTATAATGTTCTCAAATCAGGTTTTGTCACACTGCGCACATTCCATTACCTGCGTGATTTTTTGGACTTTGCATCCCTTCTTACTGCTATGCATGCTTTTTTAACCCCATGCTTGGATGACTGTAATGTAGTCTATGCCAATCTTCCTTCTTCGCAAATTAAATGCCTTCAAACTCTTCGGAACTGTGCGGCTAGATTTCACTGTAATAACACCAGAAAATTTGGCTTCCTGTGCAATTTAGAATTCTCTTCAAGATATTACCATTAGTTCATAAGGCATTCCATTTAGGCTCCCCTTCCTATCTGCCAGATTCGATTCTTCCTTACACCCACACACGCAATCTACGCTCTCTGGATGCTAACCAGTTCGTTCTTCCACATCCCAAAAAATGCTTATCTTGAATCAACCAGGCACCCAGACATTCTATTTTCTGGCCCCAAAACTATGGAATGACCTACCCACCTACTTACAGAATGAGCAATCTTTTTCCAAATTCAAAATCCAATCAAAAATATATTAAGTTGGTCCGATAAAAAAGGTATCACCTTTATTTTCTTTTCTCTGTTTTATTGTATTTCTATTTATTGCTTTTAAAAGTGGACTAGCATGGCTAACACACCACTTTATTCAAAATCCAACTCAAAACTCATTTTTTTTTCAGCAGGCATTTCAATTGCAGTAGATGGGGCTCCTCATGCAGCAATGGGGACGTGTGATGGGAAGAGCTCAATGTACACGTGTTCTATATAATGGACTGTCCTATTTTAATTGCTGTTCCTTTTCTCTTGAGATTTATTTTTATTAGTTTAATTGTACACTGCGTAGGTTTATTAAACTGTAAACTAAAAAGGGGAGGGCTAGAAAAGGTATACAGATCTTTTTTTTTCACTGTCACATATATCCTAATTGCAAGTTGAAGGCTTAGAACTTATGTTTAAATTAATTGACGGAACTTTTTTGGGTCCTCTTAGCATTTTACTTATTTACCATCCTGCTGGAACATGGAGGAAGATTTGATCATCTTAATTTGACTCTATTACAAATCTGTCTGCTCACTTTTCACAATTACTAATACTAGGAGAAGGAGATTTAATTCTTCATATGGAAGATGTTCATGATATGAATGTTCCCCTTATTGGTTGCTTGTGAACTTTGGCCGTGTAGACTACAAGATAGAAAGGTCCTTTTTTTGGTGTGACAACCTTGGGGTTGTGGAGGTGGTCCATCAGCAGGTGGCCCACGGCCCTCGGATCAATTCTTTGATAGGCAGCTTATTTTGCAGTGTTTGCGGATGAACGTCTTCTTCCATGTTCATCATGTGCCAGGTGTCCTCAATCCTATAGCTGATGCGTTGTCCCATGTTCAATTCCAGAGGTTTTGCGCTTTGGTTCCTGGGGCGGGCCTTGTGAGTACTCCTTTCTTGGTTTGGATGTGGAGCCTGGGACAGCTGTGATCTGGAAATTGCTGAGACAATCTGTCGTACCAGCTTCATGGACATCCTATTTCGCTGGGTTCTCAAAGGTCAATGCTTTTCTGCAACAACAGGAAAGTGGTAGAGCTGTTTCCATAGTTGCCCGTTTGGTGAGTTACATCATTTTTGTAAAGGAGAATGAGTATTCAAAAGGGGCAGTAGCCCAGCATATCACTAGTTTTGCAGTTTTGCTAAGGCCAGGGGTAAGAATAGCCCAGCGAGGGGATTCTTAGAGGGGCATAATCGAACAGAAACGCCTATCTCCATGGGCGTTTATCTCCGAGAACGGGTCCGTGAAGGGGCGGACCCAAGCGTATTTTCGAAAAAATTAGACGTCCATGTTTTATTCGCCAAGTTGTGAGCTGGGCGTTTTTGCTTTTCAGCGATAATGGACAATGAAATCGCCCAGCTCAAAAACGAATAAATCCAAGGCATTTGTTCGTGGGAGGGGCCAGGAGTCGTAGTGCACTGGTCCCCCTAACATGCCAGGACACCAACCAGGCACCCTAGGGGGCACTTTTACAAAAACAGATCAAAAGGTAAAAGAGCTCCCAGGTGCATAGCACCCTTCCTTTGTGTGTAGAGCCCCCCAAATCCCCCTCAAAACCCACTGCCCACAAGTCTACACCATTACTATAGCCCTAAGGAGTGAAGGGGGGCACCTACATGTGGGTACAGTGGGTTCGGGGGGGGTTGGACGACTAAGCATTAAGCAGCACAATTGTAACAGGTAGGGGGGGGTGGGCCTGGGTCCACCTGCCTGAAGTCCACTGCACCCCCTAACAACTGCTCCAGGGACCTGCATACTGCTGCCAGGGAGGTGGGTATGACATTTGAGGGTCAAAATAAAAAGTTGTGAAACATCATTTTTTGTGGTGGGAGGGGGTTTATGACCACTGCGGGAGTCAGGGGAGGTCATCCCCGATTCCCTCCAGTGGTCATCTGGTCATTTAGGGCACTTTTTGGGGCCTTATTTGTGAAAAAACAGGGTCCGGGAAAAGTGCCCTAAATTCTAGCTAAAAACGCATACTTTTGTCCCATTATCTGTGAAATGCGCCCATCTCTGTTCGGCAGATAACCACGCCCCAGTTCCGCCTTCACCACACCTCTGACACGCCCCCATCAACTTTGCCCGCATCCGCGACGGAGTGCAGTTGAAAACGTCCAAAATCGGCTTTCGATTATACCGCTTTATTCGTTTTTGTGAGATAAACGCCCATCTCCCGATTTAGGTCGGAACTTGGGCGTTTTTCTCGTTCGATTATAAGCAGGTTAGTCATGCAAGGTCTAGCCTCCACTGCCTGATGTTGGGCTACCTATTGCACACAATATTCTGTCCTCATTATGTTCAACGTTGCCCGCTGTTGCTTCATCCACTTTTCAGGCAGTGCTGTTCAGTACTGCCTTCAACATAGCCCTCGTTGCACCTTGTGAGTTAGTGTGCTAGTGCCCAGATCTGCCGCCCACTCCTGTGAAGGGCTATGGGCGGATCATGCATTTCCCCAGATTCTTTGCTAGTCACAATAGCCAGGTCTAATACTGACCAGTTAGCTTCTGGACACACCATCACCTTGCAGAGGTTTGATAGCTTTCCTGGTACCTCAATGTCCAGCAATATTGCAGATCCAGCCTAGTGGGATCTTCCTTTTCTGATTCATGCCGATGGTACTTCACTGACTTGCTTTCAGTTTAAGGTGGTTCTGTGCATGGTGGTGCAGCATCTTAAGCTTGACCCATTCATTTCATATCGGTGGTACTACCAGCGCTGAGGCTGTGGGGCTGGGGCTAGAGGCCATTCAGTATTTGGGCAGATGGAGATCTGGAGCTGTTAAGAAATCTACTATAATAAAACTCACCCTCAACGTTCTGAGGACACTGACGTCAGTGAAGCCAAGCCCTGACTTCCTTCAAAAAGGTTCGAAGGTTCGTGGTGGTGAAGCCACCAAAATCGCTCCGGGCCCCGCCCTCGAGGGCGGAGCTATGGCAGAACAACGAAGGGGTTGACAGGGAGGGAGGCAGGGAGGCGGGGGGAAATCGCTCCGGGCCCCGCCCTCGCGTCAAACGTCATGACGTTGGGGGCGGAGCAATGGTAGAACAACGAAGGGGTTGGCCAGGGAGGGAGGGAGGGAAGGGGGGGTGTTGGTGACGAAAACCTTGCTAGCGCCCGTTTCATTTGCTCTGAAACGGGCCTCTTTTACTAGTATATTATAAAATGCTGAAATGTCTATTCTGGCTGTTGATGGTTCCCCTGTTTTTGTCTGGCTTTCTGTTTTTTTTCTTTCTTTCAGGCTTGACGAGGCTGAGGACAGTGTAGATTGTCAGCCATTCATTCATTCATTGGGCAGGTTCAAGTGGGTGAGTCATCCTTCCGGACTTCTTTTCGGGCTGGTTTCACACAGAGTCTGGGTATCATGGTGGGGTGATTGGGGAATGCATTGGCATGACCTGGTCCCTTTCTTGAAGAGTTTCTGATGACAGCATTAGCATCCGGTCTAGTTGTTAAGTCATCTTGGTATTCCAACAAGCCACTGGTCAGCATCATCAAGGTTGATATGGTAGTCCAGCTGGAGTGGCTTCCATTTTTCCACTTATGTGTGGTTGGACATTATTCCACGGCCACGTTGTATCTCAGACGGAAGGTGGACTTGTGGTCTCAGCAAGGTCAACCAGCAAATGGCTAAATGTTGATGCTTCAGGGTGGATTTCAATACAACACCCTTTGAATGATGTTGACTGTCCAGGATTGTATGGTCGTGATGGTATTCACCTGACATCAGACTGGACCTTCTCTACAATGATTTTCAGGAAGTGCTTGAATGTTTTGTCTGCCCAGAAGCTTCGTTTTATGGTGGGGGGAGGAGTACACGAGCTTGGAGCGCCCTCAAAGGAGGTCCTTTGAGGGGGTGGGGCCTTAGCATTCACCAGATGGTCAATGTTAGGTCTATGCTTGCCAGTTCAGGCCTGGAGATCTAGGCCTGACCCTTGCCCCTGCTGGTATGGCGGGTAAGGTGGCTTAATTATACTTTGGGCTCCTTGCTGGGGCTATGGCTGGATGCCCAGTTTTTATATATTCATTGTTTATGTTCATTGTTCGGGTCCCATTGTTTCACCATTAAAAGTGAAACTGTGGCCTTGTTTTCTTCCAAATAAATAAGTTTGTTATAATAAGAAGTTGAGTGATGTTAGTTTATTATTCTGAGGAGGGTGAAAATGTCTTACATCCCCTGTCGAGTCCCCGGAATGGCATCAAGTGAGAATATGTTTTATTCTCTTGCTAAAAATGTCTCATTTGTTGTATATTTTACAGAAGTAGAATAATAATAATAATAATTGTATGTATTAGTTTAAAAAACAAAACCACACACATTTCAGGGAATTTGCTTTCCCTTGCACATTATAAATGCACTGTTTTGTACAGATTTTTCCCTTTCTGAGTCTGTGAATTTTTTTTTTTAATTTGTACCCCGCGCTTTCCCACGGCAGTCTCAATGCGGCTTACATGGGGCAACGGAGGGTTAAGTGACTTGCCCAGAGTCACAAGGAGCTGCCTGTACCTGAAGTGGGAATCGAACTCAGTTCCCCAGGACCAAAGTCCACCACCCTAACCACTAGGCCACTCCTCCATTGTTGCTACTATTTGAGATTCTACATGGAATGTTGCTATTCCACTAGCCACATTCCATGTAGAAGTCGGCCCTTGCAGATCACCAATGTGGCCGCGCAGGCTTCTGCTTCTGTGAGTCTGACATCCTGCACGTCAGACTCACAGAAACAGAAGCCTGCGCAGCCTTCTACATGGAATGTTGCTAGTGGAATAGCAACATTCCATGTAGAATCTCCAATAGTATCTATTTTATTTTTGTTACATTTGTACCCTGCGCTTTCCCACTCATGGCAGGCTCAATGCAGCTTACATGGGGCAATGGAGGGTTAAGTGACTTGCCCAGAGTCACAAGGAGCTGCCTGTACCTGAAGTGGGAATCAAACTCAGTTCCTCAGGACCAAAGTCCACCACCCTAACCACTAGGCCACTCCTCCACTCGAATTGTAATCGGACCATTGTATTTGCTTATTTTAAGTTTTTGTTGTTTTATTTTTTGAAAGAAAGAAAGAAAGAAAACTAAAATTAAAAAAGCCCCATGGGAGCAAGGGCAAAGTTCCTTGCATTTCTCATAGCCAAAACACAAGGCATCTTCTCCAATACCTTTCAAGGAGGAATTTGTTTACTAAAGCAAACCAATTGTGATTCTTCAGCTGGCACTGAAAGATGTTCTTAATTTTTTCCTTTTTCTTGCATTGGTTTGTTCTTTTACTTTGCAAAGCCAACATATAACCAATGTCCGTATGGCCCACTCTATCTCGGTGGGTTCCCCCTACACTTCTGGAAATGATAGATACCTTTCTAGGACAAGTCTCCCCTACACTTGAGGTCAATCATCTCGTCTAGATTAGACGTGTGGGGGAGAAAACAGCTGATAAATGGACATGCACATAAATATCTAACGCACTGTAGCTTCTTGTTTGTTGAGTGCGAGAACCCACAACTGGAGAATTATTTCGTTTTTATTTAGCAGGAATAAAAACTCATGCTTTCAAAAATATGCATGAATTGTTCCGGATGAATAAACACTAGAATGCTTGGGATTCTTCAACATGTATTATTCATCACCATGTTCCAAATTTGAGTGACCGAGAAAATCTGATTGCTTCCGCATACAGTTCAAACTTCTCTTACTGACCTTTAAATGCATCCATTCTGCAGCCCCCCCCCCCCCCCATTACCTCTCCACTCTCATCTCTCCCTATATTCCTCCCCGTGAACTCCGCTCACTGGACAAATCTCTCTTGTTGTCCCCCTTCTCCTCCACTGCTAACGCCAGACTTCGCTCCTTTTCCCTCGCGGCACCTTATGCCTGGAATAGACTTCCTGAGCCTGTACGTTGTTTTAATTCCCTCCTCTTATAGACCTCTTTCTGACTCCGTCACACGGGGGACTAAAGGTACTTATTTCATATATCAGGTTCTGTATAGTTTCTCTAACCTCCATTGTCACCCAATCACAAGGGGGTGGCATTAGGAGCCGTAATTGAAAACTAATTCCCATAACTACTGCTTTCTGTCCAAAACTGAGTGTCACTTGTATGTGATCTACCTTGTAGGCTAAATGTTAGGTAAAGAGAAGATAGAATCAATAAAAATAGAGACAGAGATAGGTTTAGATAGATAGGTACATTTTATTTCTTACCCAAACACAAGTCTTCAAGTTGATACAAATACAGACATCAGATTCTGGGTTTATCTGCACAGCGCCCTGCCGTCTGAGAGAAGCGTTGGGGAGGAGTTCCAAACTAAGGCAAAATCTCCCCTCTTTTATACACAAACCTCTCCATAGAAGTGAATGGTGAGAAACCTTGCTCCTAATCTTTCTCACTTTCTGAGATCATACTTTCCCACGCGGTCTGCTGTCTGATGTGCCCACCTCCTTCCGTTCTCAGCTACTGCTAATTATCAACATGTTTTGGGAAGCGTTGAGATAACAGTTTCACATCTTCCGGCTGCAATACTTTTCATACCTTTCATACTTTTCATACCATCTCATGAACTCTGTATTACCTCTGTATCATTGTATACCAAAATTATAAGCTCCATTTTATTCATCTGATCCATCATTCTTTCATTACAGGTGCTGTATTTGATTTAAAAATTGTACCAATTTGTGGCAGGACTCATTGTTCAGACCTGCTTTTTGCAGATTCTCAAATATTAAATCATTTACTTGTTGTTTGGCCTAGTCAGTACTTTTTCAGTTGTTTTAGGCTGCATAGCTTTACCCATCACTATTCCAGTGGTAGATCTAAAGCCAGGCCATATATTAACAACGTCTAGCTCCATCTCTACCTGTTTTCAAATCTATGCTGAAAACCCACCTTTTCACCACTGCTTTTGGCTCCTAACCACTACTCAATTCCCCTATCCTTGTTCCTTCTCACCCAGTACTTCCCTCGCCCTTAATTGTCTTGTCTGTCTGTATTTTTAGAGAGTAAGCTCTATTGAGCAGGGACTGTCTCTCTGTGTCAGGTGTTCAGTGCTGCGTGCGTCTGGTAGCACTATACAAATGTTAATAATAATAACATTCCATGTAGAAGCCTGCCCTTGCAGATGAGCAATGCGGCCGCGCAGGCTTCTGTTTCTGTGCAGGACGTCAGACTCACAGAAACAGAAGCCTGCGCGGCCGCATTGCTCATCTGCAAGGGCAGGCTTCTACATGGAATGTTGCTAGTGGAGGAGTAGCCTAGTGGTTAGTGCAGTGGAACATGGAATGTTGCTACTATTGAGATTCTAGATGGAATGTTTTGGCTCCTAACCACTACTCAATTCCCCTATCCTTGTTCCTTCTCACCCAGTACTTCCATCGCCCTTAATTGTCTTGTCTGTCTGTATTTTTTAGATTGTAAGCTCTTTTGAGCAGGGACTGTCTCTCTGTATCAGGTGTTCAGCGCTGTGTGCGTCTGGTAGCGCTATACAAATAATAATAATAATAATAATAATAATACTTATTCCTAAGACTGGGTAAACTTTATGGTTAACAAGTGCTTAGCATGATCTATAATTTGAAAAAAAAGCCATTCTGTTGTCCTCCTCTATCAATTAAGTTTTAATGGAATATGAAAAAAGGTTAAACAGACATATTGTGGACAAAAGAAAAACCTAGGAAGACCTGCTTTTATAATTACAAGCCTGCCTTTTACAGGAAGTTTAGGTAATTAACCATCGGGGCTGGACTGCCTTACCTGTGACTCCTCTATTCCCCCTCCGCTTGCCATCCAACCATCATCCTTTCATACATTCCTTAATTTAGCATCACCCACCCCACCCCCACCCTTTCATAACTGCCTTAACACTCAAAACCCTGCCTGCAAATAGGTTTAACAACACATCAGTTGGAAGTCAACAATAGGCTACAGCTTTGCATATTAACAATTCTATAAAATGGTAACAAGAAACTCTGAACGGTGACACTCCGAACTACACTTAAACGTTATGACCAAGACCCCCCCCCCCCCCCCTCTCCCTTCAGCTACTTGCCTTGTCGGCAAAGTAGCAACTCCATTGCTGCTCCATCTTCACCGATCTCCACTCCCCCAGCCCCGCTTTGACAGCTAGGGCCTTGGAGCAAGCAGGGACCTCCCTGCCTGTTCACCAGGTCTTGCGACCCACCATGATAAACAACTCTTGACCCTTACTTATTGTTATGGCTCATTCTCCATAAGCCACAACCCCTGTAGCTCAGGTGTCTGATCAATGCAAAAGCCAGAGCCCTCCCCCACCCCCCACATCCCACCTCGTTGACAGAGGAAAACCATACTACAAGTAGTCCAAGGGCAGGTGGGAGGGTAAGTCGCCTCCAAGGGGAGCAGGGATAAAGCCCTGTTCCTTGCAGGGGCTACCTTCATTATCTCTTTCAACCGCCCACTCCTCAAGGGTATCAACCCAATAGGGTCAACTGATTCCGGAGGGAACAGAACTTTTTATTTGAAGGAGCCAATCTGGTAACCCTATTGAGGCACAAAATCCCACCTATGACCCCTACCTTCTTCAGAAGTTTCAGAGACTACCCGAGCCCCAGAGTCTCTGGCAGGGCCGCCGAGAGACTGGGTCCCCCACAATCGCTACTACTGTCACCTCCCTCTCCTGCTCCCAGGCCGCCGGTGCCGCAGTCCCCAGTCTCCACCTGCCTACCCTCAGCTCCGTTGACAGCCCCCTTCTGTCTGCCACCGGGCTCCCTGTATTAAAAAAAAAATCTCTAAATTGGCAGCGCAGGGCCAGCGAGCAGCGCCTCACCTCTGTGTGAAAGTGGCAGATCGCCTCTCCTCGGGCCTTCCCTCATTGTGGCCCGCCCTCAAGGAAATAGGAAGTTACATCAGACGAGGGTGGGACACAGTGAGGGAAGGCCCGAGGTGATCTGCCGCTTTCACACAGACGTGAGGCGCTGCGCTGCCAATTAGAGATTTTTTTTTAATGCAGGGGGCCCGGTGGCAGACAGAAGGGGGCTGTCGACGGAGCTGAGGGTAGGCAGGTGGAGACTGGGGACTGCGGTGCCGGTGGCCTGGGAGCAGGAGAAGGAGAGAGACCCCAACGCCGGGCCCCCCTTGGAGGCCTGGGCCTGGGGAATTTTGTCCCCACTGCCCCTCCCTCTCGGCGGCCCTGGTCTCTGATAAGAAGCCCAGCCCACTGTTAACTGGGCCCTCCCAGACAAGCTTTCAGGGCCTGTCTGTACTGAAAGATGACAAAGAGCATTCTTGAACATATAATTTGAGATGTGTAAATATCCAAACTGGATAACTTCATTCAGCCCAGTATTTTGCACTTGAAAGTGGTTTTGTTCATTTCCAGAGACTATTTGCAGAAAGATTTCTACATCTGTACCAGGGACCAACATAAGAATCTGTTCCCATATCTGTATTTTTTTTTATCTCATTTTTCAGCAAAGTGAGAGGGACAGATGGACAGAGAGCGAAGGAGAGCAAACATCCTTCTTCCAGATTTGCAGCTTGGAACCAATTTCCTAAGTGGCTATTTTCTGGAAAACAATGAATGCACTTTGGATTTTCTAACCAGATTTTTCCACTTATACAGACGATTTGCAAGTACTCACTAAGGACACCCAGATTAAAGGGTCTCAAATTGCCTAAACATTTCACCATGGTTTTTTTTTTTGTAAACAGCTGGTTGACTAAAAATACCTTTACAAATATTATTGTGTATTGCCAAACTTTGATTCATTTGAACCCATAAAACTGAATGTGTTAATCCTTGCGATATTTTCACTTATGTGAAAATATTTCCACGTCCAAAATGCATCTTGACCTAGTGGTTAGGGTGGTGGACTTTGGTCCTGGGGAACTGAGTCTGATTCCCACTTCAAGCACAGGCAGCTCCTTGTGACTCTGGGCAAGTCACTTAACTCTCCATTGCCCCATGTAAGCCGCATTGAGCCTGCCATGAGTGGGAAAGCGCAGGGTACAAATGTAACAAAAATAAAATAGATACTATTGGAGATTCTACATGGAATGTTGCTACTATTAGAGATTCTACATGGAATGTTGCTATTCCACTAGCAACATTCCATGTAGAAGCCTGTGCGGCCACATTGGTGATCTGCAAGGGCCAACTTCTACAGGGAATGTTGCTAGTGGAATAGCAACATTCCATGTAGAATCTCAAATAGGAGCAACAGTGGAGGAGTGGCCTAGTGGTTAGGGTGGTGGACTTTGGTCCTGGGGAACTGAGTTTGATTCCCACTTCAGGCTCCTTTTGACTCTGGGCAAGTCATTTAACCCTCCATTGCCCCATCAAAGCCACATTGAGCCTGCCATGAGTGGGAAAGCACAGGGTACAAATGTAATAAAAATAAATCTTTCTATAAATGGCTGACAAACTTTCATGACTAGTATACTGCCTTATCACAAAAAATGGCATAGCACTAAAATTAATCATTATATAATACACAATTCCAAAACTTGTTAGCTTTGATCTATTAAACTTTTCTCTCTATATTCACAAGGGGGAGGGGGTTGGAATCTTGGTGAATAAAGACTTATTAGCTTCAGAAAAACAGCAGTTCTGCTGCATGGGGGGGGGGGGGAGGAATTTAGCAGTAGAAGTGTGTGCACTGGTGTTATTCCCTTCAAAAGGCTTCAGTGCTCTGTGCTGGGGGGAACCCAGTGCTGTTATGTCGGAGTTTGTTCTGGAAGGTCTGCTAAAGTCATTAGGAGTTTGGCAACCGGGGCACAAGTAAAGCAACACAGACACCACTCGCTTTTCTAAATAAACATTAGTCTTAAAAAGTTTGCACTATTGACCCCCTGCAGCTCTGATTACTTGTAATTCTCTGAACCATATTTTAAGACCTGCAAAGTATTTTGTGTCCAGGGGGAGGGGAAAGAACGAAAACGCTATATCTGTTCGGCGGCATTTCGTTTATCCGTACATATTTCGGACCGTGCAGGATCCAGGTTTTTTTTTTTTAATATTTTTATGGCCGGCCTAGAAGGTTGTGTGGCAGGTCTGGATTCCAGCTCTGTCCCCATGCGGTGGAGAAATCAAAGCACTGTGCTTCCCCCAAACTGAAAGATGGCTTTGCCTCTGTTCGGGGACTCCCCACCTCTGTCTGAACCTTACTTATTTTGAATTAAGAGCGTGCGCCCTAGCGTTAACTTTTATTTCCGTTATCAAAAGTGCTAGATGTTGTGATTTTCCAACCAACCGCTTTTGTACTTGCAACCGTTTTGGTTGAACAAAACGTTTGCGAAACGGTTCATTATCATTCCCTTCACATTGATGGCTAATGCGTACAAAATTCGTCTTCTTTTCGTGTTACTTATTTCCATCACGACCTCTTAGCTGTTAGTTTTCAGCAGAGGGAACAGAAGCGGCCCAAGCTTTTGCCAGGCAGTAGATTCGGCCACTCCAGCGTATGTCCCCTTTGACTCTAGTTTCGGCCGGATATTTGGCTGCTTTGTGTAGATTCTGACATTTAGCTGAAATCATCTTATAATTACACTCCCCTCCACTACCTACTTAACACTTAGCACTATTTATATCTTAATGGGTTTTTTTTTTTTTTACATTTCTGTAACAGGTTTACTTGACTGGTTGCAAAATGAAACATTGATCTCCCGGTGCTGAAGGAACAAACATTTTCCCTGGTGCTGTGTGTGGCTGCAGCTGTGATGAGGTATCATTGGTATAATTGGAAAGGTCACATGTTAAATCCTCTCTCTTGTTTTCTGGGCTAATATACGGGTCCCTCTGCTGATTTCTCTTAAACCAACCATTGTCGTTAGGTTCACTCCCGGAGCAAATGAGCCAATGGGTTTCCACGGCAACTATAATGATATTAAAACGGAGCCATCCCAAGAGGCAAAACCACCGGCATCAGCTCCTGAAAAGGGGAGGGAGGGTAGAAAAATTGTTTCACAAATTAGTGTTGATGAAAAGTGAGTCACACACACCGGAGCGCAGGGTTCATTCACTGTTGGAACTTTTCTCTCTGGGTGGCAGGACAATATTGCAGTCAGTATAACAGTAAGTTTACTTTGGGTGCATCAGAATGTAAACTGGTCAGAAATGATTTGCCAGCTAATTTTCCCCTAATAACATGCTTAATAATTGCCCCAGCAGGACATAGACTCGAGCTTTACAAAACAAAGGTTTTCTGAATCGTGTTTGAGCAGGACTGGGAGGAAACTTTTTTTTTTTTTTTTTACATCTTTTTATTGAAAAGGTATTCTTAAGTGTTCACAACTTGCAACTTAACAATATAGTACAGAATAAAATAACAAAAACAAAGAAAAAAAAGCATCCATTGTATGTGGTGTGGAAATTCACGGATTGCTTAAGTAAAGTCCAGGGAGATCTCAAGGGTGATCAGTGCGGTTAAGTTACAATGGTCTGAGTTCAGGCGCTCAATTAGAGCCAGGCTGTCAGTGGATAGATTCCTATTTACCTTTCTAGATCAAAACTATTCAAACACGTAGACAAGGTAGCATTAAGGTCAGTAACTAAGTAGGGCCTGGATTCATGTACCCGATTGTCAACCGGCAACTAAGCCGCGTAACCTGTCCGTACTTCACTCGGCAAGGCAAGGATTACTGTATGTCACGATGTGATTGCAAATCGGTCCAGATCCTGAACTAATTTTAACTCGGCGATCTAGCTTTGAAAATGTCCGGAATAGTTTGTTTCGAGGGGGGGGGGGGTAAACAATTATGACATAAGGTAATAATAACTGCCTTCATTTATGGCCGAAATTCCCATTTGCCGTTTATGTAGTTTGGGGCATTTGACATTTGTCTGAGAAATTTGCAACACTGAAGCCTATGCAACGACCCACAAAGAGCTTCTAAATTAAAACCCCTGATTAGTCCACTTGTGTCTCTCCCTCATGCGTGTAGTAGGATCACCTAAGGATGGGAAGCTAACTAATATTTTGACAGGGTGTTTTTTTTCAGTGCTCTAGACGTCTAAAAAGGTTTGAGCACGTTTCAAGATTTTTGTGCAAAGCTTTCTAAAGAAACCTGCGAATGGCAAACGTTTGCTTAAGCATTTTACAACTAACAACACTGAATTGCATGACTGTTTTGCATTTGGGGTTGCAAAAAAAAAAACCACAATTGACAAAACAGCTGTTTTTTTTTTTTAATATTTTTATCTTTTTTGTTTTTTGTTTTGGTAATCTTTGCTGTTTTGTCTATTGCATTTGGGGTGCCACCATTGCTATTATCCATTTATAATAAGGCCCAGTTTTGAGTAAAGCCTTTTCATGCTCCGAAATGGAGCTGCTTCAACAGTTTGTCGGTCAGAAGGGAACTGTTTTGCCAGTAAGGAAGTAGTAACCTATTATGGGCGACGTTTGAAGTCATTTGAATCAATATTTAAGATACTATTACAAAATAAAAAGGAAAAAGTAACGTACCAAACTTCCAGCACTTTTTACACCTTAAACATTTGGCGTGCAAAAATAAAAAAAAAGCCGTGTGTATGTCCCTTTAAGACTATAATCCCTGGGGTCTGAAAGTGCTCAGTGCAGCACAGAACCGGATCCCATCCTTTTCAGTTTCAAAGGCATACATGTGAAGTGCTATAATAATTTTAAATTGATAGGGAGTAGCTCCGAGTGATATAAAATTACAGTGGCTCTTTATACTGCCTGGCAGCGCTTCGCTTTTAAAAGTGCCTGAAGATGAATCTGAATGTGAGGTTCATGGCTCGCCTAGCTTGAGATGTGCATCAAGAAACCAAAGTAGACGGCGCTTGATTGTTACAAAATCGTGCTCTCGGTAAATATATATATTCTCTCTCCTGCCGCCTCTGTTTGCTGAGATTGAAATTCTGGTAGCCGACGTCATTCCACATCTGGAAGTGCATCGCCAGAGGTCAGCTGCTTACTATTTCCAAGCTGCAGGAGAATTTTGCCTTAGCTTTTTTTTTTTCTCCCGGTCTGTTGCTGTCTCCTCTTATTCTTTGCACCCGTCTGGCTTTAATATTCCATAGGTGTGCCGACCAGTTTTCTCAAGTTGCAGACTGGGATGAAACTCAACAGACAACCTTAAGATACACAGAAATACTTCAGTATCAGACACGAACAATACTGCGTGTCTGATACTGAAGTATCAGACACGCAGTATCTTCCCAGTACGGCGACGAAAATGATAAAGGGGATGGGACGCTTTCCAAAAATACTAGGACTAGGGGGCATGCGATGAAGCTACAAAGTAGTACATTTTAAAATGAATTGGAGAAAAGTTTTCTTCACTCAACGTGTAATTAAACTCTGGAATTCGTTGCCAGAGAATGTGATAAAGGCGGTTAGCTTAGCGGAGTTTAAAAAAGGTTTGGGCGGCTTCCTAAAGGAAAAGTCCATAGACCATTATTAAATGGACTTGGGAGAAATCCACTATTTCTGGGATAAGCAGTATAAAATGTTTTGTACTTTTTGGGGGATCTTGCCGGGTATTTGTGACCTGGATTGGCCACTGTTGGAAACAGGATGCTGGCCTTGATGGACCTTTGGTCTTTCCCAGTATGGAAATACTTATGTACTTAAGATACAAGGAGCGCTGATGAAACTCTGATATGTGGATAAATACATACTTTTGTAGTCACACGTTTGGTATGAATGGAGGAGTAGTCTAATGTTTAATGCAGTGGGCTTTAATCCTGACCCCCTGGGTTCGATTCCCACTATAGCTCCTTGTGATCTTGGGCAAGTCACTTAATCCTCCACTGCCCCAGGCACAAAAACTTAGATTGGAAGCTTATAATGCCTACAGCGTTCCAAGGCTATAGACCAGGTTAAGAGTAGATTTTGATTGTTATAAAATCCTGAGCAATTGAGGGAAATGAGGTAATTCTGTAACTGAGCGTCTACAAGAAGGCATTCAGAAGGCAACTGGTAGGAGTCTATTCAGTGGCGTACCAAGGGGGGGGGCGGTGGGGGCGGTCTGCCCCGGGTGCACGCCGCTGGGGGGGTGCCGTGCGCCAGTCAGCTTCATTCGTTTCCATGCTCCCTCTGCCCCAGAACAGGAAGTAACCTGTGGGGGTGTCCTTTCGCCGGGGGGGCGTTGCACTCATGGGGTGGGGCACATCGGCGATCCTCCCCGGGTGTCAGCCCCCCTAGGAACGCCACTGAGTCTATTTTATAAAGCAAGATAGGCACCTTCTTTCCTTTAATAGCAGTGGTTCTCAGCCTAGTCCATGGCACGTACCTAGCTAGTTAAGTTTATAGACTACCCACAATGAATATGCATGCAATAAATTCCCATGCTCTACTTGCATTATATGCAATTTATCTTATGCATATTCATTGTCTGTATGTACTCGGGTTTAAACAATTACAATAACTGTACTTTATATTTAACATATGCTAATCCAAACAGTGAGTAAAAGTGAGTAATATTATTATAAAGGGTATATTTGCAATGTGATGTTAAAGAGGAACCTGTATGATCTTCAACATGCTCCACTGTATTATTTTTGTTTAGGAACCCGACTCCTGATGACGCTCCAGTAGCGAAACACAGATTGGTCAAGAGCATGGTGAATATTTTGAACAACGGAAAAGTATATGGACTGTGATTTGAGCACTTGGAAGAAGGACTCGCGACTGCATTGGGAAAGTTTTCTGACCCAAAGCTAATGTTAACGCTGTTGTGAACAGATCTCAATGTTAAAGAACTGTTGAGGTTGGCAGGTTGTTCAGAAGTGTTAAATGGTAGTTAGGATTTGATGTATAAGTCAGGATATGTATATGTGTAGGTGTGAGTGTGGTTGATTGATCTGAGGCATTTATGAGTTTGATAATACATTAAGCATTTGGAAAATAAAGGATAACATTCATTATAACTGTTTGGATTAGTATATGCATGTTCATTGGGGACATCCTGAAACTCTGACTGGCTAACCTGCTTATAATCGAACGAGAAAAACGCCCAAGTTCCGACCTAAATCGGGAGATGGGCGTTTTTCTCACAAAAACGAATAACGCGGTATAATCAAAAGCCGAATTTGGGACGCTTTCAACTGCACTCCGTCGCGGATGCGGACAAAGTTGACGGGGGCGTGTCGAAGGCGGAACTGGGGCGTGGTTATCACCCGAACAGAGATGGGCGCCCTTCGCCGATAATGGATGCGTTTGTAGCTAGAATTTAGGGCACTTTTCCTGGACCCTGTTTTTTCACGAATAAGGCCCCAAAAAGTGCCCTAAATGACCAGATTACCCCCAAAGGGAATCGGGGATGACCTCCCCCGACTCCCCCAGTGGTCACTAACCCCCTCCCACCACAAAAAATGATGTTTCACAACTTTTTATTTTCACCATCAAATGTCATACCCACCTCCCTGGCAGCAGTATGCAGGTCCCTGGAGCAGTTGTTAGGGGGTGCAGTGGACGTCAGGCAGGTGGACCCAGGCCCATCCCCCCTACCTGTTACAATTGTGCTGCTTAATGCTTATTAGTCGTCCAACCCCCCCAAACCCACTGTACCCACATGTAGGTGCCCCTCTTCACCCCTTAGGGCTATAGTAATGGTGTAGACTTGTGGGCAGTGGGTTTTGAGGGGCATTTGGGGGGCTCAACACACAAGGGAAGGGTGCTATGCACCTGGGAGCTCTTTTACCTTTTTTATTGTTTTTGTAAAAGTGCCCCTAGGGTGCCCGGTTGGTGTCCTGGCATGTGAGGGGGACCAGTGCACTATGAATCCTGGCCCCTCCCACGAACAAATGCCTTGGATTTATTCGTTTTTGAGCTGGGCACTTTCCTTTTCCATTATCGCTGAAAAGCAAAAACGCCCAGCTCACACATTGGCGAATAAAACATGGGCGTCTATTTTTTATCGATAATACGGTTCGGTCCGCCCCTTCACGGACCCGTTCTCGGAGATTAACGCCCATGGAGATAGGCGTTTCTGTTCCATTATGCCCCTCTAAGTGTGTCCCTAGGACTGAATTGAGATCCCCTGCTTTACAGAATACTAGCTAACGACTAATGGGAATCCCAAGGGAGGGACAAAACTGATCAATCGCAGGATATTTGTAGAGCACTTTATTATTATTCCTAATTTCTTTATAATTTGGATGTGATTTCACATTGCACTGAATCAAAAATTCAGGATGTCATTTGGAGAGTATCTCACGATGGATAGAGCTTTTCAAATGAGCTGCTTCTATGGCGGCTTCACTCACTGAAGTTTTGCTCGGCTGTAGGTACAGCCTATATTGAACTCTGCTTCGGACTCTTTAAAAAAAAAAAAATTTAATTTATTTGAATTTTGAAACTCTACTCACGTACGGTTTATTGCGTTGCCAGACTTTCATATTGTTGGGATTGACTCTTTGTTGATTACAGAAATAATGGAGCAACTGCTTAGATACACACATACACAGAAAACAGGTCCCGAAACAAAACTACCCTACCCCTGCTAAAAAAAAATAATGCCAGATCAAGAAACTGACAACGTCCCCAAATTGGAAACTCTTAATGCGGGGGCAATAATCACAGATGCATACAAGTGAAACCCAATGCAAAACCAAAAATAATAAAGGTAAGCAAAGTTCAAATAGGACACCGGGGACCTCGGCAGTGGCTTGTTTTATGCCGGGATCACTGTCCGACAGCTCACTAGTATCATCATCAGTCTCGCAAAGTGTCACAGAAACTTGTTTCTCAAAATGCAAAACTTTAATAAGTAATCTCTAGTAACAAAATCCTTAAATTTTCTTAAAATCACCTATCTTAATCGACTTTACAAGTATTTCACTGTCTCAGACCCCACACCAACATGACATGTTTCACTATGCTGTGTTGGGACTTGGCCCTAAACTGCCTCTAGTAACATCTCTCAGCATCTAGAGTAAAATAATGCCAGGTCAGTGCGGGCATTAGGGTGCCCATTAAATTATGTCTGTGAAACACTTGACTCTACAAGGTGAGCACCACCACAGACGATGAGGTGATCGTAGGAAACGCAAATGTTCTCTTGGATTTAGAGATGAGAGGATAGGGTGGAAGGCAGAGCAGGCAAATTCATTTCAAGGTTGAACTAAATTGCAAAACAAAAATGTACTTAGGCCCTGATGCTCAAAACTCCAGTGCTATTCTGGAGTGGAGTGGAGAAGTAGCCTAACGGTTAGTGCAGCAGGCTTTGATCCTGGTAACCTGGGTTCAATTCCCACTGCAGCTCCTTGTGACCTTGGGCAAGTCACTTAACTCTCAATTGCCCCAGGTATAAAAAACTTAGTTTGTGAGCCCCCTAGGGATAGAGAAAGTACCTGTATATAATGTGTACAGCGCTGCCTAGGTCTAGTAGCACTATAGAAATGATTACTAGTAGTATTCTGAATAGCGCCATAAAAATACTGCAAAAAAAAACAATGCGCTAAGGTTCAATGCTAATGAGATGCAAATATAGGTGCACTCATAGTGTTAGAGCATTAGGGAGGTCAGCAGGAGGACTGTTGCTTTGGTGCAAGAGGATTGCATTTGGCAGATGCATAGAAGAGCACCACAGTAAGCTCGGCACATGGGCCTGGCAAAACCCACACATAAGGCACAGATATGCATTTTTTAAAACTTTTTCAGCTTACATTTAGATGCAGAAAACAGATGCCATGGCCATTTTAAATTTAGATGCGAGAAAGAGACGCCAAAGTGTGGTTTTGACTTAAGAACATAAGAATAGCCATACTGGGTCAGACCTCCTCCTCCTTGCCTTTAAAAAAAATGGCCTGCGGTAAAAAGGGCCTTAGCATGTGGCAAAAATGGCCTTGCCGCATGAGCAGGGCCCTTTTTAGTGCAGCTTGATAAAAGGACCCTCGAGAGACTGAAAAAAAAATGTCAGGAACTACATAATGCAGTTATTAATGTTGTGAGTGTAAATTCTAATTAATGCCAATAATTGCTTGTTGATTGGCAATTATCGGCACTGATTGGCTTGTTAACTATTTAAATTGTGCACACAGATTCAGAATATGACTAGATTTGCATGTGCGACTTAAGTCGCGCTATACAGAATCTGAGGGATAACTGCTAATGTGTGCCAATTAGCACCAAATAACACCAATAATTTGAAGCTTGTTAAAGAATTAAAGGGTCCTTTTACTAAGGCACGGGAGGGGTAACGCGCGGGTACTGCGTGCCAAATCAGCACTACCGCCGGGCTACTGCGTGTGCCCACAAGTGGCGTAGGCAGACTTCGGCGGGAGGGGGGTCCAGAGCCCGAGGTGAGGGGCACATTTTAGCCCCCCCTGGCACCACCAACCCCCCACCATTGCCAACCCCCCCCCCCCCCCCCCCGCCATTGCCGACCCCCGCCGCCACCACCACCGCCACCACCAACAACAACTTTGACCCCCCCCCCCCCCGCCGACAACCCTCTCAACCCCCCCTCCAGCCGCAAACCCTCCCCTGCCGTCGCCTACCTTTTCTGGCGGGGGACCCCCCAACCCACGCCAGCCGAGGTCCTCTTCTTCCTTCGTTCTGTTTCCGAGTCTGACATCCTGCATGTACAACGTCTTCTCTCTTCCCTTCCCTCCATCTATGTCCAGAATTTCTTCTCTCTCCCCTCCATCCATGTGCATCTCCTTTCTGTCTTCCCTTCCCTCTTCTCCATCCATGTCCAACAATTCTCTCCTTGCCCTCCCCTCCATCCAGCAAGCCAAACCACCACGAGGGTGGAGGTACACAAATTCCTATGAAAAATAGAATCGGAGGAAAGGGGGAGTAGGAGGAGTAGGCTCTTGAACAACACTAGTAGGCGACATAGGTTAGGAACAATCTCTTTATTTAAATATACACTCGAGTGAGTGTATATTTAAATAAAGAGATTGTTCCTAACCCACGTCGCCTACTAGTGTTGTTCAAGAGCCTACTCCTCCTACTCCCCCTTTCCTCCCCTCCATCCACCCATGTCCAGCAACTCCCCATCCATATCCAGCAATTCTCCTCTCTCCCCTGCTGCCCCCTCCATCCATCCGTATCCAGCAATTTCTCCTCTCTCCCTGGGCCCTGTCCTCCCATCCATGTCCATCCATGCACCTCTCTCTCCTGCCCCCTCCATCCATCCATATCCAGCAATTTCTCCTCTCTCGCCTCTCCTCCATCCATGTGCATCTCCTTCCTGACTTTCCTCTCTTCCATCCATATGCAGCATTTCTCCTGCCCTCCCCTGCATCCATGTACAGCAACTCTCCCCTGCCCTCCCTTGCATCCATGTTCAGCGATTTCTCCCCTCTTCCCTGTCCCCTGCATCCATGTTCAGCGATTTCTCCCCTCTTCCCTGTCCCTTGCATCCATGTTCAGCGATTTCTCCCCTCTTCACTGTCCCCTGCATCCATGTTCAGCGATTTCTCCCCTCTTCACTGCCCCATGCATCCATGTTCAGCGATTTCTCCCCTCTTCCCTGCCCTCCCCTGCATCCATGTTCAGCGATTTCTCCCTTCTTCACTGCCCCCTCCCCTGCATCCATGTTCAGCGATTTCTCCCCTCTTCACTGCCCCCTCCCCTGCATCCATGTTCAGCGATTTCTCCCTTCTTCACTGCCCCCTCCCCTGCATCCATGTTCAGCGATTTCTCCCTTCTTCACTGCCCCCTCCCCTGCATCCATGTTCAGCGATTTCTCCCTTCTTCACTGCCCCCTCCCCTGCATCCATGTTCAGCAATTTCTCCCCTCTTCACTGCCCCCTCCCCTGTATCCATGTTCAGCAATTTCTCCCCTCTTCCCTGCCCCCTGCATCCATGTTCAGCGATTAATCTCCCCTCTTCCCTGTCCCCTGCCCTACCTCTTAAAACTCATTTTATCTGACTGAACGGCAGTGAAAGAAGCAGAGTACAGCCAGCTCGTCTTCAGCTTTTTCCTTCCCTCTCAGCGTCCCGCCCTTGCGTAAACAGGAAATGAGGACGGGACCACAGCTCAGCTGCCGCTCAGTCAGGTAAAATGAGTTTTAAGCACTGGCTGGGCGGCAAGAAAGCAGGAGGCCAGGCTGCATAGACGCTGGTTTTTTAAAAAATCGATTTAGGGGAGCGACAGCTCTCCCTGCGCTCCACCTAGCTATGCTTCTGGCTGTTAACACCATACTAGCGCCGGAGTTTGCTGCCGACCCATGATCAGAGCCCTCGAGTGCCTGAAACAATGCACTCGAGGGCTCTTAGCGCAAGTAGCATGCAAATGCATGCTAATCAGCACTTAACGCATTCATCCCCAATGATCAGCGGCCAGCGCGCCAAAGATTGGGTCACTGGCTGCGGCAAAATCTACCCCAGCTCCGAGCTGGCGTTAGGGTTTGCGTCAATCATTGGGGAGGAATGGTGAGCCCTGTCCAGCATGCACTTCCCCCCCAAAGCAAACGTGAACAGGGGGCTGGAGGTCCGGTGGACCTCCGGTCCCCCTGACGATCTCACCCCCCCCCCCCCCCCACCACCAAGTTCAGGGAGGGCTGGAGATCCGGTGGGTCTCCAGCCCCCTGAACCCCCAGAAAATATCAAGTGGTCGCCACCGCCGGCCAAACCCTCTCCCTCCCACCCAGCAAGCGACAGGGGGGGGGGGCTGGAGGTCCACTCCAACTCCCCCCCCCCCCGTGTTGTTGTACCAATCCCTGGTGGTCCAGTAGGAGTAGTGACAACCCCCCTCCTGGCCCCCCTACCCTCTCCCACCCTCTCACCAGCGAGTGAAGCCACCCCAACTCCCCTCCCAGCGTATACCAATCCCTGGTGGTCTAGCGTGAGTAGAAGTAGTGACAACCCCCCTCCCGGCCTCCCCTACCTTTAGTTGGAGGAGGGATGCAGTCTGCCTCCCTCCTCTTTCAGTGGACGACATCGCAAAATGGCAGCGCCCAGCCCCGCCCATTGCATCCTGGGATACGCTGGGCAGGGCTACAAACCGTGTAAAGGAATCGCTCCCTTACATGGTCTGTAGCCCCACCCTATGCATCCCAGGATGCAATGGGCGGGGCTGGGCACCGCCATTTTGCGATGTCGTCTACTGGAAGAGGACAAAACCCCCAGTTTAATGTGACAAGTAGACAAGAAATCTCCTGAAAACCTTCAATGTTTACTTCTAAGCTGGCGGTAAGTTTTCAGCATTAAAAAAGCATAATTTGCTTCTGCGCATTGCAGCGTTACCCTTCGCATTGTCAGAGATGCCAAGTTACCCAGGTCCATGCTGGAGATTTTGGACGGGTCCTGGATTTCTAACCACCTCATCCTGGTGCATTATGGAACTTGTAGCACTGATTTCAATGGGCAGGATCAGGCACTACAAATGCCATACTGCTTTGGAGTGGAAGTTCAAAACCAGGAATGGACCAAAATCTCCAGCCTGGAACTTGGTAACTTGGCATCTCTGCTTTAGGCTTTCACCATCGACCCCCTAGAAAGCCAACAGCATACTCAAAAGACGGGAAGACTTCACCACTTTAATTGCTTCAATTGCTTTCAAATCAGTAGGCTCTCATGTTTCCGACAATTATGGACAATGGCAAAGTAGATTTTTTTTAACAGACTATCTTGACAGGGGCGTAGCCAGACAACAGATTCTGGATGGGCCTAGGCAAGAAGTGGGTGGGCACCAAGTGTTCTTCACCACCACCACCACCACCACCACCAAAAAAATATCTCAGCTGGCGAGAAAACGCTTCTTTCCACCTTGGCTTACCAAGAAAGGGAAGTCTTCAGCTGATAGAGCTTGGGATCTCCACCAGCTACCACTAAATGTGTGCTACTGTTGGGTGGGCCTGAACCCTAAGTAGGTGGGCCCTGGCCCACCTGTGGCTACGCCACTTGGCTTGTCCTTATTTTTAATTTAGCTTAAGGCTGCCAACTGGATCCAGGTTTGCAGGACAGGCTTGATCCAGGCCTGAGTTTACCCCAGTGCATGCTCGGACTTGTAGTCTTACTTTACTTACGAAATGCAATGGGGAAGTCAGAACTACAATCCCTGCATGCGGCGGGGTAAATCCAGGACTAGATCAACCCTGTCCTGCAAATCTGGATCCAGTTGGCAGCCTTAATTTAACAGTCAAAAGATGTTCTGGAGTGTGGAAGCCATTCAGTGCCCTTTGTTTAGGTCAAACGCCCTTGGAGGGTACAACAGGCTCTAGAAATGTTTTTCTACTGGGCAGACAAAGGTAGATCACATTTGTCATAAGTACATAAGTATTGCCATACTGGGAAAGACCGAAGGTCCATCAAGCCCAGCATCCTGTTTCCAACAGTGGCCAATCCAGGTCACAAATACCTGGCAAGATTCCCATATTATGATTACTGTTATCACGTGGCCCCATCACCATGACATCCTTCACCAGATCATGCACTTTACTAAGGACTAGTGCCAACGCAACTTGTGTCCTTCTCTACCTACCTATCTTTTTTGTTAATTCTGCTATACTTAACTTTTATTTTCTCTATCAATACTCTGTAATCCCTATTACTATGTAAGCCACATTGAACCTGCTTTGAGTGGGAAAGCGTGGGGCAGTGGCGTAGGAAGGGGGGGCGGTGGGGTGGTCCGCCCCGGGTGCACGCCGCTGGGGGGTGTCGGCGCCTCGCTGGTTCCTTGCTCTCTCTGCCCCAGAACAGGTTACTTCCTGTTCCGGGGCAGAGAGAGCAAGGAACCAGCGAGGCGCTGACACCCTCCCAGCGGCGTGCGCTCGGCGGATTGACCCGCCCACCCACCCCTCTACCGCCTTCGAGGTATGTTCTCACGGGAGGGGGGAGGGTGCGTCACGCTGCACCCGGGGGGGGGTGCGTAGCGGCGACCCGCCCCGGGTGTCAGCTGCCCTCGCGACGCCACTGGCGTGGGGTACAAATGTAATAAAAAAATATAGATGTGGTTGATTCCTCATGTACATGCTTTCTTCTTAGGGATACATATACACGAGTGGGTATCCAGTTTCCAGTTCATTAGCATGCCTTAAACAATTTAGCAGGCACAAAATTTATATATATATATATATATATATATATACAGTGGGGGAAATAAGTATTTGATCCCTTGCTGATTTTGTAAGTTTGCCCACTGACAAAGACATGAGCAGCCCATAATTGAAGGGTAGGTTATTGGTAACAGTGAGAGATAGCACATCACAAATTAAATCCGGAAAATCACATTGTGGAAAGTATATGAATTTATTTGCATTCTGCAGAGGGAAATAAGTATTTAATCCCTCTGGCAAACAAGACCTAATACTTGGTGGCAAAACCCTTGTTGGCAAGCACAGCGGTCAGACGTCTTCTGTAGTTGATGATGAGGTTTGCACACATGTCAGGAGGAATTTTGGTCCACTCCTCTTTGCAGATCATCTCTAAATCATTAAGAGTTCTGGGCTGTCGCTTGGCAACTCGCAGCTTCAGCTCCCTCCATAAGTTTTCAATGGGATTAAGGTCTGGTTACTGGCTAGGCCACTCCATGACCCTAATGTGCTTCTTCCTGAGCCACTCCTTTGTTGCCTTGGCTGTATGTTTTGGGTCATTGTCGTGCTGGAAGACCCAGCCACGACCCATTTTTAAGGCCCTGGCGGAGGGAAGGAGGTTGTCACTCAGAATTGTACGGTACATGGCCCCATCCATTCTCCCATTGATGCGGTGAAGTAGTCCTGTGCCCTTAGCAGAGAAACACCCCCAAAACATAACATTTCCACCTCCATGCTTGACAGTGGGGACGGTGTTCTTTGGGTCATAGGCAGCATTTCTCTTCCTCCAAACACGGCGAGTTGAGTTCATGCCAAAGAGCTCAATTTTTGTCTCATCTGACCACAGCACCTTCTCCCAATCACTCTCGGCATCATCCAGGTGTTCACTGGCAAACTTCAGACGGGCCGTCACATGTGCCTTCCGGAGCAGGGGGACCTTGCGGGCACTGCAGGATTGCAATCCGTTATGTCGTAATGTGTTACCAATGGTTTTCGTGGTGACAGTGGTCCCAGCTGCCTTGAGATCATTGACAAGTTCCCCCCTTGTAGTTGTAGGCTGATTTCTAACCTTCCTCATGATCAAGGATACCCCACGAGGTGAGATTTTGCGTGGAGCCCCAGATCTTTGTCGATTGACAGTCATTTTGTACTTCTTCCATTTTCTTACTATGGCACCAACAGTTGTCTCCTTCTCGCCCAGCGTCTTACTGATGGTTTTGTAGCCCATTCCAGCCTTGTGCAGGTGTATGATCTTGTCCCTGACATCCTTAGACAGCTCCTTGCTCTTGGCCATTTTGTAGAGGTTAGAGTCTGACTGATTCACTGAGTCTGTGGACAGGTGTCTTTCATACAGGTGACCATTGCCGACAGCTGTCTGTCATGCAGGTAACGAGTTGATTTGGAGCATCTACCTGGTCTGTAGGGGCCAGATCTCTTACTGGTTGGTGGGGGATCAAATACTTATTTCCCTCTGCAGAATGCAAATAAATTCATATACTTTCCACAATGTGATTTTCCGGATTTAATTTGTGATGTGCTATCTCTCACTGTTACCAATAACCTACCCTTCAATTATGGGCTGCTCATGTCTTTGTCAGTGGGCAAACTTACAAAATCAGCAAGGGATCAAATACTTATTTCCCCCACTGTATATATATATATATATATCAGAGGTGCCAACTTACCCAGTCCAGGAGAGAGACCTTTTTGGCCGGTCTTGGTTTTAAATGTACATCCCAAAGGAGTGTAGTATTTGTAGTCCCTGATTCTATCAATTGAAACTGACGCTGCAAGTCCCATAATGCACCAGGATGAGGTTGACAGAAATCCAGGACCAGCCAAAACGTCTCACACACACAGGTGGTGGGAGGCAGGGATAGTGCTGGGCAGACTTATACGGTCTGTGCCCTGAAGAGCACAGGTACAAATCAAAGTAGGGTATACACAAAAAGTAGCACATATGAGTTGTCTTGTTGGGCAGACTGGATGGACCGTGCAGGTCTTTTTCTGCCGTCATCTACTATGTTACTATCCAGCTAATTTTCAAAAGAGAAAAACGCCTATAGTGCGACCTAAATCGGGAGATAGACGTTTGTCTTGCAAAGGCGCACAAATCGGTATAATCGAAAGCCGATTTTGGGCGTTTCCAACTGCACTCCGTCACGGGAACTAATAAAGTTGACGGGGGCGTGTCGGAGGCGTGGTGGAGGCGGAACTGGGGCTGGTAAATAGGAGGCCTCCAAAACCCACTGTACCCACATGTAGGTGCCCCCCTCACCCCTAAGAGCTATGGTAGTGTTGTACATTTGTGGGTAGTGGGTTTTGGGGGAGGGGGGTTGGGAGCTCAGCACCCATGGTAAGGGAGCTATGCATGTGGGAGCTTTTTCTGAAGTCCACCGCACTGACCTAGGGTGCCCAGTTGGTGTCCTGGCATATTAGGGGGGGCCAGTGTACTACCAATCCTGGCCCCTCCCACGACCAAATGGCTCGGATTAGGACTTTTTGAGCTGGGCATTTTTAGTTTCCATTATCGCTAAAAAAAACAAACGCCCAGCTCAAAAATGTCCATTTTTTCGAAAATTCGGTTCGGCCCGCCCCTTCACGGACCCGTTCTCGGAGATAAACGCCCATGGAGATAGCCGTTTCCGTTCGAATATGCCCCTCCACGTATATGTTACCTACATACATAGAGAGATTTTATAGGTTTTTTTTTGTTATCTAAAGTGAAATTAAGCCCCGGCTTTTGAAGGTTCCAAACCACAACCCAAAACAGAGCAGCCCCATTAGGTCTTTCTAAATGCCATCAGTCTGCCTGTTACTCCTTCTTCCGCTCTGATATGGCTATTCGGATGTAGGTGCTATAAAAAAAACCCCAAATAGCATCCTGCTGCCGTTATGGTTTTTTTTAATGCAGCACAAACGCATTGTAAATCAGCCCCCTGGGACCCATTAATCGTGAGCATCCAGCTCTGGAAAGCTTGCAGCCAAATGAAAGAGTTGATTAACTCATTATATAATCCAGTGTATAATAGTGCTCGGTTTACACTCACCTAGCACTGGTGTCAAATTAGGGCAAAATGATTTGTAAACTAGGGTGCCTTAGCTTGATCCCAATGTTGAAAGCTTGTATAGGGCCGGTCTGTTTATGTATGATTTAATGTTCAATAACTACTTGATAAGAAAACTGAAACCATAAAGAATCAAATTCTGCAAGCATTTATCATTTTAAACTAAAGTAGGGGGCCAAGGCCCCATTCATTTGAACTGTTACGATATCCCCCTCACTGTGTGGGTTTTGTGCACATAGAAACACAGGTATGCACTTACCTAAGCGCTATTCTGTAAATTTGGAATATTGTGTTCAGTTTCGGAGGCCGTATCTTGCTAAAGATGTAAAAAGACTGGAAGCAGTGCAAAGAAAAGCTACACAAATGTTTTGGGATTTGCGTTGCAAACTGTACGAGGAGAGACTTGCTGACCTGAACATGTATACTTTGGAGGAAAGGAGAAACAGGGGTGACATGATACAGATGTTCAAATATTTGAAAGGTATTAATCCGCAAACGAACCTTTTCCGGAGACGGGAAAGCGGTAGAACTAGAGGACATGAATTGAGATTGAAGGGGGGGGGGGGCGGACTTAGGACTAATGTCAGGAAGTATTTTTTCACGAGGAGGGTGGTGGATGTGTGAAATGTCCTCCTGTGGGAGGTGGTGGAGATGAAAACGGTAATGGAATTCAAACATGCGTGGGATAAACACAAAGGAATCCTGTTCAGAAGGAATGGTTCCGCGGAATCTTAGTGGAGATTGAGTGGTGATGCCAGTAACTGGGAAGCGAAACCAGTGCTGGGCAGACTTCTACAGTCTATGCCCTGATCGTGACTGAATAGATAAGGGATGGGCTGGAGTGTAAATTTCAAGGGGCTTTGACGTTAGCTTCAGAACTTTTAGTACAAGAATAATGCTGGGCAGACTTCTACGGTCTGTGCCCTGATCGTCACTGAATAGATAGGGATGGGCTGGAGTGTAAATTTTAACGGGGGTTCGACATTAGCTTCAGAACTTAGTACAAGAACAGTACTGGGCAGACTTCTACGGTCTGTGCCCTGAGAATGGCAGGGACAAATCAAACTCGGGTATAAAGTATCACATACCATGTAAAATGAGTTTATCTTGTTGGGCAGACTGGATGGACCGTTCAGGTCTTTATCTGCTGTCATTTACTATGTTACTATACTCTTTGGGGTTCTACATGGAATGTTGCTACTAATTGGGATTCCGGAATCTTGTAACTCTTTAGGATTCCAGAATCTTCAGAACTTTTAGTACAAGAACAGTGCTGGGCAGACTTCTACGGTCTGTGCCCTGAGAATGGCAAAGGCAAATCAAACTCGGGTATAAAGTATCACATACCATGTAAAATGAGTTTATCTTGTTGGGCAGACTGGATGGACCGTACAGGTCTTTATCTGCTGTCATTTACTATGTTTTGTTTTTAAATTTAATTATCACCAAGTACAGCCTTGATTTTCTCTTTTAGGTAATGTGTTTCCAAGTGCATAAATGGCTAAAGATACCCCCAGCCCACCTCCATTCAAAGATTTGGGGATCATGAATTTCATGTACAAACCAGTAGTAAAATAAAAAGTTATTTTAAATAATGATCTAGTGATTTTTTTTCTAACATCAGTTATTTGCTGGTGCTTTAACCAGGTCAAACTCTTTGCTGAAAACTAATGAGGAACAGGCCAGTCCAGAAGATACCTTAAAGCTCTCTTTTCAGGCGTGTAACCAAAAACAGGAGCAGGTGTAATTTCACTAGGCCTCCATAAAGATTATTTTTAATAGGACTATGCACTTTCCCTTAACCTCTCAGCACTTCAAAATAACAACAAGTAATCAAGATTCTACAGCCATTTATCCATGCATGGAGACTCATTTTTGAAAGAGAAGGATACCCATCTTTCGACATAAATCGGAAGTTGGACGTCCTTCTCACAGGGTCGTCCAAATCAGTATAATTGAAAGCCAAAGTTCAAGGGGGCATGTTGGAGGCGTAGTGAAGGCGGGACTTGGGCGTGCTTAACACTAGGACATCCTCGACCCATAATTGAAAGAAACAAAGACGTCCCTGACGAACACTTGGACGACTTTACCTGGTCGTGTTTTTCTTACGACCAAGGCACAAAAAGATGCCCAAACTGACCAGATGATCACCGGAGAGAATCTGGGATGTCCTCCCCTTACTCCTCCAGTGGTCACTAACCCCCTCCCACCCTCAAAACAAATCTTTAAAAATATTTTCTGCCAGCCTCTATGCCAGCCTCAAATGTCATACTCAGGTCCATCACAGCAGTATGCAGGTCCCTGGAGCACTTTTAGTGGGTGCAGTGCACTTCAGGCAGGCAGACCCAGGCCCATCCCCCCACAAGAAACCCACTGTACCCACATTTAGGTGCCCCCCTTCACCCATAAGAGCTATGGTAGTGGTGTACAGTTGTGGGTAGTGGGTTTCAGGGTGGGGGTTGGGGGGCTCAGCACACAAGGTAAGGGAGCTATGCTCATGAGAGCATTTTATGAAGTCCACTGCAGTGGCCTCTAGGGTGCCCAGTTGGTGTCCTGGCATGTCAGGGGGACCAGTGCACTACAAATACTGGCTCCTCCCACAACCAAATGGCATGCATTTGGTCATTTCTGAGATGGACATCCTTGGTTTCGATTATCGCTGAAAATCAGAAACGACCAAGTCTAGGGACGACCAAATTTAAAAATTTGGACGTCCCTGACAGTATTATCAAAACAAAAGATGGATGTCCATCTTGTTTCGAAAATACAGGTTTCCCCACCCCTGGATCGGGACGTTCTGCAAGGACGTCCCTTTCGATTATGCCCCTCCACATGATTGAGTAATGTTTTTCACTGAAGGTATGCTATGGAGCAGACATCGAACATCCTTAACCACAGACAGAAATATCCTTAGCAGCAGAATGTCCTGATTAGAAGAATTAATTCCACGATATGAAACTTCTAAAAGGTGTTTCATGTTCTGGAATGTTCTTATCAATGGTACTTAGGAAAGTGCTGCATTTTGCAGTTATTTGTGGATCTCATAAACTATAACTGAGAAAGTCGGATAGGTCTATCCAAGGAACAGGTCATGGCAGTTGGGAGGTGGACCTCTAACAGGTATAAGTTGTACATTAGATCTGTACAGCAAGTAAAACAACAAAAGACTAAGCAAGTAGACAGTAACATGACCACAAAGGTGCCAATGTCAGCATGAACTGTGCATACATTTATCTCTCCAGGTTACAACAAATGGAAGACTCACTGTTTGTTTGTCTCACAGGTCTACGTAAGGTCTGGATAATTGGTCACTCCTTTCTGCATTGGGCCATGAGAAGAGCCTGTACCTGATTCACAAATGGTGGGGGGGGGGGGGGGGGCTCGGTCTGTTGGCCTCAGGTGTTACAGTGGACTGGTTAGGATGGCGCTGTATGAGGTGGGCCCAGCTATTGCCAGAGGTGTGGCAGCAGCTACGGGGCCATCAGTCCCCATGCGCCTTGATCTCCACCTCGGAGGCAATGACATTACTTTCACACACAGCATTGAGCTGGTTAAAGTGATGCAATGGGACATAGTGGACATCGGGAGCAGATGTCCATCGTCGCATTTGGTTTGGTCCCACATCATACTGCGTCGAGTTTGGAAAGGGGAGAAGTTCCACCATGCCATGGAAAAAACAAGAAGGAAGCTAAACAAACGGATGCATTTGGATTCATGTTGTCACTGCACTACACAGAGATCACACATGAGATGATAGGTGTACCCCGTCTGGCCGGAAGAGACTCGGACAGTCTTCCCCTATCTGATAAGATAGCGCATTACATTCAAGGTCTGCACTCTGGTTCATAAGATCATACACGGTGAAGTTCCGGTATTTATGTCAGACCTTGTAGACCTACCAACCAGGAACTCTACTAAATCATCACGCACGTTCCTGAACCTTCACTACCCCAGCTGCAAAGGAGTGAAATATAAACCAACATATGCATCCAGTTTCTCCTATATAAGCACGCAAATATGGAACGAATTACCTAAATCAATAAAAACAACACACAACATAAATAATGTCCGTAAATTATTGAAAACCAACCTATTCAACAAAGCATACTGCAATAATCCATCCTAAATACCAGTTAACAAAATTTACACCGAATCTTCGCTAAACATAGTTCTGTAATTCCCGATTGTCCATACTAACATAACAAGATTGAAGTTTAATATTCCTGATTGTTCGTTAATATATCACGATTGAAGTTAATCCAATACCTTCTATTTCTGATTATGAAAATGTACTTTCTTTATCTGTATACCTAATCCTCTCTGTCTCCTTCACCTTAAATATGTATTTCTCTTCCGGAATTAGTGATCACCATTACGGAAAAATGTAAGCCACATTGAGCCTGCAAATAGGTGGGAAAATGTGGGATACAAATGCTACAAATAAATAAATAAGTAAATATAGAGTTGGATGTATTTACTAACGACTTACATGAAGCCATCGAGAAGTTACTGCTTAAGGATGGCGACAGCAATTGATTCCTAGGATGATGGGAAGGTCCCTTGACAAGCGAGGAGACGAGGACATGGCAGAAAAAGATCCAGGGAGCCAATAGAAAATGGGGGGGGGGGATAGTCAGCACTGTTTTAAGGTACACTGCAAGGGCCTCTCTACAGTGAGGGAACAACACGCTCTGAAAGGGTGGACCCCTACTCTTGCATGGAGGAGAAGGATCCTGAGCTGATGAAGACAAGCCACAAAAGGCCTCTCGGCTTTGAAAGTCTGGGAGGCAACGTGACTGTGGACTCAGGCATGCTTGTGAACTGCTCGGGTCGGACATTGTAGCCGGCAGTGGCTGAAGCCTTAACAGTAGTGGGGCTTAGGCATGACCCCCCCCCCCCCCCCCCAAGGATGGGAATGATTGAAACAGCTCATGGGTTATATATATACAAAAGTTAGCATAGGATGACTGCTTACGATAGAAGATGTTGTATTAAATAGACATGGTTAAATAGTTGTTAAGTTTGAAAAGAAAATTAACCGTTGTATTGCTGCGGCCTTTATAATAAATTCCACTTTCGGAAGATAAACCCTGTCGCAGGTGTGTTTATTGGAAAAGAAAGCTGCAAGAAAAGGCAGGAGGGGAAAGGGACAGACGTGGACTGGGAAGACGGGAGGGATGGGGGGAAGAAGGAAAGGCCAAGGTGCTGCCTCCCTCAAGAGAGAGAGAGAGAGAAAATGCCTGTTTGCCCTAGAAAAGCACCTGAAGACTATATCCATCTCAAGGTGATACCGAAGGGCTCAGGAGTGGCCTGACCATTAGGCCACCTGAGGCAGGGGCCTCAGGTGGCACTCTTCAGGAGCAGCATCTTGGGAAGCAGCATCTCCCCTTTCGCAGCGTTTTACCTCGACGTGTTCCAAACCCAGCAGCGGCAGCGATTCCCATACGCTGCTCTGCTGCCAGCACCCACCTCTTCCCTTTACTGCAGCCGCCTCTCTGATGTAACTTCCTGTTTCATCAGATGCTTAGGCAGCTGCAGTAAAGGGAAGAGGCGGGTGCCGGTGGCAGGGCAGTGCATGGGAATCACTGCCCCTGCCAGGTCTGAAACGTGATGAGATAAAAACTACGAACGGGCTGGAGGTAGGAAGGGGGGCAGTATCTTGGCCCAGAAGGGGGAGGTATCTCGGCATTGGGTGGGGAGTGGCATCTCGACCCAGGGGGTGTGGCCTGGGCCCAGGGAAGTGGCATGTTAGCTCCGTCTCGAGCGGCATCTTGCCTTGGGCCGGCCCTGGAAGCGATTTTATCATCATTTAGGAGTGCATCCAATCTTGAAGCTAGTAGATTAAGCACATATGTATATAAGTCCCACCTTTTTAACAATGCAATTAATGCCTTTGTTCTTTACACATTGATACATATATTTCATGACTGGACCAAATCTTTTTGAATGAAGACTCTCTGGCTGAAGAGGTGGGGTGGGAAGGAAGAAATGAGTGAATGGAAGGAATGAAAAAAAAGAGAGATTACATTTTCCCATTTACCCTTGAGAAACACAAAACCATTTGGAAATAATACAATAAATAAAGATGTTGATTCTGGCAGTTTTATCCTCCTGATTATGCCCAATAGATTTTGCCTCTAATCCCTGAGGAGAGGAAGGGGTTGTAGAGTTGAACAGTTGGTGTGGATGGACAGACTAGGTAGGCCTTATGGGAAAGGGAATGGGACTTGATATACTGCCTTTCTGTGATTACAATGAAAGCGGTTTATATTTTTATTTTATTATTTACTAGTAAAACAGGCCCGTTTCTGACACAAATGAAACGGGCGCTAGCAAGGTTTTCCTCGGAGTGTGTATGTTTGAGAGAGTATGTGTGAGATTGACTGTGTGTGAGAGAGAGAGTGAATGTGCGAGTGTGTTTGTGACAGAGAGAGAGAGAGTGAGACTGCTGGGTGCGAGGGTGTCTCCTCTGTCCCCCCTCCAGCCACCCGGCAATGCTCTTCTCTCCCCTGCCCCCCCTCCAACCACCCACCGAGTCTCCTCTGTCCCCTGCCCCCCTCCAGCCACCCAGCGAGTCTCCTCTGTTCTCTGCCCCCCCTCCAGCCACCCAGCGATTGTCCTTTTTCCCTTGCCCCCCCCCTCCAGCCACTCCTCCACTTTAATCAGCATATATTAAATTCCCCCCATGTGCTACGGAAAAGCACCGAGCACATCCTATATAATAAAACGCACCTTCAATGTTCTGAAGCCGAGAAAGTGAAGCCTTGAAGCATTCCTGCAACGTTCTGGAACTACGTGTAAGGCTCCATCTCCTCAATTGACGATACGTAGTTCCGGAACATTGCAGGAATGCTTCAAGGCTTCACTTTCTCGGCTTCAGAACATTGGAGGTGTGTTTTATTATATAGGATGTTTCTATCCCACAATTATCCAAAAATAAGTTTTGGTTTAATGTGGCTTACATATAACAGTTATAGGAGATTACGTACCATACGCAAGTACTTATTTTGTACCTGGGACAACTGACTTACCCAGAGTCACACAGAAACTAAAGTGGGAATTGAACCCAGTTCCCCAGGGTCAAAGTCTGCTGCACTAACCACTAAGCTACTTCTCCATGCCACTCTGTGTATCATCTTCTTGTCCACACAGTGCCTCTGTTCTGGAGCCATTTTGTTTTTCATTGTTTAACGTTTAAACCAAGGACCTTTTTAAAGGAGATAAAGTGGATTGGCCACTGTTGGAAACAGGATGTTGGGCTTGATGGACCTTTGGTCTTTCCCAGTATGGCAACACTTATGTACTTGGGATTCTGAATGGAATCTTGCTACTCTTTGGGGTTCTACATGGAATGTTGCTATACTTTGAAATTCTGCATGGAATCTTGTTATTCTTTAGAATTCTAGAATCTTGGTACACTTTGGGGTTCTACATAGAATGTTGCTACTATTTAGGTTTCTGTCAGGTACTTGTGACCTGGATTGGCCACTGTTGGAAACAGGATGTTGAGCTTGATGGACCTTTGGTCTTTCCCAGTATGGCAATACTTATGTTCTTAACTTCAATGTATACCTGTGTAATCAGTATTAACAGAGAATGTGAAGACATTTTCACCCTCCATAGCACACATAATAAACTCAAGCAACTTCTTCTTAAGAAATTAACATATTTATTGGTAATGTAACAAGGCCGCAGTTTCGCTTTATTGGTGATTTACAAATATGACCCGAACAGTGAACCACTGAAAATATAGCAAATGCGGACAGCCTGCCATACCCAGCAAGAAGTCTGGAGTAAACCTTTAACTAAAAACAAAGAAAAAACCTTTATCTTACCATGCCAGGTAGAGCAAGGAACACGCCTAGACCTCCAGGCTCAAGCTGCCAAGCATAGGCCTAACATTGACCACCCGGTGAATGTTAAGGCCTACTTCAAAGGACCTCCTTTGAAGGTGCTCCTAGCAGCAGGGGCGTAGCCAGATAACAGATTTTGGGTGGGCCTAGGCAAGAAGTGGGTGGGCACCAAGTGTTCTCCCCCCACCACTACCACCACCCAAAAAATATCTCAGCTGGTGGGAAAATGCTTCTTTCCACCTTGGCAGTCTGCAGCAGGCATGCGTTGAAAACTGAGCATGTACAGGTGTCATATCATAGACAGTAGCATTTTCATTACCATCAGGAGGAAGTCTTCAGCTGGTGGAGCTTAGGATCCCCACCAGCTACCCCTAAACATGAGCCACTGTTGGATGGGCCTGAGTCCTAAGTGGGTGGGCCCTGGCCTACCCAGGCTCACCTGTGGCTACACTACTGGCTCAGGTAACCCCCCTCCCAAAGCTGCAACAGAAGAAGGGTCAACCCAACAGCATGCGTAGGTGGGGGGGATAGGTAACAGGATGCCTCTGAGGAGCAGGATTGGAGGCCCCACCTTTTAAACTTCCTTGAAACTCTACCCCGGCCAGTTAGCGGACACAACCCATTGGATCTTGCTTCCTGCCGACCGCATTTTTTTAAATATTTGGCCAATCAATGGCCTAAGTAGTGCAAAACTACTAGCTCCTTCCAAACACCAAGCCATGCTCCATCTAAGCCACTCCCCAACTAGCCTGGGCAAGCAAGGCCTCACCCAAAGTCCACCTTCGTGGCTCAGCCAGCTTCAGGTTAAGCTTAACACCACCCCCACCCAAAATTTCAGGCTCCAGACAAGCCAGCCGTCCTTGCGAACGAGTCACAATTGTTGAGCTCAACACTCTAGAATCAGTTCAATTTTCTTATACCACATCCATCTTAAAATAAGTAAATAGAAATAAATTATTTTACTGAAAGGGGTCCCGAGGCTTTATATGGTACCTTTTTCCTTTAGGCCAGACATCCTAGAAAAGGTGAAAGTAAGCTGTCATTTGCTAGTTATCACGTAGACAAGCTTTACAACAGTTCACCATTAGTTGAATTTGGGGGGCAACTCTTTATTTTAAATTACTGCCCAGATGGGTCGCTCATAAGGGAAAGGGGGTGGGACTTGATATACCACCTTTATGTGGTTTACATATTATGTACTTATTTTGTAAAAGGGACACTGGAGAGTTAACTGACTTGCCCAGAGTCGCAAGGAGCTGTAGGGGGACTTGAACTCAACCACTAATCCTACTCTTCCACTCAAATTCTGATCAGCAGAATATACAGAATCATTTGAAGAGGACAAATTAGATGGAAGGAGGAAGGGAGAGAAAAAGAGAGGGGGCAACTTCTTTCAAGTTTTTTAACTTTTTGCTTTAGGTTGGGATAGAGTGTCCTCATATGAATCTGAGAGGGAGCTTGGAGACATGGAGCTACAACACTAGCCCATGGTCAATCAGCGGATGCCAAGTCAAAACATTTTTTTCAACTCTAGCAATTTCCAGGTAGCCCTAAACCTAGTGATGAAATTTTCAATGATTATGTAAAATCAATTTAGCAAAAAAAAAAAAAAAAAAAAGACATTTTGATAGGGTTTTTGCAGGGACAGTCACTTTTGGATACATAAATTGAGAATCATCATCAGCTCTAACTTGGTTTGGAAGATTTGAAGCTCTGGGCAAGTCACTTAACCCTCCATTGCCCCATGTAAGCCGCATTGAGCCTGCCATGAGTGGGAAAGCGCAGGGTACAAATGTAACAAAAATAAAATAGATACTATTGGAGATTCTACGTGGAATGTTGCTACTATTGGAGATTCTGCATGGAATGTTGCTATTCCACTAGCAACATTCCATGCGCAGGCTTCTGTTTCTGTGAGTCTGACGTCCTGCACGTATGTGGAGGACGTCAGACTCAGACTCACAGAAGCCTGCGCGGCCACATTGGTGATCTGCAAGGGCCGACTTCTACATGGAATGTTGCCAGTGGAATAGCAACATTACATGTAGAATCTCAAATAGTAGCAACAGTGGAGGAGTGGCCTAGTGGTTAGGGTGGTGGACTTTGGTCCTGAGGAACTGAGTTTGATTCCCACTTCAGGCACAGGCAGCTCCTTGTGACTCTGGGCAAGTCACTTAACCCTCCATTGCCCCTTGTAAGCTGCATTGAGCCTGCCATGAGTGGGAAAGCACGGGGTACAAATGTAACAAAAAGAAAAATGGGTCGCTCACTTCCTAGCTATTGCTGACCAAAGGTTAAACAATGTGGTTATAACAACGTACTGCATGTCTTCAAAGAATGACCCTGGACCATTGCATTTGTGGAGTAATTAGCTTCACTGAGGGTAATAACTTTTTTTTTTGTTCGTATTTTGTTTTTTTTTTTTCTTAAACTGCAAATATTTGTTTTCACTCCGTCTTTTTCTTCTCTTCTTCGTTTCCAGTTGAGGGAAAGCCATATATGAAACCATGTTTACTGTTTGACTGGATTCAGTTTTTTTTTTATTTTATTTGATTGCCTAGGTTAGCAATCAGAATATTGCTTTAGGGCCCCTAGTTCCAAAAGACCTTCCCTGTTCCTCAAACTCTGCATCGTCGTCCATTTCTGAGATACGTCCTGGAGCCTTGGATAAAAGGTACAGCTCTAAAAAAAATAAATAAATAAAAATAAGAGTAATAATAATACACAGAAGTGATTTGCAACACTCCCATGTGGCTTGAAAGTCCAGGCAGAACTTCGTAATTATATATGTAAGACGTTTATAGAAATTTGAAATGTACATCTCCAGCATAATTTTCTTTTTTCTTGGAAGCAAATCAGATTTAACACAGCACAGCCGAAACAACACTGTCACTCACTGCTTACTGTCCTGTTATGTTCTCACATATCCGCTTCCTCAATTACAGGTTATGAGATCCACACGTAAACGCAAAAGCAGCGCTTCCCTAAACACCGTCGACAAGAACATTCCAGAACATGAAACACCTTCCAAGAAGTTTCTTGTTATGGAATTAAAGAGAAGCACGTCGTCCTTTCATGTCTAGATCTGAATAAAAGTGCCGAATATATATTACAAAATAACCTTGCCAGCGCGGTATTTGATATGCGCGCTTGTATATCTGACATACTTGGAACGTCTATGGTCCGAAAAAGTCCAAAAATCTTCGGAAGAGAGGAATGAACTAGGCAGACTGACTGAAGCGCTTGAGATACCACCCTGAAGACGTTGCTCCTGCCTTGCAGTCCTTCACAATGGACTTAAACTGCATTTGAACACATTGCAAAGCTTTATCTGTAGACAGACTCCCTAATTCTCCCCGATCCCCTCCCCCTCCCCCCCCCAAAAAAAAAACCTCTAATCAGAGTCCTGAATACACTGTCAACAAGACCCAAAGGGTTTTAGTCTGTTGAATAAAGTTACAAACTTCATTAAGCGGTGACTGAAGTTGACCCTTTGAGAGCCTGGGTTTAAATAAAGCCAAGAAAAAAAACTTAGTAGCAGAATTGGTTTTAAAAAGTACCTTAAGGTCACAGAAACATCACATCTGATGCCGTACAATATTTCGCTTACTCTTGGGTGGTCGACTTGAAAACTGCAACACTTAAAAGGGGGAAAACAATCATTGCAATAGCAAACCAAACAAGCGCCGCTCCAAGAAAAAAAAAAAGTATAATGTGAGTGCCCTGAAGTTGTTTGGAGACTGGCTAATACTCAAGGCCTCTGAGGTCGACTAGATAGATTGGAAAAATCAACTAGCAAATGTGTTCGTGTAATATTTAGAACGTTGGGACAGATGATAAATTCATTAAAGCCAAATGTTAGGCTAATCTAGGGAAAGAGCCAGCCTTGATCGCAGTGATTTCTACCTATGCTCGATTACATTTGCAGCTACAGGTTGAATTTCATGCAAGAAAATAATTCCTTCTGAAAATTCCACCCCCCATCTAAAAAAAATAGTCAAAGCAGCCAGCAGGAAAAGAATATAGCACAATTACAGCTACATTTGGAATAATAAAACAACCGGGGGTATTTTTTCACTAATAATGGAAAAATTTAAGTGACACAAACCTATCAATTAGCATCACTGCCCAACTCATACCATTTAAAGCTACAACGAGGAAAGGGATAATTATTTTGTGATCTTGCATTGAAACTAGTTTTATTTTGAACAAATCAACTGTAGGACATGCCCTTTAGAACTGGTAACACTTGGGAAAACGAGTCCATTCCCTGGGCACGCGCCTTCCCAAATTCCAGAAGTCCTAGGTGGAGTTACAGCTCTAGCATGCATGAATGAATGAAACAGTTTAAAAATAAATATCCAAGGAGGGACAGAGCAAGGAAAAAAAAGGAACATAGGTTGATACGCTTAGAGCAGGAAGCTAGGACCCAATGGAGAGGAAGTTGGCTGAGATCCAGGAAAGCTTGGGTTCAAATCCTGCCATTTCCACTGGTACTATTTGTGACCCTCAGCAAAGTCATTTTCTTTGTTTCCCGTTGCCTAAGATATTCACTTACTGAAAACTCTGGATTGTAAACCCTGAATACTCACTGTATGCTGCACAGGTTCAGTACAGATTTATATATATATATATGTTATTATTATCATCCAAAGAAAGAAAAGCTCAAATCTTGCTTCTCCAACTGATGCCCCATCTGAACCTGGGCAAGTCACTCCCCCCTCCAATGCCTCAAATACAGCTTAGAGAGTAATCCCTCTTGGGCAGGTAAATAATTATTTTATTTGCCTCCAGCTCAAATTTGGAAAACATGGGTACTTAAACCTAATTAATGACAAAACATCCAAGTAATGTATTAGTATTGCTGATAGGCTGCATACACGGAGGTGTGAAATAAGCATTAATTCAATAAAATGTATTTAAAAAACTAAATAATTACAAAGAAATCAGCTTATTGCACTTAAAAATGTTTTTAAAAACAAAGAAAATTTATCCCGAGTGCAGCACATTGTAGCTTCCATTCAGAGTCCACAAAAAAAATTATATTATATATATATATATATATATATATATATATATATATATATATATATATATAAACTGAGGAAACAATGAAAGCACTTAAACTAGTCGGTTCAAAGTATGCTTCTTTTCCTTTTTCAAAACAAGTCTTCTAAGAAATAACCATTAGTTCTGAATTCGAAAAATATTTGAGGAGTCCTGGAAAGTCCTGTTGGTCAGATATATTCTACCACAAACCCTTTTCTGTCAACACTTTAGAAAAGAAACAATGGAAATGTAAGAAACACAAAGCTGAAAAGTTCGGAAAGGGAGGTAAATAACATTTCTATACATATGAGAAAGTTTCATGTTTGTGTATATATGTGAGCTGGGGAAAAAATGTTTTACTACAACACCAGGGAATATTTGAACTCACCTTGAGCTACTACTGAAAAAGGTGTGAGCAAAATCTAAATAAATAAATAATCAGTGCATTAAATGCAACATTCCCATTTACCCCTTATTTTGGAAAGCCTACAGATTAAAAAAAAATATTCATCGTCTCTGAGTCAGAAAGTTTGAAGTTCTCTGTAAAGGGTATGTTTTGGCAAACGCGGGACTTTCTCATTCATTCATATGGAGAGGGCAGATTTTTTTTTAATCCATACTTTTTTTCCACAGTGTTATTTTCCCACTTTTCCTTCACTGCTAAAAGGACGGGAAGAAGTAAGTGTGAAAGTCAAATTTAATGCAATTATAATTAAAATTGCAGATATCCCCTACTGCTGTGGAAAAGTAAAGTTTTGCACGTTAAGAATGAAAATAATTCATCCCCGTTTAATACCAAACGTTCAGTTACAGCAAAAAAAAGCACTAATTTCTACGTTAATTGCTATTGTTGAATATTTTAGATAATCAAGTTTATAGTAGCAAAAACATGTGAACTTATGTAATGCAGTGTTATTAGCAGGCCGTTGAACTCGCTGCAATATAATGGAGAAAGAGGAGCAGGGAGAAGAATTACTTTGGGAGTTACTATGGCCCCTTCGAAAGCAGGCCGAGAAAAACCTCTTCTAAGTTTTTGCAAAGATACAAAATACGCCCCAAGTACATGTACAAGGGGGAACTAGGGGAGGGCTACTAACTTGACAGATAATCAACGTTTTTGCTCTCCACTACCCTGTCAGCTACACCCAAAAGAGATACGGTGAAGGATTTCAGTGTGTCAGACTGCACTAGAGAAAGGGACTTGAAGCTGAAAAGGTCTAGCTTGTCTTGTGCTCACTTACAGAAATTATACTATGATCTATGCATAACATGTCCACCTGGGTTTCAGCATTACCTGAAGAAGTACAATGTCACAGCTTTCTTTAAATCCGCCCAACTATGCAAATCAGATGGATTCTTGCCGATCAACGGCCTTAGTTACCAAGAGCATAATCTCATATAGGAAGGGGAGGAAGGCTTTCCCAATGAGGCCTTAGGACTGAGATCATAAGATAGACAAATAGGACAAAAACCAGTAGAGCTTGGTTTAGCTCTAAAGGGATTTAACACAGAAAATCTCTCCAAAAGCAGGGCCTTAGGAAGAATAGATATTTATTCAAACAGCTGATTCATTTCTTTCCTTTTTTTTTTTTTTTTTTTTTACATCCAGGAAAAATATCCTCAGTTGCTCAGTCTCAAAACCCACTGCCATGGGTCACAGATTTCATTAAAGGGTAGGAATGGAAAAAGCTCAACTTTCTCTCTGCAGAAATGGTAAGTACAGAGATGAAACCATTACATTAAAATGGCACTGTCCACTGAATATAGATTTCTACTAAGAGCTTTAAGTTAATCAAGGGTTGCTTATCTGTTTTCTTGTATAATGATGTGCAAAATAAACCTTTAGTTCGCAGATTCCTGCGTTAAGTATCACGAAGTAAGAAAATCGTAGGACACTATAATGAATCGCTTGCATATTTTTTTCACTTGTAATAAATATACATATATATTAACAGTGCACGCAGTTGCACGCAGGAACCGATTAAACTTTGATAAGAAATGGCAATTGCCCGTTTTATTTATGTATATGCAAATGTGGCTCGGGAGTTTCTATCCCATTTCACTTGCACCCTCTCTGCCTTTCCTGAACTTTCAGAGCTGCCTTTCTTTATTTCCCTACGTTTTGGTTTTTTTTTGTGCGTGCAAACGTTATTTATAAGAACCCTCAGCGATTAAAGCTGATCTGAAGGAGGGGTCTGAACAGAAACTATAACTGTGTTTTTTCAGCTTCCCTTCAAAGGCTCCGGCACCAGGGCCACCCCGAACAAAATGAGCTCGTTAGAAACACCCCCACATAGCAATTTACCAATTTGCACACAGCTCTGTCCAATAAAGGGGATTTGCTGGCTCCTTCATTCCCAAAACATGTGCTTGGCAAACCGGAAAATGGATTCAGATTGGCCTTCTTTCTCTCTCCGCTCTTGTCGAGTCTTGTAGCTCTTTTGTAGGGAACCCCCCAAAAGGAAAGAGAGCATGAAAGTGCCTGGGAGAAGATCGCTTTTCAAAAGCAAATGTGTGTGTCCGAGACGTGAGACCACTCACTGGGCAAACCATTGAGGGGGATCTTGGGTTTTAGCTATAACATCAACAAACAGCTAAGGGTTTTATGCGGATTAAGATACTTGTGAGGGAGGGGGGGGGGGCAAGCCACACAAATTCAGTACCCTGATATAACGGTTTCCCTAGGGCCAGGCTCCATTAAGTTCCTTTAAATGAATATTTGGTTTGGCCTGGATCAGCTATTGTGCTATGCTTTACCCTTTGCATTCAGCTGTAAAACAACCCTGTTTAAATTTGCGCCGCAAGAGCGCGTCTTCCGCAATTGTCAAGGAAAAGAATCCGTGATTAATGATGTCAAGGTTATTTCTTTGTCCCTCTCCCCACTAATTTTTTCCTTGATATACCGCTTCGGGACCCACAAAGCAGTAAACCTTTTCTGTAGGCTAACATTTTTGTTTTAACTGTTTATTTTAGTAAATAATTATTTCTATAAGAAATTGTTACCTCTTTAGAAATGCTTTTACTGAATCATCGATGCTTTTAAAAAATGTGTTTTTATTGGTGAATTATCACCCCCCCCCCCTGCTTTCATATTCAGTCGTTTTATAAAGTAAGAACATTATTCATAATGTTTCGAAATTCATCCAATATTGTATATTTAAGGGAACAAAATTAACATTCTTCTCCAAGCTTTCCTCAGTAAATATTACTATGTATTGACATCTGATCCCTAATCACTGACTCCACTTTTTGATTGACCTTCGAGTTCCATTCATTGTTCATTTTAAAAGTAGCTACGCAAGTGATCTATCCATTCGATTATACTTTTAATCTCATCCTAGTGTGTGAATAAAAAGTATTAAGTGTTAATACTTCTCTGTAGAACACTTTAAACAACTTTAATGTTGCGCTTTACACCTTTACACCCACCATTAATTATGGAACTTCATTGTACATCTATCAACCTTTACTTGCCTAGATAAAATAAAACTTTATCCATTTCCACAATTAGATGTTTCATATTTAAGGCATAATCTGGATTTAAAAACTTTTGGAAATTTGACAGGCCTTGTTTAATTAGTGCAATTAAGAAAATACATAAGAAGACAGGTTGTTTTTTTTAAGAGTTCACAAGCATTTATTAATTTACACGAAATGACATGGCGGACAGGTGTGGGAGGGGCCATGGGGATTCACATACGCCATCAACATTATTCACAGATTCTCTCAATAAAATAGATTAAACCGATGCACAACCACTGAACAGAAAATTAGAGGTATGTACGCTGTACATCTTCCATCTTCTATATACAAATAATTACAAAATACACAAAAGCACACATTCTGGGAAAAGAAAACTGCCTTAAAATAATAGAAATTAGATCTCCTGATCGGGCGTTTTAGTGTGCATACCAACATTAGTATTTTTTTTTAACAATCCTGAGTTTAGGTGACCTATAACAGTGCTCCATTAAAAAAAAAAAAAGATCAAACAGGAAGTTTATCAGACCAGGTCATGAACGTTTTCACCAAGCAAGTAAATACGTCTAAACTTGCCTTGTAAATGGATGAGGCAGCAAAAAGGGGGGATAGGTTATGTAAGCGATGAAATCCTTTCTGTGGGCAAGTTTGGGCCTCGCTAAAAAAAAAAATAATAAAAAAAAAAATAGGTCTCATCATCCAGAAAAAAAAAATCTAAAGTTTTAGGGCCTTCTATATTCATTTAACGTGCTAACTCGTTTATAAAATGTGGCATTTACCAGTTAAGTCCATTATTAACGTTTACATATGTACAAACCACTTTTATAAATATACTTCATGAATGCATTTTTCCCCTAAGGATAAGAAGGAAAAATAGTGTTCATGGACGGTGCCAAATTAGTCTCAGAAGTAGAATAATTCCTACCTTAAAACACACAGGATCAGAAATGTGTTTGTTTGTATTTGTGTTTTTTTAAAAATGACAGCTGCTAAGATTTGTGATTTTACTTGCAAAGTTCGGTCCAGTCTGTAAAATGCTGTCGTGCGTCAAGTTTAAATGGTTCTGGAGGGGGGCCAGGGTAGGGGTCAGCATTGCCAGCATCTGTGCTTGGCTCCCAGCCTGGGCCGAGTAGGGTGAGGTGGGGGCAGCCGGTGGCACGGAGCCCCCGATGATATTGTCAATGGAAAAAGAGGGCCTGTGCTGACTGTCCGTCTTCAAGGACTGCAGGATGGGCAGGCTGGAGCCCAGCTGGGGGTAGAAGGGCTTGCGGACCAGCTCGCCCCCCAGGAACGAGTGCAAGCCGGGGCTGGAGAAGACCGAGGCCGGAGGGGGCAGGGCGCAGTGGGCCGGCTGGAAGGGAAAGCTGGCCCCCGGGTGGTGCTGGTGGTGGTAGCCCTGCAGTTGCAGCCCGTAGCTGTAGCCGTAAGGTCCGTAGCCGAAGCCCGGCAGGAAGGCGGCCGGGTCCCGCAGGAGGTCGCCCGACTGCTGCCGCTTGAAGCGTTTTCTCCGACGGAGGAAACTGCCGTTGTCGAACATGTCGGCCGACTCCGGGTCCAGAGTCCAGTAGTTGCCCTTGCCCGGGTTGCCCGGCTCCCGGGGGATCTTAACGAAGCAGTCGTTGAGGGAGAGGTTGTGGCGAATGGAATTCTGCCAGGCGGGGAACTTCTCCCGGTAGTACGGGAATCGGCCGCTAATGAACTCGCAGATCTCGCTCAGGGTTAGGCGTTTCTTGGGGCTCTGCAGGATGGCCATGGTGATGAGGGCGATGTAGGAGTAGGGGGGCTTCACCAGCGCGCTCTTGCCGCCCTTATCTGGCCCCCGGGCCAGGTGATGGTGGAGATCAGAGCCCGGGGAGGGCTGCAGGGAGGCGGCTTCCTCCTCATCATCATCCTCATCCTCCTCGTCTTCCTCCTCCTCCTCCTCCTCATCTTGCTGACTCCTGGCCAGGTGGCCCTGGGAGTCGTGGTCCAAATGGTAGCTGGTGCACTTGCCTTCCTTGGCGCCCAGGTCGCCCACCACGTCAATGTCTATGTCCTCAGAGAGCACAGAATGGTCAGACATCTCGGTCCCCAAAGTCATTGTAAAAACAGAATAATAAAAATAAATAACTAAAAGGGGAAAGTCCCTGCAGGTTGCTGCCAGTGCCAACTCCCGGTGCCCCCTTAGAGGGCTGAGCTTGCCCTCAGCTGGTCGGTCCGGCGTCCCGCCACTCTCCTCCGGCAAAGTCCCGCTGCAGGCGGCCCAAGCTCGTCCCTCGCCGCCAGAAAAAAATAAATAAATAAACCCAAGTGAAAATCAAATCTCTAAGCAAAACAGATCTTCATTTGCAGGAGGGGGGGTTGGAGGATGGGCCTCAGGTGCTGGTGACCCTAGCGGGGGGGGGGGGGAGGCTGGGAGGAAATTGGGTGGGGGGAGTTAAGCTGGGATAGTGCGCGCTCCCCCCACCTCCTAGTCCAGGAAACCGGGGCAGCGAGTTCAAGTTGAGACCCAGCGGAACTCGACACTGCGGCTCTGCCGGGCTCAGGATAAGCTTTTATCCCACGCCCGGGATCACGTGCTTCTGACGTCGCCACCCTACACCCACCCCAGCCTTGTCCGCTCATCTGCCGAGAAATCCGTCTGAAATGCGGGGCAATCCTCAGGACCTACCGGCTTTTCCAAAATAGACCTGTCATTTTTGCACACGTATACATTGTACAGCTTTTTAAAATTATGTTTATTCTGGTATGTATTATTTTTGACTTGCCTTCAAATGCGTTTGAGTGGAGCAGACGGCTAGAGCATGTTTCAGGATTTCAAATACATAAGTTAGTTAGGAAGAAGAGCATTCTACCTTCGGTTTAGAGATTGCTAAAATGTATCGGAGATTTCTTCTTTTTATATTTTTAATTTGGTGTTTTGGGTTGGCAAAACTCTTGCAAAACCCTTTCCTGTGAAAACTGCGGCTGTTTGTAGCTCACGGCGGCATTCGGGAATATTGCATTCCAAAGACGTATATATAACGAATTTCATGATATATTACAGAAAAACATACACACGTGCTCGAAACAGAAGTGGCCACGTGTATTAACAGGCATTTTTGGAGCACGGTTCAAAAACTGCTAGCAAGGAAAGTTATTTACACAATCATTCTGTGCTGCTCAAATTCTTTGGGGCCCTTTTGCTAAAGCTTAGCACACACTAAATGCTAAGAAGCCCATCTGGGCTAAACTTTAGTGAAAGGGCTCCTTTGAAGCTTATAGGGCTGCATTTTATATATGGCGCCTGAAACATTCCACCTGGAAATAAAATACGCCTGGGATGCCTACATTTTATAGAATAGGCTTAAATTTCCATGCAGTATATCGAATTACACCGAGCGCCTTTCCGCGCAATCAAATTTAATCGCAGCCATTTAAGCCTTGCTTTACTTGGTGTAAATCCCGGCACCTAAATTAGACGCAGAGCGGGTGTATTCTATAACAACGGGCATAAATTTTAGAAACGCCCAGACCGTGCCCCAAGCCACACCCAACTGTGCAGTTTAGAATTTATGTGCACTACATTACAGAATATGCTTAGCGAGTTATAGGCGTAAATGTTAATGTCCAATTAGTGCTGATAATTGCTTGTTAACATCCAATTAACAGCACTGATCAGCTAGTGAAACAATTAAGTTATGCGCATTGTTATTCTGTGCGGAAAAATTAAGGTGCGATATATAGAATCCCAGGGATCTTGTTTGATAAAAGTGCGCACAATTTAAAAGTCGTGTGAACAACATCAAATAAATGAGGGTGAATGAAACAGGCTTTCAGTAATGGCATGTAACATTATATCACTGGTGTGTTTCTTTGCACAGAAAAAACACTATAGTATACTAATAATATTTCTAATTTTACTTGCATCTGTTTATATGTCTAATTTGTTTTGTACATATATGTACACTGCGTTATTTTCTTTCATGGTAATAACTGTGTAATAGTTGAGCTGAAACTAGCATGCCACCCCTTCAAAACAGGCCTCTTACAGCCCAGTGTCTTGCTTAGGCTTTGAAGGTGGTCAACAGGTGACTCTCTCTGACTGGGACAACCTATACACAACTTAAACCGGGAACAGAGAAAATGATGCGACTGTGATTTTAACATGCCAGGTTTACGATTAAGGGGTCCTTTTTACCAAGCCTGCTGTAAAAGGATCCTGCAGTGGCATTGGTGCATGGGTTTGCCAGCCACTGAGGCCCCCCCCCCCCTTACCCACAGTGGGTAAAAGGCTTTAAAAAAAAAAAACAGAAATGGCCATGTGGCCACAAAGTCATTTCCTAGGGGAGACCTTACCACCAACTATTTCGGAGACAGTAAGGGCTCCCACGCTACCCTGGCGGTAAATGCTGCCTGATTACCCAGCGCTAAAGGTTTTAAAAATGGTGTGCCAGAAAGGCGGTACTGCCAAATTGGCACACACCGATGCCATGGTAGCGCCACTGCGGCATTGTAAAAGGGCCACTCAATTGGGATGTGGTCTGGTGATATTCTACTGTTTTTTTCCACATTCTGAAGAGAGATGTAATCAAAAAAAATGTTTTAAGTTAGTCCAATAAAAAAAGGTATCATCTTATTTTCTTTTATTCTGTTTCTATTGATTACCACATTCTGAATAATCTTGTTTTTTCTCAGCTGCAAGGCTCACTGCACGAAGCTGCTGTTCTCCAATACGTTCAGTACCTGTTTCTGAGCATGTGTATCAAAGCTCGGGTCATGTGCATGACCTGTATATTCTGTGCAATTTATTTTCAAAGGAAATTGTGTGAAATGCCAGTTTTGTACGCTGTAGATTTAATGTTCTCTGCTCAGCGATGCTGCTCCTTGTAAGGAAGACTTTGTAGACATCCACCTGTGGTTTTTATGAGTTGTAGATTTTCGGATTACTTACACATCCTACAGGTTCCTGAAATGGCACTAGTAAAGTTTTCTAAAAACGTATTTCACTAACATTTTAACTCCATGCACACTAATAGAGATGCATCAATACACTCTCTTCTGAATTCTCTTCCCCCATATTTTCTCCACACTTAAAAATCTACCCACAGATAAAATTGTTATACCCTAACGCTCTCTTGCTATTGTTCGATCGCCCTATCATTTCCCCACTGTTACATTCCATAGTTTCTATGCCCCTAATGATGTCTTCCCATAACTCTTCACAATGTAACCCATAATTGTACTGTAACAAATTGTATTTCCATCATTCACAATGTATTGTAAGCCACACTGAGCCCGCAAATAGGTGGGAAAATGTGGGATACAAATGCAATAAATATCCGGCAGATGCAGAGGCTCCAACAGAGCGAAAGACTATTCTGAGGAGATTACCAAAACCTTACTATTTCCTACTAGGTTTCTGTTCCCCGAATTTCTGTTGAAAGAATAACGTTAAGAATGGACTTGTTCTCCATTCGTAGGTTGTGAAGTTTGTCTTAATCAAATCACAGATCCTGCACCGATTTCCAAAAAAAATCCGTGGTGGAGTACGAGCGCATTAAGATGCTGTCTCTGAAGACCTGAAAAGTTCGCAGTACTGTGTTTTGCTGGGCATCCAATCCCACTTGAAGGAACAGGTTTGATCTGGGGTTGTGTTTTTTTAAAATATATATATATATATATATATATATATATATATATATATATATATATATATATATATATATATATATATATATATATATATATATATAATTTTCTTACCGATTTCTTTTTACACTCTTCTCTCTACATTATGGATCCCTTAGAAATTAAAACGTTGCATTTTTTGATGAATATTGCTCATTGCACTGGGCTGATAAGCAGGAAAGCACAGTTCAAATCTCACAGCTACTTGGGGAAAAGTCACTTAACCCTCCATTGCCTCGGAAACAAGCTTGTAAGCCCTCTGGGCACAGGAAAATAAAAACGTGTATCTGAATGTCACTCACCTCAAACTACTACTGGAAAAAAAAGGTTAAATCCGTTTAAATGATGAAATAAGTGACTTTGAGGTACTACTGATTTCATAATACGTTACTATTTCTGGGGGGGGGGGGGGAGAGATACCCCAGAAATAGTAGCGGTGATCGAATATCTGTTTTCAAATTCTTTTTTTTTTTATATGCACAAAATGAGGCAGGCCTGTTTTTCCACATGTTTTCCTTCCCCCAAGATGTCTTGCTTCAGTCCGATTCCATTGTCGCTGATAATTTAACAAGTTTTCCCTGTTAGGAACTGGACAATCAACCAATAGTCCACTTCCTACAGGTGTCTGAGACCAAGAAAACTCCATAACATTGATCATATGGGGGGGGGGGGGGGGAATCACTTTCCATTCCAGAGGGAAAAAGTAGAATTCCAAAAACTTTAAAATGTGGTGGTGGAATTGGATTCTGCTTTATAAAAAATAGGAGCAATCTGCAGTATTCTCTCTCCCTGTCTGGATACAAATCAGCTATCCGCAAATGGAAGTCTTTAGACCTTTTTCTATCCAATAAGGACTAATTTTAGGGTTAGAACTCAGCACTCTGTACCATATTGTGTGTTTTGTTCTGTTGCATTTTCTGTGGTGTATTGTTATGATTTAATAAACTTATTATAAAATTTAAAAAAATAACAGTTAAGGGTGTGAGAGACTTCAGTGATAAATTCTATTTCACTGCTGCTCAGCCCTCTCTCCTCCAGTAACAGGTGCAAAATCTCCAAACAGTAAGATACTAGCAAACCGGGTCAGAACAGCTGCCGGAAGAATTAAAAAAAACAGCTATTATGTAATTATTTAAATTCTAACCACTGGCCCATTGAATTCCATTAAAGGTTTTTAATCAACTGCACCAGTGCTTTCCAGGGGGTTGCAATGACTCGTTGGGCTGAAACAGCTTTTTGATAACTAGATCCATAAAGTAAACCATCCCTAAATATCTTGCGAGACCTAAATCAAGTCTGGATGTTATTGTAAATGCAAATAACACATTTGATCCACTTAATTGGTTAAGATGGGGGGGGGGGAGTGAGAGAGATAGCAACAGCAAGACATCTGGAACATTTCGTATATAACCCTAATAATATACGTCTGGGGTTTTAATGGAAACAATTTAGATAATTCAAGGCTTTCAATCTATTTTGTCCTTGTTTTGTTCAAAATAACTCCCTCTTCGCACATCCCCACCCCCCCAAAAAAAAATGAGAAGCAGGAAATGCGATAAGCAGGCAAAAAAACAATAAGTCTGGAGCAAAAATATTTCGGCTTTTATTAGGTAAAATGTAGTTGCACACCCTACACGAACGATTCTGTAATAAAAGATTTCCCTAGCAGCTGCAAGCAATTTCGACCACACACATATAATCTGATATTAAATTTCTTCCTTGCATATTTGATTACTCCGAGTCAAATTCAGCAGCCTTATCCTAGGTGCTAGCCTCTTTGAAAGAGATCAGGCTGGATGTTATTCTCTTTGAAGCACAGAGGCATAGAATATCTTGCATTTTACCGGAGGGGGGGAGGAGACGAAATCCCATCAGAAGCAAAGAGAATAAAAATTGCTACTATTTCAAAATGAAAGAAAAATAATAAAAAAAAAATTCCAATTTAGCCTGTCAGACGTCTAGTGTGTTGATAACTCCTTCAGAAAACCAGACAGATGCGGTTTGTTGGAACTTCCCATCAATTTCATAGATAGCTGAAAGCCAAGGCAGACTACAGCAGTCTTAGAATCCCCTTCAGCTGCCCTCCCCAGAGTTTGCTAAATCTGTAAAGTCCTTAAATTACAGCCAGTTTAGCAAAGCAATGTTTCCCCAGATCGGTGCAAACCACTTCAAAAAATATAATACTTCCGTCTCAAACAGGCTATTCTGTTTTTTTAGAGGAACAGCATCAATGGTTGGGATCTTTGTAAGTTTCACAGTGGCGATTGCCTATTAAGATGGCAGCGAGAAACATGTTTAAAAAAAAAAAATACAGGAACACTTTGCAAACACCAGGCTCGTAGCGAATTCAGTTCATGACTGCATGAAAACAAGTGATGAACAGATCTCACACCATGTTTAGCAAAGTTACCCAGTGCAGAAATGGCTGACCCCCCCCCCCCCCCCCCCCAACCCTTCATTTCAGTATCTTTTTCTTTTTAACAGACGGATTGATTTTTGCAATCCTTTACCATCATGCAGCAGCAGTGTTTCGAGTTTTGCCTTTCATATGAATAATGCTGATAAAATGTATTTGATCACAAAACCTTATAAGAATAGATATAATTTTAACAAAATCCACTCTTTATTAATATTTTTCTCCATCATTTTTTAAAATCCATACTTTAACACAGTCCACTCCAGTTGTGTTCATGTTCTTCCAAAAGTCTATATCATAAATTAAAGCTGTTTTCTTTATACAAAAAAGTCCTTCCTTGCAGCTCTACACAGAGCTGTGTTTCACCAACGGCGTCCTCAGGAGCATTAGCACAGCGATATATCTCTCTGAGTCATCCACTGTATATATAACAACTGCAATGGAAAAACAAATTTTTCATCCAACTCCTTTTGACACTATCTCTCAGACAGGAGATCCATTCGGTGGATTCGTCCCGTGCACCTCCAGTCAATGGGAAGCAAATAGTTTATATCTGTATAAAATGTATTTTATGCCTGCACGCCTAGTCAACAAATCAAGTATACCAATATTTTGAGAAGCGCTGTAAAACTAAATGATTACCTTTGTATGCCTGTTCTTACCTTGTAAGCTGTTTTACACGTCAAATACTTAACCAGGATTTTTTAAAAATGAGAGAGGGAGAGAGAAAACTGAATCTATACGTATATCCGTTTATTTCGGTTTACCTTTGTGAGACTAGACAGCATGTTTCACCTTTACTAGTATGACTACATGAAGCACTTGTGACGTTTTCCTGATTGTCTATAAAATAATAATATTCAAAAGATTTTCTTTCACTGTGGTCGAATTCACCTACAACGTTTGCCATAGGCGCTAAAAGGACAAAAAAACGTTAATGATCGGGGCCCTAATTGACGGATTATATTAGTCTGCTTAAATTAATTTAATCCTCATCATAGTAGATTGGCAGTGGGACTGTGTGCAGAATTTTGCTCTGTATTGTATTGATTTGTTTCAGGAAATCCTTTCAGCATCTCGGAGCAACTTGCCTCCTACTGGCGGCGAGGATTATTGCTGTTAGAAACCGCTTCGATTTAAGACACACTGCTCCAGAGATAAATCCCGAAATCGCCAGCAGAAAGGAATGCGCCACAGTGTTCTGTACTACAAAATGAATTCACCGGAACAAATGAGGTGCTCTCTGTTATGCGGAAACGCTTATTAAGTCTGGAATAAATGAATCCTCTGATCAAGAAGCCCCATTAGACACGTTAACCAGGCGCAGAGACACCAGTGATTCTAGCACGTGTTACGAAAATGGATCTGCTGAACGAAATATTTGTTTATGGAAATGTCCGGGGACATTATTACACCAGAGGTTACAATACTCGTCCATCAGTATTCACACGTTCAGCCTATTAGTTCAGAAAACACGTGTCAGTCTGCAATACTAGAGAGAAAGAGCCGGTGTTCCGGTCCATTGGGCGTATTTCCAGGTCTTTCCTGTGTACGTATAAAAAGTCATCAGAAAGAGGGACACTAAATTGTTTCATTTGTATTTCAGCAGGACTTAAATGCAATAATGCGTTTATATTTTAAATCTACTGACCGTTTGTTTGCTGGTCAAAAAATTTGGCTTTATCCGGACGTGACAAAGTCTACTCAAGAAAGACGAAAAATATTTCTTTCTATGAGACCAAAAGTTTTGGAATTGGGGGCTTCATTCCTCCTGGCTTACCCTTGTAAATGTATTATTAGACTAAATCAGACAAAATATGTCTATTATTTGCCTAACCAACTTCAGACCTTCCTAGACAGCAAGAAATCTGTAGAGTAATAAAGAAGCAAGGAATGATGGAACCATAATTAAAATTATAATGATTTATGCATATATTATGTATAACTTCACTATATTCCTACCCCCCCCCCTTTTCTTCCATATTGAGGTCTAAGGAAGTCATGTTATATAAAGAGAATATTTCCTTGATTTCCTGATTTAAAAGCTTATTGTTTAATGGCTGTATTATACTTTGCAGTATTGATAATATCTGTATAAGTATTAAAAACTTAATAAAAAATTATATACAAAAAAAAAAAAAGTCATTGCAAATACTCTACAGGAAGTATGTACTGAGCACCCTTTAAATGCAACATTTTTGAAGATTCGCAATTTTTTTTCGCTCGCATTTTCGCCCTCTCTGCCTAGTAGGCTCTGTGATTAGCGCCTTTAACAAGTGGTCAGTCCTTAACCATATTTTTTTTCACAAGTGGTCCTCCCCTGAAGTACATCGATTTCTCCAGATAAAGCCCTGACTCGACCAATCCACCGGGTTAATATATGCTACTTCCCTCACCCAGAGGGGGCAAAAAAAAAAAATTAAATTCCTGTTGGGATTCTGAATTGAATGCAAAATATTTATAGAAAAGAAAATAGCACATTTTGCAGACAATTTTTTTTTTAAATTAGAAACAATCCTCTGCTAATCTCTTTTTGCTGTTTACCGTGACAATGGTGAGCCAGAGCTAAACGCAGAGAGAACGGGCAACTCGTGGGTGAGGGGGGGGGAGGAAACCCCTCCACAGCAAGAAGGATTTATTATGCGTTAATGTATGCACGCATGCATAGGAAAGAGAGGGGGGAGGGGGGCTGGATTATAGATATTTTCAGAGGGTGAAATGGAAGTCTCCATCTGCTGTCCTGCAATGATTGTTTTAATGTCTCCTTGTTTCAAGAGCTCTCTATCAGCTCTGTGTTCACACGCAAATGGGGTCCTGGCAATTTCGCTCCCTGCTTCTTCTTGGGATCAAACCTATGATGTGAGATCATTTTAACTGAATGCTATATAAAGGTGCTCCTGCGAAATATGAATTGCCGAGCCTCCTTCTCACTGCAAATAAACAAAAAGGACAGAGCCCTTCCTCGGTAGAAACGTTCTTTTCTTTTGCATAAGGGAAGGTTTTCTTTGGGGGTTTTTTTTTCTTTCGCAAGAACAGGTCAGAAAAAATTTTATTTTCATTGGGTGCTGCTTATTTGTCTTAACACGTTTCTTTTCATAATATTTTGTAGGGCGTTCATTATTGCATAGCTCAGCATATTCTGAGTTCAGGTGCTATATTTCTTTCCATGACCAAGCGATTCCTCCCGCAGTGTTTCCTAGATGGGAAAGGTGAAAACGTGGCCGTGATTGGACATTCCTGATAGATTCTAATCTGGGCATGAAATCTTTAGATAAAATTTAGCAATGGGACTAGTTATTTCACTTTGCAAGCAATATGAATAAACGGAAGTCCTTTCGAATTAAATAAAACAGGCCATTATAACATAACTGCAGATCACCTTTATAGATACCTTTTAGATCTCCTGGACTTTAAATAAGCAGTTTATGAAATTCTGTACTAGTTACAATGGATGTTTTTCGGTTCTGTTATATCATTAAATTGCAAGTTGTAAAGTTTTAAGAAAAAATTTCAATAAAAAGGTTTTAAAAAATAAAAATAAAACAGGATGTTGAAAAAAATTCCTATTAATATTTCCGATCAGTCTTTTAGGAGCTTTTACCAATTCCCCCTTTCCCTCCCTCCCCCCTCCCCACAAAAACACACACACACACACACACACACACACACACACGTGTGTCATGAGAATCTGTAAGGCTTCAGTCTCCGCCATTTATTTTCCGAGCTCTGCCACAGAAATCAGAGCCAGGGGTCAAAATCAAACGGAGATTTAAAGAGGGCAAAGATTTTAAAACGTAGCAAACCCTAACTGTAGGGTGACATGTGTGACGTTTATTACCGTTTAAATGTTAGACTTTCTGAAATGTACAGCGGACTTCAAACGATTAAGGTTAATTAGGAGTAATATTTAAGATGCAAAGGGAAATAAGGCAGAGGCTTGATTTCTGTTCAACAGTTTGCACTGACTGCTTCCTTCCAAGGTGGTGCAAAAGGTTGAAAAGTATGGAAAATACCAGGTAATAATCTCACTAGCAGAACACGGGAGAAACGACTCCAATACGGAGAGAAAACGCTCAATAACGAACTTGCAAAGGGGAGAAACGTGTCAGCATTAAGATATACAATAAGAAAAGGCTCCTGACCCACTTTTTAAATCCCAATAGCGGAGCCTAAAGAACCAATAATGCGTCACGTCCTAATTAAACCAAGAATCAAAAGTGAGGGAGACACGTCACAAAGCGGGAGAGTTAATAAAACCTGCCAGATAATTTAGCTGCAATTAAGCCAAACGAAATATTTTAGACCTCCTCCCTTTGTTTCGTTTTGACGTTGTTCTAAAGGCTACGAATGCTCCTTTCTGTTAGGACACTGCCTGAAATTTGGGTCGATCGGGGCCCTGCCCTGAGATTTCTTCGGACCTCCATACAGATTTCAGGCTGAAACAAGCTGTGCCTTAAAATCCAAGTGCCAGGACTTCAGGAAGAAGAGTCTAAAATAGAAGGTAACTTTTTTTTATTCTTATTTTTTAAAAATGAAGAAGAAAAAGGGAACGAAAGAAAGAACTTGAAATAAAACCTAAAACATTAGATTGAGGACAAGAAAAAGTGTTTTTTAGTTCAAATGTAATCTAGGTAATACGATTGAAAATATCTATCATTTCCTTCTATAGTACGGTCAGGAGGGCTGACAAGATAAGAAGGCACATTCCCCAAATGAAGTTAAAAGCAAGCTTCCCAAATAAAACGAAATAAATCGTTACAGAAATATTTGGAACGAATATCCAAAATACTGATAGAGAGGAGAATTACCATTTTAGGGCACTGAACTTTTTTAAAGCAAAAAAAAATTATGTCTTAAAGTAAATCAAAAGTAATAGGGAAAAATCAAAACACGTAAGATTTCTAAAATCATTGTAGTGGACCTTTTAAAAATAGTCCTTCGTGTATCAATATTTGCCCTTTCACTGATGAGCGTAAATCTCGTACCCAACCCAAGCAAGATTTCTGGACAGATGCAATTCCCCCCCTCCCCCCCCCCCCCCCAAGTGACAAACTTGCAGTCAGGGTATTCCATCACACCTCGATTCCTAAAGTCCGTCCATTCTTCGGTTCTTGACTTTATGCTTTTCTGTTACATTGTATCTGAACACGGGATGTTTAAGGAACAAGGTTCACCTGGAAGAACCAAGGATGCTCTCAGAGGGGCTGCTGTGTCCATTAAACGAAGTGTGGGAAGGGAGAGCTGGGTGGCTGTGACTGACATGTCAGGAGCCCCCAGGTTTGCTGCCGGCTAATGGGCTCCTGCGGTGACAGTAAGAGGGTGGCTTCGTCTGAGACATTTACCCTGCCAAATACTGTAATTACAAAACAGCGAGAGACCCAGCCACCTTCCAGAAACCCGCTCACCCCTTAATAAAATAACATTTAGCCTTTCTACTATAATTCCTGGAATGGGTTGGACCAAATCAGAGACATAATCAATCCGTAGTCAATGTTTTGATAAAAGTATCTCTCTTTTTTTTTTTTTTTTTTTGCACTTCAAACACAATTTATTCTATTTGGTTGAGGTTCCATGCGAGTTGGAATCTGACCGTGTTTTCATGAAAGCTGTTTTCAGTTTCTTTTGGCTTCTGAGGATAAGTGTCTATGACCTTCAGCGACATGCATTAAATTTCATACACTCAGATATATACCGTGACGCAAAAGCTAGTCATTATACCTCAATCATAGTGTGAATCAGTATAGAAATGATTTGGAGGAGTAGTATAGGTAGCCCCTGGGACAATGCCTCTTTCGTAATAGAACTGACAGTCGTAGCTTGCATTCTGTTTTAATAACAAATTTAAATTCCAATTGCTTAGTCACACATTTTCCAGCTCAGCTAACAATTAAGCAATTCTTGATCTGGATTTCATCAGATCACTAGCTTAAACCCAGTCAGTTCGGATTCGCTATCTCGTGCCTCCTTTTCCCTAGTACCAAGTGCCAAGATTGACTGATGCACAGCTAAAAACCATTCAGTAGTGCAGTCTGTGGGGTCCAGGGCAGTTCAAAGTTGGAACATTTCCACCTCCAATTATCTCTCTAATATTATCTATCACCCCTCTCCATTTTCTTCCATAGACTATGTATTGGCCCACAAAGAGATCCAACGCTAATGCCTAGCCAAGAGGCATCCACTGTTTTCTGAGGTTTGGCCTTTCTACTACCATCTCAAGTAGAGAGGTGTGGTGGCCGTGTTAGTCCGCTCTTAAAGGTTATCAATAGAAATCAAACAAAATAAAACATGGAAAAGAAAATAAGATGATACCTTTTTTTATTGGACATAACTTAATACATTTCTTGATTAGCTTTCGAAGGTTGCCCTTCTGTCCTAATTAGATTGTAAGCTCTGTCGAGCAGGGACTGTCTCTTCATGTTCAAGTGTACAGCGCTGCGTAAGTCTAGTAGCACTATAGAAATAAGTAGTAGTAGTAGTCTTTGGGATTCCGGAATCTTGCTATTATTTGTGTTCCGGAATCTTGCTACTCTTTGGGACTCTGCACAGAAGCTTGCTACTCTTTGGGATTCCGGAATCTTGCTACCCTTTGTCCTTATCCCTTATTTGTCCTGTTTCTCTGTCCTAATTAGAGAGGTGTGGTAGCCGTGTTAGTCCACTTTTAGAGGTAATCAATAGAAATCAAACAAAATAAAACATGGAAAAGAAAATAAGATGATACCTTTTTTATTGGACATAACTTAATACATTTCTTGATTAGCTTTCCAAGGTTGCCCTTCTTCGTCAGAGCCAGCAGGTTAGCTGTTGTGTGTGTGCACTGTGATGGAGTGAACTAGATTGATAGGTTATTGTTGATGTAAAAAGTGAGGCCCAAAAAAAAAACAAAGTAACCCCCTACAGTTTTCTCAGGAACAGCTTTGAATTTTAATGAGAAATTGTATGTACTTATTTAGTCATCATACTATTAAACAACATTTAATTATCTTAAGCTATGTTGATGTTACTGACATTGTAGCATTACTACCTAACTATTTTTGTGCATTAGAAATGTTTGAGCTAAAACACAGTAAATTAATGTCATTCAAATGATACAGTTAACAATGTGTCAGAATTCTGCAGTTAGGCCAACAAATTATCTTCATGGTGCTGCTGAGCTTCCAGTTCTGGAGATGATACACAGCCATTATCGCCTTTGCTCCGAAACCTTACTCGTAGTGTCCGGATTCTCATTTTGTCTGCTACCGACACCTTGCCTGTGATTATACTGTTCTGATCCGAAGTGCTTTTAAAAGAAATTATCTGCAAAGTATCGTATTATCAAATACTACACAAATTATTCAAGCTATTGTTTACAAAAGTCTATGCCACTGTGACGTCATTAACAGTAAGCTGGCACCCCGTTTCTTTTTTAAATAATGGTAGTTGTACAGTGCAAACATTGTTGAACACGTGAAACATGCTGGGTGGTCACGCTAAGAAGTCTGTAACTTCACCACGTTTAAAGAAAATCTCATTGCACTCGACACTGAGCCGGTGGTGGGAGGCGGGGCTGGTGGTTGGGAGGCGAGGATATTGCTGGGCAGACTTATACGGTCTGTCGCAGAGCTGGTGGTTGGGAGGCAGGGATAGTGCTGGGCAGACTTATACGGTCTGTTGCAGGAGCTGGTGGTTGGGAGGCAGGGATATTGCTGGGCAGACTTATACGGTCTGTCGCAGAGCTGGTGGTTGGGAGGCAGGGATAGTGCTGGGCAGACTTATACGGTCTGTCACAGAGCTGGTGGTTGGGAGGCAGGGATAGTGCTGGGCAGACTTATACGGTCTGTCGCAGAGCTGGTGGTTGGGAGGCAGGGATATTGCTGGGCAGACTTATACGGTCTGTCGCAGAGCTGGTGGTTGGGAGGCAGGGATAGTGCTGGGCAGACTTATAATGTCTGTCGCAGGAGCTGGTGGTTGGGAGGAAGGGATAGTGCTGGGCAGACTTATACGGTCTGTGCCCTGAAGAGCACAGGTACAAATCAAAATAGGGTATACACAAAAAGTAGCACATATGAGTTTAACTTGTTGGGCAGACTGGATGGACCATGCAGGTCTTTTTCTGCCGTCATCTACTATGTTACAAAAATGGAGATAGTAAAAACAAATAAAGTTGTACATTTTTTGTTGAAATTCCAAGTGGTTGCTGAGAAAACAGCAAAAATAATAATTTAAAAAAAACCTGTAGAGGGTTACTTTTTTTTTTTTTTGCCTCACTCTGTACTTAGTCCTGGATATTAAGAAATGACTTGTTACCTACGGGTTTTCTCTGCTGAGTGCATGGCATTTAGACTTTGTTGAAGCAGGTGAGGTCTCGCCAGTTTCAACTTCCCCCTACAATTCTGAGATGCAGGAAATTTGGTTGTCTGAACTGGGAGGAATTTCATTAGACTGGGTTGAACTTGTTTTCTCTCTGGTCCAGGGAAAAGTTCAGATCTGATTTGAATCTGTTTCCCTAATCCTATCCGTCTATGCCATAAATTGTGTTGACCTTGCATCTTCATTACAATCATGCAGTAGCATATCTGAAAATATGACATTTTACTAGAGATATTTAAATATGTTACCATCGGAAAACCAAGGTGATAACGTTCACACGTTTCATGACACCTCATTTCCTTCTTGGTATGGAAATTTGCACATAGTTATGACATTTGTTATGTGACCTGTTCAATAAATAAATCATTAAACATGTAAAGCTAGATTTACCCTACAGGAAACGAGGCAAGAACTGCACTCAGCTGAAAATGACAGGCATCAAGAGCAGGCAGCTTTAAAAATATTTGACATCACAACGCACACTGACTTCCCTGATATTTCCACTGTTCAATGCAAACTCAAGCTTGATGGTTTCAGGTATTATGTACATCTGATGCAATGCGTGAAGCATACAGATTTATCTCATGTATATTCATTAAGGGGCCTTTTACAAAGGCGAGCTGTGGCGGTATAGACGCGTGTTTTGGGCAGGTGCAGAATCATTTTTCAGCACACTGTAAAAAAATGCCTTTTTTATTTTTGCCAAAAATGGACGTGCAGCAAAATGAAAATTGCCATGCGTCCATTTTGGGTCTAAGACCGTACTGCCAGCCATTGACCTAGCGGTAAGGTCTCACGCAGTAACTAGGCGGTAAGGGTCTGTGTGTATAAAAATGCTGATTACCGCCCATGTGCCAGAAAATAAAAACATTTTCCGGTGTGTGTAGCAGATGCGCATCAAAAATAGAATTACCGCAAGGGCCACGCGGTAGCCGAGTGGTAACTAAAAATTGACGTGTGTTGGGCGTGCGTAGGCACCTACGCGACTTAGTAAAAGGGCCCCTAACTGTACTGCATTCCCACAACTATAAATTGTCTTCAAACATTTATCATATACTGCAAAATTAGGTTCTTGGGGTTTTTTTTAAAGTGATAGTTTTTAAACTAATTTTGCAGTATACAATAAATGTTTGAAGATAATCTATAGTTGTGGGAATACAGTACAGTTATTGTGTGTTACAACTATATTGGAATTTAGTTACCCCTATTTTGTGTGTATGGATATTCATTAGGGATAACCTGAAAACCTGACTTGTTTGTGGTGCTTGAGGACTCAGACTGACCCTCTTTCTGCATCCCTGAAATATGGGTAAAGTACTACTACTACTTATCACTTCTATAGCGCTACAAGGCATACGCAGTGCTGTACACCATACATGAAAAGACAGTCCCTGCTCAAAGAGCTCACAATCAAAAATGGAATGTTGCTAGTGGAATAGCAATATTCCGTGTAGAATCTCCAATAGTAGCAACAGAATCTCCAATAGTAGCAATATTCCGTGTAGAATCTCAAGTAATAGCAACATTCCAGAATCTCAAATAGTAACAATATCCCATGTTCCACTGCACTAACCACTAGGCTACTCCTCCACTAGCAACATTCCATCTAGAAGCCTGCCGTTGCAGATCAGCAACGCAGCCACGCAGACTTCTGCAGAAGCCTGCGTGGCCGCGTTGCTGATCTGCAAGGGCAGGCTTCTACATTACTACTACTACTTATCACTTCTATAGCGCTGCAAGGCATACGCAGCGCTGTACACCAAACATGAAAAGAGAGTCCCTGCTCAAAGAGCTCACAATCTAAATAGGACAAACAGACAGAACAACTAAGAGGTAAGGGAATTAAAGAGGTGGGGATAAAAGGGTACAGGGCAAGTGAGTAGTGGTTAGGAGTCAAAAGCAGCGTCGAAGAGGTGGGCTTTTCGCCTGGATTTGAAAACGGCCAAAGACGGGGCTAGACGTACAGGCTCGGGAAGTCTATTCCAGGCCTGAGGTGCAGCGAGATAAAAGGAACGGAGTCTGGAATTAGCCAGTGGCGTTCCAAGCCTGGATGGCACCCGGGGCAGATCGCCGATGCGCCCCCCCCGGGTCAGTGCCCCCCCCCCCCCGCCTGCGAAATGACACCTCCCCCCCAGGTGCACGCCGCTGGGGGGGGGGGTGCCGCGACGCGCACCTGTGGGCTCCAACTTTGCTAACTTCACTCGTTCGCTGCAGCTCCCTCTGCCCCGGAACAGGAAGTAACCTGTTCCGGGGCAGAGTGAGCTGCAGCAAACGAGCGAACGAGCAAAGTTAGCGAAGTCAGAGCCCACAGGCACGTGCCGTGGCACCCCCCAGCGGCGTGCACCCGGGGCGGACCGCCCCCCCCCCCCCCCTTGGTACGCCACTGGAATTAGCAGTAAAAAAGAAATTCTAAAAATTAGGGGTGCCAAGGACACATGAAAAGTGCAAACCCAACATCAACAAATACACTGTAGTCCATGGCAGAAATTTGAAAGCAAAGTACAAGGAAGAGAGAGACAGACGAGAACAATGATCTTACTACCCAAGCTGCAGGGGACTGGAATATAGGTCAATGTCGTATGCCTCTCATATATGGGCACACAACTATGGAATGCATTACCAAAGGTCCTGAAATCAATACATCACATAGCAATCTTTCGAAAATCACTAAAAACCAATTTATTCAAGAAGGCACAGCATAACGATCCAACCTAAACACCCGAATCGTGCAACACAACGAAACTTGTTACCAAACCAGGACGCTTAAATTCTCTTCTTAACCACTTAATTCACTCTATAACTCATGTACTTTGAATCAATTACCACTCTGTATTTCTCATACCGAAAGTGGCGTCCGCTACCAAGGTACTACGTAAGCCACATTGAGCCTGCAAATAGGTGGTAAAATGTGGGATACAAATGCAACAAATAAATAAATACATGGGGCCAGTTTCTTAATTGAAAGTGGGATGAAAACAGAAAGACAGATTTTTTTTTCCTTATTCATTTATTTTGGAGAAAACTTTGCAATTCGGTGGTAGGTGCAGTTTTCCATATTTCACTGTAAAATGAAACTGTAATAACATCAGAAGTATCTGCGGAAAATAACTAGTGCCCCGATAGACCTCTAAAACCAAAATAGACAAGTATTTTGCAGCAATTACAACAGCAAAAACACTTCATAATGGGGGTTCAACTATAGCCATAATAATAAATTGTTGCTTGAGAGTTATAAGAAATAGATCCTTTTAAAGAATTATGCAGGTGTGACCTAGCTGCCATTTTAGGGACATGGTGTGCTGTGCATTAACAGCTATAGATTTCTAAAGATATTTTACCTTTGCAATCAGATTAAAATAGTAGCTTATTTCAGGGCTTCCCAAACTAGCGTCAGCGTGTGTTTTTTGACGTGCACTGATGTCCCCTTTTACTGCAGTGGGTAAAAGGCTGTCATTTTTTGAGGAAAAGAAATGGCTGAGCAGTAAATGAAACACTTACTGCAATGCCATTTCAGGGGTGGGGGGGGGGGGGGGGGGGAGAGCCAGTTAGGTTTTGCAGGACATTGGCAACAAACATTCATGAGGTTATTTTTGCATGCATTGGAATCGCAGTATATGCTAATTTACTCATGCATATTCATTGTGTATATCCTGGAGGAGTGGCCTAGTGGTTAGGGTGGTGGACTTTGGTCCTGGGGAACTGAGGAACTGAGTTCGATTCCCACTTCAGGCACAGGCAGCTCCTTGTGACTCTGGGCAAGTCACTTAACCCTCAATTGCCCCATGTAAGCCGCATTGAGCCTGCCATGAGTGGGAAAGCGCAGGGTACAAATGTAACAAAAATAAAATAGATACTATTGGAGATTCTACATGGAATGTTGCTACTATTGGAGATTCTACATGGAATGTTGCTATTCCACTAGCAACATTCCATGTAAAAGGCTGCGCAGGCTTCTGTTTCTGTGAGTCTGACGTCCTGCATGTACGTGCAGGACGTCAGACTCACAGAAGCAGAAGCCTGCGCGGCCACATTGGTGATCTGCAAGGGCTGATTTCTACATGGAATGTTGCTAGTGGAATAGCAACATTCCATGTAGAATCTCAAATACTAGCAACAGTGGAGGAGTGGCCTAGTGGTTAGGGTGGTGGACTTTGGTCCTGGGGAACTGAGGAACTGAATTTGATTCCCACTTCAGGCGCAGGCAGCTCCTTGTGACTCTGGGCAAGTCACTTAACCCTCCATTGCCCCATGTAAGCCGCATTGAGCCTGCCATGAGTGGGAAAGCGCAGGGTACAAATGTAACAAAAATAAAATAGATACTATTGGAGATTCTACATGGAATGTTGCTACTATTGGAGATTCTACATGGAATGTTGCTATTCCACTAGCAACATTCCATGTAGAAGGCTGCGTAGGCTTCTGTTTCTGTGAGTCTGACGTCCTGCACGTACGTGCAGGACGTCAGACTCACAGAAGCAGAAACCTGTGTGGCCACATTGGTGATCTGCAAGGGCCGACTTCTATATGGAATGTTGCTAGTGGAGGAGTGGCCTAGTGGTTAGGGTGGTGGACTTTGGTCCTGGGGAACTGTGGAACTGAGTTTGATTCCCAGTTCAGACACAGGCAGCTCCTTGTGACTCTGGGCAAGTCACTTAACCCTCCATTGCCCCATGTAAGCCGCATTGAGCCTGCCATGAGTGGGAAAGCGCAGGGTACAAATGTAACAAAAATAAAATAGATACTATTGGAGATTCTACATGGAATGTTGCTACTATTGGAGATTCTACATGGAATGTTGCTATTCCACTAGCAACATTCCATGTAGAAGGCTGCGCAGGCTTCTGTTTCTGTGAGTCTGACGTCCTGCACGTATGTGCAGGATGTCAGACTCACAGAAGCAGAAGCCTGCGCGGCCACATTGGTGATCTGCAAGGGTCGACTTCTACATGGAATAGCAACATTCCATGTAGAATCTCAAATAGTAGCAACAGTGGAGGAGTGGCCTAGTGGTTAGGGTGGTGGACTTTGGTCCTGAGGAACTGAGTTGGATTCCCACTTCAGGCACAGGCAGCTACTTGTGACTCTGGGCAAGTCACTTAACCCTCCATTGCCCCATGTAAGCCGCATTGAGCCTGCCATGAGTGGGAAAGCGCAGGGTACAAATGTAACAAAAATAAAATAGATACTATTGGAGATTCTACATGGAATGTTGCTATTCCACTAGCAACATTCCATATAGAAGGCTGCGCAGCCACATTGGTGATCTGCAAGGGCCGACTTCTACATGGAATGTTGGAACATTCCATGTAGAATGTCAAATAGTAGCAACAATGGAGGAGTGGCCTAGTGGTTAGAGTGGTGGACTTTGGTGCTGAGGAACTGAGTTCGATTCCTACTTCAGGCACAGGCAGCTCCTTGTGACTCTGGGCAAGTCACTTAACCCTCCATTGCCCCATGTAAGCCGCATTGAGCCTGCCATGAGTGGGAAAGCGCAGGGTACAAATGTAACTAAAATAAAATGAAACTCAACTGGCTGTGGAGTCCCCAGGATAGATGTGAGAACCCTTGCCTTATTTCAGAGAAGCATCCTGGAATATTTCGGAGGCTCTAGAAATTCTGGGACTACTAATTACTCAGGTGCTAAATTCGGTCCATTTACTACACAATCACAAATTAACACTGTCACATAATTTATGGGCTGTTGTAAATGATCTGGGCCTGAAGCCATGGCTAAGCGTAGCGCCTGCATCTCGCAGGTTACAGATGTGTGGAAAAATAATTTTCCCCCTCTCCTCCTCCCCTGTAAGCAAACAAGAAGCCTGCAGACTGATCTGACATGGACTGTTTGTTTGGCAGCTCTAAAACTCCGGGAAAAATCATTTTCTTTTCAAGGTTAAGAATATTTTTTTAAGGCAATATAATCCAATTTGCTCCTGCTTGTCAGCAGCAGTAATTCTGAAGCACAAAATAACTACTGGAAGGTGTTCAAATCCTGCTGTTTCCAAATACTGAATTTTATAGGGATATTCACTGTCCCCTCTCAGTTCACTTTCCTGCCATTGTAATCATATATGCCTTGATTTCCTTGTCAATTAATGAGTACCTACAGCCATGCCTGGGCCAGGACCCAGGATCAAGTAGCAAGAGGTAAAAGAATGACTGGTCGCCGCATCTCAAGAAAGATATAGTAGAATTGGAAAAGGTGCAGCGAAGGGCGACTAAAATGATAGCGGGGATGGGATGACTTCCCTAAGAAGAAAGACTAAGGAGGCTAGGGCTTTTCAGCTTGGAGAAGAGACGGCTGAGGGGAGACATGATAGAGGTATATAAAATAATGAGTGGAGTGGAACAGGTGGATGTGAAGCGTCTGTTCACGCTTTCCAAAAATACTAGGACTAGGGGGCATGCGATTAAACTACAGTGTAGTAAATTTAAAACAAATCACCCAACGTGTAATTAAACTCTGGAATTCATTGCCGGAAAACGTGGTGAAGGCGGTTAGCTTAGCAGAGTTTAAAAAGGGGTTGGACGGTTTCCTAAAGGACAAGTCCATAAACCGCTACTAAACGGACTTGGGAAAAATCCACAATTCCAGGAATAACATGTATAGAATGTTTGTACGTTTGGGAAGCTTGCCAGGTGCCCTTAGCCTGGATTGGCCGCTGTCGTGGACAAGATGCTGGGCTCGATGGACCCTTGGTCTTTTCCCAGTATGGCATTGCTTATGTACTTATGTACAATGTTCGCTTGCCTTTTGACCCATTTTTGTTAGAATGTATAAAGGCAACAGCCTAGCCCTTAAAAAGTTTAAAATCAGATTGTCAAAAGCACTGCTTTCCATTTTCTTTTAGAAGGAGAAATAAAGTTCCATTTCCATAAATCCAATTAAATACTTCATACAGCTACACCAGCTATAAATTTCCAAGATAAAAGCATTCCGGTATTCTCATACTGTCTGGAGTGTTGGTGTTTGATCTGCAGCCAGGTGATACCTCTGTTCCAAGAGTTGGAGAAACTTCTCTCAGACTTTTCCTAGTATTCAATGTATCCTTTTTGAAAGTTGTATGTTATCAAAGACGCACACGTGTGGTGATGGTACATTGTCAAGAAATCAACTTTCAAGACTGATTTGAACTGCTTATTAAGAATCCATCATTTCAGAGGCTAACTAGGGGATCATTTTACTAAGGTGCACTGAAAATGGCTTGCGGTAGGGTAGACGGGTGTTTTGGGCGTGCACAGAATTATTTTTCAGCAAACCTACAAAAAATGCCTTTTTTATTTCTGCCGAAAATGGACGTTGCAGCAAAATAAAAATTGCCACGTGTCCATTTTCGGTCTGAGACCTTACCACCAGCCATTGGCCTGGTGGTAAAGTCTTATGTAGTAACCGGGCAGTAATGACCTATGCGCATCAAATGCCCCTTGGCAAGAGTCCAATACACATGTCCAAAAATAAAAATGATTTTTCAGACACATATCGGATGCATGCCAAAAATGAAATTACCGCGAGAGCCATATGGTTGCCGGGTGGTAACTCCATTTTGGCACGCATTGGGCATGTGTAGAACGCTTACTTGGCTTAGTAAAAGGGCCCTGGGGAGCTGTTGATAAAAATCCATCATTTCAAAGGCTAACTAGGTGCTGTTGATCCCAACTCACACACACCTGTGCAGAAAGCAATGCCATCACCGAATGTAGATTTTCATGGGCTGCTAGAATTTTCAATTCTTACTTGGTACTGCCACCTTGTGGACTGTTTGTACTTTAACTAAACGCCTGCTGTCCAGACCAAAGAATAGAGGGTCTCTTCAATTTTCACATTCACTAGCAAGGCTGAATCAATAAAAATTTGCTCCCCTTCTCCCCTCCCCCCCAATAAATTTCTAGTTCAGGGTACAATCACATTTCATCAGTAATGCTCTGTCTCAAAGTGAATGAATTAACTTTGATTTAAACCCAGAAAGTTTCATACCAAAGTTTACTGTAACTACGACCATGGGACCATCCTAACCTTATTCTGTAGTAGCATCATTGACCCAGTTAAACAAAAAATCAAGTCAAGAAAGTCTCCCAGTTAAGACGTGCCTAACTTTTTGGCCCAAACCTCTAGCATCTCTTCACCCAGCTCTGGTAAACTGCAAAACTAAAAAGTAAGGGAAATTGGAACGAACACGATACTAGTTAATAACACAAGAACTGAGGATCTGAAGGTGACAAAACGGTGTGACAAGGCGGTGGCCATAGCCAGAAGGTTGCTAGGCTGTTTAGAGAGAGGTGTGACCAGCAGAAGAAAGGAGGTGTTGATGCCCCTGTACAATTTGTTGGTGAGGCCCCACCTAGAGTATTGTGTTCAGTTTTGGAGGCCGTACCTTGCGAAGGATGTAAAAAGAATTGAAGCGGTGCAAAGAAAAGCTACGAGAATGGTAAGGGATTTGCGTTACAAGACGTATGAGCAGAGACTTGATGACCTGAACATGTATACCCTGGAGGAAAGAAGAAACAGGGGTGATATGATACAAACGTTCAAATATTTGAAAGATATTAATCCGCAAATGAACCTGTTCCGGAGACGGGAAGGCAGTAGAACTAGAGAACATGAAATGAGGTTGAAGGGGGGCAGACTCAAGAAAAATGTCAGGAAGTATTTTTTTGCGGAGAGAGTGGTGGATACTTGGAATGCCCTGAAAATGGTAGATACAAATCAAGGTCAGGTATACATATAAAGTAGCGCATATGAGTTTATCTTGTTGGGCAGACTGGATGGACCATACAGGTCTTTTTCTGCTGTCACCTACTAAGAACATTCTTCTTCCCAAATGAAGATTCAATAATATCACCAGCAACTACCAATCCTGAACCTGCTTACTTACAGCCATTTAGGGGCCCTTTTGCTAAGCAGTGGTAAGCCCACCGCAGGGTTACCATGTGCCAATCCAGAACCACCATAGGCTTACCACACTCCAATCCAGAACCACTGCCGGGCTACCATGCGCCAATCCAGAACCACTGCTGGGCTACCACACACCAATTCAGAACCACCACAGGGTTACCATGTGCCAATCCAGAACCACCGCAGGGTTACCACACTCCAATCCAGAACCACCTCAGGCTTACCACATGGCAATCCAGAACCACTGCCGGGCTACCACGCGCCAATCCAGAACCACTGCAGGCTTAACACGCGCCAATCCAGAACCACCGCCGGGTTACCATGCCCCAATCCAGAACCACCACTGGGCTACCATGCGCCAATCCAGAACCACCGCAGGGTTACCATGAGCCAATCCAGAACCACCTCAGGCTTACCACATGGCAATCCAGAACCACTGTCGGGCTACCACGCGCCAATCCAGAACCACTGCAGGCTTACCACGTGCCAATCCAGAACCACCGCAGGGTTACCATGAGCCAATCCAGAACCACCGCAGGCTTACCACACACCAATCCAGAACCACTGCCAAGTTACCACGTGCCAATCCAGAACCACTGCCGAGTTACCACGTGCCAATCCAGAACCACCGCAGTGTTACGAGCCAATCCAGAACCACTGCAGTGTTACATGCCAATCCAGAACCACCGCAGGCTTACCACACTCCAATCCAGAACCACTGCTGGGCTACCACGCGCCAATCCAGAACCACTGCTGGGCTACCACGCACCAATTCAGAACCACCACAGGGTTACCACACTCCAATCCAGAACCACCTCAGGCTTACCACACGGCAATCCAGAACCACTGCTGGGCTACCATGCACCAATCCAGAACCACTGCTGGGCTACCACGCACCAATTCAGAACCACCACAGGGTTACCATGTGCCAATCCAGAACCACCACAGGGTTACCACACTCCAATCCAGAACCACTGCTGGGCTACCACGCACCAATTCAGAACCACCACAGGGTTACCATGTGCCAATCCAGAACCACCGCAGGGTTACCACACTCCAATCCAGAACCACCTCAGGCTTACCACACGGCAATCCAGAACCACTGCCGGGCTACCATGCGCCAATCCAGAACCACTGCTGGGCTACCACGCACCAATTCAGAACCACCACAGGGTTACCATGTGCCAATCCAGAACCACCACAGGGTTACCACACTCCAATCCAGAACCACCTCAGGCTTACCACATGCCAATCCAGAACCACTGCCGGGCTACCACGTGCCAATCCAGAACCACTACTGGGTTACCACAGGAGGCTGACGGTAGTTTCCACCCCTAGTGCACGCCATTTCCGGTGCTACAAAAATATGTCCTATTTTTGTAGCGCTGGAACTTAACTGCCACTAATCCAGGCATTGCTGCACACTGCCCGGTTACTGCAGGAGCCCCAGGGCCACCGAAAGGGGGGGGGGGGCGGGGGGCCAAATTCCCCAGGCCTGGCCTCCGAGGGGAGCCCAGTGCCAGGGTCTCTCTCTCTACTGCTCCTGATGGGCCCGCACCAAGTTAACCATTCTGAATATCAGCCAGCGCCTGGCTAACTTCTGGGTCAGAACACATATCTGGATATTCAGTGCCAGGAGCCGTGCATGCCCTGACATTGACTATTACTACTACTACTATTTAACATTTCTAAAGCGCTACCAGGGTTATGCAGCACTGTACAATTCAAACATAGAAGGACAGTCCCTGCTCAAGGAGCTTACAATCTAAAAGACAGGTGTACAATCTAGAGACAAGTGTCCAGTCAAAGACAAGTGTAGAGTCCGACTAATAGGGCATGCTATAATTCACGGAAGGTTAGGTGCCGAAAGCAGCATTGAAGAGGTGAGTTTTAAGCAGAGATTTGAAGATGGGTAGGGAGGGGGCTTGGCGTAGGGGTTGAGGAAGATTGTTCCAGGCATAGGGCGAGGCAAGGCAGAATGAGCGGAGCCTGGAGTTGGCAGTGGTGGAGAAGGGAACTGACAGGAGGGATTTGTCCTGGGAGCGGAGGTTATGGGCGGGAACATAGGGGGAGATGAGGGTAGAGAGGTAATGAGGAGCAGTAGACCGGGTGCATTTGTAGGTAAGGAGGAGAATCTTGAATTGAATTCCGTATCTGATCGGAAGCCAGTGAAGTGACTTGAGGAGAGGGGTGATGTGAGTATATCGGTTCTGGCGGAACATAAGACGTGCAGCAGCGTTCTGGACGGATTGAAGGGGGGATAGATGGCTAAGTGGGAGGCCGGTGAGGAGCAAGTTGCAGTAGTCAAGGCGAGAGGTAATGAGAGCTTGGACGAGAGTTCGTGTGGTGTGCTCAGATATCTATCTGGAGTTAGGTCAGCCTGCAGCTGGAAGCGACTCACAAGCTGCTTATTACCCCCTAAGATAATCACTAATAAGTGTGCTTTTGACTCTCTTATATTGGCAGGACTTGTCTACTGGAAACTGTGTAAGTACCATAACATTGGGTTTCAGAGAAACACTCTGGTAACCATACTGACAGAATTTCAGAGAACTAAGAAGTTTATTTATGTATGTATTAAACAAAAATATATAAGCTGCATATCGACATTCCTATGCAGCATACATAAAACATAAGAAATAATAATAAAACATTGTTGCATTCTGTAGATCTATAGGCATGTATAAACAAAAAGACCTTAACTAATTTTTTAAATGTCAAGTAGTCCTTATCAATCCTCAAATGTTGCAACAAAGTATCCCAAAGGGTAGGGGGCCATATAGACAAAAGCACATGAATGAGTTGTCAGCTTTATGGAGAGTGATATGGTAGCCGTGTATAGCACATTATAAATCATAAAATTCTACTGCTTTTTCACCCTCTTATCTACCATCCATCTCTCCCTGTTTCTCATCCACCCAGCTCCCATGTTTCTCACCTTACCCACCCCACCCTCTTCCTGTCAGTGTCACTGGGATGCCTCTGTGTTTCACTTATATATACTGTTGTTTATAAGCATCTGCTTATTTCTGATCTGAAGAAGAAGGGTTACCTTTGAAAACTAATCAAAAATGTATTGTTAGTCCAATAAAAAAGGTATCATCTTATTTTATTTTCTATGTTTTCTTTTTATTTCTATTGATTAGCTATATGGAGGGAAGAGTAAGTAACACCTGTCTGTAGATTAAATTTGCCAAAAACACACTTCAAAATTCAGTTCCAGAGGAATTAGTAAAGCATAATAAACTCTTCCACTTACTTTAATCAAACCATCCTCTGCTACCAAATGTAGATTTCCTGTGGAGTCTGTGGTTATATGGTCCCCTCTGATAACCACCTACTCTCAGAGAAGGCTGTAATATGTGGGAATTCTTTCTCTGATCCGTCTACTTAGCACATGAAACATACCATTTGGACAAGTGGGGCAATAGGGTTTCTGCTTACACCCACCCCAAGATATGGGGTGGCAGAGAAGACAGAGGCTATGTTCCTTCCAAGGGGAAAGTCTTTCTTTATTCCTTACCAATCCAGATAACAATGCAAACAGGCAATAACAAATAGCAATTTGTTATGAGAGGGAGAGAGAGACCACCACTGTAAAGATCTGCTCACTGTTGATCATCTCAGCCTCTGCCTAAATACAATACAACAATGACTTATATACCTTTTTGTACAATGGATTGGGCATCAATTCCCTCCCAAATCATGCGGCTTGCAACTTCAGCTAACTTCTATCTTACTGCATTGTTTACATAGAATGGAACACACTATCTGGATGTTATGGAACACAGCATCTTATAACAAGTCCAAGGTTTCTTTTACAGGAGATTGTAGCTGTCATTTTGCCACAGGAATTTCTCCAAGACCCAGGTCTTATCATTGTTTTGTCTAGTAACCTCAACACATCTTCGCTTTCAAACTGTGTATACATTCTTAGTGTCCTTGGATTGTAGAGTCAGTGGCACCAACTCTGTCAAGGAGGGGAAGAGCAGCATGACCTCGAATTCACAGCTTTCAGCAGAAAGTACAGAAAGATGCAGCACTCAGGCATTTTAAGTTTGAGCCTTTAGCTATGTAGTTCATGGGTCATAACTGACCTGTCAGTGGTCAGAAGAGTGCAAATCAATTCATGTCCCTCTGATCTGAAAGCTCGCATTGGTATAGATCTCTGGACAGCTTTCTGATAATAGATAGAAGCAGGGGCATATCTGTGTGGGGCCACGGGGGCCTGGACCCCCGCAGATTTCGCCCTGGACCCCCCCCCCTGCCGCCATCACCTACCTTTGTTGGTGGGGGACCTCTGCCATGCTGATGTAACTTCCTGTTTACGGAGGCGGGACGCGGAAGGCCCCGGAGCAGGACGTCAGATGTCAGTGCCATATCTGTAGCGTTGATGTCAGGCAGCGCCATAGCGAAGTATAAGCGCCGCTGCGGGGGTGGGAGACTGTGCAACAGCAGCGCCGACAGCATTAAATGAAGCGCTGCGGCAGGGGTGGGAGAGGGTGAGGAGGAAGTCAGTGGGGTACTGGCCCAGTAAGGGGAGGCTGGGAGGGGAGGGGCCTGAAGGGAACAGAAGGGTGCTGGACTTGCCAGGGGGGGGAGGGTTGGAGGGAAGGGAGAGAGGTTTTGGATTTGCAGAAGGGAGGTTGGAGGGAAGGGGAGAGGTTTTGGATTTGCAGAAGGGAGGTTGGAAGGAAGGGGAGAGGTTTGGGATTTGCAGAGGGGAGGTTGGAAGGAAGGGGAGAGGATTTGGATTTGCAGAGGGGAAGTTGGAGGGAAGGGGAGAGGTTTGGGATTTGCAGAGGGGAGGTTGGAAGGAAGGGGAAAGGTTTGGGATTTGCAGAGGGGAGGTTGGAAGGAAGGGGAGAGGTTTGGGATTTGCAGAGGGGAGGTTGGAGGGAAGGGGAGAGGTTTGGGATTTGCAGAGGGGAGGTTGGAAGGAAGGGGAGAGGTTGCAGGAGAAAGAGCCAGATGCATAAGGGGAAGGAAAGAGGAAGAGAAGCTGGTTGGGGGGTGGGATCAGAGAGGAGAGGGACACATTGGTGTGGAGGAGGGAGAAAGGGGACATAGGGAAGTATACAGATACAGACGGGAGATGATGGGCATTAGGTGGGAGCATGGGGACAGGGACACAAATGTGAGATGCTGTATGGAGATGGCACATGGGCACAGAGGGGTAATGCCTGACAAGGGGGGGGGGGGGGAACGAGGATATGGAATAGAGATAAAATGCTGGAGAGGCGGGTATATGGACACGGGGTGGGGGGGGAGAGATACCAGACAAGGGGGAGAATAGGAACACAGAAGGGTTATGCTGGGCATGGGGTGCATAGGTGCACAGAGGAATGATGATGGATGAGGGGATATGAACACAGGGGAGATACTGGACAAGGAAATATAGAAAAACAGAAATGGGAGATGGATGATGGACATGAAGAAAGAAGAAATGTCAAATAGGAGACACTGGCAAGAGAGTTAAGAGAAGACAGAGGGAAGCAGAAACCAGAAACTGGGACCAATATGATTTGAGAAAAAATGACCAGACAACAAAAAGGTATAAAAAAATATTTTATTTTCAATGTTGTGAATATAATATGTTGGATTTGGAATGTACATCTTGCCAAAGTTGCCTGCAGCCACTGAAGCCTGCACTGCAACCTTCATTGAAGTTATGGGGAGTGGGGTAGGGGCAGAGCATGGGTGCATCAGGTTGCAGTTTATTCTCTTTCAAAAAAGTTGGCAACTCTAGAGCCCACCCATCCAACCTGTTGGCCCACCCAAAAATTGCCTTCTGGCTACGCCACTGATAGGGAAGTCGTCCCATCCCCTTTTATCATTTTCATCGCCCTTTTCTGCACCTTTTCTAATTCCACTATATCTTTTTTGAGATGCAGCGACCAGAATTGAACGCAATATTCAAGGTGCAGAGATGGTCAGTGTCTATTTCTTATATGTTCATCCTCAATATCCTGAAATCCAGGCTGGCTTGGTGTACCAAAGATTGGTTTGAGAACCACTACTACTACTACTACTTAACATTTCTAGAGCGCTACTAGGGTTACGCAGCGCTGTACAAATTAACAAAGAAGGACAGTCCCTGCTCGAAGGAGCTTACAATCTAAAGGACGAAATGTCAAGTTGGGGCAGTCTAGATTTCATGAATGGAGGTATAATGGTTAGGTGCCGAAGGCGACATTGAAGAGGTGGGCTTTGAGCAAGGATTTGAAGATGGGCAGGGAGGGGGCTTGGCGTATGGGCTCAGGGAGTTTATTCCAAGCATGGGGTGAGGCGAGGCAGAAAGGGCGGAGCCTGGAGTTGGCGGTGGTGGAGAAGGGTACTGAGAGGAGGGATTTGTCTTGAGAGCGGAGGTTACGGGTAGGAACGTAAGGGGAGATGAGGGTAGAGAGGTAAGGAGGGGCTGCAGATCGAGTGCATTTGTAGGTTAGTAGGAGAAGCTTGAACTGTATGCGGTATCTGATCGGAAGCCAGTGAAGTGACTTGAGGAGAGGGGTGATATGAGTATATCGATCGAGGCGGAAGATAAGACGTGCAGCCGAGTTCTGAACGGACTGAAGGGGGGATAGATGGCTAAGTGGGAGGCCAGTGAGGAGTAGGTTGCAGGAGTCAAGGCGAGAGGTAATGAGAGAATGGATGAGGGTTCGGGTGATGTGCTCAGAGAGGAAGGGGCGAATTTTGCTAATGTTATAGAGGAAGAAGCGACAGGTCTTAGCTATCTGCTGGATATGCGCAGAGAAGGAGAGGGAGGAGTCGAAGATGACTCTGAGGTTACGGGCAGATGAGACGGGGACGATGAGGGTGTTATCAACCGAGATAGAGAGTGGAGGGAGAGGAGAGGAGAAGAGAACCACTGGTCTAATGCATTTGCAGAAGCAAATCAATTGATGCAAGTAGATGGGTCTTATCCTTCTTATCTGCCCTCATATTCTCCAGTTCTGTATTTCAACCATTTTTTCTAGTCTCATGAGCTTTTGTATTTTCAGGGTATGTTAAGACTTTTGTCCTGATAATCTTGGGATAAGAACTAAGAAAAGAAGTAATACATGTTTTGTATGTGTTTTGATTAAAACGTTCAGTTTTATGTGGAAAGAAAGAATAATAATGATGGGAAACATTTCAGAGGCTTCCAGTATAACTCTAGCTAGAAGGGGAAACTGTAATTGGTTAGATTTATCCATAGGCGTAGTTTGACTGTTTCATTTGGGGGGGCAAAGAATGGGCGGAGCATATTAGCATACCATTTGCATATATACATATGCAAATGAATATGCTAATATGGAGGAAGGAAATTAAATTTACAGGCAAAATATCACAGATGCACATTTCAAAAAGCTGACACATTTCAATTAATAAATTATGAATAAAATACTTTTATTTACCTTTGTTGTCTGATCATTTAGTTTTTCTATTCGCTTTGATCCCAGTGTCTTCTGTTTTATGCAGTGTCTTCTTTCCAGTAGGCTTCCCTCTGCTCCCCACCCCTCCCAGTACCATCCATCTTCCTTCTACTGCCCCCTCCCCCCGCGAGGTCCAAGATCGTGACTCCGTTTACCCCCTCTCTTCCTCCCTCCCTCTGGCGCAGGCAACAGTCTTCAGCTTTTTCAGCGTTCCTGGCAGCGGTAGCAATGTACACGCTGCCTTCGGTCTGCCCCGGAAGCCTTCTCTTCAAGTTCCTGTTCCCACCTATGCGGGAACAGGAACTTGAAGAGAAGGCTTCGGGGCAGAGCCAGAGGCAGCGTGTACATCGCTACCGCTGCCAGGAATGCTGGAAAAAACTGCTGCCTGCGCCGGAGGGAGGGAGGAAGAGAGAGGGGTAGACGGACACGCTCCTCTCCGTCCGCTTGGCTTCCCTGCCCTCTCTGTCTGCGACGCGTCCCGCCCGAAAGGAAATGACGTCAGAGGAAGGCGGGACGCAGACAGAGAGGGCAGGGAAGCCAAGCAGACGGAGAGGAGCGCGTGCCTGCATGTGTTTTTTTTTTTTTAAACTAATGGCGCGGCGGCGCCTCGCATCGTTTGGGGGGGCATTGCCCCCCCTCGCCCCCCCCCCAGTCTACGCCTATGGATTTATCAGTGTCAACTAGATCATCGTTTCCTGTCAGAAAATTAGTGAATTAAAAATTTGCCATGTGAGCCTAACTGCAAAGTGACACACACACTTTTAAAAACACATGGCACAGACCAGTTTTCAAATCCAATGCACCAACATAAATTGTCTTTGAATTGTTTCAAGGTTAAACATACTCACTTAGCTTTACCTGCTTCAAAATGTTGGTGCCAGGGCTTGATTAAAATTATGGCACCCTAAAAAGCCAACTGCTTCAGCGCTCTCCCGCCCCCGCATTGCTTCTGTCCCTGGCACCCCCTCGCTCGCTTGGTCCAGCATCTCTCCCCACCCCTCTGGTCCAGTTTCTCTCTCCCTCCCTCTTTCAACACAGTCCTATACACCTTACCTTAGTTACTGGCAGCAACAGTATGAATGACAGGCAGCTCTTCCCTCCACTGTGTCCCGCCTCCTCTGATGCAATTTCCTGTGCGTGAGATGCAACAAAGAGAAGACGCAGGGGTAGGCCGAAAGCCTGCTGCTACCACTGCCACAACCAAGGTAAAGTGTACAAGACCATAATGAAAAAGGAAGGGGGAGAAGGCTTAACCTTAGACCAGGTGATTCACTGGCGGTCAATAAATCTGCTCTGATAGTTTGTATCCAGCATATTCTGTTTGGTGCTACGTGATCAGTGAGCTGACAACACACATACAAGTAGGACTCTTCGTTTTGCATTCACTACTTGGTATATTTATTGACCCCTGATGCAGACGCTTTTTAGCGTCGAAACACGGCCTGTGTCGGGTCGTTATCTTTGATATAATAAAGACTGTTGGACTCACGTCTCCAGTGGTGAATCGTCTATTAGTCTCTACTTTTGCCTTCTGTGATTTGTCATCGTAGAGAACTTTTCCTGTTCTATACTTTGGATTCACTGGCGGTGACATCAGTGGCTGAGGATTTTGGCACCCTTTGTCACAGAGTTCCCTGAGCCAGTACCTCACTTGGTGCAGTGGTTAAGCCAACCCTGGACAGGGCTAAAAGTGTAGGGGAGGCCTGTCAACTGTGTTTAAGACCAAAGAGGCTAGAGTTTCCAACCCCCTGGATTTTTTTCAGGATTCTATGAATTTGTACATTAACTATATCAAAGCAAGAAGGATTGCTAAGTTATCTGGATATTTTTCAGAGTTTAGCCCTCTAGGGATCTCCAACCTTCACCCCTTTTTATGCAGAAACTGTGGTAGGATACAACCAATGGGAAGCCTGCTCTAGTCACAGGAAGGCGGGAGTGAGCTACAGGTGCTGTGACTTTGACTAAAGGGGCCGTGAAGAGAGCCAGTGGAATCCAGTGAGTATCTGGGGGGGGGGGGGGGGGGGGGGGGGGAGGGGGATGAACGTATGGCAGCCCTGAACTTTCCTGGTGAGGGGGAGGGTAGCACTGACTGAATGGTGTGTGTGTACATTAGGACCCAGGCCACAAAAGAAATTTACTGTCTCTCTCACTCCAAATCTTACAGTCAATGGTCGGAATAATGATCTGAGGGTTTGGGAGACACATTACCTGTTCTGGGTTCCCCTCAGCTCTTCAGTCCAGGAACCGCGCAGCACTCTAACGGCTTAATAATAAACTCAACTTTTCTTGGAACTTCCGCAACAGGCAGATAGCAATTTGAGTTGATCTTCAACACAGTCGATAGTATAACTCTCGTATAATTTGGTCTTAGACCTCTGTCGTTCCGTGGGGAACACATATGCCACTTTCTTCCCAGGTTTATATACAGGGAGCTTCTTTAGACAGGCGTATTTACATACAGACAAGAACTCCTGTCCACGCCTATCCTATTTGCCAGATGTCTCCTCAGGGGCTATTCTTCTCCTCCACCGGAATCGCTCCGCTACCACAGGCAAAGATCATTATGGTTGTCCTCCTTCCATGAGTGAACCTTGCAGGGCTAAACCGTTCTTCCTGCCTTGAACCCTGCTTATGGGCTGAACTCCCCAATCCACCCAAAGCTCTGGCTCCTTCTCCACTTATTATTGTAATTGAGGCAATATCTGCTCCTTAATCTGAGCCCAACTCTAATTTGGCACTTCAGGATCCCCCCTTCTTCTTCCAGGTCACTTGGCAGGGGCGTGCAGGCACCCAAAGACCACTAGTAACATAGTAACATAGTAGATGACGGCAGAAAAAGACCTGCACGGTCCATCCAGTCTGCCCAAGAAGATAAATTCATATGTGCTACTTTTTTATTTGTACTGTCCTCTTCAGTGCACAGACCGTATAAGTCTGCCCAGCACTATCCCCGCCTCCCAACCACCAACCCCGCCTCCCACCACCAGCTCTGGCACAGACCCTATAAGTCTGCCCAGCACTATCCTCGCCTCCCAACTACCAGTCCCGCCTCCCACCACCAGCTCTGGCACAGACCGTATAAGTCTGCCCAGCACTGTCCCTGCCTCTCACCACCGGCTCTGGCACAGATCGTATAAGTCTGCCCAGCACTATCCCCGCCGCCCAACCACCAGCCCCGGCACAGACCGTATAAGTCTGCCCAGCACTATCCCCGCCTCCCAACCACCAACCCCGCCTCCCTACCACCAACCCCGCCTCCCACCACCAGCTCTGGCACAGACCGTATAAGTCTGCCCAGCACTATCCCCACCTCCCAACCACCAACCCCGCCTCCCACCACCAGCTCTGGCACAGACCCTATAAGTCTGCCCAGCACTATCCTCGCCTCCCAACTACCAGTCCCGCCTCCCACCACCAGCTCTGGCACAGACCGTATAAGTCTGCCCAGCACTGTCCCTGCCTCCCACCACCGGCTCTGGCACAGACCGTATAAGTCTGCCCAGCACTATCCCCGCCGCCCAACCACCAGCCCCAGCACAGACCGTATAAGTCTGCCCAGCACTAGTCCCGCCTCCCAACCACCAGCCCCGGCACAGACCGTATAAGTCTGCCCAGCACTAGTCCCGCCTCCCAACCACCGGCTCTGGCCCAGACCGTATAAGTCTTCCCAGCACTATCCCCGCTTCCCAACCACTAGCCCCGCCTCCCACCACTGGCTCTGGCACAGACCGTATAAGTCTCCCCAGCACTATCCCCGCCACCCAACCACCAGCTTGAGGCAAAACCAAAGACCTCCCCCCCTCCCCCCCCCCCCCCCCCCCCCGCGCTCAGTCTTCTCTTTTATCTCCTCCCAACTCCTCCCAGAACTGTCACTCGCCCCAGCATGGTCACTATCTTTCTACATTTTATTCCATAAACACGCCCATGGGCCGGGCTTCCTGCCACTCAGGGACCTCCCAGTCACTTCCCCCAGTGACCCTCAACAGACTTCTACTCTCCTTAGTAATCCCAAACTAATAGGGGATTACATGTGTATCCAAAGAGGAAGAGTATGGACATCTGTGAGTGTATGTCTGAAGAATGAGACCACTCATGCATGTGTATGAAGAGTGACAGTGCATACATGTCAATGCGTGAATGTCTGAAGGCAGGGGTGGCCCGACCATTAGGCCACCTGAGGCGGGGGCCTCAGGCGGCACTCTTCAGGAGCGGCATCTCGGGGAGCACCTTCGTGGCATTTTACCACGTCACGGTGACGTTCCAAACCCGGCAGCAGCAGCTATTCCTATACCCTGCCCTGCCGCCGCCAACACCCGCCTCTTTTAAATGGACACTTTTTCACTTGTAAAAATGCTTTCCAAGTTACCCCCATAATGCGCATCTTAAAGTAACATTGGTTACACAGTTTATATAATAAGTTCCAATTACATAAAGTGGAAATGTTACACTTAGGGTTAAATGGCACCCAGAGAGAGGGAGCAAAGTACAAACAAAGGACCAAACAGCAAAAAAACAGCACAGCGCTGCGTACGTCTAGTAGCGCTTTAGAAATGATAAGTAGTAGTAGTAGTTAAAATGGGGACACAGTTCTTTAATCGTACACCTTTCTAAAACAGTCTTCGAAAAAGACCCGACACGGGCCATGTTTCGGAGCACAGCACCTGCGTCAGGGGTCACGTTTAACTTTATGGACTCCAATATCGAAGGAGAGCGTTACTATTTTATTACATGTATGGAGGAATATATATCGTTGTTACACGTAGCCTCCAATATTTCTGCTGAGTTAATCTGCACATTCCTCTTGCTACCATCGTGATCCCTGACGCGGGCGCTGTGCACCGAAACACGGCCTGTGTCGGATCTTTTTGCTGTTTGGACCAGTAAAAAACAAACATTAAGCGCTATGTTACATAGGAGGAGTGGCCTAGTGGTTAGGGTGGTGGACTTTGGTCCTGGGGAACTGAGGAACTGAGTTCAATTCCCGACACAGGCAGCTCCTTGTGACTCTGGGCAAGTCACTTGACCCTCCATTGCCCCATTTAAGCCGCATTGAGCCTGCCATGAGTGGGAAAGCGAAGGGTACAAATGTAACAAAAATAAAATAGATACTATTGGAGATTCTACATGGAATGTTGCTACCATTGGAGATTCTACATGGAATGTTGCTATTCCACTAGCAATATTCCATGTAGAAGCCTGCGCAGGCTTCTGTTTCTGTGAGTCTGACGTCCTGCACGTACGTGCAGGACGTCAGACTCACAGAAGCAGAAGCAGAAGCCTGCGCGGCCACATTGGTGATCTGCAAGGGCTGACTTCTACATGGAATGTTGCTAGTGGGACTCTGGGCAAGTCACTTAACCCTCCATTGCCCCATGTAAGCCGCATTGAGCCTGCCATGAGTGGGAAAGCGCGGGGTACAAATGTAACAAAAATAAAAAATAAAAATATATGGCACCTGAAAGAATCCACATGGAAAAAACATACTCCTAGGCTTACTCTATAAAGTATGCCTAAATTTTATAGAATACGCCTAATATTTATTTATTTATTTATTTGTTACATTTATATCCCACATTTTTCCAACTTATTTGCAGGCTCAATGTGGCTTACAAAGTACCGAGAGGCATTTGCCATTTAGGTTGATAACAAATACAAGATTGTGTTGTGGTCAAATGAGGTAGAAGTGAATCAGGCGTCATGGGGTCGAGGGGCAGAGGATAGTAAATTGTCCAGTGCAATCATTGATTATGTTGTGTTGCCGGGTGTGGGGGTTTATGTTGGATCGGTGGGATATGCTTTTTTGAAGAGGTGGGTTTTTAATGATTTCCTGAAGTTTAGGTGGTCATGTTTTGTTTTCACTGCATACGGGAGTCCATTCCATAATTGTGTGCTTATGTAGGAGAAGCTAGATGCATAAGTTGTTTTGTATTTTAGCCTTTTGCAGTTTGGGTAATGTAGGTTTAGGTATGATCGTGCTGATCCGAGTTTGTTTCTAGTTGGTAGATCTATGAGGTCTGTCATGTATCCTGGGACTACGCCGTAGATGATTTTGTGGACCAATGTGCAGATTTTGAAGATAATCCGTTCTTTGATTGGGAGCCAATGCAGCTTTTCTCAAAGGGGTTTAGCACTTTCGAATCGTGTTTTACCATATATCAGTCTGGCTGCTGTGTTTTGGGTGGTCTGGAGTTTTTTTGTGTGTGTGTGTTGTTCTTTACATCCTGCATAGATTCCGTTGCAGATTCCACGTGCTTTATAGAATACGGCAAGCACCCATCCGCGTGACTAAATTTAGTTGTGGGCAGTTACGTCAAGTAAAACTTGATCTGAATGCTGACACCCGAATTAGGCGCAGAGCAGGTGTGTTCTATAACAATGCGAATAGATTGTAGAGTCAGGTCAAGGTGGGTGGCCTGTTAAGTTACCTAAATACCAGGGGCGTAGCCAGACTACAGATTTTGGGTGGGCCTAGGCAAGAAGTGGGTGGGCACCAAGTGTTCTTCCCCCCCACACACCACCACCAAGAGAATACCCCAGCTGGCGGGAAAACACTTCTTTCTACCTTGGCAGTCCGCAGCAGGCATGTGCAGAAAACTGAATATGAGCAGGTGCCAGTATCGTGGAGAGTACTGTTTTTGTTACCATCAAGGGGAAGTCTTCAGCTGGCTGAGCTTGGGATCCCCACCAGCTACCACCAAACGTGTGCTACTGTTGGGTGGTCCTGAGCCCTAAGTGGGTGGGCCCTGGCCCACCCAGGCCCACCTGTGACTACGTCACTGCTAAATACATGTAATGTTTTTATCCGAACTGTCGCAAGGGCTTGGAAAGGAAGGTGACTGCCCAGGGTGCCAAGCGCTATCACTGTCTCCTTTGAGTTGGGCTTTGAATGGGTGAGCACATACACCCATAGAAAAGGGGCTGCAGAAAAGACCTTTTTGCCTAGAAGCTACCCTAAGAAATACAAACAAACCTTCAGCTGCTTCTACTATTTGCGACAACTACGCTGCCTCTTTCCTTACATCGAAAAGGAAAATCTTATTCCAGTTGTGCATGCCATGGTAACATCAAGACTGGATTACTGTAATGCACTCTACAAAGGGTCTGCACCAGTTCAAATTGATTCAGAATGCTGCAGCAAGACTAATAGAAGGTTGCAAGTGAAGTGACATCACACCACTTTTGCAAAAACTTCACTGGCTACCAGTACAATACAGGGCTAAATTTAAAACTCTGTCTGATCTTCATGGCCCATAAAGGAAATGGCCCCGAGTACCTGAAGAATAGGATGATCCTCTACACACCGCCAAGGACACTAAGGTCCTCCCAAGGACTTTCACTAACTACACCCTCCCCAAAAAACATTACATGATGTGATACCCGCAAGCGACCCTTCTCTGGAGTAGCCCCCACACTCTGGAATGCACTGCTTGAAAGGCTCCGCTTAACACAAGACTATCTGTACTTCAGGAAGCAGGTGAAAGCTTGGCTCTTCAACCAAGCCTTTAACGGAAGAAATAACTAACTTGTTAGTCTCACTCACACACACAAGGATTGACTCAGGCTGCACATACTGCAGCAGGACATGTTTATCCACTCCTAGCCTAACTGAGATAATATTTAACCATCTCTCTGACCTCACGTGCAACTTTCTTCAAATCAGTCACCTTACTTTCTAACTCTTCCTACCTATCTATATGTTCCAAATGTGCTTATATTCTATGCTGTCTATTAAAATGTTCTATTACGTACTGTGTTGACATTGTAAGTAGTATACTATCCAGCTTATAATCGAACGAGAAAAACGCCCAAGTTCCGACCTAAATCGGGAGATGGGCGTTTATCTCACAAAAACGAATAACGCGGTATAATCAAAAGCCGAATTTGGGACGCTTTCAACTGTACTCCGTCGCGGATGCGGACAAAGTGGACGGGGGCGTGTCGAAGGCGTGTCAAAGGCGGAACTGGGGTGTGGTTATCACCCGAACAGAGATGGGCGCCCTTCGCCGATAATGGATGCGTTTGTAGCTAGAATTTAGGGCACTTTTCCTGGACCCTGTTTTTTCACGAATAAGGCCCCAAAAAGTGCCCTAAATGACCAGATTACCCCCAGAGGGAATCGGGGATGACCTCCCCTGACTCCCCCAGTGGTCACTAACCCCCTCCCACCACAAAAAAATGATGTTTCACAACTTTTTATTTTCACCCTCAAATGTCATACCCTCCTCCCAGGCAGCAGTATGCAGGTCCCTGGAGCAGTTGTTAGGGGGTGCAGTGGACGTCAGGCAGGTGGACCCAGGCCCATCCCCCCTACCTGTTACAATTGTGCTGCTTAATGCTTATTAGTCGTCCAACCCCCCCAAACCCACTGTACCCACATGTAGGTGCCCCTCTTCACCCCTTAGGGCTATAGTAATGGTGTAGACTTGTGGGCAGTGGGTTTTGAGGGGGATTTGGGGGGCTCAACACACAATGGAAGGGTGCTATGCACCTGGGAGCTCTTTTACCTGTTTTTTTGTTTTTGTAAAAGTGCCCCCTAGGGTGCCCGGTTGGTGTCCTGGCATGTGAGGGGGACCAGTGCATTACGAATCCTGGCCCCTCCCACGAACAAATGCCTTGGATTTATTCGTTTTTGAGCTGGGCACTTTCCTTTTCCATTATCGCTGAAAAGCAAAAACGCCCAGCTCACACATTGGCGAATAAAACATGGGCGTCTATTTTTTATCGATAATACGGTTCGGTCCGCCCCTTCATGGACCCGTTCTCGGAGATTAACGCCCATGGAGATAGGCGTTTCTGTTCCATTATGCCCCTCCACGCCATACTTTGTATTGTTATTTGAATATTTTTACTGCTGTAATTGTCTATTACTTTTGATTTATTCTTACTGTACACCGCCTTGAGTGAATTCTTTCAAAAAGGCAGTAAATAAATCCTACGAAATAAATTCTAAAAAATAAATATGTTAAGATAGTTCAGTGAAAAAAAATGTAACCTTTATTTATCCATTTCAAACAGTAACATAGTAAATGTCCGCAGATAAGGACCTGCACAGTCCCTGCAACCTGCCCAACAAGGTGGCCTGATTTGAATCTGACATTTTTCACAGGTTTCACTTCTTCCTGATTAAACACAGGCCTCATAAACAGGGCAGGCGGCAACTTTTATTATTTTATTTATTTATTTATTTATTGCATTTGTACCCCACATTTTCCCTCCTATTTGCAGGCTCAATGTGGCTTACAGAGTGTTCTTGAGACATACCGTGTTTCCCCGACAATAAGACACTGTCTTATATTAATTTTTGCCCCCAAAAATGTACTAGGTCTTATTTTCAGGGGCTGTCTTATTTTTCGGGGATACATCGGGGTTGGATCGGGGTTGGCCCGCCCACCCTCCGTCGCTCGTGGAACTAACCTTAAACGCCTCCTTTCACCTTCGCAGCAAGCAGCAGCAGGGCAGGCCACTCCTTCCTTCCGTGTCCTGCCCTCGCCTGACATAACGTCCGCGAGGGCGGGGCACGGAAGGAAGGAGAGGTCTACCCTGCTGCTGCTTGCTGCGAAGGTGAAAGGAGGCGTTTAAGGTTAGTTCCGGGTGGATGGAGGGGGGGCCCGGCAACCTCGGGTGGGGGGGGGGGCGGCCCTGCTTTCAAACAAAAATTTTCTAGGTCTTACTTTCGGGGGAGGCCTTATATCTACCAATTCAGGAAAACCTCTACTTGGCCTTATTTTCGGGGAATGTCTTACTTTCGGGGAAACAGGGTAGTCATGAGAGGATCCTAAATACATTCGGTGGTAAGACGAAGATATTTGAAGATAGAGAAGGGGTGTTAGATAGGGTGGTGTAGGAGTTGTATTTAGCTGTTTGGGTGGGTTGTGTTGTGATTTGTGTCTTTAAGGGTTCTTTTTGTAGGCTCTATTGAAGAGATGTGTCTTCAAAGATTTGCGAAAGTTACTTAGATTGTCCATGGTTTTTAAGGCTAGGGGTAACGCATTCCATAGCTGTGTACTTGCATTGCGAACCTCAAATGGACAGCTATATGATGCAATCATGGAACATAATACTATGATACCATTGCTTTCTACCCTAAGAATGCCTCTCCCCCCCCCCCCCCCCACACACACTGATTACTGTTCACGCTTTCCAAAAATACTAGGACTAGGGGGCATGCGATGAAGCTACAATGTAGTAAATTTAAAATGAATAGGAGAAAATTTTTTTTTATTCAACGTGTAATTAAACTCTGGAATTCGTTGCCAGAGAATATGGTAAAGGCGGTTAGCTTAGCGGAGTTTAAAAAAGGTTTGGACGGCTTCCTAAAGGAAAAGTCCATAGACCGTTATTAAATGGACTTGGGGAAAATCCACTATTTCTGGGATAAGCAGTATAAAATGTTTTGTACATTTTGGGGATCTTGCCGGGTATTTGTGACCTGGATTGGCCGCTGTTGTAAACAGGATGCTGGGCTCGATGGACCTTTGGTCTTTCTCAGTATGGCAATACTTATGTACTTATGTATTTTCTACCCATCCCTCCCTCGTACAGATATGCAGCACCTGCAATCAAAGTCTATGCTTTGAACCTGATATGCATGCTTAATCTCCATCTCTCTCTGCCAATTTTGGGGCACAGACTCTAGAAGTCAGTCCAGTACCGATCCCACTTCCCAACTACTGGACTTTTTAAATAGTTTGTAAAATTCATACTGTAAAAAAGTGCTTACTTCTAGTCTATTGTGCAATATTTCATCAGCACACAAGGTGGCAGCAGTAATGTTCTACTTCAGATTCAAGTCCTGTCACCACAGGTCTGCTTCATGGGATGAAATAGTCTTTTTATTTTATTTTATTTTTATTTTTTTTTTTTTTTATAAGATTTTCATTATACATTCAAGTATTAAACTTGTACAGAAAAGTAAAGTTCTGGTACATCAAACATTAATACATATTCCTCTCAAATCGGAGGACGAAGAAAAAAACTGAAGGACAAACATTTCTACCAACTTTACTCAAGTCCACAATTGGAGATTCAAGATAAACTAAATGGAATTCTTAATAACAACAATTTTTAGAAGTATTTACTTGGTGTAACCTATCACAGTGCCAACTAATACTTATTCGAGAGATTGTCCTCACTACATTTTCCTAGCTGTTATAAAGGCTGTTAGTTGGCACGGTTCAAAGAAAACAAATTTGTTAGAATGATAGTTAACCACACACTTACAGGGGTACCTTAAAAAAAAGGTAGCCCCTAATTGTAAAACCCCTGGTTTCATCAATAGAAACTGCTGGCGTCTCTTCTGAGTTTCTTTAGAGACATCAGGGAAAATTTGGGTACGCTGGGAAATAGTCTATGTTCTTATGAAGTATCTGTAAGAGAACCCTCTTCCCTCCCCCCCCCCCCCCTTGTCCTCCCCCACTTCTTCTTGACTGGCCGCAATACACCCTCACTGCTAAAATCTTTACAAAATAGATTTTTCTCTTTAATTCTTGAAGCTTCTCTCCCGCAGTTCCCCTAAATTTTTGAAGACAGCAGCTATGAAAAATAGATGCCTGCACAGAGTGAGTGATCTGCACAGCTTGTGCTGTATGCGGTGTCACTTAAACCGGGTTAAAAAGAAAAATACATCTAGGAACAACAGGGTATAAAAACAAAGCAACATCAGCCCTTTGAATAGGTTTTTCTCTTTAATTCTCGAAGCTTCTGTCTTGCATTTCCCGTGAAGTTTTGAAGGCAGGCCACTATGGCGCCTTCAATGCGCTGGTACAAAACAGAGTCTTGGACTTGAATGCTATGCTCTTTCCCATCGACATATTGTCGTTCTTTTGCTACTTTCGATTTTAATTTACAGTTGTAAACCACTTAGATCTCAGAAAACAACAAGGCAACCGATCTGCAAAATCCACCACCTGTGATTTATTATTCACTTTATTTTTTTGTATTGTTTTTTCATTTTTTCATTATGGATATTTGTCATCATGAATCCTTTATTTTTCTTCCTTTTTAATTTGATTTATTTTTTTTTCTTATTTTATTTATTCATTTTCTCATCATTTTTTTCATTATTTATTTTTTCATATTGTATTGTTTATTGTTCTTTTTTTTTATCCAGGGATATTTTATTTTGTTACATTTGTACCCCGCGCTTTCCCACTTTCCCACTTTCCCACTCATGGCAGGCTCAATGCGGCGGGCAATGGAGGGTTAAGTGACTTGCCCAGAGTCACAAGGAGCTGCCTGTGCCGGGAATCGAACTCAGTTCTTCAGTTCCCCAGGACCTAACCACTAGGCCACTCCTCCACTATTGGAGGAGTGGCTATTTCGAGTTGCTATTTCGAGCTGCTCAAGCTGGTTTTTTATAAAGAAAATTTCTTATATCCTTGTCCTGATAGATTATTTGATAGTAAGTATTACATATCTATTTGGCAATCTACATTATTTATATCTTTGCTTATTTTTATCATCATTTTTAAATTACTTTTGAGCTGTCATTTCATTATTTTCATACGTTTGTAATTATATATTTGTTCCTCTTCCTTCAGCCGCTCTTATTCAAGAAAGATACAGACTAGGTAGGTGTCCTGAACTTTTTGTTGAATTTTTTGTTTAATTATTAATTTTTTGTTCAATTAATTTTTTGTTTAAATTAAAAAAAAATTTTATCTTGCATTAAAACAAAAAAATTTTAATTAATTTTTTAATTAATTTTCTATTTATTTTTTCATTTATTACTTGTTTTTTGATCTTCCAATGGTTTTATACAGTGCTTTTTTTGTAGAAAAAAAGGTGCCGGTACTCATTATAGGCGGAGTCAACACATATGGCCCCACCCCTATGATAGCCACACCCACATTAGCCACACCCCTTATACCAGCCATGGCGCATATAAACAGACATCATTGAAAATATACTGGTATAGTAGAAAAACAATAACTTGTGATATTTTTCATTATAAATCATTTCTGTAAGATGTTACAGCTCCAGTATACCCAGTGCAAAATAAGACAGCAGATGTAAATTCTCAAATTGGACAAATTCCAAACACTAAAATGAAAATAAAATGATTTTTTCTACCTTTGTTGTCTGGTGACTGTTTTCTATCCATACTGGTCCAAGTGTCTGATTCTGCTGCTCTCTATCTGTTCTCTTAACTCCGTTTCCAGGGCTTCCTTTCCATTTATTTCTTTACTTTTCTCCTTTATTCTTCCATGTACAGCATTTCGCCTCTCTCACCGCCAACCCCTCCATCCATCCATGTCCAGCAAGTCTCCTCTATCTCCTGCTCTCCTCTCCATCCATTTCCAGCATTTCTCCTTCCTCCCCTGCCATCTCATCCATGTGCATCTCCTTCCTATCTTACCTCCCCTCCATCCATGTCCAGCATGTCTCCTCTCTCCCCTGCCCTCCCATGTCCAGCGATTCTTCTCTGGCTCCTGCCATCCATGTCCAACCATTCTCTCTTCCCTGCCCTCCCCTCCCAGCAATGTCCAGCAATTCTCTGTTCCCTCCCCTCCTAGCCATGTCCAGCAATTCTCTGTTCCCTGCCCTCCCCTTCCAGCAATTCTCCGTTCCCTCCCCTCCCAGCCATGTCCAGCAATTCTCCGTTCCCTGCCCTCCCCTCCTAGCCATGTCCAGCAATTCTCCATTCCCTGCCCTCCCCTCCCAGCAATGTCCACCACCAATTCTCCGTTCCCTCCCCTCACCTCCCAGCAATGTCCACCACCAATTCTCCATTCTCTCCCCTCCCCTCCCAGCAATGTCCAGCAATTCTCTGTTCCCTCCACTCCCAGCCATGTCCAGCAATTCTCCATTCCCTGCCCTCCCCTCCTAGCCATGTCCAGCAATTCTCCTTTCCCTCCCCTCCCAGCAATGTCCAGCAATTCTCTGTTCCCTCCCCTCCCAGCCATGTCCAGCAATTCTCCGTTCCCTGCCCTCCCCTCCCAGCAATGTCCACCACCAATTCTCCGTTCCCTCCCCTCCCAGCAATGTCCACTACCAATTCTTCGTTCCCTGCCCTCCCCTCCCCTCCCAGCAATGTCCACCACCAATTCTCCGTTCCCTCCCCTCCCAGCAATGTCCACTACTAATTCTTCGTTCCCTGCCCTCCCCTCCCCTCCCAGCAATGTCCACCACCAATTCTCCGTTCCCTCCCCTCCCAGCAATGTCCACTACCAATTCTTCGTTCCCTGCCCTCCCCTCCCCTCCCAGCAATGTCCACTACCAATTCTTCGTTCCCTGCCCTCCCCTCCCAGCAATGTCCACCACCAATTCTCCGTTCCCTCCCCTCCCCTCCCAGCAATGTCCACTACCAATTCTTCGTTCCCTGCCCTCCCCTCCCCTCCCAGCAATGTCCACTACCAATTCTTCGTTCCCTGCCCTCCCCTCCCAGCAATGTCCACCACCAATCCTCCGTTCCTTCCCCTCCCAGCAATGTCCACTACCAATTCTTCATTCCCTGCCCTCCCCTCCCCTCCCAGCAATGTCCACTACCAATTCTTCGTTCCCTGCCCTCCCCTCCCAGCAATGTCCACCACCAATTCTCCATTCCCTCCCCTCCCCTCCCAGCAATGTCCACTACCAATTCTTCGTTCCCTGCCCTCCCCTCCCAGCAATGTCCACCACCAATTCTCCGTTCCCTCCCCTCCCAGCAATGTCCACCACCAATTCTCCGTTCCCTCCCCTCCCCTCCCAGCAATGTCCACCACCAATTCTCCGTTCCCTGCCCTCCCCTCCCAGCAATGTCCACCACCAATTCTCTGTTCCCTCCCCTCCCCTCCCAGCAATGTCCACTACCAATTCTTTGTTCCCTGCCCTCCCCTCCCAGCAATGTCCACCACCAATTCTCCGTTCCCTCCCCTCCCCTCCCAGCAATGTCCACCACCAATTCTCCGTTCCCTGCCCTCCCCTCCCAGCAATGTCCACTACCAATTCTTTGTTCCCTGCCCTCCCCTCCCAGCAATGTCCACCACCAATTCTCCGTTCCCTCCCCTCCCCTCCCAGCAATGTCCACCACCAATTCTCTGTTCCCTCCCCTCCCCTCCCAGCAATGTCCACTACCAATTCTTCGTTCCCTGCCCTCCCCTCCCCTCCCAGCAATGTCCACTACCAATTCTTTGTTCCCTGCCCTCCCCTCCCAGCAATGTCCACCACCAATTCTCCGTTCCCTCCCCTCCCCTCCCAGCAATGTCCACTACCAATTCTTCGTTCCCTGCCCTCCCCTCCCCTCCCAGCAATGTCCACCACCAATTCTCCGTTCCCTCCCCTCCCAGCAATGTCCACTACTAATTCTTCGTTCCCTGCCCTCCCCTCCCCTCCCAGCAATGTCCACCACCAATTCTCCGTTCCCTCCCCTCCCAGCAATGTCCACTACCAATTCTTCGTTCCCTGCCCTCCCCTCCCCTCCCAGCAATGTCCACTACCAATTCTTCGTTCCCTGCCCTCCCCTCCCAGCAATGTCCACCACCAATTCTCCGTTCCCTCCCCTCCCCTCCCAGCAATGTCCACTACCAATTCTTCGTTCCCTGCCCTCCCCTCCCCCCAGCAATGTCCACCACCAATTCTCCATTCCCTGCCCTCCCCTCCCAGCAATGTCCACCACCAATTCTCCGTTCCCTCCCCTCCCCTCCCAGCAATGTCCACCACCAATTCTCCGTTCCCTGCCCTCCCCTCCCAGCAATGTCCACTACCAATTCTTCGTTCCCTGCCCTCCCCTCCCCTCCCAGCAATGTCCACCACCAATTCTCCGTTCCCTGTCCTCTCCTCTCCCATGTCCAGCAATTCTTGGACCTTTTTTTTTGCCCCCCCCCCCCCCCCGGCGACGTTCCCGGCGAGTCCTGACCTTACTTTTTTTTTTTTTTAAAGACTCAGAACGCGTGAACGATGCAGCCGGCAGCGATTGAAAGAGGCTGTCTGGGCTGGCGTCTGCGTCGGAGCTTCCCTCACCCTCTGCGAGTCCCGCCTATGCGGAAACAGGAAGTTGTAACAACGAAGGCGGGACTCACAGAGGGTGAGGGAAGCTCCGACGCAGACGCCAGCCCAGACAGCCTCTTTCAATCGCTGCCGGCTGCATCGTTCGCGCGTTCTGAGTCTTAAAAAAAAAAAAAAGTAAGTGCAGGACTCGCCCGGAGTGTCGCGGGGGGGTGGGAGGGGCAAAAAAAAAGGTGCCGGTACGCCGTACCGTTGCGTACCGGCACAAAAAAAGCACTGGTTTTATAACTCATTTTATGAACTCATTTTTATGATCGTGCCCTTCTTTTGCTGGTATTTTATAATATATGTGTTGTTCTGTTGGTTGTTATATTTATACATTTTATGCATATTTACATGCATCCTTATATTTTGATGAACAGTTTATGTCTATTATTATATTATATTATTTTATGTCTACTGTATATATTTTTTAATTTTTGAACTAAAAGTGACTCTCCATGTTTATAATTCATGTCTATGGTTTACATGTACATTATAATTTCTATTGATGTTTTTATATATTTTAGATACCGTAGAAATGAAAGGTCCAAAAATTTCCACAAAAGTCCAACACAAGAGAAAAACGAGTGGAAATACAATTTCAAGAGATCAAACCAAGAAAAGAGGTGAAATGCTCCGAAAAACTTTATTGAGGACCCAACACGGTCCGTGTTTCAGTTTTTAAAAAAACCTTCATCAGCAAATACATTCAAAAGCAAATACATTACAACAATTATAGAAATCTAAAAACACACCATATATACCAAACATGTAATAATTAAAAATTAAAAATTTTTGTAATCAAGAATCTGAAATGTCAACTGACTCGATGCACATATTGTTATTATATCATCAGATGACCATCATAAGAAGCAAAAGGTAAACCGATTATAAAGTTTTTCGGAGCATTTCACCTCTTTTCTTGGTTTGATCTCTTGAAATTGTATTTCCACTCGTTTTTCTCTCATATATTTTAGATACACATATATATATTTTTAATGAAATTTTCATGTTTTATAATTTGACGTGTTTTATAATTTAATATGTTTATTGTTCATTATAGCCCCTGACGCAGCCCTATTGTTGGGCGAAACACGGCCTGTGTCGGGCATTTGTCTTATACACGGTATCTTCAATAAAGTTTTCTGGATATTATACTGATCTTCAACCACCCAGATCTGCCATTTAGCCAAGTTTTAAGAAAGTAAACTATAAAAAGTCACCTGCCAGACTTGTAAGGGTGTGTCTGTCAGTGCACGGGTGGTGACTGGCTCTCTCACGGACAGAAAAGGAAACCAAAAAAAGCCCATTAAAAAATCCCCCTTGGCCTAGTAAGCCCTTAACCTTTGGACCCCTCAACACCTCGACCCCCTGACCCCCATACTACAAACATTTCCTACTGGCCCAGGAAGTCCTTGGACTCCAGGCCCCCCTCCTCCCAATGACTTACACCCCACAGACGTTCCAAAAACCCCAACCTACTCCTTGACTCCCACCACCACCACCACTTGAGGATTTGTTTGGTGTGGTTTTTACATCAGGAGCAATTTAAGGATTTGGCCTTCTGAATGCATTTTGCATGTCTGCTGCCTTACCCCTTAGTGCGGTGCTTTTACTTTGATTTTTCTGCACTTAAAAATCTTACTACATCCGGCTTCTCCTATATAAGCACACAACTATGGAACGCATTACCAAGCGCCGTGAAAACAACATATGACCACCTAAACTTCCAGAAACTACTAAAAACTTACCTGTTCAATAAGGCATACCCTAACGATCCCACTTAAATGCCTCAACCCTGCAACACAACAAAACCAAAGCTCGTACGGGATAAAACTTAACTCTTCCTCCATCTGTCTGTCACGCATGAACTTTACTCTACCACAACCTCACTTTGTATTTGTTCATGCCGATATTGGCGATCGCCTCTATGGTACTATGTAAGCCACATTGAGCCTGCAAATAGGTGGGAAAATGTGGGATACAAATGTAACAAATAAATAAATGGTATGGGGAAATCAGGAATAGCCTGCTGCACTAAAGGACAGTACAGCTGATTACATCGCCCCCCTAGTGGGCATTTGTATTGCAAGGCTAGAGAACCAATGTAAAGGCTCACACCTAGGGGTCCTTTTTACTAAGGGGCACTGAAAATGGCCTGCGCTAGTGTAGGCGCGTGTTTGACACGTGCAGGTCCATTTTTCAGTGCACCTTTAAAAAATGCCCCTTTTTGGGGGGTCGAAAATGGACGTGCAGCAAAGTAAAAACTGGCAACATGTCCATGTTGGGTCTGAGACCTTAGCGCCAGCCATTCATTTGGCAGCAAGGTCTCACGTGTTAACCGAGCGGTAATCGTCAACGTGCATACACTGCTGATTACCATCCAGTTGACACCACACATCTGAAAATAAAACAATATTTTTGGACGCACGTAGCGGATGCGCATAAAAAATGGAATTAGCACCCAGGCCTTGCGGTAGCCGGGTGATAGTTCCAAATTGACCCACGCTGTGTGCACGTAGACACCAATGAGGCTTAGTAAAAGGGCCCCCCTAGTCTAATATAATAATTTGCTCCTGCGTTCGTAACCATCTCCTGACATCACTCTCCCGCAGTAGAAGCCTGCTCGCCTGAAGTCAGGAGATGTTACTACTCTCTGTCTCTGTGGCCTCCGAGTGCAAGGAGGACGTGGGCGAGTGCCCCGGCCCTTCGTACGTGGCAGCTGCTGTTTAAAAAGTTTTACCTCCTGCTCGGCCGGCAACACTCAAGTCCACCAAGTACAGACACCGCTTCAGACAGGCTGTGGTTCGCTGTTCCTGTGGTCCCGCCCTTCCGCAAACAGGAAATGAGGGCGGCCATACACATGAAGTTCAACTTTGTGACTGCTATATAAGCTAAGTTCAACATTTAGTTCCCCCTTGATTGGGTTGCACAAATGTCACTCTACAATTTTTGATGGAATTGTTTTGCACCATTAAGGATTTTTTTCCATAAAAATAGACTATTGGTGTGGTTGGGGGGTTTTATGACTGATGATAGAAGTTGTGTACTGTGGCTTGGATGCTGTGATTTTATACTATTTGGCATCTGTAAGGACACCGCAGTCATCTGAGGTCTTTTCCCCCACCGTTCTTTTATGGTGTCTGACTATACAGAGGGTGTTCCTCACTCTATTTTGTGAATTCAGTTGTTTGACATTTATTGAGTGAGTTTCCTCTAGTTTTTTGTTAAGTAGTATACTATCCTGCTTATTTTCAAAAGAGATCGCCGGCCATCTTCCGACACAAATCGGGAGATGGCCGGCGATCTCCTGAACCCGGCCAAATCGGTATAATGGAAAGCCGATTTTGGCCGGCTCCAACTGCTTTCCGTCGCAGAGCCGGCCAAAGTTAAAGGGGGCGTTTCGGAAGGGTATGGAAGGCGGGGCGGGGGCGTGGTTATGAGATGGCCGGCTTCGGCCGATAATGGGAAAAAGATGGCCGGCTCTGGCGAGCATTTGGCCGGCTTTACTTGGTCCATTTATTTTTAGGACCAAGCCTCTTAAGTGCTCCAATTGACCAGATGACCACCGGAGGGAATCGGGGATCCCCTCCCCTTACTCTCCCAGGGGTCACCAACCCCCTCCCACGCAAAAAAAAAAAAAAACATTAAAAAACATTTTTTTTTGCCAGCATCTATGCCAGCCTCAAATGTCATACCCAGCTCCCTGACAGCAGTATGTAGGTCGCTGGAGCAGTTTTTTGTGGGTGCAGTGCACTTCAGGCAGGTGGACCCAGGCCCATCCCCCCCCCCCCCACCTCTTACACTTGTGGTGGTAAATGGGAGCCCTCCAACCCCCCCCCCCAAAACCCACTGTACCCACATGTAGGTGCCCCCCTTCACCCCTTAGGGCTATGGTAGTGGTGTAGAGTTGTGGAGAGTGGGTTTTGGGGGGGATTTGGGGGGCTCAGCACCCAAGGTAAGGGAGGTATGCACCTGGGAGCAATTTTTGAAGTCCACTGCAGTGCGCCCTAGGGTGCCCGGTTGGTGTCCTGGCATGTCAGGGGGACCAGTGCACTGCGAATGCTGGCTCCTCCCACGGCCGGGTTTGAGATCGCTGGCATTAGTGTCCATTATCGCTGGAAACCGATGCCGGCCATCTCTAAAGCCGGCCCAAATGCTGACATTTGGCCGGCTCCAACCGTATTATCGAAAGAAAAGATAGCCGGCTATCTTTTTTCGATAATACGGTTCAGCCGCCGCTTTACGGCGCCGGCCATATAGATGGCCGGCCATCTATATGGCCAGCGCCGTTCGATTATGCCCCTCTATGCCATACTTTGTATTGTTAGTTGAATATTGTTACTGCTGTAATTGTCTATTACATATGTTTAATTTGTTCTTACTGTACACTGCCTTGATTTGAATTCCCTCAAAAAGGCGGTAAATAAATCCTAACAAATAAAAAAATTAAAATATATTTTGGTGGATGCTTCACTATGCCTTGCATAGAAATAATACAAAACACAAAGAACATAAGATGATGCCTTTTCATTGGACTAACTTGTGTGCCCAGAGCGCCGTCAAGGCACACACTTGTGCAATTTACAGAACACTATAACTTACGTGTGTTCTTCTGGAACCTAGGCTCGAGCTTTTACACCAGCTCTATGACCGGTATACATGTTGGAGCCTAAATTGCACGCATACATATGCCCGTCGTGCGCTAGTATTCTATAAATTAAAGGGCCCTGTTTACTAAGATGTGTTAGCTTGTTTGACACGCCTACAATTACCGCACATGGTAACTGTGTAGGCGCCTATACGAATATTGTAGGAGCGTACATGGTTAACGCGTGTGAAAAATGCTAACGCGCCTATAACGCAGCTTAGTAAACAGGGCCCAAAGTCACAGTCGACGTTCCTTTATAGCATTGACTGCAATTAGGAATCTCTTTGTAGAACATCTCTTGACCTGGTTGTCCTCCTTACTTTCAAGATCTTCTTGAATAACTCTACAAGTTTATTTCCCAACAAATGGTGAGCACAGTAAATATCGTTTCAGGGTAAAACGTCCTATTATTAAGAGGTATGGTCGGAGGATCCAAAGAACAGTGAGTAGAAGCTTTTCAGAAAAGCACAGGAAAGGTCCTGTGTTACAATGAATGCATTGGGGGGGGGGGGGGGGGAATTCAGTGAGGGAAGGGTTACTCTTAAAACAGGGGAGTTAAGCTGCTTAAACAGTGCGTCTCCTGGAATTCTATTAGACATGGTTCATTTGCTGCCAGTGGGCTTATGTGCCTTTCTGCAACTTTACTGGAAACAATATGGCAATGGAAATCACATTAACTTGTAGACTTGATCTCTACACACATTTATTTTCAATATCATTCTTTATAACATAAGCCAAAGAGAGAGAGAGAGAGAACCAAAAAAAAAAAAGCACTGGTACAGACACAAATTTTAAACTGAGACTCTATTCATATTTTTCATCAATGCGACGTTTGAAAATGCATCTAACTGCACTACATAACAAAAGAAAGGCGGAAAATTCTAGAGAAGGTGAGTGAAAAGAGATTTCAGAGACAGTTCTGAGATGGAATGCTTTACACCCTTGAAAAACCAAAACTTTTATTCAAATGCAATAAAAAGGGTAAGGCTGTCAACTTTAGAAAGCAAAAGGACGTCAACTGTTTAATTACAATGTGGTCCAATTTACGTGTATCTCTCGAGTCCGGAAGCAAAATGTGGTTTTCTTATATAGAAATTATTAGCACTGAATTGTCCAATCCCGCTCAACTGGGAACTGGACAGAGTCAGCAGTTCTTCGATGTGCTCCGTTGAGGAGGTAGATCTCATGGACTGGAGATATAACCTAGTGGAAGCCTCGTATGGTTGGGGAGTATTGGGAGAGCAGATTGTCTGTGGTGCAGATAAGTGAGGAGGAGAAGAATAGTAAGAAGAAGCAAAGCCCAAAGAAACAGTAGTAGAACATCTGTTTAATAATGAACCTACCCCTGCTGGACTGGCAGACTGGGCTTGAAAACGAGATGGGTCAGAACGTCCAACAGAACAGCTGCTTCCAAGGTCACCATTCAGATTTAAGGAATTGTGGTTGAACTCTGATGTTGGTGAAGGTGATATCACACTAACTGTTGACTTATTAAACTACCTATAGTGAACATCCTTTGTTGTCCTTGACTTAGTCCTTCCGGAGTCTGATAGTGCTGGATCACGGCTGGGTGGGACGATCCTGAGAAGATCTGATGGTTGTTTCCAGAGCCCATGTTGGAGTGAAAGGAATTGGATGGTCATCCAGTTGGAGTTGGTGTGAAAACGCTAGAGTTTTGCACATACCCTGGATATGTAGTAATATCAGTCCTCTTGAATCTTTTTCTGCGCCTCAGAAAGCTGCCGTTGTCGAACATATCTTCAGCTGCTGGGCCCAAGGTCCAGTAGTTGCCCTCTCCTGGGTATCCTGGTTCTCTGGTGATCTTCACAAAGCAATCATTCAGAGTGAGATTGTGCCGAATGGAGTTCTGCCATCATTTGGAGTTATTTCCATAAAAAGGAAATTGCTCCAAGATGAATTTGTAGATACCTCCAACGGTAAGCTTCCTGTTGGGTGAGTTGGTGATGGCCATGGCAATTAGAGCAATATAGCTGTATGGTGGCTTGCCATGCTGTACTACAAAAAACAGAAGAAACCAGTCTTCGCAAAAAACACCAAAAAAGCAAAACAGCGAAGATGACTAACAAAAACAAAAATAATCCAAATTTTAAAAAAAGATCAAATTTGTATTTAAAAATACAAATACATAAAAGAATTAAAAAATGAAAAAGACGACACTTGTTTATAAAAAAATGTAAACACTTTATTAATTAAAGGATAGCAGGGAGAAAGGGACTCGACACACCTGTGTTTTGGCCATGCAGGCCTGCGTCAAGAGTCCTCTCACCGTGTGTTGATTTTTAATTCTATCCAATTATAAAGAAAATATGTGTGTCTCTTTTTAAAGCTGTAGCGTTAAATGATCCTTGTAACAAAGTGCTCTGATGCTTTTTGCCTCACTTTGTTACAAGGATCGAGTCCCTTTCTCCCTGCTATCCTTTAATTTATAAAGTGTTTAAATTTTTTTTATACACAAGTGTCGTCTTTTTCATTTTTTAATTCTTTTATGTATTTGTATTTTTAAGTACAAATTTGATCTTTTTTTAAATTTTGGACTATTTTTGTTGTGGCTTGCCATGCTGAACAGGGCGTTTTCGTCTTCTACCTCCTGAAGTTGGGAGATGTTCACTCGCATGTCCAGTGTTTCTCTCTTCCCTTTCTTCAGGGGTAGTGTTTCCTCTGGGTTCTGATTTAACCAACAACCAGTGGTGTGCTGGAGTAGGCTCTCACAGGCTCGCAAGAGCCGGTTGTTAAGTTTTTAAGAATTTTGGGAGCCGGTTGTTAAAGTAGGGCCCTCCATGGCTACTTTAACAACTGGCTCCCAAAATGTGGGCTTGGGCCCCCTGCTGAATTATATTTTACTTTGCTGGTGGGGACGCTGAGCCCTGCCAGCCAAGTAAATAGACTACTGCTGCTCTCCGCTCCTTGTTTCCAGCTCTGGGCAGCAGGCTGGGACTTCTCGAGCAAGACGGGAGTGGTGGCAGTCCATTTATTGGCTGCCAGCAAAGGTATGCCTAGCCGTGCCCACATGAAGGGAGGGAGGAGAGAGAGGCAAGTGTTGCTCCCCCCCCCCCCCCCCGGCCCTTTCAACTGCAGAGCTGGCTACCTCCGGAGAAAGAGCCTGTTGTTAAAAATTTACCAGCACACCCCTGCCAACAACCCTCCTTTTCCGTGAACTCCTTTGGGAGAGTCTACAGGTACAACTGGAGAACTTCTCAAAGGATTTGATGCCTTACTAGTTGAATACTGAGCCTCCCCAGTCATGGTACACATGCTTGAAAAGAAAGACGGGTTTGCCAGGTTCATAAACGTCAGTCTGAAAGAATTCCCTCTGTAGCTGTCACCAGAGCTCAGTATGGATCAGGGGCTGCATGAGCTGATACAACCTGTCTTATACCTCACAGGGTACATAAGTACATAAGTAATGCCATACTGGGAAAAGACCAAGGGTCCATCGAGCCCAGCATCCTGTCCCCGACAGCGGCCAATCCAGGCCAAGGGCACCTGGCGAGCTTCCCAAACGTACAAACATTCTATACAGTACATGTTATTCCTGGAATTGTGGATTTTTCTCAATTTCATTTAGTAGCGGATTATGGACTTGCCCTTTAGGAAACCGTCTAACCCCTTTTAGCTAACCGCCTTCACCATGTTCTCCGGCAACGAATTCCAGAGTTTAATTACACGTTGGGTGAAGAAACATTTTCTCCGATTTGTTTTAAATTTACTACACTGTAGTTTAATCGCATGCCCCCTAGTCCTAGTATTTTTGGAAAGTGTGAACAGACGCTTCACATCCACCTGTTCCACTCCACTCATTATTTTATATACCTCTATCATGTCTCCCCTCAGCCGTCTCTTCTCCAAGCTGAATAGCCTTAGCCTCCTTAGTCTTTCTTCATAGGGAAGTCGTCCCATCCCCGCTATCATTTTAGTCGCCCATCGCTGCACCTTTTCCAGTTCCACTATATCTTTCTTGAGATGCGGCGACCAGAATTGAACACAATACTCATTCTATTCGCTTTCCGAGCCGCAGCAGCACACTGAGCAGAAGGTTTCAGTGTATTATCGACGATGACACCCAGATCCCTTTCTTGGTCCGTAACTCCTAACGTGGAACCTTGCATGACGTAGCTATAATTCGGGTTCTTTTTTCCCACATGCATCACCTTGCACTTGCTCACATTAAACGTCATCTGCCATTTAGCCGCCCAGTCTCCCAGTCTCGTAAGGTCCTTCTGTAATTTTTCACAATCCTGTCGTGAGTTAACGACTTTGAATAACTTTGTGTCCTCAGCAAATTTAATCACCTCACTAGTTACTCCCATCTCTAAATTACCACCGGGAATCCTTACCGTGTAGCGCACAGTAATGTACCCGTGCTATCCGATTAGTGCGAACACACCTACTCCCTGCCCAGGTATGTGCAGTAGCAGTGGGTGGGGACCGGCATCTGCGGCGATGGGGGAGGTGCAAGGAGGCGAACCAAAATGTGCCCTCCCACTTTGGACTCTGGCCCACCTCAAGGTCTGGCTACTCTCAAGGGACTAATCTAATCTAATATTATTTCTAAACCGCCTTTTCCCAACAAAAGTTGAGCCCAAAGTGACGTATAAAAATTATTCAGAGGAAAAGTAACATTCTCCAAAAAAAGAAATCCTCAAATTAGGACCTAGTTAGAAACTTTTGAAATAGAAACATTTGTAGACGCATGTGAAATACTGAATAAGAAGAGAATTTCTCGAGGGAGATAAGAAGTTCGTTCCATGTCCTGTGGTCAAGTTTTGCATCAGTGCCTCCCCTCTGCATTGGCATTCCCGACCCCCACATTGGTGCTCCCCTCCCCCCGAACACAATCCAGTATCTATGCCTCCTTGTCCTGATCCAGTATTGTATCTTTCCTTCCACTCCGTACCCCCACCCATGATCCAGTATTTCACCTTCTCTCTCCCCTCACCAGTGACAAAGGGTACCAAAATTCTGGTCCAGCATCTCTCCCTCTCTCTTTCTTCCCCTCCTTCTCCCCATAGTGCAGCATCCCCCCCTTTCTCTACCCCTCCCCCCAGTCAATCTTCAAACTCTACATTGTCTGCATCTGGCCCCGGAGCCATCCTTCTGCCATCCTTCTGCCATATTCCACCCTGCTGGACACAGGAAGTAGTATCAGAGGAGCAGGACACAGCAGAGGGAAGGCTCCAGGTCGAGTGCATGGAGTGTGTGTGAACTGCTGTTGCTGCAAGTGTTCTGTAGGAGTTTGAAGATAGACCGAGGGTAGAGGATGAGAGAGACGGTGGGTCCTTGAGGTCCACAACCCGGTCTGGTTTTCAGGATTTCCACAATGGATATGTATGAGATCTGTTTGCGTTAATTGCTTCCATTGCATGCAAACAGATCTCATACATGTTTATTGTGGAAATCCTGAAAACCAGGCTGAGTTGTGGGGGCGTAGCCAGACCGGTGGGAGGGGGGTCCAGAGCCTGAGGTGAGGGGCACATTTTAGCCACCCCGCTGCCGCCGACCCCCCCCCCCCCCCACCGCCGCCGACACCACCAGCAACATTGACCCCCCCCCCCCCGCCGACGACCCTCTCGACCCCCCTCCCACCGCCAACCCTCCCCCGCCGTCGCCTACCTTTGCTAACGGGGCAGACTCAGAAACAGAATGAAGGAAGAAGAGGACCTCGGCTGGCGGGAGTTGGGGTCCCCCGCCAGCAAAGGTAGCAGACGGCGACGGTGTGTTGATGGCGGGTTGGCAGCAAGAGGGGGGGTCGAGAGGGTCGTCGGCAGGGGGGTCCAGGGCCAAATCTATGGGGGCCCAGGCCCCCGTGGCCCCATGTAGCTATGCCCCTGGTTGTGGACCTCAAAGACTGGATTTGAGGACCCCTGCTCTAGGGCATGTCAGTGCAATGACCAGACTGTGTATGTTGGGGGAGGAAGGAGAGGTGGTATAAAAATAAAACTAAACCCTTGGCTGTTGCAAATGATGACTCATGGTACCAAATCCCAGCCATGGCTCCATTTGAGTCAGAAACTCAAAGGAGCAGGAAGAAACTGCCAGTTCACTATAAAATCAGCCACTGGTTCTAATCTTCTGCAGACCTGCACAATCCTACATGCTTTATAAAAGAACAATAACGTTTATGAAGTGCTGTACAGTGGAGATAAGTATTCAGTTACAATATGTCCCTGTCCCCAAGAGCTTACAATCTAAATGTCCCTTTTACCAAGCTGCAGGAAAAGGGGGCCTGTGCTGGTGTCAGCATGTGTTTTTCACTTGCGCTGAGGCCCCCCTTTTACCACAGCGGGTAAAAGGGAAGTCCATCTTTCCTGCGTGGCCATTTAAAGGGGGGAAGCTCTTACCGCCACCCATTGAGGTGGAGGTAAGGGCTCCTGCGCTAACCTGGTGGTAACCGGGTAGTGCGCAGTACTGCCCGATTACCACCGGGTACACTCCAGTGCTGCAAAAATAAATATATAGCTGGGCTGCTGTGGTAGCCCGACGGTACTTCCTGTTTAGTGAGCGGTATGCCCAAGTTGAGCTTACCACCACTTAGTAAAAGGGGCCCTAAGTAACTTATCCAAGGTCACAAGGAGTGTTGGTGTCAGCAGTGGGATCTGAACCCTGGCTTTCCTGGTTCTCATAAGTACATATACATAAGTAATGCCACACTGGGAAAAGAGCAAGGGTCCATCGAGCCCAGCATCCTGTCCACGACAGCGGCCAATCCAGGCCAAGGGCACCTGGCAAGCTTCCCAAACGTACAAACATTCTATACATGTTATTCCTGGAATTGTGGATTTTTCCCAAGTCCATTTACTAGCGGTTTATGGACTTGTCCTTTAGGAAACCGTCCAACCCCTTTTTAAACTCTGCTAAGCTAACCGCCTTCACCACGTTCTCCGGCAACGAATTCCAGACTTTAATTATGCGTTGGGTGAAGAAAACGTTTCTCCGACTTGTTTTAAATTTACTACACTGTAGTTTCATCGCATGCCCCCTAGTCCTAGTATTTTTGGAAAGCGTGAACAGACGCTTCACATCCACCTGTTCCACTCCACTCATTATTTTATATACCTCTCAGTCAGAGAGTTGCTATTATTTCCTCTGTTCCCTATATCAAGATGCTATTTGTTTGCATTAAGAGTGACAACCACTTATTTTCTTCTTCCTCAAAGTTGATAGACAAATACACAATGATACTATTTTAAAATAACTTTTCTGATCTGAAAGGCAACCTTTAATTGGGCAGCAAACCTGTGATAGATAAGTTTCTGATAACTAGGACAAAGGGAAGACAAGCTTTAGTAAGGGAAAAACAAAGCCTTTCTGATTTTGTTTCATTGGTTTTTGTGCTGTCCTTTTCCAGAGACAAAACTGGTCCTCGGTTAAATCTGCTCTGTCCTTTGGTTAAGGCATTGCTTTTTAGAGTCTGAGGTGAGTGTGCATTCTGATTAGGGGCTTTGACTCAGTGAGGATAAACAGGGTGGCGCCACAGTTCACCGAGGAAGATTTGGGTGGGATACTGGTGTCGGAAATGATATTTCAAGCGGACGAGTCGGAGAAATTACTGACTTCACGGTAAACCTGGAGGATGTAATGGGGCAGTTCAGCAAACTGAAGAGTAGCAAATCTCCTGGACCGGATGGTATTCATCCTAGAGTACTGATAGAACTGAAAAATGAACTTGCAGAGCTACTGCTAGTGATATGCAATTTATCCTTAAAATCGAGCATGGTACCGGAAGATTGGAGGGTGGCCAATGTAACGCCGATTCTTAAAAAAAGTTCCACGGGAGATCCGGGAATTTATAGACCGGTGAGGCTGACGTTGGTGCCGGGGAAAATGGTAGAGGCTGTTATCAAAAACAAAATTACAGAGCACATCCAAGGACATGGATTACTGAGACCGAGTCAGCACGGCTTTTGTGTGGGGAAATCTTGCCTGACCAATTTACTTCAATTCTTTGAAGGAGTAAACAAACGTGTGGACAAAGGGGAGCCGGTTGATATGGTGTATCTGGATTTTCAAAAGGCATTTGACAAGGTACCTCATGAAAGGTTACAGAGGAAATTGGAGGGTCATGGGATAGGAGGAAATGACCTATTGTGGATTAAAAACTGGTTGAAGGATAGGAAACAGAGAGTGGGGTTAAATGGGCAGTATTCACAATGGAGAAGGGTAGTTAGTGGGGTTCCTCAGGGGTGTGTGCTAGGACCGCTGCTTTTTAACATATTTATAAATGATTTAGAGATGGGATTAACTAGCGAGGTAATTAAATTTGCTGATGACACAAAGTTATTCAAAGTCGTTAACTCGCGACAGGATTGTGAAAAATTACAAGAGGACCTTACGAGACTGGGAGACTGGGCGGCTAAATGGCAGATGACGTTTAATGTGAGCAAGTGCAAGGTGATGCATGTGGGAAAAAAAGAACCCGAATTATAGCTACGTCATGCAAGGTTCCACGTTAGGAGTTACGGACCAAGGCCTGGGAAGTGATGAATACAGAGGCTGGAAATGGGCCCCTTTTCCTAAGTCACGTAGGTGCCTACGCATGCCCTACGCTACCGCCCGACTACCATGTGGCTCTTGCGGTAATTTCATTTTCGGCACACATCCGATATGCGCATCTGAAAAATAATTTTTATTTTCTGGTGTGCGTAGCAGACATGCGCCAAGTGGCATCTGATGCGCGTAGGTCCTTACCGCCCAAATTCTTTACCGCTAGGTCTATGGCTGGCGGCAAGGTCAAAGACCCAAAATGGACATACGGCAATTTTGGTTTTGCTGTATGTCCATTTTCAGGGGAAAAAAAAGAGGCCTTTTTTTACAGGTTTGGTAAACCCGCGTCTACACTACCGCAAGCCACTTTTTCATCGTGCCTTTGTAAAAGTACCCCTATCCTGCTTATAATTGAACGAGAGAAACGCCCAAGTTCTGACCTAAATCGGGAGATGGACGTTTATCTCACAAAAACAAATAACGCGGTATAATCGAAAGCCGAACTTGGACGTTTTCAACTGCACTCCATCGCGGAAGCGTACAAAGTTGACGGGGGCGTGTCGGAGGCGTGGTGAAGGCGGGACTGGGGCATGTTTATCACCCGAACAGAGATGGGCGCCTTTCGCCAAAAATGGAAAAAAAGTATGCGTTTGTAGCTAGAATTTAGGGCACTTTTCCTGGACCCTGTTTTTTCACGAATAAGGCCCCAAAAAGTGCCCTAAATGACCAGATTACCCCCAGAGGGAATCGGGGATGACCTCCCCTGACTCCCCCAGTGGTCACTAACCCCCTCCCACCACAAAAAAATGATGTTTCACAACTTTTATTTTCACCATCAAATGTCATACCCACCTCCCTAGCAGCAGTATGCAGGTCCCTGGAGCAGTTGTTAGGGGGTGCAGTGGACTTCAGGCAGGTGGACCCAGGCCCATCCCCCCTACCTGTTACAATTGTGCTGCTTAATGCTTATTAGTCGTCCAACCCCCCCAAACCCACTGTACCCACATGTTGGTGCCCCCCTTCACCCCTTAGGGCTATAGTAATGGTGTAGACTTGTGGGCAGTGGGTTTTGAGGGGGATTTGGGGGGCTCAACACACAAGGGAAGGGTGCTATGCACCTGGGAGCTCTTTTACCTTTTCTTTTGTTTTTGTAAAAGTGCCCCCTAGGGTGCCCGGTTGGTGTCCTGGCATGTGAGGGGGACCAGTGCACTACGAATCCTGGTCCCTCCCACGAATAAATGTCTTGGGAGTTATTCGTTTTTGAGCTGGGCGCTTTCATTTTCCATTATCGCTGAAAAACGAAAACGCCCAGCTCACAAATTGTCGAATAAAACATGGACGTCTATTTTTTTCGAAAATACGGTTTGGTCCGCCCCTTCACGGACCCGTTCTCGGAGATAAACGCCCATGGAGATAGACGTTTTCGTTCGATTATGCCCCTCTATGTGTATTTGCTGATTCAAATTGAAATTGAAATCAGTTCTTGTATACCGCTAATATCCCCTTTGCAGGGTTCAGTGCGGTTTACAATCTAGATATGGTCTATTTTCACCTTCTAGGCAGAACCTTATTGAAAATTACCAATACTTAATGCATCTAGAGACTTCCTAGTTATCCACTTCCCAAACTGTAACAACACACGATACAAAAAAATCCACAATGCTGGATTCTCCTACCAATGTACTAAAAGATGGATTTCCCTTCCCAAACGATGAATATATTACATTTCATAAACTATTTTAAAAAAATTACTTGGTAGGTTTATCTCTCAACGCCAAAGATAATTAATTCACTGGACAATTTTAAAGATTTTTCTTTCTTTTTAATTCTACTACATTAATGTCATTAATTGCATTGTACAATCAAGAGCTTTGAATGTATGTTTTTAATGTAATGTAATCTGAACTTGGTGTCAACATGTTTTTATAGTATGTGAGTTATATTGAGCCTGAATTTGCATGGTATAATGTGGGATACAAATGTCATAAATAAATTAAATTGAAGAATTATATAGAATCCGTGGGGGTGGGGGGTGGGGAGTTGGTGGTTAGCATGGCAGTAATGTCAGCGTACTGACAGATTAGCGCACCCTGGCACGCTCCTTCTCCCCCCAAAAGAAACAATAGATACCGTGCACTTGTCTCTTCGTTCTAGAAAATTTGCCCAAAATTGTGTGTGCAAATTTAGGTGTGATCCCATTTTGCACAAGCAATTTAATTGAATAATGAGCCAATTAGTGCCACTAAGAACAATAATTGCCGTTGATTAGATTTGATTGGGTGGTATGAGTGTTAAGCCCGGTACAAAAAAGGGGCGTGGAAATGGGACGGTCATAGGTGTTTTGGGGTGGATTGGGGGCGCGGCAGTGGTGTTTTTAGGTCAGCTGCCAATCGGGGTGGATCGCAGCTGCGCAGGGCCGCCAAGAAGGGGGGGGGGGCAGGGGGGACAAAATTCCCCGGGCCCGGCACCACAGTACCCTCCACCCGCCCTCCTCTGTCCACCACCGGGCCGGTCCCCCCTGAATTAAAATCATAGCGCCTCACCTCGACCTCGCTCCATATGAAAGAAGCGCAGCAGCGGCAGTCTGCAGATCGCCTCTCTTCAGGCCTTCCCTCCCTGTGTCCCGCCCTCGAGGTTGAATTACATCGAATTATCCTCGAGGGTGAATTTATTTATTTATTTATTGTTTGCATTTGTATCCCACATTTTCCCACCTCTTTGCGGGCTCAGTGTGGCTTACAATAAGATAAGAATAATGAAAATACATTTGTTACAACTTGGTTATGGGTTATATTGTACAAATTATGCGAGATAATCGAATTATCATTAGGAATATCACAATGGGATGTCAACATGAAGCTTAAGGGCAGTGTTAAGACACAAAGGCATATGGTGTACATATTTCTGTGAGTAAGTGTATGAGTAGTGTTGAATTATAGAATTCAGTGTACCTGAATGTAATTCACCCTGAGCTACTACTGAAAAAGGTGTGAGCACAATCTAAATTTTATAAAAAAATGTGAGTGGTAGTTGTGAATCAGAGCAAAGGAAAACGCTTACTGAAAGGAGTGCATGTTAGTAACCCCACAGTCTCTTTCTTCTTAACTATTCCACTTCTCTGTAATATGTGCTCAGTCCTGGCCACGGTTCTTACAGACCTTTGTTCCATCACATAGCAGAAACCAATCCCGGACTGGCGGCAGTGGCTCTGTTCTAATATTTGTGACATGCTTTCTGTCCCCATGTCACTGGTCTGGATAAATAACTGCTCTTCTCAAATATGAAACAGACTAGGCTGGGTGGAGTGACGGTGACAGTGCCCCCCCCCCCCCCATGAATATGCAGGCTATCCACTAGAACAAGTGATGCACCCAACGTCGGAATTTAAAACCATCTGCAGACAAGGCTCGGCCTTTGAAGTGTAATAGCGAAAAAAAAAAAACATGTTTGTACCATTAAAATTCAATTTATTTTTGAAGGCAAGCAGTTACTTTTTTTTTTCACGTGGTAGATCCTTCCTGCTCCTTTGGGTTCAGTTGAAAGTGGAACTGGGATCGGGCGCTGTGAGTCTACATTTGCAGATGTGCAGAGACCCCCCCTCCCCCCACCTGTTTTCTATCATCTTCCAGTTTACTTTAGTCTGCTCATTGCAGTGACAGGCCTCGACCGGAAGCTATTCACCAGGGATCCTTCCAGAACACTGCCACCATGGATTCTAAATCTAACCACTAGGTGCCACCATTGTGCAATAACTAGAACCCCTCTTCCCCCCCCCCCCCCCCCCCCCCCCCCCCCCGTGGCTGTAAATATAGTTTCCGTGATATCCAGAGATTGGGTTAACCCAGCAGAAGAGATATGCTGGGAATGAGACCCTGATCCTTCATCATGGCAGTGAGTGGTGGCACCATAGAATCTGAATCAGCCTGATAGGACCAGATGCAAGGATGTTAGGTGACCTAGGCAAAACTTCAACCTTGCAACTCCCTTATCTCCTACCCCCGCAATCAGTGGTGTCTTTAGTTATGATAGAGGTCTATAAAATACCGAGTGGAGTGAAATGGTAGGCATGAATCGCTTGTTTACTCTTTCCAAAAATACTAGGACTAGGGGGCATGAAATGAAGCTACTAAGTAGTAGATTTAAAATAAATTGGAGAAAATATTTCTTTACTCAATGTGTAATTAGAATCTGGAGGCCAGCGGGTGTGGGGTCTTGAGCATCTGTGCCTGCTCCCTCCCTCTCCAAACTTTCTATTTCATTCTCAAGGCCCCGCACCTGCCAGTCTCAGTGCCGTTAGTGCTGTGCCAGTTGGAGTATTGACACCCTGGAGGAGGGAGGTAAGGTACTAAACTCGTTGTGGGGGGCAGGGACAGTGGAGAGGAGGAAAAGTTGGAGCAATGTTCCCTCTAAGGACTGACGTTGTCATGAGCAAAAATGTACATTACATTGTGAGCACTTCTTACAGATAACACACACACATATATAAACAATCACAGGGAGGCTGGAAAGAATTCCATGAGCCATGCTCTGCATGCTTTCCCTCCTTGTTCGCCTGGAGTTTAACTATGTTTATAGTTACTCTGAATTTTACTCAGCGGATGTATAGCGTAGATTAGAGGTAACACTGCTTCCCTCTGTACAAGCACCAGTTTTATTTAAAAGTGAATGCTCCCCCTTGTTCCCACTCTTTACGCCCATGTTTTGGGGTACTCTTAGTTGGCCATCCTATCTCTTAAAAAATTTAGGGGTCCTTTTACTAAGCTGCACTGAACAATGGCCTGCGGTAGTGTAGGCGCGTGTTTTGGGTGCGCGCAGATCCATTTTTCAGCAGGCCTGCAAAAAATGCCTTTTTTAAAAAATATTTGACGAAAATGGACGTGCAGCAAAATCAAAATTGGAGTGCTCCACGTTGGGTCTGAGACCTTACTGCCAGCTATTGACCTAGCAGTAAAGTCTCACGTGGTAACCGGGCGGTAATGACTTACGTGTATCAAATGCCACTTGGTGCACGACAAATATTAAGTTATGCCACACTGGGAAAAGACCAAGGGTCCATCGAGCCCAGTATCCTATCCATGACAGCGGCCTGGCACCTGCCAAGCTTCCCAAACGTACAAACATTCTATACATGTTATTCCTGGAATTGTGGATTTTTCCCAAGTCCATTTAGTAGCGGTTTATGGACTTGTCCTTTAGGAAACCATCTAACCCCTTTTTAAACTCTGCCAAGCTAACCGCCTTCACCACGTTCTCCGGCAACGAATTCCAGAGTTTAATTACGCATTGGGTGAAGAAAAATTTCCTCCGATTTGTTTTAAATTTACTACACTGTAGTTTCATCGCATGCCCCCTAGTCCTAGTATTTTTGGAAAGCGTGAACAGACGCTTCACATCCACCTGTTCCACTCCACTCATTATTTTATATACCTCTATCATATTTGCGTCCGAAAATAAATTTTTCGGGTGTGCGTATTGGACAAGCGCCAAAAATGACATTACCGCAAGATCCACGCAGTAGCCGTGCGGTAACTCCATTTTGGCTCTCGTTGGACACGCATAGACGCTTAGTAAAAGGACCCCTTAGAATGCGTTTCTCTTCTGCTTCAACAAGGGCTTGGCAGTAAAATGTTTGCTGTTTCAGTGAACACTCACTGCCTGATCTGTGTGATGTTTTGGGAAAAGAAAACTGGAGATACTGTGTTTTCAGAGCTCTGTGTGCACGAGAGCTGCCTATCCACAAGGTAATATTGCTTGAGGTTTTTCCTTAAGTGTTTCAAGGGTTATAGTGTCCATTATCTGGGGTATTCCTTCTATTCCAAAATATAATCAGCTTTGGCATCCGTTTCCTGACTCGGTCGTTGATAATGTATTCAAATTGTGTTTTTCCTCCATATTCAATTAGCCCAGCATCAAGAGTTTGAACATTTACAAAAAAAACTGAAAAGAAAGCAAGTGAGGCTGGCAGGACTTAAGGTCAGATGCTAGCGGCTTTGGACAACTGTGGGATTTTTGCACCCTATCTGTACAAAAATCAGATGTTTAAGGCGCTGATTGTGAACAGGTCATCCTGAAAGCTCTGAAGATCTCAGGCATAAAAGAGGCCAGAGGGGAAATGTGCTGGGCCTAATCCCTCCTGCATATTCATGGAACATTGTCATAACACATCGGACTCTTGGGTCAGACAGAAGATCTGTGTGCACCCCTTCCCCCTGCTCCTCTGATGAGCCCCGGACACAAATGCTGAGTAGACACTTGGAAGCCATTCACCGGGCCATTCTCATAGTGATAAGAAAGGCCTGGGTCTCCTCTTGCAGGCCCGAGGGCTGCTCAACCTAATGAAATACGGCCCATGGCCTGTGAAAAGAGAGGCTCGTGAATGATGAAAACATGGTTTATCTCATTTCACTCTCTCCTCGTGTCAAACACTGCTTACAGTTGGAGGACACTTGAACTGACACGCAATTGCAAACAAAAGACATAGTTAGCCTGTATGACAGCTGTTCACAAACGTCTATCAATGACCTTGTAACGTAAAAGAAGACAGTTTTCTGTGGTATGTGGCCCTAAGTAATTCAATTTGAAGAACAGTTTGAGGATACAATCCATATCCCTATACAATTAATTGGAGGCTCTAGCTTACACAATTACATACATGATGGGAGACAAAGGGTAGGAATTTGCAGAGAGGGTTTTTGGGCAGTGGTGTGCTGGTAAATTTTTAACAGGCTCTCTCTCTGAACCACCTCTGCGCCCCCTCCCCCCCCCCCCCCCCCCCACACACACACACACAAAAAAAATAAAACATTTGCAGAGCTGGCTATACCCGGGGAGAGAGCGTGCTTTCAAACAATCCTTACATCCATAAGTACATAAGTAATGCCATACTGGGAAAAGACCAAGGGTCCATCGAGCCCAGCATCTTGTCCACGACAGCGGCCAATCCAGGCCAAGGGCACCTGGCAAGCTTCCCAAACGTACAAACATTCTATACATGTTATTCCTGGGATTTTGGATTTTTCCAAGTCCTTTTAGTAGCGGTTTATGGACTTGTCCTTTAGGAAACCGTCCAACCCCTTTTTAAACTCTGCTAAGCTAACCGCCTTCACCACATTTTCCAGCAATGAATTCCAGAGTTTAATTACACGTTGGGTGAAGAAAACTTTTCTCCGATTTGTTTTAAATTTACTACACTGTAGTTTCATCGCATGCCCCCTAGTCCTAGTATTCTTGGAAAGCGTGAACAGACACTTCACATCCACCTGTTCCACTCCACTCATTATTTTATATACCTCTATCATGTCTCCCCTCAGCCGTCTCTTCTCCAAGCTGAAAAGCCCTAGCCTCCTTAGTCTTTCTTCATAGGGAAGTCATCCCATCCCCTTTATCATTTTCGTCGCCCTTCGCTGCACCTTTTCCAATTCTACTATATCTTTCTTGAGATGCGACGACCAGAATTGAACACAATGCTCAAGGTGCGGTCGCACCATGGAACGATACAATAGCATTATAACATCCTCACACCTGTTTTCCATACCTTTCCTAATAATACCCAACGTTCTATTCGCTTTCCTAGCCGCAGCAGCACACTGAGCAGAAGGTTTCAGTGTATTATCGACGACGACACCCAGATCCCTTTCTTGGTCCGTAACTCCTAACATGAAACCTTGCATGACGTAGCTATAATTCGGGTTCTTTTTTCCCACATGCATCACCTTGCACTTGCTCACATTAAACGTCATCTGCCATTTAGCCTCCCAGTCTCGTAAGGTCCTCTTGTAATTTTTCACAATCCTGTCGCGAGTTAACGACTTTGAATGAATAACTTTGTGTCATCAGCAAATTTAATTACCTCGCTAGTTACTCCCATCTCTAAATCATTTATAAATATATTAAAAAGCAGCGGTCCTAGCACAGACCCCTGAGGAACCCCACTAACTACCCTTCTCCATTGTGAATACTGCCCATTTAACCCCACTCTCTGTTTCCTATCTTTCAACCAGTTTTTAATCCACAATAGGACATTTCCTCCTATCCCATGACCCTCCAATTTCCTCTGTAGCCTTTCATGAGGTACCTTGTCAAACGCCTTTTGAAAATCCAGATACACAATATCAACCGGCTCCCCTTTGTCCACATGTTTATTTACTCCTTCAAAGAATTGAAGTAAATTGGTCAGGCAAGATTTCCCCACACAAAAGCCGTGCTGACTCGGTCTCAGTAATCCATGTCCTCGGATGTGCTCTGTAATTTTGTTTTTAATAATAGCCTCTACCATTTTCCCCGGCACCGACGTCAGCCTCACCGGTCTATAATTCCCCGGATCTCCCCTGGATCCTTTTTTAAAAATGGGTGTTACATTGGCCACCCTCCAATCTTCCGGTACCATGCTCGATTTTAAGGATAAGTTGCATATCACTAGCAGTAGCTCCGCAAGCTCATTTTTCAGTTCTATCAGTACTCTAGGATGAATACCATCCGGTCCAGGAGATTTGCTACTCTTCAGTTTGCCGAACTACCCCATTACGTCCTCCAGGTTTACCGTGAAGTCAGTAAGTTTCTCTGACTCGTCCGCTTGAAATACCATTTCCGACACCGGTATCCCACCCAAATCTTCCTCGGTGAAGACCGAAGCAAAGAATTCATTCAGTCTCTCCGCTACGTCTTTGTCTTCCTTGATCGCCCCTTTTATCCCTCGGTCATCCAGCGGCCCAACCGATTCTTTTGCTGGCTTCTTGCTTTTAATACACCGAAAAAAAATTTTTACTATGTTTTTTTGCCTCTAATGCTATCTTTTTTTCGTAATCCCTCTTGGCCTTCTTTATCTGCGCCTTGCATTTGCTTTGACACTCCTTATGCTGCTTCTTGTTATTTTCAGACGGTTCCTTCTTCCATTTTCTGAAGGCGTTTCTTTTAGCCCTAATAGCTTCCTTCACCTCACTTTTCAACCAGGCCGGCTGTCTTTTGGACTTCCGTCTTTCTTTTCTAATTTGCGGAATATGTATGGCTGAGGCCTCCAGGATGGTATTTTTGAACAGCGTCCACGCCTGTTGTACAGTTTTTACTCTCTCAGTTGCCCCCCTAAGTTTTTTTTTTTTAACCGTTCTTCTCATTTTATCATAGACTCCTTTTTAAAAATTAAACGCTAACGTATTTGACTTTCTGTGTACAGTTACTTCAAGGTCGATATCAAAACTGATCATATTATGGTCACTGTTATCAAGCGGCCCCAGTACCATAACGTCCCTCACCAGATCATGCGCTCCACTAAGGACCAAGTCTAGAATTTTTCCTTCTCTCGTCGGCTCCTGCACCAGTTGCTCCATAAAGCTGTCCTTGATTTCATCAAGGAATTGTATCTCTGTAGCGTGTCCCGATGTTACATTTACCCAGTCTAGATTTGGATAATTGAAGTCACCCATTACCTTCTTTTAATGTAAAAAAAAAAAATCCTTTGTCCTACATTTTTTAAGACACTACCTACCTGCTGGATAGTGATGGCACAAGGAAAGCAAGTTTGGTCCAGTGAAGACTAACTCAAAATAACCTGGCCGTTCCTTAGCTGTGCTGTAGTATTACCATATTGAAAATGCGACCATACCAACAAGCCTCTGTGGTAATGCTCCACTAATAAATTAAAAGATTAACTGGATTTCTTGAAAGGATTATATAAACTTAGGATGCATCATGATTAGGGACACACACATATGCTTATTTATTCAATATCACAATTCTTCATACAGCCACAAAACAACCTTTTAGGATAGATAGTGCTCACAATGAGCTCCTTTTATTACCGACCAGAGATAAGAGTTTTCAGTTGCCACAGTATAAGTTATCACAAGAACAAAATATAAGAAAACCAATATGGGCTGCATTAGGGGCTTATGGCCCATTTATGTATAAACAAAAGAAATCTGCTTGAAACAAAATATTTATTTTGACTAATAAAACCACTTCCCCCTGAAACATGTTCAAAACAGAATAATCCATTTGTCCATCTAAAAGGTAAACTTCTACAAAACAGATGAAGACCTGATTCCATGTGTGCCCCAATGAAAGGAGAGTTTAATTCTACTTCCATTTAATTTCAATATATTCCATCAACTTTATAACACCAGGCTTCCCATGGTAGATTACAACAACAACAACAAAGACACGAACCCATCAGAAAACACAGGATATCCTCATTGAAATTTGGCCGTTCATGCCCATTGCCATTGCCCTCTTTCTCTCCCATCCAGTGTTCTATTTTGCCCCCCACTTCCTTTTCACATTTTATGATCATTGATCCCCCATCCCCCCCCCCCCCCCCCCCCCCCACAGTTAAAACACGAACCCATCAGGAAACACAGGATATCCTCACTGAAATTTGGCCATTCATGCCCATTGCCATTGCCCTCTTTCTCTCCCATCCAGTGTTCTATTTTGCCCCCCACTTCCTTTTCACATTTTATGATCATTGATCCCCCATTCCCCCCCCCCCCCCCCCACCCCTGGCTAAATATTAGATCGCTGCAGGGCCTAATCACCTGACACTGGCTGGAATGGAACTGAAGATCGAAGATTCTTCTGCCGACGAGGAGGCGGCACCAGGGGTGTGGAGGAGTGCACTAGCAGGAAGCAGAAGGCGCTACTAGCCCGTGGCTGCAAGAGTGCCGTGCACTGCGGTCGGCCGTAAGCTGACTCAGACAGAGCAGGAGCCAAACACCTGCAGGAGCCATTACAGAAGCGGGAAGGGCGCAGTCACTGGTTCGCAGGGTGCCGCAGAGGAAGGCGTCGTGACGTTCATGGGCAGAACTCGAAGACCGGAGAGTGAGAGGAGTCATAGGGGGAGGAAAGAAGGCATCGTGATGTCGACAGATGGGCAGGACTCGGATACTGGAGAGGCCGAGAGAGAGCGAGAGGAGCCGCTGGGAGGAGACAAGTGAGCCGCAGTCTCTCTGAGGTAGGTCAGGTCAGGTGTAAGGAGCGCGCCGTTGCAGCACAGACAGAGCAGAAGTTAGAAGAAGGAAGGACACACACCCCTTGGTTTGCACCGCCCCGCCCTCGGTACGCCACTAGAACCAGCCCAATGCAGTACGAGGAGGCCTCCCTCCCACTGTAATTTGTAGGGGGAAAAAAAACTTTGTTGCGTCCCTGCTGACAGAGACAGCTGAACAACCGGCTCGCAAAATTCTTCAAAACTTAACAACCGGCTCTGCAGAGCCGGTGCGAGCCGGCTCCAGCACACCACTGGTTTTGAGTTTGTTTGGGGGGGGGGGGGTCCTTTCCAAACTTCTAGCTGAAAAAGGTTACAATACCAAAATACTTAGGTTTAAAATTGCTTGGGAAAATATGCCATAGTACAACACTCTACATAAGTATTGCCATACTGGGACGGACGAAAGGTCCATCAAGCCCAGCATCCTGTTTCCAACAGTGGCAAATCGAGGTCACAAGTACCCGGCAAGATCCCAAAAATGTACAAAACATTTTATGCTGCTTATCCCAGAAATAAGCAGTGGATTTTTCCCAAGTCCATTTTAATAATTGTCTATGGACTTTTCCTTTCGGAAGCAGCCAAACCTTTTTTCAAACCCCGCTAAGCTAACTGCTTTTACTACATTCTCTGACAACGAATTCCAGAGTTTAATTACACGTTGAGTAAAGAAAATTTTTTCCTCCCTTTCTACTCCACTCATTACTGTATAGACCTCTATCATATCTCCCCTCAGCTGTCTTTTCTCCGAGCTGAAGAGCCCTAGCCATTTTAGCCTTTCCTCATAGGGAAGTCGTCCCATCCCTTTTATCATTTTCGTCACCCTTCTCTGTACCTTTTCTAATTCCACTATATCTTTTTTTAGATGTGGTGACCAGAATGGAACACAATATTCGAGGTACGGTCGCACCATGGAGCGATACAATTGTTCTGTCCTTCGACAGCCTTGCACTAGTTCGTAATGTGATCCTAAAATGTGTTTAATGCTTTTACTGTTGTTCTCATGTCTAAGGACTTTCATGGTCGCAATTTTCACTGCAAAGTTACGTGAGCAATGCATTGTGTGTAATGTAGTTTGCAGGTATATGCAGCACACTGTTACCATTGGTTTGGGTCCCTGCCTAGACCTCTTCTCTGTCCCAGCCAAGTTTGGCCCCTCTTTGTCTAACTGCTGTCATTTCCTGATCATTCTTACTAACTCTGTCCTGAGAGGTCAGCTAGGCATGACCTTTCCCTCCAATCGAGGGCCGTCCTCTTGGACCACCCTTGCCACCCTACGGCAGGCTGTGTCCCGATTGGTCTTTAACTCCTCCTCCCCAGGCTTGTGAGCCTACTTGACCTCCCTGCCTCTCTGGCCACGAGGCATTTCATCATCTTGTCTCTGACCAGTACTTGTCCTGCTCCCGACTCCCTGGAACGAACTTAGGTTTTTACCTTGAATATATCTCCTCCCTAATGAGATATTGCACATTCCAGTCACCCAGCGCTGAGCTATTTCTACCTGACCTCAACCGTCTCTCACCTCTGCAATAGAACTGCTTTCTCTCGGACCTCTACCTCCAACCACTGATACATCCCTCAGCACTAAGAGGAGTCTCTGTGACCTGGGGCCATACCTCTGAACATCTGACTGTGAGTAAATTACCCTTGTTTATGCAATAAAGAAATTTCAGAAAATAATAGAGACGTCAGGTGTGTTCTGGTGTGCCAAGGTTATACTCCAAGACATTGAAGCTTCAAGTTAACAAGCTTCAAGGGTCTAAACAACAATGGCATTATAACGTTTACTAAGCCGTGCAGCAATGCTGACACAGCACTTTCAACGTGAATAGGTTGGGTCAGTATTAGCACACAGCAGCTGTTATTGCGGCTCAGTAAAGGAGGGAGGGGGGGGAAATCAGGGTTGTCCAACCTCAGGCCTCGAGGGCCGCAATCCAGTCAGGTTTTCATAGTAGATGACGGCAGAGAAAGACCTGCACGGTCCATCCAGTCTGCCCAACAAGATAAACTCATATGTGCTACTTTTTGTGTATACCTGACCTTGATTTGTACCTGTCATTTTCAGGGCACAGACCGTAGAAGTCTGCCCAGCACTAGCCCCGCCTCCCAACCACCGGCCCCGCCTCCCACCACCGGCTCTGCTATCCAATCAGCATTTCCCCACTGAATATGCATGAGATCTCTTTGCATGCACTGCCTCCATTGTATGCAAATAAATCTCATGCATATTCTTTGAATCTTACATAAATTTGGTAAATAGATTACAATATAGCTGTATCCAGTTACATGTATCTCTATCAAAACAACTATGCTCATATTGAAAAACTTTATTAAACATTCAAAACACTTCAGTTAAAAAGTAATTAGAATATTCACACCTGGGCTTCTCATCACTGCATAATTACTATAAAACCTTTTAGCACTCCACTGTAAGTAGTACAGTATTTATGGCTGACTCATAATTATTACGCAAACACCTGATCTACTAAGAACAAGCACATAATGTCCAAACCCAATCCTGATCAAAGATGTACTTATCCCAACACTTAAGCACGATTTCGTCTTCATGAAGCGATTTTTTCATCCATACGTATATTCTATCAATTGACAAGTTCATCCATCAAAAGTCTTCCAGGGTCGTAAATTTGAACAATCACCACGTGTCCCATTGACATGCCAGGCTTAGTTGCACTTCAATATTTCAGGTCATTTATTTCCTCAAATTATTACTTTAAAAGGAGTGAAGCCTGTGAAAACTGGGATTACTTTAATCAGTGGGATCTGAATTAGAGACTTAAGTATATGTATTGTTAAATAACTTCTGGTTTTTAAAAGAGAAAGAATGTAATCAGATCTATTATTCCTAACTAATATTGGACAATAAGTATGTTTTTCAATGAAATGATTTGACTGTACACCGTATTGGCCTTGAAGAAGTCAACCAGATGATCAATGTGGAATAATGAATTAGACAAGTAATATCTGGGGTTAATCAGGTTAATACCACAGGGGTTTTTTTTTCTGTTTACTGTTTAATTGATCTCCTTGTCTTGTTTCACTCTCCCTATTTAGTGGTCTAAAGAACAGAATAGAATTACCTGACTGAAATAATTCCTATATGTTACTTTCTCTGTATTTCCAGCAAGTTGTTTTATCACTTGTAAAAATTTAAATGGTTATAAATAAAATATTAAATACATATATATATATTTCAGGTCATTTAGAACCAAAAATCACAACTGGAATCCATGCAATGCTTTTGCTACTGGTGGCCAAAAAAGCAAACAAGATGCTAGGAATTATTTTATTTTGCTCACACCTTTTTCAGTAGTAGCTCAAGGTGAGTTACATTCAGGTACTCTGGATATTTCTCTGTCCCAGGAGGGCTCACAATCTAAGTTTGTACCTGAGGCAATGGAGGGTTAAGTGACTTGCCCAAGATCACAAGGAGCAGCAGTGGGATTTGAACTGGCCACCTCTGGATTGTGAGACTGGTGCTCTAACCACTAGGCCACTCCTCCACTAGCAATGTTCCATCTAGAAGCCTGCCCTTGCAGATCAGCGATGCGGCCACGCAGGCTTCTGTTTCTGTGAGTCTGACGTCCTGCAAGGGCAGGCTTCTACATGGAATGTTGCTAGTGGAATAGCAACATTCCATGTAGAATCTTCAATGTAGCAACATTCCATATATTTATTTATTCATTCTATATTTTGCTCAAACCTTTTTCAGTAGTAGTTCAAGGTGAGTTACATTCAGGTACACTGGATATTTCTCTGTCCCAGGAGGGCTCATAATCTAAGTTTGCAAGGGGTGGTGAATAAGACCGAAAATACTGTAATGTCTTTGTATCGTTCCATGGTGAGTCACAGTATCTCAAAAAAGATATAGTGGAATTAGAAAAGGTTCAAAGAAGAGCGACTAAAATGATAAAGGGGATGGAACTTCTCTCGTGTGAGGAAAGGCTAAAGAGGTTAGGGCTCTTCAGCTTGGAAAAGAGAGGGATGAGGGGAGGTATGATTGAGGTCTGCAAAATCGTGAGTAGTGTAGAACGAGTAGAAGTAAATTGATTTTTTACTCATTCCAAAAGTACAAAGACTAGGGGACACTCGAGGAAGTTATATGGAAATACTTTTAAAACAAATAGGAGGAAATATTTTTTCACTCAACTAATAGTTAAGCTCTGGAACTCTTTGCAAGAGAAGGTGGTAACTGCAGTTAGCATATCTGGGTTTAAAAAAGGTTTGGACAAATTCCCATAGTCTGCTATTGAGACAGACATGGGAAGCAATTGCTTACCCTGGGATTTGTAGTATGGAGTGTTGCCACGATTTGGTTTTCTGCCAGGAACTTGTGACTTGGATTGGCCACTGTTGGAAGCAGGATACTGGGCTAGATGGACCATTGGTCTGACCCAATATGGCTACTCTTATGTTCTTATGACAAAACCCCTTCTGTCCATATAATTTGTAACAAATATTAGAACTTTTCTTAAAATAATAATTTATCATTTTATCCAAATAAAATTGTGCTAGGTAACTGGCAATAAGCTTTAAAAAATTATGCGGGGTATCACTTATCTTCGGGCTCGAAGAGTCGTTTTGCCGTCGCTTTGTCAAAGGGTTAGAGCCTCAAAAAGCCTGCAAAGAAATGCAATGAATGTCGCTCCAAAACAATGGTGAACACAAAATATAAACCAAAAATGCCCAAACTTGGCTGATTACCGCTATTGCCGCCAAGCTCAAAAAACATGGCGTCAGGATTTATGCCAAGTAAAACATGGCGCAAATGGCCCTGACTACATTTGGTCATATGAAGAGGTGCTTGGCGTAATTCTATATGCCATGCGGAAATTAAAGCCTATTCTATAAAATGTAAGCGTACTTTACAGCATACATCTAGGCATATTTTTTTTTCCATGTGGAATTTTCAGGTGCCATGTATAGAATCCATCCCTATATCCAGGTTGGCTCAGAGGATTTGTTACTGTCAATATTTAGTACTGTCACACAGAAATTTTAGCTTATGCATGATTTTTGAGTTCTTTTAAAATTTCATGAAATGACACATATCTTAGTCAACATCACCTTCATTTCAGTCCTGAAAGATATCAGTCCATTGCATTCCAGCTTCTTTTCCTTGCTCCATGATTGGCTCAGGCACTGACAGTATTGGCCCAATGTCCCTCCCCTTCCGCCGGACCTGACCACACTCCCCTACCTCCAACATGATCAGCATTGGACCTCTCTCCCAACTTTAAAATTACTCTGGCGTCTAGGGCACCTGCTCCCCACCCATTACCCCTCCCTCTTTCTTTATAAAGCTGAAAGAAAAGTCCATAGTATGCTATTGAGATAGACATGGGGAAGTCACTGCTTGCCCTGGGATTGGTAGCTTGGAATGTTGCTACTCTGAGATTCTGCCTGGAATCTTGTTACTCTTTAGGATTCCAGAATCTTGCTGTTCTTTGGGGTTCTACATGGAATGTTGCTACTATTTGAGATTCTGAATGGAATTTTGCTACTCTTTGGGGTTCTACATGGAATGTTGCTACTGTTTGGGTTTCTGCCAAGTACTTGTGACCTGGATTGACCACTGTTGGAAAAAGGATACTAGGCTAGATGGACCATTGGTCTGAGCCTAGTATGGCTATTCTTATGTTCTTATGATCATGTTATTCCTCTGTTAATTGATGAACACTGGCTCCCTGTGACCAATAAAATTCAATTTAAGATTCTTCTTTTGGCACACAAATCTTTTTATGCTGGATGTCCTGAATATCTGTTTAATCTTCTCATACACTATCAACCTTTAAGAACTCTTCATTCTTTGGATTCTAGCCTTCTGATCGTCCCATCTCCTAGAAAATTGGTCTTTGAATCTTCACCCTCATCTGCTTTTGTTTGTGTGGCTTCACTCCTTTGAAATCAACTTCCCATCACTCTGTGGTCAGACCCCTTTTACATCATCAGGTTTAAATAAAGACCTAGGGCTTCTGTTACTAAGTGGCGGTATATTAGCCAAGATTTTCCTGGACACAAAATTTCTATTTCTAGCTGGAATAGGTAGATGTGAATTGCTTGTTTAATCTTTCTAAAAATACTAGGACTAGTGGGCATGCAATGAAGCTACAAAGTAGTAAATGTAAAATGAATCGGAGAAAATATTTCTTCACTCAATGTGTAATTAAACTCTGGAGTTCATTGCCAAAGAATGTAGTAAAAGCAGTTAGCTTAGCGGGGTTTAAAAAGGTTTAGATAGCTTCCTAAAAGAATAGTCTTTAAGCCATTATTAAAATGGATGAGAAAATCCACTGCTTATTCCTAGGATAAGTAGCATAAAATGTATTGTACTGTTTTGGGATCTTGCCAGATACTTGTGACCTGGATTGGCCACTTTTGGAAACAATGAGCTTAATGGACCTTCAATCTGTCCCAGTATGGCAATACTTATGTAAGGGAAGAATATTAGCTTCAGTTTTTAACTGTCTTGCAACATTTTCTCTAAACTGGACTTGCTGTTTTGTTCCAAGTTAATTAGGCAGCATAAAGCCAAATAATTCATACACTGATTTGTGCCTTACTGTTTCGTGCCGGTCCTTTACTTAATTCTTAAGCATTTCTCCAATTAATTAAAAAAAAATAAGCAGTCTAATTGTAAGACCCGGAAAGCGTAGACTCAAAAGTTTGGACCATGGTCTTGTGACATACTGGGCAGTCTGTTACTGGAATTACCATAGTTCATTATTAGAAGGAGCTCAAAAGAGGGTTCAGGAAACCCCTGTGGTCACCGAAGCAAAGATCACTGGGAAATGTAGTCCAAAGAAAGCGTAGGCTGTGCACTCAGGGCCCATTTTACAAAGGTGCGCTAGAGTTTTTAGCACATGAAAAAAATTAGCATGCGCTAAACGTTGACGACCATAGGAATATAATGAGCATCTTAGAGTTAACACATGCTAATTTCCGGTGTGTGCTAAAAACACTAGCGTGCCTTTGTAAAAGACTCTCTCAATTAGGACACTCAGCACACTGCTACAGTGGATGTGCTTCCCAGAGGAAGGGGAGAAGCAGAGACAGGATCTGGCATGTTATCAGGAAGAAGCCTACGTTCTGTGAAATAATCCACATCAAAAGGACAAGTAAGGTTCAAGGATTAGTCTGCATCAAGAAAGGCTGGCTGGCAATTGTGTCCTTATGAGCATCTGTGGCATCCAGCTGCTGAGAAGCTGGCATGAGACAGATTTAAGCAGGACAGCTGTCTTCCAAAATATTTGTGCTGGAGTGGTACGTTGAACAGTCCATTTACGCTGCTGTGTTTAGCCATGGAATGAGTGCTAAGTTAGGAGCACTCATTCAGCCAGTGTTGCTATGCTCATATTAGCCCTCAAGTCACTTCACTGGCTCCCTATCCGTTTCCGCATACAGTTCAAACTCCTCTTATTGACTTACAAGTGCATTCGCTCTACAGCTCCTCAGTGCCTCTCCACTCTCATCTCTCCCTACATTCTTCCCCGGGAACTCCGTTCACTGGGTAAATCTCTCTTATCTGCACCCTTCTCCTCCACCGCTAACTCCAGAGTCCGCTCCTTTTATCTTGCTGCACCCTACGCCTGGAATAGACTTCCTGAGCCGGTACGTCGAGCTCCATCTCTGGACGTCTTCAAATCTAGGCTAAAAGTCTACCTTTTTGGTCTGCTTTTAACTCCTAACCCTTACTCACTTGTTCAGTACCCGTATTTTATCATTCCCACCTTAGTAATTCCCTTATCTCTTATTTGTCCTGTTTGTCTGTCCTAATTAGATTGTAAGCTCTGTCGAGCAGAGACTGTCTCTTCATGTTCAAGTGTACAGCGCTGCGTACGTCTAGAAGCGCTATAGAAATGATAAGCAGTAATAGGAGTCTTTGGGATTCCAGAATCTTGGTACTCTTAGGGATTCCGGAATGTTGCTACTCTTTGGGGTTCTGGAATCTTGCTACTGTTTGTCCTTGTCCTGTTTGTCTGTCCTAATTCGATTGTAAGCTCTGTCGAGCACGGACTGTCTCTTCATGTTCAAGTGTACAGCGCTGCGTACGTCTAGTAGCGCTTTAGAAATGATAAGTAGTGGTAGTAGAGCTAGAGGTTCTGGCTGGAAAAAAAGATAGATGCAATGCTTGAGTGGCCTGTCTCATCACTCGTAAAGGTGAGACACAGTAGGTTCCCATTACCAAGAGCTGACTGAAATGGAATAGTGTGATGGATCCCTTCATACTGCTGAACGAAATGTAAGACTATGGGGTCTACGTGTTAAATATTTCCCTATTGACACAAAAGGGGAATGCCCTCTAGTTCAGCTCATCCTTTGCCTTCCGTAAACCCAGATATTTGAATATATCAGGTCTGAAAGAATATTAAATACATTTACCTGATTCTATTGCAATCTATTACTATCACAAAGAAGTCCCCAGCTAATCTTGCGTAATACGATTGTGACTATATTATTCACCAACACAGCATTTTCCTGACTTTCACAGGGCACGCATTGACTCGAGGGCTTAGCCCTTGAAAGGGGGATTAACTCTTCAGTGTGTCTAGAGGCTGACAACAGTTAGCTGGTGGAAGCCAACTAGGTCAGCCCTCTCCTTTCCCTTTTCATGCTCTTCAAGGTCAATGCATTAAATAGTTGAGTGCAAGGGGTCAAATTTGCCACAGGGTATCTTCCATGTTGTGCTTGAGAAAACACTTTTTCTTTATTTTTAATAGATAAATGAGATCATAAGTTTTTTTTTATCTTCATCTATCAAACATATAAACGGCGAGTGACCGAACTCACTCGCAAATGCGCAGTAAAGACCCTCTCTGTACCGCCCCCGCGTCAATACATGATGACGGGGCGGGACAGAGAGGGTCTCTACTGCGCAAGGGGAGGGATGGAACCACCGTCGCTACCGCTCCCCCCCCAAGGTCGCCGCCGCCACCCATCCTCCACCCGGGCTCTCGCTCCGCTATAGAAACAGCGCCAACGCAGCACACAGCTCAGCTGAGCTGCCGTCAGCCTTCCTTCCCTGCCTGTGTCCCGCCCTCACCCACGAGGGCGGGACACAGGCAGAGAAGAAGGAGGGCCGACAGCAGCTCATCTGAGCTGTGTGCTGCGCTCCCGCGCTGTTTCAATAGCGAAGCAAGGGCCCAGCCCAGGTGGAGGGGTGGCGGCGACTCCAGGGGGGCAGTGGCGAGCTCAGCAGCGGGGGGCGGGCCTTGCAGCGGCGAGGAGAAGGGGCCTTTCAACCCCCCCCCCCCCCCATCCTATACTAGCCCGTTTTTACGGGCTCAACGGCTAGTCACATAATAAGCTGTAAAGTTACATTGCTTGATCACCTACTCATTACCCATCCACGTCTCCATGTTTCTCCCTGGAGACTGTCGTCGGAATGTTTTTCATGTTTCACTTATATATATATTTTGACCTAAAGAAGGTGGTTCTGTCTTTGAAAAACTTATCAAAAAATATATTGTCAATCCAGCTAGAATTTTGCTTAAACTGTGTTGTAATAATATTTTCAAACATTTTGAAGGGTCCGTTCTTGAACATCTCACTGAGTTCTTTTCTTTCCCAAAATTGATCAGACCACTCAGATCAAAAGAAACTTTTCTGTTTTATTTTCCTCTCAGCTAAACAGGTATTTAAAAAAAAAAAAAAAGTCCTTGAGAGCTCTTTAAATTTTCAAGTTCTGGAATTCATTACCGTTTGAACTAAAATCTCTAAAATTTTATTCTTTAGTTTGTCGCTCACTTAAGACATTTTTATTTTTAAAATATTTTGGTTAATGTTATATTTGCTTGCTATTTTTAGTAATTGCAAGTGTATGCCCTTGCTTAATGCTTATTGTGATCGGCTTTGAACCTCTGAGGAGATTTGGTGGAAAATAAGTGTGGCCTAGCACACTTCCCCCTCCCCCCTCATTAGGGCAAGTTTTTCACACATAAAATGTGCATAAGTACATAAGTATTGCCATAGTGAGACAGATCGAAGGTCCATCAAGCCCAGCATCCTGTTTCCAACAGTGGCCAATCCAGGTTACAAGTACCTGGCAAGATCCCAAAACAGTACATTTTATGCTGCTTATCCTAGAAATAACAAAATGTTTAAACACACATGAATACAAGTGTATTGTTGCTTCTTCAGCTTGTTGAAAGTGGAGTAGTCTCATATATGACACACGATAAAAATTGTTTGATTTTTCACCAAATAACTGGGTGTATTATCAGTGTGTATTGTCTAATCATTGACTTAACCTCCACCAACCTTTACTAATCTTATATGTAAAGATACCTTTCTATTTTTCTATATGCTATCATCTAATTTTATACAGCACTTAGCTTGAACGGGTTGGTGCTCTTAAAACCCCTTAAAACCACCCTAGAAATAAGCAGTGGATTTTCCCCAAGTCCATTTTAATAATAGTCTATGGACTTTTCCTTTAGGAAGCTATCCAAACCTTTTTAAAACTCAGCTAAGCTAACTGATTTTACTACATCCTCTGGCAACAAATTCCAGAATTTAATTACATGTTAAGTGAAGACATATTTTCTCCAATTTGTTTTAAATTTACTACTTTGTAGCTACATTGCGTGCCCCCTAGTCCTAGTATTTTTGGAAAGAGTAAACAAGCGATTCACATCTACCCGTTCAACTCCACTCATTATTTTATAGACCTCTATCATATCTCCCCTCAGTCGCCTTTTCTCCAAGCTGAAGAGCCCTAGCCGCTTTAGCCTTTCCTCATAGGGAAGTCGTCCCATCCCAATTATCATTTTCGTCACCATTCTCTGCACCTTTTCTAATTCCACTATATCTTTTTTGAGATGCTGCGACCAGAATTGAACATAATATTTGAGGTGCGGTTGCACCATGGAGCAATACAAAGGCATTATAACACCCTAATTTTTGTTTTCCATTCCTTTCCTAATAATACCTAACATTCTATTTGCTTTCTTAGCCGCAGCAGCACACTGAGCAGAAGGTTTCAACGTATCATCAACAACGATGCCTAGATCCCTTTCCTGGTCAGTGACTCCTAATGTGGAACCTTGCATTACGTAGCTATAATTTGGCTTTCTCTTTCCCAAATGCATCACTTTGCATTTCCTCACATTCAACATTATTTGCCATTTAGATGCCCAGTCTCCCAGTCTCGTAAGGTCTTCTTGTAATTTTTCACAATCCTCTTGGGATTTAACACCTTTGAATAACTTTGTGTCGCCATCAAATTTAATTGCGTCACTAGTTACTCCCATCTCTAGATCATTTATAAATATGTTAAAAAGCAGCGATCCCAGCACCAGTGCATTTTTTTCTAGCAAAAAAGGTGCCGGTACTCAAATGCCAGGCCACCCTTCAGGGGTGGGGTGATCGCTGAGGGACACACCCCATAAGAGCCAGGCCCCCTGCAACCAGTCACAGAATCTATGACAAGGCGGAATTGGTGTCTAGAGCCTGATCTCTTTCATTAAAACTTGGGGTCCATGGGTCAAGTTTAGCAGACAATGGAAAAAGTGCCGGTACTCAGTACCCCCAAGTACCCCCTCAAAAAAAGCCCTGCCCAACACAGACCCCTGGGGAATCCCACTATCTACCCTTCTCCATTGAGAATACTGACCGTTTAACCCTACTCTCTGTTTTCTATCTTTCAACCAGTTTTTAATCCACAATAGGACATTACTTCCTATCCCATGACTCTCCAATTTCCTCTGGAGTCTTTCATGAGGTACTTTGTCAAACACCTTTTGAAAATCCAGATACACAATATCGACCAGCTCACCTTTATCCACGTTTGTTCACCCCTTCAAAGAAATGTAATAGATTGGTGAGGCAAGATTTCCATTCACTAAATCCATGTTGGCTTTGTCTCATTAATCCATGCTTTTGAATATGCTGTGTAATTTTGTTCTTTATAATAGTCTCTACCATTTTGCCCAGCACCAAAGTCAGGCTCACTGGTTTATAATTTCCCAGATCACCTCTGGAACCTTTTTTTTAAAAATCGGCATTACATTGGCCACACTCCAATCTTCCAGTACCACACTTGATTTTAAAGATAAATTGCATATTACTAATAATAGTTAGACATTCATGCATGGCTGTACCACAGGCCTTTCTGCATCGGACGCATTGTCAGTAAACTGCTCACTCTCAAAAGTAGAAAGCCTGTTACACAGGGAGACTTGACAGGTCTGTGTTGGGTGGGCGGGCCTAGAGGGAAAGTGGCTGGGTCCAGGCCCGCCCACCCAACACAGACCTGTCAAGTCTCCCGCGAAACACGTGTTACTTCCTGTTCCGGAGCAGAGGGAGCAGGGAGCCAGTGGAGCCGACAGTGCACCCTCCAGCAGCCAAGAATGCACCCCGGGGGGGGAGCTTGATGCGCCAGGGAGGGGAATGTCATTGCGTGGGGGGGGGCTTGATGCGCCAGGGAGGGGGGTGTCATTGCGCCGGGGGGGGGTGTCGTGCTGCACCCAGGGGGGGGTGCAGCGGCGATCCGCCCCGGGTGGCAGCTGACCTAGGATCGCCACTGACTATACATACTTGTTTTATTTTTATTTTATTTATTTTTATTTATTGCATTTGTATCCCACATTTTCCCACCTATTTGCAGGCTCAATGTGGCTTACAGAGTGTGGTTATGACATAGTCTATAGGATATCAGATACAGTTTGTAATGTGCAAAGATTAAATCAGATACAATTGATAATGTGCCAAGTTAAGTAAGGGAAGAGAGAGGGGAGGTGATAGGCTGGGTGATATAGACGGTGGATTCTAATAACTGGATGGGTTGGTAAGGGTTATCTTTGTAGGCCTTGTTAAAAAGATGTGTCTTCAGGGATTTGCGAAAGTTGGCTATTTCTTCAATAGTTTTCAGGGCTGTAGGTAATGCATTCCACAACCATGTGCTCGTGTAAGAGAAGGTGGAGGCGTGTATCAGCTTGTATTTCAGACCTTTACAGCTGGGGAAGTGCAGATTGAGAAATTTGCGGGCTGATCTTATGGCGTTTCTGGGCGGCAGGTCCATAAGGTTTAGCGTGTAGATCGGGGGGGGCGTCTGCGTGCATGATTTTGTGTACAAGCGTGCAGATCTTGAACCCTACGCGTTCCTTGAGTGGAAGCCAGTGAAGTTTCTCTCTTAGGGGTTTTGCCCTTTCATATTCGGTTTTTCCGAATATGAGTCTGGCTGCTGTATTCTGGGCTGTTTGGAGTTTTTTGATAGTCTGTTCTTTGCAGCCTACGTATAGTGCGTTGCACTGCCCATTAAAGAGACTTCTTGAAAAATCTTAAAGCCACGCTGGTCTCCTGTAATCTTTTCTCTTTTGTGTTTGCGTTAGTCTATGTGCTGTGAGTTAAAGCAGAGAAGGGAAGAAGTAAATTTGGCCATAGACATTACGATTTCATTATGTACTCACTTCAGGGGTGGGTCTCAGCCCCATTAAATGAGGGGCCACTACACATTTAATCTTGTTTATAAATAGGTTGATGGAAAGTTATGTATACTAGCACTCCAATTTATTTATTTTTTCGGGGGGTTTTTTATTTTGATTTTAATTGTCTGTTTATAAAGCGCAATGCTCTGTGCATATCTTCTTTCTTCTATGCTATTCAAATACATATATCTGCCTTCCAAACAAGCGGAGTAAAGTCTGATGGCGACTCAAGCAAAGGAACCTGCTTTTAAATGTAATGTAGCCATGTTTACTGCAAAGAAAATGTTTGACAAATAGGCAAATAAAACTGTATTCAATTTGTACACAAATGCGTATGTTGTTTAGAGACCTTCTGAATTTATTATAAGCTTAGGAATGGCCGAAGGCTGTTGCAGACGTTAATCTAAATGTTGGCACATTGATGCTAATGGGAAACAAATGCTGGTGTTCAAAATAATGTCGAATGCTGAAAAAGAAATCTGTGTTTAGTGCTTTTTTGTGGCTAAAATCTCCTCTTTTTTTTGTCTAGGTTTTAATGTTCGGCAGATGTTTCATTTTTAAAAGGGGAGGGGCCAGAAAACAACAAAAGAAGTCCTCGCAGACTCTTCTATGGTTTTAAATGGCCTTTTTCAACACCAATGCAAAGTTACTCTGACAGATGTGGCCAATTTGCCCTGCAGTAATCTGGGTAGGAAAAAGTCTGGATTAAGTGTGTGGGCTGGTGGTGAAAGAACTGAGCTCTGACAGCTGAAGTTACAAGTTCCAGTCCCACCTCCATCACGCACTGTGTGATGTTTAGCCACTCCTCTAACCTCAGTGGGTATGACCTCCTAGCCACATGGTTTCTCTGGCACAGAACAGGGCTTGATTCACACTATAAGTAATTGCAATTAATGTAACGACAACTCTTTGTGATTAGGAGGTCATAAGACTAGCCAAACTGGGTCAGACCAGTGGTCCATCTAGCCCAGTATCCTGTTTTCCAAACAGTGGCCAAGCCAGGTCACAAGTACCTGCCAGAAACCCAAATCGTGGGAACATTCTATGTAGAACCCCAAAGAATAGCAAGATTCTGGAATCCTAAAGAGTGACAAGATTCCATGTGGAACCTGAAAGAGTAGCAACATTCCGTATAGAACCCCAAAGAAAGCAAGATTCTGGAATCCTAAATAGTGACAAGATTCCATGCAGAATCTCAGAGTAGCAACATTCTATGTAGAACCCCAAAGAATAGCAAGATTCTGGAATCCTAAAGAGTGACAAGATTCCAGGCAGAATCTCAGAGTAGCAACATTCCATGTAGAACCCCAAAGAATAGCAAGGTTCTGGAATCCTAAAGAGTGACAAGATTCCAGGCAGAATCTCAGAGTAGCAACATTCTATGTAGAACCCCAAAGAATAGCAAGGTTCTGAAATCCTAAAGAGTGACAAGATTCCAGGCAGAATCTCAGAGTAGCAACATTCCATGTAGAACCCCAAAGAATAGCAAGATTCTGGAATCCTAAAGATTGACAAGATTCCAGGCAGAATCTCAGAGTAGCAACATTCCATACTACAAATCCCAGGGCAAGCAGTTGCTTCCCATGTCTGCCTAAATAGCACACTATGAACTTTTCCTCCAGGAACTTGTCCAGACCATTTTTAACCCCAGATACGCTAACCGCTATCACCACCTCCTCCGGCAAAGAGTTCCAGAGCTTAACTATTCGTTGATTGAAAAAATATTCCTCCTATTTGTTTTAAATGTATTTCCATGTAACTTCTTCGAGTGTCCCCTAGTCTTTGTACTTTTGGAACATGTAAAAAAATCGATTTACTTAATCATATCTCTCCTCATCCATCTCTTTTCTAAGCCAAAGGGCAGCTACAATATTGGCCAGTGGTCTCTGTCATAAAGCGTATGGGAACAGACTTATAGACATCATCAATATGTGTACTCTGGAAGAAATGCGGGAAAGAGGGGATATGATAGAGACATTTAAAAACCTCCGTGGCATTAATGTACAGGAGGTGAGTCTTTTACAAATGAAAGAAAACTCTGGAATGAGTGGGCATAGATGAAGTTAAAAGGTAATAGGCTCAGGCAGGGCCGCCGAGAGACTGGGCCGGGCCCGGGGCCCCGCTCCCGAGGTCGCCACCACTGCTCCCCCCTCCACCCCCCGAGGTCGCCTCAGCCACTGCTCCCCCTCCACCCCCTCGAGGTCGTCGCCACCGCTCCCCCCCTCTGTCCGCCACCGGGCCGGGCCCCTTGCATTGAAATCGCAGTCTCACTTCCATTAAAGCAGCACTGCAGGCAGCAGAATGCCTCTCTTCGGCCCTCCTTCCCTCCTTGTGTCCCGCCCTCGCGGAAGTTACGTCAGACGAGGGCGGGACACAGGGAGGGAAAGAGACCCGAAGGGAGGTGTTCTGCTGCCTGCTGCACTGCTTTCACAGAGGTGAGACTGCGATTTCAATGCAGGGGGCAGATGGTCGACGAAGGAGGGAGGGAGGGTGGGACTGTGGCGCCGGGCCCAGGGAATTTTGTCCCCCCTGCCCCCCCCCCTCTCGGTGGCTATGGGCTCAGGAGTAATCTAAGGAAATATTTTTTTCACAGAAAGGGTGGTAAACGCGTGGAATAGCCTCCCTGTGGAAGTGGTGGAGATAAGGACTGTGTCTGAATTTAAGAAAGCATGGGACAGGCACGTGGGATCTCATAGGGAAAGGAGGAGATAGTGGTTGCTGAGGATGAACAGACTGGATGGGCCATTTTGCCCTTATCTGCCATCATGTTTCTAAATTTCTACAATGATCCTTGTCTAGGTCTTTGCCAAGCCTGGTTATCTTTGTCACCATGTTCTTGTGCTCGAGTTAGGAATTGTTGCTTTAAAAAGTGACATTCAACTTTAGGAAAGCATCACACCAGTATCTGAGCTGAAATTATCTTAGTACATTGCATGCTAATGAGGAAATTAGGTAGGGACATTTCTTGTGTTCGTCAGAACTTCCACAGGTCACAAGAAGATAATACAGGTGGTGATGAAAGCAGTGCCGTAGCGAGGGTGCCCTGACACCCAGGGCGGGTCGCCGCTGCGCACCCCCCCCCCCCAAAACACACCCTACCTTTCAGCGGGGGGGGGGGCAGGTGGGAGGGCCGATCTGCCCCCAGTGCACATCACTTGGAGCTGCGTCGGCTCTGCTGCTTCCCTGCTTTCTCTGCCCCAGAACAGGAAGTAACCTGTTCCGGGGCAGAAAGAGCAGGGAACCAGAAAGCCGAAACCCCCCCCCCTCCCCCCCAGTACGTGCACCCGGGGCAGACCGCCCCCCCCCCCTTCCTATGCCACTGGATGAAAGTAACTTGAAATATCCTATTAAGTACATAAGTTTATAAGCATTGCCATGCTGGGACAGAGTGAAGCTCAATATTTTTATTTTTTGTTACATTTGTACCCTGCGCTTTCCCACTCATGGCAGGCTCAATGCGGTAGGCAATGGAGGGTTAAGTGACTTGCCCAGAGTCACAAGGAGCTGCCTGTGCCGGGAATCGAACTCAGTTCCTCAGTTCCCCAGGACCAAAGTCCACCACCCTAACCACTAGGCCACTCCTCCACTTGTTTCCCTTCCAATAGTGGCCAATTCAGGTCACAAGTACCTGGCAGGATCCCAAAACAGTAAATACATTTCATCTAGGAAAAAGCAATGGATTTTCCCAAGTCTACCTTAATAAAACCTTTTTTTAAAATCTGCTAGGCTAACCACTTTTACCACATTCTCTTATGCGTTGAGTGAAGAAATATTTTCTCCAATTTGTTCTAAATGTATTATTGGTAACTTCAATGCATGCCCTTGTACTTTTGGAAAGAGTAAACAAGTGATTCACATCTACCCGTTCCATTCCACTCAATATTTTATAGACTACTACTACTACTACTTAATATTTCTAAAGCGCTACTAGGGTTACACAGCGCTGTACAGTTTAACAAAGAAGGACAGTCCCTGCTCAAGCAGCTTACAATCTAAAGGACAAATGTACAGTCAATCAAATAGGACAGTCAAATTGGGGCAGTACATTTCCTGAATAGAGGTATAAAGGTTAGGTGCAGAAGGCTACATTGAAGAGGTGGGCTTTGAGCAAGGATTTGAAGATGGGCAGGGAGGGGGCTTGGCGAATGGGCTCAGGAAGTTTATTCCAAACATAGGGTGAGGCGAGGCAGAAAGGGCGGAGCCTGGAGTTGGTGGTGGTGGAGAAGGGTACTGAGAGGAGGGATTTGTCCTGTCAGCGGAAGTTTCGGGTGGGAACGTAAGGGGAGATGAGGGTAGAGAGGTAATGAGGGGCTATGGACTGAGTGCATTTGTAGGTTAGGAAGAGAAGCTTGAACTGTATGCGGTACCTGATCAGAAGCCAGTGAAGTGACTTGAGGAGAGGGGTGATATGAGCATATCGGTCCAGGCGGAATATAAGATGTGCAGCAGAGTTCTGAATGGATTGAAGGGGGGATAGATGGTTAAGTGGGAGGCCAGTGAGGAGTAGGTTGCAGTAGTCGAGGCGAGAGGTAATGAGAGAGTGGATGAGAGTTCGGGTGGTGTGCTCCGAGAGGAAAGGGCGAATTTTGCTGATGTTAAAGAGAAAGAAGGGACAGGTCTTGGCTATCTGCTGGATATGCGCAGAGAAGGAGAGGGAGGAGTCGAAGATGACTCTGAGGTTGCGGGCAGATGAGACGGGGAGGATGAGGGTATTATCGACTGAGATAGAGAGTGGAGGAAGAGGAGAAGTGGATTTGGGTGGAAAGACGATAAGCTCGGTCTTGGCCATGTTCAGTTTCAGGTGGCGGTTGGACATTTAGGCCGCAATGTCGGATAAGCAGGCCGATACTTTGGCCTGGGTTTCCGCAGTGATGTCTGGTGTGGAGAGGTAAAGCTGGGTGTTGTCAGCATAAAGATGATATTGGAAACCATGCGATGAGATCAGCGAGCCCAGAGAAGAGGTGTAGATTGAAAAAAGAAGGGGTCCAAGGACAGATCCCTGGGGAACTCCAACAGAGAGCGGGATGGAGGTGGAGGAAGATCCATGAGACTAGACCTCTATCATATCTCCCCTCAGCCATCTCTTCTCCAAGCTGAAGAGCCCTAGCCGCTTCAGCCTTTTCCTCTTAGGGGAGTCGCCCCATCCCCTTTATCATTTTGGTTGCGCTTCTCTGTCCTGCGCTGCATATGGATATACACCAGTGGAATCTGATGAAACACAAGAAGGAAAATACCAATGTACTTTTCAGCTATAATTAGCCTTTCATGTGCCTGACGTGCAGCCCTTTAGATTTGCAAATTTCAGTTTAGCAGATTGTAGAGACTAGAAGCAAAAGATGGAAACCTTTTCAACGGGGAGGATATGACTCTCTCAGCTTGAAGCACCCAGGATTAGTCCTGGTTTGCTGTGAGGCACTGCTCTCAAATGTTTTCTTCTGATGTGGTGATTGTTCACATGTGTGGGCGGGTGTTTGTGTGGTCTCCCTACATCATGTCAATCAACCATGGCAGCTTGTTACACACAGTGCAAGACTCAGTAGGCAGTTTAACTATCTGACTCCTATTTTAATCACTGCACTGGCCCTGGTTTCACCAAGCAATCACAAAATACATCCTGAACTTAAATAAGATAAACCATGTTTGCCTATTCTCCCCCTCCCCCCACCCTCACCACAAAAGGAAAGGAAAACAGCACAAATAAGGTGGAAAGGAAAACAGCACAAATAAGGTAATTACTCGTCACAAAATATTTATAAATACAAATATTAAGAAGATCTCTTGGTGCTGACCGGCTTAACTATGGCTCCTTTTCTTATCCTTGAAAATCTTTCTTAAGTACAGTAGGTCTAAAAGCGATCTATGAACTGACCAACTTCCGCAATCTACTGAAGACCCATCTCTTTGACAAGACATACCACAAGGATCAACACATGTGAAACTCCCCACATATATCCAGAAATGTTTAATAATGCCTTCTGTTAATTTACTATCATGCATTCCATTACCATGCAACCCAAAATCCTTCTGTAATACCAAATGTCTATTCTCTTCTTATTTCCACTATCCATGATGTATTGTAAGCCATATTGAGCCTGCAAAGAGGTGGGAAAATGTGGGATACAAATGTAATAAATTAAATAAATAAATAAATAAATAAATAAATAAATCTGATTGCAAGACTTATATGGGAGGCTGGAAGCTGAATTGTTTTCACTCCCTCACTCCCAGCTACTGTGAATTTAATTCTGGGTTGACTTGTACCTTGAGTTAAGTAGCACAGCTTTTCATATGTAAAAGGTTCTTCTAGAGCATTGGTGTACTTTGAGTGGGAATGGAGGGCAATGCCTCCGCCCTCACCCCCAGATGCTTCACATACTGGTGTTGAATTGGCTCCCCTCCCCCTGCTGTTAACTTGCCCACACTTTTCCATGCCTGTGGGTTAAAGCAAATAATTTATTTATTTATTTGTTGCATTTGTACCCCACATTTTCCCACCTATTTGCAGGCTCAATGTGGCTTACATAGTACCGTCAAAGGCGTTTGCCCAGTCGGTGGATAACAAATACAAAGTTGTATAGTGATCGTATGAGGTCTAAGTGGAGGGTCGGAATGGATGAAGATTGCGTGATGTCCTGTTCGATCATAGTCATGCTGTGTTGGTAGGTGAAGAGGGCTACGTGGGGTCGTTGGGGTAGGCCTTTTTGAAGAGGTTGGTTTTTAGTGATTTCCTGAAGTTCAAGTGGTCGTGGATTGTTTTTACAGCTTTTGGGAGCCCATTCCATAGTTGTGCGCTTATGTAGAAGAAGCCGGATGCGTACATTGTTTTGTATTTCAGTCCTTTGCAATTTGGGTAGTGTAGGTTTAGGTAGGATCTTGACGATCTGACTTCCTTGAGACTGTGCCCTCTGCTGGAGAAATATTGCTATTCACACACTGCATAAAAACAACAGGAGAACATTTCAGTCTCTCTTGACAGATAAATATGATCCTATGTATGACCGGCCTATACGGAAATCCTGTGCTGCTCATTCTTATGTTCCACTGAGACACATTAAATGCTCCAGAAGTAAATTGTTACCTTTTTGCGTCTAGCATTCATTTCCATCTTACATATTGTAATACGTTAATCTTCATGTACTTTGGTATTATTATTATTAGCATTAGCATTTGTATAGCGCTACCAGACACACACAGCGCTGAACACCTGATACAAAGAGACAGTCCCTGCTCAAAAGAGCTTACTATCTAAATAATACAGACAGACAAGACAGTTACGGGTGAGGGAATTAATGAGAGCTAAAAACCAGCAGTGAAAAGGTGGGTTTTCAGCATAGATTTGAAAACAGGTAGAGATGGAGCTAGACGAACAGGCTCAGGAAGTCTATTCCAGGCATAAGGTGCCGCGAGAGAAAAGGAGCGAAGCCTGGAGTTAGCAGTGGAGGAGAAGGGGGACGACAAGAGAGACTTGTCCAGTGAGTAGGTGGGAGGAAGAAGGGTTGGTGGTTGGGAGGCGAGGATAGTGGAGGGCAGACTTATACGGTCTGTGCCAGAGCCAGAGATGGGAGGCGGGACTGGTGGTTGGGAGGCGGGAAATACTGCTGGGCAGACTTGTACGGTCTGTGCCCTGAAAAAGGCAGGTACAAATCAAGGTAAGGTTTACACATATGTTTGTCTTGTTGGGCAGACTGGATGGACCATAGATCTTTATCTGTCATCATTTACTATGGGTCAGTTCAGCAAGCTGAAGAGTAGTAAATCACCGGGACCTGATGGTATTCATCCCAGAGTATTAATAGAACTAAAAAATGAACTTGCGGAGCTACTGTTAGAAATATGCAATCTGTCCCTAAAATCGAGTGTAGTACCGGAAGACTGGAGGGTAGCCAATGTTACTCCGATTTTTAAGAAGGGTTCCAGAGGAGATCCGGGAAATTATAGACCGGTGAGTCTGACGTCGGTGCCGGGCAAGATGGTGGAGGCTATTATTAAGAATAAAATTGCAGAGCATATACAAAAACATGGACTGATGAGACAAAGTCAGCACGGATTTAGTGAAGGGAAGTCTTGCCTCACCAATCTAATGCATTTTTTTGAGGGGGTAAGCAAACATGTGGACAATGGGGAGCCGGTTGACATTGTATATCTGGATTTTCAGAAGGCGTTTGACAAAGTGCCGCACGAAAGACTCCTGAAGAAATTGCAGAGTCATGGAATCGGAGGTAGGGTACTATTATGGATTAAGAACTGGTTGAAAGATAGGAAGCAGAGAGTAGGATTGCGTGGCCAGTATTCTCAGTGGAGGAGGGTAGTTAGTGGGGTCCCGCAGGGGTCTGTGCTGGGTCCGTTGCTTTTTAATGTATTTATAAATGACCTAGAGATGGGAATAACTAGTGAGGTAATTAAATTCGCCGATGACACAAAATTATTCAGGGTCGTCAAGTCGCAGGAGGAATGTGAACGATTACAGGAGGACCTTGCGAGACTGGGAGAATGGGCGTGCAAGTGGCAGATGAAGTTCAATGTTGACAAGTGCAAAGTGATGCATGTGGGTAAGAGGAACCCGAATTATAGCTACGTCTTGCAAGGTTCCGCGTTAGGAGTTACGGATCAAGAAAGGGATCTGGGTGTCGTCGTCGATGATACGCTGAAACCTTCTGCTCAGTGTGCTGCTGCGGCTAGGAAAGCGAATAGAATGTTGGGTGTTATTAGGAAGGGTATGGAGTCCAGGTGTGCGGATGTTATAATGCCGTTGTATCGCTCCATGGTGCGACCGCACCTGGAGTATTGTGTCCAGTACTGGTCTCCGTATCTCAAAAAAGATATAGTAGAATTGGAAAAGGTACAGCGAAGGGCGACGAAAATGATAGTGGGGATGGGACGACTTTCCTATGAAGAGAGGCTGAGAAGGCTAGGGCTTTTCAGCTTGGAGAAGAGACGGCTGAGGGGAAATATGATAGAAGTGTATAAAATAATGAGTGGAATGGATCGGGTGGATGTGAAGCGACTGTTCACGCTATCCAAAAATACTAGGACTAGAGGGCATGAGTTGAAGCTACAGTGTGGTAAATTTAAAACGAATCGGAGAAAATTTTTCTTCACCCAACGTGTAATTAGACTCTGGAATTCGTTGCCGGAGAACGTGGTACAGGCGGTTAGCTTGACGGAGTTTAAAAAGGGGTTAGATAGATTCCTAAAGGACAAGTCCATAGACCGCTATTAAATGGACTTGGAAAAATTCCGCATTTTTAGGTATAACTTGTCTGGAATGTTTTTACGTTTGGGGAGCGTGCCAGGTGCCCTTGACCTGGATTGGCCACTGTCGGTGACAGGATGCTGGGCTAGATGGACCTTTGGTCTTTCCCAGTATGGCACTACTTATGTACTTATGTTACTCTTTGGGGTTCTACATGGAATGTTGCTACTAATTGGGATTCCGGAATCTTGTAACTCTTTAGGATTCCAGAATCTTCAGAACTTCTAGTACAAGAAGAGTGCTGGGCAGACTTCTACGGTCTGTGTCCTGAGAATGGCAAGGACAAATACCCATCGCATACCATGTAAAATGAGTTTCTCTTGTTGAGCAGACTGGATGGACCGTACAGGTCTTTATCTGCCGTCATTTACTATGTTAGGCGATGTGGTGGTAAGGAGGATTTGATGGAGGCTGTGGTAGGTATTGTTAAGTATGTTTTAATTATTAAGCTGTCTTTTCATGGGGATAGATACTGTACTGTGGCTAGGAAGATTGTAACACTGAAATGCAACTGGAGGGTGATGCTTGTGTACAACATTGTTTAATCTGCTTTGTAAGTGCTAGTGAATTGTAAAATGCAGAAAATAAGGTTTTAAAACTTAATTACAATTTATTGTGAATTCCCTTTTGATGTGCCCAAAACTGAGCTGTCTAACAGGTTTACTCTTTAGCGATACTTTGTAACAAGGCTTAATCTAGCTCTCTTAAAGACTTGGCATGGTAGATGGAAAATGCATTCTTTTACCAGTTTGCTTTCTTCTCATAACAGTTATTGTATAAATGGACTTGGCTGTATCTTTTGAAAAATGTTTAAATTCTCTGTTTACTTTCACCCGTTTCTCAGTTTTTTTTCCCAGCTGTCAACGTTCTTGTTTATTACCAGCTTTTATTCTCCTCCCAAGATATACAACAAGAGCCGCGAAGGGCGCGAGTTTACGCTTCTCTGCCTGGCTTTGCACGCCGTATCGCAGCTTTGCTAGACAGCGAAATGGATGCTGTGATAACTGTATATCTTTGCAGTGATGTTCCTTGACGGGATCCAGATGGAGGGCTCTTTTGCTCCAGGCACAGAGAGTTCAATCATGAGGTTTAAATTTCTCGCTTTCTAACGTGATGTGGCTGAAGCATGAGAGAGGCCTTTGCAGATCTGTTGCTTGAAGTGGTTCACAGCATTTAGGGTGTGCAAAAAAAAAAAAAGATCTAAAGGCTTTTAAGTGGGGAGAGGATCCGCTTGACAAAATAAAATAAAGCCACCAGACACAGTCAAATTTATTAAGCATGTCTGTGAAGCTCTCATCAGCTCTGTTTCCACGCCGATCACTGGGGAGGGGTGGTTGTGGGTGATCTGTAGGCAGTAGCCTCATGGCTACAGCAGAGGCGTAGCCAGAAAACAGATTTTGGGTGGGCCTAGGCAAGAAGTGGGTGAGGACCAAGTGTTCTCCCCCCACCACCACCAAAACATATCTCAGCTGGCAGGAAAACGCTTCGTTCCACCTTGCGCTGAAAACTTAGCATGTGCAGGTGCCGGTATCACGGAGAGTAGTGTTTCGGTTACCATCAGGGGGGAGTCTTCAGCTGGCAGAGCTTGGGATCCCCACCAGCTACTACTAAATGTGTGCTACTGTTGGGTGGGCCTGAGCCCTAAGTGGGTGGGCCCCGGCCCACCTGTGGCTATGTCACTGGGCTACAGCAGCAGGATTACAGCCAGAGAGACTAGGGTTCAAATCTCACTGACCCTCCTTGGAAAAGTCACTTAGGGAGTCACTTTTACTAAGTGGTGGCAAACCAAATGTGCATAAGTACATAAGTATTGCCATACTGGGAAAGACCAAAGGTCCATCAAGCCCAGCATCCTGTTTCCAACAGTGGCCAATCCAGGTCACAAATACCCAACAACATCCCAAAAATGTACATATTATACTGCTTATCCCAGAATTAGGGGATTTTTCCCAAGTCCATTTAATAACGGTCTATGGACTTTTCTTTTAGGAAGCTGTCCAAACCTTTTTAAAACTCTGATAAGTTAACCGCCTTTACCACATTCTCTGGCAACAAATTCCAGAGTTTAATTACACGTTGAGTGAAGAAATATATTCTCCGATTCGTTTTAAATTTACTACATTGTAGTTTCATCGCATGCCCCCTAGTCCTAGTATTTTTGGAAAGCGTGAACAGATGCTTCACATCTACCCGTTCAACTCCACTCATTATTTTATAGACCTCTATCATATCTCCCCTCAGCCGCCTTTTCTCCAAGCTGAAGAGCCCTAGCCACTTTAGCCTTTCCTCATAGGGAAGTCGTCCCATCCCCTTTATCATTTTCGTCAGCCTTCTCTGCACCTTTTCTAATTCCACTATATCTTTTTTGAGATGCGGAGACCAGATGGGCTTACCGCTCTCTATTCCAGGGCTACCGCAGCAGCCCGGTGGTAGTTTGTAGCACTGGTGTTTACCTAGCGGTAATCGGGCAGTGCCGCATGCTGTCTGGTTACTTCCGGGTTAGCGCAGGACCCCCTTACCGCCACCTCAGTGGGTGGCGGTAAGTGTTCCGCCCTCGTATGGTCATGTGCTAAGTTGGTTCACTTACCGCATGGCCATTTCTTTAAAAAAAAAAAAAAGCGATGTAAGGGGGCCTCAGCACGTGTCAAAAAACACACACTGATGCTAGCGCATGCCCCCTTTTAATTGCAGCTTAGAAAAAGGGCCCTTAATTTTTTATTTTTCTTACATTTGTACCCCACACTTTCCCACTCATAGCAGGCTCAATGTGGCTTACATTTTATATACAGGTACTTATTTGTACCTGGGGCAATAGAGGGTTAAGTGACCTACCCAGAGTCACTAACGACTAGGCTACTCCTCCACTAGCAACATTCCATGTAGAAGCCTGCCCTTGCGGTCGTGCAGGCTTCTGTTTCTGTGAGTCTGCATGTACGTGCAGGATGTCAGACTCACAGAAACAGAAGGCTGCGCAGCCGCGTTGCTGATCTGCAAGGGCAGGCTTCTACATGGAATGTTGCTAGTGGAATAGCAACATTAACATTCCATGTAGAATCTTCAAATAGTAGCAACAGCAACATTCCATCTAGAATCTACAATAGTAGCAACATTCCATGTAGAATCTCAAATAGGGAAAGGGAACTGGGACTTGATATACCACCTTTCTGAGGTTTTTGCAACCACATTCAAAGCGGATTACATAGTGTATACAGGTACTTATTTGTACCTGGGGCAATGGAGGGTTAAGTGACTTGCCCAGAGTCACAAGGAGCTGCCTGTGCCTGCAGTAGGAATCGAACCCAGTTCCCCAGGACCAAAGTCCACCACTCTAACCACTCGGCCACTCCTCCACTCACCTCAGATACAAACTTACCCCCCCCCCCCCCGTTTACTAAGACGCAATAGCGGCTGCAGTACGCTAATGCCGACGCAGCCCATTCGCTTTGAATGGTATATGTCGCAATTGCCACGCTGCTGCCGGTAGCACGGCTTAGTAAACAGGTGGGAGGGGGTAATTGTAAACCCTGTGGACAGGAAAATCTTAATGTACCTGAAAGTTACTTGCCTTTAACTACCACTGGAAAGGTGTGAGCAAAATATAATTAAATAAAAATACGTCTGTTGCCCTTGTCCTTTGTCAGGTTTTCTTTGGAGATGCTACAGACAGATGCCTCTGACTCCATAACTTACTACCATAAAAAGGGCTACAGAGGCAAAGCCCTATTTTACTTAGAAAATTGAAACATCCAGGTCGTGGATGGACTTGGCTCAAGTAGAATTTAAGAGAAGGATTTGCCGACACAGAGCCTTTCCCAAAATACCCAGAGGTATTTGCCAGCACAGAACATGGGAATGTCCATTTTACAATGAATGGTTTGGATCCAGCAGCTGTCAAGTGGAGGTGCTGTCTGAGTCTGCCTGGGCAGAGGAACACTGAGATCCCACGGTAAACAAGCAAGCAGTAAAAGAAAGTGGGCAAATGACCAGGCTGACCGGGAACAAACGAGGAAATTTCTAAAGGTAATAAGACTCAACACAGAACTGTGTTTCGGTGGTAAGCCTGCTTCAGGAGTCTGAATTAATAACAATCAGTGGCGTAGCAAGGGCGGGGCGGTGGGGGCGGTGCACGCTGCTGGAGGGTGCAGAAAGCAGCCGTGCGCCTGTCGGCTCCGCTGGTTCCCTGCTCCCTCTGCCCCGGAACAGGTTACTTCCTGTTCCGGTGCAGAGAGAGCAGGGAACCGGCAGAGCGGACTCAGCTCCCAGCGACGTGCACTCGGGGCCGATCAGCGTTCCCGCCCGCCCCCCGCTTTCGTATGGCAGTAAGAATACGCTCCGGGGGGTGCGCCATGCTGCACCCGGGGGGGGGGGGGTGCAGCGGCGACCCTGCCTGTATATAATATATAAATCGCTTTGATTGTGACCACAGAAAGGTGATATATCAAATCCCATCCCTTATCCATGACTAGATCTCTGTCCAGTTCCTCTGTTTAAGAAGCTGCTGTATTAATCCACAAACGTCAAAGACACAGAGAAAGAGAATGACACGGGGACCCGCAGTAACCACGGGGATGGGGACGGGGACGGGGACAGGGCGGGGACAGGATGGGGACAGGGACAGAGCCCACGGGGCAGGAACGGGATCAAAGCCCATGAGGACGGGGACAAAGTTTGTCCCCGTGTCACTTTCTACTTTGTAGCCTGTTACTCAACTGGACTGTTATTTATGTTTGATTGATGGGGACGACAATATTTTTTTCTATTTGTAATTTAAACACAACAGTTGCACAGCATATTGTTCCTTTTTAAACTTTAATAAAAAGATTTAAATATAAAGTCATAAGTGTTCGAGGCTTCTGCAGATGAGAACAGAGCCGACAGAGATAGGGACGGGGTGGGGATGGAGACGGAGCCTGCGAGAACGGGGCGGGGACGGAGATGGGGCCTGCGAGGACAGGGTGGGGATGGAGACAGAACCCACAGGGGTGGGGATGGGGACAAATTTTATCCCCGTGTCATTCCCTAAGAGAGAGCACACCCAGCCCCAGAGGAGTTGGAAAGAATCGATAAGCCATGCTCCCCATTTTTTATTTACATCCATTCTTAATTTCACCCTTTTCTGTCATACTTGCTCCTTCTTTTCATATTTATCTTCTTCACAAAACTGCATTCTTGATTGGGCTTTCTCACACAGCCAAATGACCAGTAGGGCTGAAGGCAGAGGGTTAATAATCATTTCCTTTCACGCTCCCAAGAATCCTCACCTATTTCCCTCTTTTATTACCTGTTACTTTCTCTGTAGTATCTAGCAATAGTCTCAGTTTATTTCTCTCTGTGAAAATAGTTACAAGGTATCAGTTTATTATTAACAGGAAGGTCCTTGTTACAACTCCCGTCTATTAAAACAATTTTCCAACATTCGAGTAGGGCACAGAAACCCCTCCCACTTTTTATATTAATACTGTTGTCAATAACAGCACTCGGGTTTGTTCAGAGTCTACTGCCAGTCAGAGAAATCAGAAGAACAAGGCATACACAGAGCAACCTTCTTTCCAAGGACAAACTCAGATGCCGGTTCTCCTATCTATTAAAATCTCTCTCGATGCATTCAACTTATTATTTAACTTTCTTTCATTCAATTACTCTCACTCACACACAAACAACAGTGCATTGCTAGCAGTTAGGCTTAGGGTTTTATTGAAGGACCAGGTTCCCTTTCCCCATTACGGACTGTAAATAACTAAATAAAAGGTAGAATCTCTCAACCCATGCTCAACAATAGTCACCGGTTTATGATTTGGGGGATTTGAATCAAGTTAGACTCAACAACCCAGCCACGTTCTCTGCACCCAACATCCCAAGAGTGCATGATTACAATGGCACTTTCAGCGCTTCCCATTTCTTCATAGGTCAAGCCAGTCTTTTGTCCACAGACATTTTTCGTAGTTCGTACATTCTGGAATGTCCTGTCAGAAGAAAGGCGAGCACGAAAATGTAGAGGCTGATCAAAGGATAAATCCAACACTGGAGATGTAATTAAAAGCTACTTTATTGATGCAGATGTTCAGGGACCCGACACAGTCCATGTTTCGGCATATCACAATGCCTACATCAGGGTCAAATCAATAATTCATCCGATTGTGTTGAATTTCTCCTTTAATCAGCCTCTACTTCTTCCTGCTTGGTTTTTCTGGCATAGAGGGTCCCTCCCTCCCCTATTTGTGTTTTGACAGAAGAGATAAGGCAGCAGTTAACGAGTTTCTCTTGAGGGAAGAATGACAACCAGTCGATGGCTGGGTCCTGACTGGTTGAGTGCAAGCAACTCTTTCCATGAGCAGTGCATTTTTTCTAGCGAAGAAAGGTGCTGGTACTCAAATGCCAGAGTACCCCCCAAGTACCCCCTCAAAAAAAGCCCTGCTAATGGGGGAAGACTCCTATAGTAGCCCAAAGGTTTCAAGACTCATTCCCGCTCTTCTCATGGCTCATAGAAGGTCAGTGCTTCTCTGAGGTACTGTCTAACAGTATTGAAGATGCAAGAAATACTCAGACTTTTACTAAAGTCATTTGAGCCTTATGAACTTTATTTAAAATACATTCTTCTTCACTTGTCAACTGCAACTGTGGTCGGCACTGAGCATGGATATTCATTTCTGGGCCATTTCCGGTGACCGGCCTTGAATATACAGGTGTTTTTCGGCCGGTTTAAATTTAACCGGCCAAGCCAATATTCAGTGCTGGTGAAAGATATTCCTGCTATTTTGGTGGCCTAATTTGGCTACGAAACTTAGCCGGCAATACGCTGAATATCGGTGGATCTGAAAAGGGGGTGTGGTCATGGATGGGTTGTGGGCATTCCTAGAACTTATGCACAGTGTTATAGAATATGCCTTTCCCACGCGTAAGGCAGCGGCTTTTACACTAGGTTTTCATTGGCGTAAAGGGTCATGACTAAATAGAGTTACAGAAAACAGGTGTTGGGCTTATTCTATAAACTATGCAAGGTTCCGCGTTAGAGGAGTCACAGACCTAGAAAGGGATCTGGGAGTCATCGTTGACAAGATGTTGAAAACGTCTGCTCAGTGTGCTGCGGCGGCTAAGAAAGCACACAGAATGTTGAGTATTATTAGGAAAGGGATGGAAAACAAACACAAGGATGTTATAATGCCGTTGTGTCACTCCATGGTGCGACCGCACCTCGAATATTGTGTCTGGTCGCCACATCTCAAAAAAGATATAAAAGAATTGGAAAAGGTGCAGAGAAGGGTGACGAAAATGATAAAAGGGATGGAACGATTCCCCTATGAGGAAAGGTTGAGACGGTTAGGGCTCTTCAGCTTGGAGAAAAGGCGGCTGAGGGGTGATATGATAGAAGTCTACAAGATAATGAGCGGAGTAGAGCGGACGGATGTGAAGCGTTTGTTTATACTTTCAAACAATAATAGAACCAGGGGACACAAAATGAAGCTAGAATATGGTAGATTTAAAACAAATAGGAGAACGTTTTTCTTTACTCAGCATGTAGTTGGACTCTGGAACTCGTTGCCGGAGAATGTAGTGACAGCAGCTGGCCTTACGGAATTTAAAGGGGGTTTGGACAGATTCCTGAAGGAAAAGTCCATTGAACATTATTATTTTTTTTTTGGGGGGGGGGGGGAGGGTTGACGGGTTCTTGAAGCCTGGATTGGCCGCTGTCGGAGACAGGATGCTGGGCTTGATGGACCCTTGGTCTTTTCCCAGTATGGCGGTGCTTATGTGCCTAGATTTAGGTATGTTGTTTAAACCACATCTAAATTTAGGCATGGTTTATAGAATACACCTAGGCATATTTTATTTGGTGTCAATTTTGTACACGTCATATATAGAATCTAGCTCTAACCATTTAAGAGCCACTGGATATCATGTGCCAGGTCACTCAGCAGGGATGATCTAGGCAACAGCATCTGCCATCTAGGCTCCACTGCCCCACCAGTTGAGACCCCGGGTAAGTCCTGGAATGGGGGGAAGGTGGAGATCAGGGGTGGGGATTTTATGTTGGTGGCCTCAATTGTCATCAAGGGTGTCAGGGATGAACTCAGGTGTCCAGGCTGACCTTGGTGTGTTGTGTAGGTGATGGGAACAATCGGGGTCTGTGTTAGGAGGGTTAGGATTCTGCTCAGGAGTTCAGGGTTTATGTTCTGGGAGTGTGTGCTAAAGTAAGGAGATTAGGACTTGCATTGGAAGGATCAGGAATTGAACTTGAGGGATCCGAACGTACGTCGGGGGGGACAGGAGTTGAGTCGAGGATGAGCCTTGCATTGGAGGGTCAGAAATTGAGCTGGGGGATCGGGAGTTGAGGGGTCAGGACTTGCAGCGGGGGAGGGGGGAGTGAGTCAGAGCACCACCACACCTGTGCCAGCGTGCTGTGCTACCAGACTTCCACACTTAGAATTCCTCTTGAGGCGGCAGGAAGTTCGACCGTGCTACCAACCATATTGACAGCTAGCTCACAATACAAACCCACTGTCAGGTCCTCGAGGCAGGACTGGAGTTCGTGAGTCCTTGGGCCACTGCTGAGGAGCGGCAGCGGCAGGCAAGACCACCTCGGAACTGGATACACCGAAGAGCAGTACTGGAACTCTGGACTGGAGTAGTACAAGGCAGGCAACTAGAACAGACGAAACAGGAACAGCTTCACCTGCACTTAGCCACCATTCCTCCAGAGTTGAGCTCCGAAGTGCAGGTGGCCGGCAGGACTTGCAGAATAAGGCAGGAACTGAAGATCCAGAGGACCCACCCTGGGTCTAGGAAACACGAGGGAGACCAGACTGGGAACTAAACACAGACAGTGTGCTGCTGCACAGCCACTAGCAAGACCCAGAAGACAGACCAAGGAACACAAGGCGTACAGAAGCCTAGCAGGAGCAAGGACTAGGGCAGCATACACACTAGGCAGAACAGGGATCCGGGAATACCCACAGGGTAAACCCTCTAGCTAGGTGGAGACAGGATACAGGAAAAGCCACCCAGGAAATACACACTAGCTAGACAGATCCAGGATCCAGGATATACAAGCAGGGTAGGCACACAGGCTAGGTAAGGCAGGACCAAGGGTAAAGAGAGCAAACCAGGAATAACAGGCCAAGGGTCTTTGGGCAAACAGGAGAACAGACAGAGTAAACACAGACAGAGGCTTCACCCCAAACACAGGGTAAGCCGGAACAGAGGCTTCACCCCAAACACAGAGTAAGCCAGGAACAGAGGCTTCACCCCAAACACAGGGTAAGCCAGGAAGGACCCACAGTCCACAGACACACAGTGGCAGGGAGGAACCCCCCACAGGAAGACAACAGACACAGAGTGAAGCTGGGCTGGAACCCTCCCAGAGAAAGGCTAAGCAGTAGTGCAGCAGACACTTACTAACCTGACCTGGCCTAAGAGCAATGCAAAGGCCCAGAATGCCAGCACAGCACTTCCTTATGAAGGCTCTCACTGATGAGGTCACCAGCAGCAGGACAGAAGCAGGAAGTACCTTGACCCCAAAGAGAGGCTTGACACACATAGGAAGTGAGCCCACAGGAAAGACAAGCAGGAGCCATGTTGGAAGCTGGCACAGAGCCGGTGGCAGCCATCTTAGATGCTGGCTCCCTAGGGAGGCATAGCCCACACAGGTGAGGTCTAGTGAAGCAATCAGGTTCATGCTGGAAGCAGCCAGCACACCAGGACAGAGACAAGACTAACACAAACACAGAGAGAAGCCAGCACAGCCGCTGGCCCCCAGAAATGAGGTAAGTCTGAGGGGGCTTTCATTCTAGATTTAAAGGTGGCCAAGGATGGGGCAAGACGTAGGGGCAAGTACCTGGCAGAAACCCAAATAGTAGCAACATTCCATGTAGAACCCCAAAGAGTAGCAAGATTCTAGAATTCTAAAGAATAACAAGATTCCATGCAGAATTTCAAAGTGTAGCAACATTCTATATAGAATCCCAAAGACTAGCAAGATTCCATTCAGAATCCTAAGTACATAAGTATTGCCATACTGGGACAGACCGAAGGTCCATCAAGCCCAGCATCCTGTTTCCAACAGTGGCCAATCCAGGTCACAAGTACTACTACTACTACTACTACTATTTAGCATTTCTATAGCGCTACAAGGTGTACGCAGCGCTGCACAAACATAGAAGAAAGACAGTCCCTGCTCAAAGAGCTTACAATCTAATAGACAAAAAAATAAAGTAATCAAATCAATTAATGTGTACAGGAAGGAGGAGAGGAGGGTAGGTGGAGGCGAGTGGTTACAAGTGGTTACGAGTCAAAAGCAATGTTAAAGAGGTGGGCTTTCAGTCTAGATTTAAAGGTGGCCAAGGATGGGGCAAGACGTAGGGGCTCAGGAAGTTTATTCCAGGCATAGGGTGCAGCGAGACAGAAGGCGTGAAGTCTGAGGAGTGGCCTAGTGGTTAGTGTGGTGGACTTTGGTCCTGGGGAACTGGGTTCGATTCCCACTGCAGCTCCTTGTGACTCTGGGCAAGTCACTTAACCCTCCATTGCCCCTGGTACAAAATGAGTACCTGAATATATATAAACCGCTTTGAATGTAGTTGCAAGAACCTCAGAAAGGTGGTATATCAAGTCCCATTTCCCTTTCCCTATTGGAGATTCTAGATGGAATGTTGCTACTATTTGAGATTCTACATGGAATGTTGCTACTATTGAGATTCTACATGGAATGTTGCTATTCCACTAGCAACATTCCATGTAGAATCCTGCCCTTGCAGATCAGCAACACGGCCGCGCAGGCTTCTGTTTCTGTGAGTCTGACGTCCTGCACGTACATGCAGGACGTCAGACTCACAGAAACAGAAGCCTGCGCGGCCGCGTTGCTGATTTGCAAGGGCAGGATTCTACATGGAATGTTGCTGGTGGAGGAGTGGCCTAGTGATTAGAGTGGTGGACTTTGGTCCTGGGGAACTGGTGCACAGGCAGCTCCTTGTGACTCTGGGCAAGTCACTTAACCTTCCATTGCTCCAGGTACAAATAAGTACCTGTATATAATATGTAAGCCGCATTGAACCTGCTATGAGTGGGAAAGCGTGGGATACAAATGTAACAAAAATAAAGAAATAAAAATTTCAAAAGAAAAAAAACTTTCCACAAAAAACATAATTAACTTGCCCCTCCATGGTTAAAGCGGAATCTAGCATTACTCCCACTACTTTTACAGAGGAGTGAAAAGCTACAGAAGTTCCTAAGAAAGAAATTCAAGCTGTAGCTTTAGAGTCCATAAAATGAGTAAAAGCCACAATAATTTGGTTTTATTCACATTCAGTTTTATTTTATGACTAACAGTCCAATCGTTAACCAAAGTACAACCAGCACACAGTTAAGAGCAAGTCATCTCAAAAGTTTCTAAACGTTTGAAAGAGGAATAAAATGTCATCTGCACACGGGAATAAAACTGGATTCCTAGTTCATTCAAACCGATACCAAGGAACAGAGGAAAATATTTAAAAGAATGAGAGGCAACAGGAAACCCTGAAGAGCAGCACATAAACCCCTGGATTCTATATAAGGCATGGCCAGTAGTGCGTGTTTAAATAAGTATATAAATACAGTAATTCCTCGGTTTTCGGTGACTTTGGTTATCGTTGGTTTTGGTTTTCGTCGATTTTTTCCGCAAAAACTTGTCTCGGATTTCGTTGGCGTGCCCACGTGACCTCGCTGCTAATTTTGCGAAACAAAAAGGGCGACCCACGCTTTCTCCTGCTCAGTGTGGTGTTGTTTCTCGTTGTGTGAGCATCAGCCTGCGCGAGTGCTAATACAAAATGTTACTAGGCACGGCGAAGGTGCGAGTTCGGACAAGTCTGGGGCCGAAAACTTTGTGTCTGAATTCAAAGATTACGTAGAGGCTGAAGGCCTTCCCCTGATGACCCTACACATCTGGTGCAGTCAATTGTTGATTTGGGGAAGTCCATGGGTTTGGCGGTGAGTGCCATGTTAAATGTTCATTTATTCTTTACATTAGTCTTTTATATTCATTTTATATTAATTTCTTATTGTTTTTAGTATTAAACGTTATATTTATTCTCTATAAAATGTGTTTTTGGTATGTATTTTGGAGTGTCTAGAACAAATTAATTGGATTTACATTGATTTACATGGAAATAACTGCCTCAGTTTTCGTCGGTTTTGGATTTCGCCGATTGTTTTCGGACGGATTATCAACGAAAACCGAGGTACCACTGTATGTAAGTATTGTCATACTGAGATAGATTGAAGCAGTGGCGACCCTTGGTCAGCTGCCACTCGGAGCAGATCGCCGCTGCGCACCCCCCCCCCCCCCCCCACCGGGTGCAGCGTGACACCTCTCCCCAGCACAACAACCCCCCCCCCCCCAGCATATCACCCAAGCCCCCCCAGGTGCATTCTTAGCTGCTGGGAGCAGCCACGCTACTGTGGGCTCCACTGGTTCCCTGCTCCCTCTGCCCCGGAACATCCTGCAGAGCCGACAGCCGCGCGGCTGCTTTCTGCATCCCGGGCAGACCACCCCGCCCTCGGTACGCCACTGGATTAAAGGTCCATCAAGCCCAGCATCCTGTTTCCAACAGTGGCCAATCCAGGTCACAAGTACCTGGCAGAAACCTAAATAGTAGCAACATTCTATGTAGAACCCCAAAGAGTAGCAAGATTCTAGAATTCTAAAGAACAACAAGATTCCATGCAGAATTTCAAACTGTAGCAACATTCCATGTAGAACCCCAAAGAGTAGAAAGATTCCATTCAGAATCCCAAGTACATAAGTATTGCCACACTGGGAAAGACCAAAGGTCCATCAAGCCCAGCATCCTGTTTCCAACAGTGGCCAATCCAGGTCACAAGTACCTGGCAAGATCCCAAAAAAGTACAATTTTGGATATTTGGCACCTAAAAAATCCATGCGGAAAACATTTCCGCATAAGGATATTCTATAAGCAGCACCTAAATTTAGGCACAGTATATAGAATACGCCTAGTAGTGTAAATCCCAGCATTTAGATTTAGGCACAGAGGGCCATATTGTATAACAGTCCATATAAATTTTGGAACGCCCATGAAATGCCCATTTCCCCGCCCTTAATCACGCCCCTTTTTGCCTGAACACATTAAAATTTAAGCGCTGTACATTACAGAATACACTTAGCGATTTGCATGTGCAAAGTTTAATTATTATCAATTAGTACTCATTATTGCTTGTTAAGTGCTGTTAACAATGCTGATTGGCTCATGAAGTCAATTAAATTATGCGCGTTGTTATACAATATGCTTGGATTTTGGTGCGGAATGCTAGGCGCACTATATAGGATCCGGGGGTTCATGCACACACCTTAATTGAGTAATGAGCTAATCAGTGATGATAATTGGTTGATAACAACCAATTATCACTAATTGGCAATAATTGGAATTGATGTCTGCTTCTTTGTAGGTGTATTCTAAAAAGAGATGTACATAAATCCCAATGTGTGTAGCCAGGGCCGCCGAGAGGGGGGGCAAAATTCCCCGGGCCTGGCGCCGGGGTCAGTCCGCCAGCGCTACAGTCCCCGGTCTCACCTGCCTGCCTCCACGGCTCCGGGCCCCCTTCATTCCAGCAGTCGCAGATCGCGTCTCTTCTGGCCTTCCCTCCCTGTGTCCCGCCCTCACGGAAACCAGAAGTTACATCAGACGAGGGCGGGACACAGGGAGGGTAGGCCAGAAGAGACGCGATCTGCGACTGCCGCTTTGAATGAAGGGGGCCCGGAGCCGTGGAGGCAGGCAGGTGAGACTGCGGACTGCAGCGGCGGGGGGGGGGGGGGGGCGGAGGCAGGGCAGCCTTGCCCCGGGCCCAGCCTAGTCTCTCGGCAGCCCTGGGTGCAGCCATTTACGCACATCGTTGTAGAATTTGGGAGAATGCACCTACGTTTAGGCACGAGCATTTAACACCAGGTTTTCAGTGGCATAAACGGACATGCCTAAATGTACGTACATTCCCTGTTCTCTAAACTGCGCCAAACTTTAGGCGCAGTTTATAGAATAGCTCTTAAGTGCTTGTTCTGGATGCATCTAGATTTTAGACACCATTTACTGAATCTGGCCCAAAGAATGTCAAGAAGAAGAAACATTGATGCTGATCATAATTCTATATGATCTATTCAATAAATATTCACAAAACCAGTGTAGGACGGTATCCCGTATTCCTAATTCACTCAGGCAACTCTTTTACTAATCTGCAGTAAGCGCTACTGCGCACTTACTCTAGATTAAAATGGCTTACCACCAGGGGCATAGCCAGACTTCGACGGGAGGGGGGTCCAGAGCCTGAGGTGAGGGGGCACATTTTAGCCTCCCCCAGCACTGCTGACCCCCCCCCCGCCACCGCCACCGCAACCCTCTCAACCCCCCCTTCCTGCCGCCAGGACGTCAGATGCATGCACAGAAACTTGATCAGATCATTCAGCAAGCAACGTCGCGCGGCCGAGGAAAGGACTTCGGCTGGCGGGGTTTGGGGTCCCCCGCCAGCAAAGGTACACGACGGCGGCAAGGGAGGGTTGGCGGCAGGAAGGGGGGGGTCGAGAGGGTCATGGCAGGGGGGTCCAGGGCCATATCTACGGGGGCCCAGGCCCCCATGGCCCCATAGTAGCTACGCCCCTGCTTACCACAGAGAACACTCATTCGTCCTGCAGTCATTTGTGAATCTTAGCATGGAGGGGGGGGGGATGTGGGGAGCAGAGAGTCAGCGTTTCTGCACTAATCAGTTTGTACATCTACATTACCAAGTGCAAATTGACTGGTGTAGAATTAACGCATGAGCCCTTACTACTACTACTCGTCATTTCTATAGCACTACTCGATGTACACAGTGCTGTACATTGGATATGAAGAGATGGTCCCTGTTCAACAGAGCTTACAATCTAATTAGGCCAGACAAACAGAACAAATAAGGTGTAAGGGAATTACTAAGATTATTATTATTATTTATTGCATTTGTACCCCACATTTTCCCACCTATTTGCAGGCTCAATGTGGCTTACAGAGTGTTGTTATGATGGGAATGAGAAAACATTAGGTTTCCAAAAATTAAGTGGCAGGAAGTGCTTACGCAGTAATACTTTTTAAAACGGCTCCACGCTAATGCCAACATTAGCCATTAATTTAAAAAATACAAAATCAGCCATTTTCTGGCTGTGGTATATAAATAGCCGCAGCACACAGGAAAGACCAACGTACGGATGCGCTAAGGCCATTTTTACCGCAGCTTAGTAAACGGGTCCCTCACTCTTAATAACACATTGAGGTCCTTTTCCCGTCTGCGGAAAAAAAAGTTTTACAATTTGCTATGCACAGTTTGCACGTACAGATCTCCAATTTACCACAGGATGCCTGAGTGCAGGAAGGGGCCCTTTTTGCTAAGCGGTGGGCTTACCACATGCCAAACAGGAACTACCACTGGGTAACCGCAGCAGCCCAGCGGTAGATCCCACCCCCCAGTGCGTGCCATTTCTGGCGCTACAAAAATATTTTCTATTTTTGTAGCACCGGTGTTTACCCGGAAATAATTGGGCAGTGTTGTGTGCTGCCTGGTTAGCGCAGGAGCCCTTACAGCTACCTCAATGAGTGGTGATAAGTGCTCCCCCCCTGAAATGGCCATATGGTAAGTGGTTCACTTACCGCATGGCCATTTCTTTTCAAAAAAAGGAGACAGCCTTTTACCCGCTGAAGCAAAAGGGAAACTCAGCGCACATCAAAAACACGCGCAGGTCCCCTTTTACCGCAACTTCGTAAAAGGGCCTCATTGTGATCTAAAATATCAAAAGCAGCTGCCGACTTTAATAGTGACAAGATAGCCTGTCTGCCTCAACAAAACAAAAATCTTATATTTGACATCACAAAGTTTTTTTTACCATGCTTTGTTAGGTGACATTCAGCAATCTGCACCTACTGGGGAAAGGGAAATGGGACTTGATATACTGCCTTTCTGTGGTTTTTGCAACTACATTCAAAGTGGTTTACATAGTACATACAGGTACTTACTTATTTTGTACCTGGGGCAATGGAGGGTTAAGTGACTTGCCCAGAGTCACAAGGAGCTGCAGTGGGAATTGAACTTAGTTCCCCTGGATCAAGTCCACTGCACTAACCACTAGGCTACTCCTTCACTAGCAACATTCCAAGTAGAATCTCAAATAGTAGCAACAGAATCTCAAATAGTGGCAACATTCCATGTAGAATCTCAAATAGTAGCAACAGAATCTCAAATGGTAGCAACATTCCATGTAGAATCTCAAATAGTAGCAACATTCCACGTAGAATGGAGGAATGGCCTAGTGGTTAGGGTGGTGGACTTTGGTCCTGGGGAACTAAGTTCGATTCCCACTTCAGGCACCAGCAGCTCCTTGTGACTCTGGGCAAGTCACTTAACCCTCCATTGCCCCATGTAAGCTGCATTGAGCCTGCCATGAGTGGGAAAGCGCAGGGTACAAATGTAACAAAAAAAAAATAGATACTATTGGAGATTCTACATGGAATGTTGCTACTATTGGAGATTCTACATGGAATGTTGCTATTCCACTAGCAACATTCCATGTAGAAGGCTGCGCAGGCTTCTGTTTCTGTTTCTGTGAGTCTGATGTCCTCGTGCAGGAGGTCAGACTTACAGAAGCAGAAGCCTGCGCGGCCACATTGGTGATCTGCAAGGGCCGACTTCTACATGGAATGTTGCTAGTGGAATAGCAACATTCCATGTAGAATCTCAAATAGTAGCAACAGTAGAGGAGTGGCCTAGTGGTTAGGGTTAGGGTGGTGGACTTTGGTCCTGGGGAACTGAGTTTGATTCTCACTTCAGGCACCAGCAGCTCCTTGTGACTCTGGGCAAGTCACTTAACCCTCCATTGCCCCATGTAAGCCGCATTGAGCCTGCCATGAGTGGGAAAGCGCGGCGTACAAATGTAACAAAAAAAAAAAGTAGCAGCAACAGAATCTCAAATAGTAGTAACATTCCATGTAGAATCTCAAATTGTAGCAACAGAATCTCAAATAGTAGCAACATTCCATGTAGAATCTCAAATAGTAGCAACAGAATCTCAAATTGTAGCAACATTCCATGTAGAATCTCAAGTAGGGAAATGGGACTTGATATACTGCCTTGCTGTGGTTTTTGCAACTACATTCAAAGCGGTTTATATAGTATATACAGGTCACAAGGAGTCATAAGGAGTTGCAGTGGGAACGAAACCCAGCTACCCAGGATCAAAGTCTGCTGCACTAACCACTAGGCTACTCCTCTACTCCAGGATCCCACCGATTACTGAATCCTTCGGGAGATCAAGGTGCTGTAAAAAGCGAACTTTTACCACACCTTGATGAATCTCTTCCCCCCCCCCCCCTCCCTCCCTCACTTAATCCACATACCATCATTTCCTAACCCAATGAAACACTAGAGGCCATTAAAATGAGCCTAAAAACTCTCTGAAAATTAAAGTTAAACCTCAATCCTTCTCAGTCCTGGCACATTTTTTACCCAGCAGGGCAAAGATCATTTGAAAGAGAATCCTCATTGTCCTTTAACCAAATTTCCACAATAGAAAATAATCCAAACTGAGAATCACCAATGAAATCCTGCAATAAAAATGTCTTATAACAGATTGATCTTGCATGAAAATAGAGGCACAGAGAGATAGTTCCCTTTAGTTTGAGTATATTTCAATCTTAATTATAGAGCTGAAATAAAACCAACGTTTCTGAGTAGGGGAGTGAAATAAAACACCACTATAACTTCCATAACCTGTAACTACCTCAATCAAATGCGGCATAACATTTACACATTCAATTCAATAAATAGATTTAAAAGGGCAACACCCCTTATATGCTTATGATTCTGCCAGCCCTGAATTACAGGAACATAAGAAACTTGAGAACAGTTTACTGTTCACTACGCTCGTCCTAGCATTCAGATCAATCAAGGAAAAAGCAAGGCATCCTGAACATGAAAGAAATCTAAATACCAGAAAAAAACACTTTCAACCAATAATTAAGGCATCAAAAGAAAACAATATCACGCCCTCCACTTCCCTTCCCTGAGATGACCAGCATCCTCAACCCTCTCTCTCCTCCTGCGTCCCTCCGTTCCTTAATTTCTCTGGGGTGGCACCAGCACATCTAAACAAGATTCATCATGATCGGCATGACGCCTTGAACATCCAAGCATACCCAAGGCTGGAATGGGACCCAGCAAACCTTGAGCATGTGCAGATGCTCAAGGCCCCATACAAGCAACTGTAGACATTCTGACCATTGTAGCCAACTCTGTGGGTGCTTGAGCACCCCCAATATTGAGAAAATTCCTTGTATGTATCCAGGGAGGGGTTATTTCCATTGGCCTTAGCACCCCCAATAATTTTGAAAAGTTGGCTCCTATGATTCTAACGTGCTGGTGCCACCCCAGGCAGACACCTTGAGTCAGTGCCAACTTAAGACCATGTACTTATTTATTCAACTTAGCAAACTACCGGTCCAGTAGAAACACAACGATAATTACAAATACTTGGTTGGACTAAAGGGCCATCAAGTTCAGCATCTTCTCTCCGAGTGGTCCGTCTGGTGCAGCTGGAATTAGTACAACTGATAACCATGGTGATCCTGGAGAGGTAACTGGATCCACGGTACCGTCTACTGAGCCAACAGAATTGTCCAATGATGCTATTGTACACAAGCCTTTGAGATCAAAGCAGGGTCTCTATTGACAGCCAAATGCATCAGGAATCGGCCACAACTGGAAGATTCAATTTCTTCTTTCAGATTATAAGCTTTTTCACCGCTGCAGCTGAGTCTCTCAGTTTGGGCTTCAACTTCAGCTGCTATTTATCTAGAATACATTTTGATCAGCCCTTGAACTCTCCACTGAATTAAACAGCTAAATAGCAGCCACTGAATCTAATTCAGAAGCAAAACGTTTCATGAAAGTGTTTTCACGAGGAAACTCATGTTCCATTTTTGCTCCACTAATGCAATCTTAAAGAAATACACCTGAACCAGCTAAAAAGCATATTTTTTGCTATCACAGCACAAAGATGTGCTTTTTAAATAGCATTCTTTTTCACAGTATTCTCCAGATTTTATATATGGCGCCCAAAATTGGAGACCGGTAGTTGGGTGCCGGTCCGAGATGTGCATACAATTAGAGCTAATTAGTGGCAATAATTGAGTGCCAATTAACACTAATTTGGAACTGCTTGCACATCTTGCTATGTGCTATTCTATGACAATGTGCACCCGAATTCCATAGCATGCAACCCATAAGGGGGTGTGGCCATGGGAGGCGTATGGGCGGTTCAGGGGCATTCCTAAAGTTTGCATGGAGTGTTATAGACTACCTGGGATAGGAGTCCAAATTGGTATAAGTCCTGGTACGTAAATGAGGGCATCAAAATCGGTACTCAGTGCTATCAATTTTTTTCAATACTGATTTTTAAGTGCACTTTACTGAATCTAATCCTATGGGAATATATATATATCGCCTAAAAAATCAACGCGGAACACATTTCCACCTAAGCCTATTCTATAAGCGGCGTGTAGATTTAGGTCGGGAATATAGAATACACAGGCGGAAATCATAGCGCTTAAATCTACGTGCTTTCATTTATACCACTGAAAACATGGCGTAAATCCTGGCACATAGATTTAGGCGCAGAGAGCCGTATTCTAGAACTCTGTATATAAATTTTGAAATGCCCATTTCCCCACCCATAACCACACCCCCTTGGCCTGTGTGCATTAGAACTTAGGTGCACTGCGTTACAGAATACGCTTACCGAGTTGTGCATGTAAATTCTAATTTATTGCTTGCTAAGTGCTGTTATCAATGATAATTAGCTTGTTAAGCCAATTAAGTTATGTACATTTTTATAGAATACGCTTGATTCTAGGCATGCTGTATAGAATCCAGGGATATGGATGTTTCCAGTGGCGTAGCAAGGGTGGGGCGGTGGGGGCGGTCCGCACCAGGTGCACGCTGCTGGAGGGTGCAGAGAGCAGCCGCGCGCCTGTCAGCTCCGCTGGTTCCCTGCTCCCTCTGCCCCTGAACAGGTTACTTCCTGTTCCGGGGCAGAGGGAGCAGGGAGCCAGTGGAGCCGACAGGCACGCGGCTGCTCTCTGCACCCTCCAGCAGCCAAGAATGCACCCGGGGGGGGGGGGCTTGATGTGCCGGGGAGGGGGGTGTCATTGCACCGGGGGGAGGGGGTGTCGTGCTGCACCCTGGGGGGACAGACGCCGCTGCACCCGGGGGGGGGGAGTGCGCAGCAGCGATCCGCCCCAGGTGGCAGCCGACGTCGGATCGCTACTGGATGTTTCTCTATGTCTAGTTCTGAGAGTTTCCTCTTCAACAATGTACTTAGGTTCACTGTGATAAGATCTGGCTATTGGGAGGCTATTGGGGGGGGGTTCAAGTCCACATAGTACCGCAGGTATTCACACCTCACTGAGATGCACACATGCGTGACCTCTGTTTAGATGTTTATATTTGCCCATTTTTACTATTGTTATGCTGTTAACAAAATTTTAAGTTTTATGTTAAACTGTACCTGCTGCACACCGCCTTGGGTGAATCTCTTCATAAAGGAGGTTAATAAATCCCAATAAATACATATATTGTGTAAGCTTTATGCTGAGCTTTCCATCGCCAAATGCAAGGTGGGATTGAAAGCCTATTTCTTTTCTCAAGCCTTAGGGGTCCAAATTCGTTGGGGTCTGGGCTTGTGGCAGCTGTGATGGCAAGATGCTTCTAACTCTCCTCTCCCCTATCCTTCCCTTTCTCTCTTAATACCAGGGGCGTAGCTACGTGAGGCCACGGCGGCATGGGCCCCTGTAGATTTGGTCCTGCCCCCCCACCAACCCTTCCCTGCCGCCGCTGCCTCGGGTACCTTTGCTGGCGGGGGATCCAAACCCCCGCCAGCCGAAGTCCTCTTCTCCGGCGCGGCCGCGTTGCTGATCTGCAAGGGCAGGCTTCTGTTTCTGTGAGTCTGACGTATGTGCAGGACGTCAGACTCACAGAAACAGAAGTCTGCCCTTGCAGATTAGCAACGTGGCCGTGCCGGAGGACTTTGGCTGGCAGGGGTTGGGGGTCCCCGCCAGCAAAAGTACCTGACGGCAGTGGCGGCAGGGGAGGGTTGGCAGCAGCGGGAAGAGGGGGGTTGAAAGGGTTGGCGCCAAGGGCGTCAAAGATGTGGTGGCGGCGGGAGGGGTTAAAAATGGCGAGGGGGCAGCAGCGGCACCGGGTGGGGGGGGGGGCTAAAATGTGCCCCCTCACCTCAGGCTCTGGACCCCCCTCTCGCCGAAGTCTGGCTACGCCCCTGCTTAATATTGTTAGTTTCATTTGTAAACCACCTTGATGTTTTACCACAGGATGGTAAATAAAGTTTGAAATAAATATAAACATAAATAAATATTGCTATGAGTGAGAAAAATTATTTCAGCATTAGTTTTGGTAAACAAGATCCTTCTGAAGTACAAGAGCAAAGGAACACAGTTCTGAGATACCACACACACAAGAGGACTAGCCTGATCAAAATATAAAATTATATTATCCCTACAATATGAAAAGCTAGCCACAAAAATATTTAGTCCAGTAGGAAAGTAGAACCGGCAAACATCCTTCAGCCTCCCTTTTGCTATTTAGTCATTTCTTAAGCATAAATCTAGCATCGCCCCCTGGTGGTAAGATGAGCGAACACCACAAGGAAAAGTTTGTTGTGTCTTGGCTTTTTCAGACCCTGGGCTTCTTTCCAGAAAGCACAATGAGAACCACCTTGCACAGCTTCACACTCTTCTAAGAGTCCTTAATAGACTGTGGATTTCCACAAAACTGCCTGTATAAACAATCACCACCCACAATGCAACCTAAAGAAGAAACAAAGGTATTCTCTTTCACAGTTTAGAAAGGGCTCATTTCAAGACAAAATAAAACCATTGATTGTGTTACACACTGCAGCAGGCTACGTAATCTTATTAATGTTTGCTTAATTCTTGTTTTTGGATGACATCCTGTGACAGAATGAGTAACAGATGCTGAACACGTCGCCCCAGCATGTCTTGTGATTTGCAGGATGCCCTGGCACTTTCCCTAAAGAACACACACAGTTTTGCGGGCTGGCCACTGATGTTAAGTTCCCTCTGGCTGGCAAGAGTGGAATCTCATACTTTGATGCTGTGCAGAAAAGGAAAATGTGGAGAGGCCGTTGGGGGGGGGGGGGTTTCCATTAATTCTCTACATGGCCAACCAGGAGGGGAGGGGTGGTCGGGGAACCATCACAGTGGGATTTTAAGTGCACTCCACTTGAAAACAATATCTATTTCATTTCAGGTCCTTTCCGAAACAAAATGACCAGAAGCAAACAAAAATGTTTCTTTTTTTTTTTTGTTTCAGTAGGTTTTGCGTGTAATAAAAATAGAACAAAACACAGCTCTTACTACTATTCATTTCTATAGTGCTACTAGAAGTATGTAGGTTCAAATCCCACTGCTGCTCCTTGTGATCTTGGGCAAGTCACTTAACCCTCCATTGCCTCAGGTACAAACTTAGATTGTGAGCCCTCCTGGGACAGAGAAATATCCAGAGTACCTGAATGTATTTCACCTTGAGATTCTACATGGAATGTTAATGTTGCTATTCCACTAGCAACATTCCATGTAGAAGCCTGCCCTTGCAGATCAGCAACGCGGCCGCGCAGGCTTCTGTTTCTGTGAGTCTGACGTCCTGCACGTATGTGCAGGACGTCAGACTCACAGAAACAGAAGCCTGCGTGGCTGCACTGCTGATCTGCAAGGGCAGGCTTCTATATGGAATGTTACTGGTGGAGGAGTAGCCTACTGGTTAGTGCATTGGAACATAGAATGTTGCTACTATTTGAGATTCTACACGGAATGTTGCTGAGTGGAGGAGTGGCTTAGTGGTTAGAGCACCGGTCTTGCAATCCAGAGGTGGCCGGTTCAAATCCCGCTGCTGCTCCTTGTGATCTTGGGCAAGTCACTTAACCCTCCACTGCCTCAGGTACAAACTTAGACTGGATATTTCTCTGTCCCATGAGGGCTCACAGAGTACCTGAATGTAACTCACCTTGAGCTACTACTGAAAAACAAAGTGTGAGCAAAATCCAAATAAATAAATAAATGTAGTATTGTACATTAAACATGTATGAGACAGTCCCTGCTCTACACAGCTTACTACTACTACTATTAAACATTTCTATAGCGCTACTAGACTTACGCAGAGCTGTACAAATTAACATGAAAAGACAGTCCCTGCTCAACAGAGCTTACAATCTAAATTGGACAGATGAACAGACAGCTAGCTTACAATCTATTCAAACAGGACAAGTAAGGAATTAGAGAATTAAGTATGGTGGGAATGATTAAAAGATGCATGGGTAATGCACAGGGCCGCCGAGAGACTAGGCTAGGTCTGGGGCAAGGCCACCCCGCCGTTGCTGCCCCCCGTTGCTCCCCCCCACCACTGCAGTCCCTGGTCTCACCTGCTTGCCTCCATGGCTCCAGGCCCCCTTCATTCAAAGCGGCAGTCGCAGATCGCCTCTCTTCTGGCCTTCCCTCCCTGTGTCCCACCCTCGTCTAATGTAACTTCCGGTTTCCGTGAGGGCGGGACATAGGGAGGGAAGGCCAGAAGAGAGGCGGATCTGCGACTGCCGCTTTGAATGAAGGGGGCCTGGAGCCGTGGAGGCAGGCAGGTGAGACCGGGGACTGCAGCGCCGGCGGCCTGGCCCCGGCCCAGGGAATTTTGCCCCCCCTGCCCTCCCTCGTAATGCACAGTTGAATAAGGGGTTTATTTTTTATTTATTTACGCCGAAATTCTATATCTCACACCTTCATTTCCTTGTGGAAATCAAAGCATCTTCTATAGCAATGCGCATAACTTAATTGATTAGCTAATCAGTGCTGTCAATTGGATGTTAACAAGCAATTATCAGCAGTAATTGGCATTAAGATTTACACATACAAGTGTATTCCATAACGTGGTGTGTGTAAATTCTAAGCCACATAGTTGAAAAGGGGGCCAGGCCATGGGTGGAGCGTGAGCGTTTCTAAAATCTATGTGCATTATGATAGAATATACCCACTCTCACCTGGATTCCATATATGGTGCCTACATTCGTGCGGTAACAAGCGTGCAACTTAATTGGTGGAACATTGAATACACAGGTTTGACTGTGAAGAAATATACATAGTATTGGCATTTTATATTTTATGTGCACCCCGGCTGCAGCTCGAGGGTGAAACATGGCCATGTTGAGTTTTATTCTACAATAAATTTGGTTTAAAGGATATCTTTCGAAAATGCTCCTCTATGTCACCTTACTTTCTAACTCCTCTTACTCTCTTACCTATCTATATATTCCATCTTTGCCTATACCTTACACTGTCAATTAAAATGTTCTATTACGTATTGTGTTGACATTGTAAGTCGTATACTATGCCATACTTTGTATTGTTATTTGAATATTTTTACTGCTATAATTGTCTATTGCTCATATTTGATTTATTCTTACTGTACACTGCCTTGAGTGAATTCCTTCAAAAAGGCAGTAAATGAATCCTAATAAGTAAATAAAAATAATTATTTTGTTGTATCTTCGGACTGCCTGTACTACTGTGATTCTCAGACCTGTCCTGGGGGAACCCCAGCCAGTCAGGTTGTCAGGATACCCAAATTTGCACATGCTGCCTCCTTGGTATGCAAATCTATCTCATGCATATTCATTGTGGGTCCCTGGCTGGGGGTCCTTCAGGACAGGTTTGGGAAATACTGCTGTACTGAGTGGCCTTTCTGTGTGTGCTGTGGCTCATGATTCAGAAGCATTATAATATTCCGTGTAGGACTGCGTGAGTGGTTAAACCCATGCAAGGCAAAAGGGAGGAGGGGAGTGGAATGCAAAAATCACTCACCCTCCATTGTCTCCCCTGCATAGCTGTGGTGCAGTGAGCAAAACAGGGCCACCAGGGATCATGCTGTACAGCATACTGGAATGCCCCCTCCCATTCCATGTTTTATTCTTTCATTTATGTTGTCTCAGTGACACAAAGACCAAGATTTAGCTTTGTAAAATATTTCAAGTTGACCCTACTATATTCATATATGAAATATACAAAATCATTTCTTTTACTCATCAGAACGGTAACAGAATTCAAAAATGCATGGGATAAACATAAAGGAATCCTGTTCAGAAGGAACGGATCCTCAGAAGCTTAGTGGAGATTGGGTGGCAGCACCGGTGGTGGGAGGCAGGGCTAGTGGTTGGGAGGCAGGGCTAGTGCTGGGCAGACTTCTACGGTCTGTGCCCTGAAAATGGCAGATACAAATCAAGGTCAGGTATACACAAAAAGTAGCACATATGAGTTTATCTTGTTGGGCCTACTGGATGGACTGTACAGGTCTTTCTCTGCCATCATCTACTATGTAAATGTGGATCTGCGGCAGGACGGGACCAGAGCTGAGAGAGAAGACTGAACTAAGCGCTGAGCCTGCACGCATTTCACCGCTGCTGCTGCTGCCATAACCACGACGAGGTAAGATGACTTTTAAAATTTGGAGGGAGGGGGCCTGGAACTCGAAGGGAGGGAGGAGGGGGGGCCGACCCTGGAACTTGGAGGGAGGGGGGCCGACCCTGGAATTCGAAGGGAGGGGGAGGGAGGAGGGAAAGGAGAGAGAGAGGGGAGGGAGGGGGCCTGGAACTCGAAGGGAGGGAGGAGGGGGGGCCGACCCTGGAACCTGGAGGAAGGGGGGCCGACCCTGGAATTCGAAGGGAGGGGGAGGGGGGAGGGGGGAGGGAGGAGGGAAAGGAGAGAGAGAGGGGAGGGAGGGGGCCTGGAACTCGGAGGGAGGGAGGAGGGGGGCCGACCCTGGAACTTGGAGGGAGGGGGGCCGACCCTGGAATTCGAAGGGAGGGGGGAGGGAGGAGGGAAAGGAGAGAGAGAGAGGGGAGGGAGGGGGCCTGGAACTCGAAGGGAGGGAGGAGGGGGGCCGACCCTGGAACTTGGAGGGAGGGGGGCCGACCCTGGAATTCGAAGGGAGGGGAGGGGGAGGGAGGAGGGAAAGGAGAGAGAGAGGGGAGGGAGGGGGCCTGGAACTCGGAGGGAGGGAGGAGGGGGGCCGACCCTGGAACTTGGAGGGAGGGGGGCCGACCCTGGAATTCGAAGGAAGGGGGAGGGGGAGGGAGGAGGGAAAGGAGAGAGAGAGAGGGGAGGGAGGGGGCCTGGAACTCGAAGGGAGGGAGGAGGGGGGCCGACCCTGGAACTTGGAGGGAGGGGGGCCGACCCTGGAATTCGAAGGGAGGGGTAGGGGGGAGGGAGGAGGGAAAGGAGAGAGAGAGGGGAGGGAGGGGGCCTGGAACTCGGAGGGAGGAAGGGGGGGAATAGGGGAAGGGGGGGAATGTACATCCTGTAAAAAAAAAAATTTTCAGCACCCCCAATCATTTTGAAAAGTTGGCTCCTATGCAGACTACTGAAGGAAAGTCAAGAAGGTGGGAGTCTTCTGCTCTCGAAGAGGAAGGAAATAATGGCAATGCAAATAGTTTAACCAGATACTCTGGACAAGATCCTTCAAACGCTGCCTTCAATGAATTCTTTCAAAAAGGCGGTAATTAAATCTTAACAAATAAATATTTTATAGATCAGGCAAGCCAGCTTAAAAGAAACTTGGGCCGCAACTCGAAGCCAGTGTAAATTCACTAAACACGGGGTAGCATGATTGAATCTCTTCGTACTGTAAATCAGTTTGGCTGCGGCATTCTGTAACACGTAGTTCAGAAAATGTAGATAATGCAAAACAGTACAGACTACTGCAATAATCTTAGATGAGACAAAATTAGGGGCCCTTTTACTAAGCAGCGTAGGCAGCTATGCACGCCCAATGCACACCAATTCAGAACTACTGCCTGGCCTGGGCGGTAATTTCATTTTTTACATGCGCCCACTACAAGCGAAGGAAAATATATTTTATTTTCTGGCGCACAGCGCTAACTGGGCAATAATCAGCATTGTACACACGCTGACGATTACCGCATGGTTAACATGTGAGACCTTACCACTAAGTGAATGGGTGGTGGTAAGGTCTCAGGCCCAAAATGGACGCGTGCCAATTTTTATTTTGCTGCACATCCATTTGCGGCCCGAAAAAAAGGCCTTTTTTCCAGGTCCACTGAAAAATGGACCTGCACGGATCCGATACACGTCTACACCTGCGCAGGCCACTTCTTGGCACACCTTAGTAAAAGGATCCCTTAATGACTGAACCAGATTCATAAAATGTCTTTCAGACAACAATGAACAAATGTTTGTTAACTGATGCAGATTAAAAAAAAAACAAAACACTGACTTAACCACAGAGTTGATCTGGGGATTCAAAGATAGAGGTATTTAAATAAACTCCCCAAACTTTTGAAACTGATTCTACTCCCAGTGCTAAGCCATTGCTCAGTAGAAGCTTAACAGCAGTGGACGTACCTGCATGGTTTAACTATAATAATTTCATCTTGTCTTTATTTAATTTGAAACCATGAGCAACACTTAATTTTTCAATCAAAGAATGTATTGCGTTCAAAATCTGCACCCTGGTTCATTAAATCATTTACGGAGAAGCCCCGGGATACATGACAGACCTCAGAGACCTACCAACCAGAAACACATTAAGATCAACACGAACATACCTAAATCTCCATCACCCAAGTTGCAAAGGTCTCAAATACAAATCAACCTATGCATCCAGCTTCTCCTATATAAGCACACAACTATGGAATGCACTACCAAACGCCGTGAGAACAACATATGACTGCTTGAACTTCCGGAAACTACTAAAAACTACTTTGTTCAAAAAGGCATACCCCAACGATCCAACTTAAAATGCACGACAAAACCAAAGATCATACTGGACATAACCTAACTCTTCCTGCTTACGATTCCCCAATGTGTCTCTCACATATGAACTTTACTTTACCACAACCTCACTCTGTATTTGTTCATACCGATATTGGCGATCGCCTCTATGGTACTATGGTAGTCACATTGAGCCTGCAAATAGGTGGGAAAATGTGGGATACAAATGTAACAATAAATAATTAAATAAATGATATAATGCTGGGCACCATGGAATCAATATCCTTCTCTATGGGTAATAAGAAAAATATATTGTCTGTATAAGAAAAAAAAGACTTAGTCCAGAGAGACAGAAAACCACGACAGAATAAAGTCGTTTAGGGCTCCTTTTACCAGCTGCAGCAAAGGGGGCCTGCGCTGGTGTCGGTGTGTGTGTTTTGATGCGTGCTGAGGCCCCCTTTTACTGCAGTGAGTAATGGGTAGGTCTTTCTTTTATTCAGGAAATGGCCGTGTGGCAAGTGAAGCACTTGCTCCACTGCTATTTGGGGGGGTAGTAAGGTGGCAGTAAGGGCTCCAGCGCTAACCCGGTGGTAACTGGGCAGCGTGCGGCAGTGCCCGATTAACATCGGGTAGACACTGGCGCTACAGAAATAAAACATTTTTGTAGCGCCAGATATGATGGCGCGCTGGTGGTGGGAACTATCGTCGGGCTGCTGCGGTAGCCTGGCGGTACTTCCTTTTCAGCGAGCGGTAAGCGTGCGTTGGGCATTATAGCGTCGCTTCATAAAAGGGCCCCTTAGACATTAAACAGTGTCGGGGAAAGTGTTTTAGTTCACTGTTTCCGCAGGAGAGAACAACTTTGATAGGATGGAGTGGAAGAGTAGCCTAGTGGTTAGTGCAGTGGACTTTGATCCTGGGAACTGGGTTCAATTCTCACTGCAGCTCCTTGTGACTCTGGGCAAGTCACTTAACCCTCCATTGCCCCTGGTACAAAATAAGTACCTGAATCTATGTAAATCGCTTTGAATGTAGTTGCAAAAACCTCAGAAAGGCGGTATATCAAGTCCCATTTCCCTTTCCCTTTTATACATGCTGCACAAATTTACAAACTGTACCACATAACCTTTGAGGAAGTTAAACATTTTTTCCTTATTCATATTAGTCAAGCTATTAGCTTCAACTTAAAAACTCATCACGCCTCGGAGCAGAACAATCCAGTTAAGTCCCAACTGATAGAGCAGAACCCAGTCTAAGGCACACGTTGTTTTATTTAAAAATGCATCCTTTAACAATGACTGTTTCTGGCTTGCACTCTTGAGTGCTGCATGCGTCATGAAAGGAGCCAAAGCACAAAGCGACCACATGTGTAAGTCAAAATTTCCCTTTTTTATGCTCCAATTCACATATTTCTGATCTTCATCTGACCTCCTCCCCCCCCCCCCCCCCCCACCCCGAGCTTCTTCAGCTTTGCACATGAGAACGACATCTGACAGAAGAACCATGGTTTCATCTTTTATATAACTTTGCAGCTGTAAAACTTATTGACCCTACATCCGTTACCTTGTTGCGTGTTCAAGATATAATCGTTAACAAGATCCATGGATTTTGGTTTCGTTCATACATTAGCACACTAAGAAGTCACGGTGGTCAGAATACAAATAATTACAATGTCCAACTACTACTACTACTTATCAAACATATAAATGGCAAGTGACCGACTCACCCGCAAATGCGCAGTAGAGACTTCCCTCTTGGTCCCGCCCTTGCGTCAAGACGTGATGACGTCAGAGGGCGGAACAGAGAGGGAAATGGACACTGCCGCTGCAGCCTGGAGACGAAGGAAATCGCCGGCGCACCAACCTCCACCCCCCCCAATCCCCGACATCGCCGCCCCCGCCCCCCTGCACTGACATGACAGTGCCTCTCACCTCCGTGTGGAAGCACTGCAGGCAGCAGCAGAGCGATCTGCTGCTGCCTGCAGCGCTTTCACACGGAGATGAGAGGCGCTCTCATGTCAGTGCAGGGGGCCCGGAGGGGGGAGGGAGCGGTGGCGAGGAGGGTAGCTGGACATGGGGAGAGAGCAGAGCAGCGAGAAGGGTTGCTGGACATGGGGGGAGGGAAGGGGAGAGAGCAGGGTGGGGGGGAGGCCAAGGGAAAGAGGAGGATTGCTGGACATGGGGGGAGGGCATGGGAGAGAGCAGGGTTGCTGGACGGGGGGGGGGGGGGGGGAGGCCAAGGGAAAGATGATGGTTGGTGGACGGGGGGAGGCCAGGGGAGAGAGCAGGGTTGCTGGACATGGATGGATGGAGGTGAGAATTATTACATTTTGCAAAACACAAATCTCGCCCGTTTTAAGGGGCTTAACGGCTAGTCATTTCTAAAGGGCCACTTACGCAGTGCTGTACACTTGAACATCAAGAGACAGTCCCTGCTCAAACAAGGTGGTGATGTGGCATTTGAAAGGCAGGATTTTCTTTTTAAACCGGCAATGGTTTTCTTTCGGTTTTGCATCACAAGCAGCAGTTTACCACAGCAGATTGCTGCTTGTCCTTATCAGAAGACTTTGTAGATTGAGGTATTTTGCTCACGAGCTTGAAGGTGGCAAGTGTAAATTTTATTTCATTAGTTCTGTTTGGAGTTTCAAGGGTCCTTTTTACTAAGGTGCGCTGGAAAACGGCCTGCAGTAGTGTAGGCGCGAGTTTTGGGCGCACTCAGGTCCAATTTTTCAGCACGCCTGTAAACAAGGCCTTTTTAAAAATTTTTGACGAAAATGGACGTGCGACAAAATCAAAATTGGCGTGCGTCCATTTTGGATCTGAGACCTTTCTGCCAGCTATTGACCTAGCTGTAAAGTCTCACACGGTAACCGTGCGGTAATGACCTATGCGCGTCAAATGCCACTTGGCACATGTCCGATATGCGCGTCTGAAAAATTTTTGGGGGGATGAGCGTATCGGACGCACGCCAGAATTGAAATTACCTCAAGAGCCACGCGTAGCCGGGCGGTAACTCCATTTTGGCATGCATTGGGCACGCGTAGACATAGAGTTTCTTTCACCCTCACAGGCCGATGCTCACAACCAAATGTGGGTGCCAGAGGTGATTAACACCGAAGTAGCGACAACATTAGTGAGCACAGGATGCTCAGAGGCTCTAGTGTGGGAGACAACAAGTGCACCAAAGATTAGTGCAAATAGCATGCTAATGCAGTCGAACAGATGTTGGTGAGGTCATAAGTACATAAGTAATGCCACACTGGGAAAAGACCAAGGGTCCATCGAGCCCAGCATCCTGTCCACGACAGCGGCCAATCCAGGCCAAGGGCACCTGGCAAGCTTCCCAAACGTACAAACATTCTATACAATCAAGCCATTGTGACATCACTAATGAGGTTGGCTCTTATTGGTGGAATGAGCCACTATGACATCACAATAGGTTAAATCACTGCTCTATGTAATAAAAGTGAGCCAGGTAGAGGACATAAGTAATGCCACACTGGGAAAAGACCGAGGGTCCATCAAGCCCAGCATCCTGTCCACGACAGCGGCCAATCCAGGCCAAGGGCACCTGGCAAGCTTCCCAAACGTACAAACATTCTATACATGTTATTCCTGGAATTGTGGATTTTTCCCAAGTCCATTTAGTAGCGGTTTATGGACTTGTCCTTTAGGAAACCGTCCAACCCCTTTTTAAACTCTGCTAAGCTAACCGCCTTCACCACTTTCTCCGGCAACGAATTCCAGAGTTTAATTATGCGTTGGGTGAAGAAACATTTTCTCCGATTTGTTTTAAATTTACTACACTGTAGTTTCATCGCATGCCCCCTAGTCCTAGTATTTTTGGAAAGCGTGAACATTTCCTATTACCCGCAATTGCTATATGATTCCAGTAACTTGAAAAGAGATTCTATGCGGATTACAAACAGCAAGTCCTTTTTCAGGAGAATTTACAATTGCAAATCTAATACATTGAAATAAAAAAAACCCTCTATCAAATGCATATCTAAAACATTAATTACAGTTGCATATCTAGTACATTGAATCTAAAAAGGATCTTTCTCATCAAATATATTGAAACTAAAAAAACATCTTTTCTCATCAAACAAAAAAAGACTTTAATACTTTCCTGAAGGAATAATATTATGTTATTTTCCAAATTTCTAAAGGCAGTTTGTTCCAAAGCCTTATTCTCCGATGTAAAAAGGAACGCTCTAGTATGGATTTCTTCCGTACACCCTTAAAGGACGGATAGTTTCATTTCAAACAGCGTTGCGTTCTACCTGAGGAAAAAGATGATGGGAAATCCAAATAACTAATCTGTACAGCATTTTGTACATCATACATGTTTGCTTAAACATCAATCTTGAAGACACAGGAAGCCAATGGTGCTCCTTCAACAGTGGGAATGTTCTTTCAAACTTTTCCAGGCTGTAAATCAATCTTGCTGCTGTATTCTGCAGAAATTGAAGTTTTTGTAAACAGTATTTTTCGTAAACCCCCCCCCCCCCCCTCAAATAATGAGTTACAATAATCTAAGTATGGTGTCAGGATCGCCTCCACCACTGTTCTAATTTATTTATTTATTGCATTTGTATCCCACATTTTCCCACCTTTTTGCGGGTTCAGTGTGGCTTACAATATGATATAAATGATGGAAGTTATCCAGGTGTAATTTAGATCAAATTGCTCTCAGCTGCTGTAATTGGGAAAAATGTTTTTTTTTTTTTAGATAAAGCCTTCACATGTAATTGAAAACTTAAGCCTGAATCAATTAAGACTCCCAACACTTTTGAGTGGTCCTCAATCATTAGCGTCTCACCTGTACCCGATTCCAAACACTTAGCCCTCAGTGTCTCAATCTCCAAACCAAATAACCTAAGGGCCCTGTTTACTAAAGCGCGGTAGCATTTTTAACGTGCCTACAATTATATGCGCTAACCGTGTAGGCGCCTATAGGGATATTGTAGGCACATGGTGCAGAGAAGGGCGACGAAAAAGGTAAAAGGGATGGGAGGACTTCCCTATGAGGAAAGGCTAAGACGGTTAGGGCTCTTCAGCTTGGAGAAGAGGCGGCTGAGGGGTGATATGATAGACGTCTACAAGATAATGAGTGGAATGGAGCTGACAGACGCGAAGCTTTTGTTTACACTTTCTAACAATAATAGAACCAGGGGACATAAGATGAAGCTAGAATGTGGTAGATTTAAAACAAATAGGAGAAAGTTTTTCTTTACTCAGCGTGTAGTTAGACTCTGGATCTCGTTGCCGGAGAATGTAGTGACAGCAGCTGGCCTTACGGTGTTTAAGGGGGGTTTGGACAGATTCCTGAAGGAAAAGTCCATTGAACATTATTCATTTAAATTTTTGTTTTGTTTTTAGGGTTTTGCCGGGTTCTTGAGGCCTGGATTGGCCACTGTCGGAGACAGGATGCTGGGCTTGATGGACCCTTGGTCTTTTCCCAGTATGGCGGTGCTTATGTTCTTATGGTTAACGCATATTAAAAACACTAACACGCCTATAACGCGGCTTAGTAAACAGGGCCCTTAGTCTTTAGTCTATTCAACTTCAGAAAATTAACTTTAGCCCAATTATCAGTTTGATGACCGTCTCCCTCAAGAAAGTCACAGTATCTTCACACTTTTCTCGAGCTTCACGCAGAAGAAAAATATCATCAGCGTACGAGTAGACCAATACTCCCAAGGTGGACAGCACTGTTCCCGTCATCCTTAAATAGATGTTGAACAAGGAAGGTGACAACGATGACCCTTAAGGAACTCCGCAATCTGCATTCCACTGCAAGGATACCTTAGAATCTTTTCTCCTCTGTAAAAACTCACTAAACCATTTTAAAACACTACCACTCATTCCAATCGGACTAAGCCTTTTCAACAGTTGATCATGGTTCACCGCATCAAAGGCGGATGATATTTTGAATTGTAGCAAAATCATTTGCTTTCCCTTACTCAGAGCCAGTCTGATTTCATTAACCATTTCCAGCAGCAAAGTTTCAGTACTATGGAGTGGTCTGAAACCGTGTTGTGAAATATGAAGAACGTCAAATAATTGAGTATTCACAACAGATTCAACAAGTTTAAAAAGACCATTGGTTAAGGGAAAAGTTCAATGGCTTGTGAAATGCAGCTGCGGTGTTTTTTTTGTTTTTTTTTTAGCACCGCAGTGGCATTTCATAAGCCGTTGTGGGATGAGGGTGCTAGTGTACAGCACGAGTGGACCTGAGCTGTGCTGGGGATAGACCCTCTAAGTGGCCGCGGGGTAACCCCAGGCAGATGGCTAGGCGTTTCGTGACAGCAGGTCAGGGTGGTTTACAATGCTTAATAATAAAATAGGAAAAGAATGCCAAAATCAAAATAGGATAGACACACCAACAACAAGGAAACACACACATCAAAAGAGATAAACACAATATACAACAGATACAAGCAAATGCCTTAGATTTGTTTTAGTAATTTAATTTCCTTTTCTTTTTAACCCATTAGTGCCCAATGTTCCCATAATAAGCCATATGGGAACAAATTGATTTGTTCCCATATGGGAACATCGGGCACTACTGGGTTAATATGGGCTACAGGAAACAATTTATTTGATTACTAGTAAAAAAGGCCCGTTTCGGTATGAAATGAAACGGGCGCTAGCAAGGGTTATCCCTCCCTCGCTCTCTCCCTCTGTCCCTTCCAAGTCCCATGGCCCCCTTTCTTCCCTTCCGATTTCCAGGCCCTCTCTCTCCTTCCTCTGTCCCTCCCCCGAGTTTCAGTTCCCCCTCCTTTGTGTCTCACAGACACGTCCTTGCGATGCCTCCACCCGCGGCCCTCCTTGACACTGGCCCCGCCCACCCCCCTGCGTACACGTCGCCCCCCCTCCAAAATCGCCAACCCCCATCTGCTACCCTCCCCTCCCCCCCCTCTTACCGGGGTCAGCAGTGAAGAGCCTCGCGAGTCTGCTGCCTTCCCTTCTCTTCGCTCTCAGCTCTGACTCTGGTCCCACCCTTGCGGAAACAGGAAATGAGGACGGGACCAGAGTCAGAGCTGAGAGCGAAGAGAAGGGAAGGCAGCAGACTTGCAAGGCTCTTCACTGCTGCCGCCGGGACCCCGGTAAGAAGGGTGGAGGGGAGGGTAGCAGAGGGGGGTTGGCGACTTACACGTAGGGACATCTCTGCCCGCTCCCGCTGTTCTTCAACGCGCCTCTCACTGGGATCGTAACCCCCTGCTGACATCAGTAAAGCAGGGTTCTACTGCTGGCCAGTGACGTCAGCAGGGGGTTACGATCCCAGTGAGACACTTTAGAACTTTCACATAGCAAATTATTATATTAGATAATATGTTAAATTTCATTGGTCTCGTTTCTGCTCAAATTGTTTTTCCTTTTCCTATACCTCTTCATTGGATTGTATAATTTTGAAATGTCAATAAAAAGAAAGTACGTTCCATATCTGGCTCATAATAATAATTAGACTGACAAGTGCTTTTCCAAGAATGAATCTTTCATGTAATGCTGGAATTCCATTTCTTGTTTCACTGTGAAAGACACACCTCCATCTCAGCCATAGTCTCACTAAAACTGCTCCCTTGAGGATGATTTTCCTATGTATTATCTCAAATTCTTATTGGTAGAATTACTATAGCATTTCTGACATACTATTCAAAATGAAATAAGATTGATACACAATTGACTTAGGAGCCCACGATATAAGAATTTACAGAGTTACGGTAGTGGATAGAGATATTGATTATATCAGGGCTCAACAAAATTTCTTAGGATCTAGAATCCAGCCCAAAAATCTAGGAGCCAGACTTGTAACAACCAGAATTTTTATTCATTGATGTACATTAATAAATTGCAGATTCATAATGTACTCAAATGATGCACAGCAAATTAACACACTAGCAAGAAAGGAGCAGATAGGCGTCAACTGCTCTTCCTTTCACCCACCCACCTACAGCCTACCATCTGGCAATGTAGAGAGGTTTTAGGCTGTGGTTGGTGGGACAATGGGAGAGAAGCCAAAGCTGCAGCTACTAAGGGTGGGTGGGATGGTGCACCCACTCACCTATCGCCAAAAGCTGCAGCCTTAGCCTCCTTCCGGTCTACCTGTCCCCAGCAGCTACAGTTTTAACCTAGTCCCATCCACTCCCAGCAAACACCCCTGATCCAGCATCTCTCCCTCTCCCCCCCTCCCTCACTTGTGTTCTGGCATAACCTTCTCTCTCCATCTGTGGGTCCAGTCTCTTTTCTCCTGTTCCACCATTAACCCGTCTCTGTCCTCCCCCAGTCTGAGTTCTCTTTCTCCCTTCTTGTTCTCCCCTTCCTGGCAGGTACTGCACATCTCCATGTCCTTCCAGCCTCCCCAGTCCAGCACATCTCTGTCTCCTTCCAGCCCTCCCCCTCCAGGTCCAGCACATCTCCCTCTAGCCTCCTCAGGTCCAGTGCACCTCCCTCCAGTCCCCTCCCCCTAATGCCAGGGTCCAGCATTTCTCCCTCCAGTTCCTCCACATCACCATAGCCCTCCAGGCCCCCCACCTAGGTCCAGCACTTCTCCCTCCAGCCCCCTTCATCCCTGGGTCCAGCACTTCTCCCTCCAGTCCCCCCCCCAAGGGTCCAACATATCTTTCTTATAAAAGATAGCGGTTAGCTTGACAGAGTTTAAAAAGGGGTTAGACGGTTTCCTAAAGGACAAATCCATAAACCACTACTAAATGGACTTCGGAAAAATCCACAATTCCAGGAATAACATGTATAAAATGTTTATACGTTTGGGAAGCTTGCCAGGTGCCCTTGGCCTGGATTGGCCGCTGTCGTGGACAGGATGCTGGGCTCGATGGACCCTTGTTTTTTTCCCAGTGTGGCATTACTTATGTACTTCTTCCTTTCTACCTCAAGTCTCCTGAATCCAGCGTCTCTCTCACCCTTCCTCCCCTTCCCTCTCGCTTACCTCAATCTGCAGTATTGGCAGCGACAGCCATCAAGACACGCTGCTCTGGCCACTGTTGAAGCCTTCCTTCTGCCGAGCCCCACCCGTGAGGAAGCAGGAAGTTACCTCACAGAAGGCAAAAGAAAGTTATAAATATTTCACATTATTTGAATTTTCAAAGAACTGTAAAGACTGTTATTCTAACGCTATCTTTTATTTCTTTATTTGTATCCCACATTTTCCCACCTATTTGCAGGCTCAATGTGGCTTACATGATACCGTGATGGCGATCGCCACTTCCGGTAAGAGAAATACATAACTTATGGAATTATGCTACACCTATGTTATTGAATGTGCCCTTGTTGTACTGTATAATCATGTCTCTGATGTAACCGCTTTGAACTTGGCAGCTGAGCAGGACATAAATGCAGTTATTAAATTAAATTATTCCTTTCCTACTAATCCCAACATTATGTTTGCTCTCGCTGGTGCCAGTACACACGGAGCAGAAGATTTCAACAGGAACTATTATACGGTAACTGGGAACACGAAGTTGATTCTGTTGAGCAGATCTCAATGTCCTACTACGGAATGCAGCGCTGTATAGCTACAATTGTAGTTTCTTCATCTCTACGTGCCTCACTTTGCTCGTATCCACATTAAATTTCATCTTCCATTTAGGTGTCTTCAGGTTTAGAAGGAACTCCTGCAAATTCTCACAGACCACAAGCAGTTTAACAACTCTGAATAATTTGGTATCAGCTGCAAATTTAATCACCTCGCTCATTGTTTCAATTTCCAGATTATTTATAAACTAGTAAAAAAGCCCCGTTTCTGATGCAAATGAAACGGGGGGCTAGCAATGTTTTCTTCTGTGTGCATGTGGGAGTGTGTGTGTCCCTGCCCTCTGGCCTCTCTCCCCTCTGAGTCTTTCACTGTTACAGAGCCAGCGATTTGATTTCGTGCTCTGCTGTTTTCCTTCACTGACTGTTTGTGTTACAGAGAGGGCGGGGCAGACACTCATGGGGAAACCGGATATCTCTCCCCCTTCACACTTCCTGCTGGAGGCTTCATAGAACGTTGGTGTTGCCTTTTATATAGAGTAGAGAGATGTGTTAAAAAGGCACTGGTCCCAGTTTAGATCCCATTTAACCCAACTTTTTCATCTTCTATCAGTTCCAAAACCACAGTGGGCGTTTGTCTTCTATCGCATGACTTTTTAATTTCCTCAGGAGTCTTTCCTGAGGTACAAATGCTTCCTGAAAATTCAGATACACTATGATGTTCATTTTCAAAGCAGATGGACGTCTTCAAATGACTAAAAAAAACAAAAAAAAAGTTCATTGGCTAAAAATGTCCAAATCCTAAGGGGCATGTTGTGGGCATGTTTTGGGTGGGACTAGGGACAGCCTAAAGTAGGACTTATACGGTCTGTGCCAGAGCCAATGGTGGGAGGCGAGACTGGTGGTTGGGAGGCGGGGATAGTGCTGGGCAGACTTATAAAGTCTGTGCCGGGGCTGGTGGTTGGGAGGCGGGGATAGTGCTGGGCAGACTTATACGGTCTGTGCCAGAGCCGGTGGTGGGAGGCGGGGATAGTGCTGGGCAGACTTATACAGTCTGTGCCAGAGCCGGTGGTGGGAGGCGGGGCTGGTGTTTGGGAGGCGGGGATAGTGCTGGGCAGACTTATACGGTCTGTGCCCTTAAAAAGACAGGTACAAATCACGGTAGGGTATACACAAAAAAAAACACATATGAGTTTATCTTGTTCGGCAGCCTGGATGGACAATGCAGGTCTTTTTCTGCCGTCATCTACTATGTTACATCCAACAGGGATTTTTGAATGGGAAGAAATGTGCATGCCTAAAAATAAGGGTGTTTTTATCTAGACCTGTTTCAGTCACATACAAGTTACAGAAAGTTGCTGTAATTGAGCAGCTGACCCCCCCTCGTTAATCCCCCCAGTGGTAGCTATCCCCCCTTTCCTCTCCCCTGAAAGTGAAACAGAAAAGAAAAACCAGGCTTTAGGTCAGCTGCAGGTACTCTGACCAGTCTGAAGAAAGCAGTAAGTAGGTCAAAGGAATAGCCTAGTACTTGAACGGGTCGATGTGCAGCGTCTGTTTACGCTTTCCAAAAATACTAGGACAAGAGGGCATGCGATGAAGCTGCAGTGTGGTAAATTTAAAACGAATCGGAGGAAATGTTTCTTCACTCAACGCGTAGTTAAACTCTGGAATTTGCTGCTGGAGAAGGCGGTTAAGGCGGTTAACTTAGCGGACTTCAAAAAAGGGTTGGACGGCTTCCTGGAGGAAAAAGCCATAGAATGTTATTGAATGGACGAGGGAATAATACAGTATTTCTAGGATGGGCGGGACAAATTGCTTGTTCTTTTGGCCGCTGTTGGTGACAGGGTGCTGGGCTCGATGGACCCTTGGTCTTTTCCCAGTGTGGCATTACTTATGTACTTACTTATGTCCTTTCTACCTCAAGTCTCCTGAATCCAGCGTCTCTCTCACCCTTCCTCCCCTTCCCTCTCGCTTACCTCAATCTGCAGTATTGGCAGCGACAGCCATCAAGACACGCTGCTCTGGCCACTGTTGAAGCCTTCCTTCTGCCGAGCCCCACCCGTGAGGAAGCAGGAAGTTACCTCACAGAAGGCAAAAGAAAGTTATAAATATTTCACATTATTTGAATTTTCAAAGAACTGTAAAGACTGTTATTCTAACGCTATCTTTTATTTCTTTATTTGTATCCCACATTTTCCCACCTATTTGCAGGCTCAATGTGGCTTACATGATACCGTGATGGCGATCGCCACTTCCGGTAAGAGAAATACATAACTTATGGAATTATGCTACACCTATGTTATTGAATGTGCCCTTGTTGTACTGTATAATCATGTCTCTGATGTAACCGCTTTGAACTTGGCAGCTGAGCAGGACATAAATGCAGTTATTAAATTAAATTATTCCTTTCCTACTAATCCCAACATTATGTTTGCTCTCGCTGGTGCCAGTACACACGGAGCAGAAGATTTCAACAGGAACTATTATACGGTAACTGGGAACACGAAGTTGATTCTGTTGAGCAGATCTCAATGTCCTACTACGGAATGCAGCGCTGTATAGCTACAATTGTAGTTTCTTCATCTCTACGTGCCTCACTTTGCTCGTATCCACATTAAATTTCATCTTCCATTTAGGTGTCTTCAGGTTTAGAAGGAACTCCTGCAAATTCTCACAGACCACAAGCAGTTTAACAACTCTGAATAATTTGGTATCAGCTGCAAATTTAATCACCTCGCTCATTGTTTCAATTTCCAGATTATTTATAAACTAGTAAAAAGCCCCGTTTCTGATGCAAATGAAACGGGGGGCTAGCAATGTTTTCTTCTGTGTGCATGTGGGAGTGTGTGTGTCCCTGCCCTCTGGCCTCTCTCCCCTCTGAGTCTTTCACTGTTACAGAGCCAGCGATTTGATTTCGTGCTCTGCTGTTTTCCTTCACTGACTGTTTGTGTTACAGAGAGGGCGGGGCAGACACTCATGGGGAAACCGGATATCTCTCCCCCTTCACACTTCCTGCTGGAGGCTTCATAGAACGTTGGTGTTGCCTTTTATATAGAGTAGAGAGATGTGTTAAAAAGGCACTGGTCCCAGTTTAGATCCCATTTAACCCAACTTTTTCATCTTCTATCAGTTCCAAAACCACAGTGGGCGTTTGTCTTCTATCGCATGACTTTTTAATTTCCTCAGGAGTCTTTCCTGAGGTACAAATGCTTCCTGAAAATTCAGATACACTATGATGTTCATTTTCAAAGCAGATGGACGTCTTCAAATGACTAAAAAAAAACAAAAAAAAGTTCATTGGCTAAAAATGTCCAAATCCTAAGGGGCATGTTGTGGGCATGTTTTGGGTGGGACTAGGGACAGCCTAAAGTAGGACTTATACGGTCTGTGCCAGAGCCAATGGTGGGAGGCGAGACTGGTGGTTGGGAGGCGGGGATAGTGCTGGGCAGACTTATAAAGTCTGTGCCGGGGCTGGTGGTTGGGAGGCGGGGATAGTGCTGGGCAGACTTATACGGTCTGTGCCAGAGCCGGTGGTGGGAGGCGGGGATAGTGCTGGGCAGACTTATACAGTCTGTGCCAGAGCCGGTGGTGGGAGGCGGGGCTGGTGTTTGGGAGGCGGGGATAGTGCTGGGCAGACTTATACGGTCTGTGCCCTTAAAAAGACAGGTACAAATCACGGTAGGGTATACACAAAAAAAAAACACATATGAGTTTATCTTGTTCGGCAGCCTGGATGGACAATGCAGGTCTTTTTCTGCCGTCATCTACTATGTTACATCCAACAGGGATTTTTGAATGGGAAGAAATGTGCATGCCTAAAAATAAGGGTGTTTTTATCTAGACCTGTTTCAGTCACATACAAGTTACAGAAAGTTGCTGTAATTGAGCAGCTGACCCCCCCTCGTTAATCCCCCCAGTGGTAGCTATCCCCCCTTTCCTCTCCCCTGAAAGTGAAACAGAAAAGAAAAACCAGGCTTTAGGTCAGCTGCAGGTACTCTGACCAGTCTGAAGAAAGCAGTAAGTAGGTCAAAGGAATAGCCTAGTACTTGAACGGGTCGATGTGCAGCGTCTGTTTACGCTTTCCAAAAATACTAGGACAAGAGGGCATGCGATGAAGCTGCAGTGTGGTAAATTTAAAACGAATCGGAGGAAATGTTTCTTCACTCAACGCGTAGTTAAACTCTGGAATTTGCTGCTGGAGAAGGCGGTTAAGGCGGTTAACTTAGCGGACTTCAAAAAAGGGTTGGACGGCTTCCTGGAGGAAAAAGCCATAGAATGTTATTGAATGGACGAGGGAATAATACAGTATTTCTAGGATGGGCGGGACAAATTGCTTGTTCTTTTGGCCGCTGTTGGTGACAGGGTGCTGGGCTCGATGGACCCTTGGTCTTTTCCCAGTGTGGCATTACTTATGTACTTACTTATGTCCTTTCTACCTCAAGTCTCCTGAATCCAGCGTCTCTCTCACCCTTCCTCCCCTTCCCTCTCGCTTACCTCAATCTGCAGTATTGGCAGCGACAGCCATCAAGACACGCTGCTCTGGCCACTGTTGAAGCCTTCCTTCTGCCGAGCCCCACCCGTGAGGAAGCAGGAAGTTACCTCACAGAAGGCAAAAGAAAGTTATAAATATTTCACATTATTTGAATTTTCAAAGAACTGTAAAGACTGTTATTCTAACGCTATCTTTTATTTCTTTATTTGTATCCCACATTTTCCCACCTATTTGCAGGCTCAATGTGGCTTACATGATACCGTGATGGCGATCGCCACTTCCGGTAAGAGAAATACATAACTTATGGAATTATGCTACACCTATGTTATTGAATGTGCCCTTGTTGTACTGTATAATCATGTCTCTGATGTAACCGCTTTGAACTTGGCAGCTGAGCAGGACATAAATGCAGTTATTAAATTAAATTATTCCTTTCCTACTAATCCCAACATTATGTTTGCTCTCGTTGGTGCCACTACACACGGAGCAGAAGATTTCAACAGGAACTATTATACGGTAACTGGGAACACGAAGTTGATTCTGTTGAGCAGATCTCAATGTCCTACTACGGAATGCAGCGCTGTATAGCTATAATTGTAGTTTCTTCATCTCTACGTGCCTCACTTTGCTCGTATCCACATTAAATTTCATCTTCCATTTAGGTGTCTTCAGGTTTAGAAGGAACTCCTGCAAATTCTCACAAACCACAATCAGTTTAACAACTCTGAATAATTTGGTATCAGCTGCAAATGTAATCACCTCGCTCATTGTTTCAATTTCCAGATTATTTATAAACTAGTAAAAAAGCCCCGTTTCTGATGCAAATGAAACGGGGGGCTAGCAATGTTTTCTTCTGTGTGCATGTGGGAGTGTGTGTGCCCCTGCCCTCTCTCCCCTCCCCCCTCTGAGTCCTTCAGTAAAAAAGCCCTGTTTCTGATGCAAATGAAACGGGGGGGGGGGGGGGGGGGGCTAGCAAGGTTTTCTTCTGTGTGCATGTGGGAGTGTGTGTGTCCCTGCCCTCTGGCCTCTCTCCCCTCTGAGTCTTTCACTGTTACAGAGCCAGCGATTTGATTTCGTGCTCACTGACTGTTTGTGTTACAGAGAGGGCGGGGCAGACACTCATGGGGAAACCGGATATCTCTCTCCCTTCACACTTCCGGCTGGAGGCTTCATAGAACGTTGGTGTTGCCTTTTATATAGAGTAGAGAGATGTGTTAAAAAGGCACTGGTCCCAGTATAGATCCCATTTAACCCAACTTTTTCATCTTCTATCAGTTCCAAAACCACAGTAGGCGTTTGTCTTCTATCGCATGACTTTTTAATTTCCTCAGGAGTCTTTCCTGAGGTACAAATGCTTCCTGAAAATTCAGATACACTATGATGTTCATTTTCAAAGCAGATGGACGTCTTCAAATGACTAAAAAAAAAGTTCATTGGCTAAAAACGTCCAAATCCTAAGGGGCATGTTTTGGGTAGGACTAGGGACAGCCCAAAAGTAGGACTTATACGGTCTGTGCCAGAGCCGGTGGTGGGAGGCGGGGATAGTGCTGGGCAGACTTATACGGTCTGTGCCAGAGCCGGTGGCGGGAGGCGGGGATAGTGTGGGCAGACTTATACGGTCTGTGCCAGAGCCGGTGGCGGGAGGCGGGGCTGGTGGTTGGGAGGCGGGGATAGTGCTGGGCAGACTTATCCGGTCTGTGCCAGAGCCGGTGGCGGGGCTGGTGGTTGGGAGGCAGGGATAGTGCTGGGCAGACTTATACGGTCTGTGCCCTGAAAAAGACAATGCATACTTAAACTCTAGAATTCGCTGCCGAAAAAGGTGGTTAAGGCGGTTAACTTAGCGGACTTCAAAAAAGGGTTGGACGGCTTCCTGGAGGAAAAAGCCATAGAATGTTATTGAATGGATGAGAGAATAATACAGTATTTCTAGGATGGGCTGGACAAATTGCTTGTTCTTTTGGCCGCTGTCGGTGACAGGGTGCTGGGCTCGATGGACCCTTGGTCTGTCCCAGCATGGCGATGCTTATGTACTGTAAAGCACTGGACTATGAACCAAGGAATCCAGGTTTGCATCCTATTTCAACCCTTTTCTTTTTTTTTAAGTATTGCTGAGTGTTTCAGAAACAAAAAAATACCTACTTACCTAAATATATGACTCCTGCAAGCCTGAAAGCTATTGAAGTGGTGTGTATTCAGGTACAGTAGCTATTTTTCAGGTCTTGGAGGGATCAAATTTACAAAAAGAAAAACAGTTATAGTGGGGTTTGAACCTGTGTTCCTTGGTCTACAGTTCACTGCATTAACCACTAGGCTCAGGGGCGGCCCAACCATTAGGCCACCTGAGGCGGGGGCCTCAGGCAGCAGTCTTTAGGAGTGACATCTTGTGGGCAGCTTCGCAGCGTTTTACCTTGTCACAGTGATGTTCCAAATGCGGCAGCAATTCCCATATACTGCCCTGCTGCCGCTGGCACCCACATCTTCCCTTTACTGCGGCCACCTGTAGTAACTTCCTGTTTCGCTCAGGCAGCTGCAGTAAAGGGAACAGGTGGGTGCCAGCAGCGGGAATCGCTACCACTGCCGGGTCTGGAACATTACTGTGATGAGGTAAAACGCCCAGGGGGAGGGGGGTCGGCCTCTCGGGGGGGCATGCAAGCTCCGCCTCAAGAGACATTTTGCCTTGGGCCGGATTCTCAGCCCCCGGGGGGGCAGCGGCGTGCAAGCTCCACCTCAGGTGGCATCTTGATTGGGCCGGCCCTGACTAGGCTATATTCCCATGTTCTGTGGTGAGATCTGTGTGGCCATATTTTTGGAAATTATGCCAGACAGTCATGTCCCTGGTTTTTTTGTCATTCAAAAGTTGAATGTTTTACTTTGGAAAATGGCTATTCATTTTGGATGTTTTCAGTGTAAAAACATTCGTCTCACAGCCATAATCGAACAGGATGGTATGCTGAAGGGACACAAATTGATAGGACTCTTACCCCAACAAAATTTACCTATGCTTGTACCTGTGTTTATGTGAAATCTTCCAGAATAGTCTCAGAAAGGAATGGTGCTCTTGCAACTCAGAATCCAATAAAGAGGGAAATTATTGTACTTTAGGAAAAATCGTGCTTCTCTTTGCATTACAGTAATCTTGATGGACTGAGAAGGCTGTGATGAAGATTAAGGTGAACCATGATAAGTAACTCAGAGTATCTTTGCAGTAGGCTTTTATAAAATCACTAGTAAAAGAGGCCAGTTTCCGAAAGTAATGAAACGGGCACTAGCAAGGTTCCACGCCCCCCTCCCTACCTCTCTCCTCAGAGTTCCAGCCCCCCTCCTCTCCGAGTTCCATGCCCCCCTCCCCTTTGACTTCCAGGACCTCCTCCCTTCCCTCCCATTCGAGTTCCAGGATGTCCCTCCATCCCCTCCGAGTTTCAGACCCCCACGCCTCCCTCCCCCTCTCTCTCTGTCCCCTCTGAGTGCAAGCACGATCTGTCCTCCGGCAGCCCCTTGCCTTCCTGCGTGCTGGCTGTAATTTAAAAATTCTTACCTCGGGGTCCGGCGTCAGCAGTGAAGGCGAGCAGCACTTCAGACTGCCTTCCCATGGGTCTCAGCTCTGCCTCTGGTCCCACCCGCCTGTGCTTGAGACGCGTCGTGGTTTCCCAGGCAACACAGTGACGTCACCGGAAGGCTTCAGATATTACGAACCGGGCTTCAACTTCCTGGCAGTCAGCTTCAGAACGGTGGAGGTGCAAATTATTATATAGGATTAAACATTTTGTTTTTTTGTAAATGGGAGTGTGGCTGTTCTGGCAAGGATATTGACAAGGACTGATCTGTCACCGTGATCTGCACTGGAGTTGGTCAGTAGCTTTTTAATGGGAGAAGGAACTTGTGAATTTTCCTGCACAGGGTTAAAATGTAGAATGTCACACAAGCAACCAAGACAAACAGGATGTTGCTGCCTGGACTATGCCTGACTAATCCCTCCCTTGAGCTGTCCATGCCACAGCCATATAAATTTATGCCTGTGGGCATTGTACTTGAGCCAAAGATGGTGTAAGACCATGCTTTGTGCCAGAATGCGACAACAGGATTTTTTTAGTGGAGAATCAGCAAGCGACGTGACCATCACACACCATTTTTGCAAAATTTTCATTGGCTACCAGTACAATACAGGGCTAAATTTAAAACTCTCTGTCTGATTTTCAAGGCCCTGAAAGGAAATGGCCCTGAGTACCTGAAAAACAGGATGATCCTCCACACAACACCAAGGACACTAAGATCCTCCCAAGGACTCACTAACCACACCCTCTCCAAAAGACATTACACGATGTGATACCCACAAGCGAGCCTTCTCCAGAGTAGCCCCCACTCTGGAATGCACTGCCTGAAAGGCTCTGCTTAACACAAGACTATCTCTACTTCAGGAAGCAGGTGAAAGCTTGGCTCTTCAACCAAGCCTTTAATGGAAGAAGTAACTAACTTGTTAGTCTCACTCACACACATAAGGAGTGACTTGGGCTGCACATACTGCAGCAGGACATGTTTATCCAACTCCTACCCTAGCTGATATAATATTTAACTCTCTCTCTGACCTTTAAATCAATGGCCTTACTTTCTAACTCTTCCTACTTTCTTACCCTTCTATATGTTACATCTTTGCTTTACCCTTCACTATTAATTATAATGTTCTACTACGTATTGTGTTGACATTGCAAATAGTATACTATGAGGCATATTTTCAAAGCACTTTGGGAGGCTAAGTTCCATAGGTTTCTATGGAACTTTGGGAGGCTAAGTGCTTTGAAAATATGCCTCTATGCCATATTTTGTATTGTTTTTGAATATTTTTACTGCTGTAATTGCCTATTGCTCATGTTTGATCTATTCTTACTGTACACCGCCTTGAGTGAATTCCTACAAAAAGGTGGTAAATAAAAGGGGGGACTTGGCGGGTGTCAAAAACACACGCCAATGCCAGCGCGGGTCCCCTTTTTGCTACAGCTTGATAAAAGGGGTCCTTAATTTCCTCCTCTACCTCCGAGGCGTTATTTTATAGAATAGCACCTAGTACAAGTTCACATGTAAGTACCAATTATTTACACCTATGTCATGAGTAAGTAGCACATACATCTAGGCGCCAATTTATAGAATTATCTCTATAGCTTTTAATTTTTAAAAAAATAGGCATTAAAATAGCAAAGATGAATAAAAGCTGATGAAAAGAGCATCGGTGGAACAGAAAAGATATGACTCGTCAAAAAAAAAATTTTTAATAGGAAAGCTTTATTTTCCAAGTCCATTTAGCAGAGCAGATAAACAAAACTGAGAGGAAGGGGCTGTGCGTGCTCAGAACTTTACCATAATTCTGAACTCTGCGACAGCTGCTCCAGCCCGGCGCTGCCTAAGTCAATCCCGTTGTTTAGCGCACAGTGACCAAATTACACTGGGACGGCTATCAGGACTGTCAGAAGGTACAAGTTACTTTGGATGTTCTCATAATAAATTGAAAGATTTGCCACAGAACTGTGTGTAATAGTTCATCTCTTGCAAAAGGGTTTTGATTAATCCAAAATGACAAGTAGGCAATTTACAAAGGTCACCAAAATCTGGAGTTTCTGGAAAGTTTCAGTTGCATCACACTTTCAAACAAGGAATTTGTGGACGCTTTACGCTTTTTAAGTTATGATTTATCACATATATTTATATCACAAGGAAATAAAAGTTTTTCAATTTGTTAAAGTATGTCTGAATTGCGATTATTATATTTATGTCCCATCACACTATTTTTATTCTATACGAAAAAAAATTTACAAAGTAAACACAGTTTTTTTTTACCACTAAATGAGATGGAGGACTCTTGCATTAGAAAGATTTCATTAGACTTGTATTTAATTACTGCACATATGAATTAAACCAGTAACCTGTTACCTACATTAACAATAAATCAAATGCAAAGAAAAAAAAAAGGTGATTAATAAATTTATATTCTATGTCAACAGTCAATCTAGAAGAATTAGTTAAAACTTCACTGTTGACAGCAATTCCAGCTGGGCTGATTTAACATCTTTACAGAAACGCCCAATTTGCACCGCTACATACTACAACACTGAATAGTCAGGTTCAAAGAACCGGGTCTATAATGTTACACTTAAAAAGAAGAGTGGAACAGTAAATTATTGCTTATTAAATCAAATGCTTTTTGAATATCTTGTATCTCTGTATTCTCAGTTTAAATAATCAATGGCCTCCTTTAGAGTGGAGATGAAGGACTTAAAATAAAATATAATAAAAAGTCATTAGGAATGAAAAGGGATTATCAGAAGGCACAAATTGTTTATGTGTGTCCTATGATAGCTACTACTACTACTTAACATTTCTAGAGCGCTACTAGGGTTACACAGCGCTGTACAGTTTAACAAAGAAGGACAGTCCCTGCTCAAAGGAGCTCACAATCTAAATATGAAATGTTGCTAGTGGAATAGCAACATTCCATCTAGAATCTCAAATAGTAGCAACATTCCATGTAGAATCTCAAGTAATAGCAACATTCCATGTTCCACTGCACTAACCACTAGGCTACTCCTCCACTACTACTACTACTACTTAGCATTTCTAGAGCGCTACTAGGGTTACACAGCGCTGTACAGTTTAACAAAGAAGGACAGTCCCTGCTCAAAGGAGCTTACAATCTAAATATGGAATGTTGCTAGTGGAATAGCAACATTCCATCTAGAATCTCAAATAGTAGCAACATTCCATGTAGAATCTCAAGTAATAGCAACATTCCATGTTCCACTGCACTAACCACTAGGCTACTCCTCCACTACTACTACTACTACTACTTAACATTTCTAGAGCGCTACTAGGGTTACACAGCGCTGTACAGTTTAACAAAGAAGGACAGTCCCTGCTCAAAGGAGCTTACAATCTAAATATGGAATGTTGCTAGTGGAATAGCAACATTCCATCTAGAATCTCAAATAGTAGCAACATTCCATGTAGAATCTCAAGTAATAGCAACATTCCATGTTCCACTGCACTAACCACTAGGCTACTCCTCCACTACTACTACTACTACTACTAAACATTTCTAAAGCGCTACTACGGTTACGCAGTGCTGTACAATTTAACATGGAAGGACAGTCCCTGCTCGAAGAGCTTACAATCTAAAAGACAAATGTACAGTTAATCTGATAGGTCAGACAGATTGGGGCAACCTATATGTTCGAAAGGTTAGGCTCCGAATGCAGCATTGAAGAGGTGAGCTTTAAGCAAGGATTTAAGCAAGCTACCACAGAAACAAGTCAAGCTCAGATGAGAATTCCTCTGAAAGTGATACTGGAGTCCCAGCCAGATCTGTGTGTGTGGTTTTTTTTTTTAATCTCAGACCAGAGAATGAAGCAGCAGATACAGACCATTTCAAGATCCAGCACAGCCAATAACCAGACCTCAAACAACCAATCCACTGTTAACTAAAAAGATTTTGACTCCTTCTCAGATACAGTTTTAAGAACATAAGAATAGCCATACTGGATCAGACCAATGGTCCGTCTGGCCACTGCTAGAAGCTGGATACTGGGCTAATCTAGGTCACAAATACCTTGCAAAAATCCAAATTTGTAGCAACATTCCATGCTACCAATCCCAGGACAAGCAGTGGCTTCCCCATTTCCATCTCAATAACAATGGACTTTTCCTCCAGGAACTTGCCCATAACTTTTTTTAAACCCAGATATGCTAACTGCCATTACTACATCCTCTGACGAGTTCAAGAGCTCAACTATTCTTTGAGTGAAAAAAATATTTCCTCCTATTTGTTTTAAAAGTATTTCTATGCAATTTCATTCAGTACTTTTGAATGAGTGAAAAATCAAATTCACCTCCACCTACTCAGGATTTTGTAGACCTCAATCATATCTCCCCTCATCGGTCTCTTTTCCAAGCTGAAGAGCCCTAACCTCTTTAGCCTTTCCTCATACGAGAGAAGTTCCATCTCCCTCTATCATTTTGGCTGCTCTTCTTTGAACCTTTAACTAATTCCACTATATCTTTTCTTGAGATATGGCGACCATTTTCCAACTCCGTTTTTACCTTGTTCTCCCATTTAAATCAACATATTTTACCATGAAAACAGTTTATTACTGATATATTTCAGTTACTGAAAGGGGGACAGTTCAGCAACTTGATCGGTCTTCTTCTTTTACTCTGAACAGTAGTACCGACTTTACATTTAACAAATGTTTATACTTTTGTATACTGCCTTGATATAACAGATACAGGCGGCATATAAAATTTAATAAATACACAACTCTAACCTGCATTCCACTTACTCTTTTAGTACGAGTCAGATTTCATTCTTGGACATCACCATTTTCATAGTTTTACATGATTTTCCCATATATTGCAAGAAACACGTTATTAGATTGTACAAGTGTTGCCATCCATGAGATTTGCAAGAGAACCTACCAGTGTGTCAGTTTCTTTAACTGAAATGCCTTTACCAGAGATGATTTTAAAAAGCAAGCTTATCTTTTATCCCTTGTTTGTCCTATTTGTCTATCCTGATCAGATTGTAAGCTCTGTCAAGCGGGGACTGTCTCTTCATGTCTAGTGCTGCGTATGTCTAGTAGCGCTATAGGAATCATAAGTAGTAGAATGCTCTTTTCAGTGAGGTTAGCCTCATGCATCTGTTAAACTTTGTCTACATATGTGCCACATTTATTAATCATCAATTATTACTTGCAAACAAATGAAAACTTAAAAAAAAAAAACAGGACACATTAGTTTTAGCATTGGTCTGTTTTGCAGGATCATCCAGAACTTCCTGTATTACTTGCATTTGCTCGTAGACACTGTAGTCAAAAGTAGAGGCTGACAAAGGACGAGTCACCACCGGAGATCAGGGTTGCCAGGTGGAAAATTTTTTTCCCACCCAATCCAGCCTAAAAACAGCCCAAAACCCACCCAAACTCAAACCCCACCCCCGACAACCCCACCCCCGCATCAACCCCGCCCCCGCCGTCATCGGCCCCGCCTCCCCCATCATCAGCCCCGCCCAGAACATCAGTAACCCCGCCCAAAACGTCACTAACCCCGTCCCCCCCCCTGCGGCCGAAAAAACCGCCCGAAAAACCGCGGAAAAAAAAAAGAAGCCCAAAAAACCGCAACCCGCCGCGGGCAAAAATTTCCCCCGGCGGGTCGTGGAAAACCGCCCACCTGGCAACACTGCCGGAGATGTAAATCCAACAGTCTTGATTATAATTCTAAAAAGGGTCCTCCTTTTTAGAATTATAATAAAGACTGTTGGATTTCCATCTCCGGTGGTGACTCGTCCTTTGTCAGCCTCTACTTTTGACTACAGCGTTTCCTCATCGTAGAGGTTGTGATATCCCCCTTCTCACTCAGGGTGACCTGGTTTCCACTCAGCAAATTAAGCAGGTCTCACCAACTGCATATTTCTCAGGCAACTCTTTATTCCAGCCCCTGGGCACACTTCTTCTAGCTTAACACTTTATAGTTTCATAGGTCTTCACCCTGAGCCTCCCCACACAGATACATGGGCTCAGTACTATACCAATACTTTGGGGACTCTCAACCCCAGGCTTTGCAGCCTGCTACTCTCAGTACTTCGGACACACAGTCCCTCTTTGAACACACAGTTCTTATAAGTACTGAGGACACACAGTCAAACACTAATGCTTTAGGGACTTCTTACCCCAGGACTTCCAGCCTGCTGATCTCCTTTGGACACCCAGTCCACCCCCAAGTCCATAGGGTTAGCCAGTATCTTACAGGGGCTCTCTCTTCTTCTGCTGCTAGCTCACTTCCCTTCCTTTCACCACTCAGGTGGGGTACCAAGTGGTTAATTAGCTACCCAGGACCCAGCCCATAACCGCCTGCACCTGTGGACCTCCTAGGGCTGTCCCCGGTCCTGGCGACCTCCATCTTCTTCTAGCGCCCTCTAGTGGCCTACACCCTATAGGACAACCTGTTACTTATCACAAGGTATTTCTCCTGTTGTGTACTTTGGATATTTGCTCATAGACATACACAGAATTTTGGTTCATTCTAACTTATCCATATCTGCTACTGTTTCAATGAAGATTCTTGGACATAGACCAGTGGATATCGTTTTGTCTGTCCCCAATCTTTATTTGGCTACATAATCCTTTTAACAAATGAAAAGCGTGTTCACTTATGAGTTTCCAACACAAGTAATACTATATTAAGCAAGTCCGAGCAGACTAAGTTAAACTGGAAAGACCATGCCAGCTTTGAAGATACACATTATTGAAGCTGTATTTCCAATTGAAAACTTGATGTGCCTTTAGTGTCACACTGTGATCAATATAATCATAATCTTGAACCGAGGTTTACTGCTTTACACCAACTGGTCTTTTCTCCTCAAGCTGCTCACCTTAATGTTTTGCAACTGTGGTGTGAAACTGAACAGCGATTAATTTACTGTCAACATGATGGCACCTATGGAGCTCAACAATGAAATTGATTGGTCAGGTTTTTTTTTTTTTTTTGAAGACTAGTGATTTTTGATTGGCTGTTTGATTTATTTCAGCAGATGCTCATAGGCATAACATAACTGAAGTATCTGCAGCAGTGTTGCCAGGTGGGCGGTTTTACCACCCAATTGGGCGGTTTTCCGCGACCCGCCGCAGGAAATTTTTGCCCGCGGCGGGTTGCGGTTTTCTGGGCTTCTTTTTTGTTTTTTGGGCGGTTTTTCGGGGGCGGGGTTAGTGATGTTTTGGGCGGGGCCGATGATGTTCTGGGCGGGGCCAATGATGTTCTGGGCGGGGGTGATGACGGCGGGGGCGGGGTGATGACGTGGGGTGGGGGTGTCGGGGGTGGGGTTTGAGTTTGGGCGGGTTTTGGGCTGCATTTAGGCTGGTTTGGGTGGGAAAAAAATTTTCCACCTGGCAACCTTGATCTGCAGTTGAGTCTGATAAATGTTCTGTTAGCCAATAGGTTTTGTCCAAATAACAGAGTTAAAAATGAAATTAAAAATCTTTCAACGTATAATTTTTCAATTTTGTTTCCCATGTTTGTTTATGAGACTTTATGCTAGCCATAATTTCCCCTTTAAAAAAAAGGAGTGTTTTTTGCGCACCAACAGTAGTGGTGAGGATTTATTTGAACCTTCTCGCATTTTTTGAAGAGCTGATCAATCTTTTTAGTTTTTTTGTGCAGTTTGAAGAGATCAAATAAGTCAAATTAAAATATTTCTTTGTTAATACTCTATAACAAACTACCTAGCGAAACACAGATTACAGGCATAATGAGCGGGGTACTTGATTAGATCTGGAAGTTAACCATTAGGCGTATGGTCATGGTAGGACATCCCAACTCCTATCAAAATATTAAGAGACGGATTATAGCTTTTGGCACTGAATATAAAATTTGTTTAATCACCTTTCTTGCATTTTATTTTATTTACTGTAAGACACGAGTCTTTACACACATGACTCTATGCACTTTAATTTCCAGATAAAGCTAATATGTAAACCATGTTCCAGAAAGTAATAGGATACAGGCTCCTGGGAGCTTGTAATAAAATAAAGACATGTTAAAACTGGTAGGATGATCTCTCATCTCTAAGAATGTGCACCAAACGTTCTGCTTTTTTTTTTTCCAACATACTTAGGCCCTCATGATCAAAAGCAAACTCTGGCGCTAAAGGCTGTTAACGCCATACTAGCGCCAGAGTTTGCAGCCGACCCATGATCAGAGCCCTCGAGCGCCTGAAACAGCGCACTCGAGGGCTCTCAGCGCAAGTAGCATGCAAATGCATGCTAAACAGGGCTTCTAGCGCAATTAGCTTGCAAATGCATGCTAATTGGCGCTTAAGGCATTCATCCCCAATGATCAGCGACCAGCGCGCCAAAGATTGGGTCGCTGGCCGCAGCAAAATCAACGCCAGCTCCGAGCTGGCGTTAGATTTTTGCGGATCATTGGGGAGGAATGGTGAGCACTGTCCAGCATGCAGTTGCATGCTGGCAGGCCCCCCCTTCCCCCCCCCCCCCCCAAGGCAAACGCGAACGGGGGCTGGAGGTCCTGTGGGTCTCCAGCCCCCGAAACCCCAGAAATCGTCAATCCATCAACGGGGGGGGGGTGGGGAGGGGGCTGGAGGTCCGGTGGGTCTCCAGCCCCCGAAATCCCCAGAAATCGTTGCTCCGGCCACGACGTTTTCTGGGGGTTTGGGAGGGGGGGGGGGCTCGTTGTTCGGGCCTCAGGGCAGGCTGACAGGTTTGGGCTTTTGACAGCCCAGACCTGTCAAACAAGTGCGGGAGGATTGTGCTGAGCGCATGCTCAGGCGCAATTCTCCCGCACTTCAACATGATAATCAAAGATAACAGCGCTGCTTAGATTTGCATGCATTATCTTTGATCATCGATGCAGAAAAGCCCTGCGCTGTCCCGGCGCTATTTTTAGGGCGCTGTTTGGAACAGCGCAGGGCTTTTGATCATGAGGGCCTTAATCATTACAACAGCCTTCGGATCAGATCTGAAGGACTGGATTTTGTCTAATCTGTAAAGGAGCAAGTCAATCACATCACTGAAAACTGTTCCTCCTCCATGTGCAATTACACAAAGATAAATATCTGGATAAAGAGTTCAGTTGATCAATCAATCAAGTATCAAAGAAATGTTTAAGGAGCCCTTCTACTAAGCCGTGGTAGGCTCTGTGTTTCTGTGTGCAGCGCGCACCCAAATGAGAGTACCACCAGGCTAGAGCACCCGCCAGATTTGTCCGTTTCCGGTAGTAATCGGCAGTTGGTGCGCGCTGGCCAGTCACTGTGCATTTAGCGCGTGAGCCCTTACCACTAGATCAATGGGAGGTGCTAAGGGCTCAGGTCGGTTTTAGTTTTACCGCCTGCTCTTTTCCCCTCTTTTCGTTTTTGAAGACAGAGAGGCAATTTGTTATTCTACTACACTTGAGTTCAATTATTGTTTGGGCGTCAAAAGTATTGGACACTTCTTGGCTATACCACTTTGTGCATCGTTCAAGATAAATATACAAATTCTTTTTACTCCATTCAAGACTCCTGAGGCAGGCCTGTGGCCGAAACACAGTACGGTGTCGAGTCTACAATAAAAGTATACTCTTTTACACACCATCATAGTCTCGACGTCCTGAAGTCATTGGTCCACTTCCCTCTTCTTTTTGTGCATCTTTTCCCCTCAGTCACATTAAAAAAAAAAAAAAACCTTTTTTGCAGACGCGGTAAAAACTGGCCCGGCACACGCCTACACTGCCACAGGCCACTGTTTTCCGTGGCTTTTTTTTTTTGGTTACATTTGTACCCCGCGCTTTCCCACTCATGGCAGGCTCAATGCGGCTTGCATGGGGCAATGGAGGGTTAAGTGACTTGCCCAGAGTCACAAGGAGCTGCCTATGCCTGAAGTGGGAATTGAACTAAAGTTCCCCAGGACCAAAGTCCACCACCCTAACCACTAGGCCACTCCTCCACTGTTGCTACTATTTGAGATTCTACATGGAATGTTGCTATTCCACTAGCAACATTCCATGTAGAAGTCGGCCCTTGCAGATCACCAATGTGGCCACGCAGGCTTCTGCTTCTGTGAGTCTGACGTCCTGCACATACGTGCAGGACGTCAGACTCACAGAAACAGAAGCCTGCGCAGCTTTCTACATGGAATGTTGCTAATGGAATAGCAACATTCCGTGTAGAATCTCCAATAGTAGCAACATTCCATGTAGAATCTCCAATAGTATCTATTTTATTTTTGTTACATTTGTAGCCCGCGCTTTCCCACTCATGGCAGGCTCAATGCGGCTTACATGGGGCAATGGAGGGTTAAGTGACTTGCCCAGAGTCACAAGGAGCTGCCTGTGCCTGAAGTGGGAATCGAACTCAGTTCCTCAGGACCAAAGTTCACCACCCTAACCACTAGGCCACTCCTCCACTGTTGCTACTATTTGACATTCTACATGGAATGTTGCTATTCCACTAGCAACATTCCATGTAGAATTCGGCCCTTGCAGATCACCAATGTGGCCGCGCAGGCTTCTGCTTCTGTGAGTCTGACGTCCTGCACGTACGTGCAGGACGTCAGACTCACAGAAACAGAAGCCTGTGCAGCCTTCTACATGGAATGTTGCTAGTGGAATAGCAACATTCCATGTAGAATCTCCAATAGTATCTATTTTATTTTTGTTACATTTGTACCTTGCGCTTTCCCACTCATGGCAGGCTCAATGCGGCTTACATGGGGCAATGGAGGGTTAAGTGACTTGCCCAGAGTCACAAGGAGCTGCCTGTGCCTGAAGTGGGAATCGAACTCAGTTCCCCAGGACCAAAGTCCACCACCCTAACCACTAGGCCACTCCTCCACTTAGTAAAAGGGCTCCTAAATTACCTACAACAAATTCCTAGTTGCTTTATGACAACACAACATTTGTTCCTAAAAGTATCCTTCACTGCATTGGCATGTTAAACAAGTAAAATATGGAACTCATATAAACAAGCCATTAGGTTGTCCGTTCAACCTATACTAGACACATAGAAAACAAACCTACGAAAGCAGGGGAAGTTATAATGCACCATATATTACCTTTGTTTTTCCTGAAAAGTGAAAACATCCTGCACTGTTCTTCACCTGTACACGGAGTCCTAAGTCACTGGTTGCAATAAAGGAACTAGATGAACATGAGGTAAAAATTAATTACAACCCTGCTTTACAACGACACAAGAATAAGATAAAGGAATAGATCAATGATATAGAAATGCTGTACTGGCCAAAGCCTATCACAAACAAAGAGAAAAACCACAAAAAGAAATTCAGGTCTCTTTAAAAATGGTTAAAATTTAATTTTAACCATAAAAACATTTACCTATATACCAAATCTCAAAAAGGTTGATACAGAAAAATGTAATGCTTTTCGAAATGAATTGTTTTAGAAACATTTTTTTTTCCTAATCCCTTATCTGCATCATATTCAATAGTAACAGTACCAAGAAAAGTATCTAAGCTCAGAGAGAGTAAAGACCACCGATAAATTCCCCATTTTAACAGTCAGCTTCCTTCTTCATTACACTGCAAAGAATATTCAATAGCTAGCAGTATAAAAATGGACAGCCAGGAGGCATCTGAATTACTCGCATCGAAGTATGCAAGTCGGGACTGCAGGGACAAAGACCAGGAAGCATCCAATCACATATTGTACACACCACTTAAATGCATCTCTACCATCCTTGGTTGGCTGAGCTATGCTCAGTAGAGGGCCATTTTCAAAGCCATTTCTCCAAACTGCCCTCACTCAGTATATGTGTGTGTGTCGTTTTAATCTCACCGAAGGGAAGCATTCCCAGGGGCACAGTAAGAGGGACTGGAAAATTATGTCTTGCAGATTGTACTTAAAAAAAAATTTCACCTGCAATATCTATGGCCACTTTGTACCCACAGTAATTTTCAAAGGGAAAGCATGTGTAGTATTCTTCCTTTGAAAATTAGGTGCAAATTACTTATACTTGCAGTGTCTCACTTCCAACATTTTTTGTTTCGGGGGTGGGGGGAGGAGATCTAAAACTAATTTTAACATAAACTAAAACTCCTAGATGCAGGAAATCTGAGGCTTGGAATCTGACTCTGGTTTCTGATTACCCACCAGCTACTTGCCTCCCCATATAAAATGACTTCTCTACTTTGATCTCATCTCATAATTCTATCTACTTAGACGTTTATAGGTTTGTCAGCTGCAAGGTAGTTTAAAGAAATTCTCCTGAGGCTTGGTCCCTACCTCTACACACTGACAGGTCCAAAAACATAAGACAGGAAGTTTCAGGTGAAGCAGGGAGGGGGGGGTGGGGGAAGATGTCTGGCCTTTGTTACGCTCCTAATCTTTGGCAATAATAAATAGGAGCTGCAGTCCATGAAAGGCACAGCAGCTCAAATGGACCCCCAGGCCACATGGACGGCAAGAATTCTTAATTTTGTGCTTTGGCTTGTGAGCCATCAGATATATTAAAAGCACCAAATCTAAGTTTGCCACAAGAAATGGAAGTTCTCATTAGGGGGAAGAAAAAAAAAGTCATTCCCACCCAACTAAAGCAGCAGCATGTGTTAGCGGATTCTTTTCATTTTGTACCAAAAAGACTGTTCAGTTTGTATTTCACAAGCAATCAAATCTATGCTTAAAAAAAAAGGCGTCATCAAGCAGACAAGCAGTCCAGGGAAGGACCCCTAAAATGTCACTGTCCTTTCAGAGGAGGCAATCCACCGGAGTGGATAAACACTAACTCCCACGAAAGCGAAACAATCAGATAGGAAGTGGACCGATGACTCCAGGGAAACGGGACTATGGTGGTGAAATAAAGCTGTTCTTTTACCACCATAGTCCCGTTTCCCTGGAGTCCACTGGTCCACTTCCCACCTGATCGTCCTTCTCAGAAACACTCTCTAGTTGTACATATGGAACAGCAAGCTGGGTGAACAACAGAACATCCATCCACGCCGTGGTGGATATTAAGTTATCAAATCAATGTCAATTTGTAGCAACATTCCATGCTACCAATCCCAGGACAAGCAGTGGCTTCCCCATGTCCATCTCAATAACAATGGACTTTTCCTCCAGGAACTTGTCCATAACTTTTTTTTAAACCCAGATATGCTAACTGCCAATACTACATCCTCTGACAAGTTCAAGAGCTCAACTATTCTTTGAGTGAAAAAATATGTCCTCCTATTTGTTTTAAAAGTATTTCCACGCAATTTCATTCAGTACTTTTGAATGAGTGAAAAATCAAATTCACCTCCACCTCAAACCCGTTTCCCTAGAGTCCATTGGTCCACTTCCCACCTGATCGTCCTCTCAGAAACATTCTCTAGTTGTACATATGGAACAGCAAGCTGGGTGAACAACAGAACATCCATCCACGCCGTGGTGGATATTAAGTTATCAAGTCAATGTCAACTGTAGTGAACTTTAACTTAACGCCAAAAAGGATCGAAACAGGCCTGCGCAGACATCTCATTAGATTTGTTCTCAGATCAGACAGCAGTAGGAACGCAGGGATTTGCCCTTTCTGAAGAGTAGTTTACTGAACCAGCATGTAAGACTGATGGTCTCTATCTCAGCTGTATAATGAACTTTCACAGTACATTTGAGATGTTGCCTTGGTGTCTTTAAGGACCAAAGTTAGTGGCTTCAGTTACCTTTTCCAATCCTTTCACTGGAATTTTTTTTTTTCAAGAAGCACCTTTAAATTAAATGATATAGACAAATTATCAGGGTTTTTTTTTTTCTTTTTAGTACAGCACTAGCAGCCCCACATAAGCTTCAACAGTCTTTTTGTTAGGTACAGACAGGAAAAAAAAAAAAAGAATCGGCTAATTTGCTGCTGTTTCAGAATTCCAGTCTTTGTTTTAGATACAGAAATAGCAATGAAACAACAAAAAGTGAAGGTAGCAGCTATGAGGTTCGAGCGTGGTCCCAAGGTTATTTCCAAGGTCAGAGCGAAGCTTCCTTGTCAAACATATCTTGTACAGCTTTAAAAACCTGAAATAGAAAAAAAATATATATATAGCTAATGCTGCTATAAACAACATTCCCTGTTTTAAAATTGGTTAACCAGAATATCAGCTTGATTAGTTATCAAATAGGCAATTTGTCAGCAGTGATGAAACTTAGACAAGACCATCTTAATAATGGCTTACAGACTTTTCTTGTAGGAACTTGTCCAAAGGTTGTTTTTTTTTAAACCACATTAAGCTAACTGCTTTTACCACATTCTCTAGCAACAAATTCCAGGGTTTAAATTACATGTTGAGAGAAGAAATATTTTTTCCAATTTGTTTTAAGTTGACTACTTAGTAGCTTCGTTGTGTGCCCCCTTGTATTTTTGGAAAGAATAAACAACTGATTTACATCTACCTGTTCCACTCCACTCAGTATTTTATAGACCTCTATCATATCTCCCCTCAGCCATCTTTTCTCCGAGCTGAAAAACTCTGCCTTTTAGTTTTTCTTCCTAGGGAAGTTGTCCTATCCCCTTTATCATTTTTGTCACCTTTCTCTGTACTTTTTCTAATTCCGCTATACCTTTTTTGAGATGGGGGTGATCAGAATTGCACATAATATCTGAGGTGCATTCGCACCATGGAGCAACACAAACGCATTATAACATTCTCATTTTTATTTTCCATTCTTTCCTTAATATCTTTACTTGCTTTCTTACACGCTACTAGGTGACGCCAATGGAAAACACCTCTTGGGTATGTCCGTTTTCATCTCACTTCCTTTTTATTTTTACATCTGTAAATGCATGTTTTAGTCAATATGATTTTACTTATGCATGCAATCAGGGGACGCCGTATAATGAGATCAACTTAGCCAGAGGCCTCAGGGGGCACTTTAAAGAGAGCGGCATCACAAAGCCCACCCGTCAGGCGGTCCAATATATATTTTCCCCTCTCTCTCAAACCCCTCCCCCCCCCAGGTTTATTTACATTCGCTGCCTGCCACTGGCCTCTTCTTCTCTTTACTGCGTTCTGCCCTGTCTCTCTCAAACCCCTCTCCTCCCCTCCCCCCGGGGTTTACCGCCGCTTGTTTGTTGCAGCAGTAATTCACATTCGCTGCCTGACGCTGGCCTCCAAGTCTTATCTCTAGCACGTCCTGCCCTGTCTGACATAACTTCTTGTTTCCTCAGGGGCAGGACGTAATATCTGAGGGCACACCTACATCTCGCTCCCATTTATGCTGAATCAGAACCAAGTCCCTAGTGTGCTCAAACCTCCATACGGCTTTATGAATCCCAGAAACAGTAGTTGTACTAGTTGAAATAGCATCAAAAAAAACTATGCGCACTGACCCCAATATGAAGACACAAGGATTACTTAGGCAAGGATCGAACTTAATGTTTTAGCTGACAGTAAATGAATACCCTCTTAGCCCCTCAGGATAGCCACCAAAGGTTCCCTGTCGCATCTACTACATGCTCTAAGCCGCCTAAGCCCAAGCTCTCCCACTGAGCAAAAACTCGATTTTCCATACCTGACTGAAAAGTGGGGTTGGCTCGTAGAGTAAGCAGATCAGGGATTTATGGGTCTCCTCCCAAACCTCTCTCACCAGAATATGCCAGGCCTCTCTAAAAGGGCCTAAGAGCACACTATTTCTCAAAGCTCTAGAAATCCGAGACCGGTTCACACACAGTAGGGAGAGCAAGTTATAAGGGGCAAAACAGGTTATATCTCCAGCTCCAAAGGGGTGAAACAGCATTGGGAGAAAAGCCAATACCAGACATGGCGTAGTAAGCAAGCAATATTATACAACTTCAAATTGGACAGGCCCATTCCCCTCCCCCCACTCCCGCTCCCCCATCAGATACTGGTAGCACAACTTTGGCTTCTTTTTAGCCCAACAAAAGCACCGCAAATCTATCTGCAACTAGCGCAGTGGTAGGGTTTGAAGCATTTACAGCCATCTAGGTAAAACCACTATCCTAAAACGACTAATCCTCCCTGTTAAAGGCAATGGTAGCGACTATCCAACTGCTTCTCTGCTTTACTCATCATCCAGTCCACATTAAGACGGTATATACCAGCCACATTTGGCGAAAGAAGAATGCCTAAATATTTGAAGTATCTATCTGCCAACTGCAACGGAAACATCTCAGGCCACAACAGTTTAACATCGGGTGTGGAAGCCAACTCTTCCGATTTATCCAGATTCAAGCGGAAGCCTGCAAAATCTCCATGTCTGTCTCAATAGAAGACTATGGACTTTTCCTCCAGGAATTTGTCCAAACCTTTTTACAAAACCCAGATACACTAACTGCTGTTACCACACCCTCCGGCAAAGAGTTCCAGAGCTTAGCTCTTCGTTGGGTGAAAAATATTTCCTCTTATTATTATTCACTCCTAATCCATACTTTATGTATATGCTCAGTAATTTTGTTATTTAATAAAATAGTCTCTACCATTTTGCCTGGCACGGATGTCAAGCTCACTGGTCTATTATTTCCAGGGTCACCTCTGGAACCCTTTATAAATTTGCTGTTCTATTGGACACCCTCCAATCTTTCGGTACCGTGCTTGATTTTAAAGATAAATTACATATCTAATATAATAAAACTCACCCTCAACGTTCTGAGGACAACGTTCTGAAGTCAGACTCCCAGAACGGATCGTAACTTCATGGTGGTGAAGCCACTGACCAGACTCGCTGCCCCGCCTCACGTCAAACGTAATGACGTCGAGGGCGGAAAACCAAAAGAAAAATGAAAGAAAGGACCGTATCCAGGCAGGGGGAGGAGTTGCCTAGGAAATGCTGGGAAACAACCTCGCAAACCACCCGAAAGCTACGGAGTTAAAATGAAGCCCCGCACACAGAATGACCTAGGACCAGCGCCGCCCCCCCCCCCCCTCGCGTACCGCCCCACCAAAACAACCAACAAAGTTCATCAGAAGAAAAGAAGCCCAGCCCAAAAAATGATGGAGGTGCAACAACCACCCCCCGAGACGCCCTCCCCCCCCCCAAAGCCACCCACCATCGCGTAGCTTTGCTGGCGGGGGACACGAAACCCCGCCAGCACAAGTCCTGTCTTCAGACTCCGGCGTGAACTTCAGCATTTACTAGCCTATGCAGGCAGGGCTTCTGAGCGTCTGACGTCGTGCACATGCAGGACGTCCGACGCAGAGAACCCCGCCCAGCAAAGGCTAGCAATGCCGAAGAACAAGCGGAGTCAGCAGACAACAAAGGACTTCTGCTGGCGGGATTTTGGGTCCCCCGCCAGCAAAACTACGTAACGCAACGGTGGGTGGGATGGTGGCGGGGGAGGGGGGGGAACATCGTGCGGAGGAGGCAGTGACGGCAATAAACGAAAAAACCCCTGCAATCTGGTAGCGCTACCTTCCCTCATCTTCAAAGCACCGCTTCCAAAAACCCCTGCCCCACACACACACACTCACTCACTCATCTGGCAGCGGTTCCTGAACCCCCCAACCAAACACACACACTTAACTCACTCTCATTTGGCCACACTTCCTAACCCCCCCCCCCCCCCCACCCCACCCCACCACCACACTCACACACTCTCTCATCTGGCAGCGCTTCCTGAAAACCCTGCCCCCCCCCCCCCACACACACACTCACTCATCTGGCACCGGTTCCTGAACCCCCACACACTCTGTCTCATATGGCAGCGCTTCCAGAAACCCCGTACACACACACACATACACACTCACTCACTCTCATCTGGCAGCGCTTCCTGAAACCCCTGCCACAACCACACACAGCCACTCACTAATCTGGCAGCCGTTCCTGACCCCCCCCCCCCCCACACACACACACACTTACTCACTCACTCTCATTTGGCCACACTTCCTGAACCACCCCACCACCACCACCACACACACACAAACTCACTCTCATCTGCAAACGCTTGATAAACCGCCCCCCCCCCCCACACACACACACACACACTCACTCATCTGGCAGCGCTTCCAGACCCACCACAAACCCCTCTTCTTCCAAGCTGAACCACCCAACACAACCAACACACCCCTCCAACATACACACGCTCTCACTCAAAATCTCATCTGCCATCTCTTCCTGAACCCCCCTCCACCCCCCCACACACTCACTCTGTCTCATCTGGCAGCGCTTCCTGAAACCTCTGCCACCCCCCACACAGTCACTCACTAATCTGGCAGCCGTTCCTGACCCCCCCCCCCCCCCCCCACACACACACACACACACACAATTACTCACTCACTCTTATTTGGGCCCGCTTCCTGACCCCTCCCCACACACAAACACTCACTCACTCTCTCACCTGCCAGTGCTTCCTGAACCCACGCCACGCCACGCCACAAACACTCACTCTCATCTGGCAATGCTTGAACCCCCCCCCCCCCCCACACACACACACACACACACACTCACTCATCTGGCAGCGCTTCCTGAACCACCCACACCCCTCTTCTTCCAAGCTGAACCCCCCAACACACCCCCCCCCCAAAAACACACACACACTCACTCTCATCTGGCAGCGCTTCCAGAAACCCCATACACACACACTCACTCTCTCTCTCATCTGGCAGTGCTTCCTGAACCCCCTGCCCCCCCCCCCCCCCCACACACACTCACTCACTCACAATGTCATCTGGCACTGCTTCCTGAACCCCCCCCCCCCACACACACACACACACACTCTCATCTGGCAGCGTTTCCTGAACACCCCACACCCATCTTCTTCCAAGCTGAACCCCTCCAACACATCAACCCACATCCCTACACTCACACACACACTCTCTCTCTCCCCCTCCTCCAGCACACCAATTGCTTAGGTGCAGTGGCGGCAATCTCAGACACCAGAGAGAGAGGGGGGCCTGACACCATAGAGAGAGAGGGAGGGAGGTATCTCTGTCACACACACACTCTCTCTCTCACACACACACACTCTCTCTCTCTCTCTCACAGACAATGTCTTTCTGTCTCTCACTCACACACTAAATGTCTCACAGTGTATCACATTCACTCTGTCACACAGTCACTTACACACTCGCTTGGTCTCATAAACTCAGTCTCACAGAGAATCAGTGTCTCACACACACTCTCTCGCACACACTGTATCTGTGTGAAACACACACTCTCTCTCTTCTAGACACACTCACACCCAGACTCACTCTCTCTCTCACACACACACACAGACTCGCACTTTCACTCTCTCTCTCACACACAGTCACTCTCACATACACTCTCCAAAACATACACATTATGAGGAAAAACTTGCTAGCGCCCGTTTCATTTGTGTCAGAAACGGGCCATTTTTACTAGTTACTAATAATAGTTGTGCAAGTTCATTCCTTAGTTCTAGCAGTACTCTGAAATGTATACTGTCCAGTACAAGTGATTTGCTGCACTTTAGTTTGTCAAATCGCCCCATTACATCCTCCAGATTTACAGAGACTTGTTTCAGTTCCTCTAACTCACCACAATTAAATATCATTTCTGGCTCGGGTATCTCCCTTACATCTTCCTCAGTGAAGACAAAGCTAACTATTAGCCCGGGAATACTCACTCTTCACCCCATACACACCCCCTCAAAATAATAAAAAAAATTTTTTATCACACAGTATGCGCACATTTGGCACTTAGTGCAGGATGCCTGAGCATGGCCCATGGTATTCCATTTTACGCTGCATTAGGCGCGCATTAGCACTTAACACAGCTTAGTGAGAGAAGTGGAAAGGGAAGATGCGAATCACTTGTTTACTTTTTCCAAAAATACTAGGACTAGAGGGGCAGCTAAGTAGTAAATTTAAAACCATCAGGAGAAAAAAATTCTCTCAATGTGTAATTAAACTCTGGAATTTGTTGCAATAGAATGTGGTAAAAGCAGTTAGTTTAGCAGGGTTTAAAGAAAGGTCTGGATAATTTCTACAAGGAAAATTGCAGGAAGGCTCTATAATAAATGTTTCAGCTCCTGCAGAAACGTTTACAGTTTCTACAGAATATGGTAGAAAGATTGATGTTTAGTTTGAAGAAATTTGATAGAATCACTCCTGTTTTGAATGATTTATGTTGGATGACTATTCAAAAACATATACAGCTTAAAATTTTCACTTTGATCCATAAATCTTTATATGGATTAAATTCTGAGGAAGTTGGGGGAACTACTGAAGTTTCCATCTCGAGGTCATAAATTTTGCTTTTCTACAACTTTTTGTCTGGGTTTCCTGTAGTTTAAAAATGTACGTTATAAGTCTATTCATGACAGTTTAGTTCTGGAACTCGCTGCTGGAGGATGTGGTAACAGCAGTTAGCATATCTGGGTTTAAAAATAAAGGTATGGACAAGCTCCTGGAGGAAAAGTCTATAGTCTGTTATTCAGATGGACATGGGGGAAGCCACTGCTTGCACTGGGATTGGTAGCATGGACCTTTGCCAATAATTGGGTTTCTGCCAGGTACTTGTGACCTGGACTGGCCACTGTTGGAAACAGGATAGCGGGCTAGATAGACCACTGCTCTGACCCAGTATGGCTATTTTTATGTTCTTATGTTAAAAGTTCGTAAGCCATTATTAAGATGGACTTGGGGAAAATCCACTGCTTATTTCTAGGACATGTCACAGATACATTAAAAGGGCTTTCTTAATTGCAATTAGATCCATCTACTACTACTTAACATTTCTAAAGCGCTACTAGGAATACGCAGCGCTGTACAATTTAACATAGGACAGTCCCTGCTCAAAGGAGCTTACAATCTAAAGGACAAATGTACAGTCAATCAAATAGGGGCAGTCTAGATTTCCTGAAAGGTATAAAGGTTAGGTGCCGAAAGCAACATTGAAGAGGTGGGCTTTGAGCAAGGATTTGAAGATGGGTAGGGAGGGGGCTTGGCGTAAGGGCTCAGGAAGTTGATTCCAAGCATAGGGTGAGGCGAGGCAGAATGAGCTCAAGGAGCTTACAATCTAAAAGACAGGTGTACAATCTAAAGACAAGTGTAGAGTCAATCTGATAGGGCAGATAGATTGGGGGGCATACTATATTTCTCGAAAGGTTAGGTGCCGAAAGCAGCATTGAAGAGGTGAGTTTTAAGCAGAGATTTGAAGATGGGTAGGGAGGGGGCTTGGCATAGGGGTTGAGGAAGATTGTTCCAGGCATAGGCACATTACTTTGTTTCCTGAGGAACACTTCTCAGTATTGATAAAAGACTGCAAAAGTTGGGAAGGTATTTTAAATAAATGTGTACTTGATTTGATGGTGCTTATTATAGATAAAACTATAATCGCAGTCTCAATTAAATCTGAGTTTGATCAAACGATAAGAGTTGTTTAAGAAACAATTATCAATTGAGTTACTTGAGAAAGAGCAAGCTGAACGCCAATGTAAAATTGATCAATTTAGATGCGATTTACAAAAATTAAAAATTAAGATATTGCAGAGAGATAATCAAGAGAAAAAGGTCTATCCGTGGTTAGAGAAGAAAACTGAAACTATAAAACTTCTTTCTGAAGGACTAATATTCGGCAAATCAAAATACGAAAGTGCAAAACCCCTACAAGAAAAACTACACTGGCTCCCACTCAAAGAACACATCACGTTTAAACTCTGTACCTTAGTCCATAAAATCATCCATGGTGACGCCCCAGCCTACATGTCAGACCTAACAGAACTTCCACCCAGGAACGCAAAAAAAATCTTCTCACACTTTCCTCAACCTTCATCCACCAAATTGCAAAGGCATGAAATACAAATTAATGCACGCATCTACCTTTTCCTATATGAGCACGCAGCTCTGGAACGCGTTGCCACGCAACGTGAGAACTGTCTATGAACTGACAAATTTCCGCAAACTATTGAAAACCTCTCTCTTCGACAAGATATACAAGAAAGATCAACACATGTAATTATATAATCGTTGACTTACCCAGAAATGTTTTATACTACCTTTTGCTTTAATGCCATCATCTAACCCAAAACTCTCTGTTAATAATAAATGTATGTTCCCTTCCATTTCCCACATCCATGATGAATTGTAAGCCACATAGAGCCCGCAAAGAGGTGGGATAATGTGGGATACAAATGCAATAAATAAAATAAATAAATTTATTAGAAGATAGTTCAACGGGTTCTGAAGGTTCTACTGCCTCCTCTTTTTTAGACAAAGGTGGACGAGGACACTGAGGAAGAGACAGGGGCGCTTTTTTCAGCGACGACAAGGAGGTGTTTATTTAGAAAGACCCCAAGAATGGATGGAAACGCATACATACCAAAAACGCCCACACGTACGATCTCAGCAATAAATCAATCTGTAATTATTAATTTATCACAATATCAGTTATCTACTGTGGAATGTAATGTTCTATCTAAAGGGCCTTCTTTTGTTGTCACACAGCTTTATAATCCCTTCCAAAGTCGTATAGACTTGGAGAAATTTATGCAAATTCTTCAGATTAAATTGTTGTTTTTTTTTTTTTCAGAAAATGAGGGGAGCAGAAAAGATTAGTCCATGGTAAAAACTAAATCACGATGGATCCCTCCTGGACCTTTAGATCCAGTGTTGATGACATTTAAAAAATTGGTTCTGCGTGATTTGGAAAAATTGGAAATGAGATCCAACATGAAAGTTTTTTTTTTACAATTTAACCAAGAAAGAAAGAGAACAGGTAAAACCCCTACAAAATAATTTTGAGAAAGTGATTCAAATCTATATATCTTTGCTCCTTTTTTTCCCAAATGCCAAGTTTTATCCCATTCCGTTGAATTTTTAGTTATTTTGCCTCCAGACAGATATTCTTAACCCTTTTTTGTACATTATTTTCCAACTCTCACCGAGTTGGAAACAATACAAAACAAACAAAAAAAAACATAGCGGCAGCTGGCAACCCAAGCTTCATTGTTCTTTGAAAGATGAAAGATCTTACTTGATCAACAGGTCCAGAAGCATCAATACGCCTGACCTTGTTCATCTTCTGATATTGATCGATTATGGGCTTAGTTGACATCTGATAGGTCTCAATTCTAGAAGAGAAAAACAAAGATCTTAGGCTTTCACAGTTGTGCAGAAAGCAAAAATTAAAGAAGTAAAGAAGCAAAATTCACACATACTGCATCCTAACAAAGGGGTCCTTTTACTAAGCTGCTTTAGGTGCTAACGCACGTCTAAAAAGAAGCTTAAAACGGCATACTGTGGGATGCACTCAAGCATCCTATGGTAACTGCCACACTCTCATCACCTCTCGCTTGGACTACTGCAACTTTCTTCTCACAGGTCTTCCACTCAGCCATCTCTCTCCTCTTCAATCTGTTCAAAATTCTGCTGCATGATTAATATTTCGCCAAAGTCGCTATGCCCATATCAGCCCTCTTCTGAAGTCACTTCACTGGCTCCCTATCCGTTTCCGTATACAATTCAAGCTCCTCTTATTGACCTATAAGTGCATTCACTCTGCTGCCCCTCACTACCTCTCCACCCTCATCTCTCCCTACACTCCTTCCCAGGAACTCCCTTCACTAGGCAAATCTCTCCTAATTGCACCCTTCTCCTCCATCGCTAACGCCAGACTCTGTTCCTTTTATCTCGCCGCACCTTATGCCTGAAATAGACTTCCTGAGCCTTAACATCAAGCTCCATCCCTGGCCGCCTTCAAATCCGGGCTAAAGGCCTACCTGTTTGATGCTGCTTTTGACTCCTAACTTGTCACCTGCTCATAACCTTTATCTTGTCTTCCTCTCTTCAGTAGTCCCTTTTCCCTATGTGTCCTTCTGTCTGTCCTACCCTTATCCCTTATTTAGATTTAGATTGTCAGCTCTTTTGAGCAGGGACTGTCTTTTCTTCATGTTCAATTGTGAAGCGCTGCGTACGACTGGTAGCGCTATAGAAATGATTTGTAGTAGTAATTTGCAGTATTTGCACATGCTAACTGAACTAAAAAATATTTTTTTGTGGGGGGTGGGAAGAGGATTCATGTCTGGGGACAGAGTAGGCGCTCCTGCACTAACCACAGATACTGTGTGAACCCTTACCACCAACAAGATGGGTGGCGGTAAGTGCTCACATGGTAAAGTTTTTTAATGGCCGCGCACTGGGGCGACATGGTACCATGCTGGTGAGCAGATGTTGAATAACAAAGCTCTGGATCTGCTTCTCATTTAATCTCCCCCCTCCCCACCCCAAAAAAAAAAAAAACCGGGCTGCAATAGCATCTCACTTTGTCCCAGTGATGTTTTTTTGTTTTCATCGAGTGACTGTGCCTTTGAGAATCGGAGCGCGGTCTCAAAGTAATAGCAGCTAAACCCACACGGAGAGATGAGGAGCAAGATGGCAGAGTCTCAGGCCTCGCCGAGTCCTTCAATCTATTTCACATGGGCTGCCAAAATAACATCAGAAGTAACGGCAATGGAAGAAGCCACTTTGGACAAGAAGCAAACGTTTACCTTACAAATCAATTCTTGTCGCAGGTTTTATTTATTAGAGTGCCAAACTTTGGAATGCTCTAGCTAAGCAACTAAGATGTATAGATGATTACTTGAGATTTTGCAAATTATTAAAAGGCATTTCTGCTAAGTACCCATCTAAGAAATAGAAAATAAACTAAAATGTTGCTTTGTATTCTTACCTGTTTCAACATAACCATAACTTTAGCCTCAACTCATAATTAAATTTGTAATTATGCTAATGTGTTAACATTATTATAATTAACTGAATGTATTCTAATTTGATGTTTTCTTGCATGTAAGCCACATTGAACCTGAAAATGTGGGATACAAATGTCAAACACATAAATAAACTACAGGTCACTTTTGACAGAGCCAAATCAGAACATGAGCGGCTGGACAGTTTTTGCCTGGATTTAGATGTAGAAGTAGTATGGTGGTAGCCAGGGACCCTACTACTAATTATTTCTAAACCACTATTAGACGTACGCAGTGCTGTACATTGGACATGAAGAGACAGTCCCTGCTTGACAGAGCTTACAATCTAAGCTTACAATCTGAGTGGAGGAGTGGCCCAGTGGTTAGGGTGGTGGACTTTGGTCCTGAGGAACTGAGTTCGATTCCCACTTCAGGCACAGGCAGCTCCTTGTGACTCTGGGCAAGTCACTTAACCCTCCATTGCCCCATGTAAGCCGCATTGAGCCTGCCATGAGTGGGAAAGCGCAGGGTACAAATGTAACAAAAATAAAATAGATACTATTGGAGATTCTACACGGAATGTTGCTACTATTGGAGATTCTACATGGAATGTTGCTACTATTGGAGATTCTACATGGAATGTTGCTATTACACTAGCTGAAACCACTCAAAATCTCCTCTATAATGAAATCTTTGGTAAATTCAACTAAATACTACACCAACCCAAAGAACAGAACTCGCTGTTAGCACTCCATCCACCTATAGGGAAAATAGTATTTCTTCAATTATCTCTTTTGTTCTTCGTTGTTACAAAAACCAAACGATTCAAAGAAAATTCAATTGAAAAAATGCATAAATATATTGAGATTTATATGGGAACCCTCAGAAGACACCACTTACGGCATAATCATAAATGTTTTTTTACCCAGTGGCATAGCGTCTCCTCATCGGGCAATCCCTTGGTGAACTATTTTATAGTGCTAATACTAACTAATACACTTCAAAAGTGCATGAAGCTACAAGTGTACCCAGCTGCAAGTGCTTCAACAAAACAGAAAAACTTTGAAAAACTTATCTTAAATTCCTCTCCGTGTCTCTTGCTGTTGGAGGCCGCTTAGGCTTTCCCTAGATAACGCCCGACACCGCGGGTTTCAATTCTTTCATCAGGGACTCGGGTTAGACATTGCCCGTATTCCATTCTCAACAGTCTAAACTCTCAGACATCGGTAATTCTCCCAAATGCACTCAATTGTTCTTCATAGGCGCTTTTTTATGGCTGCAAAATGTCGTCTCCAAGTTGTGACGTCACTGCTATTCCACTAGCAACATTCCATGTAGAAGGCTGCGCAGGCTTCTGTTTCTGTGAGTCTGACGTCCTGCACTTGCGTGCAGGACGTCAGACTCACAGAAGCAGAAGCCTGCGCAGCCACATTGGTGATCTGCAAGGGCTGACTTCTACATGGAATGTTGCTAGTGGAATAGCAACATTCCATGTAGAATCTCAAATAGTAGCAACAGTGGAGGAGTGGCCTAGTGGTTAGGGTGGTGATTCCCACTTCAGGCACAGGCAGCTCCTTGTGACTCTGGGTAAGTTACTTAACTCTCCATTGCCCCATGTAAACCGCATTGAGCCTGCCATGAGTGGGAAAGCGCAGGGTACAAATGTAACAAAAATAAAATAGATACTATTGGAGATTCTACATGGAATGTTGCTACTATTGGAGATTCTACATGGAATGTTGCTATTACACTAGCAACATTCCATGTAGAAGGCTGCGCAGGCTTCTGTTTCTGTGAGTCTCAGACTCACAGAAGCAGAAGCCTGCGCGGCCACATTGGTGATCTGCAAGGGCCGACTTTGACATGGAATGTTGCTAGTGGAATAGCAACATTCCATGTAGAATCTCAAATAGTAGCAACAGTGGAGGAGTGGCCTAGTGGTTAGGGTGGTGGACTTTGGTCCTGAGGAACTGAGTTCGATTCCCACTTCAGGCACAGGCAGCTCCTTGTGACTCTGGGCAAGTCACTTAACCCTCCATTGCCCCATGTAAGCCGCATTGAGCCTGCCATGAGTGGGAAAGCGCAGGGTACAAATGTAACAAAAATAAAATAGATACTATTGGAGATTCTACATGGAATGTTGCTACTATTGGAGATTCTACATGGAATGTTGCTATTACACTAGCAACATTCCATGTAGAAGGCTGCGCAGGCTTCTGTTTCTGTGAGTCTCAGACTCACAGAAGCAGAAGCCTGCGCGGCCACATTGGTGATCTGCAAGGGCCGACTTTGACATGGAATGTTGCTAGTGGAATAGCAACATTCCATGTAGAATCTCAAATAGTAGCAACAGTGGAGGAGTGGCCTAGTGGTTAGGGTGGTGGACTTTGGTCCTGAGGAACTGAGTTCGATTCCCACTTCAGGCACAGGCAGCTCCTTGTGACTCTGGGCAAGTCACTTAACCCTCCATTGCCCCATGTAAGCCGCATTGAGCCTGCCATGAGTGGGAAAGCACGGGGTACAAATGTAGCAAAAAAAAAAAAAAAAAAAATTACAACACAAACAGGACAAACAAGAGATAAGGGAATATTAAAGTGAGGGTGATAAAATAAGGGTTCTGAACAAGTGAATAAGGGTTAGGACTTAAAAGCAGCATCAAAAAGTTGGGCTTTTAGCTTAGATTTGAAGATGGCGATGCGGAAACAGCTGGCTGAACTAGAGGCTAATGTCAACACTTCGAAGAATTGCTCTCGCAGGAATAACCTGCAGCTTGTTGGATTGCCAGAGTCCCTCAAGGACTCTGAACTGGTGAGTTTTTTTGGAGCGCTGGCTGCTGCAATTGTTGCAACTGGAGACTCAGCTGAGGGTGCAGCAGGCCCATAAAGTAGGCTGCGCGCAACCCAGACATCTGCTCAACCTCAAGCTGTACTGCTCAAGATACTGAATTATGGGAATAAGTAGGCCCTCTTAAAAGTGATCAGATCAGGACTTCCGTTGAGTTATGACGATAAAAAAAAAGAAGTTCTTACGTTTCCAGGACTACTCAGCGCGTGCTGCACTGACTAGGAAAGCTTTTGAGCCCATTTGTACCACCCTATACGGTAAGAAAATCAAGTTCTCTTTATCGTATCCTACAAAACAGAGTACACCAAGAGGGAACAGAGAGATATTTTGAGCATGTGGGTCTAGCTAAGGATTTCATCAGATCTTTAAATCTCAGATCTACTGGTTGACTACCTGAACTCTGGGATCTCACAGATATAGTTTATTGATAGCCCACCAATACCAGTCATATAGTTCACGGTTACAATAAGAAAACTAGAACACAAAATGTCTAGGATGCAAAGAGAAACACAATACATCAAAGTTAAGACCCTATAGCGGTGAACAATCAATTCTTTGCTGCATACGTCTCAAAGAATAATGTCTTTAACCCCTTCTTAAACATATGTAGTCAAGAATCTCAGATCAGCTGGTAAACTCCAGAATTTTATGGCTCGGTATGCAAATAAACGTGAAAAAGCTTTTTAGACATAATTCCCTGGGGATTTGGGAAACAGAATTATTATGTATGTCTCGCCGCTGAGTAACACAGCATACTAATCATATATTGTGGGATCTTCCCATTCATAATCTTCCATAACAAAACTACCCAACTTAAAAAATATTCTGGCCTCCACCTTCAACCAATGAAGCTTAAAGTAAGGTGTAATCTTCTCTGACTTTTTTAGGGAATAAATCAAACGAGCTGCCACTTTCTGTATTGACTGCAGCTTCCTTAGCAAGTTTTGTGTTAATCCCAAATAAACAAATGTTACAATAGTCCAACTTGCTAAGTATTAATGATTAAACAAAAAGTCTAAACTTATCTTCAGCTAAATATTTACAAATGGCCCTTAGCTTTTACATAGTGAAAAATTAACTTCTAAAAACAGCATTACATAAGTACATAAGTAATGCCACACTGGGAAAAGACCAAAGGTCCATCGAGCCCAGCATCCTGTCCACGACAGCAGCCAATCCAGGCCAAGGGCACCTGGCGAGCTTCCCAAATGTACATTCTATACATGTTATTCCCGGAATTGTGGATTTTTCCCAAGTCCATTTAGTAGTGGTTTATGGGCTTGTCCTTTAGGAAACCGTCTAACCCCTTTTTAAACTCTGCTAAGCTAACCGCCTTCACCACGTTCTCCGGCAACGAATTCCAGAGTTTAATTATGCGTTGGGTGAAGAAACATTTTCTCCGATTTGTTTTAAATTTACTACACTGTAGTTTCATCGCATGCCCCCTACTCCAAGTATTTTTGGAAAGCGTGAACAGACGCTTCACATTAATCTGATGTTCCATGGATAAATTGTTGTCCAAGACAATACCTTAGGTTTGTATTGAACAATCTAGAGGAAAACATTCACCATTAATAATCAAGTTTGAACCAACTGTTGATTTTGCTTTGTTTCCACTAATATAAATTTGTTTTTTCTCTATTTATTTTTAAGTAATGAGATGACACCCACTTCGTTACAACTGAGAAACAACTGGCAATTGAATCATATAAATCTTGTAAGTTTGATTTAAGAGGAAATACTATGGTGATATCATCAGCATAGACATAACTTGTAAAACCTTCCTTCTCTAAATGTTTTCCTAAAGATGACAAAAAAAAAAAAAAAACATTAAACAGCAATGGGAACAGTGGAAATCCCTGCAGGACCCCAGAAGGTAACAAGTTTCTAGAGGTTTGTTTGTTTTTTTTGTTACATTTCCCCGCGCTTTCCCACTCATGGCAGGCTCAATGTGGCTTACCTGGGGCAATGGAGGGTTAAGTGACTTGCCCAGAGTCACAAGGAGCTGCCTGTGCCTGAAGTGGGATCGAACTCAGTTCCCCAGGACCAAAGTCCACCACCCTAACCACTAGGCCACTCCTCCACTGTTGCTACTATTTGAGATTCTACATGGAATGTTGCTATTCCACTAGCAGCATTCCATGTAGAAGTCGGCCCTTGCAGATCACCAATGTGGCCGCGCAGGCTTCTGCTTCTGTGAGTCTGACGTCCTGCACGTACGTGCAGGACGTCAGACTCACAGAAACAGAAGCCTGCGCAGCCTTCTACATGGAATGTTGCTAGTGGAATAGCAACATTCCATGTAGAATCTCCATTAGTAACAACATTCCATGTAGAATCTCCAGTAGTAGCAACATTCCATGTAGAATCTCCAATAGTATCTATTTTATTTTTGTTACATTTGTACCCTGCGCTTTCCCACTCATGGCAGGCTCAATGCGGCTTACATGGGGCAATGGAGGGTTAAGTGATTTGCCCAGAGTCACAAGGAGCTGCCTGTGCCTGGCCCTTGCAGATCACCAATGTGGCCGCGCAGGCTTCTGTGAGTCTGACGTCCTGCACGTACGCGCAGGACGTCAGACTCACAGAAACAGAAGCCTGCGCAGCCATCTTCATGGAATGTTGCTAGTGGAATAGCAACGCAACATTCCATGTAGAATCTCCAATAGTATCTATTTTATTTTTGTTACATTTGTACCCTGCGCTTTCCCACTCATGGCAGGCTCAATGCGGCTTACATGGGGCAATGGAGGGTTAAGTGACTTGCCCAGAGTCACAAGGAGCTGCCTGTGCCTGAAGTGGGAATCAAACTCAGTTCCTCAGGACCAAAGTCCACCACCCTAACCACTAGACCACTCCTCCAATCAAGTTGATCCTGAAACTTAACACAATATGACCTAGTCGTCAAAAACCTTTAAAGCAGGACATATTACCCATCACACCAAAATTATCAAGAATTTCCAATACAACCTTATGATCAACCAAATCAAAAGCACTCAATAAATCCAACTGCATAATAAAAGTTCTCTGACCAATACTTAAAACAGACCTGATGTAATCTAAAAATGAGATCAATAAGGTTTCCGTGCTATGGTCAGTATGGAATCTTGATTGTGACGAGTGTAACAAATTAAATTGATCTAAATGGGTCACTAATTGTCTTGTTACTACATCCTCCATTACCATAAAGTAAGGGATAGATGTCACCGGTCTTCTTTGGTGGCTGCAGGATTTTTTTTAATATAGGTGTCAAAATAATCCGAGGCAAAGACTTAGGAAAGATTCCAAAGAAAAGTGATCCTCCAGCTAATACAATAAAGCCATCTGAAATGCTACAGGCATTGACTTCATCTGGTAAGTTGGGCAAATAACTAAGTAACAGTGAGATTTTGCAAATTTTTTAACTCTTGCATAGAGACACTAGAAAATGAACTCCAACAACAATTCAATAAGCAACCCTCAGTCAACAGTGAACGATCAACATTGATATTACCTTTTCGTAACTCTTCAAAAAGAGTTTTAATTTTTAACAGAAAATAGGATGCTAGTTGGGCCGTAACTTTCCCGATCTATCTGAAATAAGAGATGTATCATTTAAGCTGTTCACAATATAAAAAAGCTTCTCCACGTTAGAAATATCCCTTGCTATAACTTCAGACAAATATTTCTTCTTGGCATGAATAATTGCTTTTTATAGATATTTATAGCTAATCTCCAATCATTTTTGTTCAGTTTACAGCTGTCTTTCTTCCATATTCTCTCTAAGACTCTGTACTTACGCTTCAGATCAGCTAGGTCTGCCATATATCATTTATTGCCACTCTGCTTAATTTTCTTTTCCTAAATTGAGGCAATTTTCTCTAAAACTGTCTTACAGTGTAAATTGCAAGCATTTATCCATAATACAGATTCATTTTCTGTTGGAGGAATTTGTGACAGTATATTTTTCCAAAATAAAATCTGATCAATTCTAGGTCTGCACAATTTTACCACTGGGCGAGGGCATGAGTTTTTCCTCCTATATTGTAAAGGCTTTATTTATTTGTAGCATTTATACCCCTGCTCTTTCCCACTCGATGGCAGGCTCAGTGCGGCTTACAATAAAAGGGAACAAAGTGTAACAGAGATGACATAGGCCAATATAGGGTAAAAGAGGCTTGAAACTGATGTGACCAAATAACCTATGTCCATTTAATTTCAGAATTAAAAACTTCCCAAGTCAATATAAGGGAGTAAGCTAACAAATCCAAATGATGACCCTTTCCACGAGAAGAAGAGGGGATAGGTAATACATAATCCTAATTCTCTAAAAATGCTCTTAGCTCAATCACATTGGAATCATCTTTTGTTTCTAAATGCAGGTTTATATTCCCTAATAATAAATTATGTGATTAATTCACAGTACATTTCCCTACAAAATCATAAAAGTCATCTTTGGCATTACACAATTTTCCTAGCGGACAATAAAATAACATACAATGCAAAGAGCCAACCAGAGAGAGATCACATATTTTACAACATAAAATTTATAAAGGAGGAGAGCTAAATTTATCCTCTAAATTATTATTATTAGCATTTGTATCGTGCTACCAGACACACGCAGCGCTGAACACCTGACACAGAGACAGTCCCTGCTCAATAGAACTTACAATCTACAGTAATACAGACAAAATCTCTGTAAAGAATGCCAATCCCTCCCCCCTTTTTTCCTTGTCTTGATACAGATAAAAAAAACGTACGACCAGCAGGGCATAAACCCTTTAACACTCAATCATTATCCGATGTTAACCACGTTTCGGTAACACAGACAAGCCCAGGTTGTCTCTCATCAATCCAATCGCTATGATATCTGCCTTGTTTAGGAGAGAACAGGAATTGATAAAAAAAATAGTTATAAAGATGAATTCGATCCGAAACTTGTGTTGTTCCGATAGTTTATGACAATACTGTCTACAACTTACTCTTTTCATACACTCAACTATGTCTATTAGAGCGGTACTTACACTCTCTAATCAAAAACTCAATAGGTCTAACTGTATATTTGCAGCAATCTGAAAAAGGATTGTCAATTAAACTCATAGCAGTATGAGAAAAATTAGGGAATGACAATATCGGTAATCCTCAGGCTACTAACTCTGATCTATCACCACTTACACGCAAGAACAAAAAAAAAAAACATAAAACCATAACCAATCCACTTTAAATTCCATTAAAATAGCTCAAACTAAACAAAAATACAAAATAGGTTATAAAGTGAACAGTAATCTTTAACCGCACTTCAGCCACCACGCAAAGGGGTGCACCTCTGGCTTGTGCCGCTGGCGCCACTGTTTAAATCCCTTAGAGCGACTCACGTCAGATGATACTGGGTGGAGCTAACACCCACACAAATAGCATAGTGATAGAAAGAGGAAATGGCGGAGTATGCTCCCACGCCCTTGCACACTGCACTCCTTTGTTACCAAACTGTTTAAGGTTTTGCTACAACACACATGGATGCCAGGGGGCTGTTTTTATCTTTTTTAATCCTAAACACTTAACTTGGAATATACTCTGCTATCCACACGTGTGATACTTTGAGAATGTCCACTACAACCTTTATTAGTAGAATCCAAAATTCTTTATATGCCACTGAGCATAAAACATTTGATTGAGTGTGGACATAGATTTTCTGGTATTGTCATCTCTCACTGCCTCACACAGATGGGTGGAACTGAAGAAGGCAGCGACGGCCATTCTGCACTGGACCTGCACTGACCCGGTAGTAACAAACCCTAGATCTTTATTTAGTTAGTTTTTGTGGACATATTGAGGTCAAACGGATGCTACACGATTTACTTGGGCACCATTTATTTACTATGGTTCATGCCTCGACTGACTTTTCAGTGGAGCGGGGGGGGGGGGGGGAGGGGGGGCTCCCCCACAATGGACTGCTTTGAGAGGTTCATTTGATCATTTGAACTGAGGGACTCTTTATTAGGGAGGAATGGAACTCACTATGAGGCACATGATGTCTTGGGAGGGCAGGGGTGGTTTAGTCTCCTCCAGTTCTTTCACCAAGTTGCTGAGATCTTCTCCAAATAGCCACTTGCCCCAAAAGGGCAATTTAACTAGATATGACTTTGACGCTACATCCATTGCCCAATGCTGCAACCAGAGTTGCTGACGTGCTGTGACAGCCAAAGACATACTGTGGGTCGTAACATGTCAAAAACAGCATTCGCTGTGTAAGCCAACCACACTTCCAGCTGGGTGTTATGACACTCATCTTGTGTTGTTGACTGCTGATGCCACTTCAGGCGTGTTCTTTCCATGAACAAGCTGCACACTGTCGCTTGAAGTTTCAGAGCGGCTGCTTCAATGGCTTGTTTCAGCGAGTCTTTTTAGCTTCCTATCCTGTAGGTCTTTTAGGGCAATGCCTCCTTCCACCGGCAAGGTGGACGTCTTAGTCACCACTGTAACCAGGGAGTCCACCCTGGGAAGCTGCAATTAATCTCTCTCCTCCTGAACAGGTAGAAAGAAAAAGGGAAATGGGACTTGATATACCGCCTTTCTATGGTTTTTGCAACTATATTCAAAGTTGTTTATATATTATATACAGGTACTTATTTGAACCTAGGGCAATGGAGGGTTAAGTCACAAGGAGCTGCAGTGGGAAATGAACCCAGTTCCCCAGGATCAAAATCTAATGCACTAACCACTAGGCTATTCCTCCACTCTTCCCACGATCAGCCCGGTGTCCGGAGAGACCCGTTCTGCTGAAATCAGGTCCTGAATGTATAGATGTATCAGGAAGGCCTTAGAAGGACCTCTAAACCCCTCCATGATCGACAAAGATGGACTCCTGCTGAAGCACAAGGCTCCTCAATGGAAAGTACTGCCAATGGCTCAGTAATAAGAGTACTGAACTCCTCTTTATGGAACAATCTCAGCATTTTCAGATCATCCCCCTCCGCTAACAGCTCCTTCAACAATGCCTCTTCTGAATAGTCCAAGACAAGAAGCAGAGATAACCTCATCTGCCTACTCCTGGAGATCTAAACAAGATCTAATAGGAGCCGGAGGGGCAACGGGGCGAGAAACTTGATCACCTTGCAGCAACTCTGACTGTCCTTGCTTCAGTAAACAGGCCTGGTGTAAGAGCAATATAAAAAGCCAGGGAACAAAAAAGATCCCAATGCAGCTGAATGCTTTGTTGGGTCCCGAGGCTGTAAAATGGCAACTGTGCCCGTGTGTGATCAGACAGGCTGCCTCTGCCAGTCAACCTCGACAAAATGGCGCCCGTTCCCGTGCTCTCCTTTATCAAAGTGCGCACTGGCCCGGCTGGAGAGCCCGAAGACCCCAGAATATACGGATGCTGTGTCAAATCTGAAGATGTGCTGCTGCCGACCGTTTCCCTCTGCATCCTGCAGGATTCTCAGCTTGCACGCACAACTCCCTGACGCCAGCTGGCAGGTCCCAAAGAGGAAACACTGCTTAACTGCCTCCACAGGAGTCACCATTCACCCTGACCGTCACAAGCGCAGCACAATGTGTCCCAAGCGACAAGTCAGGATCCTTCCCCTGCACCAAGTAGAACTTGGCACCAAGTAGAACTTGCAGCCCTCCAAACAGTTCTGAGTCAAACATCAGTCGGGCTTACCACTGTCAGCTGCTCTCCCAAAGCTCACAGTCTCCACAAGTCTTACCACAGATGAGAAAGGCTCAGAATTGATACTTTGTCCCATGCTCTCCAGCAAACCTTTTTCCTTTCCTTATTTTTTTTTTTTGGGGGGGGGGGGGGGGCACAAGAGACAGGAATCTGAAGACCTCCAGATATTACTCTGCAGACTTAAGCCACCTGCAAAGCTCCACTGGGGACCTGCTGACCAACAGAACCAGGAGAAAAGCACTCAGAACTAGAGGCTGAAAAGTATGTCCTTCCACCTGCTGGAGACAGAAAATACTGAGGAGCTGGACTGGATGCCAAGAGAGATTATGTCTCAGCTCAGTTTTCATCTCTATCTTCACCCGCTGGTTCATAGACACAACTATCCCACAGGTTCTGAAATAGTGGAAAGCTACATAATGGAAGTTTAGGGTTTTTTTTTTGAGCACCCAAATCACACTTCCTTGAAGTCTATGCACCCCACAAAATCCACATATCTAAATAGGGGCATTGTAAAATTGGTGTTTACACATGTAAATTCCATGCAACTTGTTCTAAAAATTACCTCCATATTCTATTAAATATATAAATGTAATTTAATTTAATTTTTGGTATTTATAGTCCGCTTAACTTTTTAAGTTCTAGGCAAAGGACAAGTCCAGTTAGAAAGACATTTTACACTGAAACTCGAATAACTGGAAAATCCATTCCATTAAAACAAAAGTAGGTATTGATTACATGAAACAAAAAGGGAAAACTTTTACAATTAGAGCAAAGTGTGTGCTTGTCAGAGCATGGAAGCCGAAAAGTAAATGCAAGTTAATGTGATAGCTATGTCATTATTTAGACATGTTTGCATGTATCCTTCGATCGACTCCCTTTTGAAGAAACTGGTTACATGTTATAAGTTTGTGTGGTTTCTAGGTTGAGTTTGTGGCCCATAGTATTTGTGAAAAAGCTATGTTTTTAATTTTCTATGGAAACTCAGGTAGTTTGGTGTTTGGTTCTCTAAGAAGTCCTTGAGATACATCTAGGCAGTCAAATTTTCAGGATACCCACAACGAATATTAATGAGATAAATCTGAATGCACCACTTCCATAGTAGGCAAATCTATCTCATGATTATTCAAAGGGGTATCCTGAAAACTTGACTGATTAGGTGTGTCATGAGGACTGGGAGTGAGAACCCCTGATATACAGACGTACATAGACACGAACTGCACACACACACACCCTTCTCAATCTTCTGTAGTCATCTGAAAAGAACAGATTTTGGGATACCAAGTTCCATCATGTGAAATACAATTCTAATCAACATAGAGTACCTCTTCTTTAGACTTTCTCTGTTGTCATCAGTTCTCCCACTGCTCTTTCCTCTCTCCAGGCAGCGATTTATGCAGGTCTAAAACACCAATACAGACAAGGTCAGTGTAAAAACACTTTGAGTCAGGTGTTGTCATTCTTTACTGTTCACAGAAGTAAAATCTTCCCCTAGGTTTGGAACGCTACAGAAGACCTAATCTTGACACCACACCCCATGCTGCACTATTGTGCAGGGCCACCTCATTTCTTTATGGAATACAAGACTAACAGGAGGAAGGAAAGTTGTAAGGGTTTCTATTCTGCTGTCCACACAGAACACTTGCTACAGGTAAGCAACTTTTTTCCCTGAAGACAACTGGGATACACAGCCAGCGGTGTAGTTAGACCTCCAATTTTGTAGTGGCCTAAGCCTAAAGTAACATAGTAACATACAGATGATGGCAGAAAAAGACCTGCACGGTCCATCCAGTCTGCCCAACAAGATCTCTCTATATAAAAGGCAACCCCAACGTTCTGAAGCCTCCACGGAAGTTGAGGCGCCCGAGATATCCGGTGTGCCCTGTAGTGTCTGCACCGCCCTCGCGTCAAAACGTCATGACGTCGAGGGCGGAGCTATGACACTCGACGGCCGAAACGGAAACGCCACAGCGAACAAGGCAAGTAGCTCGGAGGGACGGAGGGAGGGGGGGCCCCCCCTTGCTAGCGCCCGTTTCATTGCGCTCAGAAACGGGCATTTTTTCCTAGTAAACTCATATGTGCTACTTTTTGTGTATACCCTACCTTGATTTGTACCTGTCCTCTTCAGGGCACAGACCGTATAAGTCTGCCCAGCACTATCCCCGCCTCCCAACCACCAGCCCCGCCTCCCAACCACTGGCTCTGCCACCCAATCTCGGCTAAGCTCCTGAGGATCCATTCCTTCTGAACAGGATTCCTTTATGTTTATCCCACGCATAGACTAGTGGTGGATGCCAGGGAGGACCCCCAGTTTGGGTTCAGGGCCACCAAAATTGCCTCATCATTGCTATGCCTGGTGGGGATTCTCCCAAGTCCTGCCAGCAGAAGAGGTCATCCTCCAGCGGCCGGAAACATCCCAGTGCTTGCAGTCAGCAGCACTTTCTTTGAGCTGCTATCGCGCTGCCTCCCCTGCCCCCATCCCATCCAATATAATTCATTTACTCAAATAATTTTCTCTTTTCTTCAGGAGAAAGTGCTTCATAGAATAACTTCATGTTTTGCAGACATGGGTGTGTATCCTGCATCAAACACAATGCTTGAACTGGCCTAGTGCTTAGGGTGGTGGGTGGTGGACTCTGGTCCTGGGGAACTGAGTTAGATTCCCACTTCAGGCACAGGCAGCTCCTTGTGACTCTGGGCAAGTCACTTAACCCTCCACTGCCCTATGTAACCCGCATTGAGCCTGCCATGAGTGGGAAAGCGCAGGGTACAAATGTAACAAAAATAAAATAGATACTATTGGAGATTCTACATGGAATGTTGCTATTCCACTAGCAACATTCCATGTAGAAGGCTGTGCAGGCTTCTGTTTCTGTGAGTCTGACGTCCTGCACGCATGTGCAGGACGTCAGACTCACAGAAGCAGAAGCCTGCGCAGCCACATTGGTGATCTGCAAGGGCCGACTTCTACATGGAATGTTGCTAGTGGAATAGCAACATTCCATGTAGAATCTCCACTAATAGCAACAGTGGAGGAGTGGCCTAGTGGTTAGGGTGGTGGACTTTGGTCCTGGGGAGCTGAGGAACTGAGTTCAATTCCCACTTCAGGCACAAGCAGGTCCTTGTGACTCTGGGCAAGTCACTTAACCCTCCATTGCCCCTGGTACAAAATAAGTACCTGAATATATGTAAACCACTTTGAATGTAGTTGCAAAATACCACAGACAGGCAGAATATCAAGTCCCATTTCCATTTCCCCCTTTCCCTTATGACATCACAATATCAGAATTGAGCCAAGTATCGGGCAACCAAGCCATTGTGACATCACTGATGAGGTTGGCTCTTATTGGTGGAATGAGTAGAGGTGTAGCCTAGTGGTTAGTGCAGCGGACTTTGATCCTGGGGGACCGAGTTCGATTCCCACTGCAGCTCCTTGTGACTCTGGGCAAGTCACTTAACCCTCCATTGCCCCAGGTACAAATAAGTACCTGTATACAATATCAGCGCTGCGTAACCCTGGCAGCGCTATAGAAATGCTAAGTAGTAGTACTATGCTGGAATTTGGCATGGCTCCTTGGAAAACGGTTTTTGGCTTTTTCCTGTGCTGATTCTACCACCACTAACTGGTTGGGTAATTCCACTCTTGTCTCCCATAAGCAAGTTTGCTCCTATACCCTTCCATAGCTGATCCCAGTCTCCCATCTGCTCTCTCTGCCTCCCTATGGGAATGCAACTTGGACATCTTGAAGGCGCTAAAGTTTCTTTCACCAACACACTGAGAGCAGTCTGGAATGTCATGATCTGGTCCCGAACATTAACAGCTGTCTGATGGACGCCTTCTAGCCAAATGAGTACATGACAAAAATCCTGTCAGAGTAATAACTATTACCCCTACTCCTTTCTTGGGAAGGGGGCATTAGAGGACTCAAGAGGAAGCAACTCTAGAGCAACTCAACTCATGCTAAGAGAGCAGGTTCGAGTCTGTGCCATCAAATGATATCACCCACTTATTCATCCTGCTTATCAAACAGTGAAAAGACAACTACTCTTCTGAACTTTAGAACCAATTTTGTACCTCAAATTACTTCGGAGGAGTAGCCTAATGGTTAGTACAGTGGCTGGAGAACCAGGGGAACTGGGTTCAATTTCCACTGCAGCTCCTTGTGACTCTGGGCAAGTCACTTAATCTTCCGTTGCCCCAGGTACAAAATAAGTACCTATATAAATAATATGTAAACTGCTTATCAATGCCTATCTCCCCTTTTTCTTTATTAGTGGTGTCACTCGATCTAGTTTAGGTTGTCGACATCCTAAACTCAATTTTTATTTATTTATTAGGATTTATTTACTGTCTTTTTGAAGGAATTCACTCAAAGCAGTGTAAAGTATGAATAAATCAAACATGAGCAATAGGCAATTACAGAAGTAAATATATTCAAATAATAATACAAAGTATGTCATAGTATACTACTTACAATGTAAACAAAATACGTAATAGAACATTTTAATTGACAGTGAAGGGTGTGGTTAGGGAATACCCCTTGAGAGGACCTTTGTGTCCTTGGAATTGTGTAGAGAATCATCCTATTCTTGAGGTACTCAGAGCCATTTCCTTTAAGGGCCATGAAGATCAGGCACAGAGTTTTAAATTTAGCTCTGTATTGTACTGGTAGCCAATTAAGTTTTTACAAACATGGTATGATGTGGTCACTCAGCTGTATATTTACAGATCAAATACGAGAAGTAGAGCCATCATACTACTATTTTCACTGGAGATTAAACTCCATTTCCTGACGTTCTTTATTCCATTGCAAAGCACTTCACTTCTTGCCCTCATTTCCAATATAGTAACATAGTAACATAGTAGGTGACGGCAGAAAAAGACCTGCACGGTCCGTCTGCCCAACAAGATAACTCATATGTGCTAATTTTTGTGTGTACCCTACTTTGATTTGTACAAGATCACCAGAATTATTGTTACACTCTCCAGGCAAATGGAGTTGCCAAAAACCTTGTACTCGAGTGTGACCATATCCAACTAATAAGCAGTTCTCCAAAAAGCAGATACAGTAATTGACTAAATGAGCAAATGCTATTGCTCTGCCATACAAGAACACAAAAGGTTAGTGTCAAAAATATACTTCTACCTCATTATCGCAGTCAAAAAAGAGAATGTAAGCTACATCTGCTTTATCATGCATGGTCTTGTTCCAGCCCTGGAGATTGTCTTCATTTCTGGGAAAGCCATCAATTAAGAACTTATTCTTCTGGGCATCTGCCTTCATTGCTTGATCCATTGCCTACAAGAAAACATTGAATTTTTCTTAAACTACAAGAGTTGGAATAAAAAAGAAAAAAAGAAAACCACCAATGGTTTATTAAATCAGTTTTGCGAGTTTCGTGTGGCTTTCAGGGTTCTTGCTACTCTTTTGCATCACAGATTTTAAAACAGCACTGTAACACGGTTTAAAAAGCATAGTTGAACCAATATACTACAGGAGTTCTCCTAGTTAGTGTACATGGAGAAAATACTTAGGTTTGGTCTTAGGTTGGATTTGTAAAAATTAAAAAAAATATATACTGTATACAGTGATACCTCGGTTTTCGTTGGTAATCCGTCCGAAAACAATCGGCAAAATCCGAAACCAACAAAAACCGAGGCAATAAGTACATTAGACGGCGATTTTGAAGTTGCAGCAGTTACGTCACTTGTGCTACTGGCGCTGTCAAGTACCACCAGGAAGGAGATTATATGCCATTCCTGGGTTTTGGCAAGCCTGTCTTGATGGATCTGCAGCTAGCTGAAGACGAAAACCGAGACAAATTTTTTGATGAAAAAAAACTACGAAAACGACGAAATCCGAAGGCAATGAAAACCAAGGTTTTACTGTATATTAAAGGGCAATTCTATAAACTGGCACCCCCAATGCCATGCCCTTAGCGTAAATTCTATAATGGCATCTTAACGCCAAGATGCCGTCATAGAATACTAGCTTAAGGTCAGCATTGGCGTGACCATGTTTAGGCGTGTCTTCCTACGCCATGTCAATGGTAGGCGTATGTTGGTGTGACTAGGTGCGCCAAGTGATGTGCATAATATATAGTATTCCATAAACGATGCACATACATGGGAGACTCACCCATGCTCTACCCACGTGTGTGCTCCCCCCTTGTACAAAAGCTGATACTGCACATTCTCCAGAACTGTATAAAATTGGATGTCCAACTTTTGCGTGCAAAGTTGGACACCCAATTTATAAGGTCAGTTGATATTTGCCTCTTAACATGCATTATTTTACCATAACGAATGTTAGTTGAAGTTAATGCGGGTTGCAAAATATTGAGATACAAAACACCTGAAATAACAGCTTGCATTGAACTTTGCAGGACAGGTCACAGGGAAAGGCCCGCTGCAGGCCAAGGCAAAGTTTGAATATGGCTACCACTGCAGAGGGAAGACTTACTGAAAATAAAAAGGTAACCCGGGAGGGGAAAGAAGGAGAGAGAGAGCCGTCGGCAGTCCAGTAGAGGAGGGAGAGATACCGGACCAGCCTTGTGTGCAAGCAGGGGAGGGAGGGCTATTATCAACTGCAATTAAATTATTAATCGTGATTAAAAAATTAACGTGTTAAATCACTGCATTAATCACGATTAACATGCAGTCCTACTGAACAGTAATCACTTAATTCATATCTGTTATTTTTGAAGATGAGTATCAATTTATACAGTTATATAAAACAGATGTATGAGAAAAAGGTTATGTGCCTCAACCAGCAGATGGAGATAGGGAGAACTCAGAGGTTTGCTATATGTGGTCATGTGCAGCCATCCAAACCTCAGTATGACGATACCAAAGCAGTAAGCATAATTCCCATACAATACGAATCGCACTCTCCTGCCTCTCCCACCGTCCCAAAGTCTACAGAATGGCAAACCATGCAATTGCTATCACAGTGCTCCACAGCTGACCCGCTGAAACTGATGAGCTGCGCTGCTTTCACCTATTCTTTATCTCTTTATTTATATATTTATTTATTTAAATTCCAAACAGAGGAGACTGAACCGAACTACTCAAACAGCTAAACAAACAAAACATAGAACCCGCAGAATACAAGCACCAGGGAGGGCCTCTGGATTGATCTGCTGGGACTAAAGGAAAGAAAATTATCAGGTAAGAACTAATTTTACCTTCCATTGCGTCCCACAGATCAATCCAGAGACTTGTGGGATGTACCAAGGCAGTCCTCAAGTAGTGTGAGACCAGAGGCCAACACCGATGCCCCAAACAACGCATCTTGCCATGCAGCCACATCCAAACGATAATGCTTTGCAAACGTATGCATTGAAGCCCAAGTTGCTGCTTTGCAAATCTCATCCAACGGCACTAAACGACACTCCACGAAGCATGTAGCCTGTGCCCTCGTAGAATGAGCCCGCATGTGAAGAGGAGGTACCTTGCCCAGACCTACGTAGGCTGAAACAATCACCTCCTGTAACCATCGAGCCACCGTGGCCTTCGAGGCCATGTTTCCTTTATTACATCCTGCAAATAGCACGAACAAGTGGTCTGAACGACGGAAGGAGTTCGTGGCCTCAAAATACCGTACCAGCACACGTCTCACATCCAAACAGCGTACAGCCCGGAAATTATCCGGGTAATCTGCCTCTTGAAAGGCTGATAACATCACCGACTGGTTCAAATGATAGCGAGACACCACCCTGGGCAGAAAGGACGGAACTGTCCTGACGCATACCCCAGCCTCAGTGAAACGGAGAAACGGGTCCCTGCAGAACAAGGCTTGAAGCTCCGACACCCGCTTCGCCGAGGCCATGGCCACCAGAAACACAGCCTTCAACGTAAGATCATAAGTACATAAGTAATGCCATACTCCAAAGGCCCATCAAGCCCAGCATCCTGTCCCCAACAGTGGCCAATCCAGGTCAAGGGCACCTGGCAGCTTCCCAAACGTACAAACATTCTATACATGTTATTCCTGAAATTGTGGATTTTTCTCAAGTCCATTTAGTAGCGGTCTATGGACTTGTCCTTTAGGAAACTGTCCAAACCCTTTTTAAACTCTGCCAAGCTAACCGCCTTCACCACATTCTCCAGCAACGAATTCCAGAGTTTAATTACGCGTTGGGTGAAGAAAAATTCTCTCCTATTTGTTTTAAATTTACTACACTGTAGTTTCATCACATGCCCCCTAGTCCTAGTATTTTTGGAAAGCGTGAACAGACGCTTCACATCCATCTGTTCAACTCCACTCATTATTTTATATACCTCTATCATGTCTCCCCTCAGCCGTCTCTTCTCCAAGCTGAAAAGCCCTAGCCTCCTTAGTCTTTCTTCATAGGGAAGGCGTCCCATCCCCGCTATCATTTTAGTCGCCCTTCGCTGCACCTTTTCCAATTCCACTATATCTTTCTTGAGATGCAGCGACCAGAATTGGACACAATACTCAAGGTGCGGTCGCACCATGAAACGATACAACGGCGAGCAGCGCTTAGCAGACTCAGACAGAGCTGACATCCCTGCAGCTCCGTCCAACACAGCCCTCCCACATGCCGCCGACTGACCTTGGCCCAGCGCCCAACTTTGGTCTGAGGGAAATATCCCTACACGGCCCCAATGTTTTTTTTTTTTTTTTAACCTTAATGAAGAGGCAGGAGAGAAACGGAGCCGGACCCTAAACCCAGAAGGAAATTTGGGAGGCTGGTAGGGGAAGCGGGAAGGGACCTGGCACCACCAGGTATACCCAAAGCTGGACAACAGCGCAACCCCACTACAAGCTCTGCAGTACCCAAGGGAACGGGAAAGGAGCCAGATCACTATAGAGCTGCACTGGTATGACCCTCCACCTGCTACATAGAGAGAATACTGAGGTTTGGATGGCTACACATGACCACATATAGCAAACCTCGGAGTTCTCTCTATCTCCATCTGCTGGTTGAGGGACATAACCCACAAGTCTCTGGATTGATCTTTAGGACGCAATGGAATATGTTTTTAAGGTACTCGTATCTCTGATATACACCTAACTTTATATAGATTTTTTGCCCATGGCTTTTTTTTTTTTTTCATATATCTGTTTTTTTGATACAGCTTTGTCTATAATGACCTGCTCCTTGCCAAATCCAAAGGTCACTACTCCATCCTCATCGACCTATCCGCCGCTTTTGACACTGTCAATCATAATTTACTTCTTGCTACACTATCCTCATTTGGGTTCCAGGGTTCTGTCCTCTCCTGGTTCTCCTCTTATCTCTACCACCGTATCTTCAGAGTACATTCTCATGGATCTTCCTCCACGCCCATCCCGCTCTCTGTGGGAGTTCCTCAGGGATCTGTCCTTGGACCCCTTCTTTTTTCAATCTACACCTCCTCCCTGGGCTCGCTGATCTCATGGTTTCCGATATCATCTTTATGCTGACGACACCCAGCTTTCTCTCTCCACACCTGACATCACTGCGGAAACCCAGGCCAAAGTATCGGCCTGCTTATCCGACATTGCTGCCTGGATGTCCAACCGCCACCTGAAACTGAACATGGCCAAGACCGAGCTCATTGTCTTTCCACCCAAACCCACTTCTCCTCTCCCTCCACTCTCTATTTCAGTCGATAACACCCTCATCCTCCCCGTCTCATCTGCCCGCAACCTCGGAGTCATCTTCGACTCCTCCCTCTCCTTCTCTGCCCATATCCAGCAGACAGCCAAGACCTGTCGCTTCTTTCTCTATAACATCACCAAAATTCGCCCTTTCCTCTCTGAGCACACCACCCGAACTCTCATCCACTCTCTCATCTCTCGCCTTGACTACTGCAACCTACTCTTCACTGGCCTCCCACTTAACCATCTATCCCCCCTTCAATCCATTCAGAACTCTGCTGCGCGTCTTTTCTTCCGCCTAGACCGATATGCTCATATCACCCCTCTCCTCAAGTCACTTCACTGGCTTCCGATCAGGTACCACATACAGTTCAAGCTTCTCCTACTAACCTACAAATGCACTCAATCTGCAGCCCCTCACTACCTCTCTACCCTCATCTCCCCTTACGCTCCTACCCATAACCTCTGCTCACAGGACAAATCCCTCCTCTCAGTACCCTTCTCCAGCACTGCCAACTCCAGACTCCGCCCTTTCTGCCTCGCCTCACCCTATGCTTGGAATAAACTCCCTGAGCCCATATGCCAAGCCCCCTCCCTACCCATCTTCAAATCCTTGCTCAAGGCCCACCTCTTCAATGTCGTTCGGCACCTAACCATTGTACCTCTATCCAGGAAATCTAGACTGCCTCAATCTTCATTGACTGCACTTTTTGTCCTTTAAATTGTAAGCTCCTTTGAGCAGGGACTGTCTTTCTTTGTTAATTGTACAGCGCTGCGCAACCCTGGTAGCGCTTAGAAATGTTAAATAGTAGTAGTAGTATAAGTTGATATTTTAAGAGATTTTATTGTACTGTACCAAGTTTTTTTTGTATAAGCATATAACACACAGCACCTATTTACATATTTACATTTTCAGTGTGTTCTTATCTGGCTCTGGTATCTGTACATACCTTCATGGGCAAACAATCACACAACACTAGCTTTTGTTTTTCTTACCCTTTGCAAAAGGCTGATTGTTATCTCAACAGGGACAATTTTTCCTTCTTTAATGTAAGTGTCAATGAGCTCTCCATACTGAGAGTCTGGCTTCTTTCTCTCATCACGTAGTAGGTCTCCAGCAGAAAGGTGAGTGTGACCATATTTCTAAGAACAGAAAAAAATATATACACAAATGAAAGAATAGAACAATTACTGGGGACAGAGCAAATCTAGTCTGGTTTATTTACAGAGTCATATACTAAAATTGTGATCCAACGCTGTTAAATGAAGATTAATTACTACAGGGACAGACATAAAATGGTCTGTAAAGTATTCTCATCAAACAAGAGGGAGCCCCGAAAGGGAAACTTGCTGAGCTTAGACGTAGAAGCTGTATCTGCTGACCAACCTCTCAGCCACAGAGACCGCCCACCCTGAAGAGGCCATTCCTTAGCGTACCTCCGGACCGGCCCAGAATGTGACTGATGGGTTGTGCTCGCCTTCCAGCAGGTGGAGACTGAAACCTGTGACTCTAGAGAGAGAGAGCCAATAAGAGCCCTTGCCAGCTAGAGAAAGATCCAGTATTCTCAGTCTCCAGCAGAAGTGCCCAATTATATAGCCGAAATGCTTTATGCTTGGTTTATTCCTTTTAGGGATTCACTGTATATCCCAGTCCTTTTTGAACTTCACCACCTCTTCCAGAAGGGCATTCCAGTCACATTACCCTTTCCATGAAAACAAATTACTAAAATGTATCTTGAAAAAACACAGCTATTAGTCTCTGTGGTAAAGAATAATGTTGTTTCACCTCCTGACAATGATGCAAGACATCCTACATATACTGAACAAAGTATAAAACTTTACTAGCTTTTTGGTCATCACTCCAACCAGGGATCCACTGGATGACTTCACTCATAACACAAAACCCCCATTCAGGGATGATTAAATAATATTTCTGTTGCTTGGAAATACAAATTTTCTCCCACCAGAGGCCATATGAGATATTCAAGTGCTACTCACAGCATGACTCCGACATTCAATGTTATTTTCCAGTCTTTATTGGGAAATAATAGTCCTTCTCATAAAGAACTGGGTCTTTATTGTCCTGCTCCTGAAGCTCATTTTGTGCTTTTTGTTCTGCTTTGATGTAATAGTTGAGCCAGTACTTACAGATAAAAACAGAAAGAAAAGGATATTCTAAGTTCTGTTTAGTACAATATATTAAAATTCTGTACTGATTAGAAAAGAATAAAAACAAATACAATACACTGGACACTAAAATTACATTTATAGAAAAGGATGTTATGCTCTGCAAATTTCTATATTTGTTATGTTTTTTCAAATCTGTACAGAATCTAATATAATAATTTGCTCCTTCAACACTCCAATGTGTCTCTCTGGGATCGTAACCACCTGCTGACATCACTCCTCCAACGTTCTCCGTCCCCCCCTCCCTCCCAGTTCCATGGGACCCTAGAACTGGGAGGGACGGAGGGACAGAGGGAGGGGGACCCTAGACATGGGAGGGAGGAAGGGAGGGGGACACTGGAACTCGGAGAGGGCAGGGAAGAGATGCTGCACATGGATGGATGAAAGGGGCAGGGCACAGAGGACATTGCCTGCATATGGATGAATGCAGGGGAGACAGCATAATGCAGGGGAGGGAGGGGACCCTGAAACTCGGAAGGAGGCAGGGAGGGGATGACCCTGGAACTGGGAGGGAGGGAGGCCCTGGCACACACACACTATCTCTAACAGACACACTCGCACCCAGTCTCATTCTGTCACACACATTTGCACATTCACTCTCTCTCACAGTCACTCTCACACACACTCTCTCAAACATACACACTCCGAGGAAAACCTTGCTAGCGCCCGTTTCATTTGTGTCAGAAACGGGCCTTTTTTTACTAGTTTTAATATATTGTACTAAACAGAACTCTCACTCATGTTATATAGAAACCAAACTGGTTTTATCGGATACATGGAACTCATCAAGGGAAAGTAAAGAAGGGCATGATCTGGAGTTTATAAGGATGCTCTGCTCAAGTAACCCAGAAGTGATTAAGATAAAGCCAAGATAATTTATAAAGGTCACAACAGGTAACCTAATTTATCCCAAAGATCTGCTATCTCAGTCTGCATTCCTCGGTGTCCCATCGTGCTTTTGAACAGTGTAAAACTGAGACATCAGGAGAAGAACTGTCAGATCTAAAGCTGAAAAGATGCAGACACTTGGAGGTATAACAGACTTCAAAGGGACGTGTCCTAAAATGTATTACTTTTAAACGGGGGATATGATTCTGAGCAGCTGACCAAGTGCCGCATCTGGCGGTGGCAGAAGCAGAAGCCAAGGCCAGAACTCTCTGCCCAGCAGTCCACTGCCCATTCCGAGTGACAGCACTTCCCCAAGTCGTCACCTCCAAGCACTGAAGGGAGGCTAGATGGGCTTAGGCCATGTACAAGGTCAGTGTACTCAGCCACCTTGTTGCTGGTTCAGGGAGACTCCACATTCAAGACAAGAGAATCTCTCCGATGTCACCTGACGGCCATGCATCTTCCTTCCTTGAATAGAAGCTATATAGTTTACTAAGCCCATATGGCATTGCCACTCTCAGTGAAAGAAGCCCCATGTTTGGCTGGTCCAGAAAGTCCAACTCCTAGTCAAAGACTCAGAGAAGATGGGTCTCGATCAAGGCTGCATAATGACTTTTATGGCCCCTAGGCACTTTTGTCTTCATGAGCCCCTCCCTCAGTGGCATTTAATATATGATTGAACGTTTAATTAGAATTGTATGTCACCACCAGCAGGGGTGCCCTAGGGTGCAAGTCTGGGTCTAACAGCTGGTAAGGAGAGGGAGTGGTCCCTGAAGGAGTCTCCACACAGGTACTAAGAGACAGCTGTAGCCCTCCTGCTATTCCTACTTCTCCCAGAACTAACTCAACCTAACCCTATGGAAGCCTTTTTCTAAAATGACCACAATTCCAAGCATTTCCCCAAAACCAAGCTTTTATTACGGTTATAAAATACAGAAACGACAAGCCTTTATTCTTGCCATTGTCTTTTAGGGTTTTCAGAATACACAAAAGCACCAACAACAAAGGAATATTCCCCTTTCTTTACAAGCAGTAGCGCATCAAACATATATACCCGTGAAGACTTACTCCTACCAAAGCCCTTCTCTGGTTCCACACAGTACTGGTTACTCGTGGGCAATTCCTCTCTTCCAGGTTCAGCCTAACAGAACCCTTTCTACTTTTTGCACAGCACTGCAGAGGTTTAAACCAACTTTCCAAGCATCTAACATGTGCCACAGCTAGGCTCTCAAACCTTCCCCTCCCCCCATACATCCCACTAGTACTGTTCCCTTGGGGAGAAACCTCTATGTGCTGAGCTTTATACTTTCCTAAAGGCTTTTCTCTCCCAACCTCTCTTTACCTTCCTAGCAGATTCAATGTTTTAGGGTCAGGGCCGTGCCGATGCGGTAAGCGGGGTAAGCGCCGCAGGGGGGCGCCATCCTCTGGGGGGCGCCGCCGCTGCGTGCTTACCTTGCCCCTCCCGCTCCCATGTAGGAACTGCCCGCCCTCTTCTCCCCCCCAAGATCCCTTTCCTTTTTTTTTTTCTTTTAAATTTACCTTCCTCCGGCAGCACAGCATCAGTGAAGGAGGCGCTCCCAGTCCCGACGTCTCTAGCCTTCCATTCGTTCGCTCAGTGTCCCGCCTTCTTCTGACGTCATCCTTGACGTCAGAAGAAGGCGGGACACTGAGCGAATGAATGGAAGGCTAGAGACGTCTGGACTGGGAGCGCCGCCTCCTTCACTGACGCTGCGCTGCCGGAGGAAGGTAAATTTTAAAAGAAAAAAAAAAAGGAAAGGGATCTTGGGGGGGGGAGAAGAGGGCGGGCAGTTCCTACATGGGAGCGGGAGGGCTGGGGAGAGAGGAGCATAGATGGGAGGGCAGGGTTCATGGAAGGGAGAGAGGGGAATTGCTTGATCGGGATGAATGGCGGAGGCAGGGGACAGATGGGCATGGATGGGTGGGAGGGTAGGGCTCAGGGAGAGAGGGGAATCGCTGCCTTGGAGCCAGGCAGGTGCGGGGGGGGGGAGGGGGCGGCGGCGCCAACTGGTAGTCTGCAGGGGGGCGCCAGAGACCCTTGGCACGGCCCTGTTTAGGGTCTATCCAATACCCAAGGAATTTCAGCCTGTGTGTGTTCCACTCTGTGCTCTCTCTCTCCTTCATATACTGCCTGTAGCATACGCTTCCACCCATACCCCCTTGCTTCTGCCGTGGCAGCTAATGAGCTATCTGCCTCAGCTGGGGAGAGACTAGCTTCTGGACTACTTGTCCCAAGAGGCTCTGCTCTCTGATCCCAGCTGTTTGCAGCTTCCCGTTACTATCCCTCCCCAAATGGATTCTACTTTGCCAGATTTCAGGGAGTTCCTTGGACATAGACAAAGAAGCAAGCAGGTAAGGATACATTACTGAAAGTTCTTTTGACTTCCCTGGGAATAGAGGGTTTACCAAGTGATCACAAGGTTTAAATTCTAATACCTTGGCTCCCAGGGGGTTTGATCCAGCTTGTTTGTCACAACGCATATTTTATTTGGATTTGATTTGTATTTTATGTATTTGCATTCTATTTATTATGTATATTTTCAAGGCCGCAAGGCATGAAAACACATACTCTAAACTTCTACTTCATTTTAATATAAAGGAGCAAAAAACGAGCAGACAGCGCCAAGGAGTTCCTGTGGTTATTTCTCCACTCCTTGGCCATCTCTTGCTTTTTTTGTTCCTGGTGTGCTTCTGAAGAGTTTTGTTTTTTCTTTTGTGTTAAAAAATAAAATAAAAAATTCATAGGCCCTAGGCACTGATAAGTCTGCTCTGATCTTGACATGACAGCACAGTCCACAAGGGGCCACTGCGGAGGGAAGGGGAGGGGGGAGCTTCCCAAAACCATGCAGTTGGCCTCTGGATTCCTTTAACAGTCCTGAAAAAGACTAATCCTCATCTAATGGATGGAGAAGGGATGCACTTAGAGGAAAGAAGGATGATCTGTCTGCATGGCCAGATGGATTGAACAGACTGAAGAAGTAATGGGTGGAAATGGTGGTTGGGAGTGGCTGGTACATGCTCAGAAAGACTGCAAAAAGGCTGAGGTTCAGGAAAGCCATTGGATGACATCACCCACATGTGGCTGACTCATCCTGCTTGACCATGGAGAAACTGGTTAAAGGTGCCACCAGCCTTTGTTATTATTAAATAAATCTAGTAAGCATCTATAACTAAAATACACATATATTGAGCATCATTCTTGTTACTCCTCCACCGCTAACTCCAGACTCCGTTCCTTTTATCGTGCTGCACCATATGCCTGGAATAGACTTCCTGAGCCAGTACGTCAAGCTCCATCTCTGGCCGTCTTCAAATCTAAGCTAAAAGCCCACCTTTTTGATGCTGCTTTTAACTCCTAACCCTTATTCACTTGTTCAGAACCCTTATTTCATCATCCTGACTTTAATATTCCCTTATCTCTTATTTGTCCTGTTTGTCTGTCCTAATTAGATTGTAAGCTCTGTCGAGCAGGGACTGTCTCTTCATGTTCAAGCGTACAGCGCTGCGTACGTCTAGTAGCGCTATAGAAATGATAAATAGTAACAGTTTGTGCAAGCTGTGTCACATACACCCCCTAAGAGCCATTTTCATTCTGCTACATTTACTGAACATTTTTTTTTTAAATATTCAGCTTCCTCATACTTTATCCCCCCTCCTCACCCTTTCCAACTCATTTGGAAGAACAAAAATAGAACTGTCAAACTGCCTGTGTACTCACTCTGCCCATATGCAAGCACAGCTTAAGCAGTACTGACTAACCACATGCCCAGATAAAACATAGGCTTAGATAATAACTGTATAATAAACATTTACAAAAAAGCTAACTAAAGAGCAGAGCACTGGTGATTTACTCTTTCCTTCAACCAAATAACCACACGTATTCTTTTATTGCTCCGTGAACATTTTTATTCAGTTAGGGTGTAGGCAACAAAGGCCCTTATTTATAAGACCTGGGCATGAGATATCCAAACCCACCTCAGTTTAAAATGGATACTTTTAAGCTTCAACTGAGGAGTTCAATCTTTTCTCCACAAGAGTGCAATGCCAAAATCTCATCCCTTCCCTTCCAACTGATCCTTTAGGCTTCCAGCTCATTTGAGAAATTAATATTAAAGGCCAAAGCCCAACATAAGCTAAATCAGAGCTACCTGGAATTCCACTGCACCATCACCATTTTACCCCTTGCCCACTTTCTCTCCCTACATTCCTCCCCGTGAACTCCACTCACTGGACAACCCTCTCCTGTCATCCTCCTTCTCCTCCACTGCTAACTCCAGACTTTGTTCCTTTTCCCTCACGGCACCTTATGCCTGGAATAGACTTCCTGAGCCTGTATGTCTAGCTCCATCTCTACCTGTTTTCAAATCTATGCTGAAAACCCACCTTTTCACCACTGCTTTTGGCTCCTAACCACTACTCAATTCCCCTATCCTTGTTCCTTCTCACCCAGCACTTCCCTCACCCTTAATTGTCTTGTCTGTCTCTATTTTTAGATTGTAAGCTCTTTTGAGCACGGACTGTCTCTCTGTGTCAGTTGTTCAGCGCTGCATGCGTCTGGTAGCGCTATACAAATGCTAATAATAATAATAACATTAAGGGCCCTGTTTACTAAGGTGTGCTAGCGTAATTAGCACACTAACGCTAAAGACACCCATAGGAATATATGGGTGTCTCCAGCATTAGCACACGCTAAAAGCACTATAGTGTAGCTTAGTAAACAGAGCCCTAAACGAGCTGGAGGAAATCACAGACTCACCTCCTGAATATGAAACACATAAGCTCTGAGCCTGGACACTAGGGGATCCTTTTGCTAACAGATTTAGCAAGAGCTAAATGATAAGCACACACTAATGATGAGTGTGTGCTAAATCCATTAGCGCACCTTAGTGGAGGAATGGCCTAGTGGTTAGGGTGGTGGACTTTGATCCTGGGGAACTGAGGAACTGAGTTCGATTCCCACTTCAGGCACAGGCAGCTCCTTGTGACTCTCGGCAAGTCACTTAACCCTCCACTGCCCCAGGTACAAATAAGTACCTGTAAACAATATGTACGCCGCATTGAGCCTGCCATGAGTGGGAAAGCGCAGGGTACAAATGTAACAAAAAAAAATAAAAGGACCCCTAGATGTTACCAGGCTTCAATGACAGAAATTCCTTCCTCCACTCCACTCTCATTTCCTCTGGGACAGAAGCATCTTCCAGCTGCAGAGGAGCTTGCTCTAATAATTAATGTCATCATCCCTCCCTTGTGGACAAGCCTATTGAATGACTACAGCAGAATCCATGCTTTGGGAGAGCACTGATGTAGGTAAGCCTCCATGACTGACCCAGCTCCAGCCTCCTGTCACTTGGCTTCTGCTAAAAGGGTTAGATTTAATCCTACGTTGTGAACCCTAGCCTGGTAAAGCTACATCCTCAGCACCACTCTTCCTAAGGGCATGCTGAGCTTGAGAATAACAACATCATGATTGTGTGGCACTTCTGTGTTTAAGTAACATAAGCATTCATTTGAAGTTTTAAGTCGATCTGATACTGATAATTTTAATATATATTTCTACGAGTCATAAATAAATAAATAACCTTTCCCAGGAAGGAATTAAGCTAGAGATCTTAATTACTGTAATTCTATTCTTCAAAGTGTTCCACAATATCAACTCCATCACAACTAATACAAAATACTAAGTCAAACTAATTCATGGTGCAAAGAAATGTGATAGTGTCATACCTCTTTTCATAAGTATACACTGCCTTCCCATGCACCCCCAGATTGATAAAATTCTTATTTTGACTTTTCAAATCCTTCATTTAGGATTATTGCCAAGTTCTAAACAAATTCCTTATCCTCTATTCACCAACTGGATCCTTGCCTTCTTCCCAACAAAGTCTGCATGTTGTACTTTCTCACCTCCAAATTCACTCACAGTTAGCACATCATGTTTTGCTGCGCTTGGGCCCTTCACTGTGTAATTCCATCCCTGAAGTACAAATACAGCTATCATTTCTAAAAGTACAAGGTAATTCTTAAATCCTATTTTTTCCTAAAGCCTGATTACTACTACTACTATTTAGCATTTCTGTAGCGCTACAAGGCGTACGCAGCGCTGCACAAACATAGAAGAAAGACAGTCCCTGCTCAAAGAGCTTACAATCTAATAGACAAAAAATAAAGTAAGCAAATCAAATCAATTAATGTGTACAGGAAGGAGGAGAGGAGGGTAGGTGATGACATACATTACAATTCTTTTACTTCCACAATCCCTGACAGCATTTTCATTCTAGTCTCTGTCTACTCATCACTACCAGCCCTCCTTATGTACCTTAGAGTATATTTATATGTTTAATTTGACTAATTTAGATTGGACTACCTTTATTTGAATTACTATTTACAACTATATTTGAAAAACAAGAGGAAGCAACGGAGTCAACAAAACAGGGTATTCTCCAGAATCTTTAAACAGCCATATATGACAGCAAAGAAAACTACAAGGAGCCTAAATGCAAAGAACAAGATACATTTCAAGGATCCTACAGTCAAATGACTAATGAAATAATCACTTATTTCTACTTAGGGCACTATTGCTTAAAATAAGGAAGCAAGTAACCACTATAAGGTATACGCTTATTGTTATGTTTATTTTAAAATCTTTTTATTCTGCCCTTCACAATAGCACATCATGGCAGTTTACAGAAAACAAAAAATTCAGAGGGGGGAAAAAAAAAAGTATGAGATAAAGACAGAAGAGTGAACACAGGAAAAGCTTGAAACTCACCGATGGCGAATTCAAGACCAGATATTCTCTGTGAAAAATACTTTTCTTTAACTACGGTTAATTTTATGCTGAGACTGTAAAGCTAACTCCTCACCTAATAAAGAAAGTGCAGAATACCATTACCATACTCTTGACGCAAAATCTATTATTCTCCACGTCCTGAAGTGAGTCCGGTCAGACTTCAGTTCTCACCGTTTTCAGGGCCAGAAGAAAACTCCACAAATAGAAAACTTGAAAGTGCAGTTACTTAAGTACCCTACAGAAAGTAGGAATCCCGCTACGTGTCTACGTAGGGCAAGAGGACTTGGAATCATGGTCTACAAGGTGAGGCGGCGGGGGAGGGGGGAGGCTGAAGTTACTCTGCAAATGAAATAGCCACGAGATATCACCTCAACTTACAGCCAAGGGCCAGTACCCTATATCCATCTATACCCACAGGGTGTGCAAGCCCCATCTCATCCTTGCATCCAACCCAGCGCACGTTCTAAGCTAAAAGCCCACCTTTTTGATGCTGCTTTTAACTCCTAACCCTTATTTTATCATCCTCACTTTAATATTCCCTTATCTCTTGTTTGTCCTGTTTGTCTGTGCTAATTAGATTGTAAGCTCTGTCGAGCAGGGACCCTTCTCTTCATGTTCAAGTGTACAGCGCTGCGTACGTCTAGTAGCACTATAGAAATTATAAGTAGTAGTCTTTGGGATTCCGGAATCTTGCTACTCTTTGGGATTTCGCACAGAATCTTGCTACTCTTTGTCCTTATCCTTATTTGTCTGCCTAATTAGATTGTAAGCTCTGTTGAGCAGGGACTGTCTCTTCATGTTCAGGTGTACAGCGCTGCGTACGTCTAGTAGCACTATAGAAATTATAAGTAGTAGTCTTTGGGATTCCGGAACCTTGCTACTCTTTGTCCTTATCCTTATTTGTCCTATTTGTCTGCCTAATTAGATTGTAAGCTCTGTTGAGCAGGGACTGTCTCTTCATGTTCAGGTGTACAGCGCTGCGTACGTCTAGTAGCGCTATAGAAATAAATAGTAGTAGTAGTCTTTGGGATTCCGGAATCTTGCTACTGTGGGATTCCGGAATCTTGCTACTCTTCGTCCTTATCCCTTACTTGTCCTGTTTGTCTGTCCTAATTAGATTGTAAGCTCTGTGGCGCAGGGACTGTCTCTTCATGTTCAGGTGTACAGCGCTGCGTACGTCTAGTAGCGCTATAGAAATAAATAGTAGTAGTAGTCTTTGGGATTCCGGAATCTTGCTACTGTGGGATTCCGGAATCTTGCTACTCTTCGTCCTTATCCCTTACTTGTCCTGTTTGTCTGTCCTAATTAGATTGTAAGCTCTGTGGCGCAGGGACTGTCTCTTCATGTTGAAGTGTACAGCGCTGCGTACGTCTAGTAGCGCTTTAGAAATTATAAGTAGTAGTAGTTCTTCTGCCTCCTTCCCCCACACCCTCCAACGCCTCTATTCAGTCCAATCAGCACCCGGACCCCTTTTACCTGCACTATCCGCTCACACTGGGTCCCCTTGCCGGCACCGGGCCCGCCAAGAACGAAAACGACGACCGGCTTCATAGCTCGCAGCTGAACAGGAAGACTTCGCAGCATACACGGAAACCGTTGGCACTTGGCAGCTGCCTGCTGTGACGGTGGCAGTGGACTAAGCTCAAGTCAAGGTGCGACTGTGTGAGCTGTCAGCAGGAAGCGCGGCCCAATCACTTCCGGGGCAGCCGGCACCCGCTAGTAGTGGGAGGAACATCAGTCGCGAGCTGAGGCACGCGCTGTTTTTACTATTTCAGCACAAGGAGGTTAATGATGGGAGACAGTATGAGCCTATCTGGCCCCAGGAAGTTAGATTGAGAACAGAAGGCGGCATGAATGTATCTAGCCCATTGTATGGGCTGAAGCCAGTAGGCGGAGCTTGCCACCATTTTCCTTCACCCAAAACAATAGCCCCAAATGATTAGGAATAACGGACTGCCTATGTGTGTGGTCCAACTCCATCATCCGTAAAAAAAAGTCAAAAGTTGTGCCAGTTGGCTAGGCAGTGCCTTAAAAGGTGGAGGGCAAAAGTTTTTGTTTTGCTTTTTTGTTACTTGCCAACTTTTTTTATTTATTTGAGAGGTGCCCATATGTAGATATAAATAAATATTTTTAAATAAAAATTTAATATCACTAAAACAGCTTAAAATTATTGTAGCTGGTAGAAACAGCAGTTATAAATTCTATATTTTGTACTCATTTTTCTATATAATACAGGTGGCCACATTTCAGTGAGGCTATCCTGTTTCCTGATGGAGTTTTTCTTACCTATTGTTGTTATCCAGAAGGAAAATAAAGTAATGGAAGTAAAAATTAAACTCTCCTTTCATTGGGGCACATGGAATCACATCTGTTTTGTAGAAGTTTACATTTTAGATACACAAATGGATTCTGTTTTGAACATGTTAGTTTTGTTTCATGCATATCTCTTTTGTTTACACATAACTAAATGGGCATACTACTACTTAACATTTCTAGAGCGCTACTAGGGTTTCGCAGCGCTGTACAGTTTAACAAAGAAGGACAGTCCCTGCTCGAAGGAGCTTACAATCTAAAGGATGAAGTGTCAAGTTGGGGCACTCAAGATTTCCTGAATAGAGGTGTAGTGGTTAGGTGCCAAAGGCGACATTGAAGAGGTGGGCTTTGAGCAAGGCTTTGAAGATGGGCAGGGAGGGGGCCTGGCGAATGGGCTCAGGGAGTTTATTCCAAGCATGGGGTGAGGCGAGGCAGAAAGGGCGGAGCTATAAGCCCCTAATGCAGTCCTTTGGTTTTCTTAAATTTTGTTCTTATGATGACTTATACTGTGCCAACACTGAAAACTCTTATCTCTTCTATCTGGTCGATTAATAAAAGGAGCTCATAGTGCACACTATCCACCCTAAAAGGTAATTTTGTGGCTGTACATGAGGAATTGTGATATTGAATAAATAAGTATATGTTTTTGTTCCTAGTCGTGCATCCATAATCCTTTCAAAAAAGCCAGTGGAGGAGTGGCCTAGTGGTTAGGGTGGTGGACTTTGGTCTGAGTTCGATTCCCGGCACAGGCAGCTCCTTGTGACTCTGGGCAAGTCACTTAACCCTCCATTGCCCCATGTAAGCCACATTGAGCCTGCCATGAGTGGGAAAGCGCGGGGTACAAATGTAACAAAAAAAATAAAAAAAACAAAAAAACTTATGAGTGGAGCATAACCACAGAGGCATGGTATGGTTGCCCAGCTAAGGAACAGGGTATTTTGAGTTAATCTTCACTGGACCAAACTTGATTTCCTTGTGCCATCACTATCCAGCTGGATAGGCAGTGTCTTCAAAGATGGAGGATAAAGGTTTTTTTTTACATTTACATATATATCCTACATATATCCTACATTATCCCAATTCAATGTGGCTTAAATTTTGAAAAAGGAATCCTGTTTAGAAGGAATGGATCCATGGAATCTTAGCGGAGATTGGGTGGCGACACTTGTAATTGGGAAGCAAAACCGGTGCTGGGCAGACTTCTATGGTCTACGCCCTGATTGTGACTGAATAGTTATGAATGGGCTTGAGTGTAAATTTTAAGGGGCTTCAACATTAGCTTCAGAACTTTTAGTACAAGAACTGTACTGGGCAGACTTCTACAGTCTGTGCCCTGAGAATGGCAAGGACAAATCAAACTCAGGTATACATATAAAGTATCACATACCATGTAAAATGAGTTTATCTTCTTGGGCAGACTGGATGGGCCATACAGGTCTTTATCTGCTGTCATTTACTATGTTACTGTTAGATATACTGCCTTTCTGCGGTTACAATCAAAGCAGTTTACATATTATATACAAGTACTTATTTTGTGCCTGGGGCAATGGAGATTTAAGTGATTTTCCCAGAGTCACAAGGAGCCGCAGCGGGAAATAAAGATAAATAAACTTTAATCATGCGATTAATCATTAAAAATTTTAAGCAAAGTGCAGCCCTAATAAATAGTAAATCTTATTTTTAAGCACCTGATTCTCATAATGTGATGTCTCTTTACTAGGTGAAAACATCTTTGTATTAATACAGGGAGTCCCTATAACTAGCCCCTCCAAATTACACAATGATTTACAATTTAGAAACCAATTACTACTCAAACCGATGAAATCAATACTTCCTCTGTGTACATTCGTTCCACCGCCAGTGCACACCATTTCTGGCACTTGCAAAAATATTTTTAAAATATTTCAGTAAGGGGTTACCTGGTGGTAATTGACACTGGGCAGGGCAGGATGCTACTCCCTCCTCCCTTCTTAAGGTACGAGGACTTGGGAGACACTAGGCCACCAGGGCGGGTTGTGGATGGGGGTAGAGTTGCCCATTGGAACACCAGAGTCAGTTGTTTGGTGTCAGGGATTGTGGGGGCTATGGGTCCTCTGGACCTCCGGCCCCCCTCCCCCTGTCCATGGGGGGGGAGGGTAGAAGGCCACTGGGTCATCAGGGAAACTTGTTTGGGGTGGGCTGGAGGTCCACCGGACCTCCAGTCCCTTGCATGCGGAGGTGCACTGGACCCCCAGGACTGACAGTGACAGCCCAGGCTGCCTGGCTTGGGGGGGGGGGGGGAAGGAAAAGAGAAGTTTTAACCTAACACCAGCATTGGGTTAATGCATTATTCCACTCTTATGATCAGAGCACTATGCTCTGATCATACGGACGGAATACCGCAGAGCTCATTTAAATATAATTTAAATGAGCTCTGCTGCATGCCCTGGCGCGGGTGCTGTTTGCCACCCCAGACCTCTCTGATAATATGTGCACTGGAAAATGCGGGTGCTAGTCCAGAACTAGTAGTAGCTTTAGTACTCGCTTTTACCTTTGATCATCGGGGCCTTAGACTTACAAAGTTACATCATACCTCCTTGGTTTTGCATTCTTTATGTTAGGAGGAGATGGGGAGTTTTCAAGGGGTCCGTGAAAGAGGGCGTTATAATCAAAATGTATTTGTCAGTGTTCCAGAGCTTGCTTTGTTATTTGCAATGCTGTATTGTGGTTTTCAGTGCTGCGCTATGGGCCAGATTCTATATATTTGACTGCCCCGATCGGACCGACCGTTCACTTGTCTATTAGATTGTAAGCTCTTTGAGCAGGGACTGTCTCTCTTTGTTAAATTGTACAGCGCTGCGTAACCCTAGTAGCGCTCTAGAAATGTTAAGTAGTAGTAGTATATGACGCCTAAAAATCCTCGCACTTTCACCTAAGCGTATTGTATAAGATTTACACATGGTATATAGAATATCCTTAGTCGATATCATCACGCCTAAGTCTGCGCACCCTTTTACACCAACAAACACCTGGCATAAATCTCGGCGTATAGATTTAGGTGGACTGGACCGTATTGTATAACTACGAACGTAAATTTTGGAATGCCTATAAATACAAACATTTTCAACTGCACGCATTTATTTTGAACTGCGCAGTGTGCACTTCAACATTTAGGTGCAGTTCATTATAGAATGCGCTTACCAAGTTGTACGCATAACTTGCAATTATTGCCAATTAGTGTTCATTATTGCTTGTTAAGTGCTGTTAAAAACTCTGATTGGCTTGTTGAGTCAATTAAGTTATGCTTGTAGTTTTAGAATGCACCTGGATTTCGACACGCAAGTCTAGGTGCCATATATAGAATCTGGCCCTATATGCCTTTATTTTTGCTTATGCTGACAATAAAGATATTTCTATATAAAAACAACAGCAAACGTTTATGACTGCCTATGGGTGGATCTTTTTTTTTAATTTGGCACCTTTTTCATTCATTTGAAAGCTTCTCATATGTACATATATATCATGAAATAAAATTGGAAATCGCTAACGCCCCCTTTTACAAAGCGGTGCAGCAATGCTAATACAGCCCATTGACTATGAATGGGCTGTGTCTGCATTACCGCACCGGCAGCCGCAAGCGTGGCTTTGTAAAAGGGGTGGGGGGGGGGGTTAAAACAGAATAAAATATTCTTGTTCCAGGAACTCTAAATCTTCAAAGTGTAATCAGTCGCTAATCATCATTAATAATATTTTTATATATGTAATTTTCACATTTATGACTTTTCTTCATTTATATCTGGATAGCAAACGACACAAAAAAGCTTTTTATGCAGAAACTGCCCATTTCTCATTGATCCAGGGGCTCTTTTTCAAAGGAGCACTGAAAAATGGTCTGCGGTAGTGCAGACGCGTGTTTTGGGCACCCACTGACTTAGCAGTAAGGTCTCGCGTAGTAATAGTCTACGCACGTAGAATGACGATTACCGCCCGGTTTCTGCCACATGCCAGGAAAAACAAACAATATTTTCCAGCGCACGTAGTGGACGTGCATCAAAAATGAAATTACCGCACGGGCCACACGAATTGACGTGTTGGGCGTGCATAGGACTTAAATACAAGCTGATGCATGCCTCTACCTTCTCTTATGTGAGCACGCAGTTATGGAATGCATTACCAACAGACTTGAAAGCAATCAACGAAACAACTATCTTTCAAAAATCTCGGAAGACATTCTTCTTCAACAAGGCCTACAATGAGAACCTACAGCCTCACTAAGTCACCCCACCAACCCACTCAATTATGAACGCCTACCTTCTATAACTACCCTAATCACTCTTGCCCTTCTTCTTTCTTCCCTTCCGAATCGCTACACACTACTAACTGTATCTGATATCCTGCAATGAACAATGTTTACAAATCTATGTAAGCCACATTGAGCCTGCAAATAGGTGGGGGAATGTGGGATACAAATGCAATAAATAAAAATAAATAAAAGGGGCCTTATGTTAGTTGTTCAGAGCTTTTAATCTTGTTAAGTGATACATTGATGAATTGAGGTAACGTGGTTGTCAAGTTGGTGCACTGTGACATAGAGAAGTAAAGGTCAACAAATAAATTGTAGTGATATGCACCTGCTACTTGTTCGTTGATCTTTAGGTCTATTAAAATGTTGATTAGTTAAGTAGATTTGGGAAAACTACCGAAATTATGGAATGATGTGCCTGCATTCTTTTGTACTATCACTTCTTTTATTCAGTTTAAGAGCTTAAAACATGGTAATTTTTAGAAGCCTATGGCCATGAGATCCATTAACTGCTGTGTTTTCTCAGACTAGCATGTTACTTTAGATTTTAGGTTTTTATATCATGTTTTTACTGTATGTGAATTCTTAAATATAATGGGGTCCTTTTATTAAGCTATGGGAAAAAGAGCCCAGTGGTAGTGGTGGAGGCTATTTTTCCTGTACACCAAAGCCCTTTTTACTGCAGCGGTTAAAATTCCCCCCCCCCCCCCAAAAAAAAACAAATAGGCCATGCGGTAAGCTAACTCTTACAGCGTGCCTATGCGGCGGGGAGCACTTACCGCCATCCACTGAGGTGGCGGTAAGGGCTCCCAAGGTAACCCGGCAGTGCACGATGTCCGATTACCACTGGGTTAGCACCACACCATAAATTGTTTTTTCAGCGCGCCAGAAATGGCACATGCTGGAGCCGGAACAACCGCTGGGGGCTGGCGGTAGTTCTGGGATAGCGTGCGGTAAGCTGCCACTTTGTAAAAGGGCCCCAATGTTTTTTGTAACCCGCCCAGGACTGTGGATGGAGTGGGATATAAATTTGTAGATGAAATAAATGTATTGCGGGGAATGGACCGTAGGATCTGCTGGGTAATTCTTAGTTATCAGGATTGGCTACTGTCAAAAGACTGGATGATGGGCTGCATTCTGACTTCGATATAACAAAAGAGAGGGAACGAAGTACAAACTAAAGTCCAAACAAAAAAAAACAGCACCACGGGCCTTTAAAAATGGAACACAGTTCTTTAATGAATGAGCCTTGACAAAAAGACCCGACACGGATACAGAAAGTGAAAGTGCCTTGGTGCTTTGTAGCTTTTACTATATGAGACGTGGGGTAAGGAATAATATATTGTAGAGGAATATATTCGAGTTATTCCCCAAGTTTTCCACGTCATCACTGTGACCCCTGATGCAGGTGCTAGTCACCGAAACACGGCCCGTGTCGGGTCTTTTTGTCAAGGCTCATTCATTAAAGAACTGTGTTCCATTTTTAAAGGCCCGTGGTGCTGTTTTCTTTTTGTCTGTATTCTGACTTCAGCATGGCAAGTTGAATGTGTTCTTAACTCAGGAAATAATTGCAAACAATACAGTAAGCGTATTCTTTAATAATGAAACTGGGTATATTATTAAAATATTGGAAATTAAAATAAAGTGCTTTAATTAGCATGTTATTTGGCTTTCTCACTTGCGGATGTGAATTATATTTGTTAATATTCCAACCCCCCCCCCCCCCCCCCCCCTGTTTACTAAAACTTGAGTTATCTGCAGTAGGGCCCATTTTATTCCTATGGGACCTGCTGCAGATAACTCAAGCTAAGCTTTAGTAAACTACTCCCCCCCCCCCCCCCCAAGTATTTATGCATATGTGACTGTGCGCTAGCTCCAGCCCCAGGCCATAAAACAGATCTCCGTTCAGTTTCACATTCAGGGCCAGTCTCCCCTCACTCATCAATTCCAGCACACATGCAGTCGAGCTTGGGAGTGGGTCAGTGGTCTGGAATAGCGATCCGGGGGTTTGGGAGACACTTTTCCAGTTCTAGGTTTCACTCAACTCTTCGGAAACCACACGGCACTCCAAAGGATTTAATAACAAAATTAACTTTTATTGCAACCTCTGCAACAGGCAGACTTTAACTTTAACCAATATGAGGTGAGGTGGGTGATGTCATCAGCTGATGATGCCTGGAATAGACTTCCTGGACCTATTTGTTTAGCTCCCATCTCTACCTGTTTTCAAATCTATGCTGAAAACCCACCTTTTCACCACTGCTTTTTAGCTCCTAGCCACTACTCAATTGCCCTCCCCTTGTCCCTTCCTTTCTTCTCACCCATTACTTCCCTCACCCATAATGGTCTTGTCTGTCTGTATTATTTAGGTTGTAAGCTCTTTTGAGCAGGGACTGTCTCTTTGTATCAGGTATTCAGCGCTGCGTGCGTCTGGTAGCGCTATACAAATGCTAATAATAATAATAATGACTCATCATGCTGGTCTGGAATGGAACAAGACTGGCCCTGTTTACTAAGCTGCGCTGGTGGTGCGGTAATGCTGTGTCAGTGTTGCCTTGTGGATTAGCAAACGGGGATATATTTTTATTATTATAATTGTATTATTAATATTATTAATTTAAATATTTTTGGTATTTTGTAACTGTTGGGCTCCTTTTGGGCACAAAAGGCTGGCAAAATGTTCACCGACAATTCTGCTTCTTGGTCCCCACTACCTTGGGAGCAATGGTGTTATAAGAGGCCCATCTCAATTTTTCTGCCCAGGGCCCATTCAGTCCTAGCTACACCACTGTGCCTGTCAATTAATGGTGCTTTTGACAGATGTAAGTGGCATATACATTTAGGTATTTCATTCTCCTTGACCTATCCGCCGCTTTTGACACTGTCAATCACAACTTACTTCTTGACACACTGTCCTCTTTTGGGTTCCAGGGCTCTGTCCTCTCCTGGTTCTCCTCTTATCTATCCCATCGTACCTTCAGAGTACATTCTCATGGTTCTTCCTCCACCCCTATACTGTTCTCTGTCAGAGTCCCTCAGGGTTCTGTCCTTGGACCCCTTCTTTTCTCTATCTACACCTCTTCCCTGGGCTCCCTGATCTCGTCTCATAGCTTCCAGTATCATCTTTATGCTGACGACACCCAGCTTTATCTCTCCACACCTGACATCACTGCGGAAACCCAGGCCAAAGTATCGGCCTGCTTATCTGACATTGCTGCCTGGATGTCCAACCGCCACCTGAAACTGAACATGGCCAAGACTGAACTTCTTGTCTTCCCACCCAAACCCACTTCTCCTCTACCTCCACTCTCTATTTCGGTTGATAACACCCTCATCATCCCCGTCTCATCTGCCCGCAACCTCGGTGTCATCTTCGACTCCTCCCTCTCCTTCTCTGCGCATATCCAGCAGATAGCCAAGACCTGTCGCTTCTTCCTCTATAACATTAGCAAAATCCGCCCTTTCCTCTCTGAGCACACCACCCGTACTCTCATCCACTCTCTCGTTACCTCTCGCCTTGACTACTGCAACCTACTCCTCACTGGTCTCCCACTTAGCCACCTATCCCCCCTTCAGTCCGTTCAGAACTCAGCTGCACATCTTATATTCCACCTGAACCGATACACTCATATCACCCCTCTCCTCAAGTCACTTCATTGGCTTCCGATCAGGTACCGCATTCAATTCAAGCTTCTCCTACTAACCTACAAATGTACTCGATCTGCAGCCCCTCCTTACCTCTCAACCCTCATCTCCCCTTACGTTTCTACCTGTAACCTCCACTCTCAAGACAAATCCCTCCTTTCAGTACCCTTCTCCACCACCGCCAACTCCAGGCTCCGCCCTTTCTGCCTCGCCTCACCCCACGCGTGGAACAAACCCCCTGAGCCCATACGCCAGGCCCCCTCCCTGCCCATCTTCAAATCTCTGCTTAAAGCCCACCTCTTCAATGTCGCTTTCGGCGACTAACCTCTACACCTCTACCCAGGAAAGCTAGACTGCCCCAACTTGACATTTCGTTCTTTAGATTGTAAGCTCCTTTGAGCAAGGACCGTCCTTCTTTGTTTACTTTGTACAGCGCTGCGTAACCCTAGCAGCGCTCTAGAAATGTTAAGTAGTAGTAGTAGTAGGTAACAGAACAAGACAAGTGGGAAATTGACCTCAGACTCCAGAAACGTGAAGGACAACCTTGATATTCAAGGAAGATTTATTGATAAAAGACTCAACACAGTACTGTGTTTCAGCCTATGGCCTGCCTCAGGAGACTGTTGATGACAACTGGGCGACTAAATCTCCAATGCCGTACATATTCAATGTAAAAAATATAAGGGAAAGACCTCAGTTAAATTATAGAAGATCTGTGTGTCCTCTAATCACATGGCTGAAGAACCAAGTGAAAATATCCCACTTCTCTTGTTACTATATCCCGTGGGATTTCAGAGTTCTCCGACTTGGTGGATTTCTGCTGGATATACATTTAGATGCCAGTTTATAAAATTGCCACATATATCCATTACAGCAGTTGCCTTGTTAAACTGGTCTTTACCTACAGATTTTGGGAGGAGGTTGTTTGCTTAGCACTTGGTCCTTTTCCATTTATAAGTATTGTAAAAGTGATAAACCCTTTTCTTTATGGTGTATTTTTGTTCTTTCTTCCAAAGCATACTACTGCAACAGCATCTTCACTGGATGTAAAGCCCAAATCCTGAAAAAACTCCAAACCGCCCAAAACACGGCAGCCAGACTCATTTTTGGTAAATCACGATGTGAAAGCACAACACCACTCTGTGAAAAACTCCACTGGCTCCCCATCAAAGAACGAATAAACTTCAAAGTCCACACACTGATCCACAAGATAATCCACGGAGAATCTCCAAGTTACATGACCAATCTGATTGACCTTCCAGCCAGGAATGGGTCCAAATCTTCTCGAACATATCTCAACCTTCACCTTCCGACTTGCAAAGGTCTCAAATATAAAACCTACTACGCATCCAACTTCTCCGTTATAGGTAGCCAACTCTGGAATGCCATACCAAGATCCATCCGAACAACCAACGAGCATCTACCCTTCCGAAAGCTGCTGAAAACCTACCTCTTCAAACAAGCCTATCCAAACGACCCGACTTAATTTACGAACCTAATCCACACCACTAATAGTACCTATACCTCAATCCCCCCTCCACATCTCTTCCTCTTGTCCTACACTATATAACCACACCATAACCCTTCTATCCTTCAACTGTGTTATTTCTGTGATACTCTGTAACCCATAATTTTTAAGCCGCACTGAACCTGCTATAGAGCGGGAAAGAGCGGGGCATAAATGCAACAAATAAATAAATTGAAACTTAGAAGTTATATGTGAGTGGAAGAGTAGCCATGTGGTTAGAGCACTGGTCTTGCCATCCAGAGGAGGCAGGTTAAAATCCCACTTCTGTTCCTTGTGATATTGGGCAAGTCACTTAACCCTCCATTGCCTTAGGTACAAAATTAGATTGTGAGCCCTCCTGGGACAGAGAAATACCCAGTGGTAACTCAACTTGAGCTACTACTGAAAAAGGTGTGAGCAAAATCTCAATAAATAAATATGTGAGCCCTTAATAAATGTGCAGGTGTAAGCTCTGTCGAGCAGGGACTGTCTCTTCATGTTCAAGTGTACAGTGCTGCGTACATCTAGTAGCGCTATAGAAATGATTAGTAGTAGTAGTAGGTGAAGGAACCACATTCTTTTTCCTTTGTTCCCCCTCCCCCATCATGTGCTAATGTTTTATTCTTGGTCATAAAATTCATAAAAATTGTCCCATACAGTGGTATCTCCCTACATTCCTCCCCGGGAACTCGGTTCACTGGGTAAATCTCTCTTATCTGCACCAGTGGCGTAGCCAAGGGTGGGCTTGGGTGGGCCCAGGCCCACCCACTTTGGGTTCAGGCCCACCCAGTAGCAGCATACCTATGATGTGGCTGGCAGGGATCCCCAAGCCCCACCATCCGAAAACTCCCAACAAGTGTCCCTCCTGCATACCTTGTAAGTAGCAGATCTTCACCTGCAGTCAGCAGTGACATACATACTGCTCGCACCGGCCCCGCAGCCTTCCCTCTGATGTATTTCTGCCTAGGCGGAAACAAGAAGTTGCATCAGAGGGAAGGGTGTGGGGCCAACATAAGCAGTGTGTATTAGTTGCTGCTCACTGCTGGTGAAAATCTGTTTTTTTAAAAGGTATACGGGAGAGGGGGGATGTTTGAGATACCATATGGCATGCAGGTGAGAGGAGAGACCAAATCACCTGTGGGTCGGGGCGAGGTTCTTCTGCCCACCCATCTTGGGCCCAGGCCCACCCAAAATTGGGTGTCTGGCTACGCCCCTGATCTGCACCCTTCTCCTCCACTGCTAACTCCAGACTCCGTTCCTTTTATCTTGCTGCCCCATATGCCTGGAATAGACTTCCTGAGCCAGTACGTCAAGCTCCATCTCTGACCGTCTTCAAATCTAAGCTAAAAGCCCACCTTTTTATGCTGCTTTTAACTGCTAACCCTTATTCACTTATTCAGAACCCTTATTTTCTCATCCTCACTTTAATATTCCCTTATCTCTTGTTTGTCCTGTTTGTCTGTCCTAATTAGATTGTAATCTCTGTAGAGCAGGGACTGTCTCTTCATGGTCAAGTGTACAGCGCTGCGTACGTCTAGTAGGACTATAGAAATGATGAGTAGTAGTAGGACCAACCCTATGTCTCCTGTTGTTTAGCAAGACAACATGTAGTGCACATCAGTAACATTTTGCAATCAACACATTTAAAAGAACAGCTTTTTCATTTCAGGAAAAGTAATAGGTGTCCGACTACACTTCCTATAATTTATTGCTTTCCTATTTCAGTTATTTTAATTTGTTAGTTTCTCCACGATCTGTTCCCTGCGTCTGATCGGTTGCTGGGCAACACTTCCTTCTTTGGACCTTTCTCTGCGCTTGCGCAGCAATCAGCCCGTCAAATGTTTGCCAACCCCGGCCTCCCTCCTTTCCTGACTGTCCTGCGACCGTTATGGAAGCTATTTAAACTGTGGGGGTAAGCAGCGACGCGTGCTCGCGTAAGTGGCTCCTGATAGGTGGAAACGTGGGCGGAATGGCGTGCGATTGGCCGGCGTTGCTCCGTCTGGGCTGGGAGACGGGAAATGGCGCCATATTTACATTTGGGCGCCCTCGTTGTTATTGTGTTTATGTGTGTTTAGGTATTTAATGGACGTTTAACAGTAGGGGAGTTGGCCCTGCTGCTTTTACTGCCGCCGCTCAGGAAGGTGGTTCCCGCCGCTGTTGAATGTGTGTGTTTTTTTTTTTGCTCTCGTATCTTGTGTGAAGGGTTTGGTGAGCAGGTCGGAGACCAGACTGTGAGCTGGTGGCGCGTCCTTTGTGCTTTCCAGCCCGTGCACCTGTGGCTCCTACTACCAGGTAAGGCGCTGCCTGGGGTCCCTGTGATTTGGAGGGCTGATTGCTTTTACTCCTGAGCAATCTTTGGGATTCCGGAATCCTGCTACCCTTTGTCCTTATCCCTTATTTGTCCTGTTTCTCTGTCCTAATTAGAGAGGTGTGGTAGCCGTGTTAGTCCACTCTTAAGGTTATCAATAGAAATCAAACAAAATAAAACATGGAAAAGAAAATAAGATGATACCCTTTTTATTGGACATAACTTAATACATTTCTTGATTAGCTTTCGAAGGTTGCCCTTCTGTCCTAATTAGATTGTAAGCTCTGTCGAGCAGGGACTGTCTCTTCATGTTCAAGTGTACAGCGCTGCGTAAGTCTAGTAGCACTATAGAAATGATAAGTAGTAGTAGTAGTCTTTGGGATTCCGGAATCTTGCTATTATTTGTGTTCCGGAATCTTGCTACTCTTTGGGACTCTGCACAGAAGCTTGCTACTCTTTGGGATTCCGGAATCTTGCTACCCTTTGTCCTTATCCCTTATTTGCCCTGTTTCTCTGTCCTAATTAGAGAGGTGTGGTAGCCGTGTTAGTCCACTCTTAAGGTTATCAGTAGAAATCAAACAAAATAAAACATGGAAAAGAAAATAAGATGATACCCTTTTTATTGGACATAACTTAATACATTTCTTGATTAGCTTTCCAAGGTTGCCCTTCTGTCCTAATTAGATTGTAAGCTCTGTCGAGCAGGGACTGTCTCTTCATGTTCAAGTGTACAGCGCTGCGTAAGTCTAGTAGCACTATAGAAATGATAAGTAGTAGTAGTAGTCTTTGGGATTCCGGAATCTTGCTACTCTTTGGGATTCCGGAATCTTGCTACCCTTTGTCCTTATCCCTTATTTGTCCTGTTTCTCTGTCCTAATTAGAGAGGTGTGGTAGCCGTGTTAGTCCACTCTTATAGGTTATCAATAGAAATCAAACAAAATAAAACATGGAAAAGAAAATAAGATGATACCTTTTTTATTGGACATAACTTAATACATTTCTTGATTAGCTTTCGAAGGTTGCCCTTCTTCGTCAGATCGGAAATAAGCAAATGTGGTAGCAGATAGTATATATAAGAGAAACATCAAAGCATTACTTTGACAGTCTGACAGAGTGGGAGGGTGGGGGCATGCATGGGGACATCAAAGCATATCATTGATATTCTAACAGGATAGGTGTGGATAGGTGAGGGGAGGGTGATCAACAGAGAAATACAGCTTTATGTTTTATAATGAGTTAGAAAACCCAGATCCTTATTAAGTCCTGTTTGTTGGGTGTCAAAATATTCACTCATTCTTATTTCAAAGGTCTTAAGTTCCTGTATTGTTTTAAAATTACCTTTCAGTATTCTTACTGTGAAATCACTGGTGCAGTGTTCTGGTCTGGTGAAGTGTTGGCCCACAGGGGTGGGGGCTTGACTGGCACCAGCTATTTTCATGTGATGTCTGTGCAGATTGAATCTTGTCTTAAGCATCTGGCCTGTTTCTCCAATATAGCATCCTTAGTTACATTTTTTACACTGAATGATATATACCACATTGGAAGATGAGCATGTAAAATAGTCCTTTATGTTGAATATTTTTCCCTTGTGAATGACTGTGGGGTCTTGTGAAATGTTTTGGCAAGAACTAGCTGCATACAACCAAAATCAACAAATGTGAACTCCTACACATATATCCAGTAATGCCTTACGATATTTGCTTGTTATTCTACTACCTTGCTTTCTCATTATCATGTTAACCAAGATCCTTATGCAGTATTAAATGTCTATCTTCTTATATATTTCCACTATTCATGATGTAATGCAAACCACATTGAGCCTGCAAAGAGGTGGGAAAATGTGAGATACAAATGCAATAAATAAAATAAATAAATAAGTGTAGGAGTTACCGAATGAGTGGAGTATTGTGCGGGGAGGTCAGGTTTCAAATCCGGTCGCTGTTTGTTGTGATTTGGGGCAAGTTCTTCACTGTTCGTTGCCTCGGGTCCAAACAGAGGCTGATGCTTGGACTAGGTCCTTACTGGCTGTTTTATTGCAGAAAGGGGTTTGCTGCGATAGACACGGGGGAGCACACTAGATTAAAAGGAATCCACTGCTGCTTTCTAGGTTAAGCTAGGAGGACTGCTGTGCTGTCATTCTTTGACAGGCGCACCCTCAGACATGAAGAACGGCTGACACCACAAAAATTAAACCCAGGTATTCAGCAGACTCGTGATTTCGTCTTCTAGGGACCCTATCGCATCCAGTACCAAAATCTTCAAGGGTTCTTAAACACACTTATATTCCACCTACTTCTCCTTAAACAGTTTAGTCCTTCATTATGATATATCGCTTATTTGCCTCAGCAGTGCACATAACCAACCTTCCCTTAATGTTGGAAACGTCTGCACCAAATTCTTCATAGGCTTTTGAATATCATAATATTTAAAATCAAGTTTTTATCTTATTTATTTTTTTAGCTTAAGGTACTTAACTCAATAGTCGGTAATCAGACCAGGGGTTCTAACACGTCCGACATGCATGTTTCGCCAGCATGGCTTTGTCAAGGACTTCCCCTTATGCTGCTTCCAGTGCCAGCCTTGCAATGTTTACTCACGGGATTACCCCTGCAAAGATAAAAACTTAATTTTAAATATTATGATATTCAAAAGCCTATGAAGAATTTGGTGCAGACGTTTCCAACATTAAGCGAAGGTTGGCTATGTGCACCGCTGAGGCAAATAAGTGCTATATCATAATGAAGGACTAAACTGTTTATGGAGGAGTAGGTGGAATATAAGTGTGTGTAGGAACCCTTGAAGATTTTGGTACCACAAAAATTAAGGCTGTGCGAATTGGATCAGCGGGGTCCACAGGATCCATGTTTTACCCGATAAGCAGCGTAAAGTCTTTTACTATTCTGGGATCTTGCCAGGAATTTGTGACCTGGATTGGCCACTGTTGGAAACAGGACTACTGGGCTTAATGGACCTTCAGTCTGTACCAGTATAGCAATACTTATGTTCTTATGGAGTGCTAAACTGGGGAAATCAGTGCATGCAGAACGAGGTTAATGCAGAAAGGTACATCGACCTTAACCGCACAGATATCATGGCTTGAGCACCATGGTAATGTGGTTATTAAGAATTCTACTACAATGCAAAGAAATTGGCGTCTTGACGTGCTCGCAACGTGAGAATTTTTTTTCCCAGACCCACGGCAGTGTAAAAAGGTTGGCTGAAAGGACTTCAGACCGTTTTGCAGTTTAAAATGCCCTTTTCTAGCCAGAACAGTATCTGCAACTTTAAAACACAGACAAGAGATAACAACATCGTAATGTATACAGACACTTTTTTTTGTCCAGACACATGCACATCTGCTGATGTACATAAAATATTTGCAAGGCTAATATTTATGTGCAGAATGGCAGCAGCAGCAGATGTGTGCTGGCAATTTGGTTTTCTTCAAACATGCACAGAAGAAGCTGCGTGCAAGTTCTGCATGCATAGAACTAACTTTCTGCATATTGTGGTGGTAAAAGCCACACATGGCTCTCCCGTGTGTCTTACTGCATTGACCCCAATGTGAGAAAATGTGCAGAAGGGTTAGTTGACAAGATTTAATGGCTACACCTAGGGGAAAATAAACTGCCTATGCTCAAATCCTTTACATACAGCATTTATTGTTTAGATCTGATGAATTAAGTCTTTGGATTAGATTTAAAATTGTAAATTTTCCTTTGAGAGGTGGCGGTAACAAGATTTAATGCCAGTTCTTGAGCCTTAAATGCCTAATTTTTCTCTTTCTGCAACCTAAAAATACAGAATCAGAGGTAACTGCACTATGCCACATTGAGCCTGCATATTGGTGGGAAAATGTGGGATACAAATGCTATAAATAAATAAATATGCTTGTGTGCTAGCACACTTGCTCTTGTGGTAATACATCTGCACATGACTTAGAATGTTGTTCTCTGCATTAATATCAGCCTTGCAAAAATGTTGTGCTCAACAAAGTTTTGTGAGGCTAATAGTTATGTAGCACAACATTCCAGTTCATGCTCAAATATGTGCTGGCATTTTGGTTTTCATCAGATGTGCTCACAGTAAAAGCTCCTTTACCGCAGAATCTTCGGCATGTGTCAGGCAAGCTTTCTCTGGTCCATCTGCAAGTTCTGTGCATGTTGAATTTGCATCTCGGTTTGCTACATTGCTGTGAAATATTTGATCATTAATGTCAAGGTATAATCACTACTTAGCCATTGGTTTTCGGCTCTGTGGCTTTCTGCATCCGCCCCTTAGCTTGTAACTCCTGTTGCATTGAGCTAACAAAACAATTTTTGTCTATAGAGAAAATGCTTAATCTGTCTGGCTCCTCAAATATGAGCCAGAAACTTTTCAACCTGGTTGTTTTGCTAGACCGGCTAAAATGTTTACATTTTTTTGTGTGTTTGTGTGTGTTTAGCAGTGTCTTAATCTCACAATTGTTGAATAGGTTGGAGATAGTACCAGGCTTAAAGCTGTTGGAGGAGGCTTGGGAGTTGAATAGGGTATGGCTTTAAGCAGCTGGGTCAGTGATTCCCAAATCTGTCCTGGGGTACCCCGGTCAGTCAGGTTTTTTTTTTTTAGGGTATCCACAATGTTTTTGCTTATGAGATGCATATAATGTCTCCTTCCTTAGCGTAGCACAGATCATCCAGGGTTAAGCCCATCTGCCAGCAGGTGGAGATCGGTGCTTTCTACGAGCCAGTGCACAGTGAAACCACTCAGTATTCTCTATCTCTAGCAAGTGGAAGACATGCTTTCCCACATCTCCTGTTTTTGGGGTGCTTTGGCAATCTGGTGGTGCAGTTTCTCCTTTTTTTTTTTTTTTACGCTCTGTATTCTTTGTGGCTGCTGTTGAAGAGGGGTCCTCTGGGGCTGAGTACCATGGGTTTTCCTGTGCCTTTGATGACAGCATCCTTGTAAGCAGTCAAACGCTGCTTGGCTTGCAAGATGCACAAAATTCCCTCAGGGCAGCATCTGTGTGTGTTCCTCTACCATGTCGGCAGTCTAGTCCTGATGGGGAAATGCAGCGAACGCCAGGACTGGGATGGAGTCGCAAATCACGGCTAGATTGGGAGCCACATAGGGTTTCCTGCACGATTTCTCAAATTGCTTCAGCTGGGTTGGCCATCTTGGATTCATGTGCACATGTTTCTCCTTAGTGCCTGGCTGCTGGATTGGAGTTGGGGGCTTTACTCGTCTGACTTGGTCCTGCTGTTGCTCTCTCTGGCACCACGTAGCTTTTAGGGGTGTTCCCAGTCTTCCCAGAATTTGTCCTACTTACACATCAGGCATTTTTGCTTAAGAGGACTCAGTCAGTTGAGTCGTCTTTGGATGCTGGGCCTTTTCAGTCTCAGGAGGCGGTTGTGCTTCCATCTCAGGGTGATGTCCTTTTCTTAAAGAGGCCCAGGACTTCCCAGCCTATTGACTGGGACGTGGACTTTGTGGTGTCTGAGACACCTTCGGGCAGGTTTCCTCTCATGTCTGGTTGCTTGGATCCTGAGGAATCCCTGGTGGAGGGTGAGCTTTGGACGAGGGAGATTATCCCTCTGGCTTGCTTTTTACAGAAGGGGCAGCTTACCGTGTTGATACTCATTTTATGGAGGTCCTGAATATTTCTTCCCGTCGGCACAGCCTTCTCCCACATCCTCTTCCATCATGTCAGGGACTAAAAGACCTCCAAAGGCCTTTCATGTACATGAGGCCATGCAGGAGCTTATTTCGGCCCAGTGGACTACTCTGGATTCGGGGCTTAAAAGTGGCTCTGACGATGGCTCGCCTCTCCTTCCAGAGGATCTGGACAAGCTTAATCTGCCTGTGGTTTACTCCTTGGTTACGGCAGTCCCCAAGAAGACTAAGGTTCATGTCCAGGGGGTATGACCCTCAGACATGTAGGATCAGAAGATCGAAACTGTTCTGAAGATGGCCTTTGAGGTGGCTACCCTCTGCCTTCTGGTCAGTTTCTGGCTCTTATGTGGCCAGGATATGCCCAACTTATCCAGTGGGCGGCAGATGCCTTGGTGTCTGGGGACCTCTGGAGTCCATGGACTTGCCTGCCTTGGAGGTGGGTCAGGCCTAACTAGCAGACGGTCTTTATGACCTGTTTTGGGCTTCTGCAAAGCAAGTTGCGTTGGTGGTGTCCGCTCGTTGTTCACTGTGGCTCCGAAACTGGAAATTGGAGAGTCATGGGGTAGGAGGTAATGTCCTATTGTAGATTAAAAACTGGTTGAGAGAGAAAACAGAGAATAGGATTAAATGGGCAGTATTCGCAATGGAGAAGGGTAGTTAGTGGGGTTCACCAGGGATCTGTGCTGGGACCGCTGCTTTTTAACATATTTATAAATGACCTAGAGATGGGGTGGGGGTAACTAGTGAGGTAGTTAAATTGCCTTCACAAACATCGATGCCAGGGGTACGTTCTGCCAAATATTTGACAATCTGCACTCTGGTTTACAAAATTATCTATGGTGTAGCTCCGGGATACATGACAGACTTAATCGACCTACCAACTAGAAACACATCCGAATCAACACGAACGTACCTAAATCTGCACTACCCAAGCTGCAAAGGACTCAAATACAAATCAACTTGCGCGTCCAGTTTTTCCTACATAAGCACACAACTGTGGAACGCATTACCAAAAGCCTTAAACTACGAACGACCACCTAAACGTCTGGAAAACACTAAAAACTAACCTGTTTAAAAAGGCATACCCTACCGATCCAACATAAATGCCTGATCTCTGCAACACGACAAAACTAAAGAACGTAATGGACATAACTCTTCCGTTGTACGATTCCCTAATATGGCTGTGCCACATGAACTTTATCTTACCACAACATCATTTTGTATTTGTTTACACAGGAGTCTTTAACGCCTCTCCGGTACTATGTAAGCCACATTGAGCCTACAAATAGGTGGCGAAATGTGGGATATAAATATAACAAATAAACCTATTATTCAACAATCAAATCTCAACAATGAAGAAAATGTTCCAAGCCATGTGGAAACTGAAGTACACTAAAAAAAAAAAATACTTCCCGAGAGATGTATTCTGCACCTTGGTCCAATCCATGGTCCTAGTCCATGCAGACTACTTCAACAGTATTTATGCAGGGAACCACTACTAAAGAAACTGCAAGCAGTACAAAATGTAGCTGCTAGACTAAAATTTTGAACAAATAGAGTCGAAAGCACAAAACCACTATTCCAAAAACTTCACTGGCTATCCATCATAGCACATATATTCTTTAAGATCTGCATGCTAACCTACAGAATACTTTTTGCCCTTTCACCTGAATACATGACTAACCTAATAGACCTGCCTAAATGCAGCACAATAAAAGCCTTGAGCCTCTCACCCTACACTGCCCAAAATGTCAAGGCATAAAATGCAAATCTGCATACTCAACCAACTTCACATATGTCTCCCTAAGACATTGAATACACGACTGAGTCTTAAAGCACATGACTGATTGCCTAACTCAACACCTGAAAGCCCACTTTTTCAGCAAATTGCTATTCGATATCACTGGACAATTAAAATAAAAACAAAAAAAACACCACAACATACCACAAAGAACTAACTATCAGAAACTGGAGACGAGGACTGTGTCTGAATTTGAGAGCATATAACAGCCATGTGGGATCTCTTAGGGAAAAGAGAAGTTAGTGGTTACTGAGGATGGGCAGACTGGATGGGCCATTTGACCCTAATCTGCCACCATGTTTCTAAAACTTAAATGGTTGCATGTGTTGTCATGTCGAGTGGCACTTTTTAGATGACCACTCTGGCTATGAAGAACTAAGGCCGATGCTGGTTAGACTTGTACAGTCTGAGTCCTGTATATGGCAGTTTGGTTTAGGATGGGCTGGAGAGGGCTTTGATGAAAATTCTAGTAATATAGAACTTGAGGACGGTGCTAGGCAGACTTGTTTATGGTCTGTGTCCCGAAATTGACAAGACTGATTTGAATAAGTTGGGGTGGGCTTTGACGGCAACTTCAGTATTTGGAAACTAAGGACAAGGCTGAGCGGATGTCCCAGAAATGCCAAAGAGACAATGAATCAAGTATATGATCAAGTAATGACCGTAGCTAGAAGGTTGCTAGGCTGTATAGAGAGAGGTGTGACCAGCAGAAGAAAGGGGGTGTTGGTGCCCCTGTATAAGTCGTTGGTGAGGCCCCACCTGGAGTATTGTGTTCAGTTTTGGAGGCCGTATCTTGCTAAGGATGTAAAAAGAATTGAAGCGGTGCAAAGAAAAGCTACAAGAATGGTATGGGATTTGCATTACAAGATGTATGAGGAGAGACTTGCTGACCTGAACATGTATACCCTGGAGGAAAGGAGAAACAGGGGTAATATGATACAGACGTTCAAATATTTGAAGGGTATTAATCCGCAAACAAACCTTTTCTATAGATGGCAAGGCGTTTGAACTAGAGGACATGAAATGAGATTGAAGGGGGGCAGACTCAAGAAAAATGTCAGGAAGTATTTTTTCATGGAGAAAGTGATGGATACTTGGAATGCCCTCCCGCGGGAGGTGGTGGAGATGAAAACGGTAACTGAATTAAAAAATGTGTGGGATAAACATAAAAGAATCCTGTTCAGAAGGAAGGGATCCTCAGAAGCTTAGAGGAGATTGGGTGGCAGAGCCGGTGGTTGGAGGCGGGGCTAGTGCTGGGCAAGACCTCTACGGTCTGTGCCCTGAAAATGGCAGATACAAATCAAGGTCAGGTATACACAAAAAGTAGCACATATGAGTTTATCTTGTTGGGCAGACTGGATGGACCATACTGGTCTTTCTCTGCGGTTATCTACTATGTTACTATGTATTTTATATCACATTCATTGCTGGTTTAATCATGATAATGATTGTGACTGTTGGGCAGACTGGATGGACAGTCCAGGTCTTTAACTGCCATCTTTTAGTATCTTACTATGTGTTGCTTGTTGAAGGGGTGGAGAGTTTGTGATGCTGGAGCAATTAAGCATTTATAAAGATGAAAACAATTACTTTCCTCCCCTTCTCCTCACATGTTTGCTGCAGGATGCCTGAGATAAAGGGCACAAACGGCGAACAGAAAAGCTGTGTTTAGCTTCTGAAACTTTGGGGTTCAAGGCAGAAGATAAGACACGCCAAAAGATCGGCCCGCAAATTCCTCAATCTGAATTTCCCCACCTGCAAAGGAGTGAAATACAAACAGGCTTATGCTACGACCTTTGCATACAAAAGCACATAGTCTTGGAATGTGTTACCCAAGGCCCTGAAAACCATGAACAATCTAACCAGCTTCTGCAAAGCTCTGAAAACTCACCTCTTTAACAAAGCTTACAAAAGTCACCCTCAATGATACAAATCATCCCCAAACCACCCAAGCACTCCTAAAACACTTCTCACACAACCGATCCAACATTCGCCCATCTAAATTCCTCTTTCACCTCAGCTTATGATCAACTGACTTTAAATCATGTACTGACTTTATCATAACCTTACTCTGTAAGCCACATTGAGCCTGCAAAAAGGTGGGATAATGTGGGGTACAAATGCAATAAATAAATCCGTTGCAGAAACCACATTCTGCTCATCAGTGTGGATAGTCTGTGCCCCCCTACTTTTTTATGTTTGGAGGTTGATTGGGTGGTTGACACAATGCTTTTCTTCACATTAGTTGGGGCCTTAATGGAATGGTATAAGGTTTTCTCTCCTTTTGTGTCTGAGGTAAACAACCTTGAATCGGGTTTAGTACAGAAATAGGCCAGCAGAGATTCCAGTAGAAAAGGTACCTACAATGTAAGATATTGACCTTTTAGAGTTCTCCCATGGCATTCTTTTCATAAATGTGAGAGAGAAAAAGTAAATATACAATGTTCCACTAACTTTCCATCCTTCTTGTTTTTATTTTTGAAGAAAATGAGCATTCAAATTAATATGAAGAACCTTCCAGCGTATGTCACAGAAGCCACAGAGAGGCAAATGAATGCTAAGTATGTCCAAGGAGTTTTTTTTTGTTTTAATTTACAAATGTAACATCTTCTATCCATAATACAAGATTAAGATACAGAGTCTTTGTAGACTTACAGGTTGAAGAAATCAAGGGGGCAAGCAATGAAGCTACTAGCTAATAAATTTAAAACAAATTGGAGAAAATATCTTTACTCAACATGTAATTAATCTTTCTGGAATTCGTTGTCAGAAAATGTGATAAAAGAAGTTAGCTTAGGTTTGAATAATTTCCTAAAAGAAAAGTTCATTATTAAGATGGACTTGGGCACATCCGCTGCTTTATTCCAGGATAAGCAGCATAGAATTTTGTTGCTGTCATGCTGTGGTGGCGGCCTTTCTGGGGTGGCATGGGGTAAGAGTTCACCTCTACCTGTACGACTGGATCATCCTGGCATTATCAAGACTGTGGTGGTAACCTCCACGGTTGTTCAGCTTCTCCAGTTCTTGGGTTCAGTGATCAATTTCTAGACGAGCAGGCTGGTTCCTTTGCAGAGGCTGGAGTACCTGGATATTTTGTTTTATACGCAGTGGACCCAGGTTTTTCTGATGGAGGGGCAGCGCACGAAATTGGTTCATCAGATTCGTTTGCTGCTCTTGTCTTCAGGCCTGGGATTATGCCCATGTTCTGGCGTCCATGATGGAAGAGGTGCTGTAGGCGAGAGCTCATATGTGTCCAATTCAGACATTCCTGCTCAGCTGCTGGTCTCCAGTTTCCCAGGACTACAGCATCCGGCTACCTTGGACGCTGGCTGCCAGATGGAGTATGTGTTGGTGGTTGCTTCCTGGACCCTGAGCCTGGGGGTGCCCTTCCCGATTTGTGCATTGTGAATTGGTGACCCAGGCCACCAGTTAGTTGGGTTGGGGGGCCCATTTCAGCACCTGCCAGAGGACAAGCTACACAGATCTTCTTTGGAGTAGGGGACTGGATTTGATTTTAGCCTAAAGCTCACATGGGGACACTGGCGTGAAAGGTCAGAAGGGCTTGGCCTTTCATGGTGGCAAAGTGATTTAGGAATGGCACTGGTTCCTTACTAGGTTGGTGCAAATGGGAGGCTTCCTTAGCGTCCCTCTGGACCGGTCCAGAATCAGTCCGCAGTTCCTGAGGTGTGCAAAGTTGATAAGAGAATTAGGCATCCTGGGAAAACTTTTCCTATGCACCAGGACATTAGGGATATCATCCAGGCTCAGTGGGATTTCCCGGATTCTCCCTTTAGGCAAGCAAGATCCATGGTGCGCCTTTATCCACTTCCAGATGTAGATAAATCTCTTCTGAAGGTACCTGCGGTGGATGCCGTAGTGTCTGCAGTCACTAAGTGCAATACAGTTCCAGTAGATGGTGGTACGGCTCTTCGGGACATTCAGGATTGTAGGGTGGAGGCCCTCTTGAAAAGTTGTTTTGACGTCTCCTCTTTGGCAGTGCTGTTGGCTATTTGTGGGTCTTTGGTAGCTAGAGCATGCTTTTGGTGGGCCGAACGAGTTTTGGACAGGTCTTCTGATGATTTGGCTTCAGTTGACACAGAGGTGGCCAAGATTGAGACGGGTTCTGCCTTTTTAGCAGATGCTTTGTATGACTTATTAAGGGCGTCATCAAAATCCATGGCCCTCTCAGTAGCAGCTCGTCGTTCTCTGTGGCTGAGAGGTTGATCGGCGGATGCGGCTTCTAAGTCTAAGTAGGGTCCCTTTTCGAGGTTCCTTTTTGTTTAGGCCCGAGTTAGACAAATTGGTCCATAGTTTGGGTGACACCAAGGTTCCTCATCAACCAGAAGATTGTCCTAGAGCTACTCAGCGCTTTTCTGGTTTTAGCCATGGGCGAGGACAGGATTTCTGTCGTTTTCAGTAAGTCAGAAGTGTTCAGCCGCAGCGGTCTCGTTTCATCCAGAGGAACCAGTCCTTTCGCGGGTTCCGTCAAGGAGGTAGAGACTCCGGCTCTTCTTTTCAATCCACATCCCGTCCAGCCCAATGAAGGTGCGAGGGCCTCTCCTCTGATTCCGGTGGGAGCTCGTTTAGCTTTGTTCTTTCAGAGGTGGGCCCAAATTACCTCAGACCAGTGGGTCTTAGAGGTTATTCGAGAAGGGTGCGCTTTAGAATTTGCTCGGCCTCTCTCCGATGCCTTTCTACAGTCTCCCTGCCGATCTCATCTAAAGGCAGGAACGGTTCAGGACACTCTGTTAAGATTTCAGCTGCAGGCTGTTTGTCCAGTTCCTCCGTCAGCAGTCAGATTAGGCCGTTATTCCATTTATGTTGTAGTTCCAAAGAAAGAAGGTTTAATTTCGGCCGATTTTAGATCTCAAGGCAGTCACAGGCGCTCAAGGTTCCCAGTTTTCAGATGGAAACTCTGCCGCTCGGTGATAGTGGCAATCCACACGGGAGAGTTTCTGACAGCTCTGGATTTGACGGAGGCCTACCTGCATATTCTGATTCGACAGGGGCATCAGTGATTCCTCTGTTTTCCGTTCCTGGGTCAGCATTTTCAGTTTCAGGCGCTTCCCTTCGGTTTAGCCACGGCTCCATGGACGTTCACCAAGGTCATGGTGGTGGTCGCAGCGGTCCTCAGAAAGGAAGGTATTTTAGTTCACCCATATCTGGACGACTGGTTGATTCGTGCGAAGTCATACCAGGAGAGTCTTCAAGTCATGAATCGAGTAGTGCAGTTCCTGCAGTCCCTTGGATGGGAGGTCAGTTCAGCCAAGAGTCTGTTAGTGCCGTCTCAAACCCTGGAGTACTTGGGGGTTTTGTTCGACATGGCGCGGGGTCGCATATTTCTTCCTCCGGCGAGGATTCTCAGGATCCAGTCTCAGATTCAGGCCTTGTTGCGCAATCAGGTCCCTTGTGCTTGGGATTATTTGCAGGTATTGGGCTCCATGACAGTGACAATAGAGGCGGTGCCTTGGGCCAGGGCGCGCATGAGGTGTCTTCAAGCGTCTCTCCTGTCCATGTGGTCTCCTCAGACTGATTCTTTGCATGTGAGGTTGCCTCTCTGGATGCTGGAGCGCAGCAGCTTGTTTTGGTGGTTGAGGGCGTCCAATCTATCAAAGGCATGCCGTTGGACCTGCCAAGCTGGACAGTAATAACTATGGATGCCAGTCTCAAGGGCTGGGGTGCTCATTGCCTGGGGCGGTTTGCTCAAGGTCTATGGTCTCCTCCGGAAACGGTCTTGTCGATCAACCTCCTGGAAACCAGGGTGGTAAGACTAGCTCTGGAGGCATTCTCATCTCTAATAGAAGGCACGTCGGTTTGCATTCTTTCCGACAATGCGACAGCGGTGGCATATGTCAACTGGCAGGGAGGAACAAGGAGTTGGTTATTACATCTGGAGACATCGAGTCTCATGTCATGGGCCGGAGACTCATTTGGTCGCTCTCTCGGCGTTGCATGTGGCAGGATCGGAAAACGTGCAAGCAGATTTTCTCAGTCGGCATCTCCCCAACCCCGGGAGTGGGCTCTCAGATCACAGGCCTTTCAGGTGATAATAGATCAGTGGGGGTGGCCAGTCATGGATCTCTTAGCCACTCATGTCAACACCAAGGTAAGTCATTTTTTGTCGCAGGAAAGATCCTTGAGTGGACGGGGTGGATGCTCTTCTTCAGCCTTGGTCTCCGGGTCTTCTATATGCGTTTTCTCCTTGGTCTCTCCTGGGCAGACTTATTCAGCGCATCGAGGCACACGTGGGAAGGGTGATACTGGTAGCTCCAGATTGGCCTCGCAGACCGTGGTACGCAGATCTTTTGCGTATTCTAGCTGCTCCTCCTCTCCGGCTGCCGGATCACCCCAGCCTGCTCGTTCAGGGGCCGATTCTTCAGATCTGGCTCGATTTTTTTTTTTTTTTTTTTTTTTTTTTGTCTTATGGCCTGGCTTTTGAGAGGACGCGATTAATGAAGAGGGGTTACTCTTCGAAAGTCATTTCCACTATGCTTCGTTCTCATCGTCGTTCGACTTCTCTGAATTATGTTAGAGTTTGGCGGATCTTTGAGGCCTGGTGCGCTGATCAACACATCCCTCCTTAAGGCTCATTGCCAGAGTTGTTGGATTTTCTACAGCATGGATTTGATAAGGGCTTGGCTCTTTATGATGAAAAAAAAACAGTATGGGCTGTTGATCCTAAACAGGTAATCTAATACTCCAGAGAACTGAAAAACAGCCAAACACAATCCAAAGTGTTGTGTGGAATGAATGTAAAGAAATGAGGAAAGTGGAAATACCTTCAGAAACCAAGGCTTCTGCCAAGGTCTAATCAACAAGACACTATTGTCTATAAAAGACTTTGTGCCCGTGATCAAGTTTCTTTCATGGGGTAAATATTCCCTACTCCACTCATTCAAAAATGCCCATGTAGGAGCATCATGCAAAATTGCCCATGATAGAACACAAATTTTTTTTATACAAAAAAAAGCCCATAATAGAGCACAAATATTAAAGATAACTGAGTTACAAAAAATGTTCAAGCTACAGCATGGCATGCATCAACTTAGCTCAATAAATGTAAGAGAAGTTTAGTCAGCTTGAGACCGATACCCCTGTCAGTATGATCCAACTGAGTGGTTCCTGATGAAGCCCTGTTATGGGTGAAACGAATCGGGCCTCGTTGAAAATCAACAGTTGAACTGTGGGGTTGTCAAGCCAGCATTTATTGAGCTAAGTTGATGCATGCCATGCTGTAGCTTGAACAGTTTTTGTAACTCAGTTATCTTTAATATTTGTGCTCTATTATGGGCTTTTTTTGTATAAAAAATGTGTATTCTATCATGGGCAATTTTGCATGATGCTCCTACATGGGCATTTTTGAATGAGTGGAGTAGTGAATATTTACCCCATGAAAGAAACTTGATCATGGGCACGAAGTCTTTCATAGATAATAGTGTCTTGTTGATTAGACCTTGGCAGAAGCCTTGGCTTCTGAAGATATTTTCCACTTTCCTCATTTCTTTACATTCATTCCACACAACACTTTGGATTGTGTTTGGCTGTTTTTCAGTTCTCTGGAGTATTAGATTACCTGTTTAGGATCAACAGCCCATACTGTTTTTTTTTTTTTTTTTTTTTTTCATCATAAGACACGTTCCCTTAAGTTGACCCAGATTAAACAGTAGTCGCTAGTGGACAAACAAAACCAGGGTTTTTAATTTCAGCTGAAACCATATCTTTAACCAAAATTTGCCACTCTGTTTCAGTCGAAACATTAGCCACCCTCCCTAGGCCTACCTTAAAAGCCCTGGGTGTCTGGGGGTCACGTGATGCTGTAAGCAACGGTGGACGTGGGTCTCATCGTCAGCTCCGGAGCTCACCCTTAAAATCACCTTTGCAGTGGCTTATAGTCCTTCAAAAGTCAACATAAACAGCGATAAAGGAGCAGGAGTGCATGGACAAATTTTTAGTTCAAGCAGGGATGTCAACAACTGCAAAAACCTCTAAAAGAAAAGAAGATAAACTTCGAGGAGCGGAAAACAAAATGGCGCCGACGTCGCCGTCTGCTTTACCGCCGCAGAAGCCTACAGATGCATTAGTGGTGGAACTTACGGAGTCAGTAGTACATGCGCTAGACTCTCGTTTTACCCAACTGGCTGAACAAATTGCTGGAATTACGGCAATTACCTCAGAGTTATCTCGCCGTACAGGTGAATTGGAAACGCGAGTCTCGGAGGTAGAAGACGTCCAGAACAACTATGCGGAAAGTATAGCAAACCTGGAAAAAGCAACCAGAGAATATCAAGAAAAACTGGACGAGCTAGAAAACCGGGCTAGAAGAGAGAACCTGAGATTTGTAGGGTTTCCTGAAACATTGGCTGACAAAGATATAAAAACCACGCTGGAAACATGGCTGCAAGCGAGATTTCCTGAAGCTAATGAAGGACATGGAATTCACCTGGACAGAGCACATAGAACAGGCCAGAAACAAACGAGGAGTACTAGGCCAAGAGTGATTATCGCTAAATTTCATCGATACTCCCAGAAAGCTACAATACTTAGTTTGTACAAAAGCAACAAAGAAGAGGCGAAATTCGAAGGAGGCACCATTAAAATATTTCAAGATTATTCAGCTACAATGGCGGCGCGACGCCGAGCATTTACGCCGGCCTGCTCTAAACTAGTGGAAAAGAAACAAAGATTTACGCTTCAATATCCTGCGATATTGAGGATACAAACGAGCAACGGGTGGAAAGCCTTTGAAACAGCAGAAGCTGCCATGAGCTGGATAAACTCAACAGAAGAAGGAACATGATTCTCTACTCAATATTTGAAAGGGACCTGACGCATAAAGGGAATTACAAAGAATAGAAGATCAGATTCTGAACTGTGCCAGTAGTAATGGACAAAAAGTTTATTTTTCAGATAAGTATAATTAAAATGTTAATTGTTACAAGATCTGTTAAAGTTCAAAGGAATATAAGAATATTTAAATATATACTTTGGGGGAAGGGGTAAAGCTCCGGGAGCATCAAGCGGACCCGTGTGTAAGACAACAAACACGCTAGAAAAGGGACAACAAGAAGGAAGGGATAATAAGATAGGGGGGGGAGATTAAAAAAAAAGGGGGAGGGAAGGGAGGGACAATTTAAGCCAAGGTTCCTAAAGTACCATATAAGGTATCGATCCGCACATGAAGTGGAAATCAGGTTGGAAGGTGAAAGGTCCAGGCTGGGGGACCCGGAGCCTTGGAAATGGTTAAGAGTATATCTGCACACACTTATTTATAAAGGTAATGGCTAAGCCAGCAAATGTACGCTTAGTGTCCTGGAACGTGTCGGGGATAACCTCTCCAATAAAAAGATCTAAGATCTTGACCCACCTAAAGAAACACAAGGCAACAATAGCATGTTTACAAGAAACCAAACTCTCTGATTCTGAACACCAAAAATTGAAGCAACAATGGGTGGGAGATTGTTATTACTCATCTGCGGGAGGTCGCAAAGGGGGCGTGGCCATACTTATAAAAAGAGGCATCCCCGGCATGTCCAGGCTGGTAGAAAAAGACACAGATGGAAGATACATATTAATCCACTTAAATTATTTGGGGTATGACTATTATATCTGTGGAATATATGGACCAAATACAAGAGATCCGAAATTCTTACATACCTTGGTGCAACTAGGACTCAAATATGACAATGCACCATGGATACTAATGGGTGACTTTAATCAAGTCTTAGATCCTAGCATGGATCGATCAGTGGCGATGACCTGGGGAGCGATGAGAAAGGGCAAGGGAATGGACTATTTGTGCAAGATGTTAGAAATAGTGGACCCCTGGCGTCTCTTACATCCGACACAGCGAGACTACACACATCTCTCTAAAGTACACAAGACTTGGTCACGGATAGATTACATCTTGATAAGCAATACCTTATTTCCCATGGTGCTTGAAGCGGAGGTGGGCCCGATGGCAATATCAGACCACACGTTAATTTGGGTGGAACTAGCAATGGGACCTCCAGTGGAACAATATAGGCGCTGGAGATTTCCAGCCTATTTACTAAACAATCCTGATTTTCGAACATTCTTAGAGAAGAAATGGGAAACATATACAGAGACGAATAAACAACACCAAGATACACCGGGATTATTTTGGGAAGCATCGAAGGCAGTTATCCGGGGGGATATCATCAGCTATGTGGCGGGTAGAAACAAAAGAATAGCACAAGGAATCATACAATTAGAACGCCAATATCTGCGCTCCAAAAGAAATCACCAAAATAATCCAACTGAAACACATTATGAACAAATGATGGCAGATCTGGCGGGACTAAACACGTTAATTCACGAGAAGACACAAAAATTATTGATACATAGACGATTCCATTATTATAAATTTGGGAATCGAAGTGGAAAGCTATTAGCAAGACTAACAAAGGTATGGACGGGACAGACCTTCATTCACACGTTAAAAACTATAGATGGTACCAGGAAGCATAAACCAACAGAGATATTGCAATTGTTCCAAGACTATTTCTCGGGAATGTATAAAGCGGAGTCGGAGGTGGAGGGTTCAGTGATCCAAGACTATCTGGAAGACTCAGGGATGCCACAGTTGTCACTAGAGATGAGAGCCCAGCTAAATGCCCCACTAAGTTTACAGGAAGTAAAAAAAGTAATTACAACCCTCTCAGGGGGAACAAGCCCAGGGATTGATGGGTTCTCAACAGAATATTATAAAATGTTGGCTCATAGAATAATGATACCATTAACAAAATATTTTGAGGAGGCCATAGAGCAGGGAAACCTATTCCCAAAAACGAATGATGCGCTTATAACTCTAATTCCGAAACCAGGGAAGTCACCAGAAGATCTAGAAGCATACAGGCCAATATCTTTATTAAACGTAGATTTGAAAATATTAGCTAAAATACTGGCGGATCGGTTAGCACAACATCTCCCACAACTTGTGGATGACCATCAAGTGGGCTTTGTAAGGGGAAGACACCCAGGCCTCAATGTTCGCAGGGCACTATTGGCGTTGGCGCATGGTAAGATTTCGAAAGAGCCATTGTTGCTGGTAAGCTTGGATGCAGCTAAGGCATTTGACAAAGTGTGATGGGGCTATTTATTTGAAGTTTTGAAATATATGGGCATGGATGGCTGGTATTTTAGAGCAGTGTCTACCCTCTATGCTGAGCCAACAGCACATATATTAGCGAATGGTATGGCATCCCCGGCATTCCCAATACGGAGGGGCACGAGGCAGGGATGCCCCCTGTCGCCTCTGCTCTTCTTGTTGTATATTGAACCCTTTTTGAGAACAGTGGGAAGGAATGCCGAGATTGCGGGAGTGGCAATACCGGAATTGCCAACTAAAATATTAGCCTTTGCTGATGACATATTACTTACATTGACGGACCCACAAAATTCTTTACCTAATCTATTAGAAGCAGTGGAGGAATTTAGTTATATCTCTGGGTTTGAATTAAACACACAAAAATCGGTGGCACTACCGACCAAAAAAGAAATAAAAACACGATGGGTAGGGATATTCCCATTACAATGGAGAATGGAAAAAATCAAATATTTGGGAATCTATCTCTCCCCACACTTAGAATACATACATAAAATCAACTTAGAACCTTTGTGGGAGATGACAAGAATAACTTTAATGATGTGGCAAAAACTTACCCTTTCACTCTTTGGTAGAATTGCAATATACAATATGATTATAGTGCCGAGATGGACGTATATAGTGCAAGTGTTATCGTTATTTATGACCCGTAAAGAAGAACTAGACCTATATAAACTGTTAAAGCAATTTTTGTGGAATGGGAAACGAGCTCGAGTCAGTATGCAACAAACATATTTGACGAGAGCAAAAGGAGGATTGGGAGCACTCAATATTAAATGGATATCAGTAGCGGGGTGCATGAGGCATATTGCAGATTGGTTTAGAGGAACGTCACATTTCACATACCCAGAAGCAGAGTGTAAGATGCTTCAGGAGGTACATTTTAGTTTTTGGTTGCACGCAGGACCAAGTAAGGTGACAACACCAACATATCTTAAACCATTGTTTCTTCCACTTCAGAAAACATGGGTATGGTTAAGTAAACTCCTTGGTCTTAATGGGAAAGTTACGCCCTTCCTACCGATTGGAGGGAATCTAGATTTCCCAGTGGGGAGCTCTTCTTTAACATTTTGTAAATGGAGGGCAGCAGGCATTTTCTTTTGTTTCAAGTTTTGCGGAGGGATGGAACGTTAAAGTCCCAAGAGGAATTACAGGGCTGCCAGGGGATGGAGATAAGAGATTTCTTGGCATATGAGCAATTAAAACATTATATTTGGTCCCTCCCAGGGTCATCGTTACAAACTACAGTGCGAGAACAAATAACAGAGGTTTATGACTTGGAGGCCCAGAAATCAGTACCATTAAAGTATTATCACTTACAGATACGAGAGGCTATGTCTATGACACACTACACAAAATTAACACAGAAGTGGGAACAAGAACTGGGTTGCACCATAGGGAGCACTACAATACAGACCTGTTTGCAGTTATGTTATAAGCAGTTTGGATCTATTGAAATCAGAGAAATGCAATACAAATTCTTGATGAGACTTTATATATCGCCACACAGAGCATTTAAAGCAACTTTGAGGCCACAAGATGATTGTCCAAAATGTGAGAGGCAGGGAGCACATATGGGACATATGTTCTGGCATTGTCCGCCAGTATTGAGATTCTGGTCTCAGATATGTCTACATGTATCAAAGATGTGGGGGATTAATTGGAAGAGCCATCCAAGGTTGTTATTTGAACAATTTACAAACCAAGGGTCCAGTAAGGTTGGCCTTCGACACTTCCAGAGACTATCAGTGATGATGGGTAAAAAGACAATACTTAAATTGTGGTTGCAGAAAGAAACACCATCCACTCAACATTGGAGAGCAAATATGATCTCGCTTAGTGCAATGGAAAGAAAGGAAGCATTAGATTTGGCATCACAAAGAGGTGAACAGTATCTTCAATGTTGGATGCCCTTTCTAAACACACTAACTCCACGGGCACGTAGTAGAGTACTTAATGGATAATAATTGATGAATTGAAGTTGAACATGGGAGGGAAGGGGGGAAAGGAGGGAAGGGAAGGGGAAATAAAATGTGATAAAATGTATGATGATGACTGGAAAACGAAGAGTTAATGTATTAAGATTGGTGGACTTATATATTTCAATGTAATCTGCATCATGTTGGATGTTATTATGACTTGTTCAATTTTTCTTATCGGTCATCAATAAATATATATATAAAAAAAAAAAATAATGCAAAAAAAAAAAAAAAAGCCCTGGGTGTCTAATGGACTTGTTGGGGCAGGAGTGATCCTATAGTCAAAATGGCTACCACTGGAAATCACAGCAACCATTTTGACTGCGGAGCCGGCTAGGGCAGGAGCAACACAGGATCATTCCTGCCCTAAGGCCATTAGACTCCAAGGCTTCTAAGGTACACCTGGGGAGGGCCTACAAGTTATGGGAGGGCTGTGCTTATAGATGAAGGAGGGGCAGAGAGGTTGTGCTTGTGGTTTGGTGGGGGGGGGGAGGGGAGTTTCAGCCAAAACAAACATTGCTGAGTCTGGATTTTGGGCTGGTTTTGACTCTGAAGCCAAAGCTAAAACCAAAATTCACTTAGCCTCTAGTAGACACCACTGATGCAAGCCACGGGGCATGTTGTAGGGCATTCAGTCCACTAATCACCAGGAGGCCTGGCCCTACAGGACTTTTTTTTTTTCCTCCTATCATTCAGTGGGGGAACTGTGTTCTTGGACCTCCTGGTGGCGGTCACTTATGTCATCAAACAGGACAGGACTAGAAGCTAGGCGGTGGCACTAGAGGTCCAATGTCTGTGCAGTTGGGCAGCGATCCATGTGTCTGCACTATCAACAGTGGGCAATGTCCAAGCAGATTTTCTTAGCTGCCATGACCTGCACCTGGGGGTGGGCTTTCGGTGATCGGGATCACTGGAGAAGGCCAGAGTTTAATCTGATGGTTTCTCTGGACAATGCGAAGTGTCCCTTCTTTTTTCCAGTCATAGGACTGCACAAAGTTTAGTAGGGATTGATGGACTGGCTCAGCCTGGGCCTCCCCAGACACTGCTTTATGTCTTCCCTCGCGCTGTTAGTAGGACAGGTGTCCTCCTTGGTCATCTTTGTGGCACTCGTTAGATATTGACGTGTGGTATGCAGGTCTGGTCCAGTTTCAGGTGGAGGATCCTCTTCCAACGGCCCAGTCTTAATGGAAAATCTGGATCCTTTCTGGCTTACGGCCTGACTCACAGAAGGCAGTGCTTGAGGCATAAGAGGTTTCTGATGCTGGTCATTGCTACCTTCTTGCAGGCTCAAAAGCTTCCACATCATTCATATTTGAATATGGCACATGTTTGGTCAGCAGTCTTTCCCCGTGGAGGGTGGATACCGCCACCATTCCTTCTTCCAGATTCTGTTTGCTGTCCTGTCCAATCTGGATCCCTTGGGGGAGGGGAAGGAGGTAACGTCTTTGGCTTGGTTTCTGCAGGGTTGGGGATGTGGGTTAAACATCTGTTTCCACCCAGTGGTACCTTCCTCTGGTTCTGAAGGCTCTGTTGGGAGTTCCCTTTTGAGTCTCTTTATCTGGTATTCCTGAAAGATCTTGTCTTGAAGACCGGCCTTTTCAGCAGTGAATATAAGAACATGAGTATTGGGACAGACCAAAGGTCCAGAAAAGCCTAGTAATCCCGTTGCCAACAGTGGCCAATCCAGGTCACAAGTACCTGGCAAGATCACAAGAGTAAAACAGATTTTATACACTTCTTGTCTTGAAAATAAGCAATGGATTTTCCCCACGTTCATCTTAATAATAATGCTTCTATTTGGGTTTCTGCCAGGTACTGTTGGAAACAGGACACTAGGCTAAATGGACCATTGGTCTGATGCAGTACGGCTATTATGTTCTTAAAATATCCAAACCTTTTTTAAACCCTAAAGTTAACTGCTTTTACCACATTGTCTTGCAATGAATTCCAGAGTTGAATAAAGTGTTTGTTTTTTTTTTTCTCTGAATTAACTACTGATTTCTATTATAGCATATTGATTTTTAGGCAGCATAATTTGTGTGACCTTTTGAAAACACGATTTGACTATTAGATATTAGTAGTATATTGAGAGTGATGATGTATACTTGCATTTAGTAGTAATGCTGACATGGTTGAACACTCCACTTAAGCAGTAGCATGATGCAATGTAAGCAGATTAGATGCTGCTTTCATGACAGTACACTGATGGTCACCCACCCTCTTAGAAAAGCACAGAAATAACATTTTGAAATGTCCTGTATTCTTAAGTGATACAATTGAATGATTGCTCCCAGAGACAATAAGTGTATGCTTTTATTTGTTCTCCAGATTGTCCAGTTCTGTCATTTTAAAACCACTACAGTTTTCAAGTTTTCCACATTGAGACCAGTTCGTGTTTTTTAACCGGCAGACTTTGTGCTAATTTCCAAACAAAGCATCTATTTATGTTTTTGCATTGAAACTTGATCCAAGTACTTCCTTTTTATTCTAGTACTGTTTTTTTTATTATTTGGAAATTTGCATAGTTGAAAATACAACATGTGGGTTTTTGTTTTTTTTATATTCTCTGACCGAAACACATCCTCAGGTGTGCTGAATAAGTGTGGCTACTAGTGCTGTGGTGCAATGTCTACATTTAGCCACACTGAGGACAATTTTATATCTCACTGTCGCATGTAAAATGCATTCGACCTATACAAAATGCTTTGAAAATTGTCCTGCATATGTAGTAGTAATCATCAAGAATGGAGTAGGAGATAAATATTTAACATATATAAATATATAGCTTGTCCTCCTTTTTAAAACAAATTATTTTTTTTACCTTTCCTCCTCTTCTCTTTTCTCTCCCCCCCCCCCCCCCCAAAAGGAATATATCTGGTGGGATGCCATTCAGTTTTCCTCCATCTAAAGTTGCCCTTTGGGATCCATCACCAATGGGAGATGTCATTGGCTTACACCTCTGTTACTACAGGTACCAGACTGTTTTAAACTTCTAAGATTGAAATTCTGTTTAGTTTTGACTAATTGTAATTGAACAACCTGAAGATCATTAAAGTTATTAAAAAAAAAACTGCACTTTAATTTTTTAAACTATTATGGATGCTAACAATCTATTGAAACATTTGGTAAGTGTAAAAATATCAAAATCCTTATGGAGGACATAGTAGTAGTAATCCTGCAGGCAAATACCTTGCTTCTTGTTAAGGTTTCAGCCACTCTAGATAGCATTAAATAGTACCGTCTTTATTGAGGTAGTTGAGGCAAGATGGTGGCTGAGAGGGAGAGTTGAGAAGTCACTCCTAAACCACTTACCTCAGGTTTCCTGCAGGCTGCAATTTCTTCTTTTCTGTATGCCTAAGAGGAGGGGCAAACAACGTGCTGGTCCCGCCGCCCTAGTTTCACCAACTGTGGGCTCTTTGGACCGATTTTTTTCCTTCCAGGAATGGCATCGGGAGTTTGCGTCTTCATTGTCGGAGAGTGTGGGAAAGGTGTGCCGCCCCTCCGCTTAGAAGCAGAGACATTGCTAAGCCCCTCCCAACAACGGTTTGCTCCTCCCGTGCCAGCGGACATGCCGAGAAGGGGCCAAGAAACCCTTAATACCCAAGAGGCGATAGGGTTTCCTGACACGGGATCCAGCTCGGATAGAACACCGTTGACAATATCCGCACAAGCAGTTGTGGTTCAAAGGGAAGGGAATGTTCTTGTTGGAAATCATCTGATGGAGACAAGGCTCCCGAAAGAATCTTTGGCAGACCTTGATTCACCAAGTAAGTTTTTGGGGTTTTTTTTGTCAAAAAACTCAGAAAAAATCACGTTAGAAGCCATTTGGGAAGCTTTTTTTTCCCCCAAAAAAACTTTCTCCTTTAACTCAACAGTCTCAAATTTTATTAGAAAAAAATACCAACATTAGAGGGAAATATAATAACGGGTGCTGAGCGGCTTGGTCTTTCAGCTTGTGGTGGCGTTTGGTAGTGCCCCAACATTTTGACCCAACACCCCAGAGAACTTGCAGTGCTGGCTAGAGTAGAGGAGTAGCCTAGTGGTTAGTGCAGTGGACTCTGATCCTGGGGAACTGGGTTTGATTCCCACTGCAGCTCCTTGTGACTCTGGGCAAGTCACTTAACCCTCCATTGTCCCAGGTACAAATAAGTATCTGTAAATAATATGTAAACCACTTTGAGTGTAGTTGGAAAAACCACAGAAAGGAGGTATATAAGTCCCATTCTCTTTCCCTTTCATTAAGAGTGACCACAGGGTTGGTGGGGATAGATGTACAGGTGCAAATGTGGCCCACACTGGAATCTCCGTTCTCTCTCTGACCCCTGATTGGTCAGGTACCGCAAAGGATTCTGAATCACTCATTCCTTGTGTTCTGGTGTCTACAGATTGGCCACAGTGCCCTTGATATGTGGATCTAATTTGTGGTGACCAGAATTGAACACAATATTCAAGATGCAGTCGCACCATGGAGTGATACAAAGGCATTATAACGTCCTCATTTTTGTTTTCCATTCCTTTCCTAATAATACCTCACATTCTATTTGCTTTCTTAATCGCCACCGCACGCTGAGCAGAGGGTTTCAACGTATTATCAACGATGACACCTAGATCCCTTTTCTGGTTGGTGACTCCTAATGTGGAACCTTGCATTATGTAGCTATAATTTGGCTTCCTCTTTCCCACATGCTGTTTTTTATGTTTCAAGATTTTTCTTGATGTTTCATTTAAAATAATAAATTAAAAAAAAAAAAAAAAAAAGAAAACTCTCCTGAATGGGAGTAGGGACCCATGATGCTTAAAGCACCTTATTGGGAAGACAAATGTTGGTTCCCATTTTTTTTGGAATGCTCCATAAGACCAAAGACCAACCGTAAGACTGGAGCTTTCTAGCAAAGATTGATCACCTACCATCAGAGATGGGAGAGGTTCTGCGGGAATAGAGACAAGCAGATGTGGTCCCTCGTCACAAAACTGGACAGGGAAGAAGTAGGAAACTATAGACCGGTAAGTCTCAAGTTGGTGGTAGGAAAAATAATGGAGTCTCTGCTGAAAGAAAGGATAGTTAGCTTTCTCGAAGCCAATGGGTTACAGGATCCAAGGCAACATGGCTTTACTAAAGGAAATTCATGCCAAATGAATCATATTGACTTCTTGACTGGGTGACTAAAGACCTGGATGAAGGACGTACACTAGATGTAATCTACTTGGATTTCAGCAATGCCTTTGATATGGTCCCTCAGAGAAGACTCATGAATAAGCTGAGAGGGCTGAACTTAGGACCCAAAGTGGTGAACTAGATAGGAAACTGACGGGTGGCAGAGGGTGGTGGTAAACAGAATCCGGGTGGCAGAGGGTAGTGGTAAACAGAATCCGCTTGGAGGAAAGGAAGGTGAGCAGTGGAGTTCCTCAGGGGTCGGTGCTGGATCCGATTCTGTTTAACATGTTTGTGAGAGAGATTACTAAAGGATTGGAAGGAAAGGTTTGCCTTTTGCGGAAGACACGAAGATAACTAATAGAGTGGATACCCTGGAGGGAGTAGAAACAATGAGAATGGATTTCCAAAAGTTAGAAGAATGGTTGAAGGTCTGGAAGTTAAAATTTAATGCTGAGAAGTGTAGAGTGAGGCACTTTGGTGTGCAGAAACCCAAAAGAGAGATACTGGATAGGAAGGGAGAGATTAGTAAGCTTGACTCAGGAGATAGACCTTGGGGTGATAGTGTCCGAGGATCTGAAGGGGAAGACACAATGCGACAAGGTGGCGGCCGTGACCAGAAGGATGCTAGGCTGCATAGAGAGGGGTATAACCAGCAGAAGAAAGGAGGTGTTGATGCCCCTCTACGTCATTGGTGGGGCCCCACTTGGAGTATTGCGTTCAGTTTTGGAGGCTATATCTTACTAAAAATGTAAAAATACTTGAAGCAGTGCAAACAAAAGCCACAAAAATGGTATGGGATTTGCGTTGCAAACCGTACGAGGGGAAACCTGCCGACCTGAGCATAAATACCTTGGAGGAAAGGAGAAACAGGGATGACATGATACAGACGTTCAAATATTAATCCACAAACAAAACCTTTTCAGGGACGGGAAGGTGGTAGAACTAGAGGACATGAATTGAGGTTGAAGGGGAGCAGACTCAGGAGTAATGTCGGGAAGTATTTTTTCACGGAGAGGGTGGTGGATACATAGAATGCCCTCCTGCCGGAAATGGTGGAGATGAAAACAGTAACAGAATTCAAACATGCGTGGGATAAACACAAAAGAATCCTGTTTAGAAGGAATGGAGACACAAAATCTTAGCAGAGATTGGGTGGCAACACCGGTAGTTGGGAAGCAAAACCAGTTCTGGGCAGACTTTGTGGTCTGTTCCCTGATCATGACTGAATAGATATGGATGGGCTTGAGTGTAAATTTTAAGGGGCTTCGATGTTAACTTCAGAAATGTTAGTACAAGAACAGTGCTGGGCAGAATTCTACGGAAGTATCACATACCATGTATGAGTTTATCTTGTTGGGCAGACTGGATGGACCGTACAGGTCTTTATCTGCCGTCCATAGACTGTTACTATCAGGGACAAATGGTAAATCGTAACAATCTTTAGCCTCACAGCTTGGATGTTAAGGGGATAACTTAAGCTTCCCTGAACTTGCCGGATAGTGTTGTAAGGTTTTTTGGCTTCCATGAGATGTTTGCAAGCATACACTCTAATTGGCTAGTACAGTGGCTGCCAAACCTGTCCTAGAGGAACCCCAACCAGTCAGATTTTCAGGATTTCCACAAGGAATATGCATGAAATCGATTTGCCTACACTGCCTCCTTGGTATACAAATCAATCTCATGCATATTCATTGTGGATATCTTGAAAACCTGATTGGCTGGGGTTCCCCTAGGACAGGTTTGGGAACTCCTGGGCTAGCAGATTAAGATATAGCCATAAACTACACAGCAGTAGGATTAGAGATGTTTGAAGTGTGTGAGTGAATGTGAGGATTAGGGTTATTTTTAACGATTTTGTAGGTATTAAAAAAAAAACTTTGTAAGAATAGAGAAACATATTGATTTAATACTAGAGTGGTGATTGGAGAGTTAAAGTAATAAATACTGTAACCAGAGTGAAATCGGGGAAACTCAGAGGGTAGCATAATGAATATTCTTTATTAATATCTCAAAAACCTGACTGGCAGGGGGGCCTCCAGGACCAGGTTTGGGAACCACTGCTCTAGTGGCAAAGACTCTTCCAAAACTCGGAAGGGGCCTGAGAAGGATGATTATAGCTCTTTACGTGCCAAGAAGGAACTGGTTCATGTTCCTGTCAGCTGTCCAACAGAAGGCTAATTCGAGTTCTTCCTCCAACTCAAAGCTCGCTAGTTCAGATTAATTTCCCTCATTATCTTGGTAAGAGATCCCTAGTCCTTGCAGCTTAGATCTTGAAAGATATTAACATTTGGTTCACTGAATCCACCTGATTGTTTCAGATTCTCAGCTTCTAGGAGAGAGTTCACTAGGAGGTCTTAAATTTTTAAGTGGAAGAGATTTTCATTCTTGTAATGGAAAGGTCCTAGATTCCTTTTCCTGTCCCATACAAAAACTATTTGAATACCTTTTACATTCACTGGTTTAAAAAAAAAAAAAAAAAAGTTTATTTTGATGCAGCAGTGCAGATGTGGGAAGTTCTGCTCATGCCTTGTGCTCTAGAACAATGCTGAAGTTTTTTGAACTTGGGTGCTGTGGGATGCCACCCACTTTTGAGGACAGATATCTTGTTATAAGTGAGTACCTGTTAACAAATAATCATCTTTACCTTCTGTCATTTTGAAGGATACTTCAAACTTTGTCACCAGGTGGTGCATTTAACATAGTAGATGACGGCAGAAAAAGACCTGCACGGTCCATCCAGTCTGCCCAACAAGATAAACTCATATGTGCTACTTTTTGTGTATACCTTACCTTGATTTGTACCTGTCCTTTTCAGGGCACAGACCGTATAAGTCTGCCCATCACTATCCCCACCTCCCACCACCAGCCACTACTACTACTACTACTTAGCATTTCTATAGCGCTGCCAGGGTTACGCAGCGCTGTACAAGTTTAAACACGGGGAGGGACAGTCCCTGCTCAAGAGAGCTTACAATCTAACGGTAATAGACTACGCAGTCAGTGTAGGTAACAGGAATGGGGAAGGTGGTTAGGCGCCAAAAGCAAGGGAGAAGAGATGGGCCTTGAGTAAGGACTTGAAGATGGGCAGGGAGGGCGCATGGCGTATGGGCTCAGGAAGTCTGTTCCAGGCATAAGGTGCTGCGAGGCAGAAGGGGCGGAGTCTGGAGTTAGCGGTGGTGGAGAAGGGTACAGATAGGAGTGATTTGTCCTGAGAGCGGAGGTTACGGGTGGGAACATACGGGGAGAGGAGGGTAGAGAGGTAATGGGGGGCAGCAGATTGAGTGCACTTGAAGGTCAATAGAAGAAGCTTGAACTGTATACGGTAGTGGATTGGGAGCCAGTGAAGCGACTTAAGGAGGGGGGGTGATATGAGAGTATCGGTTCACGCGGTAGATAAGACGTGCGGCGGAATTTTGGACAGATTGAAGGGGGGATAGGTGGCTAAGCGGGAGGCCAGCGAGGAGAAGGTTGCAATAGTCAAGACGAGAGGGAACGAGTGAGTGGACGAGGGTGCGGGTGGTCTGTTCAGAGAGGAAGGGGCGAATTTTGCTAATATTATAGAGGAAGAAGCGACAGGTCTTAGCTGTCTGTTGGATATGGGCAGAGAAGGAGAGGGAGGAATCGAAGATGACTCCGAGATTGCGTGCTGAAGAGACGGGGAGGATGAGGGTGTTGTCAACAGAGACGGAAAGTGGGGGAAGAGGAGAAGAGGGTTTGGGTGGAAAGATAAGGAGCTCAGTCTTTGCCATGTTCAGTTTCAGATGCCGGTTGGACATCCAGGCAGCGATGTCGGAAAGGCAGGCTGAAACTTTGGCCTGGGTTTCAACTGTGATGTCGGGAGTGGAGAGGTAAAGCTGGGTGTCATCGGCATAGAGATGGTACTGGAAACCATGACATGAGATCAACGAGCCAAGGGAAGAGGTCTATATCGAGAAGAGAAGCGGTCCAAGGACAGATCCTTGGGGAACCCCAACAGAGAGCGGGATGGGGGTGGAAGAGGAGCCATTAGAAGATACTCTGAAGGTGCGTTGGGAAAGATACGAGGAGAACCAGGAGAGGACGGAGCCCTGGAACCCAAATGAGGACAGTGTGTCAAGAAGTAAATTATGATTGACGGTGTCAAAGGCGGCGGATAGGTCGAGGAGGATGAGGATGGAGTAATGGCCTTTGGATTTGGCGAGGAACAGGTCATTGCAGACTTTAGAGAGTGCTGTTTCTGTCGAGTGTAGTGGGCGAAAGCCAGATTGAAGCGGGTCGAGGACAGCCTGAGAGGAGAGGAAGTCAAAGCAACGGCTGTGGACAGCACGCTCAAGTAATTTGGAGAGGAAGGGTAGAAGAGAAATGGGGCGGTAGTTGGAGGGACAGGTGGGGTCAAGTGATGGTTTTTTGAGAAGTGGTGTGACTACTGCGTGCTTGAAGGTGTCAGGGACAGTAGCAGTGGAGAGAGAGAGGTTGAGGATGTGACAGATTGAGGGGATAACTGTAGGAGAGATGTTGGTAAGCAGATTGGTGGGAATGGGATCCGAGGAACAGGTGGTGCACTTGGAGGAAGAAAGAAGGCGAGCAGTTTCCTCTTCGGTGATCTCAGGGAAGGAGGAAAAGGAGGCCGGGTTAGGTTGGTTGAGGGAGTGGGTTAAGAAGTCACAGGGAGGAGAAGGCTTGGAAGTGAATTCAAGGTTGATCTTCTGCACTTTATCGTGGAAGTGGTCAGCTAGTGATTGAGGAGAGAGTGAGGGAGGGGTGGGAGCGGAGGGTACTTTAAGTAGGGAGTTGAGAGTGGCAAAGAGGCGACGAGGGTTGGAGCCAAGAGAATTGGTTAATTGAGAATAATATTCCTGTTTGGCAAGGAATAGGGAGGATTGGAAGGAGGATAGCATGAATTTGTAATGGGTGAAGTCTGATAGGGTGCGAGATTTCCTCCAGAGTCGTTCAGCAGATCGGGTGCAGGAGCGAAGGTAACGGATGCAGGGGGTTAACCAGGGCTGCGGATTAGTGCGCTTAGTGGGGCGAGAGACAGATGGTGCTAGGGTATCCAGAGCGGTGGAGAGAGTTTCATTGTAGGTAGAGACAGCTGTGTCGACAGATTCAGAAGACGAGATGGAAGGGAAGAGATTGGAGATGTGGGAGGATAGGGTAGGGGGGTCGACAGCTTGGAGATTCCTGAAAGGCGTGGTTATAGTTGGGCGAGGTTGAGGGGGAGGGTGATGAAGTGTGAGGGTAATTAGGTGATGATCTGAGATAGGAAGGACTGAGGTGCAGAAATTGGAAGGTGAGCAGGAAGAGACGAGAACGAGGTCGAGACAATGGCCATCACGGTGAGTAGGGGTGGTAGAGCATAGTCGGAGGTTAAAGGAGGATATCAGAGTAAGGAATTTAGAAGCGTAGGCATTGGATGGGTTGTCAACGTGAATGTTAAAATCACCAATCTCGGCTAAGCTCCTGAGGATCCATTCCTTTTTATTACCTCTGCTATTTTTTACTTCATTATGTAGTGCTGTTGATTTAACTTGTTTTGAAAGCACTTAAGTAATAAGTTTTTCTCTCTTTGGGCAAGAGGGAATACTGCTCTATTAATTATCTCAGAACTACTTCCAGCTGCTAATGTTCATCACAGTAGCAGAAGCTGTCTTCCCTATTGCTTGGCAAATAGCTATGGTATAAGAAATGTAATAAATGCTAAAATCAAGCATGACATGTGTCTAGTGCTGTCCAGCTAAGTCAAGCCAGGTGATCTCTTTCAAGTCTCTTTCAGGGAGAGAAAACTAACAACTTATAGCAGCAGCTTCAGAGAGCATTTTCCATCTCACAGATAGGCTGCAGAGAATACCTTCTCCTGCTTTAGACTTAGCCTGGCCTCAGAATGACATCCTATAGTATATCTCCTATCAAACTGAGCTCTCTTTTTCATCAAGCACTGCCATTTCCTCCCCTCACCCTCCCCACTGACAGTTTGAACTTCGTGGGTGTGGCTTGGATCTCTTTCAGGGAGAGAAAACTAACAACTTATAGCAGCAGCTTCAGAGAGCATTTTCCATCTCACAGATAGGCTGCAGAGAATACCTTCTCCTGCTTTAGACTTAATCCTACCCACCCACCCCTAGAGTGAAATGTCTTATATAACCTCCCTATCAACCCACTCATTACTTTACCTCACCCATTTCTATTCTTCTATCACCTTCTCCCACTACTCCAACCAGAGTTACACCTAATCACACTGACCACCCTTCAACATCTTCTGTCCTTCTGTGACTGTTCTCTTGTGCTTGACTGCTTAAATATTTTAAATTTAAATGCTTTACTTTTTGTCTATTAGATTGTAAGCTCTTTGAGCAGGGACTGTCTTTCTTCTGTGTTTGTACAGCGCTGCGTACACTTTGTAGCGCTCTAGAAATGTTAAATAGTAGTAATAGTAGTAGTAGTAGTAAGTCACTTATGCTTTATATTTTTACAGAGGACTTGTTCAGCAAGGTAGATTTGGATGTAGTAAGTGATGCAAAAAAAAAAAACCCTAAGGAAATTTAAAACTTTTTGTTTTCACAGAAATCCTAAGCTGCAGGTGTCAGAAAAGGCTGTTCGTCTTGCATATCGCCATGCTAAAAATGAAAAAAAGCTCTTCTCATGCTTTTTTCTTGCTTCTCTCACAATAGATGACGGTAAATAAGTTGTGGAAACTTCTTTTGGGTATCAAATAAGGTCAATGCAGAAACCCATGTTGTGGATCCTCTGACTATATTGCTTCTAATGCAAACTTTCCTTAAAAAAATTACCATCCTACTTGCTGGATGGTAGAGTTCAGTGAGCATGCAAATTACTGCCACTTCTGCCATGTTCCCCAGTGATTTGGGGGGGGGGGGGGGTGCAACTGGTGGGCCCAGGTAGACTCGGGAGTGGGGGACACTAGACACCAGGGTCCTATGCTCAAAGGTTTGTGGTACATTGAAGTTCTACTGTGAACCTAATGCAGGAAAGCTGCCACTGCATGCTCAGAGTATAGAGCATGCAAATTTAATGTGGTTTAAAATTGTGGCTGTAATTAGCTGCTCTGTACTAAATTTTCCTGCCCCCACCCCCAAGCATATCTCTGGTGCTCTAATGACCCCCCCCCCCCCCCCCTCAAAAAAAAAAAAAAATCCTTAAATGCCCTGGTGATCCAGTGGGATGCCTGCCGCCCCTCCCCCAAGTCTGAAGTCATTTCCTGGTGGCCAACTACTACTACTATTTAGCATTTCTATAGCACTACAAGGCATACGCAGCGCTGCACAAACATAGAAGAAAGACAGTCCCTGCTCAAAGAGCTTACAATCTAATAGACAAGAGGTGCTTCCCACCCCATACCCCCGTACCTTGAAGGTGGAAGCAGGAGCAATACCCACTCGCCCTGCTTCTTGGGGCACCATCGCTCCTGCTTCCACCTTCAAGGTATTGGGGGTGGGCCACCTCTAGGCCATCCGAGAATGACTTCAGACTTTGGGGTGGGGGGCAGGCTGAGGGTCCCATTAGACCACCCAGGTTTTTTTTTTTTGGGGGGGGGGGGGGGGGGGGGGGTGATTATCTGTGGTCAGGTTGGTGGGTGTGAAGAGGTGCCTCTAGGCACTTCTCAACCAACTCTTCCATTATGCCCCAGACCTGGTGTTAAGTTTCTGGCTTGGTTCTAAACGCACCTGAGAGCCTTGGCGCAGGGTTGATAGTGACCGCATTTAAATGTGTCCTGTGCAAATGGTATCGGCAGTAGCACTAGTCTGATGCTAATAGCCTTTAACGCTGGCAGTAGGTTTTGAGAATCTGGACCTAGAGCTTCTATTCCTTTAAGGGGATTGGTGGCTCAGGGGGTCATCTGGGAAGGGGGGGGATCTATTTAGTGTGTTTCTGCCCTGATGCACTGCTTCAGAAAACTGAGCTAACCCTTCTGTGCGTCCTCGGACCTGATATTTAGGTTATCACGTGCTTGCTTTAGACTCTTCAGCAGCAGTGGGGTGGAATAGCTAATAACCTGCTTACCATGCATTTAAATAAGCCCCAGCGAACAACTTAATGCGAGGCTTTGCTTCAATACACAAATCCTTATTTAACATAGTAGATGACGGCAGAAAAAGACCTGCATGGTCCATCCAGTCTGCCCAACAAGATAAACTCATATGTGTATACCTTACCTTGATTTGTACCTGCCTTTTTCAGGGCACAGACCGTACAAGTCTGCCCAGCAGTATTTCCCGCCTCCCAACCACCAGTCCCGCCTCCCATCACCGGCTCTGGCACAGACCGTATAAGTCTGCCCTCCACTATCCTCGCCTCCCAACCACCAAACTCTCTTCCCCCACCTGCTCCGCCACCCAATTTTGGCTAAGCTTCTGAGGATCCATTCCTACTGCACAGGATTCCTTTATCATATCCCACGCATGTTTGAATTCCGTTACCGTTTTCATCTACCGTTTTGCATCTGGACATGATTTATTTGATCATATACCTTTTGCTAACCACATGCTTTCTCCTGTAGTAGCTTTCTGCATCGACCCTGAGGTTTTCTGTATTTTTTTTGTTTTGTTTTGTTTTCTGTTTGGGGGTTTTTTGTTTTTTTTGGTGTGTTAATATTCTGTACTCTAGATTTTTTTCAGATATTTTTAAAAGATAATTGCAGCAGATTTTTCTTCTTTTTTTTGGACTTAATTGTAATGTCAAATGTCCATTGAAATAGTTATAAATATTTTGAGATTTTGTTTTGCAGGTTTACAATTGGTATTGGTATAATTAACATAAGAACATAACCATGTGCCATTAAGCCCCATATTTTGTCTGACAGTTCTCTTTGGAGAAGTTCCTCACAGGTGCATTCTTTTGAGTACTCTGGCATTAAAAGGTTGCATTCCCTAAGCGATCTAGTTAGTAATCCTTAATGGACCTGTTCTTCAGCATCATTTAGGGAGTTTTTAGTAATGATTAACTTATTTGCCACAGGATCCATTTTAATCCTATGGGTCCTGCTGCAGATAACATGAACTAAGTGTTAGAAAAAGATCCCCCTAGTGTTTTCCTAACCCCCCCCCCCCCCCCCCCCCCCCCCCACACACACACACATTGACCACATACCACAGCTTTAATCACATGTTGATGGAAACATTTGTTTTGTCTTAGGTCTGTTTTTGATTTTCTGATGTCCCTTAACCTTTGTACTAACAGAGTAAATACACTGCCTTGTACATCTCTACAGCCTCATTCATTTTTCACATGCTGCTGTCTAAAAAGATATGCAATTCATGATAGGATTTGATGTTGCTGATCTACACAGTATAATTTCACTTTATATTTAGATGTTAGCAAAGCCTTTCACACTGTTCCACATAGGCAACATCTAGGGTAAAATGAGTGCCCTCAATACACAGTGACTGACTGGGTTAGGAACTGGTTGGGTAGAAGGTAAAGGGTAGTGGTAAATGGTGCTCACTTTGAGGAAAGGATATTACCAGTGTTGTGGCACAAGAACTGGCTGTAACATTTTTGTAAGTTGCATTGTGGAAGGGCTGTCTGCTAAGGCGTACTTTAAATGTTCTGTTATTTATAGTCTGTACCAGTTAGCTGTAGAATGATTTACAAGAAAGAAGATTATATACAAATATGAATAAAACAAAAAGTTTCTTTAGCTACAGTCACGATTGTAAGTAAGATACAGGTAATTCTAAGAAGTTAATGTAAATACTTGATTAAAAAAAAAGTGTTCTCAAAATCTTTCTGAATAGTAGTCGGTTTCACGTCTTAATGATGCAGGTCAAGAATTTCCTGTCAGAGGGACTGCAGGATCAAAAAGCTGCTTACGTGTTGAATTTAAATGAATAGATGAAGCCAGTGGAAGCTCAGATTTATTGGTGTGTACTGACTGCAGGATCTGACTTTTTTGAAAGTCTCAAAAACACAAACCGAAAAAAAACAACCCCCATTCTCTCTGCCACTGACAATCAGTGTTTTCAATAAAGGTGTAAAGTCATATTTTTTCTTACTGCCATATTGCAATAACTGCAAGCATAGGAGTAACATTTTAATGATGTCTAGATTAAATTACAGTAGTCTAGCCAGAAGAAAGTTATGCCAGTAGCCAGTAGCCAATGTTTGAAGTTCATTCAATGATCAAAATGAATTTGATGCAGGAAACTCATCTGCAAAAAGGTGGATGATTAACCTGAGACTTTCCTTCTAAAGGGGCATCTAACCACTCCCCCTAGGCTTCTTATGGTGGTTTGGAGAGGACTGGTCTTAAATCAATTTAAGACTCGATAAAGGTACTGGATAGTACTTACCTCCCACCCAGAGTAATGAGGCTTTCTCAATTTTTTTTTATTTTTAGTTCTTGAGTGAGCATCCAGCTTGAAATACCTTCCAAACTGGTTATTACACATTTGAAAATATCATCTAAAGAACATCTGAATGACACTGGCATATATACTATGTCAATTCTATGGAAAAGGTGTTGAACAAAATTGGCGATTGCGGGATCGCACAACCTGGTTTCCATGCCTCTGAAATTACATTGGACAGTTTTACTGCATATTTGTGACTTCTTAAAGTCTGAGAACCAGGATAAAACTAAACCAATGATTCAGATTCGATTCTAATTTATTTATTTATTTATTGCATTTGTATCCCACATTTTCCCACCTTTTTGCGGGTTCAGTGTGGCTTACAATACGTTATGAAAACTGGAAGTACATTTTGTTACAACTCAGTTATGGATTACATTAATGTATTCAGGAGTAAATTGTCATCGACTCAAGTCGAAAGCAGCTGATAAATCTAGTTGCATCAGTATTGAAGATACATCCTTATCTAATGATGATCTGAGTTTTGCAATGAAATAGTAGACAAGTCTCTCTAATAAACATTTTATGGAAACCCAATTACATATTGTCAAGTATTTCAAATTTGTCTAAATATTTTTCAAGTTATATGGCCTTTGCCAGAAACTGAATGCTGGTAATAGGCCTGTATTTCAAGCAGTTTCTGTTTGATCCTTTAAAATATGGACTAACATTATGGTGCTGTTTTGCTTCTTCTGTAGATGATACCAATATATGAAATAGATTAGATATCCTGATGGTATGGATAATGTGAAGAGAGCTACTGAAACTTGAAAGGGCCAAATTCTGCACCCAAGATTTAATGCTGCTAAATGCAGGGTCAAGCTTTTGAGCTACAAAAACCCAAGGAAGCAGTACAGTATAAGGGGTGTAAAATACTTCTGTGTATGAAAAGAGTGGGACTTAAACAGTGAGCTTAAGGTGGTTCAACAGGTAGAAAAGGCAACTGTAACAGCCAAAAGGTTTCATAGGGAGAGGAATGTCCAGCAGGGAAAAAAAATAATGCCTCTGTGTAAGTGTTTGGTGAGACCTCATTTAGAGTACTGTGTACAATTCTACAGGCTGCACCTTCAGAAAGATATAAACAAAATAGAAGTCAGTTCAGAGGGGGAACTATTATGGTCAGTGGTCTTCATCATAAAGTGTATGTTGGCAGACTAAACATCTCAACATCTATACTTTGGAAGAAAGGCTGGAAAGGGGAAATATGATGGACATTTAAAAAAAATACCTCCATGGCATAAATGCATAGGAGGTGAGGTGTGTCCTTATTCAATTGGGGAAGAAAAAAAAAAAGCTCTGGAATGAGGGGGCATAGGATGAAAGTGAAATGGGGTAAGCTCAGGAGTAATCAGAGTAGAGTTAAACCAAATTTTGGTTTCAGCACAGAAACCTACCCAAAACTGTAGCCCCTGCCACTGTTGCCGTCTGCTGTCCCCTGCAGTAGGCCCTCTCTGGGCCTACTTTGTAAAGGCCCTGGTGATGTACTGGTGTCTTCGGGGCAGCAGCATCCCAAATTGCTCCTACCCCCTTCCTCTGAGCTGGAAAAATGGTGGCTTTGACTTCCCATGATGGCCTTGTGGCCACAATTGTGGAATTCAGAATGGCTTGAGCAGGAGCCAGTTCCAAAATGGTGGTTGCGACACTCAGCCACCATTTTTTCAGCACAGGGGACGGGGCAGGAGCAACTCTGGATGCTCTTACCCTGAAGGCACCACCAGGGCCTTTACAAGGTAGACCCGGGGAGGACCTACCATGGGGGAGGGGGAGGCTGGCCTGCAGCAGTGGTGTGGGGGCCGGGGCCACAATTTCATTTCAGGCCAAAACAGTCATGGATTCATTGGTCAGCCTCTAAATCCGAGGAACTGCTGCTTTCCCTGATGACAAGCAGAATTGAATCTCTTTCTATCTGATGATGTCATCTGACAGGGCCCAACACAAGAACACTCCCCAGTGTCTTTTCAATAGCTTTTGGCAGCAATTTTGCCTTCCTGCCACCATTGTGCAGGAACAGCTCAGCCTTTGTTTTTCCACAGAGCAGTGAGAATGTGTTCTTTGTCCTACATAGCCTGTGCCTCCTCATCTTGGACATTGCAGTTGTGGTGCTTTGTCCCTTTTGCTCAGATCTTAGTGTGTAAGTTAACCTGTGCATTGCCACTTCTCAATAGTCTCCTTAGTTTTTTTTTTTTTTTTTAAAGTTTATTTTCAGTGGCCTACTAGGCCCTCTTAGGCCATGGGTACCTGGCTGGCTGGATTTTTCATTATTGAGCCATTTGATTTCGTTGTAACCATTTTTCCTGGTATGTCCCAGAAAATTCCCAGTGGTTTCAAAAAAAATCCACCTAGTGCAACAGAATCATATCTATCATGGACAACCACAACTGGGAGCTGCGTCATATGCTGGGGATACCTCTGTTATGGAGAGCGTCTCAACCTTCAATGAAATATATTGTATGTTGATAGAGCCTGACGGGCTTCAGCATCCTATGATTCCTTACAAGGGTGCGAGAAAATCTGTCATCATTCTCATTGCCACTAAGGGATTCAAGTGCAATGCACTGGGCAGAGGTCATGAAGCATTAATATCAAGCCCCTCAAAGCACTGTGGCATCAGGATCGATGTCTTTGAAATGCTGCCACTCTTCAAGAAGCCAAATGGGATGTGATAGCCACCATTTTAGCCAGAACCAGGTCACCGATACATCTCAAGTATCTTTGAAGGATGTTCTCGCACCAGGAAATCAGCCTTCACTGGTTGCCGCCTTGGTGGACCAGCTAAGGGATATGATCCAGGAGCAGATAGAGCTCCTATTTGCTTGGAAAGAGGCTATGGCATCAAGGGCATTTATGCTAGTAGTCCAGTCTGTCCTGAAGACCTATGCAGTGCCTGCGGGAGCACATTGACAACAAGGTCTCAAAGGATATTGGAACAGATATATACCAAACCAGTGTTGCTCTCCAGTCCCGCTAATGAGGAAGCTTTCTCCTTTAGGGCACAGCGGCTCCTTGGGACTTTGATATCCTTGGCCCAGATATGACCATTGTCAAGTCATTTAAGGTAGATGAAGACTTGCCCCCTTGGTGATGCGCATTTCTATTAGTCTGATTCCAACCATTCCTGGGAGTATGAGGAAGCATCTGAGGTCCTCTTAGACGGAAAAGTTGCTGGTCTTCCCTCAGCCACTTCCCCACTTGAAAAGAAAAAACTTCTTGTAGAGGAGCGCTCCTTTTTGATTTTTGTACAGGATATTGCTTCAGTATGTACCATTTGATTTGGACACCAAGGATGAGCCCAGAGCCAAGACATTGGGCATCCTACAGTTTGACAACCTCCCCCCCCCCCCCCCCAAAAGAAGGCTGTGACATGAAGATGTGGAAGACGCTGCTCTATGTCCAGCAGGTCATTAAGGTCAACTAAGGATCTGGGATTCCAGAAGCTCCAGGTTCTTCACCATTCTATTCTGGTGAATTCTGCCTTCAAAAGAGCTAAGCATTCAAAGAATCATTCCTCTGTATCCCAGGGAGGGAGACTAGGATCTTGGGGGAGGGGGGGGGGTGAGAGGTAGTTTTGGACACTATACTTTCCCATATTGCTTCTTATCAACTCTTCATGATCATGCACTTCCAGAACATTGTGTACAGTGTGGCAGTGTTTGCAGTCTTCCCTTGGAGAATGCCAGCTAATAGCCGAAGAGAGGAATGTGGGAAGTACATGGTCCAGGCGATCTCTGATGATTTTGATAGAGCATTGAAGGCCTTTGCCATGGGGCTTGGGATGCATAGACTCACCTGGCTCTGTTCTCAGACCTCAAACCAGAAGTACATGAGAAACTGGCAGATGTTCTGTGCTGGGAAGAAAATCTTTTTGGTGACGAGGAGGCTGCTGACCTTACCAAAAAAGCACACTAACCCCATTGGCTCATTCTAGCTTGGTTTCCACATCCAGGAGGAATTTTGGTGGTGGGCAGTGGAGGACCTACTACTTTCAAAGATTTGGGGGGGGGGGGGGGGGGGGAGGAGAAGAATACCAACAAATTTATTTTCCCCAGACAAGCCAGAGGTCTTGTTCCCACTCACAATTGCAACGGGCCCAAAATTTGCAGTTGTGCCTCTATCCAAAACAAGGGGCGAGTTTTACTGTCCAGGACAGCATAGCTACAATTCTTGTTTATATATAAAAAATTTTTTTTAAAAAGTCAGCTGTAACCTTAGAACAGTGCGTTCTCAAAATCGTCTGGAGGGGATAATTGGAAAGAGACCTCCAAACAGCCCAACAAGAGCATCAAAATTAAGCTCTCAACATCGGGAATTGCTTATAAAGGAACTTTCTTCCCTTTTGCAGGTCAGTGCAGTTGAACCCATTCCACCAGGGGAAAAGATAGATTTTACTCTAGAGAGTTCCTGATCATCAAAAAAACTTGGGATTTTGCCCCATCCTAGACCTCAGGGCCCTGAAGAAGTCTGAACAAGTATCTGCAAAACAAAAGTTCAGGATGGTTTTCTTGGGCACCCTACTTCCTCCTGTGATTCGGAAAGAAGATGATAGGCAACCTTTAAGTTCAGATAGTGTAGCCAATACCTGCATACAGATACATCCCAGGCACAGGAAGTAGCTGGAGATTTTGAGTAAGAAAACCCCACTACCAGTACCATGTACTGCCATTCAGCATCGCATCAGCACCCAGGCTTATTCAGAACATGCCTTTCAGTATCACTGTGTCCTGTGCAAACTGGAAATGCACATTTTACATTAAATGTAGAAGATTGGCTGATCAAGAGTACAACAGAGGAAAGTGGAAGAGAATTGTACCCCAGAACCATTCCGGTGCTTGAGCTACTAGGGTTTGTCATATCATTGGGAAAATCCTGAAAACTGAGCGAGGGCTGAGATCAGTTGGCAATCCAAATTATTTCCATCCAAACATAAAATGAGGTTGCAGTGTATATCATCAAGCCAGGAGGCACGGGATTATTTGTCTTATGTCCAGAAAGCAATCAGGATATGTTATGGGGACGTTTAGCACGGGAAGATGTGTAATTAATCTCCAAATTTGTTGCCAGAGAATGTGATAAAAGTAGGGTTTTAAAAAAAGGTTTGGATAATTTTCTAAAAGTCTATAAGCCTTTATTAAAATAGACTTGGGAAAATGTACAACTTTTCTAAGATAAGTAGCTTAAGATATGTTTCCTCTTGGTATATTGCCAAGTACTTGTGACCTGGATTGGTTACTGTTGGATAGAATACTAGACTTCATGGACCTTCAATCTGTGCTAGTATGGCAAGGCTTATGCTATAATCATTTGGAAAATCAATACAGAGAATACTATGGTTCTGTGACCAGGTGGTAAAGATTAATTAGCTCCTAGTCTTGGCACCATAGTTATTGAAACTCATTCCTGTATTGTCCAAAATTAATAGTTTAGGAGGGATTAGATTCATTCTTACTTAGAATATAGTGATCAAAAAATCCTTAAGCTTTTAATTGCCTGACCAATTTTTCATTCTTTTGCTAAGAAGATTATGCAGGTTTTTAACTCCTTCCCAGTGGCAGTGTGATATCCATTTATGCTAGATCTTCTACAAGTCTTTAGCCCAGCTTTAACTTCTAACCAATGCTTCAAAAATTGGTAAAAAGGTAGGAAAGGGAAACTGTGTTGCTGTCTTTTCACTGTTAACTGATTCAGTATCCCTGATCATTTCCAAACATCTGACTTTGGTTTTTAAATCACTGGGTATAGGCCATAATTATTTGGTATGTATATATACGTGTGCATTATAATATATATTGAATCTACTAAGTAGTACATTTTAAACAAATTAGACAAAATATTCCTTCACTCAACATATAACTCGTTTGTTGCCAGAAAATGTGGTAAAAGCAGTTAGCAGAGTAGGGTATAAAAAAAGAGGCACGGACAAGTTCCTAAAACATAAGTCCATAAGCTGTTAAGATGGATTTGGGAAAAATCCATTGTTTTATACTTGAGATAACCTAAAATCTGTTTTTCCCGGGAGATATGTCAGGTATTTGTTACCTGGATTTGGCCACTGTTGGAATCAGGATACTGGGCTTGATAGGCCTTTGTTCTGTCCCAAGGCAGTCTCTCCAAATGGGTTAATTTTGTGCATACCGTGATAAGAATGAACCTCACTCTGAAGCTAGAGTATGTGGAGTGTGATCTCAGTCTCCAGTATTTACTGCGAACGCTCAGTGTGTCATTTGCATTGTGCTAAAGAGCTTCAGTCTGGGGTTCATAAGATGTATGGTGATGCTTATGTCCTTATATTCATTCATTCATGGAGTGGAGGAGTGGCCTAGTGGTTAGGGTGGTGGACTTTGGTCCTGGGGAACGGAGGAACTGATTTCGATTCCCGGCACAGGCAGCTCCTTGTGACTCTGGGCAAGTCACTTAACCCTCCATTGCCTGCCGCATTGAGCCTGCCATGAGTGGGAAAGCGCGGGGTACAAATGTAACAAAAAAATAAATAAAATTATTCTTGCTCGGAGGTAAATACTACAGTCTAGATTTCAAGATCCGCTGTCTTACCTGGAACTTGCTACAGGTGAAACCTTGCAAATTACAAATAAGTCTAAGGTGTTGGGCATTATATTGGATTTGAGATTGTCATTTGATGAACAAATTACAGCTCTTGTGATAAAACATAATTTTATTTTATTTTTTTGCATCAGCTTAGAGCAACTTGATCTTGTCTCAGTGTTGAAAGTTCTAGAAGTATAGCCCAGGCTGTTCTCCTGCTTGTAATTCTTTATACGGGGGACTTACCATGAAGCTGTTACGGAGACTGCAACTTCTTCAAAATGCAGCTGCTAGAATGATTTTTAGAGATAAATTTGAGAGAGTATCACCTCTTTTTAAAATCCATTGGCTTCTGGTTTCCTTGCGCATAAAGTTTTTAAAATAGCCTTATGGTTTTTAAATCTTTAGTGGGACAAAATTCAGTATTCTTATCTAAGGATTTGATTTTGTTGTCTACAGAAAGGGCTTTTTGATCTGCTCATCTAAATACTTAGTGTTTCCAAATCCCTGTTCTCTTAAGATTAAGAGCTATTTGAGCAGCTATTTTCAATATTTAGCTGTAAAAATTTAGAATTTTATTCCTCATCAGATCTATTGTCTTATTTTTATTTTGAAAACAGTTGAAGGCTCTTTTATTCTCAGAGATAGATTTGGTTTAATTTTTAGATTAATTTGTATTACTTTTAAGGGAGTTGGGTTTTTTTTTTTGTTTTTGTTTTTTTGTAATTCCATCTGATTGAAATGTCTGCTGTCTTGTAATCTGCAATGAATCCTCTGGAGATATAGTGGAATATAAGTTGGGAATGGAATGTAACAATCTTAAAAGGTCCATCCACCTTTGTTTTGTTTGACCCTAAAACTAATACTTGTAACCAAATACGCTGTTTTCTAGGGGTCTGATGTTCAAAGTGAAATCGTGCTCAGCAGACTGGCTGCCAATATTTAGTGGCACTTAAATGGGCAGTGCCCCTGAATATTGGTACTGACCACCTTTTAAAAACTGGGGCAAGAGGGGGGTGTTCTGGAGGCAGTGTCAGGAAAGCCAGGAGTTATGGGGGTGCCAGCAATATTCTGTGCTAGTGCCCACATAGTTAACTACGGATGTAGGGACTGTTTACATAGCATTTCAAACTTTGTCCAGTTATCTGTGCTGGTACTGAATATCCACCAGTCCTTGCATAACTACCAGATAGCAGCCTAAAGCTGATGCCCCCTGTCCAGGGCCTAACTTAAGCTCCCTGGTGGTCTAGTGGGGTAGGCCAGACGGACGTGAACACCAGTTGCTTCTGCCCCTGGTGGCTCCATCTGTAAAATGTCCACTGTGACCATATATGGAAGCCTGACCTTAAGCAGTAGTACCATGAGACTACTGCTAGAGGTTGCAGCCATTCTACAGATGGAGTTGCCAGGGCAGGAGTAAGTGGTGGTCACTGTTACCTGGCCTACCTCACTAGACCACTAGGGAGCTTAAGGTGGACTGGGGTGGGGGTGGGGTGTCTGCTAGGGGGAAGGTTTATGAGGCGGCTCAGATTCTGGGGGGGGAGGAGGGGGAGACAAACGCTGATCCCCTTCTGTGGCATAAATCTGGCGGCCAGCAACTGACTTGAGTCAGAATTTAAGTGCTAGTGCATTGAATATCTGTATCTAATTTAGCTGGGCAGAGTGCATAAAAAATTTGCTGACCACCTCTGACTGAACATTGAGTGGATAGCAAATAGCTTTTTTTTTTTTTTTAATTATGCAGATGTGACTCTAGAAGTCAATGTCAAGGCTGATTAACTTCTAAAACATGGCAATGACTTCATTGATAGCCAATTTGGATTGACTTCTATTGAGATTTTCAAGATTGCAAGATTAATCCTTATTCACTCATTTATGTCCCACCATTATGAGCAAGACATGAACATCCAGTGATTAGGTTTTGTTCTCCAGGATCACCATCTACCCAACTCGTTCACCTGTGCAGTCCATTAAGTTTCAGGCTACTTTTTTTTACTTGTGTAACAGATTCATTCTACTTGTTTGAGAAAATGGTTGCTTACCTGTAACAAGGGTGTTTGTTTTATAGGCAACAGGTTAATCAGCCTTACTTACCCTTCCTCTTCTCTTTGGCATGGCTTTTTATTATTATATTATTATTATTGTTGTTTACTAATTCATTTCCCCCCAGCAACTGATGAAAACTATTCTGCGTGGCTGACATCGTCCATAAAACAATACACATAAGACACTCACAATCTGCTTAAATACGGCTAAATGCAACCCAGAAATTGCTAATTAGGATACACTTCAGCAAATGCCTTCATTAAGGGAGCCCCCCCCCCCCCCCATAATGGCATAGTGGGAAGTCCAAAACAGCAAACAAGAGAAACCTCTATGACAAATCCACACAGCACAAGAGGAGTAAAGGCTGACCACAGACCAAACCAACTCGGGAGATGGTGCTGAGATGTTTTATTGGTTGTACAAAGGTCCTGACACAGTCCATGTTTTGATGCAACAAGGCGTCTGCCTCAGGTGTCACAAATGGTATTCTAAAAAACGAATGTATCATGCATATATGACATAGTATAAAAACATATCACATTTAATTAGTAGAAGTGAACAAAAATAAATATAAAGTATACTTGTAAATAAAACACATTTTAAATAAAGCACAAATACTTAAATTTAAAATAAAACGTGTACTTTGTGTTTAAATGCAGACATGTTGGCAGAAAAAAAACTTACCATATATAACATAATCTGTATATGTAAAAACAAGAAACATGCATATCAGTGGACTAATGTATACAGAGATGTATCCTCTATTTAAAAAACTACAGTATCTTATATGTGTAAAACATAACTTACCGCAGAGTACACTGACTAAATAAGGTTGCTGCCAAGGGTTCACTGTGAGGTTAAAAATAAATTTCCACCAGATACAAACTCTGTAAAATCAAAAAGATAAAAATATTGAGGCATGATATGAAGCATTATTGTTTGCTAGTAAAACCATTAGCCCATCAAAAAAAACTTATATGGTGAATGAAATAATGAACACATGCAAAATAAAAATAGACCTAAATAGAACTGAACTGAAGACAACCGAGAGGTCCTCTCTTAGCTCATGATAACACGTGGTGTTAAAAGATGAATCTAAGACTACGCTAAAATTATTTAAAAAAAACATCAAATCAGTTAAAACCAATACAGAAAACTTAGTTCCATATCTATAAAAAAAATACTAGGAATATGTGAAAAAAAGTATGCATACATGCAGAAGACAGAAAAAAATGTGCTTATATATATGCTGTTTTTTTTCTGCCAATGTGTCTGCTTTTAAACACACAGTATACATTTTATTTTAAATTTATGTATCTGTGCTTTATTTAAAATGTGTTTTATTTACAAGTATACTTTATATTTTTGTTCACTTTTATTATTTGATATGAGAAATATATGTATATGTCATATATGCATGATATGTTTTTTTAGACTACCATTTCTGGCCCCTGAGGCAGGCGCCTTGTTGCGTCGAAACACGGACCATGTCAGGTCCTTTGTACAACCAATAAAGCATCTCTCAGCACCATCTCCCGAGTTGATTTGGTTTGGTTTGGTCTTTGGTCAGCCTTTACTCCTCTTGTGCTATAGTGGGAAGTCCTGCATATTTCAGGAAAAGTGATTGACTCTTCTACAGATTTTTAAAACGCTGTGGGGCTCATTTTCAAAGCAGTTGGACCTACAAAGTTCCATAGGTTACTATGTACCTTTCTAAGTGCTTTTAAAATGTGCCGCTTTGTGTCTGCTGTGGCTAATTATCCAGCTGTTTACAGAACACTCTTAAAGGGATAAGCAGCTTGGTTCTGTTTGATATTTGTGTGTGTCTTTTAGTCTCCTCATTAATCCTTTTTAAAAATTTTTATGCTATGATTTTCCCTCTAGATGATGAAGGTGTAACTCTGGTAATAGATCGTTTTGACCCAGGTCGTGAAGTAACTGGTTCTTTAAGAAAAGTGCCAACAGCTTTTCTTCCAGGAGACTCTTTGATTCCTTGTTCAATTGACGTCCAGGGGCCATCTTCTGGAGACCTAATAATCCATACTGCTGAAGACTTTAGTTTGGCTTTTAAGGTAAATGCATTTAGAAAGGAGTGAGGTAGAACTTCCTCTTGACCTATTTCAGGCTGCTTGCCACTTCAATTGATATTTAAATTGCATGATAAATTACTTCTAAATACCAGTACTGAAAATGGTGTGTTTTCATTGTAAAAATCTGTTTGTATATATGAAAAGTCCAATGCAGAAAATGTTGCTCGTATTATCTAAGCTTTTGCTACATGCAACCTTTTATATAAAGTTGAATTACCTTATGGTGTGAAGCAATATTTCATGTATCAATTTTAGATCATTCTGTAACTTTCAAAGTCATGTAATTTGTACATGTTTGGTGTGTGGTTTTTTTTTTTTTTTTTAAATTTTTCTTTAAGGGACTGCAATACCATCTTTGCAGCAAAGAGGCTTTGGATCCGTCCAAACTCATCATCATACGAACTCATATCGCTTACGCAGAGAACATGGACAACCTTAATTTTGAGTTTCATTGGGCAGCTGTAACTTTGGTGAACATGTTTGAATGTACTCCTATCAAGCCAGTCCCAATCATCCCTACAGCCCTAGCAAGAAATTTGAGGAGTCACATAAATATTGCGCAGATTCAAGGAGTACCTAAGTGTGGGTAAGTTGAGCTGAAAGAATACCATTATTGTGGTTGCTGTTAGGCCACTTGGATATGTAGAAATAAGGTCAATAAAACAAGTTTTAGTAAAAACATCACATTAACCAAGTGCAGTTGTGGTTAGTCACAATCGGTCCCTTCAGGTACTGCTTCACAGGCTCGCTGGAGCCAAAACATTGAAGTGAATCCCAAGTTAATTTTGTTTGAAGGTATGACCAATATTAGTCCTAGAAAGATTATTTTGAATAAACCAAACGTTGGACCAGTGTCGCTGGGGTGAAGGGAGACGTTTGCTAATCCAGTTCCCATTCCACTCACCACTGGCACTCAATAACTTAGTAGTCAAATAACAAGCTGAATCCTCCTAAACTTTATGTAGACTTATATCTATGTACAATGTGATATCTTATTTTTCTTAGTTTTTTATATAAATTTTTTATTTTTTTTTATTTTCAAAAAATGGAGAAAAAAAGACCTCATCAGTCCCAGCATGACGATAATTTTATTCAATTTTTCAATCGATTTAATCGTCTGCTTGTTTAGGACTCCATTATAATCCTTGGTCTTAAAAAAACTCCACCTCTCTTTTAATGCTAATAAAATTGTTCAGTTTCAATGTTCAATTTCAATATTGTAATCGTGATTGTTTTCAACAACAAATTCAAACTGATGTTACTTAGCTTTTTACTCTGCCCTACGGGGCTCTCCGTTTCGCTATATATTATTATATTATATGCTTCATCAGGGGGCCAAGTAACAGATGGCAAATCACAATTCACGATGTCTTAGAACATGGCGTCTCCTATTCATATGACACCGGTATAAAAAACTAAGAAAAATAAGATATCACATTGTACATAGATATAAGTCTACATAAAGTTTAGGAGGATTCAGCTTGTTATTTGACTATTTAGTTTAGTTTTGCTGAAATCGAGTCCAGAGTTTTCTGTACTCAATAACTTAGTCCAGGCCAAAATCTCAGGTTCTGAATGGAAAGATTTACTTAAATGATGGTTTTTATATGAAAAAAAAATGACAAAATCACATAGAGAAAACAGACTGTTCTTATTTCTTCCAGGGCTCTCAAAATCCCAAGAGCTGCCTTTCCCCCTCTTATATATAAGATGCTGGTTTACACACAGATATAAACACATCTTCTTCACTAGGCTGTTCTCGTATAGGCCCCTCCTATAGTTTCTCAGGGTCACTGTCACTTGTTCTCCTGTTTCTCTAAGCATTCATTTCTACAGTTCTACAAGTTTACACTTGCATGCAGGTAGAGAAACCACCAAAACCCCTGTCAGACTGTCTAGAATACAACTCCACCCTCCTATGCCCAGTTCTGTTCTGTTCCAGGCTGCATCTCACAACCAGTTTGCATATAATTTCAGGTTAATTGACGTTTTGAGTCCCTATTGTCCTCTCCATTGTTCTCAGTGAGCCTGGTAGCTAGGGATTCCCACATATGAGACTACAACTGGCCTGCTTGTTCTCAGAGAAAGCAAAGTTACCTGTAGCAGTGTTTGAGGACAGCAGGCCAAGCGTTCACATGTGGGTGACATCATCCAACACAGCCCAGTGCGGACACTGCCTATCAGGTATTAAAGAAAGTTCTAGCAGCGTCCCACCATGCATTTGCGAGTGCCTTCTTGCCTACATACCGTAGTAACATAGTAGATGACGGCAGAAAAAGACCTACACGGTCCATCCAGTCTGCCCAAGATAAACTCATATGTGTATACCTTACCTTGATTTGTACCGGTCTTTTTCAGGGCACAGACCGTATAAGTCTGCCCAGCAGTATTCCCCGCCTCCCAACCACCAGTCCCGTCTCCTATCACCGGCTCTGGCACAGACCGTATAAGTCTGCCCTCCAGTATCCACACCTCCCAACCACCAACCCCTCTTCCCCCCACCTGCTCTGCCACCCAATTTTAGCTAAGGTTCTGAGGATCCATGCCTTCTGCACAGGATTCCTTTATGCATATCCCACGCATGTTTGAATTCCGTTACCGTTTTCATCTCCACCACCTCCCGCGGGAGGGCATTCCAAGCATCCACCACCCTCTCAGTGAAAAAATACTTCCTGACATCTTTCCTGAGTCTGCCCCCCTTCAATCTCATTTCATATCCTCTCGTTTTACCGCCTTCCCATCTCCGACACCGCCTAGTGTGTGAGCACCTTCTGGCCCAATGGGCAAGCGGGGGTCCATCAGTCAAATGATTAGGATTTGTCATCCTCAGCTGTATCATTTGACTGAGGGGAACCCCTGCTTGCAAATTGGGTGGGAAGGCATGTGTGGTGGGACACTGCTAGAACTTTCTTTAGCTAATACGTGCTATGCAGCATAAGCCCTGGGCTTCATTAATAGATGTCACCCACATGTGAGAATACTTGTCCTTGGAGAACACCTGCTACATGTGAGTAATTTCATTTTCTTACCTGTTAATTTCCTTGAGTCCTCCTAGTCCACTCCACGATCCCACCTGGAAGACTGGGACTTGGAATTACCTACTTGGTGCTCAGTGGGGCATGACGGCCCTGGCCAGTTATCTAGCTTCAGGTTGTTTCTTTCTGTTTTTGGGCAGAGGTTCTGGAGGATCCTACAGGGTGCATCACTTTGAACCCTCCATTTCTCCTCCCCACCCCCACCCCCCAAAAAATCTGCTGGTCAGGTGATATAACTCACTAGTGTGGACTGGTCTAGCAGGACAAAAGGAAATTAACGGGTAAGAACAAATTTCATCTTATTAGTCTGGTGTTCGCCAAGATTTTGAAAAATAGATGGCTTATAAATTTATTAAATGAAATAGTTATATGGAAGAAAAACATTTAAATGCCTAGCTTTGGGCATGATCTAATTTGAACATTTTGTGTGGGTCTGAGTACCCAAATTTAGCTGTCTTTCACTACCCAATGAACTTTTTTTTTTTTTTTTTTTTTTTTTTTTAGGTTCCCAAAAAGTGGGTGGAGTTGGGGTGGGGGAAGGCATCTAAATTGTTCCGCCATAGCAGGGTAAACTAGCTGGCCAGGTTTCCCCACCCACCCCCTTCTGTTTGGTGAGTTGTGTGAAGAACTGATCACACCCAGATGCAACACCGCTTCCCTGTGCCACACTTGAAAGTTGTGTGGGGCTCGGATTTCCCAGCTATTCGCCCAACTGCAAAAGTCCTAAAATTAGCTTGGAGTTGAAGCTTTTTAGCCAGTAAATGCTGTGTCTGAAAAATGCTAGATGCCATGCTGGGAGAAAGTAAACTTTCCTCCTCTTAGCTCAGCTTTTTAATTTTAGGAGGTGTTTTTGGGGTGATGAGGAGATTTAATGGGAACAAATAAAATAGAGAAGGTGAAATGTCCAGTAGTTCTTGTTGTGGTGGGAGTGGGGAGTGTAGATTTCCATTTTCAGTCTGGGTGAGCATCCTAAAGTTAGGTGGGCAAAATTTGGCTGCCTAGATTAGGAGACTCTTCAGCTGGGAAGGAAAAAAAAAAGTTTTTTTCTAAAATTTGCCTGAGGGATTCATGGGCCGATGATCAGAAGCAAATGCAGGCGCTAGAGGCTGTTAGTGCCATACTAGCGCCTGCGTTTGCTACTGCCCCATGATCAGAGCCCCCGAGCGTGTGAAACAACGAGCTCGCAGGCTCTGAATGCAAATGCATGCAAAACAGGGCTCAGCGCAAGTAGCATGCAAATTCATGCTAAATCTATTCATCCCCAATGATTAGCGACCATTGCGCCAAAGATTGGCACGCTGGCTGCGACAAACCCTACGCCAGCTCAGAGCTGGTGTTATGGTTTGCAGATCATTAGGGAGGAATAGTGAACCCTGTCCAGCATGCATGCGCTGCGTACGTCTAGTAGCGCTATAGAAATAATTAGTAGTAGCAGGCCCCCATTCTCCCCCAATGCAGCAGCCCCCAGTGACTGGGCTGGAGGTGCAGCAGTCCTCCAGTTCCCCCACCCCTCCAGTATTCCTGAGATGTCCCTGGTGGCCCAGTGGGCCGCGGTCAATCCCCCCCCCCCCCCTTACCACCCACCTGGTGGTCTAGCAGCCCTTCCCTATCCCCTACCTTAGATTGGAGGAGGGAGGCGGCCTCCCTCCTCTTCCATCGGTACCGCCTGCAAAATGGCGGCACCCAGCCCTGCCCAGCGCATCCCAGGATACACTGGGCAGGGCTTCACACCATATAAGGGAGAAACTCCCTTATATGGTGTGAATCCACACCCAGTGCGTCCAGGATACACTGGGCAGGGCTGGGTGCCGCCATTTTGCAGGCGGTGCCGATAGATGAGGAGGGAGGACACATCCCTCCTCCAACCTAAGGTAGTGGGGTGGGGGGATTGACCATGGCCCTCTGGACCACCAGGGACTTCTCAGGAATGCTGGGGGGGGGGGTTGGGGGCTGGAGACCCACTGGATCTCCAGCCACCCCCCAAACCTGGGTCGGGGGGGGGGGGGGGGGTTGGTGGTAGTTGGGGCCTGGTGGTCCCTTGGACCTCCAGCCCCTGTATTTGACAGGTCTGGGCTTTTGACAGCCCAGACCTGTCAAACAAGTGTGGAAGGATTGTGCCTGAGCGCATTCTCCAGGCACAATCCTCCCACACTTATATCCCATTATCAGAAAGAATTGCGTCCTTAAACTTGCATGCAATTATCTCTGATCATAGGTGCGGTAAAGTCCCGATCTGTTCCAGTGCTATTTTTTTTAGAGCGCTGTTTGGAACAGCATGGGGCTTTTGATCATCTGCCCATCAGTGACTGAAAGCTGGCCAGTTAGCTATAGCAGGTGGTGTACTAAAACATTTTAAACGATCTTTAAAGTAATGGGATATGTGTTGAAGGCAACAATGAGTTAGAAAGCAGAACTTTATGAATTTAACCACTGTAGGAATAATTTCAAAGGTAAATTTGTTTCACTACAGGTATCTTACCATGGACCAAACTCGGAAACTTCTACTTGTTTTGGAATCTGATCCCAAAGCTTACACACTACCACTTGTTGGAATGTAAGTGACTGGGTACATGTCTGTTTTCAGGCTAATGTTTAGCAGCACTAGTGAAAGACACACAGTAAATAATAATGGCACAGAATTTTGTCATCTCCAAATCTCTTGTGTTTTAAGCTTCATCTTTATTTGATACCAGTACTTCTCAGCGCTAGAGGCACACCTAATCTCATCAGGTTTTCAGGATATCCACAGTGAATATGCATGAGATAAGTTGCGTACACTGCCTCCTTGGTATGTAAATCTATCTTGTGCATATTCATTGTGGATATTGTATTTTATTTACTTCTATTCTGTTTTTAATGTAAATTGCAAAGTGGATTACAATAATAGACTTCTGCATTCAGAAGGAGCTTACATGCAACTTGAAACAATACAGTAAAAGAATGATTATAAATTTTGATCAGAGAACAAAAAGGTTTTTAAAGATTTTCTAAAGAAGTATATCCTGAAAACCTGATGGGACTAGATTAAGAAGCACAGTGATATACACCTATTGGTAGGACATGTGGAGGGGCATAATCGAAGAAAACGTCTATCTCCATGGGCGTTTATCTCCGAGAACGGGTCGTGAAGGGGCGGACCGAACCGTATTTTCGAAAAAAAATAGACGTCCATGTTTTATTCGACAATTTGTGAGCTGGGCGTTTTTGTTTTTCAGTGATGATGGAAAATGAAAGCGCCCAGCTCAAAAACGAATAAATCCAAGGCATTTGTTCGTGGGAGGGGCCAGGATTCGTAGTGCACTGGTCCCCCTCACATGCCAGGACACCAACCGGGCACCCTAGGGGGCACTTTTACAAAAATAAAAAAAAAGGTAAAAGAGCTCCCAGGTGCATAGCACCCTTCCGTTGTGTGTTGAGCCCCCCAAATCCCCCTCAAAACCCACTGCCCACAAGTCTACACCATTACTATAGCCCTAAGGGGTGAAGGGGGGGCACCTACATGTGGGTACAGTGGGTTTGGGGGGGTTGGACGACTAAGCATTAAGCAGCACAATTGTAACAGGTGGGGGGGATGGGCCTGGGTCCACCTGCCTGAAGTCCACTGCACCCCCTAACAACTGCTCCAGGGACCTGCATACTGCTGCCAGGGAGGTGGGTATGACATTTGAGGGTGAAAATAAAAAGTTGTGAAACATCATGTTTTGTGGTGGGAGGGGGTTAGTGACCACTGGGGGAGTCAGGGGAGTTCATCCTCGATTCCCTCTGGTGGTAATCTGGTCATTTAGGGCACTTTTTGGGGCCTCATTCGTGGAAAAACAGGGTCCAGGTAAAGTGCCCTAAATTCTCGCTAAAAACGCATATTTTTTTTCCATTATCGGCGAAAGGCGCCCATCTCTGATCGCCCGATAACCACGCCCCAGTTCCGCCTTCACCACGCCTTCGACACGCCCCCCATCAACTTTGTCCGCATCCGCGACGGAGTGCAGTTGAAAACGTCTAAATTCGGCTTTCGATTATACCGCTTTATTCGTTTTTGTGAGATAAACGTCTATCTCCCGATTTGGGTCGCAATATAGGCGTTTTTCTTTTTCAATTATAAGCTGGCTAGGCAGTTTACAGTAGTAACAAGTCACAATTAAATAGAGGTAGCAAGAAACCAGGGTATTGTTAATAAATCAAACCTGTTGTTCACAATAACGTATTATTGTACACATGGGTGATATCTGAGGAGCTTGGACCAAAGTAAATGATGGCAGATAAAGGCTTGCATGGCTCATCCAGTCGGTCCAGTAAGGTTGTTGGGGTTTAGCTGCTGCTTCTTGTAGGTTACTGTTCTTTGTGCTGCTTTGCGTTGTGGAAGTCACTTGTCACTTTGAGTGCAAAAAGAGATCCTTTTTTAATATTCTATACCTTTTTTAATTCAGTTACTGTTTTTGTCCCCGCCACCTACGCCAGAAAGGTGTTTTAAGCATCCAGCTACTAACTGGCCAAATATCGCCGCTCTCCAGCTAAAGTTTAAATTTGTTATGTTACAACTCAAATGGCTCCTTTTTAAATGAATTAATTTTGGTCAGAAGTTGAAATGTTTGCCCAAAAGCTGTCCTCATTAGCCCAGGAAATTCTGAAAACAAACATTTCATCTAGTTAACTTTCAGATTAACAGGATAATTGCTTTTGAATCAACACCATTTAAGCTGGTAAAATTACATCGCATGACAAGCAGTTGTACTATTAACCCTTAGTTTTTAGCATCCCTAGTTTTAAATTGTAGCCTTTATTCTAATAACATAAGATTGAAGTGCTGTAGCTAAAAGCATTCTTTTTAAACTAGGAAATATTTCCATATGTTGCACTTTGATTTAATTCTTTTTCTTTCTTTTTCTAGCTGGCTGAGTGGTATTACACACATTCATAGCCCACATGTATGGGCCTGTTGTCTGCGCTACATGTTCAGTTCTTCAGTTGAAGAAAGGTGACTGATTTTTTTTTTTTCCATTTTATTCACATTTGACTTTTTGTTAGCCAGGTTGGGAATGTTGGAGAAAACATGAGGTAGTAAATTTAATATGGTGGCTAATGCTCTCGCCTCTGGAATGGGCACAAATATGTTGTCTGGGTCCTGGCAAGTTTGTGCAGTTCCACAGGGATCACCACTTTCACCTGTGCTGCTGATATCACACTTACTATCTGTTCTCTCAAACTTTAATGTCACCCTGTCAACTGTCTTGAGCAAGTTCAGTAGTGGATTATGATCGGTCTTCTATGTTAACACGTTTTTTTTTATTGACATTAAGGCACAAAGTACAGGTTATGCAAATCCAATATTCCAAGTTGTTATACTCAATACAACCATACTAAACCCATGTGAGATCATCCTTCGTCATACTTTTATACTTTTCTTCCCACCCCCTCCCCCCATAATCCTTTAGTAGATCGAAAGAAATATACCATGCCTCCTAACCAATATAAATGATACATCAAAACCTTAAACAGTAAAAAAAAAAAAAACTCTGTAAGGCAGAATACATCTGCACTTATCCTCGTTACGTATTCCCCCTTCCCTCTCTCCCCCTCCCACATCCCCACATTCTCTCCTCACTTATTACCACAAGCTCACTGACCAACAAAGTTCTCCCAAACCACCTTTCCTTCCCTATCCCCTTGAGCTTGTATTCCTATTAGCCCGGGAAAACCCTCCCTCCCACCCTCCCGAGGAAGGCTATTAACTAATCTGTGCATGTACCGAAGGGAATCCAGACGGTTACCCTAGAACTTTATACTATATCCTATTCAGAAGCAGACTGCGCCCTCTAGGACTTAGCACCCGTAGATAAGGATTATGATCTGTCTTTTAAAGGTGAATATAAATGTAAAACCAAAAGATGTTGCTGGGTACCCTTCAGCAATCCCCACACTGATGAATTATCTAAGAAAACACCTTCAAATTGGAATCAGTCTTGAAGGTGTTCGATGTCTTTTGGACTCTAAATTGGCCTTGGAATTTCACATTTAAATGATAATTAGTGAGTTTTTTTTATAAAATGAAACTAACTAGAAAATTCTTTTTGGGTGTCCTTTGTCTCACCCTTGCTGAGCACCGGAAATAATGTCATCTCCACGTTGCCTTCAGTACCTTATATCTGTCCTTACCTTAGCGGCACACACCGTGAAGACATGTGCCAAAGGAGAGCACACAAGGAGCAAGTCATGCTCCTTTCTACACACCAAGGATGCGTCGTAGATGCTCAAGTCTTCCTTTCCAGGATGCCTATTTTCCTCTGTAAGACGCTTTCAATTTTCACCCTTTCTTTATTTACCCTTGTCTTTTTCCTACTCTATTTCAGTTCATTGGGGCCATCGTCCCCTCCTTGCACCACCATGGATTATCTCTTCCCAGGTAAGGCAACTAACTGCCATACCTCCTGCTCCCCACTCTCTAATATGCAACTCTTTCCTCTCTCTCTTTATCAGTTGCACTTATTAACTGCTGCTCCATGCAAAACAAACACTTCGCCTGACAAACTTGGCTCACTGATACTGACGCATCCTATTTAAATCGAGCAACTCCTCCAGGCTATGCCTGTTGCTCCCACCCTAAGGAACCCCGCACACTAAGAAAAATCAAAAATGGAAAATGATAGAAAATATATTAAAAAAACAAAACACAGCACTAGAAAATGAAAAGAACAGGCAGGAGCGAAACTTTCCGTCTGTTCTCAAACGTTTTTCGATATATTTTATATCATTTTCCATTTTTGGATTTTTCTTAGTGTGCAGGGTTCCTTAGAGTGGAACGTATGTGATTTTTCATTAAGGTCTTTTCACACTTGCCTTTTGAATTTATCGGTAAAGAAAGTAAAATAGTAACAAAAATTGGAAAGGGGTCACACAATGAGGAATCCTGATGATGCATAGAGCTATATAGTGAGCCGTTGTTATGGCTAGACTCGCTGATAAATAAAGCTTGGCTATAATAACAGCCTATACTGAATTTTCCTCCTGTTTCCCTTTTCTTATTTAAAATTTCTTATTGGTTTGTTTAAAAGTGTACAATTCCTTTCTGGATCTCTACATGCATCCCGTTTATGGGGATTTACTATTTCTTGTAGTTACTCACATTGTCTCGCCCTTGGGATTTTTATAGTTGGTAATTCTTACAAGGTGGCACTTCTCGTGGTTAAAAAGACATACTTAACTGCTAAATTCATGAAAACACCTAATACTGCAATCGTTTACAGGACCCTTAAAACACTTACTATGTATCATACTCTTTCTTATTCTTCTACTACTCCCTTCCATCTCATTTTGAAAACAAAATCCTGAATCTTCGCCAATCTATTCGGATTCAATCCACAAATTCTTCAGCAGTCCACCTCTGTTTCCTCCCTTCCCCATATCCTCTTGCTCCAATTTCTGCTAAACCCTCTTCAATCCATGCCGTACCATGTAGCACCCTATCGACATTTCAAGTTCCCTCAGCCTCCGATCTCAAAGTTGTTTCTCGTATGAGGACCACTACTTTTCCGACTGACCCTCTTCCTTCATACTTTGTTAAATTTCTGCTCACATTTTCTGCCTTTTCTTCTATCCATGATTAGTGAAACCCTTACATCTGGACAGGTCCCATCTGAGCTGAAGCTAGCCTCAGTGTGTCCAAAAATTAAGTAACTAACTAATTCACCCTCCGATACCACAAATTATTGACCAGCTGCAAATCTTCCATTTCTAGCTAAAATTATCGATCATATCGTCCATTCACCACTTTCAGACTTCATTGCTAAAATCAATACATTATATCCAAACCAGGCAGGTTTCAGATGTTGTTGTACAGAAACAGCAATGCTAGGGATTTCCATGCTTATTTGTACGTATCTAGACAAATCTGAGCCAGTTCTTCTGGTATTCTTAGAACTTCCTGCTGCATTCAACCTTGTTAATCACACAATCCTTCTCGACCAGGTAGGCGACTTAGGGGGTAACAGGAATAGCTTTTGATTGGTTTGTCTCATACCTAAATAAGACGCAACATAGTTCACTCTAATGATACTCCCTCCGACCCATTGACATTTTCTTCTGGAGTTCTCCATGGTTCAATACTCTCTCCCACACTATTTAACATCTTTCTTGCTCCCCTTCTTACATAACAACATAGTCTTGGCTTTTTAACACATTCATGTATGCAGATGATATTGAGATTCTCTACCCACTCTGCTCTCTTCACCAACTTAAATTTCAATTATCAACACTAAACAGGTTACCACCACCTGGTTTCATAGAAATGACTACTGTGATTCTTTATACATGGGTCTTCGACTTAAAGAACATCACAGACTACAGATTGTCCAAAACACAGCTATCAAAATCATCAATGGCCTTCAAAAAAAAAAAAAAAAAATTGATCAAGTCATGCCTCACCTCAAAAATACTTCTCCTCTACCTCCACTCTCTATCTCAGTTGATAACACCCTCATCGTCCCCGTCTCATCTGCCCACAACCTCGGTGTCATCTTCGACTCCTCCCTCTCCTTCTCTCCGCACATCCAGCAGATAGCCAAGACCTGTCGCTTCTTCCTCTATAACATTAGCAAAATCCGCCCTTTCCTCTCCGAGCACACCACCCGAACTCTCATCCACTCTCTCGTTACTTCTCGCCTTGACTACTGCAACCTACTCCTCACTGGTCTCCCACTTAGCCACCTATCCCCCCTTTAGTCCGTTCAGAACTCTGCCTCATGTCTTATCTTCCGCCTGAACCGATACACTCATATCACCCCTCTCCTCAAGTCACTTCATTGGCTTCCGATCAGGTACTGCATTCAATTCAAGCTTCTGCTACTAACCTACAAATGTACTTGATCTGCTGCCCCTCTTTACCTCTCAACCCTCATCTCCCCTTACGTTCCTACCCGAAACCTCCGCTCTCAAGACAGATCCCTCCTTTCAGTACCCTTCTCCACCACCGCCAACTCCAGGCTCTGCCCTTTCTGCCTCGCTTCACCCCACGCGTGGAACAAACTCCCCGAGCCCATACGTCAGGCCCCCTACCTCCCCATCTTCAAATCTCTGCTTAAAGCCCACCTCTTCAATGTCGCCTTTGGCACCTAACCTCTACACCTCTACCCAGGAAATCTAGACTGCCCAACTTGACATTTCGTTCTTTAGATTGTAAGCTCATTTGAGCAGGGACCGTCCTTCTTTGTTTATTTTGTATAGCGCTGCGTAACCCTAGTAGCGCTCTAGAAATGTTTAGTAGTAGTAGTGGTTACCTATTACACATCGCATCACACACAAAATCTTACAGTTAGTATTCAAGATTCGCACTTCTGATGAGCCACTCTAGCATGCTCCCTGTTTTCTTCAGATCTATACAACTTGAATGCCTTAACTTGCCTACATACAGGGAAATTCACCTTCAACATACTCAACATGCTATTTTTTCATGTCAAACTCTGGAACTTTAGAATTCATTACCTACTCATTTACACCGGTGTTCCTCTTTAGACACATTCAAATCCAAACTAAAGACCTTCCTTTTTCAGGTTACTTTCTTGAACATCTTATGATTATCCCACTATACTAGTAACATGCTTATGGAATAGGTGGAATCTCTGAGAGTCTTGATACAGGTGCAGAGTACCTTTAGTACTATTCCACTCCCCTCTGGTTTCCTATCATGAAATGGAGTTCTCCCCTCTTTCCCCTATTGCGTGTCATCTAGTCCAACAATCGAATCCTTTTTTAACCCTTTAGTGTCCAATGTTCCCGTAATAAGCCATATGGGAACAGATTGATGGGAACATTGGACACTAAAGGGTTTTAATTTAGACTGTATGTCTCCTAGATGGTAGTTCCCGTTAGGCTGAATAGTAAATTCTTAATAAAACTTAAAATTGCAGAAACCCCTACAAACATAGCAAAATGTAGCCACAAGGCTAATATTTAGAGCCAAAACCTTTGAGTCGCCTCTTTGCTAAGAGATTTGCATTGGCTCTCTGTAACATGCCAGGGTGGTGATTAAAACGCATTCATTAATTTATAGAATTTTTTTTATGGCTTAACCCCAAGTAATATATACCAGCTGATTATATGTTCTTCCTCAGGAAAGGTTTAACATTGATGTTATGTTTTCTATTGGTGCAAGGAAATCTTTTTTTTTTTTTTTTAATCTTCATGTTTCTATCAGGCAGCTTTCTATTAGAACTTGCTTTCTCTTATTGTTAGGTAGCTCAATATTTGAAATTCAGGAAAGAATTGAAGACCACCTTCTTCCAGAAATTTCTGAATTAATCTGGTAGACATTTTATATTTCCCAGAAATGGTCTAGTATCTTTTTTTTTTTTTTTTTTAATCCATACTGAACCATATTTTGGAAAGTAGCAGAATAAAGTATAGTATTATAAGTGCTAGTAAGGACATGTCTGGAGTCTGCCATACGACTGTCTAGAGGTCTTATAATGCTTTTGCCGCCCTGCTGGTCCTGAAAGGATTTCATTTTATTGCTGTCTGATTATCGATGTTCATAGCATGTTTTATCTCTGTTTAGATGTGGGGCACTCTAGAGCTACATATTTTATCAGAAACAGTATCTGTTCTTAGTTTCAAAAGAATCTGCTACAGTTATTACATATTTAGGTTTTAATCCAAAATGGTAACTTTCTATCAAAAGCTTTTTTTTTTTTTTCCTCCAATAGGGTGCTTTCAGAGTCTGGGCATTTCCTCATAGTTCTGTATTCGCTAACACACAAAGAGCCTGAATTTTATGAATGTCTTCCTTGCAGTGGATATAAAGAGTTAGACATTCAGCTGTTAACTGGCAATGAAGCAATACGTCTTTTCCAAGTAAGTAGTTCCTGTATAATGCATATTATGGAAAAAAAAAATACCTTCCATGGTGTAGATTGGTACAAAAAAAAAATGAAAATCAACAATTCCAACTCACAGCCCCCCCCCCCCCCCCCCCCCCAAAAAAAAAAAAAGAAAAATCACTTTTTTTTTTTGCCATTCATATATGGAGTCCTGATCAAAATCTTTTCAGAGACTCTCTTATATAGATGATTCAGACATATGATTATAACTTTAAGGATTTTTGTGTAATTGAAGTGCTTATCAGATTGACAGTGTTTTAAAGCACAATAAATCACTATACTGAAAGTAAGATCAAGTAATGTTTCCAAAAGTTAAAGACCCATAATGTTTCTACCTATATTCAGTGCATTAGATGCTGACAAAAGTATAGCATCATATTGACTGTCCAATAGCAGCATGGCAATAGAGCAGAAGGGCAATAAAAGGAGACCCTGTGGAACCAAAGACTGATTAATACTAATAAAAGCAATTGTGCCTAGTGGTAAAAAGAGCAGAAATCTCAGTATAGCATTGATTTATCTATAAGAACCTTTGACACGATCCCACATTCCTAGATAAAGTAATTAATAAATTGCCTTAAAATGTACAAAATGAAACCTGGTTTGAGTACGTTAAGTTTGCCATGAAAATGTGGCATATACTAAACTCCTTCTGAAGTATGAAGATGGGACAGTTTCATTGCTAACATTAAGATTCAACAAGGGAAAATGTCAGGAAGGCTTGGTCACTTCTTTTCGTTTGGCAGTTAATCTACTGAGCACTTCTATTAATTCCTTGGGCTACAGGTTTAGGCCTATCCTAAAGATGGTAACAATCCAGAGCTTACATCACACTTACTGTTGGTACATAACTTGATGCTGTATTGTTCCAGTGACCAAAAATTAGCAGAACAATTCTCATGTAATATGAAGCTTCTCAGATGATTTTTGGCCCGGACAGAGGAAAATTGAGCAAAACAGAAAATGACCCTCTGCTGACTGGTGGGATAAAGTGGAGGAAGGAATGCCAGTCGAGCATAAATCGCTGAAAAAAAAAATCAGTAGAGAATATTACAGAAGACTGAAAGTAACACTGGACAATGCATTGGTAATTTTCATACTACTACAGCTTTGGAATTGTAAACTGTCCTCTTAAAGGTCTGAAGAAATCGGATGAATGAACCCCAAAAAATTCTCCTTCATACCCATGAGGTAACTTAGAAGAATCAATGTATTCTGAGTGTACATTCCTCAGGCCGAAGGAGGAATGGGCCTCAGATTATACATATAGATCAACATCCCCAAATACATGCACTGGGAGGATTTTTTTTTTTTTTTAGGTATATTAAAAGCAGGAAGCAGGCAAAAGAATTGGTTGGACCGCTAGATGACCGAGGAGCAAAAGGAGCGATCAGGGAAGACAAAGCCATAACGGAGAGTTTAATTGAATTGTTTGCTTCAGTCTTCATCGAGGAGATTTAGGTGGGGTGCCAGAAATGGTATTCGAAGCTGACAAGTCGGAGAAACTTAATGAATTCTCTGTAAACCTGGAGGATGTAATGGGACAGTTCTACAAACTGAAGAGTAGCAAATCTCCTGGACCGGATGGTATTCATCCCAGAGTACTGATAGAACTGAAAAATGAACTTGCAGAGCTAATGTTAGTAATATGTAATTTATCCTTAAAATAGAGCGTGGTAGTGGAAGATTAGAGGGTGGCCAATGTAACACCAATTTAAAAAAAAAAAAAAAAAAAAAAATGTTCCAAAGGAGACCTGGGAAATTATAGACAGGTGAGTCTGACCTCGGTGCCAGGCAAAATGGTAGAGACTATTATAAAGAACAAAATTACAGAGCATATTCAAAAGCATGGATTAATGAGACAGAGGGGCATTTTCGAAAGGGACGTCCAAATTGCGATTTGGACGTCCTTGCAAAATGGGGAAATCTAGGGGCTGGGAAAACCGTATTTTTGAAACAAGATGGACGTCCATCTTTCGCTTCAAAAATACCGTCAGAGACATCCAAATCCTTAAATTTGGACATCCCAAGATTTGGTCGTCCCTAGACATGGACGTTTCTGACTTACGGCTATTTTTGAAACCAAAGACGTCCATGTAAAAAATGTCCTAATGCAAGCCATTTGGTCGTCGGAGGAGCCAGCATACAGTGGTGGAAATAAGTATTTGATCCCTTGCTGATTTTGTAAGTTTGCCCACTGACAAAGACATGAGCAGCCCATAATTGAAGGGTAGGTTATTGGTAACAGTGAGAGATAGCACATCACAAATTAAATCCGGAAAATCACATTGTGGAAAGTATATGAATTTATTTGCATTCTGCAGAGGGAAATAAGTATTTGATCCCCCACCAACCAGTAAGAGATCTGGCCCCTACAGACCAGGTAGATGCTCCAAATCAACTCGTTACCTGCATGACAGACAGCTGTCGGCAATGGTCACCTGTATGAAAGACACCTGTCCACAGACTCAGTGAATCAGTCAGACTCTAACCTCTACAAAATGGCCAAGAGCAAGGAGCTGTCTAAGGATGTCAGGGACAAGATCATACACCTGCACAAGGCTGGAATGGGCTACAAAACCATCAGTAAGACGCTGGGCGAGAAGGAGACAACTGTTGGTGCCATAGTAAGAAAATGGAAGAAGTACAAAATGACTGTCAATCGACAAAGATCTGGGGCTCCACGCAAAATCTCACCTCGTGGGGTATCCTTGATCATGAGGAAGGTTAGAAATCAGCCTACAACTACAAGGGGGGAACTTGTCAATGATCTCAAGGCAGCTGGGACCACTGTCACCACGAAAACCATTGGTAACACATTACGACATAACGGATTGCAATCCTGCAGTGCCCGCAAGGTCCCCCCTGCTCCGGAAGGCACATGTGACGGCCCGTCTGAAGTTGCCAGTGAACACCTGGATGATGCCGAGAGTGATTGGGAGAAGGTGCTGTGGTCAGATGAGACAAAAATTGAGCTCTTTGGCATGAACTCAACTCGCCGTGTTTGGAGGAAGAGAAATGCTGCCTATGACCCAAAGAACACCGTCCCCACTGTCAAGCATGGAGGTGGAAATGTTATGTTTTGGGGGTGTTTCTCTGCTAAGGGCACAGGACTACTTCACCGCATCAATGGGAGAATGGATGGGGCCATGTACCGTACAATTCTGAGTGACAACCTCCTTCCCTCCGCCAGGGCCTTAAAAATGGGTCGTGGCTGGGTCTTCCAGCACGACAATGACCCAAAACATACAGCCAAGGCAACAAAGGAGTGGCTCAGGAAGAAGCACATTAGGGTCATGGAGTGGCCTAGCCAGTCACCAGACCTTAATCCCATTGAAAACTTATGGAGGGAGCTGAAGCTGCGAGTTGCCAAGCGACAGCCCAGAACTCTTAATGATTTAGAGATGATCTGCAAAGAGGAGTGGACCAAAATTCCTCCTGACATGTGTGCAAACCTCATCATCAACTACAGAAGACGTCTGACCGCTGTGCTTGCCAACAAGGGTTTTGCCACCAAGTATTAGGTCTTATTTGCCAGAGGGATTAAATACTTATTTCCCTCTGCAGAATGCAAATAAATTCATATACTTTCCACAATGTGATTTTCCGGATTTAATTTGTGATGTGCTATCTCTCACTGTTACCAATAACCTACCCTTCAATTATGGGCTGCTCATGTCTTTGTCAGTGGGCAAACTTACAAAATCAGCAAGGGATCAAATACTTATTTCCACCACTGTATATAATGCACTGGTCCCCCTGACATATCAGGACACCAACAGAGCACCCTAGGGGCACTGCAGTGGACTTCATAAGTTGGTCCCAGGTACATAGTTCCCCAACCCCCCCTAAAACCCACTCCCCACAACTGTACAACACTACCATAGCCCTGAGAGATGAAGGGGGGGCACCTACATGTGGGTACAGTGGGTTTCTGGTGGGTTTTGAAGGGCTCACATTTACCACCATAAGTGTAACAGGTAGGGAGTGATGGGCCTCGGTCCGCCTGCCTGAAAGTGCACTGCACCCACTAAAACTGATCCAGGGACTGCATACTGCTGTCACGGAGCTGGATTTGAGGCTGGCAAAAAATATTTCAAAAGTTTTTTTTTTTAGGGTGGAGGGGGTTGGTGACCACTGGGGGAGTAACAGGAGGTCATCCCCAATTCCCTCTGGTGGTCATTTGGTCAGTTCGGGCACCTTTCTGAGGCTTAGTGATAAAAAATGGACCAAGTAAAGTCGGCCAAGTGTTCGTCAGGGAAGCCCTTCTTTTTCCATTATCGGTCGAGGATGCCCATGTGTTAGGCATGCCCCAGTCCCGCCTTCGCTATGCTTCCAACGCGCCCCCGTGAACTTTGGTCGTCCCCGCAACGGAAAGCAGTTGAGGACGCACAAAATCGGCTTTCGATTATGCCGATTTGGGAGACCCTGGGAGAAGGACGCCTATCTCCTGATTTGTGTCGAAAAATGGGCGCCCTTCTCTTTCGAAAATAAGCCTGATTGTGTCAATAATGTATGTTTTATTTAAGCAATAATTTGTCGGTGCTGAGAAATATACAAGTCTGAACTCACTGTAGAAGTAAAACTGAAATCTCATCCTGAGACTTGCTTCTTTGCTGATCTTTGAATAGATGAAAAGCTCCTTCTTTCAGCTACAGTTGTTTGGGATGGCGAGCTAATCTGGAAAGAGAATCTTATCGCTTCCTTAGCCCAGGCAGCCAGACATAGCTCCGGTAAGCGGCTGCTAGAGGAGAAGGCAGAGATGTTAGACACTTTCTCATCATGTCACTCTAGTTCAGTGTCAGGTAGAATCTTCGAGATTTATTAACCACCTTTATGAAAAGATTCACCCAAGATGGTGTACAATAGGTACAGTTTAACATAAAACGTATATTGTTAACAGCATAACAATAGTATAATCAAGAATAAACATAAATACAATAAATGAGGTAAATTTGAAAAGAGTTAAGTTGAAACCTAATAACAGAACTACCATGAAACAGTATCAAAAATATACACATTTAACAGCACTGGAATTCAAATACCAGAGATATAATACAATGTTAGCATAATGCTAGTGATACACCTAATAAGCAGAATTAGAACATTCAACTAATTTAGATATGATGCTAAAGATTTTCTACAATACGGCTTACGATGGGAACAAGACGAGTGATACAGAGTCAGGTAGAATAATTTGATGGTTAGTTAAACTCAAGGCAAGTTCATTATAGTTAAGCTACTACTACTACTACTTAACATTTCTAAAGCGCTACTAGGGTTACGCAGCGCTGTACAATTTTAACATGGAAGGACAGTCCCTGCTCAAGGAGCTTACAATCTAAAAGACAGGTGTACAATCTAAAGACCAGGACCAGGAGATCCTGCGACTATGGAAGCTTGAGCGTAGAGCCGACCAGAAGGCGCTGAAGATCAGCATACCAAAGCCTGCGGGGCTAATCCGGCACCACCAGGATTACTCGATCCCTGTGTGCCTCTATCTTCTGAATCACACGCCGCCCCCCCCCCCCCTCCCCCCGGTAGCCTGCAAAAGATAAGGAACTGATCTAAGTTACAGTGTGTGTAGCAAGCTAGTCCAGGTGCAGAATGAGTGTATAGTCAGTCACCCTATGTATTAAAGGCTTGGGAGAAGAACCAGGCTTTCACCTGCTTCCTAAAGTAGAGGTAGTCTCGAGTTACACATAGCCCCTCTTGGAGTAAATTCCAGAGCATGGGGGCTTCCCCTGAGAAGGCTCGCTGGCGGGTATCACATTGTACAATTTCTTTTGACAAAGGTACAGATAGTGATGATCCTTTTAGAGGACCTTAGAGGTCTTAAAGGTGTGTAAAGGGTTAACTTATTCTTTAAGTACCCTGACCCATTTTGTCTGAGGACCTTTAAAATCAAACATAGTTTTAAATTTAGCCCTGTAAGGTACTGGTAGCCAGTGTAGCTTTTGCAGGAAGTTTGTGATGTGGTCCCACCACTTGCAGCCTTCTATCAGTCGTGCTGTAGCATTCTGAATTAGAGCTGATACAAACTCTTTTTGGTTTGGCCAGTGTACAGGGCTTTACAGTAGTTTAGTTATGATATTATCATGTCATGGACCACTGTGGTCAAATTCATCTTTTTAATGTACGGAGAGAGATTTCGTAGTTGCCGTAGAGGAGAGACCATTTTTGAAGGTTGTTTGAATTTGTAGGATCAGTGTGAGTGATGAGACTAGCAGTATCCCAAGATTCCTGACCTGTGATTTTAGGGGGAGTTCATACTTCCCAAAAGGTTGTTTGAAGCCAGGTATTTGTCCACTTGTGTTTGGTATCCAAAGAATCTCTGTTTTATTTGGGTTCATGTAAAGTTTGTTGTTTGTCCATTCCTGAGTTGCGGTTAGGCAGGCAGCCATTTTACTCACTGTGGGTAGATTGCGTTCAGTGGGTATGAGCATCAGCATAGATGTAGAATTTTGTGTCCATTGACCGAAGTAGCTCAGCCAGAGGCTTGAGGTAGATATTAAATAAAATAGGAGACAGTATGAATCCATGTGGCACCCCATAGTTCAGTGCCCAAGGTGATGATATGCTGTTGCTGAACAGAACTGATTGCTGTCTATCTGATAGGATTTTGAACCAAGTAAGTACTGTGCCACCTGTTTCTGCCAGTCTTGTAAACATGATATTATGATCCACAGTGTCGAAGGCTGCTGAGAAATTAGGGGGCACGCAATGAAGCTACAAAGTAGTACATTTAAAATAATCTGAGAGAATATTTCTTCACTCAATGTGTAATTAAACTCTGGAATTTACCAGAAATGTAGTAAAAGCAGTTAGCTTATCGGGGTTTAAAAAACATTTGGATGGCTTCCTAAAATAAAAGTCCATAGACCATTATTAAAATGGACTTGGAGGAAATCCACTACTTATTTCTAGGATAAGCAGCATAAAATGTATTGTACTGTTTTGGATCTTGCCAGATACTTGTGATCTGCATTGGCCACTGTTGGAAACAGAATGCTGGGCTTGATGGACCTTCGGTTTAACCCAGTATGGCAATACTTATGTATTGGTTGAGATGAAATGCTGATACCACTTTCAGAAGAAAAACTGCATGCAGGGAGACCTCGGCCTCTGAAAAGCAGAGAAAGAGCTCCCAACAAGGGAGGCTGAAGCTACGAAACCCTACATGACAATGCAACAACCACCAAGAACGCTGTCTTTAGCGTAAGATCTTTCAAGGCGGCCTTCTGGAGTGGCTCAAAAGGAGGCTTCCGAAGAGCCCAAAGGACTAAATTAAGGTTCCACTCTGAACACAGTGTATGAAAGGGATGCCACAAGCAGCCCGCTTTCCACAAGAGACATCTTCTGTAGTCGGTCTCTGAAACAGGCAAAAGTCACAACCTGAACTTTTAGAGAACCCAATGCAAATCCTTTCTGAAGAATGAGAAGTGTGGTGTAGAAGTTGGAAGTAGAGAGAAAGACCTCTTTACTAAGACCCTGTGAGCAACTATATTTCCTGTACTTCCCAGACATTATCCAGGTAGTGATAATACATTTAGATAGTTTTACAATTGATCCTGATTCAGTTGTTACCTCTTATTTTCCATCTGTTTTTATAGTTCACTGCTCAATGTTTTTTTATGGCAATACATTTTTTAGTTTGACTCTGCTTGTCTGGACTGACTTAAGAGACCTGGTGGTTTGTATGTTGGGTCTGTGAGTTTTTTCTAGGAATCGTGGGACCACTAGAATGTGGCCCAGTAACCTAGAAATAACTTGAGTGGGAGGTTCACCAGAGGTGGTTAAGACCCAATCGGTGAGAGGAAAGTACTAGTGTAGAGCATATGCCCAGGTGCAGGCAGACCTGAGCTGAGCTGGGACAGACCCTGTAGGTGGCCGCAGGGTTAGCACCTTCAAGTGGCAAGGTGTTCTGTGACAACTGCTTCTAGAGAATTCCAAAACAGAATTGTTCATTCCTGTCTCCTTGTCTAAACTGCAGTTGTGTGTAAATGCATCATAATACTGCATAAGCAGCTCATGCTTTTTGGTCTGTGACTACAAGGGTAACAGTCCTGATTATTAAGGAAAGAGGAGCACTGCATAGATGGCTGTTTCTTAAGTGATTATCTTCTGATGGCTTTTCTGTTTCCTTTTGAGGGCAATTTTCAGTATCCATTTACTAATACGAAGTACCACTGGAAAACACCCTTCTGAAAATGTGAAGGTGTGCATATTTCACAGTGCACACTTAATTCTGAAAGCATTCCTGAGGCAAGAAAAGGCAACGGATGTGATTTCTGTGTTCTCAAAACTATGCGTGTTTGTTAGAAAAAGTACTTCCAGTAAAAGGCAGCATGTATTTTGCAGGTACTTCATTCTCCAGTTTTGGAAGGGAATCTACACGTGTACTTTGAGAACTGGTACAGAATCCATGAGGAAAAATATCTGTAGACTTTGCATCAGAGTGCACATTTCTGAAAATTGCACTCTGGATCTATATCTCTGTAAAAAGATTTTGTACATCTTCTGTATATATCTATGATTTTGTTTCAGAATGTTGAACCATCAGACAGACAACCTATCCTGTTTGAGCTAAGTGCAGAGCTCCATAATGCTGAAATGGGCTTTTTCAATGAAGTTTCCAAGAATGCTTCTGTCAGAACGTAAGTACAAACATTTATACTCTGTACTAGCCTACGGTTAAAGCAGCGAGACTGGAGCCAGGGTTTTGAATCCTGTTGATTCTCCTTGTGACCTTCAAGTCATTTAACCCTGTATTACTATGAAAGTGAATATGTAGCTAGTGTTGAACCTTGCAAACTGTGTTTTTAATAGAAAGTTAATACCTAAAGAGGTGGTTGGTAGCTTTTTTCCCTGGGAGCAGCATACCACTTCACTTCCTGATCTATTAGAAATTAAACACTCTCCCAGACCCCATTCTCTCTCTCTAAACCATTAAAAATTTAGTTTTGGATTTAGCTCATGCGTTTGCAGTAATCTTCCTTGAAGGCATTTTAGGTACTAACAAATGTATTTCCCTATCCCTGGTGGACTTAATGTAAATTTCTATCTGAGGCAATAGAGGGTTGTGATATGCCCAGTGTTGCAAGGAGCATCCATTGCTTTTGAACTTGTCATCCCTGATTCTCATTCCACTGCACTATAACTACTAGGTACTTCTCCACTCTATTGAAATGCCTTATGTTAGTGAATCTTAGGATACATTTTGACATAATGAAATAGTGCATCAGTGCTATTCCTTAGCATCTGACCAGACCAGAAATTGTGGGTTATGTCCATTGACCAGCAGATGGAGACAGAGAGAGAAAATAGTTCTTCATAATTCATCCCATGCAACCGTAGAACACTCAGTATTTCTCCAGTGGATGTATGGTCGCCTAACCAGGCAGCTCCTGATCTATCATTGGGATAGTTCCTAAGCCAGTTGGAAACTGAGCTTCTCTGAAACTGAGGATTACCTTTAGACAGTCTGTGCTGCAATCTTCAAGGCTTTATGAAAAGACAATTTGCCTTGGAGCTGGGGTATAGCTCAGATTCCTCACCTCCTCCCCCATATCCTCATAATCTCACCAGCAAGAAGCTAAAGAGAGCTCTGTTAGAGCTGTAAAGTTGAGGATTTTTTTTCTGCTGTTTGGAGCCTCACAGACATCACACTGAACTAGTTTGAAGAAGTTGTGGCTTAGCGGTGTTTGCTGCTGCCCATAGAGCCACTGGATTGATAGACTGAACCTGCGGGGACAGTGATTACCACTCCTGCGGGTCTGGCATCTGTCGTCTTCCCCTGCCGTGGTATCACTACTTTATGGAGCCACCAACAGCGATCCCCACAGACCTGCTTCGGGACCTTCCCTCTGTCAGGTCCCACCTTCTCAAAAACAGAAAGTCGCATCAGAAAATGGGACCTGGCAGAGGGAAGGCCCCAGAGCAGACCTTTGGGAATAGCTGTCAGCAGCTTCATAAGGTAGTTACTTGTCATCGGCAGCAGAGGAATCCAGAACCTAGTAGGCTGTGTCTGTCTACCAGCAGGTGGAGATAAAAGATCACTGACTTGAACACAGTAATATAGGACAGGTAGCTTCCCAGTAAGTCAGTATATCTCTAGCTTCAGCAAGCGGATGGACAGCCTTCTGTTAGTTCCTAGTTTACTCTGTTTGGCGTTGCTCCTGGTCTAGGGCTTGTCGCGTGTGAAGGTGCTTTAGGGGGCATACCTGGTCACCCCAGGTCCTTCCTCCACCCTGGGTGTCCTCCGAACCCCTGTCCTGCTAAGCTGGCCTCTGCCTCAATTCCACAATGCATTAAAAAAATTTTGGCTCAGTATCTGCTCAGAGCAAGCCTTGCTGACAAGCTTTTGTGGAACAAGAAAGTAAAAATATAAAAGTAAATAAAGAACACTTTTGATCTCCTTTGTGTGAGGAGTGAGGTGAGGCTCTGGAGCGCTTGCAGTGTGTTGTCTTCGGAGGACCATTTCAGCCTGTTTCTTTGTGGCTGCAGAGGCAGCACTGTGGAGGGGGATGAGTGCTTTTCAGTTTTGTTTTCCTGCCTGCACAGCCCGACAACATGCGATTCCCAGGGAGGTGTTGGCAGAGCCCAGCAAGCACTGTTCCCGCTGCAGAAAGCTGTGGGCAACATTGAGGCTCTGTGTGGAGCGGTGTGCCGAATTGACTGCGGTGGATCCCACGGTGACAGTGTATTGCATGGTGGTTTCCCGTGCAGGAAATGCCTGCATGTGTTCTCCCTTGCTGCAGACTCGTGGCTCCAGCAGCCATCTCGAATCCTCCTCAGCCCGGGCTGTTTTCATGGTAGAACTGGGTCTCGTAGTGGCAGCTGACATAGGAGCAAGAGTCCCATGGAGTGCGGAGTTGGGGAAGCCATTTACCCCTGACTTGTCCTTCTGTTTCATCAGTCATACCTGATCAAGTCTCAGCAGTAGGCACCTCACTCATGGGCATGGTGCTTTTGGAAGAGCTTCTCAGCCTCTGTCTTGATACTCCAGAAAAACAAGCGCCTGGATGCTGGCTTCTGAGGTGGGGTCGTTGGCCCCTCACTCTCCCCCATTATCGGAACCAGCGCTGTCCATGTTGGCATAGTCTCCACTGGGAGAGGATTTGGAAGAGGAGGAGCTGCTGGCCGCGGAGCTGGATGCTCCCCACGGCCGTGCGTATATTTCATAAGGAAGAGTTTCCTCCTTGATCATTAATGCACTGCAGGCACAGTATTATTGTGGAGGAGTCCCTGGCTCCTGCAGCAGCTAACCCTAAGATGGCTGGCACTAGGAGGTCTTCCCAGTTCATGAGGCGATTGAGGAACTCATTTCAGCGCAGTGGAACATGCCGGAGATGGAACTTGGGGTGACGAAAGCCATGACTCACTTTTACCCTGTTCTGCAAACTTAACTGGATAAATTTAAGCTCTCTAAAGTGGATGCATTTGTGGCAGTGGTCACCAAAAACACAACGCTCCCTGTGGGGGGGGGGGGGGGGGGGGAAGCATTGCCTTGAAGGACGTACAAGATAGGAAGTTGGAGGCTGTGTTGAAACAGGCATTTGAGGTCTTGGCTCTTTCTCTGCAGGCATCCATCTGCGGCTTCTACGCAGTGAGAGCTTCTCTCTCCTGGCTGGGAGAGGAGGTCCAGACCTTGACCAACTTTCCCTTTTTGGAGTCGGATTTGGCTTATTTGGTGAACTCTCTATATGACCTCATGCGTTCGGCTGCCAAGCAGATGGCGGTGGCTGTTATGGGCCGACATCTATTGTGACCTGGATAAGCCATTGATAAGGCCCAAGAGAGACTAGCGTCGTATGCTTTCCTCCTTTGTTGGGGGGGGACAGGTCTTTTGTATGCATATCCTCCCATACCTCTCGTGGGGAAGACATTGCTGAAACTCATGCAAGACCACGGGACCATGGTCTGGCCGCGGCAGATCTGGTGTCCTCTTCTGGAGTTATCTCTGAAGAACCGAGGAGATAGGAGTGTTTTCTGACCCTCATCAGTCAAAACGAGAGATCTCTTCTGCATCCCCACCTTCAGTCTATGGCCATCAAAGCCTGACAAGAGCCTAGAATTTGCTTCCTTGGGTCTGTCAGAGGATGTCTCCTGGGTCTTGCTGGCTTCCAGGAAAGATTCCACTAAGTGGTGGTATTCTTTCACATGGAGGAGGCTTGCTGTCTGGTGTGAGGGCAAGGCCCTAGATCCCCTTTCTTGCTTTACACAGACTGCTTGAATACCTTCTACATCTTTCCTAGTCTGGTCTTAAAACCAACTCTGTAAGGGTTCACCTCAGTGCAATGGTGCTTATCAATGTGTAGAGGGTATGCCCATCTCTGGACAGCCTCTAGTTGTTCACTTCATGAGAGGTTTGCGTCTGTCAAAGCCCCCAGTCAAACCTCATCTGTGTCATGGGACCTCAATGTCGTTCTCACCCAGCTGATGAAAGCTCTTTTTGAGCCACTGAATTCCTGCCATCTGAAGTACTTGACCTGGAAGGTCATTTTCTTGGTGGCTGTTAACTTCAACTTGTAGAGTCGGTGATCTTCAGGCTCTAGTAGTGGATGTACTTTTATTTACTAAGTTTCATCGTAACAGAGTAGTCCTCCACACGCACCCTAACTTCCTGCTTAAGGTGGTTTTGGAGTTCCATCTGAACTAGTCGATTTGTCTTGCCAACATTCTTTCCCCAACCCCATGCCCATCCTGGTGAGAGCACCTTGCACACCTTGGACTGCAAGCGAGCTTTGGCCTACTACATGTAGCGGGCTAGGCCTCACAGAGAGTCTGCCCAACTTGATCCCAACAGGATGGGGGTTGCTGTCGGGAAACACACTATTTCTAATTGGCTTGCAGATTGCATTTCTTTCACTTATGCCCAGGCTGGGTTGACTGTGGAGGGTCATGTCACGGCTCACAATGTCAGAGCCATGGCTGCGTCGGTAGCCCATCTCCATTGAAGAAATTTGCAAGACTGTGACGTGGTCTTCCTTCTACACGTTCACATCTCATTATTGCCTTGAGCAGGATACCTGATGCAATAGTCTATTCAGGCAGACAGTGTTTGCAGAATCTGTTTGGGGTCTAGAATCCAACTCCACCCCCCACCACTACCACTAGGCCCATTTTATTCTGTTCCATGCTGCACTCTCCCACAGTTTGTATATAGTTTATTTAATCTGAGTTATGTCCTTGCCATTGCGAGGTCCAATTGACCAATGTTTTTTGTTGTTTTTCAGTGAGCCTGGATGCTAGGTATACCCAATTGTGAGAATTTAATGGCCTGCTTGTCCTCGGAGAAAGCGAAGGTACCTGTAGTGGGTATTCTCTGAGGACAGCAGGCCTTATATTCTCACAAACCCTCTTGTCTCCCCTTGGAGTTGTCTCCTATATTTACTTTGTCTTTTTATGCTATAGTATCTAACTGCGGTAACCGCGCTCTCGCAGTGGGCAGGAAGGCACTTGTGCATGTGCTGTGGAGCAACTCTCGCGTTCTGTAAAGCTCTGTTTTTCTTTTAGCTTGTTACAAGCTGCGGACCGGGCAATAAGGAATCACATTACTAAATTGTGAGACTATAAGGCCTGCTGTCCTCTGAGGATACCTGCTACAGGTAAGTATCTTAACTTTCTTTTACCACGGATTAAATTGATAGCCCTCAGGAGACAGGAAAAATAGCCAATCACAATGTGTTAGCTAAAGTTGAAAAAAAACAAAACAAACACCAGAATCCTGAATTGTAATAACCAGAAACAAACGGTTCTCTAGGCATTTTTTTTCTCATGGTTTCGAGATAAAGCAAGCACTGCTGGAACCAGTGGCTCCGTACTAGTTGCCTAAGTCAACAAACTGATTCTTACAATGAGAAAAAGCTTGCTTTGTGTCCTTTTTTTTTTTTTCATGACCAAAAGCATTATTTGCCAATGTGCGTATACTAGATAAACATATAGGGCAGTGTTACCCAAACCTGGTCCTGGAGGCACCCCGGACAGTCAGGTTTGCAGGATATCCATAATGAATATTCATGAGAGAGATTTGCATGCAGTGAAAGCAGTGCATGCAAATTTCTCATGAATATTCATTGTGGATATCCTGAAAACCTGACTGGCTGGGGTGCCTCCAGGACCAGGTTTGGGAACCACTGATATAGGGGTTTATTTTCAAAGCACTTAGGCCCTGATGCTCAGAAGTAAATGCGGGCTCTCAAGGCCATTAGTACTGGAATAGCGCCTGCAGTTACAAGCGCACAATGCGCAGAGGCTTGGAGCGTGGGAATCAACACACGTGCTGAAGAACAGTGCAATAAGCATGCAAATGTAGTTGAAGGGATTCAGATGAGGGCAATCATGCTCTTTGCCTTCATTTTTCTCTGTTTTCTATTTCCTGTAATGCACAGCAAATAGCACAGCTAACAAAGGCACCCTTAACGCTGTAAACCCTACGCCAGCTGGCATTAGAGTGTTTCTGCCGAGCCCATAGCTTCTGCTGTCCTGGTCGTTTCAGAACTCTTCTAGTATCAGTGAATCCTACTGAAGCTTCTGCCTGCAAAATGTTTTTCTTTAATATACTACCATATATGGAAGACGTTTGGATTTTTTTCATACTTGTTGTTTATATCCTAGTGTTCATCAAGGCTCCTCACCAAATACATTATCTGTTAGTGATCACGATTCTGGTGTGGAAGATGAAGATTTTTCACCAAGGCCAACTCCTAGCCCTCACCCATCGACTCAACAGGTAATGCATAAACAAAACCAGTTGCAATGAATGAACTAATAATATAACCTTTTGTCCTGTGAGTTGGCATTTGCCTGCATCTGTACATAATCTTGTGATTCACTTGTGTAGCATCCTTGAGTGTGGGATGTTGTCGTTGTTGTATCCTTATTGAGTTATCATTTCTTCTCATAGTTTCCCTAAAATGTGGTGACATGTTTTAAGAAATAAAATTCTAGAATTTTGTAGGATTTTCATCAAAACCCTATTTTAAGCATTTTATTCTGTGCATACATTCATTGTTTTGTTTCATTATCATTTCTGCAAATTTTGTATTTTTTTTTTTTTTGTTACATTTGTACCCCGCGCTTTCCCACTCATGGCAGGCTCAATGCGGCTTACATGGGGCAATGGAGGGTTAAGTGACTTGCCCAGAGTCACAAGGAGCTGCCTGTGCCTGAAGTGGGAATCGAACTCAGTTCCTCAGTTCCACCACCCTAACCACTAGGCCACTCCTCTACTGTTGCTACTATTTGAGATTCTACATGGAATGTTGCTATTCCATGTAGAAGTCGGCCCTTGCAGATCACCAATATGGCCGCGCAGGCTTCTGCTTCTGAGAGTCTGACGTCCTGCACCAAATATACGTGTTTCTTTGGCATGCTATATATTTTATAAGGCTTGGTGCTTTCAAACGTTCAAGAAAATGTTAACTTAGTTTTAATTGGTAGGCCTTGGACGTTTGCTTCCCCATTTAGACTTATCATAAAGTATCTTCTGCAGTTCTAAAATTAAACTGATTTTTTTTTTTTTTAATTTAGATTTCTAGAATTCAGCCATCTGTTCCTGAACTTTCCTTTATCTGTGATGGCAGCTTTGAATCTAAAACTGTACCTCAGCACATAGAGACTATAAATAGTAAAATTCCACTTACTTTAGTTCCCCAGTCTGGTAGAAATACTAATGCATCAAGAAATCTATCCAACCAAAACCAGCACGGTGACCATGAGCCCCAAGGCAGGAGCAACACAGTTACAACTTCTAATAAGAAAGGACTGTCAAATTCATTAAACCCCAAAATATCGGCTATGAAACCTTTTAGAGAAACACAGTCTCCACTACATGCGCCTAATCCTCGTTGGAAAGTCGGGCCTCAGGTAAGAAAAAATTGCAGCTCATCTTCATCTTCAACGCCTCAGAGTGGATCCTCACCTGATACATCTGTTCACCAACCCAGATTGTCATCTGAGAGACTTGGTTCAAACCATGTTATAGCCATCCAAAGAAAGGTGCCACCTCCAGTAAGAAGATCATCCATATCAAATTCTAAGCTTCCAGCTGTTGCACCACAGTCTCACCCACAAGGTATCACACTTCAGCTTCAGAATCCTAGAACAGAAATGGAGGTGTCAGTCCCTCACATACCAACTTGCCATCCTCCCCATGTTTGTGGCTGTTCACAAAATCATGGACACATCCAGTACAGTGCAACAAATGCTTGGCAAGGAATACGCAAAATGGGCTCTCCTAATATTCCAGAAAGGCATTCTGAAGTTTCTTCTGACAATGCATATTCTGCTTTTCAGCAGAACTTGGCATGTCCAAATATGTGCTGTAATCAAGTATGTTCTACAAGTAGCCCAATCAACCAAGGATGCCATGGAAGAATAGAAACTTGTTCTCCTCCCAGTGGCAGTCTGTCACCAGGAAGTAGACTGCCTTCCCAAGTTAGCCCTTGTAATTTGCAGTCTTACGCAGCATACCCAGCATGTACACATACACCTACATCTATAGGAGGGCTGGATAATGGAATGATGGGATTATCTGCTGATGCCTACAGACTCTTGGTAGAACAGGACAGGCAACTAAAAATACTTCAGTCTCAGGTATGTAGGTTATTTTTACCTCCGAGTATATATTTCAACAGTTTTTCTGCATGAAAGCCACTTTTTTTTAATAGTTTCACAGAAATGTCTGTCTTATGTATTAAAACACTCGTTGCTAAACCAGCCCATACAATGGGTTGTGTCCCTTCCTGACCAGCTGATAGAGGTAGAAAAATACTGATCTCTTCCAGAGATCTCACCTGTGAAAGGGCTAATGCAGACTGGAATTCTCCAACATTTCTCCACCTCTAGCATATGGTAGGTAGGCTGGTGCAATAGGACAAAGGTGTTGGGCATGGCCTGTGTCCCTTGAGACTGAATTCCAGGTCACTTAGCTCCTGAGATTGGTTCACAGGCCTTATCTTCGTGAATCAGGAGCTTAGTCTATATGCCACCAAGTCTTAGTCTGTGGGTTTTGGCCTAGTGTAGCATGTTGGTAGCAGACCCCGTAGGCTACTAATAGAGGGGAGTGGGGTCCTTTCCTTTTATTCATGCTAGACCTGCCCGTCTTCAAGTCTTTGCTTAAAGCCAACCTCTTCAATGCTGCGTTCAGCACCTAACCCTTACCGTTCAGTGAATCCAGACTGCCCCTATCGGACCGACCGTTCACTTGTCTATTAGATTGTAAGCTCTTTGAGCAGGGACTGTCTCTCTTTGTTAAATTGTACAGCGCTGCGTAACCCTAGTAGCGCTCTAGAAATGTTAAGTAGTAGTAGTAGACCAGTCCAGGATGCACCTCAAAGACTACAGTACTGTGGGTTATGGGGATGCAAGCTTCCTCCCTTTTGTTTCCAAAGAGAAGTTTGAGGTGTTCAGAGGGTTTGTGATGGTTGAAAAAAAAAATTAGGTTCTGTAAGGAATTTCAAGTGGCTGGATTTAGTTCTCACCTATTTAACTTTGGTAAAAGCATAACCAGAGGATTTCCAGCCTGCACCAATCCTTATACAGGTGATATCACTGGAAGAGATAATCAGTTTTCTGTACCTTCATCTGCTGGTCAGGAAGGGACATAACTCATTCATGTGGACTGACCTAGCAGGATTCAAGGAAGGAAACTAACAGATATGAATAAATGTTCTTATAGTTTAGGTTAAAAGGAGAGCTGATATCCATGGTTTAGTGTTGTTACTGGATTACTGTGTAGGATTTTTTCCCCTTCTTTAAAAGTATTACTTTCAGTTGCAAATTCAGCTACTTTAAAGTAGTGTAGTTATTATGTTACTCCATTTGATGTGTGATAGTAAAGGTCCTCAAAAAATATATATATATATATAAGCGGATCCCCTGCTATTGGATAAACTTACTACATTTGACTTTTTTTAAAGAATTTTACTGCCTTCATCAGCTCAAAATAGAATGAACCAATGTATTGAGTCCAATAAAAAGTTTGTCGCTTTGTTGTTGACCTATATTTCTGCTTATTGAAGCAGACTAAACAGAACAGCCATGCTTTCTCCAGGGTAGAAGATAACTGCAGGTTAGGAAGAAAGAAGAGGAAACCCACTAAATGCTCATTTATGTTTTTAAACCTGAAAGCTATTGAAATGTATCAAGTACATACAATAGTAAGGTATTGCTTTATTTTGTTACCTATTATAGCTGCACGTGCGTTCTAACACGATTTGCAAATGGGCCAAGTTAGCATGTATGCTGATCTTTACCATACAGCCCTCATAATGAAGTACATAAGTACATAAGTACATAAGTAGTGCCATACTGGGAAAGACCAAAGGTCCATCTAGCCCAGCATCCTGTCACCGACAGTGGCCAATCCAGGTCAAGGGCACCTGGCACGCTCCCCAAACGTAAAAACATTCCAGACAAGTTATACCTAAAAATGAGGAATTTTTCCAGTCCATTTAATAGCGGTCTATGGACTTGTCCTTTAGGAATCTATCTAACCCCTTTTTAAACTCCGTCAAGCTAACCGCCCGTACCACGTTCTCCGGCAACGAATTCCAGAGTCTAATTACACGTTGGGTGAAGAAAAATTTTCTCCGATTCGTTTTAAATTTACCACACTGTAGCTTCAACTCATGCCCTCTAGTCCTAGTATTTTTGGATAGCGTGAACAGTCGCTTCACATCCACCCGATCCATTCCACTCATTATTTTATACACTTCTATCATATCTCCCCTCAGCCGTCTCTTCTCCAAGCTGAAAAGCCCTAGCCTTCTCAGCCTCTCTTCATAGGAAAGTTGTCCCATCCCCACTATCATTTTCGTCGCCCTTCGCTGTACCTTTTCCAATTCTACTATATCTTTTTTGAGATACGGAGACCAGTACTGAACACAATACTCCAGGTGCGGTCGTACAAAAACTTATTGTACCTATATGGTTTCTAGCCCAGGGTAGTTCTTTTTTTTTTTTTTTTTTTTTTTTTTTTATCTTGCTCCTAGTTTCAGTGAAGTAGAGGAGTCTGTCATAAGCGAATCCATAGCTGTTGTATTGGGAAGGTGAGGAACCATATGAAGGGCTTATTTTCAAAATCCTCTTAAGTCCAGTGCAAATAAGATGGATTTAGGGGGGTTTGGAATGAGCACTTCATATGGGACTTTTTTCTCTTTGTTTTAGTGCTAAACAGCCTTACCTCTTCCCAGCAGAGGTTTAGCAACCTTTTCTAATACCATAAAACTGACAGAAAATTTAAGAAAATAATGGATAAAACTAAATTAAAGGGAAAATCTAAAAAAATAGAGGAAAGTCTTAGTGTAGAGATGTCTGAAAATTGTAACTTAGAACTGCGTGTATTCTTCCAGTGACCTGTCCAAGATGTGGTGTTGCTGTCCTAGGACTAAGTGTAACTTTTAAAAGTCATTTTGGAATATGTTTTGCATCAACTCACTAGTTTGGAAGGCAGTTATGGCTTTTTAAGGTCCCGTTTTTGTTGTAGTTTTCTTTTTCTAGGCCCCTAAATATTTTTCCTAGTACAAAACAAATAATTTTTTACCCCTCTTTCTAAGGCATCTGAAAGATGTGTTCTTGCTCACTGAAATGGAAGCTAAGGTACTTCATATAATTGCAGTAAGAAAGTAATCAACTAATATTTCCTAGTCAACAAAATTAACAAGGGGGCCCATAAAGCCCTAAGTAGTAAGGTGCACTACTAATTGTCAGCCATTAATTCTTTAATCAATTTTGACAGGTGGCCACATCCACTTCCAGTCATGGCAGCCAATCAGAATCAAGGATCCACCTAGGCCATGCCTACACCCCACCTCTTTTGCATAATCCTGCCCTAGCCCCATCTTATTTCCATAACCCAACCCATTTTTACCCTCTTTTGGTGATGCAACAGGACATCATAACTCTGGCCAGGCCACGCCCTTTTTCCAAGATGGTGGCGACTAATGGATGCATCGTGTCACATACAGGATTAGCAGCAAAAAAGAGCTGTTTGATTTTTTAAGACAGCAAGCCCCCCTCTTCCCAGATTAAACCTAGCTGATGGAGCAATGTGCTGTACTGTGCAGTGGCGTAGCTACGTGGGGCCCCCGCAGATTCACCCCAGGACCCCCCTCCCGGCGAACCCGCCCCCGCCGCCGCCTACCTTTACTTTTGCTGGCGGGGAATCCCACTCCCCGCCAGCCGACGTCTTCTCAGTCCTTCCTGCTCTTCAATTTGTTTGCTGACGTCCTGCATGTAATTGTACGTGCAGGACGTCAGACTCAGAGAACAGTTCTGTTCTCTGAGTCTGACGTCCTGCACGTACAATTACGTGCAGGACGTCAGCAAACAAATTGAAGAGCGGGAAGTGACTAAGAAGAAGACGTCGGCTGGCGGGGAGTGGGATCCCCCGCCAGCAAAAGTAAAGGTAGGCTGCAGCGGCGGCGGGGTCGCGGTGGGAGGGGGGCGGCAATTTCGGCGGTGGGGGGGGCGGCGCCGGGGGGAGGGCTAAAATGTGCCCCCTCCCCCCGGGCTCTGGACCCCTCACCCACGGAAGGCTGGCTACGCCCCTGGTACTGTGTGAGAGAATCCACACCTCCCCCCCCCCCCCAACCCCCTCCTTTCTGCAGCCAGCCCATTAGAAAAAATGCTGTACTGAATTTTTAAAACAAACCTACTGGTTTTACAAACTTTTCTCATACTTTTAACACAATTAATGTTTTAATCAATATGGTACAAGTCATGCATAACCTTTAGCAAAGAAGACTACCCCCGCACCTCCCCCTCTCCATCCAGACCAGCAACGTCACATGAATAAAATGTATAGCAGCTTCTCTTTATACAAGGATTTTAACCTAAGCAGCGTTGTGTAAAATACAAGCAGGCACAAATATTAGCAAATTTTTTTTTTCTAATACACAAGGGGTGTGGACATAAATCAGCAGTACAGTATGACCCTATTGACTCCTCCCCCTGCTCCTCTCACAACCCTTCTGTTTCAAGGCAGAGTAACAGTTTCCATGTCTGTGGGAGCACAATGAGGCTGCTCCTCCTCTTCCCCGAGACAGATGTTTTCTTACAAAACTGTCTCGTGTTGCTGTTTTAAAAGGTATTGTTTTTAATAGCATGCTGAAGTGCCCCTGTCAGGGGAGACAAGACACTAGTTTCAGAATTCCAGAGCAGAATTTCACACAGCCATAGATGCATAGCCAGCTTTTCGTTTGGGGGCTATGGCACAAGGCATACAAAACAGTGCCCCCTCTCCTCTCCTCTAACAGAGACTGACCCCACAGCAGCACCCCTTACTCATCTAGGCAGGCAAGGTCAGGTGAAAAAATATGGCAGCTTATGGGGGGTTTTGGAATAAAGCATTTTATACTACTGAAATGTCTTTATTGACTGGAAATAGACACACATACATATATAACCCTCTGAATTGTTTTAAGCACATGGCTCTCTATGAGCCATTGGGCTTTGATCCTGATAATGCCTTTTTTGCTGGATGGATATTTTTGTTTTTTCAGCCACTAGCATCCTTGGGTCATAATTCAAAACTAGATCTTTAGACTTCAAAAATGTATATGTTTAGGGCCTGCCTGCCAAGACAAACCCTGTGATATGCTCACACTCTCCCGTCCCACCAGAAGAGAGCCAGTTCTGTTGAGCCAGCCGGCCCCCCTGACCACCCAAAGGCCCTCTCCAGGCCCACCTTTAATTGCTGTGGTAGTCTAGTGGCCTCTTTGGGGCAGGAGCTTTATTGCTCATTAAAAAAAAAAAAAAATCACAGTGCTATCCAATATAAGCATGCTACTGCTGTCTCATGAAAGCTGTTTCTTTGCACAGGTAGCTTCATTGCTATCCTTTTGTGCCCATGAATTCTGTGGTTATGCACTGATCTACTGAAACTTTTTTTTTTTTTAATGCTTTCTTAAATGACATTGTGCGCTATGAGAAAAGGAGATTTGCAATTTACTATACCTTAAGTGCAAAACTTATGGTGAGGCAAATGCAAAACTTGAGAACTAGTGTCACGCATCTGGGCAAATGTCACACTGGGCAAATACTCACCACATGTGCTGATGCATGTATTGCTGCTAAAAGAACTATCCTTGCAGTACCACAACTCAATGGATTTTTTTTTTTTCTAATGAGGTAGACAGAAAGAGGAGAGGGGAAGAGGTGGATCTGTGGAGCTAGCTTAAACTGTGGTCACATGAAAACAGCATCCTTGTACAGTGGTTTCTACACTCTCTTGGGTTTCAGTGTTTTTTTTCTGTGTACCATTAAGTTAACTAATTGAACAAGATGAAACAAAAGTATTACAAACCACAAGTAAACCTCAGGTGATGCTCTACTGCTTATGTTCTCGAAAGCATGACAACTGAGAGAATGTCGGTAGCAGCATTTCTGTTTGCTTCAATATGATTACTTTTATGTGGAGCCTTTCATAGCTCTTTCCTATGTCTCTTGTGAGATTTTTGAGTGCCACATAAGTACATAAGTGTTGCCATACTGGGACAGACCAAAGGTCCATCAAGCCCAGTATCCTGTTTCCAACAAAACCTGCGGATAATCTATTTACAACAAGGTCATCATCCACTTTTCATTTTAAACCCCTGTGCCTCCCTCCCCTTCCAATCCCCTAATTTCCCTTTCCCACCAAAAGGCATGAACAGAAACACCTTTATAACTATTTTAAGTTTATCCATTTATTATTACCATACATTGTGCTCACCTACTACACTTATCCTTCCTTCCTTCCAAGACTAAGTCCAAATTCATCCAGTTTACCACTCTATTGAATGATCTGGCTGCTGGTTCCAATCACAACATTCTACATTCAATTAACCCTATTCTTAATCTCAAACGAGGAAGGATCAAGGCCTTTCTAGGTTTCAACCTTCCCTGGTGTTAAACAAATTCAATTTCCCTAATTTACTCCTCCATTCCCCTCTGCCCCCCTGTTATACCTCCCCCCCCCCCCCAATATCTCTACACTGAGACTTTCAACACCGGATGGCTCATAAAGAGCCATCCTTTACATCGTGTTCACAATTAGGCTGCGACTCTGAGGACAGAGAAACTGTAGATAAGAATTTCATAGTTGGAAAAATTGCTTCTTACATCTAGGGGATCCCCTCGCTGTCTTGGCCTCCCATGTGCAAGAAAACATCTGTCTCTGGCAGGGGCGTAGCCACGGGTGGGCCTGGGCCCACCCAATTTCGGGTCAGGCCTGCCCAGCAGCAAAGTTCCTGACGGCGATTCCAGTCGCAGCGATTCCCACATGCTGCTTGCCGGCTGCCGCTCAATCTCCTCGCGCTACTAAGCGCTAACCCGGAAGTCTCTCCTCTGCAGGAGAGACTTCCGGGTTAGCGCTTAGTAGCGCGAGGAGATTGTTGAGCAGCAGCCTGCAGGCAGCGTGTGGGAATCGCTGCGACTGGAATCGCCGTCAGGAACTTTGCTGCTGGGCGGGCCTGCAAGGAGGGTGAGATGCTGCAGCTGCACGGGGGGGGGGGGGGGGGGAAAGATGTCGCATGGGGGAGGGAAGACGGGGGGGGGGGAACACAGCAGCTGCACAGGGGGAAGGGAAGATGGAAAGATGAGGCTTGGTTGGTGGGTGAGGGAGAAGCAGCAAAGGGGTGGAGGGGTGAGGAAGGGAGAAGTCTTGGCTGTGTATGAGGTGGAGGGGAGGGACACATGCTGCATACAGAGGGAATAGATGGGGAGGGGGAGAAATGGTAGGCATAGGGGTGGAGAGGAGGGAGAAAGGGTGGGTATAGTGGTGGAGGGAGGGCGGAGCAGAGAAAATTTTGTGCCCACCCACTTTGGGCTCAGGCCCACCCAAAACTGGCTGTCTGGCTATGCCACTGGTCTCTGGGAAGAGGAGGAGGAGGAACAGAGTAGCCTGATTGAAGTCACACAGACAGGGAAACTGTTACAGCTGCCTTGAAACAGGAGGGCTGTGAGAGGAGGGGGATTTATGTCCACACACCTTTTGGATTGTACTAAAAAAAAAAAAAAAAAAAAAAATATATATATATATATCTCTCTAATATAATAAAACGCACCCTCAACGTTCTGAGGACAACGTTCTGAAGCCATCTGACGTCACTCCCAGGCTGAAGGGTTCGTGGATTCGTGGTGTGAAGCCTTCAAGCCAGCCAGCCGTCTCTGCCCCGCCCTCGCGTCAAACGTCATGACGTCGAGGGCGGAAAAAAAAAAAACCAAACAAATCCGGCAGCGAAGCGTCAGGGAAGGAGGCGGCGCTCCCGACGTCTAGCCTTCTCTTCGCTGTGTTCCGCCTTCTTCTGACGTCAAGGATGACGTCAAAAGAAGGCGGAACACAGCGAAGGGAAAGCTAGACGGGAGCACCGCCTCCTTCCCTGACACTTCGCTGCCGGAACCGCCACGGAGGTAAATTTAAAAAGAAGAAAAAAAAAAAAGGGATGTTGGGGGGAGAGAAGAGGGTGGCCAGTAAATTAGAACAATGGGAGCGGGAGGGCAGGGGAGAAACGACAGCATGGATGCGAAGGGGGGGGCATGGATGCGAAGGGGGGGGGAGAAGAGGGCGGGCCAGGCTGGGACATGGGAGAGAGAGGAGCATGGATGCGAGGGGGGGTCATGGAAGGGAGAGAGGGGACTTGCTGGAAAAGGATGAATGGAGGCGGCAGGGGACAGAGGAGCATGGATGGGCATGGATTGGGAGGGCAAGGCTCGGGGAGAGAGGAATTGCTGGAAAGGGATGAATGGAGGGGGCAGGGGACAGATGGGCATGTATGGATATGGATTGCAGGGCAGGCCTAAGGGAGAGAGGGGAATTGCTGGATAGGGATGAATGGAGGGGACAGGTGACAGAGGAGCATGGATGAGCATGGATTGGGAGGGCAGGGCTCAGGGAGAGAGGGGAATTGCTGGAAAAGGATGAATGGAGGGGGCAGGGGACAGATGGGCATGGATTGGGAGGGCAGGGCTCACACTCTCTCTCTCTCATATACAATGTCTTTCTGACTCTCACTCTCACACACTCTGTCTCACACTGTATCACATTCACTCTCTATGTGCCACACAGTCACTCACACACTCGCTTGGTCTCATACACTCACTCTCACAGAGAATCTGTGTCTCACACACACTCTCTCTCTCGCCCACACACACACACTCTCTCTCACACTGTGTCTCACATACACACTTGCACACACTCACACCCAGACTCACTTTCTCTCTCACACACTCACACTTTCACTCTGACTCTCAAACAGTCATTCTCACATACACTCTCCCAAACATACACACTCCGAGGAAAACCTTGCTAGCGCCTGTTTCATTTGTGTCAGAAACGGGCCTTTTTTACTAGTATATATATAATAGAGAGAGAGCTTTTGTATATGTTTTACTTAAGTTTATTTGCTAACATTTGTGCCTGCTTGTATTTTACACAATGCTTCTTAGATTAAAAATCCTTTTATAAAGGGAAGCTGCTATACATTTCTTTGACATGACCTTGCCTGCTGGGATTGGTGGGGGGTTAGGGGTAGTCTTTGCTAAAGGAACTGTGTTTTGTATGACGTGCAGTATTGATATCATGGACATCTTTAGGCCTAGAGGCCCTCGCCGTGATCTTTGAAAAGGGGTGTAAACTGGGTGTAGTTATAGCATGACTTCTGTGATGTCACCCAAATGGATGGGTTATGCAAATATGGTGGAACTGGGTGTGGGCTATGACATCTGATGATGTCAGACGGGTGTGGGCATGGCCTAGGCAGGTCCTCAATTCTGATTGGCTGATGACCGGAAGTGGGCATTGCCACCTGTCAAAATCAATGAATGATAATGGTTGACAAATGCTAGAGAGCCTTACTACTGCCCTATTTTGTGAAATTTTCTGCTGTAATTCATTTTAAAATATATTGGTACCCTTCAATGAAATATAGAAAGGGAAAATGATGGCAGGTAAAGACCATTTGGTCTGTCCAGTCTGCTCATGATGGAGATCTTTGTCCCCATACACTTTGCAAAGACCACTGACCACTTTTGTAGGCACTTCTTGGACTGATTCCATCCTGGATTTTTTTTTTTTTAAATGAAGGTATGGTCTCTAGAATTGTAGTGGGAGTATTAGTGCCTCTACGGTGTGTACATATCACCTTCTCCTTTTTCCAGCTCATCGTCTTCTCCTTGTGCACCCAAGCATCCTTCTTATTTTTGCCATTATTACTGAAATTGTACAGCGCTGCGTAACCCTAGTAGCGCTTTAGAAATGTCAAGTAGTAGTAGTAGTTTAGCCACCTTCAGATTATCAGATATGATGACCCCGAAGTCCTACTGATCTTTGGGCACCCAAGTATTTCACCACTGGTACTATACTGCTCCCTTGGGCTTTTGCAGTTCAAATGCGTGCTGCTGCCTTTTTTTTCCATTTTAACTGCCAAATTCTAAACCAAACTCTTCTAGATCCCTTCTCATGTTTTTCACACCATCAGAGATATCTACTCTATTGCAGATTTTGGTATTGTCCGCAATGAAGCAAACCTTTCCAGACAGCCCTTCTCCAATATCGTGTACTAAAATGGAACTGGCCAAGAATAGATTGGAGCACAGCACTGGGCAATCTCCCTTTTCTCAGAATGAACTCCATTTACCACTACCGTTTGTCGCCTTCCATTCAACTAATTTCTAACCCAGTCATTTTTACGCCCATATTGAGACCACTCAGTTTATTTACAAGTCACCTCTGCGGATCCTTGTCAAAGGATTTGCTGAAGTCCAAGTATACCATATCTAGTCTCTCCCTTGATCTAGCAGCCTGTTCACCCAGACAAATAAATTAATCAGATTTGTCTAAGACCTACCTGTAGTAAAACTATGCTGTCTGAGATCCTCCAGTCCATCGGATTTCATAAATCTTTCTATCCTCTGAATGTACGAAGTTGTTACGCTTGCTTGTTTTTTTTAAACAATTACAGATTCAGCGCTTGTTGGAAGCTCAAACTCTTCAGCCGGCTTCTACTAAAATGACAACTAGTAGCACTCAGCAGTCGCCAAGGCAAGTGGAATTTGTTGCCATGCAAACCCAATCAGCTCCTGGTTTACAGATGAGAAAAAGTATGAGCATTGCAGTAAGCACAGGTAATGTGTGTGTTCGTGTGTGTGTGTACCAATTTTATTTTTCTATTGTCCTTCCATTGATCACACTTGTATTAAAACAAATATAGATTCCGCTTTAATTGTAGTTGCAAAAACCTCAGAAAGGCGGTATATCAAGTCCCATTTCCCTTTCCCTTTTCCCTCTTGTTCTCCAGATCAGTCCAGACATGTGGGTATACACTCTCATGCCAGGAGATGGAGACTGAGAATCACTGATGTCATCTTATTTTTTCTGTGTAGTCTCTAGCCAGTCAGTATATCTTAATCTCTAATAGAGGCTGTGCAGTTTGGATCTCGTCTGAAAGGCCTTACCTAGGGGAGCGAGTTAGTTAGTAATTGGCTTACAACTGGATTTCTTGCCTATTAGCAACAAAAAAAATATTGGCTTGGACCAGCTGAACCATGTAACTGGGCACTTAAACCTGGTTGACCCAGGTTCCTCCCCCCCCCCCCCCCCCCCAATTGATGCTCCTGGCGGAAGGGGGGGTGCAGCTTTTGACTTCGTGTGACTTGGTCTTCCTCCCCCCCCCCCCCCCCCCCCCCCCACTCTTGAGATGGGTCTCTTAAATGCATCAGTAGGACTAAGACTGTAGCACAGGGGTGTCCAACCTCGGCTTTTGCCAGGTCAGGTTTTCAGGATTTCCCCAATAAATATACATCCTAACACAAATGAGAAACCTAATTGCAATCTAGTTACACACAGATAATGCTACACTTTGTAACCACTATCCACTCTTAAAATACTATTCAAAAAAAGCTTTATTTAAACACTATTATAGTGCTATTATACAAAATATAAATTCCTTTATAAAACCCAATATTCTCCCCACTGTTCCCAAATACCATGCATATCACATTCACACAGAATCACACAGCACACAGATCTGGATAATTACTGCTCCAGCATATGAATATATGCAAAAAATCTGCAACCATCAGCTCAACATAGAATCATATCTCAAGCAATTGCAGAGAAAACCTTGCTGCAGATCAGCCATCTGGTCTTCAGCACTTGAGCTGATGTTATACAAATGTTAATTCATAGCACCAACACTTTCAAGTGAAAGTTCATTCACAGTCCAGAACTGTGTTCAACTTTACAAAGTGCCAGTAAATGATGAACAGTCTCTTCTTGCAGCACATAATTCGACGGGCTACGAACCAACCCTCTTCCTCGCATTCGCAATAAATATGCATGAGATCTGTTCGCATACATGGAGGCAGTGCATGCAAATAGATCTCATGCATATTCATTGGGGAAATTATGAAAACTAGATTGTGGCTCTCGAGGACTGAGGTTGGACAACCCTGCTGTATTGGATTTTCTTCTTTGTTTCACTGCAGCAGCCAGGAGCAGAGAGAGGCCTCAGTATGAGGGGAAGATGGGTGAACGTTTGCAGGCCCTGTAGTGTGCTGGAGTGGTTGGAAGTGCTTGGCTGATGGGTAGTGTAGGCCACAAGGAGAGCATGTCCTCAAAACGGGTGTGTAAAGATGAAAATACTAGCATGGCTCCTGAGATTGGTGCTAACTTAGCAATTGACTGTGATGTGAAGATTTGAACTGTGTTGCTGGGTTCAGAAAGAGCTCCAACAGTTGAGGTGGCACATTATGTGAGGAACTGCTGCCATTTTTAATTTCTGCAGTGTTTCATGGTGGATTCAGTCATCAAATCTAAGGTGAAGGATGAATCTGGAAACACTGGACTGGACCTTGAGGATGACAGTTGTCAGTCTCAGCAGCTGGGGAGCCCATTCACTGGGTAGGAGCCCAAGGTCATTGTTTAGTGGCAGAAGCCTCTTGGCCAATAATCACTAGGAGGTGAGAGCCATTTGTCCCTGTGAACTTCCTTTTCACTGGTTCAAAACAAAGCTTTAACAGGCCTCTATGCTTGCCTCCTTCATACAGTCCTATCAGCTTTACCTGAGCATTTACTCAAAGGTATAGAAGATTATTCAAGCTGTTTTTGTGTAGGGCAAGAAAAAGGATCTAAGGCCTTTCCATCATACCAGAGGTGTGCACATTCTTATGGAGTTTGCAGACTCTGCAATTTGACAAAGCTGTAGAACTCTGTTAGTAGCCAAGCTGAAGGGAGTGCCAAAAGTACTGAGCCTGGGCAATCTTCGATGCGTTTGAGGGGCATCCAGGATTTCTTCTTAGGTAAAAAAGGAGGAAGAAAAGTGGCAGAAAGTTGAATGTGAAAGATGTTATAGGGGAAGAAATGAAGAAGAGCGGAGAGAAAAGAAATAGTGAGGAGAGAGGAGGCCCTGAAAATAGAGTTCAAAGCACAGACAGAGGAACAGAACCAGATACAAGGAATAAGATAATTAGAAAAATGAGATCAACAGACAACAAAGGTAAGAGAAATTATTTTTTTTTCTTTTTAGTAACTGAAGTACGTATGCCAGTTTTGAGAATTTACAACTGCAGTCTATATTTTGCACTATACAGGTGAAAATGTGAGGGGGACACTATATGTGATGGCACGATAGAAAATTTTAATCGCGATCAATCATGTAGTTGAAGGTTTTAATCGATGTACAGCCCTACTTAGAATAAACCACACAACCTTAACATAGCACACACAAGTCATCCTATGACCTGCCTCAAGGACACAAGAAGAGGCGGAGCCACGTCCCCTGTGCATTCCAGATACTTGTGCCACCACCTACCTATGATTATTGGAAGTAGAAGCGAGTGGCATCAGAAAAGAGGTAGAGTTTCAAGTCCTAATGACATTGCAGCACAAGTTCAGTAAGACAAAAGCAGCCTCTCAACTTCCTAAATCTCATATCACTTGCAGTATCTATGTCCTCAGGAACTTCCAAGGGTTCCCTCTTTTTTACCAGTCAGGTAAGGTATTTGTTCCACCACCTGGCAGTGCTTTGATAAGTTCCTTTTGGTTGTGGTTAAGTTGTGAATATGATGGCAGCAGTCACTCTAACACATTGATATCCCAGTCAAGGTGATTGCTGGCACCAGAAGAGCAGTGAGCCCCCTTGATTATTTATGCCACTTGATATACTGCACGTGGGCCTCAGTGTAGGCAACACAGCAGTTCACAATAAAAAGGAGTTAACAGAAAAGTTGGTACTAGACAGAATACAGCCAAGCGGAGACTAGGAAAAGGTAGGTCTTAAGTAATTTCTTAAGAGGTAAGGGTTGGTTGGCTTCTGATAGAAAGGGGCAAGTTGTGCCGAAGTTTAGGTCCTATGTATCTAAAGGTGCAGTTCCTTGGGACTTTAAGATGAAGGACAGAGGGTGGGGGAAGGCTCAATAGGTTCTGATCTGCAGAACGGAGACAGCAGAGAGGGATGCAAGGAATGATGAGAGAAGCAAGATAAGGGGGCAAGTGGTTGACAGGATTTATAGACTAGGAGGAGGATTTTGTATTTGATTTGAGCGATGACCGGGAACCGATGTTCATAGAGGAGGAGGGGTCACATGATTGAATCGGGTAGCATTGTGCCAGGAGTTTGACAGCAGTTGACTGAATGAGCTGAAGGTGTTTGAGGGCTTGAAGAGGAAGACCAGGGTAAAGGGAGTTACAGTAGTCTAGGTGGAATATAACAAGTGCAAGAATAAGGGGGCGTGTGAAGATGAAATAAGAGGATGAACAGCACAGAGGTGGTGAAGGGCAAAGGGGGAGGTGCAGATAAGTCTGATTTGAAAGTGAGTTGTGAATTGAGAATTGGTAGGCAGAAAATAATGGTAGGACAGAGGCCTTTGTCACCATTGCATTGTTACTCTAAGCACTTAAGATATGGTGTTCAAGCTGGAAGAGGCTTTGCCTTGAGCACAAGTCTTCAGAGCTTTTTGTGGCATTCTCCTTGAGGTTGGGCATGTTCACTTGTCTGGACTCAAGGAAATGAAATTTAGCAAGTAAATTGAAATAACACCTTTCTTCATAGGGCTCTGATGTCTATCTGATCAGCTTTAGGTTGAAGATTCATATAGCTTCAGGTTTCTCTCCCTTTTGCACTCAGAAGGCAGCTGGAAAACGCCAGAGCCCTGTCCATTGTTAACTAGCTTGCCCTGTTTCTTTAGCAAGCACCTGTTTTCAGCTCATTGAAGTTTGCATAGAACCGCCATTAATTAGTTATAAAAACAGGTTTTGGACTGCTACATATTTAGATGCCCTTAAATAACACTGGGCAAATGCTCTGTTTTTAAAGGTGCTAGCCTGTTCTGGAATTCTCCTTGCACATCTCAAGAAGAGTCTCCTGTGAAACCAGATGATGCGGATATTTCTGAGGATATCACAGTTTCTGTTCATGCAGAAGACACCAGTCATACAAGCATTGCATCTTCATTGAAAGCTGTTGACATTCACAGTTTTGAAAGCAGCCACGTTACAGAGACAGAAGAGAATGGATCACCTGATCCACTCAAGTAAGAACAAATTTGAAAATTACATTGCGGGGTTGACATTCAAAGCGATTTAACCAAATAGAAATGGCTCTTGGCAGGTTAAATCACTTTGGGGCTATCCTCTGAGATTTGGTGCCACTAAATATCACCACAGACCACTAAACTGAGAGCCAGCTATTTTGGGGTGGTCCGGGGTCAGAGTTGGCACTTATGCAGTTAAATGCCGACATTCAGCACTTAACACCTCAGTTAAGCGGCCAAATTGGACCACATAAAAGTCTGTCCTATCTTTATGCACTGTCAAGTGCTGAATATTGCACCTAACCGTATAAGAGAAAAGCAGCCACGTAAACCCAGATAGTCGATGCTGGTGCCCAGATATAGCCCAGCATTGAATATCCAGGAATGACGCCGGTGACTGCTTAAACAAAGAAACTCAACGGTGCCAGCTGATTATCTACCCTTTTGTATGCTCATGGTGTTGTCTTCTTTTGTTTTTAAGGAAATAGTATATTGGAAATTGTGGGTTTTAGAAAAGTGTAACTTGTGATGGATGCGCCTTGTGACATTAGGCAACTCATTTCGTCCTTCATTGCTTCAAGTAGAAATGCAGGGTTAGATTTACTGTATACCTTAATGAATAAACATCTTAATTTGTGTTTAATTTGTTAATATGTAACAGTTATATATAGGCCCCGTTGAAAATAATGGGGCTTGCATTAAATTGTATTAATGCACATTAAGAGCTATATTTACTAACCCGTTTTTAAACTAAGCCTTCTGGGGACCTGGAAATATTCTGGTCAATATTCAGCTTGTGGTGATTGACATTTTTTTAAAATGCTGATCGCTGCAGGTTAGTCCCGGATATTCAGTGCTGGGTTGTGCCCAGGGACCAGCACTTGAATATCTGGTGCTAATTCCTAGTGATCTGATTGTTGGAGCTTATGTTGATCCTGGCCAATATTTAGCCACAGAAGTTGGCTGCACTGGAGGCAGGAGAGAGTGGGCATCGCTTCTGCTTCTTTTAAGATACACCTCAATGGGAGAGGGGTTGGGGGATGTGGATGACGCAGGCACACCCAGTTCTATCAGCCATTGTTGTGTGGGACCTCTTCAGTCTAATCTTTTCCACTGAGCCAATCAGACCTGTTTTATATTGCAGTTGACTCCGTGCCTTAATTTACTGTTTTGGGGGAAAAGTGTGTAAGTCTTATCACTGTTGCATGGTATTTAGTGTTCACAAGTTTTAGTTCTTTACATTTTTCACCGGTTTCTTTGTGTGTTCTTTCTTCACATTAGCTCACTTTTGGCAGTTTTTGGCCTTGAGCAATTGCTGGGTTATCTTATCGCCATTGAATCATTTGATTGCTGTGCAGCTATTTTTCCAGATGATATATCCCACAAGAAGACTTGAGCAGCTTCTAGAGATGTTCCGGGTCAACAAGACCATATCCATTACAGATACCCACTCTTGGTGCCTGCAATGCCTGGGATCCAACCATGATACCTCTCATTGTATTCTTTGTTCACAGATGTTAGGGATTGGCGGTATAGAAAATCGGAGGGAAAAGCTTTTCATCAACATGACTGGTACATTAGCATCAGAAACTCTGTAGCTCTTGGACCCATGGAGAGCATCAGATAGTAGGGGTGCCTTAATGTTGAGTGTCTTGGTTACCCTTAACATTGAACATCAGTAGAACCTACTAGAATTGGTCATTGTCAGATTCCTGATCAAACAAAATGAAGGATTCAACCTCATCTTCCATCAGTGCCAATGGAGTGCGATGCAGGACATCAGGCAGAGGCCACAATGTCTTGATGGTGCTTCAGTACTCTGTTCCATGCTTCAGTGGGGAGTGTCAATGTCACTTGGTGGGTTTTGGGAATAAGCCCTTCAATTAGTTGCCAGAGGATGTAGTCGAGGTGTATGGCCTAGTTGAATTTAGGAGTAGTTTGGACAATTCTTAGAGGAAGAGTTCATAATCTGTTAAGCAGATAGACTTTGGAAAACTACCAGTTATTCGAGGATGGGAGCAAAAAGGAATGCATACACTCCTTAGTATCTCACAAATAACTTCCTAATGACCTGGAATGGTCACTGTTGGAGAGGCTGCTGGGTTTGATGGAATATTGCTGTGCCCCAGAATGGAATATGTTTTTTTTTTTTTTTTTTTTGTTACATTTGTACCCCACGCTTTCCCACTCATGGCAGGCTCAATGCGGCTTACATGGGGCAATGGAGGGTTAAGTGACTTGCCCAGAGTCACAAGGAGCTGCCTGTGCCTGAAGTGGGAATTGAACTCAGTTCCTCAGGACCAAAGTCCACCACCCTAACCACTAGGCCACTCCTCCACTCTAATTTTAAGGGGATACTATCTATTACTTGATACATTCACCTAGCACATTTGCCTATTTTGGGTTATGCAGTAAAGAAACTGGAAGATCTTGTTTTTGGTTGCTGTTATTTCAGCTTGCAGGGTCATTGAGCTTCAGTCCCTAGTAACGCATCCACCTTACACTAAGTTTCTTCATAAGAGTACTCCACGGTCACCCTATGTTCCTACCTAAGGTTGTGTTGGAATTCCATCTGAACCAGTCGATCGTTCTAACATTTTTTTTTTTCGCAAACCTCATGCCCATCCTGGCAAAAGTGCCCTGCACACCTAGGACTGCAAGAGAGCATTGGCCTTTTACTTGGAGCAGACTAAGCCCTACAGACAGTCCACCCAGCTTTTTGTTTCTCTTGATCCCAACAGGACTGACTAGTAAATTGCATTTCTTTCACTTATGCCCAAGCTGGGCTGACTCTTGAGGGTCATGTCAAGGCTCATAATGTCAGAGCTATGGCTGTGTTGGTAGCCCACTTGAGATCAGCCTCTGTAGAAGAAACTTGCAAGGCTGCAACGTGTTCGGTTCTGCAGAATTTCTTTGGGGTCTAGAATCCAACCCCATCCTCCTAGGCCTGTTTTGTTCTGTTTCAGGCTGCACGCTCGTACAGTATGTACGTAGTTTCAGGTTGATGAGTCTTTTGAACTCACTGTTGCAAGTTCCAGTTATCCTACTACTGTTTTGGTGAGTCTAGTAGCTAGGGATTTCCACGTGAGTATGACACAACCTGCTTGTCCTAAGAGAAATCAAAGATACATACCTGTAGCAGGTATTCTCTGAGGACAGCAGGCCAGTCGTTCTCACATATATTCTCCCACCTCCCTTTGGAGGAGTTTTTGTATAGCTAATGGGAAAGGGAAATAGGACTTGATATACTGCCATTCTGAGGTTTTTGCAACTACTTTCAAAGCGGTTTACATATATTCAGGTACTTATTTTGTACCAGGGGCAATGGAGGGTTAAGCGACTTGCCCAGAGTCACAAGGAGCTGCAGTGGGAATCGAACTCAGTTCACCAGGATCAAAGTCCACTGCACTAACCACTTGGCTACTCCTCCACCGTACTGATGGTTCGTGCTCTCAAGGCGGGCAGGAAGGCACCTGGCTATCTCTTAAAGATGTATACACTGTGAAAGCTTTCCGCACCAGGCGATTTGGATGGCATCACCCATATGTGAGAATGACTGACCTGCTATCCTCGGAGAATACCTGCTACAGGTAAGTATCTGCTTTCCTTGCTATCTTGAATACAGAGGATCTCTAATTTGAAAATGAACGATATAAAAAAAAACAAAACGTAAAGGGTTGCATATGTGTTTGTATATCACGTTGTGCTTAGATAGTAACTCTGGCTGTATGAATTAAGGCTGGGCTGGCTTGTATGGTCTGAGTCCTGCATATAGCAATCTGATTTAGGATGGGCTGGAGAGAGCTTCAACAGAAACTCCAGTAATTTGGAATGTGAGGAGAGTGCCAGGCAGACTTTTATGGTCTGTGTCCTGTAAATGACAAGATGGATTCGGATAGGCTGGAGTGGGCTTTGATAGCAGCTCCAGTGGTTGGAACATAAAGACAGAGCCGGGCAGACTTCTACAGTCTATGTTCCAGAAACACCAAAAAATAGACCATGATCAAGTATATATCACGTTCTTTGTTGATTGTCTTGAATTGATAATGAATGTGACTGTTGGGCAGACTGGAGGGATCGTTCAGGTCGTTAGTATGTTACAAACTATGATGAGTACTCTGTACTACTATAGTATTGTTTCCTTGGATCTACCAGCATTTTGTTTACAGGCATTGCAAGTGGTGCAGAATTCTGCAGTTTGGTTACTTTATGGACTCTTCATTTGAACATGTGGCTCCTTTTTTTGAAAGAATTTTGTAAATTTGCTGGGCCACAGGCAACCAAGTTTAAATTGCTACTGCTTGTTCATCTTGGATTGTATTAGGACTCATCCTTTTACTTGCGGAACAATCTACATTGGTACGTACCATCAAGACCTCTGCGGTCTCTGCATGCTTATGCACCTGAAGTGCCTAACTACCAATGTTTATGACTTGGTCAAACAAGAAAAGAGACGTTTTCAATCACCGGTCCCTGGGAATAGAATAAATGGCCTTTGGCGTTGAGACAGTAAAGGAATGTCAACTCTTTTAAGTTGATGCTGAAGCACCATTTACTTGTAGAGGCTTACAACTTGTGATCTTGCTGCTGTTTAAACTGATGCTGTGGCTTTGTCTTTGTTTTTTATTGTATGATTTATGTTTGTATGTTGCGTTGGGTCCTTGCCATGAGTAATCATAAACAAATTTGTCCCCTCACGCCCATATTTTTGTCTTCATTTCCAGGCTACCTTCTGAAAAACAAGGAAAATAAGTTTTGAAAGACTTGTTGCCACCAAATATAATTTGGTGTCTACCTGTTGCAGCATCTTTCTAGCACCCATAACCCCCTCCCCTTTTTTCTGTTGAAAGTATCCTGTAGTTAAGGTGTCCCATCTTTGACTTGCCAGCCTACTTGTCATTGAAGAACACCAGTTACTTATCTGCAACGGGTGTTCTGTTCTGTTCTGAGCATTGTCGTAGCCAGATGGCTGATTTAGAGTGGGCCTGGGCCCAAAGTGGGTGGGCCCATAAGTTCATCTCTGCCCACCCCCCTCCTAGTGCCCACGAAAACTGAACATTTGAAATACTTGAGCTAGCAGGGATCCCCAAGCCCCTCTGGCCAAAGATCACTTCCCAGCCAGAATATTTGAAGCCTGGATAGCCAGTGGCAATGTTCGCAAGCCATTGCCATTGCTGGCATGATGCATGTGGGGGGGGGATCCTTAACGGGGGGCTGGCAGCAGCTCAGGGACACTGCCGCCAGTTGCTCAGGTTGCAAGTGTTCTGGCCAGGAGGAGGTCTTTGGCTGGCGGAGCTTGGAGTTCTTGCCAGCCACACTTAAGGGAGCACCAATTTTAGGTGGGCAGGCACCAGCCCACTCGAGCTCACCTGTGACTATTCCACTGATTCTGCGCTTTTTAGAGACTGAAGGGAGGTCCTGTGTGACAGCAGTGAGGGGCAAACACATGCCTGTGAGATCTAGCTGCTTAAAAGCTTCCTAGAGTAATCTCTGCAGGGGAAGCACTTTCACATGGGCTCAATCAAATGGCATCACCTATTTGAGGACTTGTATCCTGCTATCCACAGAGAACACATGCTACAGATAAGCAACTTGGCTTTATTTGCACAGTGTGTGAAAATTTTGGTCTCCATTGGCTTTGCAGGTTTCTGCTAGAGTTTTAAAACGTATTGCCTAGAAACAACCACCTCAACTTTATCCTGTATTCTCTCTGATGCATCTAAAGCTCATTCTAGTCAGTATTTGTTTTCTAAAGCCAGTGATGTAACTGGGTAAATAAGATACATTTAGATTTATAAAGACTTAAGTATAAAATATTTAAGCTTAAATATATTTTAGATTATATTTTGAAATACCTTTCCATTCTAGCCAATACAGGAATGGCCCTGAATTGAATCCAGGGAGTCCTTCGGCAAGAGAGAGCACTGGCACTAATTTACAGGATGGACCAGTAGAGGGAGCTAACTGCTCTAACACAGCAGACTGTGAAAACAAATTGGTGCATTCAGATTCAGTCCAGTCAGATGATCACAAGCTTTACAAGGATCTACTGGTAAGAACTTTTTTCACATACGACCTTACATACTAGCCAGAAGTATGTTTACTATGGTGAGCTTTGTTATAAATCTTCAGCCTCAATATTGTGCCTCTTATAGTTTGACACACCAAAAGATGCAACAATGTTTTATTTTATTTGGATTTTGCTCACACCTTTTCAGTAATAGCTCAAGGTGAGTTACATTCAGATACTCTAGGTATTTCCTTGTCCCTGGAAGGCTCACAATCTAAGCTTGTACCTGAGGCGGCAATGGAGGGTTAAGTGGCTTGCCCAAGGTCACAAGGAGCAGCACTGGGATTTGAACTGGCTGCCTCTGGATGTCAAGACTGGTGCTGTAACCACTAGGCTACTCCTCCACATCTGAAAACATTTTGAGAGGGAGATTCATGAAAGTATAAAGGATTTTCATCACAAATGATTGGGTTCAAGATGATGCTGAAGTTGATAAAGAATGTCAACAAACAGACAGCAGTCACCTTGCAGTGTCTGCTTAAAGGAAAAGCATGTCACCATTAGCAAAAAAAAAAACCCACATCCCATTCTAAAGGGCCGTTAAGCCCTTGAGGATGTACAGTCTGGAGTTTATATATCCAATGCTGTTCACAGCTTCGTTCTTTATTAACTTCAGCACCATCTTGAACCTAACATTTGCTGGTTTGTTGTTACCCTCCTGAAGCAGCTTTGGTGAAACCAAAGGGCCTGTTGACAAGGACTATGAGAATATATAGTTGTGAACTATTGGATAAGTAAATGCGTTAAAATGAACAGGATTGAATTTGAAGCATCACAAGATAAGTAGCGCTTGGTGCACTGTGTAGCTTCCTTTTTTGGTAAAAAAAAATTATCCAGGAACATTACAGCTCTATTTAAATAGTTACTGTTTGTGGAATTTTTACTCACCATGAATTCATTTGCTGTGGGTTGCCTTTTTCAGTAGTGGCTTTTTTCTCCGTACTCATTTCCTTAGGAGTTGTTTTTCCAATACTGTTTTTGCTGACACATTGAAGCTGGTGATAGTAACCCTATTAAGGTCTATGTAATGAGCCAATGTGGGCTATCTTCGGGGTGGTTGAGGCTTCGTCTTTGTTAATGTTTACCGCTAGTTTGCAGTTGTGGTTTCTGAACATTCCACATCAGTTGCTTTTGAGCAAAATTTAAATTATGTAGTGGTGGTTAGCATCTTTCTTTTTCTTTTTTTTTTGCTCTCCAAATTGTAACTATTGCTTAAATAAAAACATACATTATTGACACAATCAGACTTATTTTCGAAAGAGAAGGGCGCCCATCTTTCGACACAAATCGGGAGATAGGCGTCCTTCTCCCAGGGTCTCCCAAATCGGCATAATCGAAAGCCAATTTTGGGCGTCCTCAACCGCTTTCCGTTACGGGGACGACCAAAGTTCACGGGGGCGTGTCGGAAGCATAGCGAAGGCGGGACTGGGGCATGCCTAACACATGGGCGTCCTCGACCGATAATGGAAAAAGAAGGGCGTCCCTGACAAACACTTGGGTGATTTTACTTGGTCCATTTTTTTGTTATGACCAAGCCTCAGAAAGGTGCCCGAACTGACCAAATGACCACCACAGGGAATCGGGGATGACCTCCCGTTACTCCCCCAGTGGTCACCAACCCCCTCCCATCCTAAAAAAAACCCAAACTTTTTAAATATTTTTTGCCAGCCGCTATGCCAGCCTCAAATGTCATACCCAGCTCTGTGACAGCAGTATGCGGTCCCTGGAGCAGTTTTAGTGGGTGCAGTGCACTTTCAGGCAGGCGGACCGAGGCCCATCACCCCCTACCTGTTACACTTATGGTGGTAAATGTGAGCCCTTCAAAACCCACCAGAAACCCACTGTACCCACATGTTGGTGCCCCCTTCACCCCTTAGGGCTATGGTAGTGGTGTACAGTTGTGGGGAGTGGGTTTTAGGGGGAGGTTGGGGGGCTCAGCACACAAGGTAAGGGAGCTATGCACCTGGGAGCAATTTCTGAAGTCCACTGCAGTTCCCTCTAGGGTGCCCGGTTGGTGTCCTGGCATGTCAGGCGGACCAGTGCACTACGAATGCTGGCTCCTTCCACGACCAAATGGCTTGGATTTAGTCGTTTCTGAGATGGGCGTCCTCTGTTTCCATTATTGCTGAAAATCGGGGACGACCATCTCTAAGGTCGACCTAAATTTCACAATTTGGGCGTTCCCAACCATATTATCAAAACGAAATATGGACGTCCATCTTGTTTCGATAATATGGGTTTCCCCACCCCTTCGCTGGGACGTCCTGCGAGGATGTCCTCAGGAAAACTTGGGCGCCCCTTTCGATTATGCCCCTCAATGTGTCCCCTTTTAATATAATAAAAATTAAGTTATATAGGACTCTTAATGGTAGGTTATTTAAAAACCATATAAACAAAACCAGTTATGACGTTAACCGGTTTTAAAGATGGCTGCCAAACGTGGTATCACAGAAAACTTGTATTAAAACAAAATAAGGCAGATTTGGTAAAACAAGCAGTGACTTCAAAATAGAACCTAAGGTTAATATAAGGTCATATGCTAAAACTGAACAGCATAAAAGGTCTAAAAGCTTACCTGCAGTTGTGTTCAAAAAAACGCTTTGGCGCCAAAATCGCCACTGCAACAGTATCGAACAAGCAGAATTGCATCATGCCCATTGCATATTAAAGGCTTAAACCATGAATATGTATGGGATGGTGGTGTCCCTGCAGTGCAGCAGTGCAATAGCTGGTTAATAGCCATTTTTGGAGACAGCTGGTTAAGACAATAACAGGTTAGAATACATTAACACTGTTATTGTCATAACCAGTGCAACAGATAACATATAGATATATTATATATAAAAAGGAGATGTATAAAATAACTACAGTATCAGTTTAAAAATCAAGTAGGTTAAAAATGAATACTTGGACTACATGTGACAAATATGAAGACAAATCATGAATGGGGTCGTTGTGTACAGAAAATTGTATATGAGTGTGCTCTTCCCTTAAGTACAGTAAAATACAAGCAAGTGTGTAGTCTTTAACTGATAAATTACACAAGTGTCAGAGCATGCTATAGGAGGAGTCCGATCCAATTCAGAGTTCAAACCACGTGGCATTAGTATTGAGTAGAAAAAAATGGTCTTCTGTTCTTCCTTTAGTAATTGCTTGTCTATATCGCCACTTCTTTATTGAGTTTTCAAAACTTTGTAAACAGAAAAAATTTAGTTCATCTATAGTGTGATAGAATGATTGCTAATGATTAGGTGCTGTGGTATTGTTTTGGCTAGTGCAACTTCTTGTGCTTTGATCTGATGCTTGATCTTGCCTACATATAGAAGATTGCATGGACATTTAATGATGTATATCACTTTAGAAGTAGTGGCATAAAAAATACTTTTCTGCTCTGTGGGTGAGTCAAAATGTCAAATTTCCACAGCACGTGGACAAATGCTGCATCTGCCGCACGTTCTGTGTCCAAGGTGAACATCTTAAGAGGTCTTCTGCAGGGTCCAGAAGGGTGGAGGGTACCATATGTTCCTTTAAATTTCCACCTCTGGAGTGTGCTTTCAGTAGGTTTTTATTATTGCTCTCCAAGATGATCTTCTGGATCTTGCTTGCTATATGTGACTGAGAGTACATGTGACATCCAGGGCACATTTGTTAGAATTGGTGGTGAGTAGCTCACTGCAAGATTTCATGCTTGCTTTAGTGTATCCATCTTCTATGCACTTGCATGGATAACCTCTTTGAAACCTATCTTTCATGATGGTTGATTGTCGTTCAAAGTCTTCATGTTCTGAGCATATCTTTTTTTAAGGCGGAGAATCTGGCAGTAGGGCAGATTACGTTTCAAAGAGGGGTTCTGAAAACTAGAAAAGTATAAAAAAAAATTTCTCTGTAGGCTTGCAGTATAATGTTGTGCTAAAACCATATTCGTTCTTACAGATTATCAAATCTAGGAATTTAATTTTATGACAATCATATTGTGACAAAGATAATGGATCATGGGCAGACTGGATGGACCGTGCAGGACTTTTTCTGCCGTCATCTACTATGTTACTATCATGTTGATTTAACCATGTATAAAATGTCTCTAAGCTCATACTGTTGCCACGCCAGAGGATGAAAATGTCATCTATGTAACGTTTATGTAGAATCATGTTAGATTTGAATGGATCATCTTCAAAATGTGTCACATAGAGATTTGCTATATCCGGTGCCATCGCAGCTCCTATTGCCACAGATCTGGAGATTGAAACGATTTATTTATTTATTGTTCGCTTATATCCCACATTTTCCCACTCATGCAGGCACAATGTGGCTTACAAAATGTTAAATAAAATTACAAAATAGGAAAACTTAGAAAAGTATACAAGGAGTATGCAGGGGGAAAAGCATCTAACAGGGTGAACTAGAAGGGTAGGGGTCAGGGAGAGTGCATCAGTCAGCGGTTTAAAGTGAGGAGTAGGTCTTGGCAAAGAAGTAGGTCTTCAACAACGTCTTGAAGAGGGCGTGGTCCGCTTGAGTTTTGAGGTGTTGCAGGAGAGCATTCCAATGCTTAGGGCTCCAATAGCGGAAGGACGAGGCGAAGATCTTCTTGTACTTGACACCCTTACAGTTTGGGAAGTGGAGGTAGGAATGAGCAGCAGGATTGGCATTCCTGGGCGGAAGGTCGATCAAGGGGTGCATATACTCCGGGGCAAACCCATAGATAATTTTATGGGTCAAGGAGCAGAGTTTAAAGGCAGTGCGCTCCTGTACAGGCAGCCAGTGTAATTTGAAACGTAAGGGTTCGGCATGTGCAAAGCGTTGCTCTCTTAGGATGAGTCTCGCGGCAGTGTTCTGAAGTATTTGGAACTTTTTCAATAGTGAGGCCTGGCAGCCCGCATAAATTCCGCTGCAATAGTCCACGTGGGAGAGGACAAGTGTGTGGAACAAATCTCTAGTAAGGAAGTATCTTATACGCCGAAGACTCCACATGGCGTGAAACATTTTTTTGGTGACCAAGTGCACAAGATTATCCAGCTGAAGGTGTGTGTCCAGTTGCACTCCTAAAAGCCGCAGGCTTGTGGCAATCGGAAGGACAGAGCCCAATACTGGGAGCACTGTGTCAATTACTGGGGTGTGGATGGACGAGAGGATGAGACACTGTGTTTTGTCCTTGTTTAATTTGAAACGGAAGACCTGAGCCCAATGTTCTATGGTGGAGAAGCAGGCATCAATGAGGTGAACAATTTCCGACATGGTGGTGTGAAAGGGGATGTAGACTGTAATATCATCGGCATAGATGAAAGGGTTGAGGTCCAGTTTTGCGAGAGGAGCAGCTAAAGGCATCAACATAATATTGAATAAGGCAGATGAAAATGGAGAGCCCTGCGGAACCCCACAGGAGGCCTTCCACGGATCAGAAGTAACCGAGTTCACTGAGACCTGGTAAGTTCTTGTTAAAAAGCCCGTAAACCAGTGTAAGGACCTCCTATGCCAAAAGTATCCAGCAGATGAAGCAAGACTTCATGGTCCACCATATCGAAGACACTAGACATGTCAAATTGAAGCAGTAAAACTTTCCGACCGATGGATAGCTCTCGTTTAAAGTTAGATAAGAGGGTGACCAGGACAGTCTCGGTGCTATATTGAGCTCTGAAACCAGTTTTTGTTTAATGCTATTGTTGCCAATGTCTTGATAAACCAGTTAGGGATTCGACGAATTGTAGTACATCCCTGTGGAACGGATTGAATAATGCAGAGTGCAACTAACTATGGAATGTTGGTGTACCAGCTGTCAATGTCCAAGGTAACCAATGTGATATTTGAGAGGTCTCCATCGAATTCATTAAGTAACATCATATGTCCCGAGTCTCTGATGTAGGACTCAATCTTCGGGACAATTGGTCACAAGAAGTGATCTACAAATGCAGATAATGGTTCTATCACCAAGCCTTTACCTGAAACAATAGGCCTTCCTGGTGGATTTGTGGAGGACTTGTGAATTTTGGGTACTATGCATATGGTCGGTGTTATCCTTTGCTCCTCTTCTTTCTCTGGACTCATGTAGAGGCTACATTCCTGTTCTTCTTTGGATTTTGACTAATTCTGCTTTCCATGGAGAACCCCATTATATAGTAAGCAAGCAATCCTGCTTGCTGGTAAGCAGTTTCATTTCCCTATCTCACTAGTGTATAAAGTTTATAGTTTTCTATGTATTAGCATACTGAATTGTTAGGGAAGCATTTCGATACATCATTGTAATTGATAGTTGAACTCAGTTTTGCAGTGTGTTCATTTTTTGTAATAAAAGCATTTCTTTTTGTGTGTAAGGGACAAGTAAATCAGCTATTAAAGACCTCATTCACTGAGGCAGAAGAATCCTCAGCAAAAGAAAGCATTCCAGCAGAGAAGTGTGTCACATCTGAAAGTAATATCAAGAAAAAGAATCCAGTAACTTATAATGACAAAGATGATGTGCTAAGTGCTACCCTTAAACAGTTGAGAAACCTTGGTGTGAAAATCGATTTGGACTCCCCTAACACAATGAGGAGCAATGCAAATAAAGTTGAGAATGCCAGGTAAGGTAATGCAATATTAATCGACACAGTGCAGAAGCCTAATTGTTGAGTATCGGAGAATCCTTGTTATGCACAGGTTGCTAGACATGGGTTTTCCTAAGACCAGTGTGCAAACTTGTCAAAAGGTGCCATGCAGTTTAACAGACTAAAAACATTTTGTAGTTAGCTTGCTGACATTGAGCATATTTAACCTTTTTAACCTTATCTAAGACATTTCAAACAAATCTTATTGTGTAAAGCAGGTCTGAATACCATGGATATTAAAGTAGTGTTTCTCAGAGGATGAGCAGGTCTGTAAATCCTCAAGTCTGAAGAAGACATTGCCAATGGAGCCCAGTGAGGGAAGTACCCCCCGTAACTTTTCTAGAAATGTTTGATGCACGTGCACCTGTTCTGCCTACCACTGTTGCACAGGATATGCTCAGTCTAATCTTATCTACATTGTTTTCATAGCAATCACTACAGTGCCTCAGAACTTATTTCTTGTAATTCTATAAGTCCTGTTGCTGACAGGTGACCTAATGTCTACCTGGTAGTTCCTTAATCAGTTTTTTTTTAATGAATTTCTAGTTTTATTTTTTTCTTGTCAGCTTATTGTGGGCCTTTTTTTTTTTTTTTTTTTAAAGCCTTGAGCTCCCAGCCAGGGTATTTTGCCACCATTCAGATGTTTGAATTTGTTGCAGCTATTTTTTCAGGTGAAGGTTCTCAAAAGAAGATACCTAGCAGCTTCAAAAGATATTCCTGGTGCAACAGGACCATATCCAGTAAGAGGGCTTATGTTTTCAAATGGAAGAGTTTTGCTGTCGTGAGGCCCTAGTATGCTAAGTTTTTTTTTTAATAGAGGTTTTGCTCACTCCCCCCTCACACACACCCCTTCCACTATCAGGAAAACTGAACAAGCCAAATTACTCCAGAATGTTACATAGAAAATTCATACTAAAAGAATACCCGGGTCATACACACACATGCTAAATACGGAATAATTGACCAAAAATGATAAACATAAATTAAACCATAATCCCAAGAAGCCACGTTTTGCATGCAGTACATCATCAAAGAAATAGAAAGAGATACATTTCCTCCTATAGTGTGCAAAATGTAAAGATGACACTTGCCAGGGATGGTGTTAGGGGAATGTAACTCCAGTCGTGTTTAACACCAGGATACACATTTAAAGTCTGACAAATTCTAATAACAAAAGATAGGAAAATCATGTTATTTATTTTTTTTCAAATCATGTTGGTCTCAATCTCTGGTTTGTTTCCCTCCTCTTTTCTCTTTAACTTGCTCATCAGGGTGTCCTGCTCATTTGATATTTCTTCTTGTTCCATGCTCACCATCCATCTTTCTCCATGTTCAGCATCTCCCATCTCTATGTTCCCTGTCCAACATCTCCCCTGTATCCATCATCACCACTCTATCCTTATCCCCTTCCCCTGTCCAGCATCACTCCTGTGTCCCTGTGCCCCCCCCCCCCCCAAGTCCAGCATCTCCCTTCTGTGTTCCTTTTCGCCCTCATTTCTAGGATCTTCCCTGTGTGTCCATATACCATCTGCCCTTTGTGTTCCTGTCCCTATTCTCCCCTCCATGCCCATCATATCCCCTCTGCTTCTGTGTACCTCTCTATGTCCAGCTTCTCTCTCTTCCTCCTGTACACCAATGTGTCTCTCTACCCTCCCTTCCTCTGCTGTGTGTTCTTCATCTCGTTGGTTCGGCATTTTTTTTCCCTTCCCTTCTCTCCCTTCCCCCCTGCAGGTCCGGCACCTCTCTCCCTTCCACCCCCTCCCCCCCCACACAAGTCCAGCATCTCCCTTCTGTGTTCCTTTTCGCCCTCATTTCTAGGATCTTCCCTGTGTGTCCATATACCATCTGCCCTTTGTGTTCCTGTCCCTATTCTCCCCTCCATGCCCATCATATCCCCTCTGTTTCTGTTTACCTCTCTATGTCCAGCTTCTCTCTCTTCCTCCTGTACACCAATGTGTCTCTCTACCCTCCCTTCCTCTGCTGTGTGTTCTTCATCTCATTGGTTCGGCATTTTTTTTTCCCTTCCCTTCTCTCCCTTCCCCCCTGCAGGTCCGGCACCTCTCTCCCTTCCACCCCCTCCCCCCCCACACAAGTCCAGCATCTCCCTTCTGTGTTCCTTTTCGCCCTCATTTCTAGGATCTTCCCTGTGTGTCCATATACCATCTGCCCTTTGTGTTCCTGTCCCTATTCTCCCCTCCATGCCCATCATATCCCCTCTGTTTCTGTTTACCTCTCTATGTCCAGCTTCTCTCTCTTCCTCCTGTACACCAATGTGTCTCTCTACCCTCCCTTCCTCTGCTGTGTGTTCTTCATCTCATTGGTTCGGCATTTTTTTTCCCTTCCCTTCTCTCCCTTCCCCCCTGCAGGTCCGGCACCTCTCTCCCTTCCACCCCCTCCCCCCCCACACAAGTCCAGCATCTCCCTTCTGTGTTCCTTTTCGCCCTCATTTCTAGGATCTTCCCTGTGTGTCCATATACCATCTGCCCTTTGTGTTCCTGTCCCTATTCTCCCCTCCATGCCCATCATATCCCCTCTGTTTCTGTTTACCTCTCTATGTCCAGCTTCTCTCTCTTCCTCCTGTACACCAATGTGTCTCTCTACCCTCCCTTCCTCTGCTGTGTGTTCTTCATCTCATTGGTTCGGCATTTTTTTTCCCTTCCCTTCTCTCCCTTCCCCCCTGCAGGTCCGGCACCTCTCTCCCTTCCACCCCCCCCCCCCCCCCCCCACACACAAGTCCAACATCTCTCTTCCTTCCCCTCCCCTTGTAAGTCTCAAGCCTTTCTCTTCCTTCCCCTCCCCCCTCCATTGCAGTTCTAGTGAAGGCCCCAGAGCAGGCCTGTGAGGATCACTGTCGGCTCCATAAGGTAAAGATGGATGGGAGAATAATGGAAGAAGACACTGAGAAGCCAGACCTGTGAGAGTAGTAACTATGAGTTTTATTTAAATTTAACAGCAGGAGAGAGAGAGAGAGAAAACAATTTTAACACCCAGCTCACATCCCCAAATTTGGGTTTTTATTGATCCCGTTTATGATCCCAGCCCACAGCTATCATCAGGATGGAAGTACATTGAAATCTCGACACAGTTTATTTAGAACGGGCTCAACTGCTTTTATATATATATATATACATACTAGTAAAAAAGGCCCGTCTCCGAAACCAATGAAACAGGCGCTAGCATGTGGATTTTTTTTGTGTATGTGTCAGAGTTATTTTGTGTGTGAGGGTGAGGTGTGTGTGCAGGTTGTTGATGTGTGTCTTGTTTTTTGCTTGGGAGTTGGGGGATGTGCTGTGCTGGCAAAGTGGGTTGGGATTGGTGTGTGGCTTTGCGAGGGCGGGGCATGGTCAGTGTTGTGGCTTCACCACCATGAATCCCATGAACCCTTCAGTGAGTGACTGAATGATTTCAGAACGTTGAGGGTAAGTTTTATTATAGTAATATATATATATATATATATATATATATAAGCAGTTGAGCCCGTTAAAACGGGCTGGTGGGTCGCCGCCCCTCCACCCGGGCCGTCTCTTCGCTATTCAACTTACATCTCCGCAGCAGGCAGAGATCAGCTGAGCTCCCGTCGGCCTTCCTTCTCTGCCTGTGTCCCGCCCTCGTGTGACGTAACATCAGCGAGGGCGGGACACAGGCAGGGAAGGAAGGCCAACGGCAGCTCAGCTGATCTCTGCCTGCTGCGGAGATGTAAGTTGAATAGTGAAGAGACGGCCGGGTGGGAGGGGTGGCGGCAGCGGCGACTCCGGGGGCGGGGGTACCAGTGGCGGCGACCTCAGGGGGAGGGTTGCGGTGGCGACCTCGGCAGTTCCCTCCCCTTCGCGCAGTTTCCCTCTCTATCCCGCCCCCCCCCCCCCCCCCCCCTGTCATCACGTATTGACACGGGGGCGGGACAGACAGGGAAGTCTCTACTGCGCATTTGCGAGTGAGTACGGTCACTCGCCGTTTATATGTTATTTTTTTTGGGGGGGGGACAATGGTTTATTTGGCTGTGCTCATGGGAGCATGGCCACAATCTTGGGAGCATGGCCACAAAAAGCTTGACAAGTACTACATATGGTCTGTCTCCCAGGGAGGTTTAACCGATCTAGTCTATAGCCTATATTCACAAACACTGAAGTGAAGCATAGGTAAAGATAATCCATGCTTTACTTAGAAGCATAGCATCAGCTAATTTAAGCCTGTTGTTTTTTTTTATGCTGAAGATAACACTTAAGAAACCCTCAGTATAGTAACCCTTAAGAGTGACTGCACATATAAGGGATATATTTAAGTAAGATATGGAGCCATTTTTGAGTGGATTCAAAATGCTTACTGCCAAAGTAGCTAGTGATTGCTTTCTCAAGTCATGCTGAAAATGAATTTGTGCAAGTTAGAGGGCAAGACAGGTTTCCCAGGCTTGAGAGCACATTGGTAGAAGGGGGGGGGGGGGGGCAGAGCACAAGGCAGTGCTGTGTAAATGCAAGAAAAGTAGCTGAGACGCCTTTCTTCTGAACACAAGCAGCCTCTGAGGAGGAGTAGGGAAGGCTCAACACTGCCCTCCGCAAAGCCTTAGCAACTCAGAACTGGGAAAGCCCTCCCGAAGGGAGGCATCAAGGAAAGAAGGAGCTGATCGGGAAAAGGAGTCCCCCAGACCTTGGAGACCAACCAGGAAATAGATAATGGAGATCAGGGGACAGAGCTAAACCTCAAAACCAGCTCAGCAGTAATAGCTTTCATGCCTCATCCTTGCTGTACCTCGCAAGCGGCTGCTTGCATTGGGGAGAAAGTGGTCTCATCTAGTTTCCTTGCATTTGCTGCTTTGACAGTATGGGAGAACCGGACGTTTCTGTGCAGACAACCTTTTTCCTTGTGTGTAGGTTTGCTGAGTCATGTGCGCACGCACAGCTGAGAGGGAACAGTGCTCACAACCCTCCTATTTCCCTGAAGAGTTGAATTTATTTAGGTTGTTATAGACTGAGGAGGTCACACACAACAGTGACAGGTGGGAACAAGCAAGTAAGCATGTGTGATGAGACTACCCAAGTGCTTCTAGAAAAGTTTCTGGGGTACTCTTTCCATGCCAGGCTCTTAGTGACATCACCCCCAGACAAGAAGATTTAAATTCTTCTGTCCTTGAAGAATACTTACTACAGGTAAGTAACTTTGTTTCCTTTGTCATGCCACCAGCAAATGTGGCCATGAATTTGTCCCTTTCCAGAAGGCAGACCTGCACGATATAGCCTACTTTTGACAGTCACTAGTACTTAGAGCATCTCACGTCATTAAACTTCTTAATCGTAGATGCATATTGTGGAGTAAATCAGTGAAAATGGTTGCAGTGTTTTTATTTTTTTACCCGATTCCTTTTGAAATTTCTTGTGCCATTTCTACCTGCTTCCCTGCTTCCACGCAAGACTTTTTTTTTTTTTTCTTACTTGAAATTTTAAAATAGAATTAATGAGAAAAAATTTTAAAATATAGTAACATATATAGTAGATGACGGCAGAAAAAGACCTGCACGGTCCATCCAGTCTGCCCAACAAGATAAACTCATATGTGCTACTTTTTGTGTATACCCTACCTTGATTTGTACCTGTGTTCTTCAGGGCACAGACTGTATAAGTCTGCCCAGCACTATCCCTGCCCCCCAACCACCCGCCCCTCCTCCCAACCACCGGCCCCTCCTCCCAACCACCGGCTCTGGCACAGACCGTATAAGTCTGCCCAGCACTATCCCCGCCTCCCAACCACCAGCCCCTCCTCCCAACCACCGGCCCCTCCTCCCAACCACCGGCTCTGGCACAGACCGTATAAGTCTGCCCAGCACTATCCCCACCTCCCAACCACCAGCCCCTCCTCCCAACCACCAGCCCCGCCTCCCACCACCGGCTCTGGCACAGACCGTATAAGTCTGCCCAGCACTATCCCCGCCTCCCAACCACCGGCTCTGGCACCCAATCTCGGCTAAGCTCCTGAGGATCCTACATTCTGCAGTGCTTTAAAAATTTCCAGACTCGCATGAATTTGTTCCCTGTATTAGTAAAGGCATCAGCCAGTCACAGTTTTTACAGGAGAAAGTCATTCTCTCTGCACACTTGAGATGATATATTTGTTTGAATGAATCTGTTCTGATTAATGGTCTCTCTCTATGTTGAACAACTTGTTTAACAGTGAGGTGTGATGGTGGCTGACCTGTTGAATGAGCATTAAGTACTTGTATATGGAAAACATGTTACTGTATTATGAGTTCTCATCTTATGTCCAGCAAGGTGGTACACTGTGGCGTAAATACTTCTGACTCTCACATAGAGGCAGTGATGGTAGCCCTTGCTGGTGTTGGATGTAGAATAGTATCTGAGGGAGTTGGTGCCTCTACTGTTTGAACCAGCAGTCAGTGTCTCTTCACATGTGGTGAAGAGAAATGGGGGCTGGGAACAAAGTTGACCGCTTTTGAAAACCTTGCTTAACAGTCACCTCTGCCATTTAGAAGTGTTAAAATTGGTCATTTTTCCTCTGTTTGTGTTTTAGTGTGCTGGCTTGTATAAATCCAGATGCAGTGCTGCCCCGACTGAGCTACATGTCATTTGCAAACATTGGCATGAGTGGTTTTAACCCCAGCGGAGCTGATTTGAGCATGGAAGCAAATGCAATTGCTTTAAAATATCTTGATGAGTCTCAGCTGTCCCAGCTTTCACAAAGTCGCTCAAGACAGAACAATGCTCTGGATTCTTCAGCCGTTCAGGGTCTCTTACATTTGAATGCTGACAAAAGCTTGGTAGGCCTTAGCTTGATATCCCCAAACAATATGTCCTTTGCAACCAGAAAGTATATGAAGAGATATGGGCTGATCCAAAGCAATGACGGCAGTGAGGATGAGGTTGAAGATGAAGTGTTTAAAGATAGCAGCGTTCCGGGAGAAGTAGAGAATGGACATCTTATGCATCAAAATTTTAGACCTGTCATAATGGGTCTAAGTTACAGAAAAGAACAAGTTAGTGAAAGACTTAACACTGACTTGAAACATAACCTTGAGATAGCAGGCTCCTTACTAAAACCAGGTGGAAACACATTAAGGGACATTACAAATGAGAGAATTTCCCCCAAGCCTTCGAAATTATTGCAACCTCCAGAAGAAAATTCTTTACAAGTTCTCAAAGACTTCAAGCCCAGTGCCAAATTTTTAACGGGTAACGCACAGTTCACAAAGCACCCCGAGAAAGAAAATGCAAAGGATGTACAGATCCTTCCTGACAAACTACCACCTTCCCCCTTTGAAACATTAAAGTTCACAGAAAATCAGAATTCAGTTGGCGACTTCCTAGACGTGAACCGCCTCAGGCAACTTCCAAAATTATTTTAACTCCTTTAAAAACTGTATTTTCTACTTGTAGGGACATATCCACACAAATAACGTTTGGGTTGCACTGCATAATGTCCATTAGTAGGAGCGTTTCCAACTGTGTGAAAATATTGGAAATATTTGTATGTGCTGAGTTACTTTCCAAAGCTGTGGCAGAATAGGAGTACTGTAAAGACAGAGAAGGGTTCAGTCCTACTACGGTAAGTCAAAGTAATAAGAATTAAGGCAGCACTTTTGTTTGTAAGATTTATATCAAATGATCACCCATCTTAATTTCTTTTGTCCTTAACTTCAGCTGAGTGCAAAGCAGTTTGCCCATAATACACTGACTTATTGACTCTTTTATTTCCTTTTAAGTTAAAGTTATTTGTCTACATTGTCAACTTGTACAGTATTTTAGTGCTAATACTGCACTGAGGGGGTCAGTCATGGTCTGTTTTCCAGTGCATAGGGTTGTATTTCAAACTTCATTAAATCCTTCACATTGTCACCTTTAATTTCCTTTGCATCTCAATGTATAGAGTCCTAATTTTGTTTTTACTTAGATCCTTTTCAGAAATACTGCATTACTCTAATATGCATTCATGGTAGACTTCAGCTGTTGCGTAAGCACATTATGTATCAGAAATCCCAGGCTAAGCAGCTGTCTTAATTTGGGGTAAAATTTGCACTCAAATTCACAAATATAAAAAAATGGTGTCATTTTAAAATACAGTTGGTAATTACCAATAATACGTACTCATTATCTCTTGGCCGTCCCAGATGTTTGGTACATTTTATGCAGGGACATTCACAAATCAAGCGCTTTTAAGAATTGCTAAACTGAATTTCTTGATTCCCAATCTACTTCTAAACATTAGCATATGAAGTATTAGCAATACTTACCCTTACTGGGCATGACTTCTGTTGGTAATCTTCTGGAGAAGGCCTTTGTCTTTTTTACATTGCTTTCCCTCTTGACAGGTGGTGTCTGTGGGTTGAGTCCGCAGTCCAGTTGGCATAGTATTTGGGGGGGATTTTTACTAAAGCTTAGCTTGTTATCTGCAGCAGGGCCCATTTTATTCCTACAGGCCATGCTGCAGATAACTCGAGCTAAGCTTTAGTTTAAAAAAAAAAAACCCTGAAGCTTTTGACCAATAAACCATTCGCAATGAATATTTCTGAGCTCTGATATGTTTGCTGTAGAAAAAGAAATCTCTAGTTAAGGGTTTAGTATACCTGGCAACATGGGATACCTCCCGAGACAGGCTGCCATAGAAACTCTGGATTGTTTACCGTCTGAGGCATCTTCCATCCTGTTATTGCTTTCTAATGTAACCAATCAACGCGTGCTATTTCCTGTTCCCTTCCACTAGCGTGCTAATCTGCATTATGAAATGGAACATTGGCAGGGGCCAGATTTAGCAAGCAGAAAGCCTGCAGAATTTTGCCAATAGCATGAGGACTTTAAAATGAATGGGTGTGTGTTGTGCTTTTTTTTTTTTTTACTTAAAAAAAGAAATCCATGTTCTAATACTCATAATGTCTCTTTGCAGTACTGCCTGTGGGATGTCAGTTATCTTACAATGCCTGAACCTAAAGGTGGTATTGCTGAAATAACTGCTTAGAGAGAAACCATTGAAATTGCCTTATGATATGTTTGAAATGTTTTGTGAAAGTATTGTAAATCTGAGTGACTGAACTGTTGGTAAATCACTGGAGTGTGTTTGCAGTGTATTTGTCCTTTTATATTTAAATATTTTTAATATAATAAAAGTGTAAACTGATTTGCCTGTGTCTTTTTATTTAGCAGAGCATGAACAGTTGAAGGTCGTAAAGCCTCATGTGTAAAAGAAATGGAACATTTTGCACTGTTAAATCTGAATATTTTGGTGTTGCAAATTAAATTGCTACATTATAGTACTAAAATACAGCATAAAAGTAGTCATACTTTCTGATAATTTGGATCTAGGAAACTATTGAAGTATTTAGAAAATATGGAAATACTGGGGTTCACCTTCCTCCAGTTTTCTGTTATTACCATACCCATACTTGTGAATATTGCACAAAATATCCAGAATTTTTGTTGTGCTTACCTTCCCTTTCTCCCTAATGCATCTCTTGCTTCAATTTAAAATCCTATCCCTTGATTCATTTGTATTTTTTGATGGGACATGGATGGGATGCTGTGGAAGTTTGGTGAAGCAAGCTGCACCACAGCCTACACGATGACAAGACCCAGTGGCCCCAGGCAGCATAGTCATACAGAGAGATTCTATTTTTTTTCCATAGATATAAGAATTTTTTACAAGGAGACCCACTTGATTTAGAAAGTGTTATAATCCCACATCAAAATGGAAAGGATAATTCTCGAGTTCTGGTCATTACCTCTTCTCGGCATCTGACCACTTGCGCCTAACATGGGAGAACTTGTCCGCGGGGCTGGAGCTCTTGCGTCGGGGCTCAACGTGATGTCAAGTCCGGGAGACAGTGGTAATTCCTCCTTTGCACCGGCGTCTCCAACGGTACTGGTCCCGAGCATTGGTCCTTACGTTGGAGTCCTCAAAAAAACGGTCAATAGGACTGAAAGGTAAAGTGGCAGGTATGGGGGAAGCCCGGACCGATGCCTTGCCTCTTCTTTTTGGCATTTCTAAGAAAGGTAAGCGAGGTCTGCTGGAGTCCTAGTTGCTAGCGGCCATCTTGGATCTCGCCCCAGAAACGGTACAAAGAGATTCTTAACAAGTGTGCCACTTGTGCAAAAATTGTTCTACTCAGCAAAGACTTTTGAGTTGGAGCTATTGCTACTGATGACAGTCCTGCTTTCTCTTACACAGCTCTCATTTCTGTAATAGCTGCCTGCCATCAGAGGGAATAAGCAAGAAGCACTCCCTATATATCACTGCTGCTTTCCCTATGAAAAAGAAAATGCACAGGCTAGTGGATCTTGTTGATCCAAATTTAGAAGAAAACCATGGGAGGAGAATGCAAGGAGCTATTTGCTTGCACAGTTCCTCTTTCTGAGGACAAACAATCCTCATGTAGAGGTGTCATCTGAAGCAGCTCTTGTGGGAACTTCTCACCAGCGCTGAATACAGAGCCTTTGGGATTTCTCAAGTGCACATGCGTCTCTCTTCCCACTCACTGCTGTTACATGGGACTTAGGGGTGATACAGAAAGGCTCGCAGTAGAGCCGCACGTGTTTGAGCGCCTGGTTTCTGCATAATACTGTACTGTGCAGAAAGTTAAAATGTATTTTAATTGGGAGGTCATTTTGATTTAGTGAGCCAGGAGGCTGTTTTTTTCTGAGCTTCTCAGCTGCTGCCTCTAAATTTAACCATCAAGCTAAAAACAAATTTGCTAGTCAATTATGTGGAATATGTGAATAAACTAAACTATTGATATCTGGAAGCTCCACACTGTGGACCAATTTGTTCTTTAAAAAAATGGAAATGTCAAGAGCACAGGACAAGTTGAACTTGACTGCGACTGGATCCTAAGGTGGTGGAGGGAGAGGAAGAAGGCCCTGTGATACGTGAAGCGCTTCTCACAAAGTTAAAAGGTGTGAGGAACTAGAATATTTGCATAGGTTACGGCAACCTGATTACTGAGTTAGCTTGAAAGAGACTGTTTTGAAAAAGTCCTCTTAAATTCAAAACTATATAAAGAGGCAAGGTCCCTCTGAACTTTCTTTCTGAGAGAAGAGGACATTTCTCTGGTAAGTGAACACTATTTTGCTTTGTGCTTTGGGAACTTAAAGATTGGGGTTTAAAGGAGGAATTGTAGGTTAGTGAAAGGCAGAATAAAAATATAAAACAGTAAACTTTATCAACTAATTTCCATAGTCTTTTCCCCTTAGTTTTAAAACTTGAACTTTGTACCACAGCATTAACAGATAGCTTCTAGCAGGCACTGCAGGACCTAGTTAAGCCTTCATCCCGCCCACACCTAGCACAACTCTTCATTTATAGTCAGTTATTGTAATTAGGATAACAAGCAAGGAGTGCTCTTACAAAGTTTTAAATACATTTCATTACCATCTAAGAAGGAAACACTAAATAAATCACACAATATATCAAATAGGTGGGATAATGTGGGGTACAAATTCAGCAAATAAATATAAACTAAAAGACATTTTGTATTAGGCTAATATCCTTAATACTTTAGCAAGTTTTAAATTATTGAAAAACTCAAAAATACTAAGATGGAGTCAGTAGTCCAGCATCGAGATATCACATGTATGATTATCTCCCAGTTGGTGAGCGGTTATATGTGTCTGCCCGAAGCAAAGAGCTCCTAGCTCTCAGAGAATGGGGCTGTTCTCTTGAGGCTAGAGTAGCAGACTTGGTGGAGCTGAGGGAGACAGAGAGGTACATAAAGGAGACTTATAGGGATGTTGTAGAGAAGTCCCACCTCCAGTCTGGTAGCTCCTGTGCTACCTTGGAGGAGGGAGGTCTCCTAGAAGGAGAGCATCACCCTGGTGAAGTAGGAAGTACTCCTGTAGCCAGGACCATCCAACCAGGGGATGTACTTTCCTCTTGCACCGAGGATATGACTCCAACTTCTGCCTTGGAGGGAAGGGTTAGAACAACTGTTTGATCATTAGGAATATAGATAGCTGGGTGACTGGTGGATGTCAGGATTGCCTGGTGACTTGCCTGCCTGGTGTGAAGGTGGCGGACCTCACGCGTCACCTAGATAGGATTTTAGATAATACTGGGGAGGAGCCGGCTGTCTTGGTACATTGTCTTGGTACATGTGGGTACTAATGACATAGGAAAATGTGGGAGGGATTTTCTGGAAGCCAAATTTAGGCTCTTAGGTAGAAAGCTCAAATCCAGAAACTCTACGGTAGCATTTTCTGAAGTGCTACCCGTTCCACGCGCAGGGCCCAAGAAACAGAGCTCCAGAGTCTCAATGCGTGGATGAGACGATGGTGCAGGGAGAAGGGTTTTAGATTTGTTAGGAACTGGGCAATATTCTGGGGAAGGGCGAGCCTATTCCAAAAGGATGGGCTGTACCTTAACCAGGGTGGGACCAGGCTGCTGGCATCGGCATTTAAAAAGGAGCTAGAGCAGCTTTTAAACTAGAAACGGGGGGGGGGGGGGGGGGGGGGGAAGGCTGACAGTCGCTCAAAAAAGCATGGTTCGGATATCACCAATACAGGGAAGATTCCAATAGTGAGGTTGCAAAAGAGACCACAGTAGATCAGGTGTCCTTAAATAAAAATCAGACAAAAGATTGCAATTTAATACAGTCAAGTACTGAGCATGATGTAAATAGGAACAACAAACATAGTTTGAAATGTCTATATGCGAATGCCAGAAGCCTAAGAAATAAGATGGGAAAGTTAGAATATATTGCACTAAATGAAAAATTAGATATAATAGGCCTCTCTGAGACCTGGTGGAAGGAGGATAACCAGTTGGACACTGTCATACCAGGGTTGTTATCAGCCTTGATGTCATGGCCAGAACAGCCAAGGACACTTAGAGTCTCCCATTTAGCTGGAGAGATGCTGTGGCTGGCACATTGCATATTGTTTATGAAACCCCAACTTCTTGTCAAGGTACCCCATCAATGTGGAGCCAGTGAGACAATGTTGGGGTCCCTGAATCCATAATAATGGCCATAACAGTGTTATGTATGCATCACCCCCAAGGCCAGAATGTATGTCATTAGCACAGCTGTAGCCCATAATTTCTGTATAAAAAGGAGCTCTTATCAGAGGCAAGAGGCTGCTGTGTTGATATTCCACCCGAGGAGCAGACCTGCACTGAAGCTGATTGAACATCTGAGGAACACGCTGCCACCTGCTAGAAGTCTGTATCCAGTTATATGTGTGCCATGTACTTTTGTATATGTGTTTGTGAGTTCAGTGTGACTCCTTAGGAGTCTAGTTAAGGATTTATGTGTGTTTATTCTGAGCTGATTCTATGATAAGACTTCCTGTGACTTTATTCTTGCCTTCTTTGCATATTATCTTTGCTGCTATTGTAAATAAATGCACACTCTATTTTTATAATACTTGGTTGTAGAGTTAGTTCTTTCTATTATTTAGGGTGTAGTGAGCTTGAATCTAAGGATAAGAAGGAACAAATTTGCTTCTGACACTTCACTCACCAGAGACCTATTCATTTTAGAATTTATGCTGTCAGGTACCCCAATAACACCAAAAAGGGTTATATCTGTATGCACCAACAGGCCTTTTACAAAGGCACGCTAGGATTTTTTAAGTGCGTGCTAAAAATTAGCAATGGGCATCTTAGCATTTAACACATGTGAATTTTTAATGTGCAGAGTCTGCAGTTTTTTCAATAGGCTGTTGACCAAACCTACCAAAATAGTGTTAGTCTTTAATTTTTGTAGATTATTCTATGTAATAATCCTGAATGCATTCAGACTAAAGTTTGATCTAATTTTTCTTAATTTTTTCATGGTGTAAAATACTTTCTTTGCTATTCCATTTACATGAGGTTCAAAAGATAAAAATTCAACTATAATACTTGAGATTGGACCATTAAATATAGTGGTCCAATCCCAAGTACCTTCAACACTAAGAGAAGACATAAGGATCCCATTGCTTTCTCTCTGTAATCTAACCTAGATGCAGTATTTTAGATCAGTTGTAAACAAAATAACCCAGTCAATGTTCAAAGTGACAAACTGATTGTGCCTGTCTACCTACTGATATTCAGTGGTACTGTCCAGTTAGTGCTGGGGCAGTCTGCGGGTAGAGCTAGTACTTGTGTTCAATTCTGGTCGCCGCATCTCAAAAAAAGATATAGTGGAATTAGAAAAGGTACAGAGAAGGGCAATGAAAATGATAAGGGGGGGTGGGACGACTTCCCTATGCGGAAAGGCTAAAGCGGCTAGGGCTCTTCAGCTTGGAGAAAAGGCGGCTGAGGGGAGATATGAAATAGGTCTATAAAATAATGAGTGGAGTTGAACGGGTAGATGTGAAGTGTCTGTTCACGCTTTCCAAAAATACTAGGACTAGGGGGCATGCAATGAAGCTACAATGTAGTAAATTTAAAACGAATCGGAGAAAATGTTTCTTCGCTCAATGTGTAAGTAAACTCTGGAATTTGTTGCCAGAGAATGTGGTAAAGGCGGTTAGCTTAGCGGAGTTTAAAAAAAGGTTTGGACAGCTTCCTAAAGGAAAAGTCCATAGACCGTTATTAAATGGACTTGGGGAAAATCCACTATTTCTGGGATAAGCAGTATAAAATGTTTTGTACATTTTTGGGATCTTGCCAGCTATCTGTGACCTGGATTGGCCACTGTTGGAAACAGGATGCTGGGCTCGATGGACCTTTGGTCTTTCCCAGTATGGCAATACTTATGTACTTAATTGATTAACAGTGATATTCAGATTGGTAACTAGTTAAATAGAAAGCTAAAGTTAGAGCAGCCAAAAGACCATACTAATTGTAGCTGATGAGCTAATATTGGCCGATGCCCAGTTAACTTCTGGTAGCAGAATCAGGATTTCTGGTGCCCCCCCCCCCCCAATGAACTGAAGGTCTTGACTGAGCTCCCAGTTCCGTAGGCTACCCCCCCCCCCCCCGGGCTGTAGGTTGCAGCAATCACTTTATGACCAGTGCCATGATGGACAGGGGTGAGTAGACATATCCCTTCCCCATAGGACCACCAGGGATATATGAGGTAGGTCCAGGGGAGCCTGGTTGGGGACTTCAGGTTGGTGAGAGTGGGAAGAGGGGGGCACCTGCATACCTTATGTGGTCCCACCCAATATTCAGCCACAGCTCATATAAGTGGCTTATGGAGGTCCTGGGTAAATATCGTCTGGGACACTCAGCTCCAAATATTCAATATCTGTGTGTGTGTGAGAGTGTGAGTGATAAGGTCCAAATAAATATTGCAACAGTCACTTGAGATAAAATAGTGCTTTACACAATTTGATGATAGTTTGCCTGGCAAAGCAATAATTTTTGTCTGATCAGCCTTCAATTACTATGTTTTCTGAGTTACAGCATCCTTCTGGTCCTCCAGGCAGTGTTCAGTCCAGCCTGACTCTGGACCTTAGTTTAAATCCGGGTTCTCAACTGAGTCCTTAGAATATGGACAGGATAGTCAGTCAGGTTTTCAGGATATCCACAACGGTTATGCATGTGACAGATGTGCATACAATCGAGGCGATGCATGCTAATTTTTCTCATTCATGTTTATTGTGGGTGTCCTGGAAATTGGAATGGCTGGGTGTGTCCAGAGAACTTGGTGGAGAACCACTGGTCTAAAAGGGAGCTACATAGTCCTCAATTTTTGGACCAATATGCAAGACCCATAGTGCAACTGTTTTGTTCAGGTTCAATTGCCTATCTTCTGTCATCTAGTCCCCAATTTTCCATATATGGGGCTATGACTATTTTTAAATAGGCATCTTGGAGCGCTCCTCAACCCTTACCTTGGGGCACACCCAGCCACTTTCATTTCTAGGATATCCATGATGAACAGGTCTCAGAAATTTGTGTACTGAGACAGCACTGTTGTAACATGATCTCACAGGAAATATACATTTGGATGTCATCAACACAATTAGGAAATTGGGGTTTAAATTTTTATATTTATCTCCCCTTCTAGTTAAAAAAAAAAAAAATAATAATTGCTGAAATGCGATCCTACATTATGCAGACCACACCCCACAGAACAGTCCCATCCTACCTTGCTGCTTTCTGCCTGCAAGAAATAATGCAAAGTACACTTTCTCCAGATACAGGCCAGCAAGATTTAATCCATACTCATACGTGGCATCCATCATATCTTTTTCCTACCTCCCAGGCATCTTCTTCATACCTATCACCCATTGCAACTGACAGCAAGAGAGCACAGTCAGTTTGATGTGCTCAGTGCATCACCATCCTGCCACTGCTGCCTCTGCCACTCTGTAAGACAGATGATAATTTGAATTAGATTTAAAAACCTTTTTTTTTCTGATCCAAAGTAATCCTTATCTCCTTCAACAGGTTAGCTAACACCTTTTCCATATTATGAGCTTTATGGAATCTTGTTTGGGCTGTATCCAAAAGGCAATTAGATTCCATTCCATTGGACAGTTGTTACCAGTTCCACCAGCTTTGCTAAAAAGATGAACCACTGGGCAGTAATTATCACAAGTGGATTGAGTGTCGCCTTTCTCAGCAAGGGAGTAATGAGGACTTGTTTTGGAATCCTAATGTAGTCATCCTCTTTCAAGAAGTGGTTGACAAACTGTATCTGCAAAATCAAAATATTATCCAGGCTTTCTTGCATTAAACCTTGGAGTCTTCTTTGATTCCTCTCTCTCCTTCTCTGCGCATATTCAACAGATCGCCAAAACCTGTCGTGTCTTTATGTACAATATTAGCAAAATTCGCCCCTTCCTTTCTGAATACGCTGCCAGAACCCTTATCTACACCCTTGTCACCTCTCGCTTGGACTATTGCAATTTACTTCTCACTGGTCTTCCGCTCAGCCATCTCTCTCCTTTCCAATCTGTCCAAAATTCTGCGGCACGACTTATTTTCCGCCAGAATCGTTATACCCACAGTAGCCCACTCCTGAAGTCACTTCACTGGCTCCCTGTCCGCTTCCGCATTCAGTTTAAACTTCTTGAACTGACCTTTAAATGCATCCACTCTGCAGCCCCCCATTACCTCGCCACTCTCATCTCTCCCTACATTCCTCCCCGTGAACTCCGCTCACTGGACAAATCTCTCTTGCCGTCCCCCTTCTCCTCCACTGCTAACTCTAGGCTTCGCTCCTTTTCCCTTGCGGCACCTTATGCCTGGAATAGACTTCCTGAGCCTGTACGCCTAGCTCCATCTCTACCTGTTTTCAAATCTATGCTGAAAACCCACCTTTTCACTGCTGCTTTTTAGCTCCTAGCCACTACTCAATTGCCCTCCCCTTGTCCCTTCCTTCCTTCTCACCTTTACTTCCCTCACCCGTAACTGTCTCGTCTGTCTGTATTATTTAGATTGTAAGCTCTTTTGAGCAGGGACTGTCTCTTTGTATCAGGTGTTCAGTGCTGTGTGTTTGGTAGCGATATACAAATGCTAATAATAATAATAAATAATAATAATAATAAATTAAATTACCAAGGGTCCAACTTACAACCCCACTCCCTGCCCCCTCTAAATTGAATGATGAAGCTTTTTACTAAAAAAAAAAAAAAAAGTGAAAAACCAGTTCAAAGGACACCCAGTCCATCTGGTGCATTTATTTATTTATTTATTTGTTGCATTTGTATCCCACATTTTCCCACCTATTTGCGGGCTCAGTGTGGCTTACAATAAGACTTGAATAATAGAAATACATTTGTTACAACTAAGTTATGGATTACATTGAACAGAGTTGTGCGAGGCATTCGAATATCATTGGTAGTATAACAATGGGACAACAACATAGAAACATTAGAAAGAGACAATGGGAAAAAAGGGCATTATTAGGCGCCTAGACATATAGTGTACATAGTTCCGTGGACGAATGTATGGTTGACTGGATAAAGGGATGATGGATCAGATGTGGATGTGTATTGCATTGTGGACAGTGAGTGGTCTCTATGTGTTTTGGCTCTTTCCATAAGTTTGTTCGAACAGGTGTGTCTTCAGTAGTTTACGGAAGGAGGCTTGTTCGTTGATCATTCTTAGGTTGCGTGGTAATGTATTCCAAGACTTCGTGCTCTTGTAGGAAAAGGTTGACGCGTGTATCGTCTTGTACTTCAAGCCCCTGCAGGTTGGGTAATGAAGGTTGAGGTGAGTTCGGGATGATCTTTTGGCGTTTCTAGGTGGTAGGTTTATTAAATCAGACATGTACGCTGGGGCTTCACCGTAAATGATCTTATGGACTAGTGTGCAAGTTTTAAAAGTAACACGGTCCTTGAGTGGAAGCCAATGTAGTTTCTCTCGTAGTGGTTTTGCCCTTTCATATTTAGGTTTTCCGAAGATGAGCCTGGCTGCTGTGTTCTGGGCTGTTTGAAGTTTCCTTAGTATTTGCTCTTTGCAGCCAGCGTATAATGAGTTGCAGTAATCCAAGTGGCTAAGGACGAGGGATTGCACTAGGCTGAGAAAAGACGAATCTTGGGAAGAATGGTCTAATTCTTTTCAATTTCCACATGCTGAAGAACATCTTCTTGGTTATGTTGTTTGCGTGAGTTTCGAGTGTTAGGTGGCGGTCGATAGTCACTCCAAGGATTTTTAGCGTTTCTGAGATTGGAAGTTTTAGGTTTGGTGTGTTTATCACGTTGAATTCTGTTGTGTTGTATTGGGAGGTGAGTATCAGGCATTGGGTTTTTTCTGCGTTCAGTTTCAGGCGGAATGCATCTGCCCATGTGTTCATGAGATGTGTAGACTTTTATTGATTTCGCTGGAGATTTCTAGTCTCAAGTCAGAAATGTAGAACATAATTCCTGTGGTGGGTAAAAGGATTAGCAAAATTCAATCCAAAATAGGATAGTAAATAATTACCACCAGGTTATTCTGCTCGTGATGGAAATTTGCATTCATACGCCTTAGAATAACACGGGGACACAGCCTCTGTAGAAAGGGAACAAGCTTTGTCCCCGTGTCATTCTCTAAAAGCTTGAGACTAGCCTTAAACAGGCTGTTTCTACTAGATGGAACAGCATCAATATGAAAAACTTAGATAATTGGCAACTGAATTCAATGATGATAAACTGCAGAAGCTGATTTTGGATTTAAATGAAGCATTGTTAAATTTATTTATTTGGATTTTGCTCACACCTTTCTTTCAGTAGTAGCTCAAGGTGAGTTATAGTCAGGTACACTGGGTATTTCTTTGTCCCTGGAGGGCTCACAATCTAATTTTATACCTGAGGCAACGGAGGGTTAGGTGACTTACCCAAGATCGCAAAGAGCAGCAGTGGGATTTGAACCAGCCACCTCTGGATATTAAGACTGGTGCTCTAACCGCTAGGCTACTCATTCACATTGCCTGCTTTTGATGTGGCAACAAGAGTCTTGTCTGCTGATCAGACACCTACCATCTGCAACATCCTTCCATCACATGCCCGGTTGCTTAGTCATCTCACTGTTAACTGCAGCAGATTCCTCCATTGTTGCTGCCATCAAGGAGTGTTTCCAAAAATTGACATTTATTTTCCTGTGCATCCACTACACAGAATCGGTTCTCTTCTACACCCATGTCTGAAAGACAATCCAGTTGCTTTTCCCAGATGATGTAAGCACACAGGCAACCGAATCCTTCAGAAGGCTGTACCAAAATCAGATTGAAATGAAAGGCTGGAGTCCATCAACAACAGCTCAGGATCCTCCACATTCCCCCCAAAAATGAAAATAGATGTTAGCAGTTTTATGAGCAACTCTTATAGCGCAATGCCTCCCTTTGAAGGCTATTGTTGATGAATTGGACAGTTATTTATGTTTGAGTGATGCAGACGATGATGTTTTGATTGTTTGGTAAAATGAGCAAAAGTTCTGGCCAAAGCTGGCACGGCAGATCCTGTGCATTCCTGATACAACGTCTGAGAGAACATTTTTCAGTTGTGGGAAGGACTGTGGAAGGCAGGAGAGAGAAACTGATATTATTAATGATATTGTTCATACACAGATTTCAAAAAGTCATAACACTGCTTCAGAAGGCATATTTCTCTCCCACTATGGCATAAAGAGCAGTGGTCATTTTACCAAAGTGGATTAAGGTTTCTTAAGGTAGTAGAAGTCAGATATTGTTGAGGTTAGAAGGGTAAGGGGGAGATTATTTCAGCTTCTCATTATTGTTTTCTATTCGTGATATACGCAGTTGTACAGAATATTGTTCCTTTTTATACTTTAATAATTTTATATTTAAATCATAAGTGTTCAATGCTTGTGCAGATGAGGACAGAGCTCATGGGGACAGGATGGGTACAAACCTTTTCCCCGTGTCGTTCTCTATAAGACTTAAATCAAAATTGGTGATATGAAATAATTCTCTAGTACTATTTATCACAGAAGCAGTATATTTAGGGGGGGGGGGGAATTATAAATGTGGGCTTCCATTTAGACAAGGGTTAATGTCAGAAATGGGATCCCTCCTTCCCTTTACACCAAAACACTCCCCCTCCCCCAACCCCTATTACCTTTCTTTCAAATAAAGAGCCAGACAACTGTGTGGATTAACCAAAGGTTGCAGCTTCTTTTATTAACATCTTTAAGTGCAACTCACATAACCAACAATTAACTCCAAGCTACATAAACTGCATTCAGTAGGCAAATTTGACACCCCCCAGCCGCTCACCCCTTCAGCAAAGCGGATGTGATTAACATAGCCCCGCCTCTGCCAAGCAAGACCCTATGATGTCGGAATGGCTCTCCAAGACTACTTTTAGCTGGGCCACCAGACCCTTCCTATATAATAAAATGCACCTCCAACATTCTGAAGCTGACTGCATGGCTGAGGCATTCCTGCTCTCTGTATCCATCTCCTGAATTGACGTCACGTACTTCCGGGTTCATCACAAGCAGAAGTGACCAACCACACGAGGTTTCTCGGCTTCAGAATGTTGGTGGTGCATTCTAGTAAATAGGATTGGTCAGTTCCTTGAAGCACAGCCAGAGCTCAGCGTCCTGCACAGTAACGCTCAGACACCAGAGAGAGAGAGAGAGGGGGCCTGACACCAGAGAGAGGGAGGGAGGGAGGGAGGGAGGGGGGGCCTGACACCAGAGAGGGGGGGGAGGTATCTTTGTCACACACACACACACACACACGCTCTCTCTCACAGTCAATGTCTTTCTCACTCTCACACACTCTATGTCTCACACTGTATCACATTCACTCTCTATGTGTCACACAGTCACACACTCTCTTGGTCTCATACACTCAGTCTCACAGAGAGTCTGTGTCTCACACACACTCTCTCTCGCACACACTGTATCTGTGTGAAACACACACACTCTCTCTCTCACTGTGTCTCACATACACACTTGAAAACACTTTCATTCTCACACACACACTCTCTCTCTCACAGACACACTCGCACCCAGACTCACTCTCTCTCTCTCACACACACACACACACACACACTTGCACATTCACTCTCTCCCTCACACACAGTCACTCTCACATACACTCTCTCAAACATACACACTCCGAGGAAAACCTTGCTAGCACCCGTTTCATTTGTGTCAGAAACGGGCCTTTTGTACTAGTTAATTATAATCCTGCTCAGACCTCCTGAGACCCTGTAGCTTGGGTTACCGCCCGCTGCAGCAAAGGCTTCAAACCTTCTTCACTAGAACCAGGGCTCCATATATGCAAAAAGGGAGGGTGAGAAAGCTGCCTCTGAGGAGCAGGAAAAGCCCTGCACTTGGGAGGCATTCCAATAAATATTAATGCCTTTCTTCCCTCCCCATCCAGCTGCCTCACCAATCATGTCTGGCTTACTTTTAAAATAGCCCTATGGCAAACCAGACTGAAGGCGCCCAGCACATCCTGCCTCTACCTTGCCGTCTCTTGTTCCAACCTCTACCTCCCTACCTCACACCTTAGCGTCAAGCTAGCCAATGCCAGTACGGAGGGCCTCATCCTTCACTTAATGGGTGCCCTCCAGACAGGCTCTGGGGTGTGAGACATCTTACCACATCGTGCTATTTTCCATTTCATTACAGAGCCATTTATATTCTGCATTTACCTATAAGGTTCAATGCAGATCATAATAAGATAATCCAGCTCAAGTTGCATACTGGGAACAAACAGAGCCAGAAGCGTACATTAAAACTGTAAGCAGTTATCATTTAAATACCACTTAAATAGAAAAGATTTTAAGCGTTTGTTTAATATTTCACTATTTGTCGCCAGCTTAATTTCTGTTGACAAAACATCCCAAATCTTTGCAAACTGGTAATAGATAGAGAATGGACGTGTTTGTATCTAATACTATCAACAAATGGTTAATTTAGTTTTAACTGGCCATTTGAACAAAGACTTTTCCCAGAGGAAAAAAAATGACAGAACCAATGTGAATGGCAAAGGTGCAGAACAATGAATAATATTGAATATTAACATACATAATTTAAGCAGCGTTCGTGTTTCTATAGGAAGCCAAGGCAGTTGTCTCAAAAATAGAATTGTTCATTACCGTTTTATGCAATAAGACCTTGTGGCAAAATACCCTGTCTTAATGGTAGCCCACATTGATAATGTCCCCGTCCCCCCCCCCCCCCCCCAAGTGAGCTAAGCCTTCTTGGCTTCCCTTATTTCATCTCAATGAACTGTAAATCTTATCTGCTCTTGCATCCTAATTTGTGTGTCGCCTGTCACCCGTCAATCTCTTTCAAACTCTGTTTTCTGATTTAAACTGTAAACCAGGAAGAAAGTTTTTCTATCTTGCGGGGGGGGGGGGGGGGGGGGGTAGTTGGTCCAAGGCCATAAGAAAAGAATGAAAATCGGCCATTTATTTATTTATTGAGCACATTTATACCCCCACCTTTTCCCACATGTGCGCAGGCTCAAAGTGGCTTACAATGTACTGATAAGACTATTGCCAGACCAGTGGTAATTGAAATACCAATAAATTAGATGAGAGAGAAGGGACAGGGTAAAAAGAGATAAAGTGAAGGGGAAAAAGAGTCCAAAATGGTCCATGGAGATGGAATTCTGAAGGACTGTAGGTTAGAAGGTAAGATTTTGGAGTAGGCTGATTCTCAACAGAGGCTGAGTAATCCTCAATAGGAGGCAGTGTAATTGTGTTTAAGAATTGCAATTAAGTTTTTCCACAGCCCAAATCTTTAGTATGCAAAGGCTTCAGGATCTATGTAGGACATTTGAAAAATTCAAAAGAAAACGATCTGACCAAATGACAATGTCAAAAGATACTATCCCAAAATGGGTTGGGATTTTTAAGCTTGGAGGAGAGGTTGTTGAGAGGTGATTGAAGTACATAAATATTGCCACACTGGGACAGACCAAAGGTCCATCAAGCCCACCATCCTGTTTCCAACAGTGGCCAATCCAGGGCACAAATACCTGGCAATATCCCAAAAAAGCTCAGTACATTTTATGTTGCTTATCCCAGAAATAAGCAGTAGATTTTCCCCAAGTCAATTTAATAATGGTATATGGACTTTTCCTTTAGGAAGCTGTCCAGGCCCTTTTTAAACCCCGCTAAGCTAACTACCTTTACCACATTCTCTGGCAACGAATTCCAGAGTTTAATTACACATTGAGTGAAGAAACATTTTCTCCAATTTATATTAAATTTACTACTTTGTAGCTTCATCGCATGCCCCCCAGTCCTTAGTATTTTTGGAAAGAGTAAACAAATGACTCACGTCTACCCATTCCACTCCACTCATTATTTTATAGACCTCTATCATATCTCCCCTCAGACGCCTTTTCTCCAAGCTGAGGAGCCCTAGCCACTTCAGCCTTTCCTTATAGGGAAGTCATCCCATCCCCTTTATCGTTTTCATTGCCCTTTTCTAATTCCAAATATCACTGTACTCTCTGTTAATTTATTAATACTTTTAATTCAAACTGTATAAACCTTTTGATAAAAAATAGTTTTACACATATAAACACAAAACCCGTGTAACATGCAACACATATCCCCCACCAGTGCTTATAACGTTACTGGAGCTTCTTATTTAATTAAGCATATACATACATCCTCTGCTAAGATATTCTAAATATATCAATATAGCCTTGATGATTATTCGTAGTCCATAATCCATATCATACTTATATTGTCCACTCTATCTTTGAGGTATATAGATGCCAGGTGAAATATATATATACCAAGAGCTTTGTATGGGAAGACCCCTTTCAAAGTACTCTTTAATCTTTTGTCTTTTGTCTTTTCAATCCATCCAGTATAGAAGCTTCCAGTGCTAGAAGCACCTATGGCTCATCTTTATTCCACCTTGTTCTCTCATTCAAATCACATTTCCTTCTTCGGTTCTCAATGCGAGTTCGCATTTCGCTCTTAGCTTCATCAGGAGAACCACAGTCAACACCCTAGACGAACACATATAAACCTATATAACATAACACCACACACTCCTCTACAATCCTTATCAAAAAAATATATATATAACAACCATCATTCATCTATTAATATCAAAAACAAGTAATTGGCAACTTACCCAGCGGGCTAATTTCCCGGTCTGGGCCAACAGGAAATGACGACATTCAGCTCTTGAGCGGAGTCTGGATGTCGCATATATATACCACATCCAGCCCCGCCTCCTAACTACCGACTAGTTCAAATCCATTCCACCTCTAAATTTAATCCCAGAGGGATAACAGTTTTCCACTGATAAATAAAGCGTTGTTCAATGTTAAATAAGATTTCACTCACATTGCCACCCCGATTCTCCACGGGAACCTGTAGCAATGCTATGCACTTTATATCTTCTATAGTATGTTTGTGTTCCTTCCAATGAACAACCAAAGGGGCATCATCCCTCATATTCCTGATATTGCTGATATGTTCCGCTAATCTGATCTTCAATTTCCTTTTTGTGTGTCCAATATAATATTTTTTACACGGGCAAATTATACAGTAAACTACCCGTTCACTATTGCAATTCGTAACAGATCGAAGATAAAAATATTTATTTTGAAAACCTGGTATATCTAAAACATTCGTGGACATCGCGTATTTACAATACACACAGTTGTTACATGGGGAATGATGTCCCCCAGATTTGTTCCTGCGAGGACGTTTCACCAACTCACCTAAATTTAATTTACGACTATATGCCATTTTTGGGTGTTCTTTGAACACTGGATGAATACTTAAAATGTGCCAAAACTTATGAATTATTTGTCCGATCATTGGAGCCCTGCGGGAAAACGGAAGAACACAAGCAATTGGTTTAACCTTTGATTTCTGTTTTGGGATAAAAAGCCAATCCCTCTGGGCATATCGGGCCCGTTTGTAAGCCCGTTTAAGTACTGATAGTGGGTACCCTCGTTGGAGAAATCTCTCTGTCATATTATAAGCCTGATTTTTAAATTCTTCTAAAGAAGAACATAACCTACGTAATCTCAAATATTGTCCAACAGGGACCCCTTTTCTTAACGCTGTATGATGGAAACTTGAATAATGTAACAGGGTATTTCTATCAGTACTTTTCCTATAAATGGAAGTCGATAAGTCATCATAATTCGTTTTACTAATTTTAATGTCCAAAAATTCCATGACCTCCCTGGAAATTCGCGCCGTAAATTGAACACATGGATCGGCCCTATTCAGATATTTTATAAATTTACCCAATTCTTCTTCCGAGCCTTTCCAGAACAATATTACATCGTCTATATACCGACGCCATAGCACGATATGTTCGTGCCATGGGGAAGGATAGACGTATTGCTCTTCAAATCTTGTCATATATAGGCAAGCTAATGAGGGAGCAACAGTAGCGCCCATAGCTATACCTCTCTTTTGGCGATAAAACATCTTTTCAAATTGAAAATAATTAAACCCAATGACCCAAAAGAGAAGCTGGCGAAAAGCTAATCTCTTTTCATTAGGGATGTCACACCGTTCCAGATAGGCACCAGCTACTTCAACAACTCCATCTTGGGGTAAATTTGTGTACAGGGCTACTACGTCAAGGCCCACCAAAAAGGTAGTATCCCTAACTAGCCCTTGATCTTTAATCTGATCCAAAGTATGAATAAAATCTGTAGAGTCACGGACATATGAGGCCGCTGTACTAACCCAAGGTTGAAGATACTTATCAACTAATTTTGAAAGAGGTTCTAGTACAGAATCTCTGGTACATACTATCGGGCGTCCCGGGGGGTCCACCATGGATTTGTGAACTTTTGGAACAAAATATATATAAGGGATTTTCGGATTAGGGTGGCAAAGGAATTGTTGTTCTCTTACCGAGAATATCCCATTCATCACTGCCCTTCCTACATACCCAGTTATCAAATTTTGTAGATATCCAGTAGGATCATAGGATAAGCTATCATAGAATTCCCTTTGTTGTAGCTGACGCAACCCTTCTTTTATATACTTTTGTTTATCTAAAATCACTGTGGAACCTCCCTTATCCGCTCGTATTATTATAATTTGCTCATTATTTGCCAGCTGTTGAATACTCAAATATTGATTCAGAGAGAGGTTATACCTGAATGGTATCTTAACCGTCTCCATCCTTTCTAATTCTCTCAACACTAATTTTTGAAATGCCATTATAGATGGATCAGGGGGACCAGGCGGGGACCAACGGGACTTCACTCCTGTGCGTGGTAAAAAACCACCCTCTTCATTTTTGGCTTGAGGGGCATCGAAATATAACCGTAATTTTAACTCTCTAAAAAAATTATACAGCCCTTGTCTGGTGGAAAATGCATCATAAGTCGAGTAAGGGACAAAAGACAGTCCTTTATTTAATACTTCAATCTGATGACGCGAAAGGGCATAATTAGATAAGTTAATTATCGTATTTATTTCTTGATCTTGCGTCCTCTCGTGCTGCTTTTGTGAGATGCAGTGACCAGAATTGAACACAATATTCGAGGTGCGGTTGCACCATGGACTGATACTTTTGTTTTCCATTCCTTTCCTAATAATACCTAACATTCTATTTGCTTTCTTAGCTGCCACAGCACACTGAGCAGAGGATTTCAACGTATCATCAACAACAACGTTGAGATCCCTTGCTTGGTCAGTGACTCCTAACGAGGAACCTTGGATTATGTAGCTATAGTTTGGGTTCCTCTTTCCCACATGCATCTTCAAAAAGGTGGTAAATAAATTAAATAATGCAGATAATGGGCTTCTTTTACAAAGCCACGCTAGCGATTCCCACGCGGCAAATAAGAGGAAGCCCATAGGAATTGAATGCCATGCAGGAATTGCTAGTGTGGCTTTGTAAAATAAGCCCAATGTGCATTATTAATAAAATGACTGCATGAAATAGGTCTGTGGTAAATAACATGTGATAATGGAATAGTGCTTTTTAGTACTAGCTAATTGTGACTATTGTCCAAAATATCTAGCCTCTCCATCCTCCTTGAAGATTGACTTTTGACCACAGTCTTTACAAACAGGTTTCCCCAACCTTCTTAGAAGCCAAAAACCTCTGTTCCTTTGCTATTAAGGTTCTTACTAGCACTACCCAACACATTGTTGCAAATCATATGCATTTTATTTTGTGTTTTTGGGGGGGTGGGGTCTATATAGTCTACTCCAGTGGTTCTTTACTAACCATGGTAGATTAGCATTAAAAAAGACCCCATATGTAACACAACCCTCATGTCCAATGATAGTGGGGATGGGACGACTTCCCTATGAAGAAAGACTAAGGAGGCTAGGGATTTCAGCTTGGAGAAGAGATGGCTGAGGGGAGACATGATAGAGGTATATAAAATAATGAGTGGAGTGGAACAGGTGGATGTGAAGCATCTGTTCATGCTTTCCAAAAATACTAGGACTAGGGGGCATGCGATGAAACTACAGTGTAGTAAACTTAAAACAAATCGGAGAAAATGTTTCTTCACCCAACGCATAATTAAACTCTGGAATTCGTTGCCGGAGAATGTGGTGAAGGTGGTTAGCTTGACAGAGTTTAAAAAGGGGTTAGACAGTTTCCTAAAGGACAAGTCCATAAACCACTACTAAATGGACTTGGGAAAAATCCACAATTCCAGGAATAACATGTATAGAATGTTTGTACGTTTGGGAAGCTTGCCAGGTGCCCTTGGCCTGGATTAGCCGCTGTCGTGGACAGGATACTGGGCTCAATGGACCCTTGGTCTTTTCCCAGTGTGGCATTACTTATGTATTTATGTCCTACCCAATAATCCTACCCCAACCAGCAAGGTTGTTACCCAAACTCCTAGCCCTCTAGGTCACTGTGGACCTGGGTAATCCGTTCCTAGCCAACACCAGCCTGTTGGCATCAATCTAGTTAAACGCTACTAGAGGTATGTAGCACTGAACAGATATATGTAAGATAGACCATTCTTATTCTATAGAGCTTGCAATTCAGTCGAGACAGACATATGATATATGACAAGCAAGAGATTATAGGAGAATGTATTATAGAGAAGTGTCAAGATGTAAAAGCAACCTCAACAAGGTGAGTTTTTCATCTATATTTCAATACGGCCAGAGAAGCGCAATTTGTCAGGAAGTCCGTTCCAAGCAAATTGCACAACAAACTTGAAATGGCAGAGTTGGGAGTTACCTGTACCCTTCTTCCCCATTGCTAAGAGATGAACAGATTCATGAGGGAAGGTGTGGGAAGAGAGAAGACTCTCTCTTGCCTGCAGTATCCACACAGGACTCTTGAATCGCAGTTTGCAAACATCGAACTTGATTAATTTGTATTGTTATATTTGTTTTGCCAGAAAGGTGCTTAGTGTTGAATTTAGGTAAACTAGCTTTCCTGTTCCGTTTGGGATCTTGCCATGTACTTGTGACCTGGGATTGGCCACTGTTAAAAAAAACAGGATACTGGACTTGTCAGTTTGTTCCAATATGGCAATGCTTATGTACTTTTGGTCCATAGATGATCATTTGTTGTCCAAGGTATATTAATTAATAACGTTTTTGGACATAATTTTGGACACCGCATATTCTGTAGTGCAGTGATAGAGGAAGCGACAGCAAAAGGTTAGCAAGTTTGATACAAATCCGTAACATCTTCATTATTCAAGAGAAATAACTTTTGGGGAGAGGAGTGAGGCTTGTGAGGCTGAGCTGATCTTCTCAAGGTGTGCCCCCCCTCCCGCCATGATATCATCTGGGGTATTCAGTGGGCTTTTTTGCTGCCATCTGCTGTCACAAAGGTCTTGATCCTTATCGATTCAGAGAAACTTGTTAGGGGCTTACTTCTCTTGGCTTAGGGGACATGTCTGGTCACAGGACCTTCAGAGGTAAGAGTCCCTTGCCTCTTTTTAAAAAAAAAATTCAGAGACGCTCTACATATATATTTCCTTCAGCATCAGTAGTCCATATTCCCAGCTTACTCAGTGTGAATTCCAATCGTGGGTCAAACTGCTGCTCTCACCAGCCCAGCAGTGCTCCTGTGAAATAAGATAGTTCCTTTGTTACTCTTACTTTCTTGGATTCCTGACAAAAGGAGGTACGGGGGAAAATACCATGCGAGAGTTCCTTTGTTCACCAACTGCAGCCTTATATGGAAACTAGTAAAAGAGGCCCGTTTCTGGACCCAATGAAACGGGCGCTAGCAAGGTTTTCCTCACCAACACCCCCCCCCCCTCCCTTCTCCCTCCCTCCCTCCCTACCGACCCCTTGGTCGTTCAGAGGCCATTGCTCCACGCACTGTACGCCATTGCTCCGCCCTCAACATCGTCACGTTTGACGCGAGGGCGGGGCCCGGCGACTTGGCGATTTCGGTGGCTTCACCACCACGAACCCTTCGAACCTGTGTTGACGGAAGTGACGTCAGTGTCTTCAGAGCGTTGAGGGTGAGTTTTATTATATAGGATTAACCTCCTCTAGCATAGTTTTGGAGGGTTTTCTCTTTCCTGCTTTTCTTAAAAACCACATTCAAAAGAACAAGACTGGCTCCTCTAAGTAGGCAGTAGGAGCTTCTAACAGCTTCCTTAGCCTGGATAGGACCAAACTCAAATTTAATCCTAGCCTCCACCCCCACCTGTTCTAAGTCATACACACATTTAATAAAAAAATTTTAAAAAGCACAATTGCTTCAAAACTCCAATTAAAGCTAAGTACCTTTCACAGTTTCTTCCTTTGCCGTTTCCTGGCCACCCTTCCTTTTCAGGGCTTCTTTGGCCAAGGTTTTCTTCAAGTCACATGGCTGTCGGCAGTTCTCTCTTCCTCCCCCTGTTCACTGACCCCTCTACCCATAATTAGGACCATGGGAAACTCCTCTCAGTTGGCGATAACAGTCTTCTCCAAGGACAAGCAGGCTGAGTTGTTCTCACAACTGGGTCGACGTCCGCATTGGCCCGGGAATCGGCATTAGCAATAGCAAAAAGAAAAACCTTTTGCTATGCGCATGCCCACCGCGCTCCTCGGTTTTCTTTCTTTTGCACGAGGAGCGACAGTGTTTTTCGGTGGCTCCTTTTAGTGCCCAGGAAAGAGCCTTCACTGAAGTGTTTTTGTTTCTACTTTGGTTTTTCGTTTCATTTTGTTTTAATTTGTTTAAAAAAAATTATTCCTTTAATTTTTCTAGTTTAATTTTTTCCCCAGTTTGACGTTTCCTTTCTTTTTCGCAGCGGCCCTTTTTAGGGTTGCGTAGTCAGATTTCTCCCTTTTTGTGCCCTTTTTTCTTGGCACAATCGATCCGTTTGATTTCGCTGTTGCGATTTTTCCTTCCATGTCATCAAAGACTCCCAGCAGCTTCAAACATTTTACTTGGTGCAACTGGACCATCTCAGGTACAGATATATCCAGTGCCTTGGGCCTGATCATAGCTCGGCTCGTTGTGCCCTTTGTCTTCATATGAAGAAGGACACAATTTGCTCGAGAAGCCCAGAGAGAGAAACTTTTTGGGGTTCGGTCCGGTCCTTCGATGTCGGCATCGGCACCGAGGTCGGTGAAATCGACATTGAGGGATGCATCAACGTCGGGAGTAGAGGTGCACATGGCTGCTGAGAGGCCACGGCACACTGGGAGCAGTGAGGTATCGAGTGGGTCTCCTGTCCTGCTGTGCAAGCCCCCCCCCCCCCCCGGGACCATCCATTGTCGGACCAAACCCTTAGGCGACGTGAGGATTTGATGTCGTCCTCATCAGCACTGAGGAGCCTCGGTGACGTGCATTGAGCGAAGGCTAAGAAGCACCGTCAACGTTCTCCCTCGACACACGGTGCCGGGAGCTCTGGGGCATCGAAGGATTCTGCACTAGAGAAGCGTCGGAGCCGGGAGGACCTCTCCCCCTCGACAGAGCTGGTAGGCAGGTGGGGACTGGGTCGGGGAGGGGGAGGCTTAGATGGGAGAAGGGGACTGGGTCTGTGGGGACTGAGATGGGAGAAAGGGACTGGGACTGTGTGGGGGGCTGAGATGGGAGAAGGGGACTGGGACAGGATCTGGGGGGGCTGAGATGGGAGAAGGGGACTGGGGCTGGGGCTGGGGGGGCTCAGATGGGAGGGGACTGGGTCTGGGTGGGGTTCGGGGACGGTCTGGGAGGGGGGTTCAGATGGGAGAAGGGGCCTGGAGCTGGAACTAGGGTCTGAGAAGGGGGCAGGAGGGAGAATGGGGCCATACCTGGGGCAGGTGGGAGAATGGGTCTGGGGCTGAAAAGGGGGGCCCTAATGCAAGGCATGTGGAAGGGGACTGGATCTGGGGGCTGAAAAGGAGGGTAGGTGGGATAACGGGGCTAGTACTGGAACTGAGGGCTGAAAAGGGGCAGGGCCTGAAACTGTGGGGATTGGGGGCTGAAAAGGGGACAGGGAGAAGTGGCTGGGGCTAAAGCTTGGGACTAGTGGGAGAAAAGGGCTGGGGCTGAAACTGGGGACTGGTGGGATAGTGGGGCTGAAACTGGGGGCTGAAAAGGGGGGGCAGGTGGGAGATGTGGGCTGGGGCTGAAACTAGAGGCAGGTGGGATAAGGGGGCTCAAACTGGGAGCCGAAAAGAGGGGACAGATCCTGGATGGAAGGAGGAGCGAGAGGGAAGGCAGACCCTGGATGGATGGGAGAGGGAGGGCAAATGGTGGATTGAAGGGGCAGAGAGAAAGGGCAGACAATGGATGGCAGAGAGAGAGAGAGAGAGCAAAGACAGATGCTGGCTGGAAGGAAGACAGTGAAAAGAAGATGAGGAAAGCAGAAACCAGAGACAACAAACTGTAAATAAAATATATATATTTATTTTTTTGCTTTAGGAAAAGTAGTATTGTAGATGTGTTAATAAATGTTTATAAATAGAACATGTAAATAAGGTAATCTTTTTATTGGACTAATTTTAATACATTTTGACTAACATTGGGAGAACAAAACCCCCTTCCTCAGATCAGGATAGGATACTGTAACAGCTCTATACTGTATTGACCTAAGGAAGGAGGTTTTGGCCTCTGAAAGCTAAATGTATTAGTCCAGTAAAATGGTATTATTTTATTTTCTGTATTTGTTTTATTTCTATTTGTTAATTTGTAAAGTGGTGATTGATATGTGTTAGTTTTTTCAAATTTACATCTGCTGTCTTTATATTTTGCACAGTACTAGGGGACATTTTCTGTTTCTGTGGTGTTGCATTGTATGCAGAGTCTGGCATCTTGGGGTTTCAGTTTAATTTTTGTTTAAATAGAAAGCTTATGATTACTTGGCCAACTTTAAATCTAGACTGAAAGTCCACCTCTTTAACATTGCTTTTGACTCGTAACCACTTGTAACCACTCGCCTCCACCTACCCTCCTCTCTTCCTTCCCTTCACATTAATTGATTTGATTTGCTTACTTTATTTATTTTTTGTCTATTAGATTGTAAGCTCTTTGAGCAGGGACTTTCTTTCTTCTATGTTTGTGCAGAGCTGCGTATGCCTTGTAGTGCTATAGAAATGCTAAATAGTAGTAGTAGTAGGGTGTATCTGTGTTTGTGAAAAAGACATGGCTTTCAGTTGGCATTGACTGTGCAGGATCTACGATCTGTACTATTCTGTCTGGTTTCATTTTACAATAGGTGAATTGATGTTCTAGTGCTGACTGTAGTGTTTAAGATGCTTTCCTTTTCCTTCTGTGACTGGTAGAAATGACTCTTATGGTATGCTAGAATTGCTCTATAGGTCCTGAGTGTTGTGTATTCTCGGCATACCTAGTACTGGATTTTGGAGGGGGGGGGGGGTGTTGAAAAATGACCAGCCTCGGTGTCAGCTACCCTAGGTACGCCTATATATATCTTGGTCCTGTTATCCTTTATTGTGGACACATATATTTGAGAATATTTTCTTGTTGATTTTCTTTTTCTTTATGTATTTTGCTTAATTACTTCAGTTGCATTCTTTGTGTTGTGACTATAATTTATAATCAACATTTAAAAAAAGTTTTGTGTTACAGTAACACTATTGCAATAATTAAGTGTGTGTGTGTGTGTGTGTGTGTGGGGGGGGGGGGGGGGGGGGGGGTTGGCTGTAAGGTACTGTAATACCTATGACAAATGTAGAAGCAGATGCTTGAACACTAAACACGGATATAAAAACTGATCTTAAACAAACACGTTTCTTGCCAGGCCTGCTCCATCTCCACCATTTCCTGTTCGGTGCAGGAAGTGGGCTGAAACTGATCGCGTTTCCTGGATGTAACCTAAACATGGCATAGGAATACCCCCAACACGCACTGTGACTCTATCCAGTGCACATCCTGCTATCAGTCTGAGGGATACTGACTGTCTCCCTCCTTTTTTTCCAAGATCAAGCGGTTCAAGCCAGGCGCACAGAGACGGTTTTGGCGTTGATGGGAGGAAAGGGAAGAGAGGTTAAGGCACACAAGAAAAAGAACTCCACGTTTTTCAGTTCCTTTCCTCTGCAAATATTTTAGAGACTTTGTAAGACATTTCACAGCTGTCTTAACTAGTAGAGATAATATTTATGTGTAGGTCAAGTTGGGGGGGGGGGGAGGATAGTGCACCCACCTACAGCAAAAAAAAAAAAAAATTCCATTTTTAAAACTGGTGCAATTAAGACGTAGGACGAGGAGAAAACGAGCAATCCCACAACATGCATGTGCTCTGTATTCTGTAGCAATTTTAGGAGGTGAAATGGAATCTAACATGAATTGTATTTCACTCCGTTTCAAGTTAGTTCATTGACATTTAAACGGCTACGTCTGTCTGTGCAACTAAAACGTATAACGCCTAATGGAAACCTTAGTGGGGTTTTTTAAAATAAATATTGGGAAGATTTCAGCCGTTTCACAGTAGGTGTGAGTGGGTGACGGATTGTCTACAAGTTTCCTCTCTGCAGAATTTTCTTCTTACGGGCCACATACGTTTGGAAGAAAGAACACTGGGATTTAGAGCACTTAAAAAGTCCTTTGAAATGTTGCCACACCCCAAACCATCTCAATACAAAGAGTATTTTTGGTCTGGTGCCTCCATCCCAGAAGTCACATAAGCCAGAAATTTCTATTTTTATTTTACCGGTGTCCTCAGCAGTCTGCCGAAGCAGAAAATAACCCCCCCCCCCCCCAAAAAAAAAAATAAAAAAAAACCCTGAATGATTTAAATATTTGATATACGTTGATAATTTTCAAATGTCTCTTTTGACAAAGATTTAATTTTGGAAACGTGATTAAATATTAATAATAAGGGCAGCCATCTCGGTTTCTCAGAGCATAATGCAGGTGATATTACAGGTCTTACATTTGGAGCAAATATACATGAACATAGGGGACAATGAAAGGGGATCAATGCTGCTTCTGGGTAGGAGTGGTCTAGTGGTTAGGGTGGTGGACTTTGGTCCTGGGGAACTGAGGAACTGAGTTTGATTCGCACTTCAGGCACAGGCAGCTCCTTGTGACTCTGGGCAAGTCACTTAACCCTGCATTGCCCCATGTAAGCCGCATTGAGCCTGCCCTGAGTGGGAAAGCGCAGGGTACAAATGTAACAAAAATAAAATAGATACTATTGGAGATTCTACATGGAATGTTGCTACTATTGGAGATTCTACATGGAATGTTGCTATTCCACTAGCAACATTCCATGTAGAAGCCTGCGCGGCCACATTGGTGATCTGCAAGGGCCGACTTCTACATGGAATGTTGCTAGTGGAATAGCAACATTCCATGTAGAATCTCAAATAGTAGCAACATTCCATGTAGAATCTCCAATGGTATCTATTTTATTTTTGTTACAAATAGTAGCAACAGTGGAGGAGTGGCCTAGTGGTTAGGGTGGTGGACTTTGGTCCTGAGGAACTGAGTTCGATTCCCACTTCAGGCACAGGCAGCTCCTTGTGACTCTGGGCAAGTCACTTAACCCTCCATTGCCCCATGTAAGCCGCATTGAGCCTGCCATGAGTGGGAAAGCGCATGGTACAAATGTAACGAAAATAAAATAGATACTATTGGAGATTCTACATGGAATGTTGCTATTCCACTAGCAACATTCCATGTAGAAAGCTGCACAGGCTTCTGTTTCTGTGAGTCTGACCTCCTGCACATAGGTACGTGCAGGACGTCAGACTCACAGAAGCAGAAGCCTGCAACAACAGGAAAGGTCATTTTCATTCCTCCCCCCCCCCTCCCCCACTTCCAAATGACTTCAATTGGCCGCCATTGGTGGAGGTAGAATTTGATGGAACTTTGGTCTCACCCAGCATGGCCCTGCTTATGCTCTTATACCAATATTAGTGCTATATTTGATACCGATGAACATAAAGGTATGGAAGTGAATGATGGGAAATGTATGGTAAGAAAGACTGACAATTGTCGCAATATGTTGGCATAATTCTTCCAGCAGTGGCAGAGGCTACAAATGCCAAAAACTCAATGGCTATTTAACTGATGTTGCTGATACTACTACTACTTAACATTTCTAGAGCGCTACTAGGGTTATGCAGCGCTGTACAATTTAACAAAGAGAGGCAGTCCCTGCTCAAAGAGCTTACAATCTAATAGACAAGTGAACGGTCGGTCCGATAGGGGCAGTCAAATTGGGGCAGTCTGGATTCACTGAACGGTAAGGGTTAGGTGCCGAACGCAGCATTAAAGAGGTGGGCTTTAAGCAAAGACTTGAAGACGGGCAGGGAGGGGGCTTGGCGTAAGGGTTCAGGAAGGTTGTTCCAAGCATAGGGTGAGGCGAGGCAGAATGAGCGGAGCCTGGAGTTGGCGGTGGTGGAGAAGGGTACTGAGAGGAGGGATTTATCCTGTGAACGGAGGTTACGGGCGGGAACGTAAGGGGAGATGAGGGTAGAAAGGTAGTGAGGGCCAGCAGACTGAGTGCATTTGTAGGTAAGAAGGAGAAGCTTGAATTGAATGCGGTATCTGATCGGAAGCCAGTGAAGTGACCTGAGGAGAGGGGTGATATGAGTATATCGGTTCTGGCGGAATATGAGACGTGCAGCAGAGTTCTGAACAGACTGAAGGGGGGATAGATGGCTAAGTGGGAGGCCGGTGAGGAGTAAGTTGCAGTAGTCCAGGCGAGAGGTAATGAGAGCGTGGACGAGAGTTTGGGTGGTGTGTTCAGAGAGGAAAGGGCGAATTTTACTGATGTTAAAGAAGAAGAAGCGACAGGTCTTGGCTATCTGCTGGACATGCGCAGAGAAGGAGAGGGAGGAGTCAAAGATGACTCCGAGGTTGCGGGCAGATGAGACGGGGAGGATGAGGGTGTTATCAACTGAGATAGAAAGTGGAGAAAGAGGAGAAGTGGGTTTTGGTGGAAAGACGATAAGCTCCGTCTTGGACATGTTCAGTTTCAGGTGGCGGTTGGACATCCAGGCAGCAATGTCGGATAAGCAGGCCGATACCTTTGCCTGGGTCTCCGCAGTGATGTCTGGTGTGGAGAGATACAGTTGGGTGTCATCAGCATAGAGATGATACTGGAAACCATGAGATGAGATCAGGGAGCTCAGGGAACAGATTAGAATATACAAAATAAATATACAGGGATATACTAGATTCCGCAAAATCCTCAAATTGTTCCTATTCAAACAAACCCTGACAAAGAACAACAAAAACAACTAATTATTACTTGAATTGGTTTTGAATAAGTTTTACCACTTAGTCAGCTCTCCCCTCTCCAGTCGGTTCAAAACTCTGCTGCCCGTCTCGTCTTCCGCCAGGGTCGCTTTACTCATACTATCCCTCTCCTCAAGTCGCTTCACTGGCTCCCTATCCGTTTTCGCATCCTGTTCAAACTTCTTCTACTAACCTATAAATGTATTCACTCTGCTGCTCCCCAGTATCTCTCCACACTCGTCCTTCCCTACACCCCTTCCCGTGCACTCCGCTCCATGTATAAATCCTTCTTATCTGTTCCCTTCTCCACTACTGCCAACTCCAGACTTCGCACCTTCTGTCTCGCTGCACCCTACGCCTGGAATAAACTTCCTGAGCCCCTACGTCTTGCCCCATCCTTGGCCACCTTTAAATCTAGACTGAAAGCCCACCTCTTTAACATTGCTTTTGGCTCATAACCACTTGTAACCACTCACCTCCACCTACCCTCCTCTCCTCCTTCCTGTACACATTAACTGATTTGATTTGCTTACTTTATTTTTTGTCTATTAGATTGTAAGCTCTTTGAGCAGGGACTGTCTTTCTTCTATGTTTGTGCAGCGCTGTGTAAGCCTTGTAGCGCTATAGAAATGCTAAATAGTAGTAGTAGTTACCATTAACCTTCTCTTTGCTTCATGTACAATTTCTCATTCATAATAGATTTTCTACATGTTAAATGTCCATAGCTATCCCAGTATGTTTTTGATACTGTATTGTAAAATTGGATTCTTACAACAAATTACTTTCTTATGCATGATTCTTTGTTATGTATCCTATACTGTTTATTGTAAGCCACATTGAACTCAAACTTGTTTGGGATAATGTGGGATATAAATGTCACAAATAAATAAATAAATATTTTCAGTGCAGCTGATGGGGGACCGGGAAGTGGGGCAGGGCCAGAAAATTGCTGTCAAAATCTTTCATTTTCTGTTTCAGTTCTTTCATCCATAAAGAGAGCTGAACCTCTCTCTCAGGGCGATGGAGGGAGTGGGGGGGAGGCACTTTTTCAGCACAATCTCGAACTTAAAAGACAGTAAATGCATTTCCTATGCAGGTGGTGGCATCACATCCTGGAAAAACAATGACTGTGTATAACCCAGTGTTACACTCACACAGGATGTGGCTGTTCAAGCCCTCCCCCTCCCCCTTGATCTTCAAAAATATAACCACTCCGAAAAGCCATTCCCTAGAAAGACATTGGTACAAAGCAAAGCTTGCTTTGTAAGCTGTATGGCTTTCTTATGTGGTTAAGAGAGGGTGTTAGTCCACTTTTAAAGCTCATCAACAGAAATAAATCAAAATAAAACATGGAAAAGAAAATAAGATGATACCTTTTTTATTGGACATAACGTAATACATTTCTTGATTAGCTTTCCAAGGTTGCCCTTCTTCCTCAGATCAGAAATAAGCAAATGTGCTAGCTGACAGTGTATATAAGTGAAAACATTCAAGCATTACTATGACAGTAAAATAGATACTATTGGAGATTCTACATGGAATGTTGCTACTATTGGAGATTCTACATGGAATGTTGCTATTCCACTAGCAACATTCCATGTAGAAGGCTGCGCAGGCTTCTGTTTCTGTGAGTCTGACGTCCTGCACGTACGTGCAGGACGTCAGACTCACAGAAGCAGAAGCCTGCGCGGCCACATTGGTGATCTACAAGGGCCGACTTCTACATGGAATGTTGCTATTCCACTAGCAACATTCCATGTAGAATCTATAGAAATCAAAAAAATAAAACATGGAAAAGAAAATAAGATGATACCTTTTTTATTGGACATAACATAATACATTTCTTCTTAAGTTATGTCCAATAAAAAAAGGTATCATCTTATTTTCTTTTCCATGTTTTATTTCTATTGACTACCTTTATGTGGTTAACATATACCACCATGTAATAATTGTCTGTAATTGCAGCTCCTTTGGAAAGCAATGGACCTGATGCATCTTAAAGGGAGGAGAAGGTTAGGGAGAATTTGTTTCTAAAACTCTTACCAAGAGAAAAGATGATCTATGGTGGGGGGGGGGGCACATCCAGCCAGGTTTTCAGGATGTGCCCCCCCCCCCCCCCAGACCATCTTTTGACTTGGTAAGCCTTTTAGAAACAAATCTCCATAACCTAGGGCCCCTTTTACTAAGCTGCGTAGAGCACCTACGCGCACCCAACAAGCGCCAAAATTGACTTACCGCCCGACTACCGCATGGCTCTTCCCATAATTTCATTTTTGATGTGCGTCCTCAATATGATTTTTAATTTCGGATGCGCGTACTGGATGCGCGCAGGTCCTTACTGCCCAAATTCTTTAACGCTAGATCGATGGCTGGAGGTAAGGTCAGAGACCCAAAAGGGACGCGCGGCAATTTTGATTTTGCCACATGTCCATTTTCGGGGGGGGGGGGAGGGGAAAAGAGGCCTTTTTTACAGGCCTGCTGAAAAATGATTCTGCCAGCGCCCAAAACCCACGCCTACGCTACCGCAAGCCACTTTTCAGTGCGCCTTTGTATAAGGACCCCTTGTCTCTCGTCTCTCCTTTTAAGATGCAGGTCCATTGCTTTCCAAAGATTTGTAAGGTTGGGGTCAGACCAAAGGTCCATGAGCCCAGCGTCCTGTCTGTTGACAGTGGCCAATCTGTACCATCAGGAAGATCCCAAGGAGTCGATCCTTTCCTTGGTTCATGGTCCTAGGGATAAGCGGTGGCTTTCCCAGTCTATCTGCTCATTATTTTTAGACTTGTCCAACCCTCTTTTACATCCCGCTATCCTGTTTTTTTTTTAAATGAAAACACACAAGATATATTTACATATATTAGCTTTCTAGCGTTGGCCAATTCCTTCTCTGGGTAGGGTCACCTGGATGGGTTGAAAAGCCATGACATAATAATATTAGATACACTGTTAGTTTTCAACTGCATTTATTATATGGGACATTTTAAAATATATAGATTTATGGAAAAGAATATAGTGCAGTTGATATCAGGAAACTAAAACTAGCTGTCAAATAAATATCCTGCTGCCACATAAACTGTAATTTGTGGGGGGAGGGATAAAGGAAAGGTGGGGGGAAGGAAGGGAGGGAGGCGTGGTAGAAAGCAGGGTTATTATGAGCGGTATGGAGGTATATATTTTAATACTGTTGTATGCCACTTGGGTTCAGCGCTGGAAGCAATGAATACATTGCAGTAATACGTAAATAAATAACTCTGATGAGACTATTTTAAATGTGGCTGTTTCGCTTTGCCAGAGAAATGTGTGTGTTTTTTTACATATTAAAGTTCCCTCTGTTTATTGCTTTGCTCGATCCATTTCAGTATCTCAGCCATTTATTTGGGCTTATTACATTTAATTAAAGATTGAATAGGTGTTCCATATTTAATAATAAGAAGAAAAACACGACAACGACCTCCTGCAGAAATAAAAAATACAGAATTACTACTGAAACGTGGGCAATCATGGCGAATTTTCCTGCAAAATCTTTTTTTTTTTTTTTTTTTTAAAGAGCATCTCAGCACAGACACACACACAGGGGGAAAAAAAAGCCCCATAAAGGATGAATTCCAAAGTTATTCCTCTGCTTATATGCCTCCAATATTTTTCCGCTTTCCTTCGATAAAATTGCCCAATAATAATGAATCATTTCATAAATAATGGGTTTAGTGGCTTATCAGGGCAGGCGGGCCAGTGCTGCCTCCTTATCTCTGCTGGTCACATTGCACCAGTGTTCCCTTCTCCATACTAAATAGGATGCTGGACGTGATGGGGAATTAGATCCAGTTCCAGCGTAGCCACCCAGCAGTCACTATACCTTTAAAAAAAAATACACACACACACAGGAGCCGTGAGTAGGCCACAAAATGGTTCCACTCACTTTTACCCATGAAAAGCAAAGGGTGAGTAGTGAACTGTTCTTTTGTTTCAGGATTGAAGGATGAAATCTTGTTTTCTTAACTGGGCCTTCATTTTTTTTGTTCCTGCTTTTTCTATGGGGAAATGTGCCCGTGAACGAATGCAAGAAAAGTGTGAACGTGTATGCGTGTGTATCTTTATCTATACACATAGGCCCATAGCTGGAATTTATTATGATATGTGTATGTGTCGGAAAAAGGAAGCCTGGTATGTTGTTTAATGGCATCTTGTCTGTGAAAGGGGCTGTTGGCAATCCAACGAAAAAAATGAGACAGACAGAGAAATAGCGCCGTCCGCACGTTTTTTATCCCCCGCGCATATCTATTTTTATAAAAAGCGAACACTGAAGTATGTGCCGGTAAATGGCCTTTTCTGGGCTTTTTGACTGATTTCACGTACACTGAGCAGGAGCGTTGGTAAAAAAAAGCTTTGCGTTTGATACGTGTGGAGGACACATTAAAGTTTAATGTGTAAGATGACGGTAAATACTGTGGATTATTAAAAAAAAAAAAAAAAAAAGACACCGTACCCAAACCACGCCAATGTTAACACACGAAACTGAATGCTCCGTCCAATTTTATACGGTTAAATCAGTCCAAAAGTGACATTTAAACCAACGGAATCGAGTCAGCAGACTGATCTTAAAGTGTTATGTACAGTTTGTAACAAAAGCGTGCTACGCTGGCTAAATATATAAATAAATAAATAAAAAACATACACAGTTTGTAATGTGTGGAAGATCTACGTTTAATCTTTTTGTCAACGGAGAGGTCGATCGGCTTGACAATGAACAAGTTCTGAGCTGTCAGAAATATTAGAAACGCGTTTTCTTGGTATTACCATTGCTCAGACGTATCTCCCGTCAGGTTTTTTTTTCTGTTTCTAATTTTTTTTTCTGTTTTTTGGGGAGATGGCACATTATCTCGCAGGGTTAGTTTCAGCCTGTTAATTTCCTGCTTACGAAAGAAACAAAAATTATGAACGTGTGTGTCTTAGTTGTGTTTAAAACTGTGAAACATTCATTACCTTTAAGTATCCATTTAAAATAATGATCTGAGGAAGAAGGGCAACCTTCGAAAGCTAATCAAGAAATGTATTAAGTTATGTCCAATAAAAAAGGTATCATCTTATTTTCTTTTCCATGTTTTATTTTGTTTGATTTCTATTGATAACCAATAGTCAGGGCCAAATGGGCAAATGCATAATCCAGTGAAAACTCTCTCGACAATACATAAAACGAATTTCAGGGTAAAAATCCCTTTTCACATAATATATGAATTATAAAATTTCACAAATGCAAAAGGAGTGGCTTTCATTTTCATCTTCGGTAAATTGTCTAACCCCCGGTCTCCACCAGTCTCCGATATAAAGTCTGTGTCAATTGGATGAAATTGTTGTGAAATGTTTATTTTTTCCCCCCATAATACAATTTAAAAACAAAAATGCATAAATTCTAGCATGCAAAATAAGGTATCCTGTAAAAATGTGCATTAAATTACATCTGCCTTTTTACATATACGAAAACATAATTTAATGGAACACGATTTATAAGGAGGGAGGTTGTCTCGGCCGATTCACAGCAGTACCCTGGGGTCGCAAGTACCTGCTCTTTCAACCACAGGACCAAGACGATTGGGGCTGCTAAACCAATAGAAACTACCCCTCCTTGGGCACACTCAAGGAGTTTGCTCAATATTGGGGGTGCTCAAATACCCACAGAGCCGGCTCCAACGCTTTCAACCATGAAATACCTTTAGAATGCTTTTTAAAGTCATTATAACAGAAAATAAAGCTGTAAAAAAATTATTCTAGCAGTTCACCTTTATAGTTTTTAAAGGCTGGCCTAGATTACTGCCCATAAACCACCGACTCTTGTCTTAACGGTGGGGCCAGTGTTAGATAACACCGTTAACAAGCTGCGCGTTTGTGATTAGCCTAATCAAAATACCTTACATAATCGTAACTATATATTTAATTTCATACATTTATAAACCGCCCATCGTCTCAGCCTGAAAGTGCCTTAGCAGGTTTATGAATTACCTATGCAAGAAAGGGACAGAGAAAGGTCACCAGGCAAGTTGTAGGTGATAAACCTTGTTTATTGTCCGCCTTTGGTGCACTTCTACATAGAACTTAGCCGAGCAACCTCAGGAAAGGCCAGGAAAGTAGACGCGGTGTTTAAGGTGGATGGTCTACTTATGCCACTCTTTTCTTTGATGCTGCTTGGAAGGCGATTATGAGATCTCTGATCGGGTTGTTTGTAGATTTTTCTCTAAACTGTGTGACGTACAAGAAAGGGCCTGGCATCGGTATTGTGCTTTTTGTACGGCTTGTGGAAGGACATTTGCTTAGAAAAAAAGAGTTTGCCTTATCAATTGTTCTCCTAGAAAACAGGAGTGTAAATGATCTCTCAAAAATTGCTGGACCCTATTGTGCGAACAAAAATAATTTTCTCTGACTCCTGAAAAAGTCAGGGTTATTTTTTTCCCCCATTCTTGTCTATTAAAACCCTAGGAAGGAAGACCTCTGAACGTTTTTCGTTTTTTTTGAAGCCTGTGAGCAATCGAGGGTTGGCTAATGCACGTCTTACATAGAACGGATATCTTTTTTTTTTATGTAATGATTTCACTTTTTGGTAATTATATGTATTTAGCAGACACATTTACTGTAAAATATATTAATTGTGCATAAGCAGTGTGCATTCATCTATCTATAGCCAGTCGGCTGCTATGTAGCTCCTCAGAAATGGCTTAATTCCTGGCTTGATCGGTTCTTTATTTATGTTTTTCGTTTTTGATGAGGCTGAATGTGATGATTCTTGCAAACCACCCCCTTTTTTTTTTAAGGAAGGAGAAATGCATGGTCACACTGGAATATAAGGGTACACATTTTCCCTAGAGGCACATAACATTTGCTATATATTTATTTCGTTAGCTTTGGCATTAATCTGCTCCAAAAAAACATAAATAGACGCAAAATAATTTTATTTGACCTAAATTAAGTGTAAGACAGAAGCACAGAGGCGCTGAGAACAGTGGTTTTGCACTTTATTCTCACCGTTCCTGCGGACCAGAAGCAGTTTTCCTACCTTACCTAATGATTATTTATAATATTTTGAACAACTACACACCTTCTTGTTTTCAATTTGACCTGATACAACTGATACTGGAAAAGAAAATGAAACAGAGATGGCAATGCTCTTAAAAATAGCAAGTGTGTGTGTAATAAATTGACGAGTTGCTATTTAGGGGTTGTTGGTTTTGTGAGTGTGTGTGTAATCCAAGGATTTTAAACATGATTATACAATAAATGCAAATTAAAACGTACAAAAACCAAGAATGTTGCACGGATTTCTTTATCAAATAAAAGGTGCTATTTAATAAAAAAGGATTAAAGGTTTAATGCACAGAAATGTCCCTTTCTGCTGAGAAGCAGCCGTGCTTCGGGCTCTGCTGAACTGCTTTTCCCTTTTGCAGGCTCAGCTCCAGGCCAGTAAAGTCTGCTGAGGCGCCCAGGATGATGGAAAGGCTGAAAGGAGATTTAGCCCTCCGGGAACCACCCCCCAGCCCAGAGCGGGCGGAGAGCTGCAGCGAGGAGCGAGGGGGACCCCAGCCCGCCCTCCCTAATGGGGTTCCCAAGGAGACGGCCCCCCCCTGCGGGATCCCGGTGATCGAGTTGCTGCGGAGGGGGGGCTCCCTGCGCATAAAAGGCGGCGAGGCGGGCGCAGAGGTACCGCAGACCGTGCCAACCACAGAGCTGTGCAGACCCCCCATGGTGCAGCTGAGCCCCCCGTCCGCTCTGCCCCTACAGCCGGCCAGCAGAGCCATGCTCTACACGCTGGGCCAGCCGCTGGCCCCCGCCAACAGGTCCGAGACGTCTTCTCTTTCATTGCAATCTCCTTTTAGCTTAATGTTTTCTCGTTTCCTTTCATTCTCCTTTGTTTTTAATGTAATCTTTTTATTTTCTGTTGCTTCCTTTCCATCTTTCTTCTGTTCTCCTTAAACATTTTGTAATTTCTTCCTTTGCTTATAATGTCATCATCCCTTTAGCTGCTGTTTTTCGCCTTAAATGTGCCTCCTTTGTTGCACTCTCTTGCTTTTAATGTCATTTCCTTTCATTCTCCTTTATTTTTAATGCAATCTTTTTATTTTCTGTTGCTTCCTTTCCATCTTTCTTCTGTTCTCCTTAAACATTTTGTAATTTCTTCCTTTGCTTATAATGTCATCATCCCTTTAGCTGCTGTTTTTCGCCTTAAATGTGCCTCCTTTGTTGCACTCTCTTGCTTTTAATGTCATTTCCTTTCATTCTCCTTTATTTTTAATGCAATCTTTTTATTTTCTGTTGCTTCCTTTCCATCTTTCTTCTGTTCTCCTTAAACATTTTGTAATTTCTTCCTTTGCTTATAATGTCATCATCCCTTTAGCTGCTGTTTTTCGCCTTAAATGTTCTTCCTTTCTTTTTTACTCTCTTTTGCTTTAAATATCATCTTCATTTTATCTTGTTTTCTCCTTTCTGTCTGTTCTCTTTGCTCTCTTTTCTCAATGGACCTTCTTCAATTCTTTGCATTTCATTTCACATCTCCTTTTTTTCCTTTTATTTTGTCCTCTGCTCTAAGTCCTTCCTTTTTTTTTTAATTCTCCTTTTTAATTCTATTCTGTTCGTCTTTATGTTTTTTTTCCCTCTTCTCCATTTCCCTCCTGCTCATAGTTCCTTCTTTCTTTCCCGTTTCCTTCCCCCCGTTACTTTTTCTGAGTAGATACAATCCGTGCTCTGTTTTCCATCCATCACCTTGTCTCTCCTTTACTGCATCTGAGGCTTCCTGAAACTCTCTACCTTGCATCACATTTTCCACTGTTTTGAGTTTTAAAGCTGTAAGATGCATGTGGGAAAAGGAGAAAGGATTTTCTTCAGCTATTACAAACCTCGATTTATTTAACTCATTGAGACTGCAGTAAATACCCCGATTCTTTCCTATTACTTTTCTGTTGCATTTGCATCCATTTGCCCTGCGCCACTGAGTCCCTTTTGTCAGTTGTCCTCTAATTCCGCTGGATGTGTGAATGTGTTGCAGTGTGTACTTCGAAGAACCGGATGCCTTTCCAATGTTTAACAGCGGCAGCAGCAGAGTGAAGCGGAGAGAGGGTCCTTACGAGACGGAGATCGTGGAAGGAAGTGGAGGTAGGTATCTTTGGCCTTTCTACTGCTGCAGGACAGTCCAGGGGTGAGATGAAGCTTCCTTCAAGCTGTCTGGCTCCTCGGTCCTTTTCTATAGGCTGTGGTTTGCTCTCTCAACTGCAAGGCTTGGGATTCAATTTTTGTATCTAGAACAGATGAAAGCAAAGAATGCAGTTCACTGGGTGGGGGAGCTAATTTAGGAAGAAAGCTGTAAGCCATGTCATTCATTCTCAGCCAGGAACTGCTATGTCAATACAAGAGGAGAGCTGTCAAACCAGAGCAGAGATTATTACGGGGTCCTTTTACTAAGGTGCGCTGAAAAATGGCCCGCGGTAGTGTAGATGCGTGTTTTGGGCGTGCGCAGAATCATTTTTTAGCGCGCCTGTAAACAAAAATGCATTTAAAAATTTGGGGGGGGGGCGAAAATGGACGTGCGGCAAAATGAAAATTGCCATGTCGTCCATTTGGGGTCTGAGACCTTTCCGCAAGCCATTGACCTAGCGGCAAGGTCTCACGCGGTAACCGGGCGGTAACGGTCTACGCGCCAGAAATTAAAAAAATATTTTTTTGGATGCGCATAGTGGACGCACACCAAAGTTGAAGTTACCGCAAGGGCCATGCGGTAACTGGGTGGTAACTCCAATTTGGCGCCCATTGGGGACACGTAGGTGCCTCACGCGGCTTAGTAAAAGGGCCCCTATATGTCTTTTCTGCCTGCCAGTGCACGGTCCAGCATGTTTACAGCTAGACTACGGCTTGCAGAATTTTCTTTTGGGTGATGCCCCTCAGCTGGTGGTAGGTTTTGTGATTTCATTGAGGCAAGGTGATCAGCATCCCCAATGACATCCTCCAAGCTCCAGGGAGCGCTATGGCTTCTCTTCTAGCTGAACTGGAGGTGTGCAGAAAATTATGCACAGGAACAGATTTCCCTTAATGCCCAACCTAGTTTAAATATCACTTTTGCAACATGGGGTGGGGAGTGATGGACCAAATTCAATATTTCCGAGTATCTGGCCATTTGGATGTCAAAGACCATTATTTAATTGACTTGGGAAAATCCACTGCTTATTTCTGGAATAAGCAGCATAAAATGTATTGAGCTGTTCAGGGATCTTGCCAGGTATTTGTGACCTGGATTGGCCACTGTTAGAAACAGGATACTGGGCTTGATGGACCTTTGGTCTGTCCCAGTGTGGCAATATTTATGTACTTATAGATGGTTCAGAAATTGTGCAAAATAGAGACCACTAGTATTATTGAACTGGAGGCCAGTATGTACACAATAGGTCAGCATTAGGCAGAGGCTGAATGGGACAACAACCGACAACCAAGCATGAGTTAACAATGAAGTGGCTTGAATAATGGATGCGTCAGAACCCATGATGAGCACATGAAACATTTCCAGGATGCAAGAACGCACTGTACTATAGGTTCAGAGTTTCTCTTGCTGATGGCTGAGGGGAGACATAATAGAGGTATATAAAATAATGAGTGGATTGGAACAGGTGGATGTGAAGCGTCTGTTCACACTTTCCAAAAATACTAGGACTAGGGGGCATGCGGTGAAACTACAGTGTAGTAAATTTAAAATAAATAGTAGAAAATTATTCTTCACCCAACGCGTAATTAAACTCTGGAATTCGTTGCCGGAGAACGTAGTGAAGGCGGTTAGCTTGGCAGAGTTTAAAAAGGGGTTGGACGGTTTCCTAAAGGACAAGTCCATAGACTGCTACTAAATGGGCTTGGGAAAAATCCACGATTTCGGGAATAACATGTATAGAATGTTTGTACATTTGGGAAGCTGCCAGGTGCCCTTGGTCTGGATTGGCCGCTGTCAGGGACAGGATGCTGGGCTCGATGGACCTTTGGTCTTTTCCCAGTGTGACATTACTTATGTACTTATGTATGATTATTTTTAAAACAACACAGAAGCTGATGGCACTTTCTAAACTAACAAGTTTATTGGGACATAAGCTTTTGAGGATAAGAACCTGCCTTATGAAATGCATGCATTGTTGTTCAGGAAACGTTAGTCCGTCGGAAGCCACATTCTTGTGTATCCTTTTTACTACTCATTTCTACCCCTTCAATTATTTCTAAAGTCCAGATATTTTATCCACAATAATTGCAATTGATTGAAAGCTAAAATTTATGCAACCGGAATAGACATTACACAGTGATGGTCACTGAAGCTGCACAGTGCATATCTTTTATGAAGTATTTAATGGCTTGACCAGCACGTAATATCTGGGGCTCATTTTCAAAACACAAAAAACCGTCATAAGGTGGCAGAAGAAAGTTTTTCTGTAAACACCCTGATTTTAGACGTTTTGCTCCGTAGTTTATCCAGATTTCAAGGGGTGTGTTTTTGGAGGGACATGGAACAAAGACGGCACCAAAAGAGAATTATTTTTCTGTAATAACGGAACAAAATGGGAACATCTAGGGCAAAGGTAAGACATTTTTGGCTAGACCTTTTTCAGTCATGACTAAGTGACCAAAAGGTGCCCTAAATGACCAAATAACCACTGGAGGGATTAAGGCATAAACCCCCTTACTCCCCCAGTTGTCACTGACCCCTCCCACCACATACCAGCCTCTATGACAGCCTCAGATGTTATGGCCAGTCGTATTACAGCAGCAATCAGGTCCCTGGAATAATCTAGTGGTCAGTGCAGTGCACTGTGGAGAAGGGGACCCAGGTCCATATCCCACTCTAAATGGTACACTTGTGGTGGAAAATGTGAGCCCCCCCCCAAACCCACCAGAACCCTACTGTACCTACATATAGGTGATACCTGCAGCCATAAGGGTTACTGTAGTGGTGTATAGTTGGGTACAGAAGGTTTTTGGTGTGCAGGGGCGTAGCCAGACTTTGGTGGGAGGGAGGTCCAGAGCCCGAGGTGAGGGGGCACATTTTAGCCCCCCCCCCCGGCGCCACCGACCCCCCATCAACTTTGATCCCCCCACCACTAATGACCCTCTCAACCCCCCTCCCACTGCCAACAACCCTCCATCGTCGTTGCCTACCTTTGCTGGCGGGGGATCCCCGCCAGCCGAGGTTCTCTTCTTCCCAATCCCGCGCAAGGCTTCGTTCTAGTCTGACGTCCTGCAGGATGCCAGCAAAGGTAGGCAATGGCGGGTTGTTGGCACTGGGAGGAGGGTCGAGAGGGTCATCGGCAGGGGGTCCAGGGGCAAATCTACAGGGGCCCAGACCCCTGTGGCCCCACGTAGCTACGCCTCTGCTTTGAAGGGCTCCTATACAATCAAAGAGGATAATGGTGAGATGTGTGCCTGGGACCTTTTATGTGAAATCCACTGCCGTGCCCCCCTAGGGTGCCCCACTGCTCTGCTGGGATGTATGTGTGGCCAGTCTACTAAGAAAGCTGCGTTCCCCCCTTCCCCCATTCCATACATCCCAATGACTTTTTTTTGAACGTTTTTTCCTTGGACTTTTTTTTTTCCTTCCGAAAATGGTCCTAAAAGATAGATGCACTGAGCACAAAAATGTCTACCAAATAGCTGTTTTCAAAATAAAAAGTTGGACTTTTTCTAGTTTGGGAAGAACTGAAGCACCAGCATACACCTTAACGGCAGCTACTGTGACCTGGCTGAGGAACCGGACTTTTTCATTTCGCATACTTCATAATTACACCCTGACCCCTGATGCAGGCGTTGTCTAACGCCGAAACACGACCCGTGTCGGGTCACTTGTTAATAGAGGATTCCTGTTGTCTCAGTCTTGAAGGCCCAGTTTTTCCTTTTTTTTGTTTGTATACTTTTCTGGTTTGAAAATGGCCATGTTTGCTACTGGATTTTTGGACGTTTTTTTTTTTTTTTTTTTGCAAAACATCCCAAATCAGATTTAGACGTCATCGAGTCTGAGATGCAGACTGAGGTGAATGTTACCAGTGGGCAGTGAGTGGGAAGTGGAAACACAATATGGCACTTCCTGGAAATACTGCAGCAGCTGACCGTATTGGATGGCATGGACATAAGTTTGATTTATGGGTTTCTTTGTTGTTTTGCTTTGTTGTCCTGTAGATGGTAAACTGCTGTTCCCACATTTCTAAAGATCAGCAGATTTAGTTTCATTTGTGTGGCACCTCAGGAGAATATAAAAGGGTTTATTTTAACCTTAAAAAAAAAAAGGTAAATGGTCCAGTTGGCTGTAATTGGAGAGAAAGGACATGAGAGTGGCCACTGAGTGATAGCAGGACTGCAAAGGAGAGTCTCCCAGTATTTCATCACAATGTCACTGCCTTTCTCCTTTCATTTCATCACCTCAGAAGCTTAGTGGAGATTGGGTGGGAGGCGGGACTAGTGCTGGGCAGACTTCTACGGTCTGTGCCCTGAAAATGACAGATACAAATCAAGGTCAGGTATACACATAAAGTAGCACATATGAGTTATCTTGTTGGGCAGATTGGATGGACCGTGCGGGTCTTTCTCTGCCGTTATCTACTATGTTACTATGTCCTAATTCTTGCTGAACATTTCCTCTCTACACATCTCTCCCTTCCTTATTCTCTCCCTCAGCTTCTCATAAGTACATAAGTATTGCCATACTGGGAAAGACCAAAGGTCCATCAAGCCCAGTGTCCTGTTTCCAACAGTGGCCAATCCAGGTCACAAATAACTGGCAAGATCCCCCCAAAAAGTTCAATATTTTATGCTGCTTATCCCAGAAATAAGCAGTGGATTTTCCTCAAGTCATTTTAATAATGGCCTATGGACCTTTCCTTCAGGAAGCTGTCCAAACCTTTTTAAATCCCTGCTAAGCTAACCACCTTTACCACATTCTCTGGCAACAAATTCCAGAGTTTAATTACACGTTGAGTGAAGAAACATTTTCTCCGATTCGTATTAAATTTTCTGTTTTGTAGCTTCATCGCATGCCCCCTTGTCCTAGTATTTTTGGAAAGAGTAAACAAACGATTTACGTCTACCCGATCCACTCCACTCATTATTTTATAGACCTCTATTATATCTCCTCTCAGCCACCTCTTCTCCAAGCTGAAGAGCCCTAGACGCTTCAGCCTTTCCTCATAGGGAAGTCGTCCCATCCCCTTTATCATTTTCGTCGCTTTTCTCTGTACCTTTTCTAATTCCACTATATATTTTTGGAAATGCGGCGATCAGAACTGAACACAATATCAAGGTGCTGTCTTTTGTTTTCCGTTCCTTTCCTAATAATACCTAACATTCTATTTGCTTTCTTAGCTGCCGCAGCACACTGAGCAAAGCATGTGGATTTGTGCTTTGTGTCTTTAAAATTTAATTTGCAGAAGGTTTCCTTGGAATTTCATGTAAATTAAACTGGGATTAGAGCAACAGCAAAAAAAGGTTTTCTCTTTAGTTCTCTTAAGAATAATTTTCTCTTAGCATCCAAAGTGGTAAATAGATGTAGCAGCACATGGCAAGGTATAGCATATGATATAATAACTTGTACCTCGGATGGGCTCTGAGCCATGGCATCCAGATGAAATGTCTTTACCCATCCAGAGTGATGCCATATCAAGGGACCCTTTTACTAAGGCGCTTAGAATGGCTACCGCATGTTCTGGCTGCTAATTCCATTTTTGATGCACGCCAAAACACACAGTAGAAAATATTTTCTATTTCCTACCGCGTGGTACTTACCTGGTGATAATCGGCAGTTTATGCACGCTGGCTGCTTACCGTCCGGTTAGCTCATGAAACCTTACCGCTAAGTCAATGAGTGGCGGTAAGGTCTCAGGCCAAAAATGGACGTGCTGGTTTTCATTTTTCTGTATGTCCATTTTCGGCTGAAAATTTGACCTGCTTGCGTCCAAAACACGCGCCTACACCAGCGCAGGCCACATTAGTAAAAGGGCCCCATAGAAAATTAATATAACTTAGTTGGAATGCTTCCTTTATGTAAGTCATAGTTTAATAATGGAGATTAATCTACACTACTGAATAGTCAGATGGTACTTCAAGATTGCCCATTTGATAAAGGTTTTATCTCAAGAAAGGCAAAGTCATAATCTATAACTGGAAATCTTTCTTGAGAAGAAAATGGTAAACTGAGGTCAGGGAGAATGGAATTTCTGTCTCTCTCTCTGTATATATGGAAAGAGACAGAAAATATAATTAACTACCTACCCACCTCATTTTCGAAAGGGATCCCCGGCCATCTTCCGACACAAATCGGGAGATGGCCGGCAATCTCCTGAACCCGGCCAAATCGATATTATCGAAAGCCGATTTTGGCCGGGTTCAACTGCTTTCTGTCGCGGAGCCGGTGAAATATCAAGGGGGCGTGTCGGTAGGGTAGTGAAGGCGGGACGGGGGCATGCTCACGAGATGGCCGGCTTCACCTGATAATGGAAAAAAAAAAGCCAGGCTTGACACGCATTTCGCCGGCTGTACTTGATCCCTTTTTTTTCACGACCAAGCTTCAAAAAGGAGCCCCAACTCACCAAATGACCACCGGAGGGAAATGGGGATGACCCCAGTGGTCACCAACCCCCTCCCACCCCCCCCAAAAAATTAAGAAACATTTTTTTGCCAGCCTCTATGCCAGCCTCAAATGTCATACCCAGCTCCATGACAACAGTATGCAGGTCCCTGGAGCAGTTTTTAGCGGGTGCAGTGCACTTCAGGCAGGTGGACCCAGGCCCATCCCCCCTATCTGTTACACTTGTGGTAGTAAATGGGAGCCCTCCAAAACCCACTGTACCTACATGTAGGTGCCCCCCCTTCACCCATAAGGGCTATGGTAATGGTGTAGAGTTGTGGGGAGTGGGATTTGGGGGGATTTGGGGGGCTCAGCACACAAGGTAAGGGAGCTGTGCACCTGGGAGCTATTTTAATGTTTTTAATTTTTAGAAGTGCCCCCTAGGGTGCCCAGTTGGTGTCCTCGCATGTGAGGTGGACCAGTGCAGTACAAATGCTGGCTCCTTCCACGACCAAATGCCTTGGATTTCGCCGGGTTTGAGATCACCGGCATTATTTTCCATTATGGCCGAAAACCGATGCCGGCCATCTCAAACCCGGCGAACTCTGACATTTGGCTGGGCCCAACCATATTAGCGAAGAAAAAGATGACTGGCCATCTTTTTCGAAAATACGGTTGGCTCCACCTGGTTATGGCGCCTATTTGGCCAGCGCTGTTCGATTATGCCTCTCCATGGGACCCTTTTATCAAAGTGCAGTAAAAAGTGGCCTTAACACGTCCTTACCTGGGTCATTCCCACACACTAAAACCATTTTATCGCAGGGGCAAAATAGACAATTTTCCTATTTTTAGTATTAATGGCCAAGTACTGATTTTCCCATTAGCTCGTGAGCCTCGATCAGGGCAGACTTCTACGGTCTGTGCCCTGAACGAGGCTGTATAGATTTGGATGGGCCGGAGCGGACCTTCTCAGGGGCTTTGACAACAACTTCAGAAATTTTAGGCCAGTGCCGGGCAGACCTTTACGGTCTATGCCCTACAAATGGGAAGGACAAATCAAGGTCAGGTATACATATGATATATCGCATCATACCATACGTAATGAGTTTATCTTGTTGAGCAGACTCTGGGTTTACCGTACAGGTCTTTATCTGCTGTCATCTACTTTGTTGCTATGTTATTTATTTATTTATTTATTTATTTATTTGTATTATTATTTGAATTATTTTATTTATTTATGTTGGCCTAGTGGTTAGGGTGGTGGACTTTGGTCCTGAGGAACTGAGTTTGATTCCCACTTCAAGCACAGGCAGCTCCTTGTGACTCTGGGCAAGTCACTTAACCCTCCATTGCCCCATGTAAGACGCATTGAGCCTGCCATGAGTGGGAAAGCGCAGGGTACAAATGTAACAAAAATAAAATAGATACTATTGGAGATTCTACATGGAATGTTGCTACTATTGGAGATTCTACATGGAATGTTGCTATTCCACTAGCAACATTCCGTGTAGAAGGCTGCGCAGGCTTCTGTTTCTGTGAGTCTGACGTCCTGCACATACGTGCAGGACGTCAGACTCACAGAAGCAGAAGCCTGCGCGGCCACATTGGTGATCTGCAAAGGCCAACTTCTACATGGAATGTTGCTAGTGGAATAGCAACATTCCATGTAGAATCTCAAATAGTAGCAACAGTGGAGGAGTGGCCTAGTGGTTAGGGTGGTGGACTTTGGTCCTGGGGAACTGAGCAACTGAGTTTGATTCCCACTTCAGGCACAGGCAGCTCCTTGTGACTCTGGGCAAGTCACTTAACCCTCCATTGCCCCATGTAAGCCGCATTGAGCCTGCCATGAGTGGGAAAATGCGGGGTACAAATGTAACAAAAATAAAATAAAAAATAAATTATGTCACAGCCACCCATTATGTAGGCAGTAAGGGCTCATGTGCTAACCAGTTAGCTTGTGACAATGTAGCTGTGCTGACTGATTGGCACAGAACACTCCCAGGGGCCTTCTTACTAAGCCAAATAAGCGCCTACACGCGCCCAATGTATGCTAATTTGGAGTTACCGCCCGGTTACCGTGTGGACTTTGTGGTAATTTCATTTTTGGCGCGTGTCTGTAAAAAATGGCGTTTATTTTCTGACACGCGTCAGCTACGCGCGTCAAGTGGCATTTGGCGCATGTAGGTCATTACCGCCCGGTTACCACATGAGACCTTACCGCTAAGTCAATGGCTGGCGGTAAGATTTCAGACCCAAAATGGACGCGTGCCAATTTTTATTTTGCTGCACCTCCATTTTCGGAAATTTCTTTTTAAAAAGGCCTTTTTTCACAGGTGCGCTGCAAAATGGACCTGCGTGTGCCCCAAACCCACGCCTATACTACCGCAGGCCATTTTTCAGCGCACCTTAGTAAAAATACCCCCCCCCCCCCAAGTCTCTATCCCCAGACCTGCCCTCAGTGCTAAAAAATAAATGTTATTTTAAGGCACAGAGGAAGTGTGAACACGTGGCAAAATTGCCATGGGACATCTTGGAACGCCCCACAGTAATCCATTTTTGGCTGCAATAAACACACTTTCCTGCCTACCGCAGCTTAGTAAATAGAGCCCTCTGTTTTGTGCCACTGTCTATCACAGGCTAAGATATTTTCATCATGTTTTTGTGAGATTTAATGGCTGATTTCATTTCTTTAACTTGTCCTCTTGGTCATCTTACCTTAAAATGTGCCATAGTAGCTTTAATTGAAAAAAAAAATTGAATGAAAATGATTTTCTAATGGGATGCCAAGGTGGCAATTTTCTGCACCTTTTTGACAGCTGACAGTGGCGTTCCTAGGAGGGCTGACACCCGGGGCGGATCACCGATGCACCCCGCCCTCCCGGGTGCAGCACCCCCCAGAACAGCGCGACGCCCCCCCCCCCCAGTGAAAGAACCCCCCCTTGGGTGCATGCCGCTGGGGGGGGCCGCGCGCCTGCCGGCTCTTCGTTTTCATGCTCCCTCTGCCCCGGAACAGGAAGTAACCTGTTCCGGGGCAAAGGGAGCATGAAAACGAAGAGCCGACAGGCGCGCGGCACCCCCCCAGCGGCGTGCACCTGGGGCGGACCCCCCCCGCCCCCCCCCCCCCTTGGTACGCCACTGACAGGTGACTATGTATATGCATGCATAAAACATGCTTCCGATTTGTCCAGCCTCTGTGCAGGTAAGAGTACGTTGTCACAGCATGTGTAGATTTACCCACTGTGAAAAGTACACATGCAGTCAATCTGTGGCTGAGGTGTCCTGGTAGTGAGGACGCAATGGCATAGCCACAGGTGAGCCTGGGTGGGCCCTGGCTCAGGCCCACCCAACAGTAGCCCACATTTAGCGGTAGCTAGTGGGGATCTCAAGCTCTGCCAGCTGAAGACTTCCCCTGATGGTAACGAAAATGCAACTCTCCACGATACTGGCACCTGCGCATGCTCAGTTTTCAGCACATGCCTGCTGCAGACTGCCAAGGTGGAAAGAAGTGTTTTCCCACCAGCTGAGATATTTTTGGGGGGTGAGGGGGGGGGGGAACTTGGTGCCCACTCAATTCTTGCCTAGGCCCACCCAAAAATCTGTTGCCTGGCTACGCCCCTGGTGAGGAGGGAGGGGGACAGGTAGGGCAGCAACTATGCATGTACATATCTCTTTTTGCTGCCATTTTGATGAGTCCAAGGCGAGCCTATAATATTTAAGTCTCCTTTATCAATTTGGTTAAACTATTAAAATATTTTAGTTGCCACCCTTAATATTGTATTTGGTGCTGTATCTAATCCATTATTACAATTTTTAGGCACAAGAACAAAAGTGGTTCGTCGAATATTTACCAACAGCAGGGAAAGATGGCGGCAGCAAAATGTGAATGGGGCTTTCGCTGAGCTGCGTAAGCTGATCCCAACGCACCCGCCAGATAAAAAGCTGAGCAAGAATGAGATCCTGCGTCTGGCAATGAAATATATCAACTTCCTGGCCAAACTTCTCAATGACCAAGAAGAAGAGGGAAACCAAAGGGGTAAAGTGAGCAAAGACACGGAAATAGTTCAAGAGGATCTTCTTCAGGACATGCTGTCTCCATCTCCAAACTCTAGTTGCGGAAGTTCATTAGATGGAACAGGAAGTCCTGACAGCTTCACGGAGGACCATGAAACATTGGACTCAAAGCACAGAAGGAACCTCCATCAACCCATTTTTCCTGTAGAGGGCAATGGACAACGATGACAAGCTTATAGACTTGTCAGGAAGAGCACAGGATCAATTGTTGGGAGTGGGATTGACGTTGGCCAAAAGCATTCCATCTTATGATTTAAACTTTGGTTTGCTCCTTGTAAATTTCCCCTCACTTCCCTCTTCCTTCCCCCCCCCCCCCCCCCACCAACAAACACTCTCAAGTTCTAGTCTCCCTGTTGAGACAGTCAGTTGGAGGAAATCAAGGACAAATGAAGTGGATAGGTACTTTCTCTAAAATCGTAAAGAAAGTAATATCTTTGTAAATAACATTTGTGATAGATCACTGGGAATTTCATTGCTAGCACATTGCCCACATTATGAAGAGAAGGGAATATGCTCTGGGGAAAAATGGCAAGCCCAGATCTGAAATCAGCAAAGCAAACTCTCTTCTCTCTGGTCTTGGTTTGTGTTGTGATGGTTCATCATTCATGGATGAAATTGGAAAGTCTGCAACTAATGCGACAGTTCATAGAATCTTTGGTCTATTTTACATTTATGAAAACAAACATGCCACTAACTTTTTGAATCAATGACAAAGCTGTGGTGGGAAAACTTTAGTAAAACGTAATCAAATTTTGACTTGCTGAAAGTACTGACATATGGTTTGGGTCTATCCTGATGCCGCTTACCTCTGAACAAAAGGTACATAGCTTTTTAAAAAATGCGTTAATTAAATGGTGATATTTTTGACCAATACTAACCTAGATTATTCTGTAAAATATCTCTTTAGACCTAGCAATGTTTAAAAGCAAGAAAGAGATTTTCTGCTAGGATAATATTGTATACATGATGGGAAATGGTTGCACTTGTGTCCATTATTATTGCTGAAGGCATATGGATATCCCCTTCTGCCCAGGTCCAGCCAGGAGATGATGTGCTAAGTTTTTCCTAAAGATCGAAAATGAGGCTCAGAATCTTTATATCCCTCAGCCGCCAACCCAAGATCCCTTTTATTAAAGTTTAGTGTGCACTAATGGAATTAGCACATGATCGATAACATTCAGAATGTGCTAATTCTATCAACACGCACCAAGCAGTGGTGTAGCTACGTGGGGCGAGGGGGGCCTGGGCCCCCGTAGATTTGTCCCTGGACCCCCCTGCCGACGACCCTCTCGACCCCCCTCTCCCGCTGTTGCCGTCACCATTGCCTGCCTTTGCTGGCGGGGGACCCCAACCCCTGCCAGCCGAGGTCCTCTTCGTCCCGCAAAAGCCTTCCTTCTGTTTCTAACGTCCTGCACGTACAACGTTCAGGACGTCAGACTCACAGAACAAAGCCTTGCAGATCAGCTGATTTGCTTTGTTCTGTGAGTCTGACGTCGGATGTCAGAAACAGAAGGAAGCCTTTTGCGGGAAGAAGAGGACCTTGGCTGGCATGGGTTGGGGTCCCTCACCAGCAAAGGTAGGTGACAGCGGGTTGGTGGTGGGAGGGGGGTCGAGAGGGTCATCGGCAGGCAGGGCAAAGTTGGCGGCAGTGGCAGCGGTGGCAATGGCTGGGGGAGTCGGCAGCGCCGGGGGGGGGGGCTAAAATGTGCCCCCTCACCTTGGGCTCTGGACCCCCCTCCCGCCAAAGTCTGGCTATGTCCCTGGCACCAAGGGACCCTTTTACAAAGCTGCGGTTAAAAGTGGCCTGCAGTAGTGTAGACATGTGAAAATTAACACGCACCGAGGCCACTTTTACCACAGCAGGGATTTCCAGGATTTTAAATGGAAATCTTAAATGGCCATGCGCTAATAAAAATATTGGCGAATGGTGAGTAACTGCCCGAGCCCTTATTGTCTCCTATTTAGTAGGTGGTAAGGGCTCACATGCTAACCTGACGGTGATCAGACAACGCGTGCTGATGGACGATTACCGCCGGGCACGCCTACTCCCCGCCGCCATGCTAGAAAATAGAAAAATATTTTCTGGCGGGGGAAACGCCACGCGGCAAGCGTGAACGTGATAGAGCTGTTTTGCCGCACGCTACCTGTGCAATAGCCCTACTGCGCCTTTGTTGAAGGGTCCCTAAGCTTTAGAAAAAGAGCCTTCAAATGTCTTATTATTGCCAATGGTACATTTTAAGCAGTAAGATGCTAGAAGTCTACTGGAAATTCTTCATATCCTGGGTGAAACTGTGAGCACAGGGCACCTTTCTCCTCCCAAGTAAATGCAACCATTTTCCTAGCAGCACACATTTGCCCGTTGCTTTTCACTGCTACTAAATTGCTAGAATGGAAAAGACCAACGTATTTCAGAATTAAACCCTGTATTTCTTGGCTAGTATTGGAAAGTCCGCCACTGACCAATTAGCGCAACCTTGGGTGGGTTTCTAGTGCTCAGAATTTTTGTATTTGTTTTGTAATATTCTTGTGGTCATGTCCCTTTAAACAATCGAGTTTTAAAAATGTTCTGGTTGCAAATCGAAAAAAGTAAAATGTTGGGATAGATACAACGTAGGTTGACTTTATCTCCAGGGCGGTTGCTACATTTATCATTCTATCTGTGCTCGAAACACGTAAAACCCCCAATTCTCGGCACAGTGAGCATGTCATATCAGTGTAAAAGCTAAAAAGCAATGATATTGACATAAAGTTCCTGTTCAAAGTATTTTCCAACCCCATATGTTATTGATTGTGTTGATTCAGGTACCACACTAAGCAGGTAGCTCAAATTCCTTCTTCAACAAACATTTTAGATCATTTTATTTATTTCATATGGGAAGTACGTCACTAAGGAGTCCTTTTATCAAGCTGCGGTAAAAGGACCCCCGCGGTGGTAATGGCCTGCGGGTTTGCCACACGCCGATACCCCCTTTTACCGCAGCAGGTAAAAGGATTTTTTTTTTTAAGGAAATGTCTGAGCTGTAAGTTACTCTTTAGTATAAATGGGAAACAAGTACTCAAGAAAAGCACGTCTGAAAGATTATTATTCAGGAGGAAAAAGCCTCAAGAAGCACCTTGTCTGCCAGTAAAGCGGATAAGGGCTAGGACTTCTTCATCATAGGCAAAAAAACCTCCTGATGTGACTAGCTTGCCTTCTTACTTTAACGATCATAGGGGGGCTATCGTAAGAGAGATATGTAATAGTCTTCCAGTATTTCTTCCTCTGTACTAATTTTAAGGAGAGGTACTTAGCTTAAAGAACATGAGTCTCTTCGAAGCTCCTCCGTGTTTCTGACCGCAGTCAACGTTGGCCTCCATTTCGCCACTGCTGCATCAGAACCACTGGTCAAGTATTGCTCCGTTCAGTCAGCTGACGGAAGCTAGAAGGTTAACCACTGGCCGTGCAACCGTTTCCCAGGGCAGCCCTTACCCTCAGATATTTAGGAGGTAGTAAGGGCTCCCGTGCTAACCTGGAGGTAACCGGGCATTGCGCAATGCTGCCCAATTACCGTCGGTAAGCCCCCCGGTGCTAACCCCCAAAATTCTGACATGTCGGACGTGGCACGCGCTGGGTGCTGTGGTAGCCCAGCAGTAAGCCTTGGGGTGGGCTTGCCGCACTTTAGTAGAAAGGGTTAATTTCTTTCACAGAGCACATGTCAAGGAATAATAATTTGGGGAAAACGCAACACTTGTAAGCGCAGCCTTTTAAACATATGGTATGATCTTGGGAGAAATGAACTTCTGTTACGGAAAAGTAACAACGGTAGAAAAAAACGTCACTCATTTGGCTACAAAATAACGCAAGCTGTCTTTGTTTGGATAAATGTCACCTTATGTCATATAAGTGCACTCCACCGCTTCTAAGGCGTAAAGCAGGGACATGTGGATTTACAAGGCTCAGATCTCTCAAAAGATGGCAGATAATTTAAAGCGGGCCATGAAGGCTGGTTCACGATCTCTGCAGTGGAAAGACACATTCTGCAGCACATCGCTCACGGACCTGCTTCTGTTTTATTTATATATATAACAAAGGAGGCATTTTTAGCCTCCTAGTAACTGGTTGGCTGATCTATATCGTTTAAAAAAAGTCCTTGTGAATTCCTTCTTTTTGTTCATCCTGTTCATGGCATCGCACCAAGTGAAGATGTTCTGAACAGAATGAAATTCGGACCTCGAGTTCATAATTTTCTAGGGACGTGCAACAGGCGAACATTTTCAATCTGTTTAGCCTTTTCCCCAATTTTGGATGCTTTTTGTTTTGTTTCACAGATTCACAAACAAACAAAAAAATTTAATGCGCATTTAGGGGTGAATTCTATATATGATGCCAACAAAATCGACGCCGAGAAAAAGCGCTTTTCTATAAACTGTGCTTAAAGTTAGGTGTGGTGTATAGAACAGCTCTTACACCCAGGAATCTGCACCAGCTGAAAGATGGTGCAAATCTTGGCAACTAAATTAGACACATATCTCCATTATTCTATAACTACTTGTGTAAATGTTAAGGATGCCCAGTTCTGTCTATGACTCTCCCATTTCCCTGGGGTTGGCGGCGGGAGGGAGGGTCAACAGGGTCGTCGGCAGGGGGGCCCAGGGCCAAATCTACAGGGGCCTAGGCCCCCGTGGCCCCATGTGGCTACGCCAGTGGCGTGAGGTAGCTGAGCAGTTGTGCCAATTTGATGCATATTGGATGCCCTTAGGTGCCTAAACACCTTTGTATAAGGCCCCTAAATAGATTTAGCATGCGCTAAGGGGTTCTTTTACAAAAGGCATGCAAGGGCCGCCGAGAGACTGGGCCAGGCCTGGGACAAGGCCGCCCCCAGGGCCCCCCACCCCACCCGAGGTCGCCGGGCCCCCTCGCTACCCGCCACCGGGCCCTCTGCACTGACCTTAAGCGCCTCACCTTCGAAAGCGCAGCAAGCAGCGGAAGACCACTCCTTCCTTCCGTGTCCCGCCCTTGCGGATTTTACGTCAGACAAAGGCGGGACACGGAAGGAAGGAGTGGTCTGCCGCTGCTTGCTGCGCTTTTGAAGGTGAGGCGCTTAAGTTCAATGCCAGGGAGCGACGGTGGGCGGGCGGGCCGGACTGTGGTGGCGGTGGCTGGTTCCCCCCCGGAGGCCCAGGCCCAGGGAATTTTGTCCCCCGTCCCCCCCTCTCGGCAGCCTTGAGGCACGCTAGCATTTTAGCATGCGCTAAACACTAGGGGTGCCCATAGGAATATATGGGTGTGTTTGGCGCAGGCTTATTTCTAGAATGGGCTTTAAAAAACGCTAATGCGCCTTTGTAAAACGGACCCCTACGTTTTTAAAGGTGCACCAACAAATCAAATGGTCATTAACGCCTACAGATCCCCATCGTTTTCACTAACCAGTTTTCCAGAGGTAAAAGAGACCTGTTTTATTCTGCCTTCTAACCAGACGTGTCCTCAGAATCACAGAGCTGACAGACATATCGCAGGGAAGGCAGCTGTCTCATTTCAGTAACATGGCTTATGGTGACAGAGGTGCTTCAGACATTTTGCAAACCCAACAGGTTTTCTTTTGGGGGGGGGGGGGGGAAAAGGTACAACCGATTCGTTATGTTGCTGGTTTTTTTAAAAAATACCTGTAGCCTATTAGCAATGCACAGTTTAGGTAAATGAGGTATGTATAATTGTACTTAATTGTGATTTAAATGGTACATTTTCTGCTTTTAATCTTATTTCTTGCTTGCTCTGTGTTTTGATGGCTATATGGCATCACAGTTATTCTTGTACTATAAAATATTGTGATGATTTTGGGTTTCTGCATTTTTTGCAGAAGTTAAGTGACCAAACCTGGTACCTTTATCTTTGTAAAGCTGATGAGGTGACCCCTGTCGATGTGCTATCTGAAAAAAACAAATGACAGTTGTTGTAATATATATATAACATGTTATATCAAGGACCTTTCTAAATAAAGTTTTACAGGTCAGTATAATTTTGCTTTAAATTTGGGTTGGCATGTCTCTTCTTCCTGCATTGAAGGTACTTTCAGTGATGAACAGGCTTAGAAGTAACTGTTGGAGGCACCGGACGTAGGGGGAAGGCCAAAAGAATTGGGGGTTTTGTGCTGAACCCCAACCATAGACTGTAGACGCTCTCTCCTAAATGTTTCGAGCTAAGAGGAGTATTCAACAGCCTGACAAGTTCCAGAAGTGACCTGAATTATTATTTTCAACATGTATATATTGATTTTCTGAAGATTTTTTGAACTATCAAGTCGTTAAAATTTGATTAAAAAATGTTGCTTTAATAAAGATAGTGAAGGTTCGGAAGAGGTTTTTGGCCAATGATGAGCAAAGGTCCGGTGAGTGCTTTGAAGGTATTGGCCGTGAAGTGAGCCTCAGCACCCGGGTGGTTTGAGATCTTCTCTTCCTCGTAGTTCCTTTTAGCTCCTCTTAGCTCCGAAACAATTAGTAGAGAGCGTCTACGGTCTATGGTTGGATTTGATTGTGTACAATCTGTAGAATGCAGAGGAGTAGCCTAATGGGCCTTGAGCCTGGCAGCCTGGGTTCAATTCCCACTGTAGCTCATTATGACCCTGGGCAAGTCATTTAACCCTCCATTGCACCAGGTACAAAAACATAGATTGTGAGCCCTCTAGGGACAGAGATAGTACCTTCATATAAAATGTACAGTGCTGTGTATGTCTAGTAGCACTACAGAAATGATTAGTAGTATTGGAGTGCAATTCATGCTGAACCCCTCCATATCCCCACTCTTTTCCTGTGTAGGGTATTCTTATTTTGCGATACCGAAGCCCTTCCTGATTCACTTTCATTCTTAAGGTCAGGGCTTCTAAAATCTGCCCCGGGGACCCCCACGGACAATCAGGTTTTCAGGATATCCACAATGAATATGCACGAGAGACATTTGCCAACATTGTGTCTCCTCTGCATGTGAGTTCATTGTGGATATCCTGAGAACTTGACCAGCTGTGAAGTTGTCAGGACCTGTTGGGGAAACCCTGCTGCTCTAGGTCTCTTTGGATTGCCTTTGTCCAATACTCACAGTCTGAAGGAGTTTAAGGACAGCAATTTTCACCTCTTCTAGGAGTGTCATCAAACTGTAAAAAGCATAAATGAAGAAAATTTGTTCTCCAGATAGAAACGTGCTGGGTCAGATGAAAAGTTCATTAACCCAGTGCCCAGTTTCCAACAGTGCTCAACAGTGGGTCACTAGAATTGTTGTATAAGAAAGAGAAGATACGTAGATTGCCCCATTCCCATCACAACATCTCATTTCTAGCAGGTACATGTAAAGGGCTCCACCCCCATAACACCAGCCCATTTCCAGGGCTGCCGAGAGACTAGGCCGGGCCCAGGGCAAAGCCGCCCCGCCTCCACCCCCTTCACTGCCGCCCCGCCCCCATCGCTCCACCTGCCACTGCCGTCCCCTGTCGCTCCCTCCGCCGCTGCAGTCCCCGGTCTCACCCGCCTGCCTCCACGGCTCCGGGCCCCCTGCATTCGAAGCGGCAGTCGCAGATCGCCTCTCTTCTGGCCTTCCCTCCGTGTGTCCCGCCCTCATCTGATGTAACTTCCAGTTTCCGCAAGGGTGGGAGACAGGGAGGGAAGGCCCGAAGGGAGGCGATCTGTGACCGCCGCTTCGAATGCAGGGGGCCCGGAGCCGAGGAGGCAGGCAGGTGAGACCGGGGACTGCAGCACTGGCAGCCTGACCCCGGCGCCGGGCCCCCCTTGGAGGCCCGGGGAATTGTGTCCCCCCTGCCCCCCCTCTCGGCGGCCCTGCCCATTTCTAACAGGTGCATGTAAAGTGCTCTGTCTCCATCACACCTGCTATGAGCTTGATATTTAGAACAATTTAATCAGGCAGGAGAGGTTTCTACCCCATTAAATCCAGTCAGCTGGTCTTCTTTGGATTTTCGGCATTACTTAACTGATGCTGCTGAAAATCTGAGGAGACCACCCCAGAATTCAGTCATTTACCACTGAATTCTGTAGAAGTTGCTAAAAAGTTGTCTATGCAGATTTGGGCATGTACCCAATTTATGTGTGCCATTTAGTTGACTAACAAACCAACCTCAATCTTAGCAAGCAATTATTGGTGCTAAAAGGAATTAAAATTTACGCACAGGTCGAAAAAGGAGACATGGCCATGGGAAGTTCATGGGTGGATCAGGGGTGTTCCTTTAATTTTGTGCGTTGTTATAGAATAACTAGTAAAAAAGGCGCGTTTCTGACACAAATGAAACGGGCGCTAGCAAGGTTTTCCTCAGAGTGTGTATGTTTGAGAGAGTGTGTGTGAGAGTGACTCTGTGAGAGAGAGAGAGTGAATGTGTGAGTGTGTGTGTGTGACAGAGAGAGATTGAGGCTGGGTGTGAGTGTGTCTGTGAGAGAGAGTGTGTGTGTGAAAATGAGAGTGTGTGCCAGGGCCCCCCCTCCCTCCCTCCCTCCCAGTTCCAGGGTCGTCCCCCCTCCCTCCCTCTGAGTTTCAAGGTCATCCCCTCCCTCCCTCTGAGTTTCAGGGTCGTCCCCTCCCTCCGAGTTTCAGGGTCCCCCCTCCCTCCCTCCGAGTTTCAGGGTCTCCCTCCCTCCCTCCGAGTTTCAGGGTCATCCCCTCCCTCCCTCCGAGTTTCAGGGTCGTCCCCTCCCTCCCTCCAAGTTTCAGGGTCTCCCTCCCTCCCTCTGAGTTTCAGGGTCTCCCCTCCCTCCCTCCGAGTTTCAGGGTCATCCCCTCCCTCCCTCCGAGTTTCAGGGTTGTCCCCTCCCTCCCTCCAAGTTTCAAGGTCTCCCTCCCTCCCTCTCAGTTCCAGGGTTCCCCCTCTCTCCCAGTTCCAGGATCATCGTCCCTCCCTTCCTCCTTCCCTCCCTTCCAGTTCCAGGCCCCCTCCCTACGAATTTTAAAAGTCATCTTCACTTACCTCGTCGGGTCATGTCTCGACACTCATTAACCGGGAGGGTGGCTAATTCGCAAGGCAAGCAAGCTTGAGCCACTGCGGTAAGTCGGGAGGGCGGCTGTTGAGTGCGTCAGTGGCGTCAGGCGGGCTCGAGCCACTTTTTTTTTTCTTTTGCTCTCAAGCTGTATGGTGGTTCAAATATGCATGAGCCAGTTTTGGGGGGGGGGGGGTGGATCAGCTGTGAGGCATGCATGTCTTTTTTCCCCCCTTTTTTCACTGCTTCTGATGTTGACATCATAATGGCTACGGTGACGTCAGCCTGTGCTACAGAGCCTAGCACACCAACTCCGAAGAAGTCACGAACACAGGCAGCAAGACCCATAGAACGTTGGAGGTGAGAATTATTATATAGGAAGGGGATCTGTGCCTAATTTAGTTTCAGAGACATACACCAGGGTTTTATTTTATTTTTTGTTACATTTGTACCCCGCGCTTTCCCACTCATGGCAGGCTCAATGCAGCTTACATGGGGCAATGGAGGGTTAAGTGACTTGCCCAGAGTCACAAGGAGCTGCCTGTGCCTGAAGTGGGAATCGAACTCGGTTCCTCAGTTCCCCAGGACCAAAGTCCACCACCCTAACCACTAGGCCACTCCTCCACTGTTGCTACTATTTGAGATTCTACATGGAATGTTGCTATTCCACTAGCAACATTCCATGTAGAAGTCGGCCCTTACAGATCACCAATGTGGCCGCGCAGGCTTCTGCTTCTGTGAGTCTGACGTCCTGCACGTCCTGCTTCTGTGAGTCTGACGTACGTGCAGGACGTCAGACTCACAGAAACAGAAGCCTGTGCAGCCTTCTACATGGAATGTTGCTAGTGGAATAGCAACATTCCATGTAGAATCTCCAATAATAGCAACATTCCATATAGAATCTCAAAGAGTAGCAACATTCCATGTAGAATCTCAAATAGTAGCAACAGAACCTCAAATAGTAGCAACATTCCATGTAGAATCTCCAATAGTAGCAACATTCCATGTAGAATCTCCAATAGTATCTATTTTATTTTTGTTACATTTGTACCCCGCGCTTTCCCACTCATGGCAGGCTCAATGCGGCTTACATGGGGCAATGGAGGGTTAAGTGACTTGCCCAGAGTCACAAGGAGCTGCCTGTGCCTGAAGTGGGAATTGAACTCAGTTCCTCAGTTCCCCAGGACCAAAGTCCACCACCCTAACCACTAGGCCACTCCTTCTATTGATATAAATGATTGTTTCTAAATGTAGTCGCGGTTCCTGATGCTAAGTTCTATTCTATAAACAATGCCTAACTTTAAGCGCCATTTACAGATAACGCTTGGTGCTAATGGGGGGGGGGGGGGGGGGTTGCACCCATTTTTAGGCACTGTTTATAGAATTCAGTCCTTAGTGCCATGGAGGTCTGGGGGTGGAGTGAGTCTGGAGCTGGGATTTACCAGGTTAGTATTGATTTTCAAACTGCTAACCAAATGCGTGTCTGGATAAAGTTAAGACAGCAAGAAGTTTGCCCTAACTTTATTCGACCAATAAAATGAAGACAAGTTCCAGTAGAAAACCAGAAGGTATAGAAAAGAGTTGCATATTGATATCAAAGCACAATCCAAAGCAGTATGGTAACGGTCTATTTTTATTCAAGAAAACCCAACACGGCCACGTTTCAGCTGTATGCCTACATCAGGAGCACAAATATCCAATTTTTTGATAAGAGCTATAATCCTCTAGTAATAAATATAATCCTTCAGCAAAGGAGTAAGCTTCCATTCTGTTGTAAGTTGCTAAGCGCATAACCAAAACTTTATCTGACTAGTTATTTGGACACTGCTCTGAGCGTCAGCTACCCAGATAACCTCCGGGCTCCGGCAGCCAGGTAAGACCTGAATATTCAAAACTGGTGCCTGGATTAGGCCTGGCATTCCATATCTGGGTCGTATTTTGCCTGCAGTGGTCAATGCCTTTAAAATTGCTGACCACCGAGGGCTTGATATCAGCCCTATGGGCACTCAAATGTAGGGGCCGGGAAAAATCCACGCTAAGGGCTATTCTATAAAGGGTGCTCCAGGCTGACCACGTTTTACAGAATAGTGTTTAGAATGGATTTCCATGTCCAACTTTGGAAGCGAGGACTTATGCCAGCTGAAACTTGGTGTAAATCCTGGCACACAAAGTTGGGCACATAACCCTGACATTTTATAACACTGCACTGGAATATTTGGAATGCCCCTGAACTGCCCAAGCCCCTCCCACGGCCACTCCTCTTTTTGAGTTGCGTGCATGATTCTTTGGGCATGCAGCTTTATAGAATAACGTGGGCAAATGTACATGTAAATCCAAATGAGTGCCAATTAATTCCAGTTAACTCCAATATTTGGTTGTTAGCACACAATTAACTAATTAGTTCTGCTAGGGAGTTCCCCAGGGGTCTGCGCTGGGTCTGCGCTGGGACTGCTGATTTTAACATATTTATAAATGATCTAGAGATGGAAGTAACAAATGAGGTAATTAAATTTGCTGACGACACAAAGTTATTCAAATCTAATAAATTGCAAGGAGGTTGTGAAAAATTACAAGAGGACCTTAAGAGACTGGGAGACTGGGCATCCAAATGGCAGATGATGTTTAATGTGACCAAGTGCAAAGTGATGCATGTGGGAAAGAGGAACCCAAATTAGTTATGTAATGCAAGGTTCCACATTAGGAATGACCGACCGGGAAATGGATCTAGGCGTCATCGTTGATGATACTTTGAAACCCTCTGCTCAGTGTGTGGCAGCAGCTAAGAAAGCAAATAGAATGTTAGGTATTATTGGGAAAGGAATAGAAAACAAAAATGAGGACGTTATAATGCCTTTGTATCAGTCCATGGTGCGACCGCGCCTCGAATATTGTGTACAAATCTGGTCATTGCATCTCTAAAAAGATATAGTGGAATTAGAAAGGGTACAGAGAAAGGCGACGAAAATGATAAAGGGGATGGGACGACTTCCCTATGAGGAAAGGCTAAAGCGGCTAGGGCTCTTCAGCTTGGAGAAAAGACAGCTGAGGGGAAATATGATAGAGGTCTATAAAATAATGAGTGGAGTGGAACAGGTAGACGTGAATCGCTTGTTTACTCTTTCCAAAAATACTAGGACTAGGGGGCACGCAATAAAGCTACAAAGTAGTAAATTTAAAACGAATTGGAGAAAATAATTCTTCACTCAACATGTAATTAAACTCTGGAATTTGCTGCTAGAGAATGTAGTAAAAGCAGGTAGCTTAGCGGGGTTTTAAAAAGATTTGAATAGCTTTCTAAAACAAAAGTACATAAGCCATTATTAAAATGGGGAAAAATCCACTGCTTATTTCTAGGATAAGCAGCATAAAATGTACTGTTTTAGGATCTTGCCAGGTATTTGGAACCTGGATTGGCCACTGTTGGAAACAGGATGCTGGGCTTAATGGACCTTCGGTCTGTCCCAGTGTTGCAATACTTACGTACTTAGTTTACATGTACATCTGGGCTCCATGGCCAAATTTGAGCAACCTATATAGAATCCGTGGTATGTGTGTATTTGCAGTTTAGCAGTTGTAAAATACGTGTGCCTTAAAAAAGCACATGTCAGCATTTACACCTGCTCTGAGGCAGGCGTGGGGGCCAGCTAACTGCTTGAAGGGACTTGGGAGTTTCTGAAGAGGAAATTGCGCTTATGCTCTAGTGTTTAAAACCACCTCTAGGTAAAATAAACAAACAAAAGATACTTTTTTGCTCAGTTAATTGACTCATCCTGGATTTCCAAACTTACATGTTCAAACACCTGAGTGTTGACAACTCTTTTTTTTTAACACATTCTTTTGTAACATGGCTGTTCTGCGTTACTTGTTGCATTTCACCTGTGTATTCAGTGAATCTTTTTGTAAAATACTTGGGAATTATACACAGCCTGACCAAGACATCCTAATTTCGTTTTCTGTACCCCATGCATAATCAGGCTTAAGAGCTCTGAGGCCCTAATTCTAAAGAGAAGATTTGTGGGTAACACGGGATTTCCCCCTGTATTGACTGCAAATCTAACATGACCAGTGGCGTAGCAAGGGGGGGCGGGAGGGGCGTTCCGCCCCAGGTATCAGCTCGGGGGGGGGGTGCTCCCTGCCAGCTCCCCCCTCGGCGCATCGACACCGCCCCCGTGCCCACCCTCCTCTGTCCAACCAGCTCCCCCTACCTTTAAAAAAATATCAGAATCCGAAGCGAGGCGCAGCGCCTCGCGCCTGCACGTAAAAGAAATGAGCAGCGTCTCATCGGGCCTTCTCTCGCTCTGTCTGTCCCGCCCTTGCGGAAATAGGAAGTTGCGTCAGCAGAGGGCGGGACAGACAGAGCGAGGGAAGGCCCGATGAGATGCTGCACATTTCTTTTATGTGGAGGCGCGAGACGCTGTGCCTCGCTTCGGATTCTGATATTTTTTTAAAGGTAGGGAGCTGGTTGGACGGAAGAGGGTGGGCACTGGGTCGGGGGGTTGGTGTCGATGCACCAAGGGGGGGGGGGTATGTCATTGTGCTGCACCCGGGGGGGTGCAACAGCGAACCGCCCCGGGTGGCAGCCCCCCTCGCTACACCACTGAACATGACACTTTTTCACATTTTTATTTTGTTCTCATTTTTCAGGTCATACCTACCTACAGTTAACAGGGAGCACTCGCAGGCAGATGATCAAAAGCCCTGCGCTGTTCCAAACAGCGCTCTAAAATAGCGCTGGAACAGTGCGGGGTGCTATTAGACCTATGATCAGAGATAATGCATGCAAATTTAAGCAGCACAATTATCTCTGATTATGGGGTAGAAGTGCGGGCGAATTGTGCCTGAGCATGCGCTGAGCACAATCCTCCCGCACTTGTTTGACAGGACTGGGCTGGAGACCAATGAAAAGAGAAGGACGCCCATCTTTAAATTGGAAGATGCACTTCCTCAACTTCCCTGTTGCAGGGATGGCCAAATTTCAAGGAGGTGTTGGGGGTATAGTGACGGGGCAGTTGAGGACGTCCAAATTTTGGACATTTCTGCAATGGGCAGTTAAGGACGTCCAAAATTGGATGTTTCTATGAGAAAGACGTCCTCAACTGCCCTCGCTGGCAGGTTTGCTGTAGGGGGGAATGGGGGCCTGCCAGCATGCAAATGCATGCTGGGCAGGGCTCACTATTCCTCCCCAGTGATCTGCATACCCCAACGCCAGCTTGGAGCTGGTGTAGGGTTTGTCGCAGCCAGCGACCCAGTCTTTGGTGCGCTGGATGCTGATCATTGGGGATGAATGCGTTAAGCACTGATTAGCATGCATTTGCATGCTACTTGCGCTAAGAGCCCTCGAGCACGTTGTTTCAAGCGCTCGAGGGCTCTGATCATGGGGCGGTAGCAAACACCGGCGCTAGTATGGCACTAACAGCCTCTAATGCCGGCGTTTGCTTTTGATCATCTGCCTGTGCTCCCAGTTTAACTCTGCATTAGCCAGTTAGTGCTGGCTAATGTGTCCGTGCTTACTCTCTGCCCATATCATGCCCCTCCCATAAATATTTTGAAAATGCACTAACATTCAGTTTACCGTGTGGAAATAAGACAAATACAACAAAACACTTTCACGCATTTGCGTGGTAATCTGTTTGCATGCACTAACTACATGTTAAGGGCTTAAATAAAAAAGCCCCTCAATTAAGACTTAAAATGAGGAAGTTATGAACGTGGACTACCATTGTGTTATTTTACTGTTAGCCCCAGTTATTTGTAACTAGGTCTCATTGCATAAAATGGAAACTGTGCTAAAATAGCATGAATTAGTGGTAAAACAACACGTCTTAACGGTAGCCCACGTTGATACCTTCGTTCCCTTAGTGTGAAGAGTTTCAGTCTCTGCTTACTAGAGCTGATATTGTGATGTCATAATATCCCACCAATGCCCTAAGAGCCAACCTCATCAGTGATGTCACAATGGCTCGAGTGTCCTATACTTGGCTAACTTTCTCCCACTTAGTGTGAAGAGTTTCAGTCTCTGGTAACCAGAGCTGATATTGTGATGTCATAATGCCTCATTCCACCAATGCCTACGAGCCAACCTCATCAGTGATGTCACAATAGCTTGATTTCCTTATACTGGGTTCATTTTTATTACATATAGCAGTAATTTTGTTTCCTAGAGACATTTATTTTTCCTTTAAGGGGGGGAAAATATCAATGTGTGCTACTGTTAAGATCTGTTATTTTATTGTTAAATCCAGTTATTAGTAACTAAGTCTTGTTGCATAAAATGGAACTTGTGCTAAAATAGCACAATTTAGTGGTAAAATAACACTTCTTAACAGTAGCCCACATTGATAACTTCCCCCCTTACTGTGAAGAGAAGGGCGCCCATCTTTCGACACAAATCAGGAGATAGGCGTCCTTCTCCCAGGGTTGGCCAGATCGGCATAATCGAAAGCTGATTTTGGGCGTCCTCAACTGTTTTCCGTCGCGGGGACGACCAAAGTTCCCGGGGTGCATGTCAGAAGCATAGCGAAGGTGGGACTGGTGCGTGATTAACACATGGACATCCTCGGCCGATAATGGAAAAAAGAAGGGCGTCCTTGACGAGCACTTGGCCGACTTTACTTGGTCCATTTTTTCTTGCGACCAAGCCTCAAAAGGTGCCCGAACTGACTAGATGACCACTGTAGGGAATTGGGGATGACCTCCCCTTACTCCCCCAGTGGACACTAACTCCCTCCCACCCTAAAAAAAACTTTACAAATATTTTTTGCCAGCCTCAAATGTCATACCCAGCTCCCTGACAGCAGTATGCAGGTCCCTGGAGCAGTTTTAGTGGCTGCAGTGCACTTCAGGCAGGCGGACCCAGGCACTACCTGTTACACTTGTGGTGGTAAATGTGAGCCCTTCAAAACCCACCAGAAACCCACTGTACCCACATCTAGGTGCCCCCCTTCACCCCTTAGGGCTATGTTAGTGTTGTACAGTTGTGGGGAGTGGGTTTTGGGGTTTTTTTTTTGGGGGGGGGGGCTCAGCACCCAAGGTAATGGAGCTATGCTCCTGGGAGCAATTTCTGAAGTCCACTGCAGTGCCCCCTAAGGTGTCCGGTTGGTGTTCTGGCATGTCAGCGGGACCAGTGCACTATGAATGCTGGCTACTCCCACAACCAAATGGCTTGGATTTGGTCGTTTCTGAGATGGGCAGCCTCGGTTTCCATTATCGCTGAAATCCGGGAACGACCATCTCTAAGGACAACCATCTCTAAGGTCGACCTAAAGGTTAAGATTTGGAAGTTATCTGGGTCTTAACATAAGTTAAATGGCCCTAACGCTTCTTGACCAAAAACATGCGGTGATATTTAAGTTGATACAGGTTAGGTAGTAATGAGACACAAAATATGCAAATGCATGTTTTGCATCTAATTACTATGGAAATGCATACACTGCAAGTTGCATTAGGACCCAAAAAATCATGGTGAAATCCTTTTGGGAGCATCGGTCTGAAAGATCTGGGTTCCGCCGCCAGCCTCAAGACCCTCCTGCCCCCCCTCACAGGGGCTACTTTTACAATCATTAGTAGCTTGCAAACAGTATTATTCTCTTGCCCCAGGATTCAACAACCCGTGGAACTGGTATCCTGCAGGTTGATGATCAATCCATTTACGGTAAAGGGCAAACTTTTCCCACATCTTCATGAATTCCCCCCTTAACTACATGCATAGGATACCCCCTATCCAAAAACATAGCTCCAAATTGAGCAGCAGATTTCAAAATACTCCTCATTAGAATGACAAATACAAAAATTGTCAGAATGGCAAACTGTTTTTTAAATGTAGAGGACACATACTCCTATCTTGAAGCAATGTATACCGATTAGTATTTTTTTAGAAAACACTATGGTCTCAAATTTCCCATTATTATAATGAATCAGAACATCTAAAAAAAAGTCATAGTCGTAGGATGAGCAACAAATCCAAATTTAATTATAAGATGACAAAGATTCAGAAATCGCAAAAACTCATGTAATTTATTCTCCGTGCTGTTCCATAACAAAAAAAGCGAGTGGATAGAGATGCAGAAAATAAATGGAAGAAAGATGAAAAGAAAAGATCAATGTCAGAGATGGACGTAGGGAAAACTAGAGGAGAACAAAGAAATTGTAAATGTACAGGAGACCCTGGAAACAGAGTTAGAGAAGAGAGAGAGAGAGGAAAGCAGAAACAAGAGACTGGAACTAACATGGCTAGAAAAAAAAAATATTCAGAGAACAAAGGTATAAAAAGAATTTTATTTTTAATTTATTAATTGAAATATGTTTTCAAATTACATCTACTATTTTTATGTTTTGCACATTACAAGGGAAATGCATCACTTTTTCAGTTTGTTTGGTGGCAAAAGAGAAAAACACCAAAATGGCATTGCCCAAGGGTGTCTGATATCTTAGGCGAACCTTCAGCCATTCACCCTCATGCCTACCCCACACCCACTGGACGGCTTGCAGCTCAACCCCCCCCCCCCAACACACGTACTTCCCTCCACATTTGGTCTCCAGTATCTCGATCTTCTACTTCCCTCCCCCCCCCCCCATGTTCTCCAGCATGTCTCTTCCACTCCAACACCCCTGCCCATCCATGGACTCTAGAATTTGTCTCTTCAGAATGATTGAATATTTTAACACCCAACAGAAAGGACTTAACAAGGACCTGGGGTTCCTAGCCCATTATAAACCATAAAGCTGTATTTCTCTGTTGATCACCCTCCCCTCACCTATCCACACCTATCCTGTTAGAATATCAATGATATGCTTTGATGTCCCCATGCATACCTCCTACCCACCCCCATCCTCCCACCCTGTCAGACTGTCGTAGTAATGCTTGAATGTTTTCACTTATATACACTGTCAGCTAGCACATTTGCTTATTTCCGATCTGACGAAGAAGGGCAACCTTTGAAAGCTAATCAAGAAATGTATTAAGTTATGTCCAATAAAAAAGGTATCATCTTATTTTCTTTTCCATGTTTTATTTTGTTTGATTTCTATTGATAACCTTAAGAGTGGACTAACACGGCTACCACACTCCTCTCTTCAACCTCCAATCCCCCCCTCCTCTGTGGTCTCCAACATCTCTCTCTCGTTCCTTCCTTCTCTCCCTCCACCTCCCCTCCCCCTTCCCTGCTGGGTAGTGGAGGAGTCGCCTAATGGTTAGTGCAGTGGCTTGATAACCAAGGGAATTGTGTTTGATCGCGACTTCAGCTCCTCCTGACTCTGGGCAAGTCACTTAACCCTCTATTGCCCCAAATACAAAATAAGTACTGGTATATAATATGTAAATAACTTTGACTGCAACCATAGAAAGATGGTATATCAAATCCCCCTTTCCCTTTCCCTATTCAGGCCTTACCTCCCTTCCTTCAGGGTAGCAACACAGCAGTCATCATCAGTGGAGGGCCTTGAACATCCATGAATGCTCAAACCCTGCTGGCTTCTGCCCTCTCAGTTTTAGAGAGAATGGGAGCCAGCAGGCCCCCCAGCATGTGCAGACGTCAAGGCCCCACACTAATCTTGATAGAAGCGAGGCATTTTGGGGAACAGTAAGATAGCCAAATAAGGATGCAGCTATAGAAACTGAGGTCAGTGCGGAGCATTTAAGTGTGTGCATTTTTGCGTGGGGTTGGGGGTAATTATGTGCATTTTTGAAGCCTCTGCTCTGCCAATTGTAGCCAGGCAGAGAATGCAATTTTTAGACCTGGGGGTAAAGATTTCAAAAATTACCCTCCATTTGACCACACATTTCCTTCAATGTATATTTAAATTAATGTTTGATTTTCAGCTGAGATATGAAACTTTGAAAGAAGACTCTGAAACAAGCATGTGCTTTCAACTTCCTGAAAATCCCACTCAGTCACACTGAGCTGATTTAGGTGATCAAACTGCTCTTTTTACGAAGATTAAAAAAATCATGCAAGTCTTTGAAAATTTAACCCAAATTGTCCGTAAACAAAAGAAAATCAATTAAACATATACAGATGTGTCCTCTTCAGACGAAATGCAGATTTCAGGGTCCCAGTGCGGGTACAGCCTCCGTCTTCCCAAGGATCACGGCGTTCAACAATGGGTTTGTCACCGAACCTTGATTCTCTTGTTTTAACCATGAGAGGATTCCTGAACGTGTGAAGACAAAAATTCAAACATTCCCTGCCTGACTGATGATAAGAATTTCTTCCTTCCACCTCCATCTCATTACTAAGCAGAAATAGCAGTGGGGAAAAGTCATTTCATGCTGTCTGAAACTAATCAACACTGCCCTTCAATCCTGATGTTTGACAGTGCAGTCAGTTATCAGCAATTTCTCCATTTTCCCATTGCAGGACAATAGCTGCAACCAACTAACGGTACCCAGGGGAGAGAGGGCTAGCTCTGCGTTAAGATCTGTTTATCCGGCACAGTGCAGACAATGCAAAAGAGCAGAATCCACCTTCCTTCAGATACCGGGAATCTTCGAACACACCCTTTTTTCACGGAGAGAGTAGTGGATGCTTGGAATGCCCTCCCGCGGGAGGTGGTGGAAATGAAAACGGTAACGGAATTCAAACATGCGTGGGATAAGCATAAAGGAATCCTGTGCAGAAGGAATGGATCCTCAGGAGCTTAGCCGAGATTGGGTGGCAGAGCCGGTAGTGGGAGGCGGGGATAGTGCTGGGCAGACTTATACGGTCTGTGCCAGAGCCGGTGGTGGGAGGCGGGGCTGGTGGTTGGGAGGCGGGGATAGTGCTGGGCAGACTTGCACGGTCTGTGCCCTGAAAAGGACAGGTACAAATCAAGGTAAGGTATACACAAAAAGTAGCACATATGAGTTTATCTTGTAGGGCAGACTGGATGGACCATGCAGGTCTTTTTCTGCCGTCATTTACTAGGTTCCATGCGGGTTTCTTGCCATGTACATCACTGTTGCAGACACTGTGGCTGAGAGAAAAGTATAACCTTAAACAATTTCCTTCTAGTGATGCAAACTTATCTTTTTAAAAAGGCATAATACCCTACCAACCCAACATAAATGCATGATCTCTGCAACACAACAAAACTAAAATAGTGAATGGACAAAACACAATTCTCCCGCTGCATGACGACCTTATGTGGCTGTACCACGTGAACTTTTTCTTAGCTCAACATCGCTCTGTACTTGTTAACACCGGAGTCTGCAAACGCATCTCTGGCACTATGTAAGCCCCATTGAGCCTGCAAATAGGTGGGAAAATGTGGGATACAAATGTAACAAATAAATAAATAAATAAATTTACAAAACTCACCCCTAGTTTATAGAGCAGCAGGGCCGGCTTAACATATGGACCTGGTGAGGCTCTGACCCAGGGCGCCAGAGATTAAAGGACACCAAATGCCTGAGCCTGTGATGTCACTGGCCATATAGGTTAAGCTGGTTCAGAACTTACCTAGTGGCGTTGCATTTGAAGGGAAAAAAGAAGAGCTGGCAACCCCCCTTCCTCTTTCTGTCTTCAGGTAAAAAGCCCCCATACACACATGGCCATGAGATGGCGATAAGGGATCCCGTGCTAACCCAGCGGTAACCGGGCACTGCATGGGGATGCCTGGTTACCACCAGGTTACGTGGAGGGGCATAATCGAACGGGGATGACCATCTCTAAGGGCGTCCATCTCTAAGGATGTTCTGGTGAAGGGGCGGGGAAACCCGCATTATTGAAACAAGATGGTCGTCCATCTTTTGTTTCGATAATACGGTCGGGGATGCCCAAATCTCAACATTTAGGTCGACCTTAGAGATGGTTGTCCTTAGGTCGTCCTTAGAGATGGTCGTCCCCAGTTTTTGGCCATAATGGAAACAGAGGACGACCATCTAAAAAACGACCAAATCCAAGCCCTTTGGTTATGGGAGGAGCAAGCATTCATAGTGCCAGGACACCAACCGGACACCCTAGGGGGCACTGCAGTGGACTTCAGAAATTGCTCCCAGGTGCATAGCTCCCTTACCTTGGGTGCTGAGCCCCCCAACACCCCCCCTAAAACCCACTCCCCACAACTGTACACCACTACCATAGCCCTTAGGGATGAAGGAGGGCACCTACATGTGGGTACAGTGGGTTTCGGGTAGGTTTTGGAGGGCTCACATTTACCACCACAAGTGTAACAGGTGTGGGGGGATGGGCCTGGGTCCGCCTGCCTGAAGTGCACTGCACCCACTAAAAACTGCTCCAGGGACCTGCATATTGCTGTCATGGAACTGGGTATGACATTTGAGGCTGGCATAGAGGCTGGAAAAAATGTTTTGTTTTGTTTTTTTGGGTGGAAGGGGGTTGGTGACCACTGGAGGAGTAAGGGGAGGTCATCCCCAATTGCCTCTGGTGGTCATCTGGTCAGTTCGGGTACCTTGTCGAGACTTGGTTGTGAAAAAAAGGGACCAAGTAAAGTCGACCAAATGCTCGTGAGGGACGCCCTTCTTTTTCCATTATCGGCTGAGGATGCCCATCTCTTAACCATGCCCCCCCCCCCCCCCGTCCCGCCTTCGGTACACTGCCGACATGCCCCTGTGAACTTTGGTCATCCCCGCGCCGGAAAGCAGTTGAGGACGCAAAAAATTGGCTTTCGATTATGCCGATTTGGGCGACCTCGGGAGAAGGACGCCCATCTCCCGATTTGTGTCGGAAGATGGGTGTCCTTCCCTTTCAAAAATAAGCTAGATAGTAACATAGTAAGTGATGGCAGAAAAAGACCTGTACGGTCCATCCAGACTGCTCAACAAGATAAACTCATATGTGCTACTTTATATGTATACCTGACCTTGATTTGTATCTGCCATTTTCAGGGCACAGACTGTAGAAGTCTGCCCAGCACTAGCCCCGCCTCCCAACCACTGGTGCTGCCACCCAATCTCTGTTAAGCTTCCGAGGATCCATTCCTTCTGAACAGGATTCCTTTATGTTTATCCCACGCTTTTTTAAATTCTGTTACCGTTTTCATCTCCACCACCTCCCTCAGGAGGGCATTCCAAGTATCCACCACTCTCTCTGTGAAAAAATACTTCTTGACATTTTTCTTGAGTCTGCCCCCCTTCAACCTCATTTCATGTCCTCTAGTTCTACTGCCTTCCCATCTCCGGTAGAACTAGAGGACATGAAATGAGGTTGAAGGGGGGCAGACTCAAGAAAAATGTCAGGAAGTATTTTTTCACGGAGAGAGTTACCGCCATGCAAGCCATTTCCGGGGGTTTTCTTTTTCCCCTGGAAATGGCATGCGCTCAGGGCGGGAGTACCGCCAGTGGCCACGTTGGGCTAACAGTAGTCCCAGAAGAGCAAGCAGTAAGCCCGCGTTGGGCTTACTGCTGCTCTGTAAAGGGGTCCGTATGGCTTTTAGAAAACTGCTAATATCGCTTTTTCCTGCATTGAGTTATTGCATGGTGGAAATGGAACAGAAAGTTCTTGAACGTCTAAATGAACTTGGACTTGAGAGCAATATAGTTTTCATCAGCAGGAAAACCCTTTCTACAGTAACATGATGTTATCAATAGAAATCAAACAAAATAAAACATGGAAAAGAAAATAAGATGATACTTTTTTTTATTGGACATAACTTAATATATTTCTTGATTAGCTTTCGAAGGTTGCCCTTCTTCGTCAGTAACAGTAACATGAGAAATATCTCTTTACCAAAGAGTTTCATTCATTATTCAACATCTGTGGAGCAATCCTTGTGAAAGAGGCATAGAAGCAGGGTTTAAAGTCCCAGAAGAGGCAGCATAATCAAGCAGAAGAAGAGGTTGTCATGGGCATCTGTCATTCACTCACAAAAGAGGCTGGAAGTGATTTAATGACACTTTAACTGTTAATGAGCCGTTTACCAGCTTCTCCCATCAGCACCACCTAGTGGCAATCCTCTGCGTAGCACATCATTCATTCATTTACAAGTTAGCTCCTTCAGGACACAGAGCGGTCATGCAAATGTTTGTTTACTTAAGCACTTGATTTGATCAACTTTTGTAAAAATATATTAATTTAGGGGCCCTTTTACAAAGGCACACTGAAAAAAATGGCCTGCGGTAGCGTAGACGCGTGTTTTGGGCGCGCGGGAAACATGTTTCAGCGCACCTGTAAAAAAATGCCTTTTAAAAATTTTTCGCTGAAAATGGACGTGCGGCAAAATGAAAATTGCCGGGCGTCCATTTTGGGTCTGACACCTTACCGCCAGCCATTGACCTAGCAGTAAAGTCTCACGCAGAAACCGGGCAGTAATGATCTATGCGCGTCAAATGCCACGTGGCACACGTCCGAAAATAAAAATTATTTCTTGGGACGCACGTATCGGACGCACGCCAAAAATGAAATTACCGCAAGAGCCATGCGGCAGCCGGGCGGTAACGCCATTTTGGCGCGCGTTGGGCATGCGTAGACGCTTACGTAGCTTAGTAAAAGGGCCCCTTAGTTTACATCCTTGCTATACCGACTTTTGTTGTAGCAACAAGATGGTTAAAAAAAATAAAAATAAGCGTCAACAAGGAACATAACAGTGAGAAATGAAGAACATTTACACAATGGGATCAACGTGGAGGAGGAACAATTAACATAATGGTGAAGAAATCATGATAAAAGACAAAAGAGGGAGTAAACTAAGGAGGGAGAAGCAAGGAGGGGAGGCATATATTCAATCCGAATGACAGATGCAGAAGAGAACAGGAGGAGACTGTGCCATAGGTCTTAATATATGGAGCCAAAGGTTTCAGTTTTAGCCAAGTTTTAAGGCCGGATCAGAAAGCAGAATAGAAGAGTTCCAGTCTTAAGGTAATAGGCATGGAGTGAGAAGAGAGAATGATGTGTGAAGATAGATTCTGAACCATGGTGGATGTGAAGCGTCTGTTCACGCTTTCCAAAAATACTAGGACTAGGGGGGCATGCGATGAAACTACAGTGTAGTAAATTTAAAACAAATCGGAGAAAATGTTTCTTCACCCAACGCATAATTAAACTCTGGAATTCGTTGCCGGCGAACGTGGTGAAGGTGGTTAGCTTAGCAGAGTTTAAAAAGGGGTTAGACGGTTTCCTAAAGGACAGGTCCATAAACCACTACTAAATGGACTTGGGAAAAATCCACAATTCCGGGAATAACGTGTATAGAATGTTTGTACGTTTGGGAAGCTTGCCAGGTGCCCTTGGCCTGGATTGGCCGCTATCGTGGACGGGATGCTGGGCTCGATGGACCCTTGGTCTTTTCCCAGTGTGGCATTACTTATGTAACCATGGGAGGGAGAATACAAACTATAGAGATCAGACACATATTTTTTTCATGGAAGATACCTGGAATGCTGTTTTGCGGGAGGTGGTGGAAATGGAAACCATAACAGAATTCAAAAACACAAAGGAATCCTCTTCGGAAGCAATGGATACAAAGAAGTTTAGCGGAGATCAGGTAGAAACACTGCTAACTGGGAAGGAAAGCCAGTGCTGGGCAAAACTTTTACGGTCTGTGCCATGATCGTGGCTGAATAGATTTGGATGGGCTGGAGTGGAGCTTTTCATGGGCTTCGACAACTTCAGAAATTTTAGAACAGGGCACAGTTCTATAGTCTGTGCCCTAAAAATGGCAAGGACTGATTGAACGCAGGTATACATAAGAAGTATCAATCATATCATACCATATATAATGAGGTTATCTTGTTGGGCAGACTGGATGGACCGTACAGGTCTTTATGAAGTATCACATTATACCATATATAATGAAAACTGCCTTAACCCCTGCAACTACCCCCCCCCCCCCCAAACTGCCTCACCCCCAAAACTAATCCCCTGTAACTACCCCATCATCCCACAACTACCCCACTCCCATAGGCTATTAGCTCAGGATTATATACAAAGTAGCTTGGAGTTCAATAGCAAATAAAAAGGGGTCTGTCTGGCAGGAGCGTAGTCAGAAAACAGATTTTGGGTGGGCCTAGGCAAGAACTGGGTAGGCACCAAGTATTCTCCCCCCCCACGAAAAAAATATCTCAGTTGGTGAGAAAACGCTTCTTTCCACCTTGGCAGTCTGCAGCAGGCATGCGCTGAAAACTGAGCATGCGCAGGTGCCGGTATCGTGGAGAGTAGCGTTTTTTGTTACCATCAGGGGGAAGCCTTCAGCTACTGTGTGCTACTGTTGGGTAGGCCTGAGCCCTAAGTGGGTGGGCCTGGCCCACCCAGGCCCACCTGTGGCTACACCACTGCTGTCTGGTTCTTACCAGATCACAGAAGAGTCACAGTTGGGATTACCAGACATCCCCGATTTTCAAGGATTGTTCCCAATTTCAGGCCCCTATCCCTGACAATTTCCTGTTTGGCAACCATCTGGGGACGGAGGTGTAGGGTGCATATCCCTGCCTGTCTCCCCTCTGGCTACCTCCTGCCGACAGCATAAGTCTCTCCCTTCAAACTTTCCTTTACAACTCCCGGCTTTTTCCCTCTGGTGGCAGCACAGAAGCACAGCGCTATTATGCAGAGGATTTCTTCGACCACGCTGTGCGCCTCAGCTGAGTCCCGCCCCATTGCACGGCAGAAGGCGAGGGACGTGGCCAAGATACACAACGTGGATGAGGAGAGTCTCTGTACTGCAGCACTGTACTTCTATGCTGCCACCGGAGGGAAGGTCCTGGGAGCTGTAAAGGGAGGTTTGAGGGGCCGGGGAGGGAGGGAGGGGAAGGGGTGGGAATTTGATGCTAGTTCCACTTCTAACTAGCTAGACTGGAAGGGGGAAGAAGAAAGAGAGGTGGAGATGGCTGAAGTTGTTGAAAGGGTAGAGGAGACACAGGTGAAGCTTATAATTTTTCTGGTGGAAATTTGTCATGGGAAATCCCACCCTGTCATACCGTGCCCATCTGTCCCTGCCCTGACCCCACCCAGATTTGCAAGCTAAAACTCTGATAACCTTAGTCACAGTGCGCACAAAGTCTGCAGGGTAAAAACATTTCCAACCTCAAGGCTACTCCTCTGGTCCTTCAAATGTAACTCTTATGGGTATATTCTGGAGGTCTCTTTCTTCCTGCTCTGGGCATCCCTCTCTTTCCCCAGCCCTGAGCTTTTATTTTCCTTGGCTGAACAAAGACCTCCTGGCTAAGCTTCCCAGGCCTAGGCTTCTTAAGGTAGCTGTGGGAGGGAGTGTGCTTAAGGGGGGGGGGGCAGAACTTCCTATAGACTCCCTTACAATGCACTAAAATATTTCTGTTTGGAGAAACAGTTCCAACACCTGCAGTGTACATACACTAATTCACTATAACACTGTTAAGAAATTTCACTATAAACACACAAGAACATAAGAATAGTGGCTTCCCCCATGTCCATCTTAATAACGGACTATGGTCTTTCCTCCAGGACCTTGTCCAAACCTTTTTTTAAAGCCAGATATGCTAACCACTTTTACCACATCCTCTGGCAATGAGTTCCAGAGCTTAACTATCCTTTGAGTCAAAAAATATTTCTATTTCCATGTAACTTCATTGAATGTCCCCTAGTCTTTGTACTTTTGGAATGAGTAAAAAATTGATTTACTTCTATTCGTTCTAAACGACTCAGGATTTTGTAGACCTCAATCATATCTCCCCTCATCCCTCTCTTTTCCAAGCTGAAGAGCCCTAACCTCTTTAGCCTTTCCTCAAACGAGAGGAGTTCCACCTCCTTTATCATTTTGGTCGCTCTTCTTTGAACCTTTTCTAATTTTGCTATATTTTTGAGATATGGTGACCAGAACTGAACGCAATACTCAAGGTGCGGTCGCACCATGGAGCGAGACAAAGGCATTATAGTATTTTCAGTCTTATTCACCATCCCTTTCCTAATAATTCCTAGCATCCTGTTTGCTTTTTTGGCTGCCACAGCACACTGGGAAGAAGATTTCAGCACATTATCTACAATGACACCTAGATCTTTTTCTTGAGTGCTGCCCCTCAAGGTGGACCCTAGCATCAGGTAGCTATGATTCAGATTATTCTTTCCAATGTGCATCACTTTGCATTTGTCTACATTAAATTTCATCTGCCATTTGGATGTCCAGTCTTCCAATTTCCTAAGCATGTAGACTCACACACACCAACACACAAACACACATGCATAGAACGCAAATATGTACACAAACACTAATCCTCCCAACACACACACACACACACACACATCTGCTGTCTTTATATTTTACACAATACAGGGATGTAAATTTAAAACAAATCGGAGAAAATTTTTCTTCACCCAACGTGTAATTAAACTCTGGAATTCGTTGCCGGAGAAAGTGGTGAAGGCGGTTAGCTTAGCAGAGTTTAAAAAGGGGTTGGACGGTTTCCTAAAGGACAAGTCCATAAACCGCTACTAAACGGACTTGGAAAAATCCAAAATTCCAGGAATAACATGTATAGAATGTTTGTACGTTTGGGAAGCTTGCCAGGTGCCCTTGGCCTGGATTGGCCGCTGTCGTGGACAGGATGCTGGGCTCGATGGACCCTTGGTCTTTTCCCAGTATGGCATTACTTATGTACTTATCACTGTTTCTATTTCTCTGGTCTTGAATTGTATGCAGAGTCTGGCCTCTTGGGGGTTCAGTTTAATTTTTGTCTACATGCTTTTAGTTTACGGTTACTTACTTTCAACTTCTATCTGTGTGTTGCATGTGTGAAAGAGGCCAGGCATTCTTTTAGTATTGAGTGTATAGGATCGATCTGCTGCACTAATCCAGCTTGCTTAGCTTTCTAAGCAACCTAAGCAACCTCGGAGTCATCTTCGACTCCTCCCTCTCCTTCTCTGCGCATATCCAGCAGATAGCCAAGACCTGTCGCTTCTTCCTCTATAACATTAGTAAAATTCGCCCTTTCCTCTCTGAGCACACCACCCGAACTCTCATCCACTCTCTCATTACCTCTCGCCTTGACTACTGCAACCTACTCCTCACTGGTCTCCCACTTAGCCATCTATCCCCCCTTCAGTCTGTTCAGAACTCTGCTGCATGCCTTATCTTCCGCCTGGACCGATACACTCATATCACCCCTCTCCTCAAATCACTTCATTGGCTTCCGATCAGGTACCGCATTCAGTTCATCCTTCTGCTTCTAACCTACAAATGCACTCGATCTGCAGCCCCTCCTCACCTCTCTACCCTCATCTCCCCTTACGTTCCTACCCTTAACCTCCACTCTCAGGACAAATCCCTCCTTTCAGTACCCTTCTCCACCACTGCCAACTCCAGGCTCCGCCCTTTCTGCCTTGCCTCACCCCATGCGTGGAACGGACTCCCTGAGCCCATACGCCAGGCCCCTTCCCTGCCCATCTTCAAATCCTTACTCAAAGCCCATCTCTTCAATGTCGCCTTCGGCACCTAACCACTAAACCTCTACTCAGGAAATCTAGACTGCCCCAACTTGACATTTCGTTCTTTTAGATTGTAAGCTCCTTTGAGCAGGGACCGTCCTTCTTTGTTAACTTGTACAGTGCTGCGTAACCCTAGTAGCGCTCTAGGAATGTTAAGTAGTAGTAGTACTAGTAGGTCCTTGTTTATTTATTTAGATTTTGCTTACACCTTTTTCAGTAGTAGCTCAAGGTGAGTTACATTCAGGTACTCTGGATATTTCTCTGTCCCAGGAGGGCTCACAATCTAAGTTTGTACCTGAGGCAATGGAGGGTTAAGTGACTTGCCCAAGATCACAAGGAACAGCAGTGAGATTTAAACCGGCCACCTCTGGATTGCAAGACCGGTGCTCTAACCACTAAGCCACTCCTCCACTAGCAACAGGCTGTGTAGAATCTCAAATAGTACCAACATTCCATATAGAATCTCAAAAAGTGGCAACATTCCATGTAGAATCTTCAATAGTAGCAACATTCCGTATATTTATTTAGATTTTGCTCTCACCTTTTTCAGTGGTAGCTCAAGGTGAGTTACATTCAGGTACTCTGGATATTTCTCTGTCCCAGGAGGGCTCACAATCTAAGTTTGTACCTGAGGTATCGGAGGGTTAAGTGACTTGCCCAAGATCACAAGGAGCAGCAGTGGGATTTGAACCGGCCACCCCTAGATTGCAGGACCAACGCTCTAACCACTAGGCCACTCCTTGTTGTGTGACTCGTAAATGTTAACTTGCTATTATGGGATGGCAAAATTGCTCTGTAGGTCCTGAGTGACTTTTGTAGGTTTTTGTATTACCTCACAATATGCCTGGCACTGGGTTTTGGATTTAGTTTACGCCTTTCTCAATAATAGCTCAGTATAAGTTACATTCAGATACAGTCGATATTTTCCTGTCCCTGAAGGGATTACAGTCTAAGGGCCCCATTTACTGTGGGCCAAGGCCTCCTTTTAATGCAACGGGTAAAAGGTTGCTTTTGGCCAAAAAGAAATGGTCCAGCGCTAATCACAGGGATTAGCGCGCAGCCATTTCTGGGGGGGGGGGGGGCCCTTATCACCACCTATTTAGGTAACGCTAAGGGTTTCTGCAGTCACCTGGTGCTGCCCGATTACTGCCGGGTAAGCCCCGGCACTACAAAAATAAAAAATATTTTTATTGCACCGGAAATGGCACACACTGGGGGTGGGAACTACCCCTGGGCTCCTGTGGTAGCCTGGTGGTAGTCCTGATTTGGCACGCAACAATGCAGCGATAGCTCTACCACGGCGTTGTAACAGGGCTTCTAAGCTTGTACCTCAGGCAACGCAGGGTTAAGTGAGATAGTCTTGTGTTAAGCGAAGACTTTCAGTGTATATATGTGGCCACATACACACACTACTACTACTACTACTTATCATTTCTATAGCGCTACTAGACGTACGCAGCGCTGTACACCTGAACATGAAGAGACAGTCCCTGCTCAACAGAGCTTACAATCTAATTAGGCAGACAAATAGGACAAATAAGGATAAGGACAAAGAGTACCAAGATTCTGTGCGGAATCCCAAAGAGTAGCAAGATTCCGGAATCCCACAGTAGCAAGATTCTGTGTGGAATCCCAAAGAGTAACAAGATTCCGGAATCCCAAAGACTACTACTACTATTTATTTCTATAGCGCTACTAGACGTACGCAGCGCTGTACACTTGAACATGAAGAGACAGTCCCTGCTCGACAGAGCTTACAATCTAATTAGGACAGACAAACAGGACAAACAAGAGATAAGGGAATATTGAAGTGAGGATGATAAAATAAGGGTTCTGAACAAGTGAATAAGGGTTAGGAGTTAAAAGCAGCATCAAAAGGTGGGCTTTTAGCTTAGATTTGAAGATGGCCAGAGATGGAGCTTGACGGTCCGGCTTAGGAAGTCTATTCCAGGCATATGGTGCAGCGAGATAAAAGGAACGGAGTCTGGACAAGAATGACTTCATAAAATTACCTCCTTTAGGGCTCCTTTTACTAAGGTGTGCTAATGGATTTAATGCATGGCAAATGCCGCTCAGCCCATTGTATACCTATGGGCCGCATGGCATTTAATGTATATTAATTCGTTAGCACATCTTAGTAAAACGACCCCTTAATGAGTAGAAAGGTTTATACTTACCCTTTACGAGTGCTCTATTTGGAAGACTTTACGCTTCTTCTTAAATCTGAACTCCGTTAACTGGGAGTTGTTTCGACTCCAAATTAACGATGAAGCCGCACATTCGAAACTGGTAGAATGCCTTTTTTAACAATCCAATTATTATGGAAACTACGGTCATTTTTTACCAGCGCTACACATTCAAAGAGTATTTCAGGCTTTACTTTTCTGAGGATGGGATTCTTGCCATGGACCTTCTTCCTCTTTGAGAGCACCTTCAAGTACACCTCAAAATGGAGTAGTAGGGTGTCAATGTCTTTACTGGTTGTGCACATTATTGGTTACCGATAGGGCTGTGGATCAAATGTAAGCTCTTTTGTATCGTGTTTGTATGGTCTGTCGCCATCTTCTTTGGAAGCTCCGCTAGTTCTTCGCATTCCTCTGAACAAATGACTCTGGAGGTGCCATGCAATGGGCGTTAACTTACTTGTTCTTTTTAAGGTCCATGCTTGGATAGGTAACTATTTTCGGAAACAAGTGAAGGCATGGTTGTTTCCACAAGTCTAGAATTGCAATCTAAGTAGCTGCTGTGTATTTTTCTGTTCTCTATTTTTATTTACAATTTGTGAGCCCTCTAGGGACAGAGAAAGTACCTGCATATAAAGTATACAGCGCTGCGTACATCTAGTAGCACTATAGAAATGATTAGTAGTGGTAGATATACCTCCACCCCCAATATAGGGGGTGAACTGCTTCTGTGTACGAAAGAAGAGCGGGATTTGGGGGTGATTGTGTCTGATGACCTTAAGGTGGCCAAACAGGTAGAAAAGGCGATGGTCAAAGGCAGAAAGATGCTTGGGTGCATAAGGAGAGGGATGACCAGAAGGAAAAAAATAGTGCCCTTGTATAAGTCTCTGGTGAGGCTCCATTTAGAGTTCTGTGTGCAATTCTGGAGACCACACCTACGGAAAGATATAAACAGGATGGAGTCGGTCCAGAGGGCGGCTACAAAATTGGTAAGAGGTCTCCGCATAAAGTGTATAGGGACAGACTGGTAAATCTCAAAATTCATACACTGGAAGAGAGGCGGGAGGGAGGGGATATGATAGAGACGTTTAAATACCTCAGTGGCATCAATATACAGGAGGCGAGTCTTTTTCAACTGAAGGAAAACTCTGGAATGAGGGAGCATAGGACGAAGTTAAGAGGAAACAGGCTTAGGAGGAATCTAAGGAAATACTCTTTCACGGAAAGGGTGGTGGATGTGTGGAATGGCCTCTCGGTGGAGGTTGTGGAGACAAAGACTGTGTCAAAATTTAAGAAAGTGTTGGACAGGCATGTGGGATCTCTTAGGAAAAGGAGGAGTTAGAAGGGTTACTGAGGATGGGCAGACTGGATAGTCCATTTGGCCCTTATCTGCCGTCATGTTTCTATGTTTTCAGATCTGAGCGGTTTACAGACAAATTCAAATATTTAATTGAAACAAAATTAAAATAGCAAAAGAACTCCATTATTACCTAACACTTATACACCAAGGCTCGTACACAATCATTACTCCTCTGAACATAATGCAGCTTAATCAGTGCTAACTGGACCTCCTGTCTCCTGGGACTACAAACCAAAGACCAACTTGAAAAAGAGTGTTTATCTATGGGTTTATCTTTACGGGGTTTAAATATTTCATTGTAACTCCCCTAGAAGGGGCATAAATCATGTTAAATAAATAAGTAGGCCACTGACTGATAAAGTCATGAGTAGGAGAAGCATAGCCTGAGGTGTGCAGTTCATTTACAGGAATCAAGAGCTCCGCACAGGATAAATAAATTCACATAAATTGGTTTAATGGGTAGACCAGGACCTGAAAGTTACAAGACAGGCACATATCCTCACTTGTAGGATGAAGAGAAGCTGAGAGGGTGGAGAGATGGCCTTCTGCCTTAGGAAGTAGAGAAAGGCCTCAAGGCCCAGTGACAGGAAAACAGTACGTTTAGGTAACACGTGATTAGGTAGGAGACTATGCTTTGGAAAGATTTTGCAATTACACTTTATAATATGCCCTGGAGAATTGCCCCGTGATTGGTTAAAGGCTCTTAATTTATTTTAGGCCACTGGGGAAACCCAAATAAAGACTGGAGAACCTTCGTAATTTGTAATTCATAGCTACTCTCGCTCCTGGATCGTTGATCTCAGGCACCAGAGTCTCTCTGGGGTCTCACTTTCCCTTCTCCCCGTCATGTCTGTTCACACAAACCAGTAAAAGGGCATACTGGTTCCCAGAGACCACGTGACCCAAAGCAATGTCTACTGTCTATTCAGTCTATCTATCCTCTCCCTAGGGATATGCAGGGCTCAGTGAAACATGGTTTTTTTTTCCCCCTCACCAGCAGCTTCCAGCTCTGCAGCCAGGATCCAGAAGCATTTCTCATTTCAGATCTGATGTGCTGTTCTTCTGATAATGGGAATAAGGACTCACTCTCTGGTCCAGCTGCCTTTTCACCAGGAAGCCATAATACCAAACACAAAAACGGGGACTCAGATTTCCATTCGAATCCCGGACGTACCTGCTGCTACATCTGTCTGCTTGGTGTCTGGCCAAAACAGTGACCTAATACTTTTATTTTTTTAATTGCTGCTGTTGTTTTTAAGCAGACAAGTCATTCGGCCTTTTTTTTTTTGCAAAGCATAGTCGAAGTTGCAGGCCAAATTCTGCCCTCTGTTATGGTAATCACCATCACTGTTACCACCAGGCAGATGCAGCCTGGTAAAGAACACACAGGCAGAAAAAGCAATCCCTTTTGTGGGGTACTTGCTAGGGTTTGAGTGCACTTGTTAAAAAAACAAGTCTGTTAAAGGGAGCTATTGAATGGCCATAAAGGCAATTAGCACCATTTCACTTGTGCCTGAAAGGCCCCGTGTCCTTAAAAGTGTGATTTTGACTGCCTTTCTTGAAGACACCGAGGATGCAATTCAGACACGTTGTACCCTCTTGGTAACTTTTATAAATGAAAGTGATAAGGCTTCGACTATGAAACTTTATTTTAAGAAATAAAAAGAGGATAATTTTCGTGGTGTTAAAATTATGAGGCTAGGGCTACGCAATTCAGAGGTAAAGCTCTTTTTGGGCTTTGAAATCTAGAATGCTGGCCTAGGCGCCTCTTTTTCCCGGTTAAATAGCGTTTTGGCGCCTAACCGCTAATATTCAGCGCAAGATAACCGGTTATCTCTGGTGAATATTGCTGGTTAGCGCCGAAAAGATAACCGGCTGTATCACGCGATAGCCGTCAATATTCAGCGCCGACTGGCTAAGTTTAGTGGCCAAATCGGACTACCTAAATAGCGGTCTTATCTTTGGCTGCTATAAACTGAATTGGCCAGTGCTGAATATTGACACAGATCCTTAAATTTGAGCCGGCCAAAATAAACCAGGATATTTAATGCCGATCACCGGAAATGGCCCTGCATTGAATATCCGTGGTCAGCGCCAATCACAGCATTTAGGCGGGCTGCCTCCCAAAGGAGTGGTCTAATGGTTAGAGCACTAGTCTTGCAATTCAGAGGTGGCCAATTCAAATCCCACTGCTGCTCCTTGTGATCTTGGGCAAGTCACTTAACCCTCCGTTGCCTCAGGTACAAACTTAGATTGTGAACCCTCCTGGGACAGAGAAATATCCAGAGTACCTGAATGGAACTCACCTTGAGCTACTACTGAAAAAGGTGTGAGCAAAATCTAAATAAATAAAGATTCTAGAATTCTAAAGAATAACAAGATTCCATGCAGAATTTCAAAGTGTAGCAACATTCCATGTAGAACCCCAAAGAGCAACAAGATTCTTTGGGGTGGAGTGGAGGAGTGGCCTAGTGGTTAGAGCACTGGACTTGCAATCCAGAGGTGGCCCGTTCAAATCCCACTGCTGCTCCTTGTGATCTTGGGCAAGTCACTTAACCCTCCATTGCCTCAGGTACAAACTTAGATTGTGAGCCCTCCTGGGACAGAGAAATATCTAGAGTACCTGAATGTAACTCACCTTGAGCTACTACTAAAAAAGGTGTGAGCAAAATCTAAATAAATAAATAAATATATGGAATGTTGCTACTATTAAAGATTCTAGATGGAATGTTGCCGCTTTTTGAGATTCTGGAATGTTGCTACTATTTGAGATTCTAGATGGAATGTTGCTACTAGTGGAGGAGTGGCCTAGTAGTTAGAGCACTGGTTGTGCAATCCAGAGGTGGCTGGTTCAAATCCCACTGCTGCTCCTTGTGATCTTGGGCAAGTCACTTAACCCTCCATTGCCTCAGGTACAAACTTAGATTGTGAGCCCTCCTGGGACAGAGAAATATCCAGAGTACCTGAATGGAACTCACCTTGAGCTACTACTGAAAAAGGTGTGAGCAAAATCTAAATAAATAAACGTGTACTGAGGCCCCCTTTTACTGCTGCCGATAAAAGGTTGTTCTTCTTTTAAAGAAGGAAATGTTCATGCAGTAGTGGTGTACCGAGGGCAGGGCTGTGGGGGGGGGGGGGGGGGGGGGGGGTCCACCCCGGGTGTACACTGCAGTAGGGGTGCTGGGAACGGGTGGAGCCAACAGCCGCACACCTGCTCCCTGCACCCATCAGGCAAGAAGAATGCACCTGGTGGAAGGGAGGGGGGCTTGGAGGTGATGCACCAGGGGGGATCGTGCTGCACCCAGGGGGGACGGACGACACTGCACCCAGGAGGGGGGCTTGGAGGTGGTGCACTGGGGGGGCTTGGAGGTGATGCACCGGGGGGGGGGGGGGGAGTGCGCAGCAGCGACTGCCCCGGGTGGCAGCCGACCAAGGAATGCCAGTGCCATGCAGTAAGTTAAACACTTGCTGCACGGCCAATTCCTGGGGGAGCCCGTACTGCCTCCTATTTAGGCTCTGATGGTAACTGGGAATTGCACAACACTGCCCAGTTACCACCGGGCATGTCCCTGGTACTAGAAAATTAAAAAATATTTTCTTCCATCAGAATTGGCGCACACCAAGCCAACGCTACCCTTCCCTCCCTTTTGCAAAAGAACCCTTTAACCCTCCATTGCCCCAGGTGCAAAATAAGTACCTGCATATAATATGTAAACTGCTTTGATTGTAGCCACAGACAGGCAGTATATGAAATCCCATCCCCTTTCCCTTAATAGGCCAAGAAGATGACTTTCCATGGTGCGACCGCACCGCGAATATTGTGTTCAATTCTGGGCACCACATCTCAAAAAAGATATAGTGGAATTAGAAAAGGTACAGAGAAGGGCGACGAAAATGATAAAGGGGATGGGACGACTTCCCTATGAGGAAAGGCTAAAGCGGCTAGGGCTCTTCAGCTTGGAGAAAAGGCGGCTGAGGGAAGATATGATAGATGTATATAAAATAATGAGTGGAGTTGAACGGGTAGATGTGAAGCGTCTGTTCACGCTTTCCAAAAATACTAGGACTAGGGGGCATGTGATGAAGCTACAATGTAGTAAATTTAAAATGAATTGGAGAAAATGTTTCTTCACTCAACGTGTAATTAAACTCTGGAATTCATTGCCAGAGAATGTGGTAAAGACGGTTAGCTTAGCAGAGTTTAAAAAAGGTTTGGACGGCTTCCCAAAGGAAAAGTCCATAGACCGTTATTAAATGGACTTGGGAAAAATCCACTATTTCTGGGATAAGCAGTATAAAATGTTTTTTGTACTTTTTTGGGTTCTTGCCGGGTATTTGTGACTTGGATTGGCCACTGTTGGAAACAGGATGCTGGGCTCGATGGACCTTTGGTCTTTCCCAGTATGGCAATACTTATGTACTTTTGTACTTTCTGGATTTCAGCTGCCTGAGGAAGGACATTGCTAACAACTCAGAAAATAGTTGTGGATTATCCAGTACATGGCTGCTCAAAAAAGCCACCTCAAAACAATTGATTGGAGAAGTCCCTGTATGAGGTATACGGCACATGCACATCACGTCTTTTGGAAATTTGAAAATTGAGAGCTATGCTTGTGAAATGTTTGACCAGAATTGGCTCTAGCTATAGGCAGGGGAATGGGGTGAGTCACTGGTGCCACGGATCTACCAATATTTTGCCCAATTTCAACAATTAGAGAGCTAAGAGGTCGGAGCCAGAGATTAGCTTGGCCCCTCCTACCAAAAAGGTGCCCCTCTAACCCTGTCCCTCCCAGAAAATGAAAGAAATATAGCATTTTTTTCTCAATTTAGGGAGAAACCTAGTGACTTTGAGAGATTGTAGAGTGTTTATAGGTCTCCAAGACCAGAAGAGTAAACATGCGCAATCAACACGTGATCAGTTATGCCTCCGGCCTGTGAAATCACTGCCTTTTTGACTTAATCATCTCCCTACTGTCCTGGTGCTTAATGTGACACATTCCACCCTGTAGCATTTGAGGGACCCTTTTTCAAAGCTGCAGGAGAACTAACGCGTGGGTAGTGTGCACCAAATCAGCACTGCCGCTGGGGTAGCGCATGTCCATTTTTCAGTGCACCTGCAAAAAAAAAAGCCTTTTTTTCTTTGGCCAAAAATGCACGTGCGGCAAAATAAAAATTGGCGCATGTCCATTTTGGACCTGAGACCTTACCGCCACCCATTGACCTAGCGGTAAGGTCTCGTGTGTTAACCGGGCAGTAATGGTCTACACATGTACAATGCTGGTTACTGCTCGGTTAGCGCCACGCATCGGAAAATTTCTGGCGCGCTTAGTGGACGCGTGTAGGATGTCAGACTCACAGAACGAAGCCTTGCAGATCAGCTGATCTGCAAGGCTTCGTTCTGTGAGTCTGACGTCCTGCACGTATACGCAGGACGTCAGAAACAGAAGGAAGCCTTTTGCGGGAAGAAGAAGACCTCAGCTGGTGGGGGTTGGGGTCCTCCGCCAGCAAAGGTAGGCGACGGCGGGTTGGCAGCGGGAGGGGGGTCGAGAGGGTTGTCGGCAGGAGGGGCAAAGTTGGTGGTGTTGGCGGCGGCAATGGCGGGGGGTGGGTGCCGGCAATGACGGGGGGGGCTAAAGTGTGCCCCTCACCTTGGGCTCTGGACCCCCCTCCCCCCGGTCTGGCTACGCCCCTGCTTCGCAGGTCCTCGGGGATGACATGTTGTTATAACTCAGATTATTTACTAGAATGACCCAAGAGCATCATATTACGCTTTGGAACGGTTTTGGCTTTGAGTTAGGCACTAACCACACATTTCAGTTAACTGCTGCTGAAAATTATTGGCTAGCCCCGACCAAGCGATTTAACCTGTCAGTAGCCGGCTAGGTTGCTCTTATCGGCTGGATTGTCACCAGAAGGTAAACTGCTTATGCCCAGCCATTCCTGCCTTGGGTGAATCTGTAAGTAATTCAATCAATCAATCAATCAGACAGAGAGAGAGATACATATTTGTGCATTTTTCACTTCCACACTGATTGATTCATTTATGATAGTTATTGGGTGTGCCACCTTTCAGTGTATCACGTGACAGCACATATATTTTTACACTTAAAATAAAATTGGATTATGAATGAAAAGCTGGGTGGAGATGCATGGAGATGCTGTAGCCCATGTACTTAGCCTATTTTCTTACAACCGTCCTCCCACCCAGTCCAAATATAGTTTTCCTTCAGCTTCACATGGTCTTCCAGTTAAACAGGTTTGTTTTAGATTTGCAAACATATGAACTAAGTGTGCAGGAGGATGGGGACTTAGGGAAATCCACGGGAATCCACAGAATTGGTAACAAAAGGTCCATTTATGCCTGGGATGGGATAGGGATGGAAAAGAATTGGGGATGGATCCAAACTGACTGGGGAGGGTGGGAATGGGGACCAGACCAACTCCCTGTGCACATCTCTAGACTGTCAACTTGATAGAACAGCGAGAACATTATGGACTTAGACGTTTAATAGAACAGCTTACGTGCCGGTTTGTTCTTACTTGTTTGCTTACGTTTTTTTTTTACTTACTTGCAAAATCCTCATCCACACCCTTGTCACCTCTCGTTTAGACTACTGCAATCTGCTTCTTGCTGGCCTACCACTTAGTCACCTCTCCCCTCTCCAATCGGTTCAAAACTCTGCTGCCCATCTCGTCTTCCGCCAGGGTCGCTTTACTCATACTACCCCTCTCCTCAAGTCGCTTCACTGGCTCCCTATCCGTTTTCGCATCCTGTTCAAACTTCTTCTACTAACCTATAAATGTATTCACTCTGCTGCTCCCCAGTATCTCTCCACACTTGTCCTTCCCTACACCCCTTCCCGTGCACTCCGCTCCATGGATAAATCCTTCTTATCTGTTCCCTTCTCCACAACTGCCAACTCCAGACTTCGCGCCTTCTGTCTCGCTGCACCCTACGCCTGGAATAAACTTCCTGAGACGCTACGTCTTGCGCCATCCTTGGCCACCTTTAAATCTAGACTGAAAGCCCACCTCTTTAACATTGCTTTTGACTTGTAACCACTCGCCTCCACCTACCCTCCTCTCCTCCTTCCTGTACACATTAATTGATTTGATTTGCTTACTTTATTTTTTGTCTGTTAGATTGTAAGCTCTTTGAGCAGGGACTGTCTTTCTTCTATGTTTGTGCAGCGCTGCATACGCCTTGTAGCGCTATAGAAATGCTAAATAGTAGTAGTAGTAGTAGTAGTTAACATGAAGCCTTAATAAAAAGCGTAAGATAATATGAATAAGATTACGTAGGTTGGGGATGGAGATGGGAAAGATAGCTTTGAGAACGGTGCAGGGATAGGGTGGGGATGGAAAAGAATTGACTGGGGACGGATGAGGATGGGGACCAGATCATGTTCCCATGAACACCTCCACTGCTGATTCAACCAATAAAATAAACAATGGAATGTGTAGCCACCTATAAACATAAAAACTGAGGAACAGACCAGCAACAAGGATATACCACAAATTTCTTAGAAAAGAACCCTCTGATAGGAATGTGGATAGAAGCATATTGTAAGACACTCATCATGTCACATAGTCTAGCCACCAAGCCCAGGCAGGCAAGTGGCCAGGCGAACCTCACGTTCACCAGCCACCCAGCTATCTACATGCCTAATAATCGAATTACCAACGACAAGAGCTGTCCTAACCCTTCCCTCCTGGGCAGTAGCTCCTGGAGACACGTCCTTGGTGTGTGAGGACATTGCATCCCCTGGTGTACTGGTCCTGTCTGCAGGATTACTTCCAGCTGCACCAGGGTGATGCTCGCCTTTTAGAAGACCTCCCTCCTCCAAGGCGGCACAGGGGCTGCCAGATCGGAGGTGGGACTTATCTACAGAATCCCTGTAGGCCTCCTCTATGTACCTCTGTGTCTCCCTCAGCTCCTCCATGTCTGCTACTCTAGCCTCAAGAGAACAGTCTCATTCTGTGAGAGCTAGGAGCTCTTTGCATCAAGCACACACCTATGACCTCTTATCAACTGGGAGATAATCATACATGTGACACTCAATGCAAAAGACTGGATAGCACTCCTCTTGCTGCTGGACTACTGTCTGAATCTTAGTAAAATACAGTTGTTTAATTAAAACTTTTTAAGGTACTACGGATATCAGATGAATATAAAGAGCCTCAACATTGGTGTAATTTGTAATTTATGTAGTGTTTGATTCTCAGAAACTAGTTAAATATAATTACAACTCTAATGAAAGCTCCCCTCGTTGTCCTAATTAGAATAATTGACTATAAATGAAGAGTTGAGCTAGGGGTTGGTGGGAGTTGGGGAGGGTGGGGTGGATAGGAACAAAGAAGGGTGATGCTAGACACATGGGGGATAGGGATATAGAGGGGCAGTGCTGGACATATGGGGGAAAGGGGCACCAAGAGGTGATGCTGGGCATGTAAGGGGAAATAGGGACACAGACAGGTGATATTAGACTGACAGGGAGGGATATGGACACAGAAGGGAGATGTTGAACAAGGCAGGGGCAGGGACACAAAGGGGAGATGACGGCCAGGGCAGATAGGGACACAGAGGGAAGATGGTGGACATAGAGAGAGAAGAAATACCAAATGGACAAGGAGAACCTGGCAAGAGAGTTAAGACAGAGGAAACAAAAACCGTATCTGAATTCAAGAGAGCATGGGACAAGTACATAGGATCTCTAAGGGAGTAATAGGGAGAGTAGATGGCATGGATGGGCAGACTGGATAGGACATATGGTCCTTATCTTCCTTGGTTCATTAATCTCATCCCATGGCTTTTCCTACCATCTCTATGCTGATGACTCCCAAATCTACCTTTCTACCCCTGATATCTCACCTTGCATCCAAACCAAAGTTTCAGCGTGCTTGTCTGACATTGCTATCTGGATGTCTCAACGCCACCTGAAATTAAACATGACCAAAACCGAACTTCTCATTTTTCCCCCCAAACCCACCTCCCCACTCCCCCCGTTTTCTATTTCTGTTGATGGCTCTCTCATTCTCCCTGTCTCCTCGGCTCGAAACCTTGGGGTCATCTTTGACTCTTCTCTCTCCTTCTCTGCTCACATCCAGCAGACCGCCCTGTCGTTTCTTTCTTTACAACATCCGTAAAATCCGCCCCTTTCTTAACGAGCACTCTACCAAAACCCTCATCCACACCCTTGTCACCTCTCGTTTAGACTACTGCAATCTGCTTCTTGCTGGCCTCCCACTTAGTCACCTCTCCCCTCTCCAATCGGTTCAAAACTCTGCTGCCCGTCTCGTCTTCCGCCAGGGTTGCTTTACTCATACTACCCCTCTCCTCAAGTCGCTTCACTGGCTCCCTATCCGTTTTCGCATCCTGTTCAAACTTCTTCTACTAACCTATAAATGTACTCACTCTGCTGCTCCCCAGTATCTCTCCACACTCGTCCTTCCCTACACCCCTTCCCGTGCACTCCGCTCCATGGATAAATCCTTCTTATCTGTTCCCTTCTCCACTACTGCCAACTCCAGACTTCGCGCCTTCTATCTCGCTGCACCCTACGCCTGGAATAAACTTCCTGAGCCCCTACGTCTTGCCCCATCCTTGGCCTCCTTTAAATCTAGACTGAGAGCCCACCTCTTTAACATTGCTTTTGACTCGTAACCACTTTTAACCACTCGCCTCCACCTACCCTCCTCTCTTCCTTCCCGTTCACATTAATTGATTTGATTTGCTTACTTTATTTTTTGTCTATTAGATTGTAAGCTCTTTGAGCAGGGATTGTCTTTCTTCTATGTTTGTGCAGCGCTGTGTAAGCCTTGTAGCGCTATAGAAATGCTAAATGGTAGTAGTAGTAGTAGTTTTTCTATGTTTCTATGAAAGCAGAAACCAGAGACTGGGACCAACACACTTAGAAAAATAACATGACCAGACAATAAAGGTAGATAAAGATTTTGGAATGAAACATCTGCCAGAATTGGTGTAGACATGGCTGGGACCCGTAAGAAAAATTTCACTTATTGGCTTCAATTTCACTTATTGTGGTGGTAAATCTCACTGCTTAGGATGGGCCATCCTCGGCGTCACTTAACTTATTAGAGCTGGTGCCTCTTGTGGGACTTGGAACGCCCTCCTGCGGGAGGTGGTGGAGATGAAAACGGTAGCAGAATTCAAAAATGCGTGGGATAAACATAAAGGAATCCTGTTTGGAAGGAATGGATCCTGAGAAGCTTAGCCGAGATTGGGTGGCAGAGTCGGTGGGGGCGGGGCTAGTGGTTGGGAGGAGGGGCTAGTGCTGGGCAGACTTCTACGGTCTATGCCCTGAAAATGGCAGAAACAAATCAAGGTGAGGTATACACAAAAAGTAGCACATATGAGTTTAGTGGCCTAGTGGTTAGGGTGGTGGACTTTGGTCCTGAGGAACTGAGCTCGATTCCCACTTCAGGCACAGGCAGCTCCTTGTGACTCTGGGCAAGTCACTTAACCCTCCATTGCCCCATGTAAGCCACATTGAGCCTGCCATGAGCGGGAAAGCGCAGGGTACAAATGTAACAAAAAAATAAAATAAAATCTTGTTGGGCAGACTGGATGGACCGTGCAGGTCTTTTTCTGCTGTCATCTACTATGTTACTATCCTGCTTATTTTCGAAGGAGATGGCCGGCCATCTTCCGACACAAATCGTGAGATGGCCGGCCATCTCATAAACCCGGCCAAATCGGTATAATCCAAAGCCGATTTTGGCCGGCTTCAACTGCTTTCTGTCGCAGAGATGGCCAAAGTTTGTGCAGCGCTGCGTATGCCTTGTAGCGCTATAGAAATGCTAAATAGTAGTAGTAGTAGTAGCCAAAGTTAAAGGGGGTGTGTCGGCAGGGTACGGAAGGTGGGACGGGGGCATGGTTACGAGATGGCCGGCTTCAGCCGATAATGGAAAAAAGAAGGCTGGCTCTGACGAGCACTTGGCCGGCTTCACTTGGTCCATTTATTTTTAGGACCAAGCCTCCAAAAAGTGCCCCAAACAACCAGATGACCACCGGAGGGAATTAGGGATGACCTCCCCTTACTCCCCCAGTGGTCACCAACCCCCTCCCACCTCCCCAAAAATATTTTTAAAACATTTTGTGCCAGCCTCTATGCCAGCCTCAAATATCATACCCAGCTCTATGACAGCAGTATGCAGGTCCCTGGAGCAGTTTTAGTGGGTGCAGTGCACTTCAGGCAGGCGGACCCAGGCCCATCCCCCCCCCCCCACCTGTTACACTTGTGGTGGTAAATGGGAGCCCTCCAAAACCCACCACAAACCCACTGTACCCACATCTAGGTGCCCCCCTTCATCCATAAGGGCTATGGCAGTGGTGCACAGTTGTGGGTAGTGGGTTGTGGGGGGGGATTAGGGGGGCTCAGCACCCTAGGTAAGGGAGCTATGCACCTGGGATCAATTTTTGAAGTCCACTGCAGTGCCCCCTAGGGTGCCCGGTTGGGGTCCTGGCATGTGAGGGGGACCAGTGCACTACAAATGCTGGCTCCTCCCACGACCAAATGCCTTGGATTTGGCCGGGTTTGAGATGGCCGCCATTAGTTTCCATTATCGCCGGAAACTGATGGCGGCCATCTCTAACGCCGGCCCAAAGGTTGAGATTTGGCCGGCCCCGACCATATTATTGAAACGAAAGATGGCCGGCCATCTTGTTTCGATAATGCGGTCAGGTATGCCGCTTTACGGGGCCGGCCATCTAGATGGCCAGCCCCATTCAATTATGCCCCTCTATGTTACTATGTTACTCTCTTAGAGCAGTGGTTCCCAAATCTGTCATCAGGGACTTTTGGGGGATGGGGCAGGAGGAAGGTTCTCAGAATGTCCACAATTAATATACATGAGACGTATTTGCATGCATTGACTCCATTGTATGCAAATATCTGTCATCTAGATTTATTGTGGATATGTTGCACAATCAACTTGCAAGAGTCTCCAAGGGAAAGTTTAGATTCTCTTGTCTGGGGGAATCTCCTAAACTAGATATCAATTCAAACCACTAGCTTACCAATTAAGGCTACATAAGAATAATACAGGGCCACCAAGAGACTGAGCCAGGCCCGGGGCAGGGCTGCCACGACTGGGCCCGGGACAGGGCCGCCACCCTCACAGGATCATCACCATGCTACCCCCCCCCCCCCCCCAGGATGCTCGCCACCGCTGCCCCCCCCCAGGATGCGTGCCCTCCCCCCAGGATCATGACAGAAATCAGGATAGGGCGCCAGGCAGTGTGAGACCAGCGTGGGACAAGCGCTTTAGCTGTAAGGGGTTGGGGACCCCCACCAGCCAAACCAGGGGCCCCAGAGTCAATTTAGGAGGGCCCAGGCCCCCGTGACCCCCTGTAGCTATGCCACTGGCACAGTCCAAGGGGAAAAGCAGCCACTTGGCAGACAATGCGGCGGAGTGAAGAGCAGCATTGGAGGAAGACCTCTTCTGCTGGCAAGGCCTGGGGAGAACCCCCGCCAGCCAAACCAGAGGCCCTGGCCTGAAGCCCTGCTGTGTCTGCTACTCCCCAGCCTCCAATGGGGGCCCAGCGCCGGAGTTTTCTCTCTCTTGCTCCTGTTGAGATGCAATCACCCGGGTCCCGTCAGGAGCAGCATAGCCGCCGAGAGGGGGGGGGGGGGAGCAGGGGGGACAAAATTCCCCGGGCCTGGGCCTCCAAGGGGGACCCGGCGCCACAGTCCCACCCGCCCTCCGTCGTCAACCATCTGCCCCCTGCATTGAAATCACAGTCTCACCTCCGTGAAAGCAGCGCTGCAGGCAGCAGAACGCCTCCCTTCGGCCCTCCTTCCCTCCCTGTGTCCCGCCCTCGTCTGATGTAACTTCCGCGAGGGCGGGACACAACGAGGGGCCGAAGGGAGGCGTTCTGCTGCCTGCAGCGCTGCTTTAACGGAGGTGAGACTGCAATTTCAATGCAGGGGGCCTGGCCCGGTGGCGGACGGAGGGAGGAGCGGGGCCAACCTCGGGGGGATGGAGGGGGGAGCAGTGGCTGCAGTGATCTCGGGAGGGGGGAGCAGTGACGACCTCGGGGGGGGGTGGAGGGGGGAGCGGCGGCGGCGACCTCAGGGGGGCAAGAGGGTCGGGGCCCTAGGGGCGGCCTTGGCCCAGTCTCTCGGCAGCCCTGAGGAGCAGTAGAGAGAGAGAGAAAGAGAGACCCTGGTGCCGGGCCTCCCTTGGAGGCCAGGCCCGGGGAATTTTGGTCCCCCTGCCTCCCCTCTCAGCGGCCCTGGAATAATATTTTGTAATGTTCCCTTTTATGTTAACTTTCAAATACAAGTATTAATTCTATATGATTGTGTCCTATTTCCCAATTTCCGGGGCCTCCCAGTTTCCAAACTGTGCGTTTTCCTGCCCTGCTGGCACCTGTATTCCTTCCTATCAGAGTCTGCGGCTCAAGGACTTCTCTACCCTCTTCATAGCCCCACTCCTGTTTTTCATCCTTTGTGATGCAAAATACATTTCTATCTCCCCTCTGCACCAGCCAAAAAACGTCAAATGATTATTTTTCCAGGTCTCCATCAGTAAATCACTACCTCGGTAGCACACGGACCACCGCGAAGATGCGCAGAAAAACCTAATCTACAAGAGCATTATAATGTGGGAAACAATATTCCAAGAGGAAACACATTATCAGGCCTTGTTACTTTACAAAGTCATTGAAATTAATTTTTCCCCAGAGTGCTCAGGGCCCTGCCTTTTCTCTCCAGCTAATGAACCCTTTGCAGCCTGCTGCTGGTAAATTCTTATTAAGAGCCCATATTGGAGGTTGGAGGGTGAAACAGCCCCTGCTCCTGGGAAAGATGTCTATGAATTTCTAATCTGAAATCCATGTTCGACAGGGATTAGCATCTGAAAGGGAAGGGGTGGGGGGAGGAAGACATTATTTCAATTAGCACCAGGAAGCAATTTAACGTCTGATTACAGGCTATGTTGTCTGCATTCTCATATTTGTCCATATTCCAGGCCTGATCATCTCAATTAGCATTGGTGTCCCTATCTCTGTTAAATGCTTATCGGAATGAATGACTGACGGGAAGGAGGGTTTTCATTTCTGGCTCTAACTCCCCCAGGGTCCACCCCTGGCTGGGGAGATTGGCAATGTGTGGGAATGAGGATTTTGGGGATTCTCTTCGTTCCCTTTGCACCTGGGAGTAACGGTGCAGTGCTGAAAGGGGTTTCAAAGGTTGGCTCAATCTGCTCCACTGCAGTCCCATGATTTAAAAAAAAAAAAAAAAAAAATTCATAATGAAACGGCAGATAAAGAAAGCGTCAACAGAATGACAAAAGGAAGCCATTAAATGAGTTGTGGGGTGACATTATTTGTGTCCGGATTGGGTCTTTCTAGATCCTGCAAAGCCCTGGTGCTGTAAAAACATCTAGATCATGGGCATTAAAAAAAAAAAAGTTATTGAACTATTTCAAATGATCTTTTCCTGAAAATGATTAAAATCATGGGGGTTGACATTCAGCTGGCGTTAATGTGCTTTTTTTTTTTTTAGCTGCCAGTAGTGTTTTTGCTGGATATTCAAGGAGTGGAGGAGGGGCCTAGTGGTTAGAGCACCTCAGGTGGCCAGTTCAAGTCCTGGAACTCGGATGGGAAGAAGTGGGAGGGGTTCTGGAACTCGGACAGGGGTGGAGGGGGGGAAGGGGGGAAGAAGAGGGGGAGGGGGGTTCTGCAAACTCTCGGTCTCATACACTCTCGGTCTCACAAAGAGTCTGTGTATCTCACACATACTCTCACACTCGCTCTCTCTCACACACACACTCTCTCTCACACACACTGTATCTGTGTGAAACACACTCTCTCTCTCTCTCACACTCACTGTGTCTCACATACGCACTCGCACACACTGTCATGCTCACACACACACTCTCTCTCACAGACACACTCACACCCAGTCTCACTCTCTCTCTCTGTCACTCTCTCTCTCACACAATCACTCTCACACACACGCTCTCTAAAACATACACACTCCGAGGAAAACCTTGCTAGCGCCCGTTTCATTTGTGTCAGAAACAGGCCTTTTTTTTACTAGTGCTATATAAGTATCTGTTGCTCAAGGGTCAATTTTTTTAATAATGTGCTAAATCCCGATGAATCTATGCTTGTCAATACTATGCTTTCTTTAGCTTTGAAAGTAGTTTTCTCACACTGGAAAACGTTGCATCTAGCTTCTCATCAGGAATGGTGGAATATGTTGCTCCAAACTTACAAATTTGAAATGTATCTGGCTAAAAAATCACCACGCTTGGTCAGATATAAGAAAAAATGGTCTGTGCTAGTATCATATCTCTCAACAGCAAGTTGAGCAGTGTTTCTGTTGCAGACTACTTTGTATCTGTGTTACATGCATGGATTATTTTGTGTGCAAAATATGTCCTCAACTAATATACACAGTCACAGAAGAGAGGGTTTTGCAGCATACAACACAGACAAGAAAAGCAACACTGGGCCTTCAAGAAAGAGATAACAACCGTCCTTTATTCTGACAAAGACCCGACACGGGCCGTGTTTCGGCGCACAAGCTCCTGCCTCAGGGGTCAGAGTATGTCTTCGCAATATATAAACAGGGGTTTACAGACAGTCGAGCTAAGTTGCCAAAAGACAGCGTTTTGCTCAACCGACTGTACGTCCAGCATCAGCTGGCAATTTAGCTCGACTGTCTGTAAACCCCAGTTTATATATTGCGAAGACATGCTCTGACCCCTGAGGCAGGGGCGTAGCCAGACAGCAGATTTTGGGTGGGCCTAGGCAAGAAGTGGGTGGGCACCAAGTGTTCTACCCCCCCCCCCCCCAAAAAAAAAAATGATCTCAGCTGGTGGGAAAATGCTTCTCTCCACCTTGGCAGTCTGCAGCAGGCAGGCGCTGAAAACTGAGAATGTGCAGGTGCCGGTATCGTGGAGAGTAGCGTTTTCGTTACCATCAGGGGAGAAGTCTTCAGCTAGCAGACATTGGGATCCCCACCAGCTACTGCTAAATATGTATTACTGTTGGGTGGGCCTGAGCCCTATGTGGGTGGGCCCTGGCCCACCCCAGCCCACCTGTGGCTACGCCACTGCCCTGAGGCAGGACGTCAGACTCACAGAAACAGAACGAAGCCTTGCACCAGAAGAAGAGGATTTCGGCTGGCGGGGGTTGGGGTCCCCCGCCAGCAAAGGTAGCTGATGGCGGCGGTGGGGGAGGGTTGGCGGCGGGGGGGGGGGCGAGAGGGTCATTGGCAAGGGGGTCCAGGGCCAAATCTACGGGGGCCCAGGCCCCCGTGGCCCCACGTAGCTACGCCACTGGCCTGGGCAGAATTCACAGGTACATGTGTAAATTATAAAATGCAGTAATTGAGGTGTGGATATTTATACCTGCGCTCAAGCAGGTGATCTGCCTCTGCAAGGTTGCTACGATTTCTGCCATTTAGCTAGTAATTTATCAAGGCACATAAGCGCTTATATGTCTGTAAAATACGAGACAGGTTGCTATACAATTACCCTCCACATTCAAATCTATTATCATGGATATTTTGATAATCAGACAGCCTGGGTGAGCCTCAGGGTCTGTGTTGAGAACCACTGGATTAGATGGAATCAGCTGTGAATTTGAAATAAACACCCTGTCTCTTTTTCCAAGTCTTTCCCCCCTTGAAATGCACATTTGTTTACATTTCTACATACCCATTTGTAAGAAACCAGTTGAGTTTGTTGCTACTGAATAACAAACATCCATTGTGCTGAAATGTGATTTGTCAGCCGTCCAAAGAACCTCTACTACTGCCTGAACTTCCTTTCCAGAAAGGAATTTGTTTGTACTTGCTGAGAGCCAAGGGCTTGTCTGGCTGTGTCTGTACAGCCAGTGCACTGCAAGGCACATTCTGAGTCAGCCTTCCACCTTTGCACATCCCTTCTCTCACATAGAAACATGACGGCAGATAAAGGCCAAATGGCCCATCCAGTCTTTCCATCCTCTGTAACCACTGACTTTTCCTTTTCCTAAGGGTTCCCATGGGCTTATCCCACACTTTCTTCAATTCCGACACAGTCCTCGTCTCCACGACCTCTACTGGGAGGCCATTTCACGCTTCCACCACCCTCTCCATGAATGAATACTTTCTTAGATTCCTCCTAAGCCTATTTCCTCTTAGCTTCATCATATGCTCCCTCATTCCAGAGTTTTCCTTCATTTGAAAAAAGCTCAGAGCCGGTGGTGGGAGGCAGGGCTGGTGGTTGGGAGGCGAGGATATTGCTGGGTAGACTTATACGGTCTGTGCCAGAGCCGGTGGTTGGGAGGCAGGGATAGTGCTGGGCAGACTTATACGGTCTGTGCCAGAGCTGGTGGTGGGAGGCGGGACTGGTGGTTGGGAGGCGGGGATAGTGCTGGGCAGACTTGTACGGTCTGTGCTAGAGCCGGTGGTGGGAGGCGGGACTGGTGGTTGGGAGGAGGGGATAGTGCTGGGCAGACTTATACGGTCTGTGCCCTGAAAATGACAGATACAAATCAAGGTAAGGTATACACAAAAAGTAGCACATATGAGTTTATCTTGTTGGGCAGACTGGATGGACCGTGCAGGTCTTTTTCTGCTGTCATCTACTATGTTACTATGTTACTATGTTCTCGTACATTAATGCCCTTGAGATATTTGAACGTCTCTATCATATCTCCTCTCTCCCTCCTCTCTTCTAGCATATACATGTTGAGGTTCCTGAGCCTGTCCTTATATGTTTTATGTCCAAGATGCTTACCAATTTTGTAGCCCCCTTCTGGACTGACTCCATCCTGTTTATACCCTTCCATAGGTGTGGTGTCACCATCTTGGGATACCTTCTGCTTTTCTCAGGGCAAAGATAACGTTGACTGAAAGTGTTCCTGTTGACTGTTGACCCAGGCAACCCTTCCATGCTGACGCAGTTCTTCCAGCTCAGTTGAGCCTGAGACTGGGATCCAACAGCACAAGCATAAATTCACACCTATCCAAGTATTTTCACCCCTGTTTTATGTCTCCTCATTTTACTTTACTCCAGTCCTTGTACTGACAATCCTCGAACATGTGCCGTATTGCAAGATTCTTTCTAGAACTCTGAAAACATAGACCTCAGCTTGGTCCCTATCCAGCTTATAATCGAACGAGAAAAACGCCCAAGTTCCGACCTAAATCGGGAGATGGACGTTTATCTCACAAAAACGAATAAAGCGGTATAATCGAAAGCCGATTTTTGGGCGTTTTCAACTGCACTCCGTCGCGGATGCGGACAAAGTTTATGGGGGCGTGTCAGAGGTGTGGCGAAGGCGGAACTGGGGCGTGGTTATCTGCCGAACAGAGATGGGCGCATTTCACAGATAATGGGACAAAAGTATGCGTTTTTAGCTAGAATTTAGGGCACTTTTCCTGGACCCTGTTTTTTTCACGAATAAGGCCCCAAAAAGTGCCCTAAATGATCAGATGACCACTGGAGGGAATCGGGGATGACCTCCCCTGACTCCCCCAGTGGTCATAAACCCCCTCCCACCTCAAAAAATGATGTTTCACAACTTTTTATTTTGACCCTCAAATGTCATACCCACCTCCCTGGCAGCAGTATGTAGGTCCCTGGAGCAGTTGTTAGGGGGTGCAGTGGACTTCAGGCAGGTGGACCCAGGCCCATCCCCCCCCCTACCTGTTACAATTGTGCTGCTTAATGCTTAGTCGTCCAACCCCCCCCGAACCCACTGTACCCACATGTAGGTGCCCCCCTTCACTCCTTAGGGCTATAGTAATGGTGTAGACTTGTGGGCAGTGGGTTTTGAGGGGGATTTGGGGGGCTCTACACACAAGGGAAGGGTGCTATGCACCTGGGAGCTCTTTTACCTTTTGTTCTGTTTTTGTAAAAGTGCCCCCTAGGGTGCCTGGTTGGTGTCCTGGCATGTTAGGGGGACCAGTGCACTACGACTCCTGGCCCCTCCCACGAACAAATGCCTTGGATTTATTCGTTTTTGAGCTGGGCGATTTCATTGTCCATTATCGCTGAAAAGCAAAAACGCCCAGCTCACAACTTGGCGAATAAAACATAGACGTCTAATTTTTTCGAAAATACGCTTGGGTCCGCCCCTTCACGGACCCGTTCTCAGAGATAAACGCCCATGGAGATAGGCGTTTCTGTTAGATTATGCCCCTCTATGTATTATAAGAACATAATAATAGCCATACCGGGTCAGATCAATGGTCCATCTAGCCCAGTATCCTGCTTCCAACCGTGGCCAATGCAGGTCACAAGTACCTGTCAGAAACCCAAATAGTAGCAACATCCCATCTAGAACCCTAAGAGTAGCAACATTCCATGTAGAACCCCAAAGAGCAGCAAGATTCTGGAAACCTAGAGTAACAAGATTCCAGGCAGAATCTCAGAGTAGCAACATTCCAAGCTACCAATCCCAGGGCAAGCAGTGGCTTACCCATGTCTGTCTCAATAGCAGACTATGGACTTTTCCTCCAGGAACTTGTCCAAACCTTTTATAAACCCAGAAATGTTCACCACTGTTACCACATCCTCTGGCAATGAGTTCCACAGCTTAACTATTCGTTGAGATAGGACCCGAAGTGGTGAACTGGATTAGGAACTGGTTGACGGGCAGACGCCAGAGGGTGGTAGTGAATGGAGTTCGCTCGGAGGAGGGAAAGGTGAGTAGTGGAGTGCTTCAGGGATCGGTGCTGGGGCCCATTCTGTTCAATATATTTGTGAGTGACATTGCCGAAGGGTTACAAGGTAAAGTTTGCCTTTTTGCGGATGACACCAAGATTTGCAACAGAGTGGACACCCCGGAGGGAGTGGAAAACATGAAAAAAGATCTGAAGAAGCTAGAAAAATGGTCTAATGTTTGGCAATTAAAATTCAATGCGAAGAAATGCAAAGTGATGCACTTAGGGAGTAGAAATCCAAGGGAGGCGTATGTGTTAGGTGGGGAGAGCCTGATAGACACGGACGGGGAGAGGGATCTTGGGGTGATAGTATCTGAGGACCTGAAGGCGATGAAACAGTGCGACAAGGCGGTGGCCGTAGCGAGAAGGTTGCTAGGCTGTATAGAGAGAGGTGTGACCAGCAGAAAAAAGGAGGTTTTAATGCCCCTGTATAAGACGTTGGTGAGGCCCCACCTGGAGTATTGTGTTCAGTTTTGGAGGCCGTACCTTGCGAAGGATGTTAAAAAAATGGAAGCGGTGCAAAGAAAAGCTACGAGGATGGTATGGGAGTTGCGTTCCAAGACGTATGAAGAGAGACTTGCTGACCTGAACATGTATACTCTGGAGGAAAGGAGGAACAGGGGTGATATGATGCAGACGTTCAAATATTTGAAAGGTATTAATCCGCAAACGAATCTTTTCCGAAGATGGGAAGGCGGTAGAACGAGAGGACATGAAATGAGATTGAAGGGGGGCAGACTCAGGAAAGATGTCAGGAAGTATTTCTTCACAGAGAGGGTGGTGGACGCTTGGAATGCCCTCCCGCGGGAGGTGGTGGAGATGAAAACGGTAACGGAATTCAAACATGCGTGGGACAGGCATAAAGGAATCCTGTGCAGAAGGAATGGATCCACAGAAGCTTAGCTGAAATTGGGTGGCGGGGGGAAGAGGGGTTTGGTGGTTGAGAGGCTAGGATGGGGGAGGGCAGACTTATACGGGGTCTGTGCCGGAGCCAGTGATGGGAGGCGGGACTGGTGGTTGGGAGGGGGAAATACTGCTGCACAGACTTATACGGTCTGTGCCCTGAAAAAGACAGGTACAAATCAAGGTAAGGTATACACATATGAGTTTATCGTGGGCAGACTAGATGGACCGTGCAGGTCTTTTTCTGCCGTCATCTACTATGTTACTATGTTACTATGAGTGAAAAAATATTTTCTCCTATTTGTTTAAAAAGTATTTTCATGTAACTTCCATGAGTGACCCCTGGTCTCTGTACTTTTTGAAAGAGTAAAAAATCGATTCACTTTTACCTGTTTTACACCACTCAGGATTTTGTAGACCTCAATCATATCTCCCTCAGCTGTCTCTTTTCCAAGCTGAAGATCCCTAACTGTTCTGCCACCAGTAGCCATATACTGATTTTATAGTGTAGCCCTAAAATGTGTTTAATGCTTTTAATTTTATTCCCACTTCTAAGGATTTTTATTGCTGCAGTTACTTCCTGCAATGATATATGAGCAATGCATTGTGTGTAATGTAGTCTCACATGTACTGCAGCCACCCCTGCCTGTTTGTATAAAGTTTGTTATTAGTGGCCTGGTCTCTTACAAAGGCCTCCTCCCTTTCTCAGCCAAGCTTGATTCCTTGTGTACACGCTGTCATTTCCTGATTATTCCTACTATCTTTGTTCCGATGGGTCAGCAGGGTATGACCATTCTCTCCAATCAAGGACTATCCTCTGTGACCACTTCTGCTCCCTGGTCTCAGGTTCTGTCCCTACTGGTCCCTTTACCTCACCCTCCCTGGGCTTGTGGGTGCTTTTTCTTGACCTCTCTGTCTCCAGGAGGGCAGGCATTTTCCGTCTCATCTTTGATGCAAATATTCCTGTTCCTCGGCAGTGAACTTGTCTTTTATCTCTGCTCATTCATCCTTTCTTTCATAATATTGCACAAATCAGCATCCCATCTCTGAATCATCTTCATCTACCAGACAACTCTCTTACCTCTGCCAAATTCAAATTTCCACCTCCATCCACCAATACAGCCCTCAAGTCTGTTGCCTTGGGGCAGTAACTTCTGAGAATCTACTAACTGTGAGTAAATTAGTTTCAAAAAAAGTAAATTTCAGAAAAAGATAAGAGGCTTCTGGTGTTTCCTGCATGCTGAGGTTATGCTGTCTGGTTATTTTAGTACTTATCTGCTTTAAGAAGATATTACACTTTAAAAGACCAGAAGCACTATCCTCTTTAGCCTTTCGTTATATGAGAGGAGTTCCATCCCCTTTATCATTTTGCATTCTTACAATATAGTAAGCCACTGAGTGCACACATAACACGAACGTGTGGGAATGTTCTATTTACACACATAGGTGTTCATATTCTACAATCATAAGCTTGCAAATGGTTCTCACATTTAGGCGCTAAAGTTATAGAATTAGGGGATACACACTCATATTTACATCTTCTGCTATGAAGGGCATCTACTATAATAAAACTCACCCTCAACGTTCTGAAGACAACATTCTGAAGTCACTCAGTCACTCCCTGAAGGGTTCATGGATTCATGGTGGTGAAGCCACAACACTGACCATGTCTCTCTGCCCCGCCCTCGCATGACGGACCAATCAGAAATAATACCCTCAACATTCTGAAACACAAAGGACCATCACAACACCGTTCCCAGGCAACACTAGGCAACGTAAGACGGACCAATCAGAGGAAACTACGTGACAATAAGGGAGGAGCATTCCCCAGCAAAATGGCTCATTATCTGTGCAGCACAGAGAGCACAGAACCACCGCTGGAACGAGAGAAGAATATTCCTGCTGTGGGTATGTGCAAAAATAGACCGGGGGGGGGGGGGGGGGAGAAATTTTTAAATGCCTAATGCCAGTACTGAAGAGTGCCAGAGGGCCTATAGCAAAGACTATATTTGGGATCACTTGACATGGAGTCGGAGGAGCCGGAAAACAACGTGCCCGTCACCATCTGGGACGTGGGCAAACAGGACAAGCTGCGGCCCAGCTGGAAGGAATACCCGCGACCCAGCCAGCAGCAAACAGCGACCAAGGAAGGGGGAGGAGTACTCCTTCCCTGCCTAGGAATCGCTGGAGACTGGCTGCCAAACTAACGAAACAACCGCACACCGATGCACCACCTCCATCATTCGAAAGGCATCCACTCTTTCTTCAACAGAAATGCAAACTAATAATACAAAACAAACAAAGAATACATGGTTTCTCAGGCGGCTGCAGGTAACTCCCCACCCCCTTCCTCTTCCCCTTTTGCCGAAGCGGCCAAGGACGTACCCAACCAGTCTCAGGCAAGCTGTCTCCCACCTCGGGGATTCCCCGAGCACCCGGAAAAAGACGGCGCTGATTCCTGCAGCGCATAAATGTTCCAGCATTCCCCTGCAGCCGGCCTGAAATGGAACAAACATACCGGATCACCCCCCGACGGCCCGAGACTGTGCTCTTCTCCCTTCCACCAACTTAAAACAACCATCCCCGTCCTCAGGCAAGCCGTCACCCACCTCCAGGATGCCCAGAACCCCAGCCCAATGGAAAAAGATGGCGCTGCTTCCAACAGCACATTTCTCTTCCAGCGTTCCCCTACAGCAGCTCTGAAACGGCCAAAAAATACCAACAGACAAAGAACGTGCTCCTCTACCTTCCGCCCATCTAAAACAACACTGCTGCCTCAGCACAACACAAAAAAAAAAACATGGAAAAAAAACCACCACTCAGCAAAGGCTGACCCCCCTACAACCACATTTACATTTCACCAACAGAAAGACCCCCTCCACAAACCTCCATGACAGACAAAACCACACACACACAATACAACAGAAACACACCCTCAAAGCCACACACCAATCCAACCCACTTTGCCAGCACAGCACAGCACAGCACATCCCACAACCCCCAAGCAAAAAACAAAACAAAAAAAGACACACATCAACAACCTGCACACACACCGCACCCTCACACACTCACACACAAAAAAAGCCACATGCTAGCGCCCGTTTCATTGGTTTCGGAAACGGGCCTTTTTTTAACTAGTTTGCCGTCCAAAATCAAGTGGTGAACATGGCCATTTTGGAACCTGAAAAAGTCTCTCTTTTTAGTTCGAAAATCGCCCTTTGGGGGAGATTCTATATATGAAATCAATGCCGACTAAGCGTATTCTACAATCAGCGCTCAGATTTAGACGCCAATGATAGAATATGCTTATTTATTTGTTACATTTGTACCCCACATTTTCCCACCTTTTTTCCAGGCTCAATGTGGCTTACATAGTACCGTGAGGCGTTAGCTACCTCCGGTGATGAAACAAATACAAAGTGATGTTGTGGTCGAATGAAATTCGTGTGTTATAGTCACATTAGGGAATCGTAGAGAAAAAGAGTTATATAGTGTTCATTGCGAGCTTTGGTTTCGTTGTGTTGCAGGGTTCACGCACTTAGGCTGGGTCAGTAGGGTTTGCCTTTTCGAACAGGTTGGTCTTTAGTGATTTCCGGAAGTAAAGGCGGTCGTACGTTGTTTTCACGGCTTTCGGTAGTGCGTTCCACAGTTGTGTGCTTATGTAGGAGAAGCTGGCTGCATAAGTTGATTTGTATTTAAGTCCTTTGCAGCTCGGGTAATGGAGGTTTAAGTATGTTCTTGTTGATCTGATTGTATTTCTGGTTGGTAGGTCTATGAGATCTGTTATGTATCCCGGGGCCTCGCTGTAGATAATTTTATAAACCATGGTGCAGATTTTGAAGGCTATACATTCTTTGATTGGGAGCCAGTGCAGGTTTGTGCTCAGTGCATTTTTTTCTTTCGGTCCATTTTGGAAAATAAAACGTTCATGAGAAAAATGCCCCCAAACCAGCCATTGGGGTATCTGGTGGGGGGGGGGGGCATCATTCTTAGTAGACTAGCCACACAGACATCCCAGTAGAGCAGTGGGGCAGCCTAGGGGGTGCTGCAGTGGACTTCACATAAAAGGTCCCTGGTACCCATCTCACCATAACCCCTTTATATTGTATGATGAGCCCTCCAGGAACAGAGAAAAACCTATTGTACCTCACTATACATCACTAAAATAGCCCTCAAGCTTGCAGGTGTCACACATAGATAGGTACGGTAGGTATTTTGTGATTCTTGGAGGCTCACTCATTCCACTACGTCTACCACTTAGAGTGGGAAATGGGCCTGGATCCCCTTCTGTACTGTCCACTGCACTGACCACTAGGATACTCCTGGGACCTGCCTGCTGCTGTAACAAGAATGGCCATCATACAGCCTGGTATATACTGTCACTGTCACATCTTAGGGGGGTGGGAGGGGGTATGTGACCACTGGAAGAGTAAGGAGAGTTATGCCTTAATCCCTGTGGTGGGCATTTGGTCACTTAGAGCACCTTTTAGTCACTTACTCATGATTGAAACAGGTCTAGCTAATCTTAATTTTTGCCCTAGATGTTTGCATTTTATTTATTTAGATTTTGCTCACACCTTTTTCAGTAGTAGCTCAAGGTGAGTTACATTCAGGTACTCAGGATATTTCTCTGTCCCAGGAGGGCTCACAAGCTAAGTTTGTACCTGAGGCAATGGAGGGTTAAGTGACTTGCCCAAGATCACAAGGAGCAGCAGTGGGATTTGAACTGATCACCTCTGGATTGCAAGGCTGGGGCTCTAACCACTAGGCCACTCCTCCACTCCACTTTTGTTTCATTATTGCAAAACAATGTGTATCTTTTGGTGCCCCCCCCCCCCCTTAGAAATTTGGCAAACTATGAAGAAAAGTGTCAAAAATTACAATTTGGACATTTTTGATTGAAAAAAATCCATCTACCACCTTGTGACATTTTTTTTAAATGTCTTTTTGTTTTGAAATTGAACTTCTAAGTGTTTTTATAATATAGATTCCAGTCTCAATAATACACCCACGCCGATGCCCAAATTTACTTCAACCACAGAAGGTGTAAATCTACGCTGTGTGCACATGTACCTTTAATAAAAGCTCTGTCTCTGCTCTGCCCAATGAAGCAAACACCCACAGAAGGTGAGCTCTCCACAGGAAAACCAATAGGGTAAAACAAACAGTGGATCCAACAAAAAGTCCTCTCACAATGAGTGTCTTCCTGAACAAGGTCTTTATTCACAATGGCACAACTGACCCGACACGTGACGTGTTTCGGCCGTGAGGCCTGCGTCAGGGGTCAAGTGTTGTCTGAAGTCAAATAGCCTTGTGGATTAGATGAAAAACCAACACTGAAAATGCTCGATCTGCGAGTCCGGCACTTCAGTTTATTTTCTCCCTGCTTCTGCCACGGTGCTTCTTAGTACTGGCGTGCACTGCGCAGCGATTCACAGATGACTCTGCTCTGCCCAAACATGCCCTGGGATGCCTACTCAGAGATTACATAATAGTAGATGCAGTCTTTCTGTGCTTTGACATTTGTTTTGTATATATGTGGTCATGAAATGTTACAAAAGCCCTTTTCTGTGTACAAAGCAGAATGACATGCAGAAAAAGCTTTATAAAATTACTCCATATCATTAACAGATCCAAATACTCAAAAAGTATTGAAACAGAAAAGCAAATGGCCAGTTAGTCATAGAATAATAATAATAATAATAATAATAAAACATTATTTAAAATTGCTATATCCATAAAAGTCTAAGCGGTGAACAAACCACATAAAAATTATAAAAAAGGCAAAACAATAAAATTATTTTCTTTGCTCAACAAACTATACAAAAATTGCTATTTTTAAATAAAACATACAGCAAATTGAATTTACATGGCATTAAAATAATATCATACATCAAAGGAACCAAAAGCCTGAAAAAAATAAAGGAGTTTTTAAAGTTTTTTTCAACTGATCCATATTTTTTTATTAAACAAAGTTCAATGGGCAGTGCATTCCATAATTTCGGACCTTTGATGTAACAAAATAGATGATCTCCATTCTTCCAAATAAACCTGATGAAATGAAGGCACATCAAGTAGCTGTATCTGAGCGTCCAGCTTTTTCTACATGAGCACGCAGTTGTGGAATGCATTGCCACTTAACCTACAATCGAATAATGAACGAATTAACTTTCGTAAATCTCTGAAGACCTATCTCTTTGACAAGGCATACCACAATGATCAGTAACTGAAATCGTAACACATTACCACTCTACCTTATATTCCGAATGTTTTCTTACTATATCTGTTTGCTTAATTCAATTATATCATCCATGTTCTCTATGTAACACCAATTGTATCTTCTACTCTAGAACGGCGAAAGCCATGACGGAACATTGTAAGCCGCATTGAGCCTGCAAATAGGTGAGAAAATGTGGGATACAAACGCAACAAATAAATAAATAAATAAAATAAATGATCTCAGAGAGCGAGCAGGTTGCTAACATCTTAGAGTGGCACCAAGAGTTGGTGAGATATTACCATTTAATATTTTAAAAACTAACAATAAAATTTTAAATTCAATACGAAATTTTACAGGGACTCAAGGAATGAATGAGAGTCCACCAGAATATGGGGAAGCAGAAGCTGCAGAACTTGCAAAACAACAGAAAAACTCTTTAAATCAGATCTGCAAATAAGAAAACGCAGTTTGGCTAAAGTTAAAATATACTGGGAAATACAAACAAGTACTTCAGAAACCTCAAGAAGATAGAAGCCTGGCACGTGAATGGTTAAGGAGTGGCAAATTTAAACCTAAAGATGAGAGAGGCTGATTGCAGTACAGAATAGGGAACTAAGGACAAGATGGAACTATTCCACAGCCTGGTACAATCAATGGTGCTAAGCCACCTAGACTACTGCAATGCCATCTATGCCGGATGCAAAGAACAAATCATTAAGAAACTCCAAACTGCCCAAAACACCGCAGCCACACTCATATTTGGAAAAACGAAATACGAAAGCGCCAAACCCCTAAGAGAAAAACTACACTGGCTCCCACTAAAAGAACGAATTGCGTTCAAAGTCTGTACCCTGGTCCACAAAATCGTTTACGGTGAAGCCCTGATCTATATGTTAAACCTCATAGACTTGCCAACTAGGAACACAAAAAGATCAGCACGCACATTCTTGAATCTCCACTACCCCAGCTGCAAAGGACTTAAATATAAATCCACATATGTATCCAGCTTCTCCTACATAAGCACGCAATTATGGAATGCACTACCAAAGGCCATAAAAACAATGCACGACCTAGCAATCTTCCGAAAACTACTGAAAACCAACGTGTTCAAAAAGACATACCATAATGAATCATCCTAAATACTAGACAACTAGACTCTACATGAACTATACGTCTTCATGCCTTTTTATCGCCCTCTAAGCTCCCATTGTTTCCTTCCAAAGTTTCAATGTTTGTGCTCCATTGTTACATTCCTTAACGACACCTCAATTGTTTCGCATAACTCTGCACAATGTAATCCATAACCAATCTGTAACAAATTGTATTTCCAACATTTAACTCATATTGTAAGCCACACTGAACCCGCAAAAAGGTGGGAAAATGTGGGATACAAATGCAATAAATAAATAAATAAAACCAGACAAAACCGAAATCTCCACACTAGACTGATAACCTACGTGCTGCTAATGAAAGTTACGCAATACGCACTACCACTTTATTTCACATACCGGAAATGAACTTTCTATAGCTGATTGTCTAACTTATTCTATAATTCACTTTATCATTTAGGAAGTTCAATGCAATACCACTGTGTATTTTTCTATCCGGAAATGGTGATCGCCATTACGGCATAATGTAAGCCCCATTGAGCCTGCAAATTGGTGGAAAAATGTGGGATACAAATGCAACAAATAATAATAATAGTCACTATAGATACAACCTAGTCAACAGAGAAATCAGATTTTGCAGCACAACTAGAAGTGGTCACAAATCTCATTGCTGTCAGAACAATTCTAACCAGAAAGGCACAATAAGATGACACATTTAATCCGCTGGAAATTATGTAAACACTAATGCTAGGATCACCACCTACATAGGGTTTTGAAATGGATTCCGATTCCCGCAGATAAAAAGCTCAATGCATGGAAATCAGGCTTGAGGTAAAGGAGGATTGTACAAGACCAGTGTGACTAATTGGGATGGAATAACAACCAAAGAAAAAGAACGAGGGAAGACCAATCCAAAACCAAGTCAAACTCATTTCACAGTGCTTGGAGGCTGCTCATTTTTTAAGAATTTGTATGCTAAGAGCTTGTTAAATAAACCTCTTTTTTGCACCCTTGTGTTGGCATTGCATTGGTCTTCCCCCCACTTTTTTCGTTGCTTGTGTTTTGCACTGGGGGATTACCTTCATCTTTTCTGCATTTCTAATTGGGATGGGCTGAATGCCATCCACAGATGATAGAGCACCCTTTTCTTAAAGACTTCGTACTATGGGATTACTCTAGTGAGCACTCTTTGCCGATAGGGTGTATGTGTGCCTTATCAGAAACTAGTAAAAAAAGGCCCGCTTCTGACAAAAATGAAACGGGCGCTAGCAAGGTTTTCCTCGGGTCCCCTGCAGCCACCCATGTCCAGCGACCCTCCTCTCTCCCCTGCCCCCCTCCAGCCACCCATGTCCAGTGACCCCCTGCCCCCTCTAGCCACCCATGTCCAGCGCCCTCCTCTCTCCCCTGCCCCCCTCCAGCCACCCATGTTCAGCGACCCTCCTCTCTCCCCTGCCCCCCTCCAGCCACCCATGTCCAGCGACCCTCCTCTCCCCCTGCAGCCACCCATGTTCAGCAAACCTCCTCTCTCCCCTGCCCCCCCTCCAGCCACCCATGTCCAGCGACCCTCCTCTCTCCCCTGCCCCCCTCCAGCCACCCATGTCCAGTGACCCCCTGCCCCCTCTAGCCACCCATGTCCAGCGCCCTCCTCTCTCCCCTGCCCCCCTCCAGCCACCCATGTTCAGCGACCCTCCTCTCTCCCCTGCCCCCCTCCAGCCACCCATGTCCAGCGACCCTCCTCTCCCCCTGCAGCCACCCATGTTCAGCAAACCTCCTCTCTCCCCTGCCCCCCCCTCCAGCCACCCATGTCCAGCGACCCTCCTCTCTCCCCTGCCCCCCTCCAGCCACCCATGTCCAGTGACCCCCTGCCCCCCTCTAGCCACCCATGTCCAGCGCCCTCCTCTCTCCCCTGCCCCCCTCCAGCCACCCATGTTCAGCGACCCTCCTCTCCCCTGCCCCCCTCCAGCCACCCATGTCCAGCGACCCTCCTCTCTCCCCTGCCTCCCTCCAGCCACCCATGTCCAGTGACCCCCCTGCCCCCCTCTAGCCACCCATGTCCAGCGCCCTCCTCTCTCCCCTGCCCCCCTCCAGCCACCCATGTCCAGCGACCCTCCTCTCTCCCCTGCCCCCCTCCAGCCACCCATGTCCAGTGACCCCCTGCCCCCCTCTAGCCACCCATGTTCAGCAAACCTCCTCTCTCCCCTGCCCCCCCTCCAGCCACCCATGTCCAGCGACCCTCCTCTCTCCCCTGCCCCCCTCCAGCCACCCATGTCCAGCGCCCTCCTCTCTCCCCTGCCCCCCTCCAGCCACCCATGTTCAGCGACCCTCCTCTCTCCCCTGCCCCCCTCCAGCCACCCATGTCCAGCGACCCTCCTCTCTCCCCTGCCCCCCTCCAGCCACCCATGTCCAGTGACCCCCCTGCCCCCCTCTAGCCACCCATGTCCAGCGCCCTCCTCTCTCCCCTGCCACCCTCCAGCCACCCATGTCCAGCGACCCTCCTCTCTCCCCTGCCCCCCCTCCAGCCACCCATGTCCAGTGACCCCCTGCCCCCCTCTAGCCACCCATGTTCAGCAAACCTCCTCTCTCCCCTGCCCCCCCTCCAGCCACCCATGTCCAGCGACCCTCCTCTCTCCCCTGCCCCCCTCCAGCCACCCATGTCCAGCGCCCTCCTCTCTCCCCTGCCCCCCTCCAGCCACCCATGTTCAGCGACCCTCCTCTCTCCCCTGCCCCCCTCCAGCCACCCATGTCCAGTGACCCTCCTCTCTCCCCTGCCCCCCTCCAGCCACCCATGTCCAGTGACCCCCCTGCCCCCCTCTAGCCACCCATGTCCAGCGCCCTCCTCTCTCCCCTGCCACCCTCCAGCCACCCATGTCCAGCGACCCTCCTCTCTCCCCTGCCCCCCTCCAGCCACCCATGTCCAGTGACCCTCCTCTCTCCCCTGCCCCCCTCCAGCCACCCATGTCCAGTGACCCCCCTGCCCCCCTCTAGCCACCCATGTCCAGCGACTCTCCTCTGGACATGGATCAGCTGTGAGGCATGTTTTTTTTTTCCCCCGGGTTCTGAAGTTGACATCATAATGGCTACGGTGATGTCAGCCTGATCTACGGAGCCTAGCAGACCAACTCGGAATGAGCCACGGTCCCAGGCAGCAAGTCAGAACATTGGAGGTGAGAATTATTATATAGGAAGAGTGCATTATTCCACAGATTCTATAAACTTGCATGCCCAACTTTATGCTTAGCATGGAAAGTTGTGCACCTAAGTTGCAGAATAAGGACAGTTGTGCACATAAATTAAATAATGAACTGATCATTGTTGTTATTGAGCAATAATAGGCTTCAACTGGACTTAATTGGCACCAATTAGCAGATGCACTCAACTGCCCTTAGTGTTCTAGAACATGCTGCGCTATTCTAATTTAATGTAGCTATTAGGGGGTGTGGCCATGGGAGGGGCATGAACGAGTCAGGGGTGTGCCTAACAGCTGTGCACATGTTATCAAATATACTCCTGCCAGAATTCTGAGCCAAAAATTTCAAAATTCTGCAAGTTTCTTTATTTTTGCACTCACAGCCATCCTAGCCCTCTCCCTGCATCCACACTTCATCCATCTTACAGACCCCCTCCCCGTACAGACACCATCCATATTTAATTTTTTCAGCACCCCTCTTCACCCACACTTCACCTACATCCCCTCTTCTTCCTCCCTGCCTCTCTCCCTCTTCCTCCCAGATACCAATCATCTTTTTCCAGCCCCCCCCCCCACCCCTGCACTCACCGGTCCTGTGCAGGAAGAGCTGCAGAGGTGCACATTGGGAGTACCTCTTTGGGCAGGAAAGAACACCACTCTTTCCTGCTCGTTGCCGCCCCTCTTGCCAGTATCACCACTTTTTCAAAATGGCCGCCAAGACTTCCTGTGGCAGCCTCATGAGACTTTTGCTTGAAGTCTTGGCAGCCATTTTGAAGAAGCGGTGGTACCAGCTAGAGTGGCGGCAGTGAGCAGGAAAGAGTAGGGTTCTTTCCTGCCCCCGACGAGGCCACTAGACTAACAGGGCATGTTAAGGAAGACCCAGGGAGGGCCCTCAGGGATGGGGTAGCTAGCTGACCTTTACTGTGGTCTCCATTCCTGCAGTACTCCACTGTGGGAACTGGAACCATGGTAAAGATTCTGCACATAGGGTTACCATATGTCCGGATTTACCTGGACATGTCCTCTTTTTGAGGGCATGTCCGGGCAACCGGACGGGTTTTGCCAATCTGCCCGTTTGTCCGGATTTCTGGACAAATGGGCAGGCTGGCCCGCCCGCCAGCCTGCCCGTTTGTCCAAAAATCCGGACAAACGGACAGATTGCTAGCCTCCCCTCCCCTTACTTATTAGTGCCCTGGTGGTCTAGTGACCTCTTCCGCCTTTGGGACAGGAAAGAGCTCCCTCTTTCCTGCCTGGAGCGCTGCCCTGCATGCATCCTCCCTGTTGCTGATCTTCGGAGCCGATTCAAAATGGCCGCCTAGAGTTGAAGTGACCTCGCGAGACTTCAACTCTCGGCGGCCATTTTGACTCGGCGCCGAGGATCAGCAACAGGGAGGATGCAGCAGGACAGCGCTCCGGGCAGGAAAGCGGGGGCTTTTTCCTGCCCGAAGAGGTCACTAGACCACCAGGGCAGTACATAAGTACATAAGTACATAAGTAATGCCATACTGGGAAAAGACCAAGGGTCCATCGAGCCCAGCATCCTGTCCACGACAGTGGCCAATCCAGGCCAAGGGCACCTGGCAAGCTTCCCAAACGTACAAACATTCGATACATGTTATTCCTGGAATTTTGGATTTTTCCAAGTCCGTTTAGTAGCGGTTTATGGACTTGTCCTTTAGGAAACCGTCCAACCCCTTTTTAAACTCTGCTAAGCTAACCGCCTTCACCACTTTCTCCGGCAACGAATTCCAGAGTTTAATTACACGTTGGGTGAAGAAAAATTTTCTCCGATTTGTTTTAAATTTACTACACTGTAGTTTCATCGCATGCCCCCTAGTCCTAGTATTTTTGGAAAGCGTGAACAGACGCTTCACATCCACCTGTTCCACTCCACTCATTATTTTATATACCTCTATCATGTCTCCCCTCAGCCGTCTCTTCTCCAAGCTGTATAGCCCTAGCCTCCTTAGTCTTTCTTCATAGGGAAGTCGTCCCATCCCCGCTATCATTTTAGTTGCCCTTCGCTGCACCTTTTCCAATTCTACTATATCTTTCTTGAGATGCGGAGACCAGAATTGAACACAATACTCAAGGTGCAGTCGCACCATGGAGCGATACAATGGCATTATAACATCCTCACACCTGTTTTCCATACCTTTCCTGATAATACCCAACATTCTATTCGCTTTCTTAGCCGCAGCAGCAAACTGAGGGGGTAAGGGGGTAAGGTAAGGGGAAGGGGGCGACGGGGTATGTGACAGGGGGGAGGGGAAATGTGACAGGGGCGGAGCTAGAGTGTGACAGGGGTGGGGCGAGGGTGTGGCAGAGGGCGTGGCAGGGTGTGGCAGAGGGAGGGGCATGGTGTGTGGTGGGGGCAGGGCAGTGTCCTCCTTTTGGGGGGACAAAATATGGTAACCCTATCTGCACAGAAAAGGTAAATTCTACACGGCTGTCACATTCTGTGCTGCGCAGTTACGTAGAATTCTGGCAGGAGTAAAAAATACCAGGATTTACATGCTTGTTTACAGAAGGAGGCTGTCTTTGGAACAATGCAAGAGTTGAATCATGCATTAGCAGCAAATCTGAGACGGAGATTCCAATATGTCTGAGGTTCATTCCAATATGCAAAATTTCAAGCATTTGGCAATATTACCCCAGGAGAACACTCAACCCCCTCCAAATCAAGCAGCTACAGAACATGCATTCATCATCAGCTGAGGTTAGTGACCTAAACAAGACATGCTCAATTTCACCAAATCATCTGTATCTGGAAGTGATAAGAAAGGACAGTCAAGTGCCTAGCTGCGTTGTCTCTGAGTTTTTTCCTGTTACTTTGGTAAGGACATGTAAGAAAGTGGCTGGGACCCAGCCCTTTAATTTGGCAGTTTTAAAATAAACACAGCTCCCATTAAGGACCCAGATAAAAGTTTGGTAATGCCTGGGCATTGTTCCAGGAAGGTGCGTTGTAGTCTCAGATTTCACACTGTGCATAGGAATGCTCCACTTCCCTGTAGCTCATTCTGCTCTGATTCACCCTGAGGACAGGACTATTCAGGAAGGCAAGTCTCCTCATCAAATATGTTCACCATTCCGCTCTATCTGCTGTGCGTTTTAATAACTTTGGGATCTATCAGCTGCCAGCAAGGTAAAGGGGACCCTTCTTTTCTTTTCCTTAAACCTTTATAGGTTAAGTACTAAATAAGGACACCCTGGTACAGCTAAAACCTGTTTTTATGGCTGAATGAGTGCAGGCAGAGGAGACCAGGGTTATACCGTCTGTTTGCCAAACTCTGATTAATGAAAGGAATGATGAAGTTATTGTTTGATGCACAAGGGCCTTGTTTGTGAGTTTGAACACGATCGTGCCAGGTGTTCAAGCTGGAATGGGTAGAGTTCGGGGTAGATTTTAAAAAGTTTTTTTCAGTGCTTGCCTGCCTAAAGGACTTCTGCATGTAGGTTGGCCATCTGGTGGAGAATTTATCTGGGACAGGTTAGGATTCGGTGCAGGTAACTGACAGGTATATTTTCAAAAAGAACGTACCTAACCAGCACACCTGCAGTTTGAGCAATTTCTGTAACATAGTAACATCTATTGAGGCATATTTTCAAACCACTTAGACTTATAAAGTTATAGCAAGCTATGGAATTTTGTAAGTCTTTGAAAATGAGCCCCATAGAAACATAGTAAATGACGGCAGATAAAGACCTGTACGGTCCATCCAGTCTGCCCAGCAAGATAAACTCATTATGCAATATTTTATATGCAAACCCAAATTTGATTGCCATTTTTAAACATTATTAATTTATAATATTTTTAACAGTATGATTAATAATAAACTTGAAAATAGGACATCGCAGAGAAAATTTGATAAAATAAACAGACACATTATTTCTGCAAGCGTGAACAGACGCTTCACATCCGCCTGAGTGGAGTGGAACAGGTGGATGTGAAGCGTCTGTTCACGCTTTCCAAAAATACTAGGACTAGGGGGGCATGCGATGAAACTACAGTGTAGTAAATTTAAAACAAATCGGAGAAAACGTTTCTTCACCCAACGCGTAATTAAACTCTGGAATTCGTTGCCGGAGAACATGGTGAAGGCGGTTAGCTTGGCAGAGTTTAAAAAGGGGTTAGACGGTTTCCTAAAGGACGAGTCCATAAACCACTACTAAATGGACTTGGGAAAATCCACAATTCCAGGAATAACATGTATAGAATGTTTGTACATTTGGGAAGCTTACCAGGTGCCCTTGGCCTGGATTGGCCGCTGTCTTGGACAGGATGCTGGGCTCGATGGTCTTTTCCCAGTGTGGCATTACTTATGTACTTATGAGAGAGAGAGCAATTTATGTCTACAAACTTGTATGCTCAGATCACATAGAAAACTGTAGGCAGATAAAGACCATATGGTCTGTCATGCCATTTACTCTCCCTATCACTCCCTTACAAATCCTATGTACTTGTCCCAAGCGCTCTTGAATTCAGATACTGTTTTTGTCTCCACCATTTCCACTGGGAGGCCATTCTACAAATTCACCACTCTTTCCGTGAAGAAGTATTCCCTCAGGTTACTTCTGAGTCTATCCCCTTTCACCTTCATCCTATGTGCCCTCATTCCAGAGCCTCCTTTCAATTGAGACTCACCTCCTATGCATTTGTACTGCATAGATATTTAAATGTCTGTATCATATCTTCCCTCTCCTGCCTTTCTTCCAAAGTATACATTTTGAGATCTTTAAGTCTGTCTCCATATGCTTTATGATGAAAATCACTGACTATTTTAGTTGCTGCCCTCTGGACCGACTCCATCCTGTTTATATCTTTTTGAAGGTGGGGTCTCCAGAACTGTACACAATATTCTAAATGAGGACTCACCAGAGTCTTATACAGGGGCATCATTACCTCCTAATGGCCATTCTTCTCCATACACACCCAAGCATCCTTCTATATTTCACCATCACCTTTTCTACCTGTTTACATAAGAACATAAGCGTCACCACACTGGGACAGACCGAAGGTCCATCAAGCCCAGCACCTGGTTTCCTACAGTGGCCAATCCAGGTTACAAGTACCTGGCGAGATCCCAAAACAGTACAATACATTTTATGATGCTTAGCCTAGAAATAAGCAGTGGATTACGGGCTTCTCTTTTTGGAAGTTAGCCAAACCTTTTTAAAACCCCGCTAAGCAAACTGCCAATGAATTCCAGAGTTTAATTACATGTCGAGTGAAGAAATATTTTCTCTGATTCATTTTAAATTTACTTTTTTGTAGCTTCATTGCGTGCTCCCTAGTCCTAGAATTTTTAGAAAGAGTAAACAAGTGATTCACATCTACCAGTTCCACTCCACACATTATTTTATAGACCTCTATCATATCTCCCCTCAGCCATCTTTTCTCCAAGTTGAAGAGCCCTAGCCGCATTAACCTTTCTCAAAAGGAAGTCGTCCCATCCCCTTTATCATTTTCGTTGCCGTTCTCTGTACTTTTTCTAATTCCACTAAATCTTATTTGAGATGCAGTGACCAGAATTGCACACAGTATTCAAGGTACAGTCGCACCATAGAGTGATACAAAGGCATTATAATATCCTCATTTTTGTTTTCCATTCCTTTCCTAATAATACCTTACATTCTTTTTGCTTTCTTAGCCACATTTGCACACTGAACAGAGGATTTCAACATATCATCAGTGATGGCACCTAGATCCCTTTCCTGGTCGATGACTCCTAATGTGGAACCTTGCATCATGTAACTATAGTTTGGGTTCCTCTTTCCCACATGCATCACCTTTGCACTTGCTCACATTAAACGTCATCTGCCATTTGGATGCCCAGTCTCCCGGTCTTGTAAGATCCTCTTGTAATTTTTCACATTCCTCTTGCGATTTGTGTTGTCGGCAAATTTAATTACCCCACTAGTTACTCCTATCTCTAGATCATCCTATATAATAATTTGCACCTCCAACGTTCTACGTCTGGATGCCTAGGTTCGTAACATCCATAACCACTCATTGCCCCGCCCTCGCATCAAAACATAATGATGTCAGAGGGCGGAACAGTGAGAGGGAAGGGAAACCAGTGCCAGCCAGCCAGAGAACGTTCAGGTACAAATCAAAGGGAGGAGAGAATCATGAGGGGAGGGAGGAAGGGGAGGGGAGGGCAGGGCAGGGCAGAGGAGAATGGATAGAATAGGATGGGAGGACAGTAGAGGAGAGAATCGCGGGACATGGATGGGAGGGCAGGGAAGAGGAGAATCGCTGGACCTGGAGGGGAGGGGAGGGAAGAATCGCTGGACATGGAGGGGAAGGCAGGGGAGAGAGAAAAAAAAGCTTACATGACAGCCTTCCTAGTAGGGTTACCATATGTCCGGATTTACCCGGACATGTCCTCTTTTTGAGGTCATGTCCGGGCAACCGGGCGGGGTTTGCCAATCTGCCCGTTTGTCTGGATTTCTGGACAAACGGGCAGGCTGGCGGGCGGGTCGTCCTATGCTAGCCTCCTGGCCCTCCCCTCCCCTCCCCTCCCCTTACTTACTACTCTACTGCCCTGGTGCTCTAGTGACCTCTTCCGCTTTTGGGGCAGGAAAGAGCCCCCTCTTTCCTGCCCGGAGCGCTGCCCTGCATCCTGTTGCTGATCTCGGCGCTGATTGAAAATGGCCGCTGAGAGTTGACGCGACCTCACGAGACTTTAACTCTTGGCGGCCATTTTGAATTGGCGCCGAGATCAGCAACAGGATGCAGGGCAGCGCTCTGGGCAGCAAAGAGGGGGCTCTTTCCTGCCCCGAAGAGGTCACTAGACCACAAGGGCAGTAGAGTAAGGGAAGGGGGGTGATGGGGAGGGGAGTGGAGGGGGGTGTCGGGGTGTGTGACGGTGGAGGGGAATATGTGACAGGGGGCGGAGCAAGGGTGTGAAAGGGGGCGGGGTGGGTGGGATGTGAAAGGGGGCGGGGCAGGTGTGGTGGGGGGGGCAGGTGTCCTCTTTTTTGGGGGACCAAATATGGTAACCCTTTTCCTAGGGCCCGTTTCATTGTTGAGGAAACGGGCATGGTTCCACTAGTTTATAAATATGTTAAAAAGCAGCAGCCTCAGCACAGACCCCCCGTTGATGTAGGGTTTCTAGAGTTTCAGAAAGCTTTTGACAAATTCCCTCATGAAAGACTTCTGAGGAAATTGAAAAGCCTTGGGATGGGAAGCAATGTCCTGTTATGGCTTGGGAACCGGTTGAAAGACAGAAAACAGAGAGTAGGTTAAAACAGACAATTCTGTCAAAAGAGGAAGATGAATAGTGGAGGACCACAGGAATCTGTACTGGAACAGAAGCTTTTTAACATATTTGTAAATGATCTGAAAATGGAACGATGAGTGAGGTAATGAAATTGCAGGAAGACCTTATGAGACTGGAACACTGGGCATCCAAACGGCAGATGAAATTTCATGTGGAGAACATTTGGGAAGGTTACACCTTAGGAGTCACCATCCAGGAAAAGAATGTAGGTGTCATCACGGACAATACATTGAAATCTTACGCTCAGGGTGTGGTGGCAGCCAAAAAAGCAAATAGAATATTAGAAATTATTAGGAAAGAAATAGAGAATGAAACAATATTGGAAATTATTGAGAAAGAGAGAATGAAACAATGACTATTATGTATTTATTTATTTATTTGTTGCATTTGTATCCCACATTTTCCCACCTATTTGCAGGCTCAATGTGGCTTACATTATGCCGTAGTGGCAATCGCCATTACCGGAATGAGAAATAAAGAGTGGTATTGCGTTAAAGTTCAATGGTGACAGAGTAAATGAAGCAATCAAGTATCGAGGATTCAGTTTTGTCCAGTTCTGGCATAAGTTTCGTTATCTGGAATTTAGGATAGATCATTGCGGTATGCCTTTTTGAACAGATTGGTTTTTATTTATTAGCATTTATTTACCGCCTTTTTGAAGGAATTCACTCAAGGCAGTGAGTATAGATCGAACATGAGCAATAGGCAATTACAGCAGTAAAAATATTCAAAAACAGTACGAAGTATGGCATGGTATACTACTTACAATGTCAACACAATACGTAATAGAACATTTTATTTGACAGTGAAGGGTTTAAGCAAAGATGGAACATATAGAATAGGTAAGAGAGTAAGAGGAGTTAGAAAATCAGGTGACTAATTTAACGAAAGGTGGACGTGAGGTCAGAGAGATGGTTAAATATTATCTCAGCTAGGGTAGGAGTGGATAAATGTCTAATGCCTTTGTATTGCTCCATGCAGCTTGACTATTGTGTGCAAGTCTATAGTGGTTAAGAAAAGAAACAAAGAAAGATGACCAAAATGATTAAGGGGAGGGAACTTCTCTCAGATGAGAAAAGACTAAAAAGGTTAGAGTTATTCGCCTTGGAGAAGCGATAACTGAATGGGGATATGATAGAGGTGTAGAAAAGGTATATTCAGAAAGAGAGAAGGATACAGACTTCACCAAATAGCAACAAGGTAACAGAGTGAGGAATAGGGTCTAAGAAAGGAAGTCCAATCCAGTTAAAAAAAAGTCACTAAAAAATACTCCCCCCCCCCCCCCGATGTTCAAAAACAGGATCAGCACCTGGTGGGTTAAATGCCCTATAATCGGGCTACCTGTGAGTTTTCAGCAGGACATGGCTAGCCATGACCCGCTGAAAATTTTGCGGTTAGCGGCTAGCTGGCTATCAGGCTTATTTTCGAAAGTGATCGCCGGCCATTTCCCGACATAAATCGGGAGATGGCCGGCAATCTCTCAAAAGCGGCGAAATCGGTATAATCGAAAGTGGCTTTTTTGACAGCATCACCGCTTTCCCGTCGCCTTGCTGGCGAAAGTTCAAGGGGGCGTGGCTACCAGATGGCCAGCTTTTGCGGATAATGGAAAAAAAAAGCGGCGTTAAGCAGTATTTCGCCGTGTTTACTTGGTCCTTTTATTTTCACGACCAAGCCTCAAAAAGGTGCCCCAACTGACCAGATGGCCACTGGAAGGAATGGGGGATGACCTCCCCATAGTCCCCCAGTGGTCACCAACCCCCTCCCATACGAAAAAAAATACAAATCAAAACCTTTTTTTACCAGCCTGTATGCCAGCCTCAAATGTCATACCCAGCTCCCTGACAGCAGTATGCAGGTCCCTGGAGCAGTTTTTAATGGGTGCAGTGCACTTCAAGCAGGCAGACCCAGGTCCACCCCCCCCCCCCACCTGTTACACTTGTGGTGGTAAATGTTAAGCCCTCCAACCCCCCCCCCCCAAAAAAAAAAACCCACTCTACCCACATGTAGGTGCCCCCCTTCACCCATAAGGGCTATGATAATGGTGTAGAGTTGTGGGGAGTGGGTTTGGGGGGGATTTGGGGGGGCTCAGCACCCAAGGTAAGGGAGCTATGCTCCTGGGAGCTTTTTTGGTATTTAAAAAAAATTTTAGAAATGCCCCCTAGGGTGCCCGGTTGGTGTCCTGGCATGTGAGGGGGACCAATGCACTACAAATGCTGGCTCCTCCCATGACCAAATGCCTTGGATTTCGCCGGGTTTGAGATGGCCGCCATTAGTTTCCATTATCGCTGAAAAACAAAACCGGCGATCTCAAACCCGGCGAACTCTGACATTTGGCCGGGCTAAACCGTATTATCAAAAAAAAAAGATGGCCGGCCATCTTTTTCGATAATACGGTTCCGGCCAGCTGTTGCGTCGCTGCCAAAATACATCGCCAGCAATCTATTTTGCCGGCAACGTTCGATTATGCCCATCGTTGGCTAAGTTAGTTAGCCGTATTTGGTTGCAAAATTACCAGGCCTTTCTTTGGCCAGTTCAAAATTAACAACTAGCGCTGAATATTGGCTTGGCCGGTTAAATTTGAACCGCCCCATAATAAACCAGATATTCAATGCCGGTCACCAGAAACCTGGAATATCTGGGCTTAGCGATGACCGCAGGAGTTAGTCAAGCTAACTCCTATGTTCTGAATATCATGCCCACTACGTTCATCTAATAGGTCTTGGCACAGAGGGAGCTCAGCGACAGCATGGTGTATCGCTCATTCTATTTACTAAGCCACGGTAGGCTCTGCACGTGTGCATTGTGCGCCAAAATGAGACTACCCCAGGCCAGCGTGCCTTCCCGGCAGTAAGTTCAGATGTGGCGCATGCACCATAACGCCTGGAAGAATTATTTATTTATTTCCTCCTATGGACGCCGGTTCCGGTGGTAATCGGCACTTGGAGCATGCCAACCGGTCACCGAACATGTAACATGTGAGCCTTTACAGCGAGATCAGTGGGTGGCATTAAAGACTCAGGCCAGTTTTGGGCACACGCTGGTTTCATTTCTACCGCAGGCCCTTTTCCCGTCCCATTAAAAAACAAACATTTTTTTGTAGATGCGGTAAAAACTGGCCCGGCATGCGCCCAATACCCGTGCCTACAGTACCACAGGTCACTTTTTACCATGGCTTAGTAAAAGGACCCTCTAGTTCGTTTCCTATCCCTTCTTTTGTATATATTTATATATTTTTAGAGAACCCAATAAATGAGAATTTTGTTACATTTTGCTATTTACTGTGTCTACCTGTTCCTAATTACTATTACTAAAACCTGCCATTAGGGGACTTTGGACAGTCTGTGTGCATTTAGAAGGGAGTTCTGAGGAGACTGGTGTATTTTAGCCACAAACCCTACTTAAATTGTTTGTGTACCGGCGTTTGAGGTGTCCCTCAGCCCTTCTAATCTGAGAGGTTGGCTACACAAACAATAACAAAAGAGACAAGAAATTACTGAGTGGCGACTGAAATTTATTATACATAGAATCGCATTAGCTTCACATGTTCCTTATATGAACCAGGTGTCACTAACAACCCTGTAAGCAATTATTACATTATCATAATTATAATCATTACAGTACCTATTTCTCACCCATCAAGAACCTTCTGGGTGAGTTACAATTACTATACATAATTTAAATTACATATATAACAATATTTGCCTATAAAATCAACAAACTCACCCAATACAACAAGCACATAAAACTACCCCCAAAACATAGCATCAGTAATTTCACATAAAAGCATAAAAATAATCATAAGATCACTAAAGTACCACACTGAATATAGTACTGTTATTATACTGCTTAGAGACATGGTCATGGTAGATCAGAATTTAAATAAATACATGATCTCAAATTAAATTAAAGGTCGAAATCTCCAGAAACTTTGATAAACGAGAAAAGTTTTCTTCCTCAAGATTATAAAGTCTGACTCTTTACTAATTTCAACAGGGCGGTGATTCTATGCTATACGTCTTGCAATTGAAAACACTTACATAAGAACATAAGAGTAGCCATACTGGGTGAGACCAATGGTCCATCTAGCCCAGTATCCTGTTTTCCAAACAGTGGCCAAGCCAGGTCTTAAGTATCTGGCAGAAACCCAAATTGTGGCAACATTCCATGTAGAAGCCCAAAGAATAGCAAGATTCCGGAATCCTAAAGAGTGACAAGATTCCATTCAGTCTCCAATGACCTATTACTGGCTAAATCCAGAGGTCACTATTCCATCCTCATTCTTCTTGATCTTTCCGCTGCTTTTGACACTGTCGATCACAGCATACTTCTCGATACCCTGTCCTCACTTGGATTCCAGGGCTCTGTCCTTTCCTGGTTCTCTTCCTACCTCTCCCTCCGCACCTTTAGTGTTCACTCTGGTGGATCCTCTTCTACTTCTATCCCTCTGCCTGTCGGCGTACCTCAGGGTTCTGTTCTTGGTCCCCTCCTCTTTTCTATCTGCACTTCTTCCCTTGGTTCATTAATCTCATCCCATGGCTTTTCCTACCATCTCTATGCTGATGACTCCCAAATCTACCTTTCTACCCCTGATATCTCACCTTGCATCCAAACCAAAGTTTCAGCGTGCTTGTCTGACATTGCTGCCTGGATGTCTCAACGTCACCTGAAATTAAATATGACCAAAACCGAGCTTCTCATTTTCCCCCCCAAACCCACCTCCCCGCTCCCCCCGTTTTCTATTTCTGTTGATGGCTCTCTCATTCTCCCTGTCTCCTCAGCTCGAAACCTTGGGGTCATCTTTGACTCTTCTCTCTCCTTCTCTGCTCATATCCAGCAGACCACCAAGACCTGTCGTTTCTTTCTTTACAACATTCGTAAAATCCACCCCTTTCTTTCCGAGCACTCTACCAAAACCCTCATCCACACCCTTGTCACCTCTCGTTTAGACTACTGCAATCTGCTTCTTGCTGGCCTCCCACTTAGTCACCTCTCCCCTCTCCAGTCGGTTCAAAACTCTGCTGCCCGTCTCATCTTCCGCCAGGGTCGCTTTACTCATACTACTCCTCTCCTCAAGACCCTTCACTGGCTCCCTATCCATTTTCGCATCCTGTTCAAACTTCTTCTACTAACCTATAAATGTATTCACTCTGCTGCTCCCCAGTATCTCTCCACACTCGTCCTTCCCTACACCCTTTCCCGTGCACTCCGCTCCATGGATAAATCCTTCTTATCTGTTCCCTTCTCCACTACTGCCAACTCCAGACTTCGCACCTTCTGTCTCGCTGCACCCTACGCCTGGAATAAACTTCCTGAGCCCCTACGTCTTTCCCCATCCTTGGCCACCTTTAAATCTAGACTGAAAGCCCACCTCTTTAACATTGCTTTTGACTCGTAACCACTTGTAACCACTCGCCTCCACCTACCCTCCTCTCTTCCTTCCCGTTCACATTAATTGATTTGATTTGCTTACTTTATTTATTTTTTGTCTATTAGATTGTAAGCTCTTTGAGCAGGGACTGTCTTTCTTCTATGTTTGTGCAGCGCTGCGTATGCCTTGTAGCGCTATAGAAATGCTAAATAGTAGTAGTAGTAGTAGTAGAATCTCAAAGAGTAGCAACATTCCATGTAGAACCCCAAAGAATAGCAAGATTCTGGAATCCTAAACAGTGACAAGATTCCATGTAGAAACTCAAAGAGTAGCAACACTCCATTCTACAAATCCCAGGGCAAGCAGTTGCTTCCCATGTCTGTCTCAATAGCAGACTATGGACTTTTCCTCCAGGAACTTGTCCAAACCTTTTTTTAAACGCAGCAAAGAGTTCCAGAGCTTAACTATTAGTTGAGTGATAAATGTTTCCTCCTATTTGTTTTAAAAGTAATTCCATGTAACTTCCTCGAGTGTCCCCTAGTCTTTGTAGTTTTTTGGTGGGAGGAGGTGTGTGGTGAGGGCATCTTCTATAATGGTATCTGTGCACCAAGATGTCATTATAGAATACTTAGGGGCCCTTTTATCTAAAATGCGGCAAGCCCATATGGCAATCAGGCACTACTGCTGGGCTACCGGAGGAGCCCAGCAGTACAGCCTTCTCCCACTGCATGCCTTTTCTAACATACTGGAATTTTGTTTTTTGGGTTACCGCTGGGTCAGCGCAGGAGCCCTTACTGTCTCCGTCGAGAAATGGCCGTACAGCAAGTGGTTAACCTACTGCATGACCATTTTTTTTTTTAAGGCCTTTTATCCGCTTTGGTAGGAGGGGACCTCAGTGTGTGGAAAACCGGCGTGCTGATGCCACCGCAGGGGTCCTTTTACCCAGCGGCGTAGCAAGGGCAGGGCGGTGGGGGCGGTCTGCCCCAGGTGCACGCTGCTGGAGGGTGCAGAGAGCAGGCGTGCACCTGTTGGCTCCGCTGGTTCCCTGCTGCCTCTGCCCCGGAACAGGTTACTTCCTGTTCAAGGGGCAGAGGGAGCAGGGAGCCAGTGGAGCCAACAGGCGCGGGGCTTCACCCTCCAGCAGCCAAGAATGCACCGGGGGGGGGGGGGGCTTGATGTGCCGGGGATGGTGGTGTCATTGCGCCGGGGGGGGGGGTGTCGTGCTGCACCCTGGGGGGGGGGGTGGATGGATGCTGTTGCACCCGGGGGGGGGGGTGCGCAGTGGCGATCCGCCCCGGGTGGCAGCCGACCTAGGATCGCCACTGCTTTTACCGTAGCTTGATCAAAGGACTCCTTAGCGTAAGTGACCACTGGCACTCCTAACGTTTGCACAGCAGCAGTTACACCAGCTCTTGGGACCCTGTGCTGAAATAACCCGACTTAATAGTGGCCCACATTGACAAATTCGCCCCTAAGTGGCTTATGCTTTACTAGGCGGAATGTCCGTTGATTCAACTCTTGAATCAAGTACGGTATTTTAATTCCTTTTGCATATTTGAAGATGGCGGCAGCAAAAGAACTGTTTATGATGAAAAAAGAAGGAAGACCGGATACAATTATGATCGAGCATTGAAACAGCGCTTTGCTCATGTTTATAATGGTCTCTACAAAAAATATTTTTTAAAAATGTAAAAAAAATTCCTAAAAACATATAAAGCTAAAAATGTAATAGACTGTTATGTGATGCTGCGTGCTCCTCCTTACTCTGGCCTTTATACATTGGGTGTAGCTGGGAGCATTGTGATTGTTTAGTTTACTCGCAAAAAAAGAACTGTGTCCTGTGCAGGGGCGTATCTGCGTGGGGCCACAGGGGCCTGGGCCCCTGCAGATTTCGCCCTGGACCCACCTACTGCCGCCGTGGGTACCTTTGCTGGTGGGGGACCCCAACCCCCACCAGCCGAGGTCCGCTTCCTCCTGCCGCTGCGAGGTTTTTTAAGTTCTTCATCGGGATTCGTCCTCCGTCACTCTGTGCTGCTGTTCAAAGAAGCTGCTAGCTGAATGCAGTTTCGGACTGAGTCTGACGTCGCTGCTGCACGTTGTACGTGCAGGACGTCAGACTCATGTACAACGTGCAGCAGCGACGTCAGACTCAGTCCGAAACTGCATTCAGCTAGCAGCTTCTTTGAACAGCAGCACAGAGTGACGGAGGACGAATCCCGATGAAGAACTTAAAAAACCTCGCAGCGGCAGGAGGAAGCGGACCTCGGCTGGTGGGGGTTGGGGTCCCCCACCAGCAAAGGTACCCACGGCGGCAGGGGAGGGGTCGGAAATGGCGGCGGGGGCTGGGGGGGGCTATAATGTGCCCCCTCACTCTGGCTTCGGCCCCCGCTACTGCCGACTTTCAGATACGCCCCTGGTCCTGTGTAAGTAAATTTAACATTACAGTGTCAACACAATAGCAATAAAACATTTTAATGAACATCATAGGGTGTAAGCAAAAATAAAACATAGATAGATATGACAGAGTAACAGAAATGAGAAAATAAGAGGACTAATTTAGTCAGAAAGGTGATTGGATATAATCTCAGCTAGTGCAGGAGTAGATAAACATGTCTGGCTCAGGGTTGCCAGGTGGAAAATTTTTTTCTCGCCCAATCCAGCCCAAAAAAACAGCCCAAAACCCGCCCAAACACAAACCCCGCCCCTGACACCCCCACCCCCGCGTCATCACCCCCGCCCCCGCCGTCATCAACCCCGCCCCCGCCGTCACCGGCCCCGCCTCCCCCGTCACCAGCCCCGCCTCCCACGTCATCGGCCCCGCCTCCCCGTCATCGGCCCCGCCTCCCACATCATCGGCCCCGCCCAAAACGTCACTAACCCCGCCCAAAAACGTCACTAACCCCGCCCCCGCGGCCGAAAAAAAGGCAAAAAGCCGCCCAAAAAACCGCCCAAACGACCCAAAAGCAGCCCAAAAAACCGCAACCCGCCGCGGGCAAAAATTTCCCGCGGCGGGTCGCGGAAAACCGCCCAATTGGGCGGTAAAACCGCCCACCTGGCAACACTGGTCTGGCTACAGTATGTGCAGGCCTGTGTCACTCCTTCTGTGTTTGTGACTAGCAAGTTAGTTACTTCTTCCATTAAAGGCCTGGTTGAAGAGTCAAGCTTTCACCTGCTTCCTGAAGTAGAAATAGTCTTGTGCAGTGTGTTTTGTTTCTAGCAAAAAAGGTGCCGGTACTCAAATGCCAGGCCACCCTTCAGGGGTGAGGTGATCACTGAAGGAACCACCCAGGGGTGTGCTGGTAAATTTTTAACAACGGGCTCTCCGGGCATAGCCGGACCTGAAATGTTTTTTTTGGGGGGAGGGGGAATACATGCCTCTCTCTCCCCTCCCTTGTGCGGGCATGCTAGGCATACCTTTGCCGAGCCCCACCAGCCAATAAATGGACTGCCACCATTCTCTGCTGCTTGTTTCTGGTTCTGAGCAGCATGATGGAACCTTCTTGCGCTTGCATGAAAAGTCTCAGCCTGATGCTCAGAGTCAGAAACAAGGAGCAGGGAGCAGCAGCAGTCTATTTACTTGGCTAGTTGGGCCAGCATCACTGCCAGCAAAGTAAAAGAGAATTCAGAAGGGGGCCCAAACCCACATTGTCCGTTCACTTGTCTCTTAGATTGTAAGCTCCTTGAGCAGGGACTGTCCCTCTATGTTAAATTGTACAGCGCTGCGTAACCCTAGTAGCGCTTTAGAAATGTTAAGTAGTAGTAGTAGTAAAGTAGCCATGGGGAGGCCTACTTTAACAACCGGCTCCCAAAATTCTTAAAAACTTAACAAACGGCTCTCGCGAGCCTGTGAGAGCCCGCTCCAGCACACCACTGGACCCACCCCACAATAGCCAGGCCCCCTGCAACCAGTCACAGAACCTATGACAAGGCAGAACTGCGATGTAGAGCCTGAGCATTTTCATTAAAACTTGGGGTCCATGGGTCAATTTTAGCAGACAATGGAAAAGGTGCCGGTACTCAGTACCCCCAAGTACACCCTCAAAAAAAGGCCTGGTCCTGTGTTAAGCAAAGCCTTTCAGGGAGTGCATTTCAGAGTGCGGGGGCTACTTCAGAGAAAGCTTGCTGGCAGGTGTCACATCGCGTGATGTGCTTTGGAGAGGGTGTGGTTAGAGACACTCCTTGGGAGGACTTTAGTGACCTTGGAGATCTTTAGAGGGAGGTCCTGTACCTCAAGTACTCTGGGCCATTTCCTTTAAGGGCCTTGAAGATCAGACATAGAGTTTTAAATTTAGCCCTATATTGTACTAGTAGCCAGTGAAGTTTTTGCAAACATGGTGTGATATGGTCACGTCGCTTCCAACCTTCTATTCATCTTTCTTCAGCATTCTGAATCAATTGGAGCTGGTGTAGACCCTTTATAGTCAGACCAGTGTAGAGTGCATTACAGTAATCCAGTCTTGATGTTTTTATAGCATGCACAATTGAGACAAGACTTGCCTTCTCAATTTAAGGAGAAAGGCAACGTAGTTGTTACAAATGATAGATCCACATGTCAGGTATCTGCCTAATTGTGTTAGGGACTCATAGAAACTTGGTTTCACTTGGGTTCAGGCAAAGTTTGTTGTTTTTAGAGTTTTTGACTCCTAACTTGTCACTTGCTCGTAACCTTTATCTTGTCTTCCTCTCTTCAATAGTTCCTTTCCCTATGTGTCCTTCTGTCTGTCTTACCCTTATCCTTATTGGTCCTGTCTGTCTGTCCTGATTTAGATTGTAAGCTCTTTTGAGCAGGGACTGTCTTTTCTTCATGTTCGATTGTGAAGCGCTGCGTACGACTGGTAGCACTATAGAAATGATTTACAGTTTAGTAGTAGTAGTAGTAGACATTTCCCTAAAAATTAAAAATCCTGCTCATAAAAGAATTGGGTGTACATTATACACTGATGTTTACAATACTTTCTATAGAGGCAAACCGCTGTCTCCATAAGAAAGAAACCTGGATAAAGCCGGGGCCGCCGAGAGACAGAGCCAGGCCTGGGGCAGGGCCACCGCCACCTCCCACCCGTGCTCCATCCCCCTCCCACTCATGCCATCACTGCCCTCCGCTCCCCCCCTACTTGGGCCCACCCCCTTACCTTCCTGCGTCTGCTCCTCCCTCGGTCTGTCACTGTCCTGCTTCCCTGTGCCAGGACCCGGGATATGAGGTTAACGCAATCACCTGGGTTCTGACACACAGGAGCAGGAGAGAGATAGACCCCAGCATCATATCTGTATGATTTGTGGATTGCATGAGTCAGATCATGTTACCAGCTCAACAAAGGCACTGCATTGGCTCCCTGTTTGATTTAAACCATTGTTAGTTTTTAAAATTTTGCGTGATTTCGTACCAGCTTATATGTCTCGGGTTTTCCAACGTTAGGAGCCCTAATAAATCTTTGTGCTGTAAAAATGCACAACGATCGATTGTGCCTTCAATGACTTAGTTGCATTATACCATTACTGCGACTGCTGCGTTGTCTTTTTGAAGTAGCGTAGCTGTAGGGGGCCTTGGGGGCCTGGGCCCCCCCATATTGGATCTGGATCTGGTCCCTAACTCCCGCCAGCTGAAGCGTTTCTCCAGCACTGTCCTCTACACATTGCCTGCCCTGCTTTCCCTCATGTCATCTACATACTCGGTTTTTTTGACTGGGAGACGTGAGGGGAAGTAGGGCAGGCAATGCACAGAGGACAGCGCTGGAGAAACGCTTCAGCTAGTGGGGGTTGGGGACCCCCACCAGCCAAGGTATGTGTGGTTGCGGCGGGGAGGCAGGCCAAACTGTGCCCCCCCCCCACTTTGGGTTCCGGATCCCTCAAACATTCAGTCCTGGCTACGCCCTTGGGCCCTCATGATCAAAAGCAAACGCCGGCGCTAGAGGCTGTTAGCGCCGTACTAACACCGGCGTTTGCTACTGCTCCATGATTAGAGCCCTCGAGCGCGTGAAACAACGCGCTCGAGGGCTCTTTGCGCAAGTAGCATGCAAATGCATGCTAAACAGGGCTCAGCGCATTCATCGCCAATGATCAGCGGCCATCCGCCTGCTGGTCTTTTGTAGGACCAGTAATGTGGAACAAACTGCAATTACCTTTGCGGCTACTAAGAGAGCTTAGCACCTTTAAGAAAAATGTGAAGGCGTATTTGTTTGCTCAAGCCTATTGTGAAATTGTTGAGCAGTCAGGAGCTGAATACCGCCAGGAAGTGTTTTCTTAATAAGTGTCTTCTTTTATGTAATGATATTATTTTGTTTTATGCGTAGATTTTGTTAACAACCTCGTTCATAGGCAGGTTACAAATAAATTAAATAAATACATAAATGGAAATGCCGAGTGAAATCGCTCTTCTTGTGTCCAAATGCCCAGGCTTGAATTCTAATAACTAACCTATATGGAGCTTGGCTAGTTAATAACTTTTTTTAAACTTGGAAAATCCATAGAAACATTTACCCTGGCAACTTATTATCTAGGTCCAACCATTATCATGAAGATAGACGATGCTGGCCCTAGTTTTGATGTGGAAAAACCCATCGGACGTATTGCTGCTGAACACTGGCTAATGAGTGGCCAAGAGAGGGACCAGACCAGAAAGGACAAATACTTTACTTGTGACTGTCTTGTGACTGTGGGGGAGTAGCCTAGTGGTTAGTGCAGCGGACTCTGATCCTGGGGAACTAGGTTCGATTCCCACTGCAGCTCCTTGTGACTCTGGGCAAGTCACTTAACCCTCCATTGCCCCTGGTACAAAATAAGTACCTGAATATATGTAAACCGCTTTGAATCTAGTTGCAAAAACTTCAGAAAGGCAGTATATCAAGACCCGATTTCCCTTTCCCTGTTTGAGATTCTACATGGAATGTTGCTATTCCACTAGCAACATTCCATGTAGAAGCCTGCCCTTGCAGATCAGCAACACAGCCGCACAGGCTTCTGTTTCTGTGAGTCTGATGTCCTGCACGTCAGACTCACAGAAACAGAAGCCTGCACGGGCCGCATTGCTGATCTGCAAGGGCAGGCTTCTACCGGGAATGTTGCTAGTGGAGGAGTAGCCTAGTGGTTAGTGCAGCAGACTCTGATTCAGGGGAACTGAGTTTGATTCCCACTGCAGCTCCTTGTGACTCTGGGCAAGTCACTTAACCCTCCATTGCCCCAGGTACAAATAAGTACCTGTATATAATACGTAAACAGCTTTGAATGTAGTTGGAAAAACCACAGGAAGGCGGTATATAAGTCCCTTTCCCTTAAAATGCTGTACTGGACTTTTGTACCTTGACTGTAACTATGTCGTTCAAAGGCAGGCTAGCATTTTTAGGGGCCCTTTTACTAAGCCGTGGCAAAAATTGGCCTGTGGAAGGGCAAGTGTGTCTTTTGGGTGTGCACCGGGCAACGTTTTACTACGAGCTGGAAAAAGGACGCTTTTTAAGGGGCCGGAAAATGGATGTGCACGGTGCACCAAAATGAAAACCAGTAGGTGTCCATTTTTGGCCTGAGACCTTACCATCACCCATTGACTTAGCGGTAAGGTCTGACACGCTACCCGGGCGGTAAGCATGCAGCATGTCGTTTACCACTGGGCAAAGCGCCTTGCAGTAGAAAATAGTAAATATTTTTTACCATGTGTTTTTGGCATGCGCCATGTTCAGAATTACCAGCCACGGCACCCGGATAGCCGGGTGGTAACGAAAATTTGGTGCATGCTGCATTCGCGTAGGCCCTCACGCACCTATGTAATAGGGCCCCTTAGTGCATACTAATGGTTAGCGTACGCTAAACGCTAGAGATGCCCATAGGAATATATGGATGTTGCTCAGGGCCACCGAGAGGGGGGGGGGGCCCGGCGCTACCGTCACTGCTGCAGTCCAGCCCGCCCGCCCTCCGTCGCTCCCTGGCATTGAATTTAAGCACCTCACCTTCGAAAGCGCAGCAAGCAGCGGCAGACCACTCCTTCCTTCCGTGTCCCGCCCTCGCCTGACGTAACTTCCGTGAGGGCGGGACACAGAAGGAAGGAGTGGTCTGCCGCTGCTTGCTGTGCCTTCGAAGGTGAGGCGCTTAAGGTCAGTGCAGAGGGCCCGGGGGAGGAGAGAGAGCCCAGTGGCGGGTGGAGGGGGGGCCCGGCGACTTCGGGTGGGGGCCCCGGGGGCGGCCTCGTCTCGGGCCTGGCCCAGTCTCTCGGCAGCCCTGATGTCGCTAGCATGTAGTGTGTGCTGATTTTTAGCGTGCACTAAAAACGCTAGGGCAGCTTTGCAAAAGGACCCCTATGTGAATCATTTTTGTACAGAGCTCTGTACAGTTGTGCGCTGTTAATAATTTGGTCACTCATCCACCTCTCCATGTTTCACCCCCCACCCCCACCACTATCTGTCCCTGTGAGACTGTCATTGGAATGCTTTTATGTTTCACTTACATATTCTGATATTTGTCAACTTCTGCTCATTTCTGAGCTGAAGAAGAAGGTTTTGCCTTTGAAAGTTAGTCAAAAAATGTTTTAAGTTAGTCCAATAAAAAAAGCGTCATCTTATCTTCTTTTTTAAAATTTATATTTATTACCTTTCAATAGATTAAAGCCATAACTCTGACCATGTGCCTAGTGGAATCATATATGAATGCATACCAATACTAAGAATAATTCTCTAATTAATATAAACAACAATAATAACGTTTAGCGCATTGGCTCAGAAGTTGGCTTGTTGACATATAAATCAGGGTTGTCGGGGGTGGGGTTGCAATTCTGTTCCAATTAGGAAATATCTTTCCTATCCTGTGATTATTGTAGCTCTTTTCTTGTTGTGTTAACATTTGAATTATTGATTTGTACACCGCCCTGCTCTGCGTGTCAGTGTGGGCGGTAGAGAACGTTTGAATAAACTGTAAACTACACAGAGCCTAATCAACATAATGCATTGGGTAATATTTTAGTTTAGTTTATTAGAAAATGTATTCTACTGTCTTACATCCTGAAACAAGAACAAACGCGGATTGCAATAGGAAAACAAAGAAAACAGAAAAAGAAGAAAAAAAGTTACAAAAATCTCAGAACATTATGAACTGAGTTTTTTTGTGAATTGAGTTTTTGATTGAGTATTTTTGAATAAGCGCTTTGGGGTTCTCCTTAGCATTATTGAATTTTGGACAATTCAGTTTGGCAGGCAGAGATGGACATTCTGGTGTGATGATGTTTTTGGCTTGAATGTGTTAAACGCTACTGAAGTTCTCCTCCCAGTGTGAGACACTCTAAGCACCAATCACTTTAAAAATTAAAAAATATATATATTAAAAAATGATTGTTCTTTGAGTTTGTAGGTGTGAATATATAACAGGTTTCATAATTTAAATAAATTACATTTTAACCACTACACGTTTGACCATTCTTCTACTTTTTGGAGATCTCTTTTCATGGTTTGAAAGCGCCAAACCCCTCCGAGAAAAACTGCACTGGCTCCCAATCAAAGAACGCATTGCTTTCAAAATCTACAACCTGGTTCATAAAATTATCTATGGCGAAGCCCCGGGTTACATGACAGACCTCATAGACCTACTAACCAGAAACACAACAGGATCAACACGAACATACCTAAATCTCCGCTACCCAAGCTGCAAAGGACTCAAATACAAATCAACCTAAGCATCCAGCTTTTCCTACATAAGCACACAACTATGAAACGCATTACCAAAAGCCGTGAAAACAACTTATGATCACCTAAACTTCCAGAAATCATTAAAAACTAACCTGTTCAAAAAGGCATACCCTACCGACCCAACTTAAATGCCTGAACCCTACAACACAATGAAGCCAAAGCTCGTAATAGACATATAATAACTCTTCCACTCTACGATTCTCTTCCTCTCTACGATTCCCTAATGTGTCTGTACACACGAACCTTATTCTATCACAACATTACTGTATTTGTTCATACCGGAATTGGCGAACGCCTTTACGGTACTATGTAAGCCACATTGAGCCTGCAAATAGGTGGGAAAATGTGGGATACAAATGTAACAAATAAAATAAAGAAATAAATGGTTTCTACTCCCTCCGGGGTATCCACTCTATTGACTATCTTTGTGTCATCTACAAAAAGGCAAACTTTTCCTTCTAACCCTTCAGCGATGTCTCTCACAAATGTATTAAACAGAATCGACCCCAATACCCCTGAGGCACTTCATTATTCACCTTCCTTTCCTCCGAGCGAATTCCGTTTACCACCACCCTCTGTCACCTGTCGGTGGACCAGTTTCCAATCCAGTTCACCACTGTGGGTCCTAAGTTCAACCCTTTCAACTTATTCATGAATCTTCTGTGGGGAACCGTATCAAAGGCTTTGTTGAAATTCAAGTAGATTACATCTGGTGCATGTCCTTTATTCAGTTCTTTGGTCACCCAGTCAAAAAGATCAATCGGATTCTTTTGGCAGGATTTTTCTTTGGTAAAGCCGTGTTGCCTCACATCCTGCAACCTATTGGTTTCTAGAAAGTTAACTATCTTTTCCTTCAGCAGCGACTCCATTATATTTCCTACCACTGGCATGACGCTTACCAGCCTGAAGTTTCCCACTTCTTCCCTGTCCCCACTTTCGTGAAGAGGGACCCACATCTGCTCATCTCCAACCCCGCAGAACCTCTCCTGTCTCTAAAGATCTGTTAAATAAATCCACAAGAGGTCCAGCCAGGACCCATAACTTTGTCCACTTTCAGATTTTCTATTTGTTTTATTTATTTATTGGGATTTATTAACGCATTTATGAAGAGATTCATCCAAGGTTGTGTACAGCAGGTACAGCTTAACATAAAACTTACAATTTTGTTACCAGCATAACAATAGTAAAATAGCTAAGAATAAACATAAATACAATAAATAAGGTAAACTTGAAAATAATAAATTGAAACCTAAAAATAGGACTAATATGAAACAGGATAAAAAAATATACACATTTAACAGCACTGAAATTCAAATAACAGAGATATAATATGATGTCAGCATAACAGGATAAACATAAAGGAATCCTGCTCAGAAGGAATGGAGCCTCAGAAGCTTAACGGAGATTGGGTGGCAGCACCGGTGGTTGGGAGGCGGGACTAGTGGTTGGGAGGTGGGGCTAGTACTGGGCAGACTTCTACGGTCTGTGCCCTGAAAACGGCAAGGACAAATCAAGGTCAAGTATACATATAAAGCAGCACATATGAGTTTATCTTGTTGGGCAGACTGGATGGACCGTACAGGTCTTTTTCTGCCGTCGCCTACTATGTTACTATGTAATAGCCAAGTCTTCCTCAAACATCAGGGCTTGCATATCTTGAACCCTTTTACTTAGGCTACGAGTATTTGAGCTCATTGCTTTCCATGTGTTATTAACTGAGGGGCCCTTTTACTAAGCCACGTAAGCGTCTGCACGCGCCCAATGTGTGCCAAAATGGAGTTACCGCCTGACTACCGCGTGGCTCTTGTGGTAATTTCATTGTTGGCGCGAGTCTGATACGCGCATCCAAAAAATAATTTTTATTTTTGCACATGCGTCAACTGGCTTTTGACGCATGTAGGTCATTATTGCCTGGTTACCGCATGAGACTTTACCGCTAGGTCAATGGCTGGCGGTAAGGTCGCAGACCTAAAATGGACGTGCGACAATTTTGATTTTGCAGCACGTCCATTTTTGGCAAAAATGTTAAAAAGGCCTTTCTTACAGGTGCGCTGAAAAATGGATCAGTGCGCGCCCAAAACCCGTGCCTACGCTACCACAAGCCATTTTTCAGCGCACCTTAGTAAAAGGACCCCTGTGTTTTGATGTATTTTTTTAATATTAAGGAAAGGGAATTATATACCACCTTTCTGTGGTTTTTCCAGCTACATTCAAAGTGGTTTACATGGTATATACAGGTACTTATTTGTACCTGGGACAATGGAGGGTTAAGTGACTTGTCCAGAGTCACAAGGAGCTGCAGTGGGAATCGAACCCAGTTCCCGAGTCTGCTGCACTAACCTCTAGGCTACTCCTCATTAACATTACTTTCCCCAGTGCTGTCATGTTTTTCCTGGGAGTAACTTTCTGAATTCCCTTGCTTCCTTTTGTCACCCCCCCCCCCCCCCCCCCCTCTAGTTTAAATGTTGAGTAGACTTCTGCTGTGTATGGAAACTGACTTCTCTCAGAAATTGCTAGTGAACCTGTCCCATTTCTCTCTGCAGAAAATGTTCCCATCCAGAGGCGGTTCCCCCAGTGGCTGACTGGACTGATCGCAGTTTCTGTCTTCCTCTTTCTGGTCCTCGTTGTCTTCGTTGTAAATCGGGTCTGGTGTGAGGACAAAAAGTAAGTCACCTTCGTATGATCAGGCTTATTGTTTAATTAGACAAGAAACCTCCCTCAACTTCAAGCAGAACCTTAATTGCACTCAGAGTCTATAGCAACTCTGTCAAACTCCACCCATTCCAGGCCCTAATTTGGAGAACTGTATTCTCCTGTTTTGCATGGTTTTTTTTTTTGTTACATTTGTACCCCGCACTTTCCCACTCATGGAATCTGAGGCACACTGCAGTGGAAAGTGAGTTCAGTCCCTTTTCTTCCTAATTGAGATGTGCATTCATGAGCATAGGTTGCTATTAAGACAGGCATTGGGGGAAGTCACTGTTTGCCCTGGGATTGGTAACTTGGAATGTTGCTACTCTTTGAGATTCTGAATGGAATGTTGCTACTTTTTGGGATTCTGAATGGAATCTTGCTACTCTTTGGGGTTCTACATGGAATGTTGCTACTCTTTGAGATTCTGAATGGAATGTTGCTACTCTCTTTGGGATTCTGAATTGAATCTTGCTACTCTTTGGGGTTCTACATGGAATGTTGCCATTATCTGGGTTTCTGAAAGGTACCTGTGACCTGGATTGGCCACTGTTGGAAACAGGATACTGGGCTAGATGGACCATTGGTCTGACCCAGGTATGGCTATTCTTATGTTTTTATTTGGTTTGTTTGGGTGACTAAAACTTTAAAGTGCGTGCATGCCTGTGTGCACCTACAAATTAACTACAACTCACAACTTTTTTAGCTCAGGGGTTCTAATATAATAAATTTAGATTTTGAACAATTATGCCCACTACTGCATTCCGGTCACATATCTTTAATTTTGCGTGTGCTCAGAAAACAGAAATTGTGCCCTATTTACCCACTGAAGGGTGACCAAGGCAGCCTAAGGTTTCTATCATTACACAGTTTGTCCTTATTTTAAAAGACCACTCTACGTTCAAAAATGGTTGATAGTCAATAATCCACAGATGAACAGACAACAAATGTACTTATCTTTTAATTCTGGGGTCCTTTTATGAAGGTGTGCTAATGGATTTAGTGCACGCTAAGTGCTAAGAAGCCATTTAATACCTATGGGAATCTAAGTATTTAGTGCACACTAATTGTTAGCATGCACCAGGGGCGTAGCCAGACTTTGGGGAGAGGGGGTTCCAGAGCCCGAGGTGAGGGGCACATTTTAGCCCCCCTTGGTGCCGCTGACCCCTCTCCCCCACCATTTTTGACCTCCCCACCGCCACCTTTGACCCCCCCCCCAGTGCCAACCTTTTCGACATCCTCTTCCCGCTGCCACCAACCCTCCCCCGCCTCCGCTGTTGGGTACCTTTGCTGGCAGGGGTCCCCAACCCCCGCCAGCCGAAGTCTGGTGCGGCTGCGTTGCTGGTCTGCAAGGGCAGGCTTCTGTTTTTGTGAGTCTGACGTCCTGCAATCAGACTCACAGAAACAGAAGCCTGCACTCGCAGATCAGCAACGCAGCCGCACCGGAGAAGAGGACTTCGGCTGGTGGGGGTACCCGATGGCAGCGGCGGCAGGGGAGGGTTGGCGGTGGGAGGAGGAGTCGAAGGGGTTGGTGGTGGGAGGGGCCAGGGCCCATGCCCCTGTGGCCCCACGTAGTTACGCCCCTGGCATACAAAGCAGCGGTAAGCCCAATGCCTAGTATTTCTGTTCATGCTTTCCAAAAATACTAGGACTAGGGGGCATGCGATTAAACTACAGTGTAGTAAATTTAAAACAAATTGGAGAAAATTTTTCTTCACCCAACGTGTAATTAAACTCTGGAATTCATTGCCGGAAAATGTGGTGAAGGCGGTTAGCTTAGCAGAGTTTAAAAAGGGGTTGGACGGCTTCCTAAAGGACAAGTCCATAAACCGCTACTAAACGGACTTGGAAAAATCCAAAATCCCAGGAATAACATGTATAGAATGTTTGTACATTTGGGAAGCTTGCCAGGTGCCCTTGGCCTGGATTGGCCGCTGTCGTGGACAAGATGCTGGGCTCGATGGACCCTTGGTCTTTTCCCAGTATGGCATTACTTATGTACTTACTTATATGTACTAAAAGGGAAGTACCACCGGGCTACTGCAGCAGGCCCAGTCGTAGTTCCATCCTCCAGCACGTGCCATTTCTGGTGCTGCAAAAATATTTATATTTTGGTAGCGCTGCTGTGTACTTGGTGGTAATCAGGCAGTGCCTCACGCTGCCTGGTTACTGCCGGCAGTGGCGTATCAAGGGGGGGGGGGCGGGAGGGGCGGTCCACCCCGGGTGTCAGCTCGGGAGGGGGTGCTCCCTGCCAGCTCCCCCCCCCTCGGCGAATCGACACCCCCCCCCCACACCTTTAAAAAGAATACCGGGAGTCGTGCCTGCCCTGCACGTACAAGAAATGTGGACCGTCGGCTCTTCCCTCGCTCTGTCCCGCCCTCCGCTGACGCAACTTCCTATTTCTGCAAGGGCGGGACAGAGCGAGAGAAGAGCCAACGGTCCACATTTCTTGTACGTGCAGGGCAGGCGCGACTCCCGGTATTCTTTTTAAAGGTAGGGTGTGGGAGCTGGTCGTCGGGGGGGGGGGGGTGTCATCGTGCTGCACCCGGGGGGGGGGGGGGGGTGCAATGGCGAACCGCCCCGCCCCGGGTGGCAGCCTCCCCTGCTACGCCACTGACTGCTGGGTTACTGCGGGAGCCCTTACCGTCACCTCAATGAGTGGTGGTTAGTTCTCTCCCCCCCCCCCCCAAATGGCCATGAAGCAAGTGCTTCACTTGCTGCATGGCCATGTCTTGAAAAAAAGACATGCCTTTTACCCACTGTGTTAAAAGGGGGCCTCGGCATGCATCAAAAACACGCACCAATGCCAGCGCAGGCCCCTTTTGCCACAGCTTCATAAAAGGACCCTTAAGTCTGTTAGTGCATCTTAATAAAAGGACTCTTCTGTCCCCTCGGTGCCTTGTAAATTTGGATCTTCAATTTCCCTTATCAGGGGATCATTTAACATGTCACCCCAACCAGCCCCTCCCAATTTCAGTTTAACGTGCAGAATAATAACAATAATCCCAACACAGATCCATGTTTCGCCATGAGTTGGCTTCTTCAGGGGAACTGGATAAGTTCTCCCCATTGAGTTCACAGTCATTGACCCCTGAGCTGAATACGTTGTGAGTTACAGTCAATACTAGAAGGCTGGAGCTGTTTGGAAATTATTGTAATTCCCAATTATTGAGGTGTTGTAGACTGCTACAAATTAATATAAGTGGAATTCATTGCCAGAGAATGTGGTAAAGGTGGTTAGCTTAGCGGAGTTTAAAAAAGGTTTGGACGGCTTCCTAAAGGAAAAGTCTATAAACCATTATTAAATGGACGGGGAAAATCCACTATTTCTGGGATAAGCAGTATAAAATGTTTTGTACATTTTGGGGATCTTGCCGGGTATTTGTGACCTGGATTGGCCACTGTTGGAAACAGGATGCTGGGCTTGATGGACCTTTGGTCTTTCCCAGTATGGCAATACTTATGTACTTATGCATACAATGCATGCCTAAAGAAAAAAATTCCAAGAAAACAGGTGGGCAGGCGACTTACAGGATCCAGCAAGAGAGAAAAAAAGGAAGAAAATCGCCATAAAAGTTGCATAAAAAGCAAATTTATTATCGTCAGCCCAACGTGCTGAATTCACCACGAAATGCCTTTACTGCTGCTGCTTTTCAAGAGAGAAGCTGTTTTAAATCGAGTAGGTGAGATTGTTTAGTCTGCACCACTGGGATGATATTTTCCGGCCCCTGAAGCAGCCCTTTAGGAGGCTGAAACATGGCCGTGTCAGGCTGATGACTACCTATTTTATTGTCATGTGGTGAATGTGCTTTTTATGAAATTTTTGTGGTGATTTGCTTCCCTTTTTGTCCCATTAAAAAAAGGTCAAACATGAAAAATGCCCGTACGTTGTGAAAAATTTATATAAAAATGAGCACGAAGCAAATGTTATTTTGGGCTAGTCCATAACACCTTCCCTAACTTTATTTCTGCTTTCCTTCTTTGATGTTGCTCCATAATGTCCTTGGAGCAGTCTGTGTTTGACCTGATGAATTTTTTTCCAAGGCTGCAATATTTGCCTCAGTAACTAGAACTTTCTCTCCCGTGTAAAAAAAAATAAATTTGAAAATGATAATAGACCAGAAACCTTGAATAATAAAATGAATATTATTATAGATGATTAGTATCGAGATTATTGTTTTTCCCAGAGTTCCGGGTATGACTCCTAAAATTTTTCCTCAGAAATATTTCCTCAATTATTACTTTAAAAGGAGTGAAGCCTGTGAAAACTGGGATTACTTTAATCAGTGGGATCTGAATTAGAGACTTAAGTATATGTATTGTTAAATAACTTCTGATTTTTAAAAGAGAAAGAATGTAATCAGATCTATTATTCCTAACTAATATTGGACAATAAGTATGTTTTTCAATTAAATGATTTGACTATACACCGTATTGGCCTTGAAGAAGCCAACCAGATGATCAATGTGGAATAATGAATTAGACGAGTAATATCTGGGGATAATCAGGTTAATACTACGTTTCCCCCCCCCCCCCCCCCCCCCTGTTTACTGTTTAATTGATCTCCTTGTCTTGTTTCACTCTTCCTATTTAGTGGTCTAAGGAAGAGAATAGAATTACCGGACTGAAATAATTCCTATATATTACTTTCTCTGTATGTCCGGCAAGTTGTTTTATCGCTTGTAAAAATTTAAATGGTTATAAATAAAAAATTTAAAAAATAAAAAAATTAATTAAGTAATTACAAAAATAAAAGTAAAAAAATATATATATACAGGTATATATAAATTTCTTTTTTTAATGCTTTTTTTGCATGTCTTTGTAATTTTGCAGAAGGGACATAGGTGTTGTATCCCTGCTTGACATGAACCTGAGCAATGTTAGCAGGCAGTAACCAAACAGCCCCCTGGGGGGCTACAGCATTTAGGGGCCCATTTACTAAGGCGTGCCGAAAAATGGCCTGCACTGGTACAGGCGTGCGGTTTGGATGCGCGCAGGTCTATTTTTCAGCACGCCTGGAAAAAGGGTCTCTTTTGTTGTGGCCGAAAATGGACGCGCGGCAAAATTAAAACCGGCGCACGTCCATTTTTGGCCTGAGACCTTACCGCCACCCTTTGACTTAGCGGTAAGGCCTCACGTGTTAACCGGGCGCTTTCTGGCTCTGATCATTGGGTGGGAGCAAACGCGGGTGCTAGTACGGCGCCGTCGGCCTCTAGCACCTGAGTTTGCTTTTGATCATCTGCCTATTGGACAGTGATGTTGCTCGGTTCAACTGTAAGGTATAAAATACTTTTGAGAAGTCGTCATTCCAACATACCGGAACCCAACCTGCTTGTAAAAATTAAGCCACCGCATCAAGATCTTGTGATTTCAAGACTTTTGACATTGTACAGTCACCAGCAGTGGCGTTCCTAGGGGGGCGGACACCCGGGGCGGCGCCCCGCCCCCCGGGTGCAGTGGACCCCCTCTCTGGCGAAAGACCCCCCCTGTGAAAGAGCCCCCCCCCGGGTGCATGCTGCTGGGGGAGGGGGTGCCACATCGCACGCCTGCTGCGAGTTTACTAACTTTGCTCGTTCGCTGCAGCTCCCTCTGCCCCGGAACAGGAAGTAACCTGTTCCGGGGCAGAGGGAGCTGCAGCGAACGAGAGAAGTTAGCGAACTCTCGCAGCAGGCTCACGCCGCGGCACCCCCCAACGGCGTGCACCCGGAGCGGACCGCCCCCACCCCCCCCCTTGGTACGCCACTGGTCACCAGTATGCTGCTAGTTTCATTAGACAATAAAATAAAACACATTTGCATGGGATTTTTAATGGCTCATTTTTTTCTGTGCCTCTTTTATTAGGAAAAACGAACCTATCGCGGTGAATAAGAAGGATGAAGTGATTAGTAATGGGACAGAGGGCCACTATGCAGGAATCGACAACTTCAGGTCAGTGACAAATTATGGAGATAATTGTGTTCCCACTCTGAACTTTGTTCTCTTAGGAAATACATTGTAACTCTTAGGGGCCAATGCACATGGTTAATGTGTGATCTATTACATAGTGGGGAGCCTGGGTCAGTGACTTCATAATCGGCCCTATTTTCCTCATCTGTCACATGTCTGCTCTCAGAATGAGAGACAAACATCCTGGAAGATCCATGTTGCAAGTTTTATGTTAGGGAGGAGGATAGCCCTTGTTGGCTTAAGACCGCTGAAAGAAAGTTTCCCCTTGGATCTGCGAAATACAAGCGTTCATTAAATATAAAGTAGATAGAGACTTGTGAAGGGAAATTTTGTAATCTAGGTGCCCACATTTACATGTGTGTTATGTGTGTAAATGTTTAGAATAATGGCATAAACACACATATAACATATAGTAAATGACGGCAGAAAAAGACCTGCATGGTCCATCCAGTCTGCCCAACAAAACAAACTCATATGTGCTACTTTTTGTGTATACCTTACTTTGATTTGTACCTGTCCTCTTCAAGGCACAGACCGTATAAGTCTGTCCAGCACTATCCCCGTCTCCCAACCACCAGCCCCGCTTCCCAACCACCGGCTCTGGCACAGACTGTATATGTCTGCCCAGCACTATCCCCGCCTCCCAACCACCAGCCCCGCCTCCCAACCACCAGCTCTGGCACAGACTGTATAAGTCTGCCCAGCACTATCCCCGTCTCCCAACCACCAGCCCCGCTTCCCAACCACCGGCTCTGGCATAGACTGTATAAGTCTGCCCAGCACTATCCCCGCCTCCCAACCACCAGCTCTGGCACAGACCGTATAAGTCTGCCCAGCACTATCCTCGCCTCCCACCACCGGCTGGCTCTGCCAGCCAATCTCGGCTAAGTTCCTTACATATCTAAATGTTTTATTGTATACTAGTAAAAGAGGCCCGTTTCTGAGCAAATAAAATGGGCGCTAGCAAGGTTTTTGTCGCCAACACCCCCCCTCCCTCCCTCTCTCCCTCCCTCCCTCCCTGGCCAACCCCTTTGTTGTTCTGCCATTGCCCCGCCCCCAACGTCATGACGTTTGACGCGAGGGCAGGGCCCGGAGCGATTCCCCCCCCCCCCCGCCTCCCTGCCTCCCTCCCTGCCAACCCCTTCGTTGTTCTGCCATTGCTCCGCCCTCAAGGGCGGGGCCCGGAGCGATTTTGGTGGCTTCACCACCACGAACCTTCGAACCTTTTTGAAGGAAGTCAGGGCTTGGCTTCACTGACGTCAGTGTCCTCAGAACGTTGAGGGTGAGTTTTATTATAGTAGATTGTATTGGTATCATAATGTAGCATACAATTGTCTATTGTTTATGTTTGACTTATTATAAATAAATATGTGCACATAGCAGAGAAATTGCAGGGCCAGGGAATCACATTATGAAGGAATAAAGATCTGGGTATGGCTATGGGGTTAGCTTAGCGGAGTTTAAAAAAAGGTTTAGACGGCTTCCTAAAGGAAAAGTCCATAGACCATTATTAAATGGACTTGGGGAAAATCCACTATTTCTGGGATAAGCAGTATAAAATGTTTTGTACATTTTGGGGATCTTGCCGAGTATTTGTGACCTGGATTGGCCACTGTTGGAAACAGGATGCTGGGCTCGATGGACCTTTGGCCTTTACCAGTATGGCAATACTTATGTACTTTATAGTTTAAACTATATGGTTTGTCTTAATGGTGTTTAACAATGGTATCTCCATCCTCTAGAAAATGAGGAGAATTGGACAGAGGCTCAGGTTGCGAAATGATATTCTCAGAAACCTGTTGCCTAGGGTGCAGGGATTGCATCTTTTGTTTCACAGAATGCCCATTTTCCGTCATCAAGCAGGAGTGAACGAAGCACACAAGGAAGTGATGTCACCTGATAGCACCAAGATGGAACTGTTCGCCCATAGCTCGTTAATGTGCTTTGTGGTACAGCGGCCCCCTCATCACCTGAGTTTTGTTTCTTCTGCTCTCTTGAGCGTACATATGACAAAGCTCTCCCTACAAAAGGCCATTTTTTCACCATCATGGAAAATATGCAGGTTAATAGGGAAATGCTAATGAAAATGCAAATAAACAGCATATTAAGCCAAAAACGCCAACATGAGGATTATCTAACGCCACCTTAAACTGTATACTAGGCAATGACTGTGTGTGTATTAATCAGAAGATGAAATGAAGAACGATATTAGAAAACAGCTTAACTGAGGACTTCAAAGAAACATTGCACAATGTCCAAGTAGACTTCAGTTGAGTCACAGCTGGAACGGAGATCGTCCGTTAAAGGAATCTTTGCCATGGTGGATTAACATGTCCTGCAGAAAAAGAGAAGGTAGCAGCATCTCACATAACCCCTCTTCTCAAGTCACTTCATTGGCTCCTCCAGACAGGGAACCAATGAAGTACAGCTCCTGCTTCTGCCAAAACTGCAGTAGCTCTGGCCTCTGTTCTGCAAAACAGAGTTCTAACCAGTGGGTCATTTGAAGGAGCTGGTCGACCTGTGGACCTTCTCAACCCAGCCCTCAGGATTCATCCCATCAGTCATGTTTTTTAAGGATATCAACCATGAGTACACGTGAAATGATTTTTGCCTCCATTACCTCCATCTATGCAAATCGATCTCATGCATATTCATTATAGATATCCTGAAAACCTGACAGTTTGGGTGTGTCCCACAAATGGAGTTGAGAAACGCTACTCTAGAGCTTCGATATCCATACTATCAAGGCTCAACGCCCAGGGGCTCACAATCTCTAGGACAGGAGTAGCATTAGGGAGTAGCTAACAGGGCAATTGCTCTGGCTCCCATGCCACGGGGTTCCCCAAGCCCGCCTGAAGATAACGGAGGCATATCTTGCAAGTAGGCTATGGGGCCTTCTCTCCAGTTTTTGCCCTGGGCCTCTGCATGTCTGATACCAGCCCTGGGCTAGGACACATGGCGGGTGTTATGAATGTTTTTTGAAAGTGCTATTACTTTGCTGACATCCTCTGGGACTCCAGTAAAATGGCTGAGGAGGGTGACCACAAAGTTACAAGTCAAAAAGAGCAGGTAAGCCAATTTTCTAATTTAATTTTGAAGCATTCTGAGACTTTCGAAAGCTGTTTGGCCAGGTAAATAGATCATTGAAAAACTGCCAACCCTGTATGTGTGTAAAAAGTATGTCTAGGGATCAAGAAGTGTGAAATTGGTGGAATCCGAGTCAGGCTCAGGTGCCGAACTTTGAATTTTCCAAACTAAACCTACTCTTTTCCTGGGAGAAACTATCTGCAGACAAAGCAGGAGCAAATCTCGGCAGGGACTTGTTTCCTGGCCGGTTTGCAACGGGAAAATATGTCTGTGCAGTTTGGAAAATGCAAAGCAATGCATATTGTCGCCTATCCTTTCCATCTGAAAAGTGTTTGCAAAGTTCATGAGTAAACGGAGTCAAGGACTGTGCAACGAACCGCATTGCTTGCGAGCTATTTCAATAATGTGCGAACTCTTAGAGGAGATGAAACGGCAGAAATAATTCTCCTGTCCCTTTATGGCTGCAGTTGGGTGGTCACTCAGAATGTGCCCTTCTTTGTGATGTTACTGCGGTGGTGTACAGGTGACGAGACATAGGCTTGTCCTCTAAACTAACGCCCTGTTATTTCATTTTCCAGGAGCCCGGACCACGACAACGCATATGAGAACCGTATTGAATGGGAAGAACAGGTCGTCCAGACCACTGCCATGTAATACTTCTCTCAGGAAATGGTTGCGTGAGCTACTCTACCTTCTCCGCCAAACCGCACACTGTTAACGTCTCAGGCTTGTTCTTTGTTGGTGGTAAACATTTGTCCTTTTGTTAACCACCTATAAATAATGTGAACAAATACACGGGGACTGTTATTGAATCTCAACACAGTCATTAAGATTTGCAGATTTAAAGCGGTGGTGTCCTGTTGTTGTCAAACTGCGGTGAGTCCTTCAGCAAGGTCCCCTGGCTAAAGTAATCCACTCAGTTCTTTCTCTAGCTTTGTTTCTCTGAATTGATGGGAAATGCTGCCGAGGATCATTGTTGCGGATCCATTTTAAATAGGGCTTCCAGCTAATTTGTTAGACTTCTGCCCCTCTCCCCCAGTAGATAGCGAAGCCTCCTTTTTTGAATTGTGGAATACAAGTTCTCATTGGCTAAAGAGCAGAGATGAACAGAGACGATGGTGGGGGAGACCTCGGAGGCACTGGGCGGAAATGGAGGCAAAGATTGGATTCTCCAGATCTAAGCAAGACCAACCATGGAAAGAAAAGCCTTCAAATGACACGGAAAAAGAAGCCAGAGGAAAGACGAGAATTACACATCTCCTAGAGGAATGCTTTGATGGAAATGTGGCATAGCATAGTCAGCGTCTGTACTGGAGAATATGTCTCTGTCTTTTCCAAAATAAAATGTTCGAATTTTAGTATTGTTGTCAGCAACTTTATGACTAGAGCTGGACAAAATGTTTAAAGGTTCTACATATGTCCCGCCCCCCCCCCCCCCCCCCTTCATCCCTGCCTGTCCCTTCCACCACTGCCCTAGGTTTGAACTGTTCTGGCAATAAAAAAGGGTCTTTAGAAAACTGAGCTGACTGTTCTAGAAGCTCTGTCACTATCCACCCCAGGGGCGTATCTGCGTGGGGCCACAGGGGCCTGGGCCCCCGCAGATTTCGCCCTGGACCCCCCTACCGCCGTTAACCCTCCCCCGCCTATCGCCAACCCTTTCCCTGCCTACCGCGGTCACCTACCCCCAAGGTCCGCTCCTGACAGTTTTTTTAAATATTACTTCAGCTGGCGGGGGACCCCAACCCCCGCCAGCCCAGCCGAGGTCTTTAACTTTTTCATCCTCGTGCTGTTAAAGCTGCAATGCATCCTTCCAGTTGGACGGAGTTTGACGTCGCAGCACGTTGTACGTGCAGGACGTCAACGTCCTGCGACGTCAAACTCCGTCCAACTGGAAGGATGCATTGCAGGAATAGCACGAGGAAGGATGAAGAAGTTAAAGACCTCGGCTGGGCTGGCGGGGGTTGGGGTCCCCCGCCAGCTGAAGTAATATTTAAAAAAAACGGCAGGAGCGGACCTCGGGGGGTAGGTGACCGCGGTAGGCTGGGAAAGGGTTGGCGGTAGGTGGGGGAGGGTTAACAGCGGTGGGGGAGGGTTAACGGCGGTGGGGGGGGGGGGCGTTATAATGTGCCCCCTCACTCTAGCCCCTGCCCCCCCTACCGCCGAACCTCAGATACGCCCCTGATCCACCCTCTGACATTTTCATGTTTCTGTCCATCTCGTCTGTGTTGACCAAGTCTCCGTCTTTCTTCCTTCAAAGCTCAGCTCCTGCTTTACTCCTCCAGGCAGGTCTTCCATTGGAATTCACGTCTCCAGCACACTCCCCATCTGTTCCATCCAAGTAAGGCTTTCTATGTGTGATTCCTCATCTTTTGCCCATGACCCATCCTGTGATGGGGTGAGGGCAACCCCAGAGGGGTACACAAAATCAAAGAAACATCTATCTTTCGGAAATCTCTGAAAACATTCTTCTTCAACAAGGCCTACAATGAGAACTTATAACCTCACTAAGTCCACTCAACTATGAGCGTACACCTCCTATAATTACCCTAACAACTCTCTTCCCTCACCCCTTCCTAAGCGCTACACACTACTAATTGTATCCGATATCCTGTTATGTCAATGCTATCAAATCTATGTAAGCCACATTGAGCCTGCAAATAGGTGGGGGAATGTGGGATACAAATGCAATAAATAAAATAAAATAAATAAATAAAAAATAATAACAAAACAAAAATCACAAAAATGAAGGGTCCTGGTAGATGGAGGAAGGCAAAATATCTTGTCAGAAAGTTGAATTCACATTTGGGTATTTTTAATAAAAAATCATCACCATTAGCCGTATCCCCCAGACCTGAAGTATATACAGGGTGAATATCAAAAAGGAAAATACCAAGAAAAAAAAATCATAATGTCCAGGATGTTCCTTATCCCAAGCCCCTAGATCTGAACAGGCTTCTCTTACTCTGCCTTTAGAATCCTCTTCTGAGGCCCTGGTGGATTCCCTTTCTTCTGGGTCTCCTCAGGATCTCTTGGAATACACATGCATGGAAAACAGTTTCCCCAAAAATATAGTATCTCTTCAGAACTCAGATCAAGCTTCTGAATTCCTTTCTCCAAATTACCACGAGTCACACATCCTCAATGATATCTTTTTGGGGAAAGCACTAGGGGAAAATAGAAAGGTCTTTATCAGTAAAAATCAGAACTTCCATGTTACCCAGTTCCAGGAGGGAGACTGTGAACTTACCTCCCAAGGCAGTGTGGGATTTATAGTCCCTGATTCTACCCATTGAAATCCATGGTGCAGGTCCCATAATGCGTCATGATAGACTTATGAGAAACCCAGGACTGGCCTAAAATTTCCTTCTTGGAACTGAGTAATTTGGCAGCTCTAGGGACCAGTGGCGTAGCTACGTGGGGCCATGGGGGCCTGGGCCCCCGTAGATTTGGCCCTGAACCCCCCTGCTGACGACCCTCGACCCCTCCCTCCGCCAACCCTCCCCTACTGCGCCGTCGTCGTCGGCTACCTTTGCTGGCGGGGGACCCCAACCCCCGCCAGCCGAGGTCCTCTTCTTCCAGCGCAAGGCTTCATTCTGTTTCTGTGAGTCTGACATCCTGCACTTACAACATGCAGGACATCAGACTCACAGAAACAGAATGAAGCCTTGCAGATCAGCCAGTGGCCACGTTGCTGGCTGATCTGTAAGGCTTCATTCTGTTTCTGTGAGTCTGACGTCCTGCACGTTGTACAGAACAAAGCCTTGCGCCGGAAGAAGAGGACCTCGGCTGGTGGGGGTTGGGGGTCCCCCACCAGCAAAGGTAGGCGGCAGCGGGTGGCGGCGGGGGACCCCAACCCCCGCCAGCCGAGGTCCTCTTCTTCCAGCGCAAGGCTTTGTTCTGTCTCTGTGAGTCTGACGTCCTGCACGTTGTACATGCAGGACGTCAGACTCACAGAAACAGAACAAAGCCTTACAGATCAGCCAGTGTGCACAGTTAAAGCAAGAAGAAAGAAGAGCAGGGCAGCGAACGCGGCTGCGTTGGAGACCGGTGCTGAAGAAGGCTTCGGCTGGCGGGGGTTGGGGACCCCCGCCAGCCAAACCAGGGGCCCGGATAAAATTTGCAGGGGGCCCAGACCCCCATGGCCCCCCCCATAGCTACTCCCCTGGTGTAAGTGTTCTTTCTGCCGGGAGGAGATCTTTGGCAGGCACGGCTTGCATCGGATCCCCATCAGCCATGCTTATGGAGCACCGATTTTGGATGGGCCTGGCCCCAAAGTGGGTGAGCCCAGGTCTACCTGTGCCACGTGACCCATTTTATTCTTATGGGCCTTGCTGCAGATAACATGCGCTAATCCTAAGTAAAAGACCCCCCCCCCCCCCCACACACACACACACACACCTAGTGTTAGCTCTTGCATTGGTTCAAAGCAAATATTTCTCTCTTCCTTACAGGCTGATGCCTAAGGGGGCAGCTCTATAGATTAGCCTGATACAGCTCAGGTCGCACCAATTCTAAAACAGCAGCAAGGCACCCTGGTGATAACACCTGTGGCATGCCCACTTATTTATTTGATTTATGCATTCTTGTATCCCACTATTATCCAAAAACAAGTTTCGTTTCAAAATGGCTTGCAATTTACATTTTGGTGGAGTTACAATTGTGCTGTGCAACGTGGCGAGGGCATCTATAGTTCGTGTGGTTATTCATAGAGTTTTTGAAGAGACAGATTTGAAGAGGAAAACGTAGTGGTGGTTTTTGTGTTAAATCGTACAGCTACTACTACTACTACTATTTAGCATTTCTATAGCGCTACAACGCGTACGCAGCGCTGCACAAACATAGAAGAAAGACAGTCCCTGCTCAAAGAGCTTACAATCTGGTAGACAAAAAATAAAGCAAACAAATCAATTAATGTGTAGAGGAAAGAGGAGAGGAGGATAATATTTATTCATACAGTTTTTGAAGAGCTAGATTTGAAACCTCCGCTCACAGGACAAATCCCTCCTCTCGGTACCCTTCTCCACCACCGCCAACTCCAGGCTCCGCCCTTTCTGCCTCGCCTCTCCCTATGCTTGGAATAAACTCCCTGAGCCCATTCGCCAAGCCCCCTCCCTGCCCATCTTCAAATCCTTACTCAAAGCCCACCTCTTCAATGTTGCCTTCGGCACCTAACCACTTTACCTCTATTCAGGAAATCTAGACTGCCCCAACTTGACATTGCGTCCTTTAGATTGTAAGCTCCTTTGAGCAGGGACTATCCTTATTTGTAAAACTGTACAGCGCTGCGTAACCCTAGTAGCGCTTTAGAAATGTTAAGTAGTAGTAGTAAGGAAGGTGAAGATATCTTTGTGATTAGCTGTAGAATTTTTTTTTTTAAGAGGTAGGTTTTCATTTGTTTTCTGAATTGGAGGAGATTTGTGATGGTATAATCCGGGAGCCTATTGGGCTGGTGAGGGTCCTGAAAGGAATTTTACACAAGGAGCTACAGTGGAATTTGAACTGGGCTTCCCCGATTCTCAGCCTGCTGTTCTAACCCCTAGGCCATTTCTCCTCTCCAAAAGATGCCTTCCAGCTGACAATTGAATGAGCTGGAAGATATGATTGAGGTCTACAAAATCCTGAGTGGTGTAGAAGCAAATCGATTTTTTACTCATTCCAAAAGTACAAAGACTAGGGGACACTCGAGGAAGTTACATGGGAATACTTTTCAAACAAATAGGAGGAAATATTTTTTCACTCCACAAATAGTCAAGCTCTGGAACTCTTTGCCGGAGGAGGTGGTAACAGCGGTTAGCGTATCTGGGTATAAAAAAGGTTTGGATAAATTCCTGGAGGAAAAGTCCATAGTCTGCTATTGAGACAGACATGGGAAGCAACTGCTTGCCCTGGGATTGGTAGCATGGAATGTTGCAACTCTGAGATTCTGAATGGAATCTTGTCACTCTTTAGGATTCCAGAATCTTGCTATTCTTTGGGCTTCTACATGGAATGTTGCCACGGTTTGGGTTTCTGTCAGGTACTTGTGACCTGGATTGGCCACTGTTTGGAAAACAGGATACTGGGCTAGATGGACCATTGGTCTGACCCAGTATGGATACTCATATGTTCTCTTATGTTCTTAAGTCTTCCCACAGTTTATTGTACCTATCAAACCCTATTATGTTGGTTTTCCTCTGGCCTGTACCTATCTGGAAAGCTGAGCATACACGCTCTCATACTTAAATGACTGCTCAGTGGCCCCATCCACTCCATGTCATTTAAACAACCTCTCTGCCCTTGTTCTGCCTCAAATTCTGTCCTTTACACTTCTTTCACTTCTTGCAATAGTATTCAGAGTCCACTGTAGGAGAAAACGCTCTTGAGACTTGGTTCTTAGTTCACCCCATCTCCCACGGAGACAGCGGTAGACTTGAAAACTAATGCAAAGGGCAGACCTGTGCTTTCTGTTGACACAGGAGCAGTCAGTGGTTACAAGATGTTCGCTTAGGCTGAGTATTTATTAACCTGCTCTATCTGAACTATTTTGGTTAAGTGTGTGCAGTGTTTATGATCAGTCTTAGAAAATTTCCATGGGCTGCCTTATAGTCTGGCACACTCATAAATGAGACAGGTGGCACGGGATCATGATATACAGCAGTATCTCTGGAGCACATTTTTATTCTGTTCCAGGACTGACACTGGCTATCTCATAAAAGACAAGGGGGGAAGGGGAAAGGAGACTTGATATACTGCCTTTCTGAGGTTTTTGCAACTACATTCAAAGCGGTTTACATATATTCAGGTACTTATTTTGTACCAGGGACAATGGAGGGTTAAGTGACTTGCCCAGAGTCACAAGGAGCTGCAGTGGGATTTGAATTCAGTTCCCTGGGATCAAGGTCCGCTGCACTAACCACTAGGCTACTCCTCCACTAGTAACATTCCATGTAGAAGACTGCTCTTGCAGATCAGCAACACGGCCGCACAGGCTTCTGTTTCTGTGAGTCTGATGTCCTGCACATATGTGCAGGACGTCAGACTCACAGAAACAGAAGCCTGCGCGGCCGCATTGGTGATCTGTAAGGGCAGGCTTCTACATGGAATGTTGCTAGTGGAATAGCAACATTCCATGTAGAATCTCAAATAGTAGCAACAGAATCTCAATAGTAGCAACATTCCATCTAGAATCTCCAATAGGGAAAGGGAAATGGGACTTGATATACTGCCTTTCTGAGGTTTTTGCAACTATATTCAAAGCGGTTTACATATATTCAGGTACTTATTTTGTACCAGGGGCAATGGAGGGTTAAGTGACTTGCCCAGAGTCCCAAGGAGCTGCAGTGAGAATTGAACTCAGCTCCCCAGGATCAAAGTCCACTGCACTAACCACTAGGCTACTCCTCTACTCCACAAGGGTGAATGGATGGGCTAGAGTGTAAATTTTAAGGGGCTTCGATGTTAGCTTCAGAACTTTTAGTACAAGAAGAGTGCTGGGCAGACTTCTACGGTCTGTGCCCTGAGAAAGGCAAGGACAAATCAAACTCGGGTATACATAGAAAGTATCACATACCATGTAAAATGAGTTTATCTTGTTGGGCAGACTGAATGGACCGTACAGGTCTTTATCTGCCGTCATTTACTATGTTACTAATATTTGCTAGGGTACAAATGTAATAAAAATAAAATAACAGAAACCTGAGTAATGGCATGGGGCAGTGGCGTACCAAGGGGGGGCGGTGGGGGCAGTCCTCCCCGGGTGCACGCCGCTGGGGGGTGCCGCGGCGCGCACCTGTGGGCTCCGACTTAGCTAACTTCGCTCATTCGCTGCAGCTCCCTCTGCCCTGAAACAGGTTACTTCCTGTTCTGGGGCAGAGGGAGCTGCAGCGAACGAGCGAAGTTAGCGTCGGAGCCCACAGGCGCGTGCCATGGCACCCCCCCCCCCAGCGGTGTGCACCCGGGATGGGTGTCATTTCGCAGGCGGGGGGGGGGGGGTGCTGCACTTGGGGGGGGCGCATCAGCGATCCACCCCGGGTGCAATCCAAGCTAGGAATGCCACTGGCTTGGGGTGGGATTCTTACAAGGATTTCTCCCTATTATTTTGAGAAAAGACTCTGTGTTTCAGTTTTTGGTCATTGTAGGGGGGAATTTTCAAACTGCCCTTGTTGCTGCAAACTCAAGGGGGTCCTTTTTACCCCCTGGCATTTGCACCACTGTTCAAAGTGACAGCTCACACATACTTTGACTGTGAAAACCACCTGCTTCTCCGTGGCTATTTTCTGCAAGGAAAATAAGCATGTACATTTGAAAATACCATTTTGAAAATTGCTATATGTAATGGAGTCAGATGACTGATTTTGTTGGATTGTGTGAGTTAGGGCTGGGTGAGGCTGCACTGGTCAACCACCGACAGAGTCTTTATATTCTTATGTTAATAGAAGTGATTTTGTCAGCATCAGTGAATCAGGAACAATGGCAAAAGGGGGCCTGCGTTAGCATCAGCGCATGTTTTTGATGCATTTGAGGCCCCCTATTACTGCAGCGCGTAAAAGGCTATCCATTTTTGGCAAAAAGAAATGGACATGCGGTAAGTGAGCCACTTGCCGCACGGACATGTCGGAGGGAAGCCCTTACCGCCACCCATTAAGATGGTCAAGTACCTGGCAGAAACCCAAATTGTGGCAACGTTCCATTTAGAACCCCAAAGAACTGCAAGATTCTGGAATCCTAAAGAGTGACAAGATTCCATGCAGAATCTCAAAGAGTAGCAACATTCCATTAGAACCCCAAAGAATAGCAACATTCTGGAATCCTACAGAGTCGCAAGAATTCTATGCAGAATCTCAAAGTAGCAACATTCCACTCCAGATACACCAACCAATGTTGTCACATCCTTCGGCAAAGAGTTCTAGCAGCAGTATTTTAGACTACCTGCAATATTTTATTTTAAATTTATTTCATACAATTTACACAAGAATAAAACTGGTTAAAGTAATACGGAACATACAAGAATGAGGAAAAATATGAAGAAAATGCATTAAATCCTTCTTAGAACACTACAAAAAGGGGTTTGAGTCACAGAAGGGTAAGAGGAAACAAATTCAAAGAAAGGCCATTTACATGAAAATAAACCCTTTGAATCAATCTATTTCACAACCACAAAATGTCAGGTATCTCCAGTTCTGATCTTCTTTAAGTCCAGGAAAGCCCTTAACTGCTCAGGAAGAAAAAAAGTATATTTAAGATCAAGATATTTAACCATGCTAATTCCAGACTCCATTCCTTTTATCGCGCTGCACCTCACGCCTGGAATAGACTTCCCGAGCCTGTACGTCTAGCCCCGTCTTTGGCCGTTTTCAAGTCCAGGCTAAGAGCCCACCTCTTTGACGCTGCTTTTGACTCCTAATCACTACTCACTTGCCCTGTACCCTTTTATCCCCACCTCTTTAATTCCCTTACCTCTTAGTTGCTCTGTCTGTCTGTCCTATTTAGATTGTGAGCTCTTTGAGCAAGGACTGTCTTTTCATGTATGGTGTACAGCGCTGCGTATGCCTTGTAGCGCTATAGAAGTGATAAGTAGTAGTAGTAGTAATGTAGAAGCCTGCCCTTGCAGAACAGCAATGCGGCCGCGCAGGCTTCTGTTTCTGTGAGTCTGACGTCCTGCACCAGGACGTCAGACTCAAACAGTAGCCTGCACGGCCGCATTGCTGATCTGCAAGGGCAGGCTTCTACGTGGAATGTTGCTAGTGGAGGAGTAGCCTGGTGGTTAGTGCAGTGGAACATGGAATGTTGTTACTATTTGAGATTCTGGAATGTTGCTATTACTTGAGATTCTACATGGAATGTTGCTACTATTGGAGATTCTACATGGAATGTTGCTATTCCACGAGCAACATTCCATATTTAGATTGTGAGCTCTTTGAGCAGGGACTGTCTTTTCATGTATGGTGTACAGCGCTGCGTATGCCTTGTAGCGCTGTAGAAGTGATAAGTAGTAGTAGTAGTAGTAATGTAGAAGCCTGCCCTTGCAGATCAGCAGGACGTCAGACTCACAGAAACAGAAGCCTGCGCGACTGCGTTGCTGATCTTCAAGGGCAGGCTTCTACATGGAATGTTGGTAGTGGAGGAGTAGCCTAGTGGTTAGTGCAGTGGAACATGGAATGTTGTTACTATTTGAGATTCTGGAATGTTGCTATTACTTGAGATTCTACATGGAATGTTGCTACTATTGGAGATTCTACATGGAATGTTGCTATTCCACGAGCAACATTCCATAATTAGATTGTGAGCTCTTTGAGCAGGGATTGTCTTTTCATGTATGGTGTACAGCGCTGCGTATGCCTTGTAGTGCTACAGAAGTGATAAGTAGTAGTAGTAGCATTTACATGGACAAGGTAAAAAAAGATGCACCAAAAGCCACCACTTTTTGTCTTAAAGCCAAGAAAGCTTTTCTACATTCTTGAGTTGACGTGAGTTACATCTGTGTATATCCAGATCTTTAACTGCAGAAAAGTGCTTGGGAGTTCCGAAAAACAACCTCATAATCGTATAAAAACCAGAAACGTGGCCAGGTTTTGATATCAGAGGGAGCAGATCTTTTGTGAAACAGATGCCAGTGCAAGGCTGAAGGGTAGAACTGCATAAGCTCCATTTCATTCAAAATCCATTCAGGGGAGCAATTGGCCATCCCTGCAACAGGACAGTTGAGGACGTCCATCTTCCGATTTAAAGATGGGCGTCCTTCTCATTTCATTGGTCTCCAGCCCAGGACCTGTCAAACAAGTGCGGGAGGATTGTGCTGAGCGCATGCTCAGGCACAATTCTCCCGCACTTCTACCCCATGAGCAGAGATAATTGCGCTGCTTAAATTTGCATGCATTATCCCTGTTCATAGGTCTAATAGCGCCCCGCGCTGTTCCAGCGCTATTTTAGAGCGCTGTTTGGAACAGCGCGGGGCTTTTGATCATCTGCATGTGAAATTGTATGGCATACATTTGAATATACTGGAGATCTATTGTATGCAAACCTATCAGAGGAATATACATTGTGGTACCCGTGGAAATCCGACTGGTTAGGTGTGCCTCCATCAGAGGGTTGAGAAACTCATCTAGGGAAACGGTAAATGTTCTTTCAGATTCTCCTCTTTCCCACATTAATTGACACATTAATTGATTTGCTTGCTTTATTATTTTTTGTCTATTAGATTGTAAGCTCTTTGAGCAGGGACTGTCTTTCTTCTATGTTTGTACAGCGCTGCGTACGCTTTCCCACTCATGGCAGGCTCAATGCGGCTTACATGGGGCAATGGAGGGTTAAGCAACATTCCATGTAGAAGTCGGCCTTGCAGATCACCAATGTGGCCGCGCAGGCTTCTGCTTCTGTGAGTCTGACGTGCAGGACGTCAGACTCACAGAAACAGAAGCCTGCGCAGCCTTCTACATGGAATGTTGCTAGTGGAATGGCAACATTCCATGTAGAATCTCCAATAGTAGCAACATTCCATGTAGAATCTCCAATAGTATCTATTTTATTTTTGTTACATTTGTACCCTGCGCTTTCCCACTCATGGCAGGCTCAATGCGGCTTGCATGGGGCAATGGAGGGTTAAGTGACTTGCCCAGAGTCACAAGGAGCTGTGCCTGGACCAGAGTCCACCACCCTAACCACTAGACCACTCCTCCACTCCACTAGTAGTAGTAGTACTGTCAGCAAAGGTTGGTAAGCAGGCACACAGCTTCCTGTAATTTCTATTTAACTCCTGTTGATATTTGCAATCGCTGGTAAGAGGGAGTCCAGAACCCAGAAAGTCCACGACAGGCCTCTGAGTAATTAATCTTGTGCTTGTAGGTATGTCCTGGATTTGGGAGGGGGGGGGGGACTTTTTCTATATCCCAAATGCTTTTTTTTTTTTTTTTTACTTCCCGGATGAATATTATGGCATTAGGTGATGTATTTCTATACCTTGAAGGGATTTTTCTATTGTTCGCTTTCGCTTTCCTGGCAGAGAAACGTCTTCCCTGGGTCCTCCATCCTCCAAGCTGGATTGTTTCCATTCTTGCTCTCTTACCAGCACTGCCCAGGAAGGGAACAGTGACCAGGTGATGTTGCCCCTACCCAGGGGAAAGGGGTTTAAACTTTCGCCCTCGTCTGCTCCCCAGGGAAAGGGGTAGTGGCCACTGGCTACTGGTTGTCTGGGCAGAAGGGAAGGAGGCCATCGGGTGGAACCAGACTGGCCTAGAGGTGGGCTGCAGGTACTAGACAAAAAGGAGTGAGCTAGGGGCTCGGCCTTTTTTCCATTCCTGTTCTCGCTCACCCTCCCTTTGGTGAAGGCTTTAGGGAACAAATGTGGAAAGATTGGGTTGTTGCAGCTCGGGAGAGATGAGACACTGAATCAGTAACATCCATCCTAAGGGGTGGTAGAGCAAGAGGGCGCACTATTACCTGGAACTGGAGATGGACACCACCCAAAGGGGTTGGGTAGACACGTGCACAAGAATGGGGAGTAGCTGGCTCTGGACAGCAGGTAAGGACTGGGAACTGAATATATGCTGTGAATAAAGACTGGATCAGAATAGTTATAGTAAATTTAAAACAAATCGAAGAAAAGTTTTCTTCACCCAACGCATAATTAAACTCTGGAATTCGTTTCCGGAGAACGTGGTGAAGGCGGTTAGCTTGGCAGAGTTTAAAAAGGGGTTAGACGGTTTCCTAAAGGACAAGTCCATAAACCGCTACTAAATGGACTTGGGAAAAATCCACAATTCCAGGAATAACATGCATAGAATGTTTGTACGTTTGGGAAGCTCGCCAGGTGCCCTTGGCCTGGATTGGCCGCTGTCGTGGACAAGATGCTGGGCTCGATGGACCTTTGGTCTTTTCCCAGTATGGCATTACTTATGTACTTTTTTTCACTTATTTATTTATTAGGATTTGGCTCAGGGCTTTTTCAATTGCAGCTCAAAGTGACTTACTGTATATTCATCTTAAAAAGCTGAGACAGTGTACACCAGAATGGTTTGTGGGGGTGATTTGGGGGGGGGGGGGGGGGGGAGTTTAGACTGTTTTGTTAGCGAGCCTGTTGCATATGCTGCACTTCCCAAGCACTGAAACTATTTTGACATGGCAGTTGTGCAAGAAATGAATCACATGCCCAGGTTTAATACAGAACAAAAGGAAGGATTCTTCCTTAATGCTCTTCTCTCCCGTCCCCATCCAGGAAGCAAAAGTCAGACTCTGCCACTCCCATGCTTATGGCTGGCATTGAGTATGAGTAACAAGCTTGGGTAATGTTTGGGAATATGCTTGCCAACTGGCTAGTGTTTGACCAGCCTGACAGGTTTTCTAGAACAAAAGGCTGATGTAAGTATTGGTGACCACTGGCCTCCAAACCACCAGAGACGCTCCTTTTAGTGAATTACAGGGGGATAAAATTTGTCCCTGTCCCCATGGGTTCTGTCTCCATCCCCACCCCATCCCCACAGGCCCCGTCTCCATCTCCGTCCCATCCCGTCCCTGCAGGTTCTGTCCCTGTCCTCGCCCCGTCCTCGTGGGCTCTGTTCTCCTCTGCAGAAGCCTCGAACACTTACGATTTTATATTTAAATCTTTTTTATTAAAGTATAAAAAGGAACAATATGCTGTGCAACTGTTGTGTATAAATTACAAATAGAAAACAATGACGATGAGCAACTATAATAAACCCTCCCACCACCACCACCCACTACCCTTCCAACCCCAGCAACAGTTGACTTCTACTGTCCCAAGGAGTCGTAATCCATGGGTACAAAATAGAACCCTTCCTGGATGAATTTTATAGCATTAGGTGAGGTATTTCTATACCTAAAACGTTACAACAAAATTAACCTCTGCAGATCTTGTTCCTAAGTCCTCTCTTCCTTCTTGTTTTGGGTTCAAAAAACATTGTTTTCTCTTGATTTTCTCTTGGCCCTACAAGGTGTCCATAGCTCTTTCTCAAAGCTGCAACCTTAGAGGGAAACTCTAGAACTGGAGACCAGAAACGTGGGACCTAGATACAGTGTGCTGAGTGCTAATTCAAGAACCGGATCTGATTGCATTCTAGAATACTGGTGGAAGTTGGTATCTACACGCCTTCAATTAGGCGTGTCCACTTACGCCATGTCAAGGTCAGGCATAAATAACCGGGCTCAGAAGTGGCACTTTAGAACATAACTTCCAACATTCTGAGGGGCATTTTGAATATGATGTCTAAATCTGATTTGGGACGTTTTGCTAAAACGTTCAAAAATCAAGTGGCCAATGTAGCGATTTTCGAACCACAAAAAGGTCTATCTTTTTGTTTCGAAATGGTAATTTCCTAGACGTTTTGCACTCAGTGTGTCTATCTTTATGGACCAGTCAAAAAAATAAAAGTCCAAGGGAAAAATGCACAAAGTCAAGTCGTTGAGATATAGAAGCCAACATTCTTAGTAGACTTGCCACACAGACATCCCAGCAGAGCAGTGGGGCACCCTAGGGGGTACTGCAGTGGACTTCACATAAAAGGTCCCAGGTACACATCTCACTGCTACCCCCTTATATTGTAAGATGAGCCCTCCAAACCCCACAAAAAACCTACTGTACCCAACTACAATAGCCTTCATGTCTGCAGGTGTCACCTATATATAGGCACAATAGGTTTTTGGTGGGTTCTGGAGGGTTCACACTTTCCACCACAAGTGCACCAGTTAGAGTGGGATATGGGCCTGGGTCCCCTTCTCTACAGTGCACTGCACTGACCACTAGGCTACTCCAGGGATCTGCTTGCTGCTCTAATACAACCAGCTATAACCACTGGGGGAGTAAGGGGTGGTCATGCCTTAATCCAGTGATGGCGAACCTTTCAGAGACCGAGTGCCCAAACAGCAACCCAAAATCGAATTATTTATTGCAAAGTGCCGGTACTCATTATGGGCGGGGTCACCACATATGACTCCACCCCTATGATAGCCACACCCCTTACACCAGCCATGGCGCATATAAACAGACATCAATGAAAATATTATACTAGTATAGGAGAAAAAAATAACATGATTTTTTTTTCATTATAAATCATTTCTGTAAGCTGTTACAGCTCCAGTATACCCAGTGCAAAATAAGACAGCAGATGTAAATTCTCAAATTCAACATATTTCAAACACTAAAATGAAAATAAAATGATTTTTCCTACCTTTGTTGTCTGGTGATTTTGTTTTTCTATCCATATTGGTTCTAGTCGCTGATTCTGCTGCTCTCTATCTGTTCTCTTAACTCTGTTTCCAGGGCTTCCTTTCCATTTATTTCTTTACTTTCCTCCTTTCTTCTTCATTTCTTGCCCTCCATCCATGTCCAGCAACCCTCCTCTCCCCTCCAGCCACAAATGTCCAGCCACCCTCCTCTCCCCCCTGCCCTCCCTCCCAGCACCCGGCAGCACCCAGCACCAGGCCTCCCTCCCACCTAGCACCCAACATCAGGCCTCCCACCCAGCACCCACCATCAGGCTTCCCTCCCACCCAGCACCCAACACCAGGCCTCCCTCCCACCCAGCACCCACCATCAGGTCTCCCTCCCTCCCAGCATGCAGCAGCAGGCCTCCCTCCCACCCAGCAGCACACAGACAGCACCAGGCCGTCCTCCCGCCCTCCCTCTAACCCAACAAGCATCAGGCCGCCCGCCGGTCCGTCCTCCCTCCCTCCCTCCCAGCACCAGGAGCCCCCGCCTCCTAAAATTTAAAAAGCGTACCATCCTCGGAGTCGGGGTTAAGGTGGCGTGCATCGGCAGCGGCAGCGAAGCGCGTGTTCTTCGCTCGATGCGCCTTCGGCCTTTCCTGTCTCTCAAGCTCTGGTCCTGCCTATGGGCAGGACCAGAGCTTGAGAGACAGGGAAGGCCGAAGGCACGCCGAGCGAAGAACACGCACTTCGCTGCCGACGCACGCCACCTTAACCCCAACTCCGAGGACGGTACACTTTTTAAATTTTAGGAGGAGGGGGGTTCCTGGTGCTGGGAGGGAGGGAGGGAGGGAGGACGGGCGGCCTGATGCTTGTTGGGTTGGAGGGAGGGCGGGAGGGAGGCTGAAGGGAGGGAGAGTGGGCGGACCAGCGATGGCGACGGCGCGTGTGCCAAGCAAGAGGGCTCTGCGTGCCCTCTCTGGCACGCGTGCCATAGGTTCGCCATCACTGCCTTAATCCTTCCAGTGGTTATTTAGGGCAACTCTTTGAGACTTATTTGTGATTGAAACAGGTCTATATCAAAATGTCCAACATTTAGCCCTGGATGTTTTTGCTTTCTTCCATTATGGCAGAAAAACATTTAAGTTTTGGGAATGCCCAAATCCCAGTCCCAACACCCCCCCCCCCCCCCCTTGTGATTTGGATGCACTGCAGACCACCTGCATAGAAAAACATTTTAGAAATGGGTTTCAAAAATAGCAAATTGGATATTTTGGCAAAAAAAAAAAAAAAGGTCCGTCACTTTGTGCTGCTTTTTGGATGTTTTTCTGCTTTGAAAATGTGCCCCTCTATATGTTACTTGCACAAATAGCGGACACACCCATGCCCCACCCATGCACCTCCCCCTTTGCATGCCCCCTTCATTGATGCACTTAAAGGTATAGAAAATCGCTTAACACTCAACTAGAACTTAAGCCACAGGACATCGAGGTCCGAGAAATTAGGTTTTCTTCCTCTTGCAGCCATAATGACGCCTATATAGCACGGTAATACGCACGCACTATATTGACGTGGTTATTACACGTTTTCATAAAGCTTTATTTAAAAAAAAAAATTGCTCCCATACTTTTGGTACATATGTTATGCAAAGGGCTTTCGACCAATCACAGCGCTTTTAGCTGTGCTAATGCGCTGGGATTGGCTCACAGTTTGTTTGCTTATTCACTCTACAATTTTTCCTGGCACAGAGCGGTCCTAACGAGAGGTCCGGACCTCTCGTTACATTTCCTGCCTTTTTCCTGCGTACAGGCAATCGGAAAAGGTTGGTGCATCTCGTTTCAATGTGGTTTTCACACTAATTGCTCATCTCCATTCCGTTTTCGTTAGCTGCTGGCTTCCTCGGTAAAAGCCCTTTGATGCATGCAACGGATCAAATTTTCCTCGTTGGAGGGTCATTAAAGGCTCATTAAGCTTTACTGCATCTGCCTCGTGTAACTGGAACAGTTCTGAGCATAGCAGCTAATGTTTTCTAACTTACACATGCCCTCGGCTAAGTTATAGAATGAGGGGCTAGCTTTTAAAGCTTTTGGGGTTGGTTTTCAGCTCTCAGTGGTGAGCAGCTTCCAGCCGCAGGTTGACCTAACTCCGGGTAATCAATGCCACGCACACCCTGTATGTTACACTGTGCTTCAAGACTGCTTTCCAAATGACCACCATTGGCCACATCCTTTTTTTCAAACAGACCCCCGAGGCAGGCTTCTTTGCCGAAACACAGTGCTGTGTCGGGTCTTTTGAAGAATTAAAGTTTTATTTTTCCAATCGGTCATCCTCCTGTTATTTTTAACAGAAGAGCTTTGCTTGTTACATTACGCTTTATCGACATTAAATACCCAGGTGTTCCGCTGACCTGGAAGTTAATTGGGCACCAGCCAACATTCAGACTGGTGCCCAGTTAACTCAATGCATAAAGTTAGGACACCTCTTTAGCTGTCGTAACTTTGGGCCCAATGCACAAAGGTCGCTGTTAAATATGGCAGCTGCGGGTGAACTTACCGACTCGCAAACAGAGACCGATGCACAAAGGGGATTTGCATGCAAATGAGATGCAGAGAAATTCTGCGAGGGAGAGCGCCTAGTACATGCGCAAAACAGGATCCTGAGTTTCCAGGATCAGACACGGGGAGGGGGAGGGGAGGGGTGGAGAGCTCCTGCATTCACGAAACAAACTCACCTTCATCTTCGGAACAAAGAGCTCCTGCTTAGAAATTTAGTGGGGCTCCAGCGGGATGGGGTGATCGAAAGGCAGAGGCTATAGAGAGAAGGGAACTGGACGGGGGGGGGGGGGGGGGGGTCAGCCCCGGAGTTGCCAGCGTGAATGAAGGCTCCTCTCCTACAGCTCCTGACATGCTGGATAATCTAACGCGTTAAAGGTAGCTGCTCCTTTCTGTGCATCGCACGGAATGTTCGTTTTAATACTAATGAGCTCGTAATAACATTTGCATAAGGTTATCAGTAGCTGCTAAGGTGAACAGTAAAGGGATGCAGAACCCCTTTGTCCATGAGACGCTAAATAACATTTGCTTCAGACTAGCTACAACCAGTCTAAACCAAATGTTGTAAGCACAGTAAGCTTTGTGTATCGGGCCCTAAATATTACTGCTAACTGGCTAAGTTGCTACCCCTGAGGCAGCAATAGCGAAACGAGGGGCTCCCTGTCATCGGGTTGAACAGCTGGTGATACTGAAGGGAACAGAACACTACAGCAATTGGATTTAAAGCTAAATGGTATCTGAGTACACCAGGGCTGGAAATATAACGGTCATTTGGTAGATGAAATCTATTATATAAAAGAGATATCAAATAATTGATCTAAAAAATTATAGACACACACTGTCATAGTAACATAGTAGATGACGGCAGAAAAAGACCTGCACAGTCCACCCAGTCTGCCCAACAAGATAAACTCACATGTGCCATTTTTTGTGTATACCTTACCTTGATTTCTACCTGTCCTTTTCAGGGCGCAGACCGTATAAGTCTGCCCAGCACTATCCCGCCTCCCAACCACCAGCCCCGCTTCCCACCACCGGCTCTGGCACAGACCTTATAAGTCTGCTCAGCAGTGGCATACCAAGGGGGGGCGGTGGGGGCGGTCCGCCCCGGGTGCACGCCACTGGGGGGTGCCGCGGGGCGCGCCTCTCAGCTGAGTTCGCTAACTTCGCTGCAGCTCCCTCTGCCCCGGAACAGATACTTCCTGTTCCGGCCGGGGCAGAGGGAGCTGCAGCGAAGTTAGAGAAGTCAGCTGACAGGCGCGCGCCGCGGCACCCCCCCCAGCAGCGTGCACCCGGGGGGTGTCATTCCACCGGGGGGGGGGGGGCTGCACTGCACCCGGGGGGGGAGGGCGCATCGGCGATCCCCCCCGGGTGTCATCCAGGCTAGGATCGCCACTGCTGCCCAGCACTATCCCCGCCTCCCGCCACCGGCTCTGCCACCCAATCTCGGCTAAGCTCCTTAGGATCCATTCCTTCTGAACAGGATTCCTTTATGTTTATCCCACGTGTGCTTGAATTCTGTTACCGTCTGGATTAATACTGAGACACACATACCCTGTTATGAAAATTTAGTAATCTGGATGACAAATATTGCATTTGGGGTGATGTGTGAGTGTGATGGAGTTTTTTTCTAAGCCATATGATCATGGCAAGCCGAGCTCAAACCTTATAGTCTGCAAGTTCAGGCTGGTTGGGTGGCTAAACTGAGGCTTTTGTTTCTCCATCAACATATGTGGTTATATGAAAATTTGAATACAGTGTGAGTGGCAAGTATTACTTATACACAGCTGGTGTGAGGCTGGGTTCTTGATTTTCAATAAGTTGCTACTCTGCCTGAATTCTGCCCTGGTCTGTTCCTAACCTAGTTGGTCAAGTTAGCAGTGAATTTTTAGCAGCATTACCTAGTTCAGTGACACTGAATATTGGCAGCCAGTCAGCTCAGTTTAACCAGGCAGGAGGCCTCTCCTGCCTAGCTAAACCCTTTTGCATATTTACCCTTTTTTTTTCCTTTTCAAGGTACTTTTCAGTGGTGCACCATATGGTCACTTTTGACTAACTGTAGCATCTGCGGTTGATGACTAACAGCACAGAGCCACCCACAGCTTTCCATTTAGATCTGAAACGGTGATGAAAAGCAGCCAAGAAGCACTTGCTGAGACCTCTGTTTTGTGTCAAGTGTGAAACTAAAGTGGTCAGGAAAAAAAATGAGTTTGTTGTGCTAATTACCTGAGCTGAATTTTTTTATGTAGCTAGGTATTGATTTTAAGCATCCGGGCTCAGGTTTTCCACTAGCAGTCTCCTGAATGCCCATCAGTGTCTGACCAGGGCTGGAGAAGGGTAAAGACAGAACTACAACAGCGTAAGAAGATTTGTGGGCTCAGATAAAGGACATGAAGGGAACTTTGCCTAGTAATAATAATAATAAAACCCCCGACACTTCTATTGCTGGCTTGTACACAAACCTGAGGAAGAAAGAGCTCCCAGAACCCATCCTTATCACTCTATTACACCTGCTAGAATGAATAGATTAAGCAAGAGAGGGAAAACAGCCAGCAGAAGGATCCCAGGGAAATATGGGACTTTAGGACTGTTAATTATTCTCTGGGGACCCTAATCTTCAACTGGCAATGCTGCATCAGTGAGCATGTCAGGGCTGCTCCTGTGACTGCCTGATAATGAGCCTGCCTTATCTGCCCAGTGCAGCTCCTCCCTGGAAGCTGATAAAGGGAACTCCTCGGAATCCCACCATCTCTGATCTGCTCCTCGCCTGTCACAGCTTCACATAGCTCCCCCCCTCTCACCGGTCAGGAGGGCTTTTTTTTGAGGGGGTACTTGGGGGTACTGAGTACCGGCACCTTTTCCATTGTCTGCTAAAATTGACCCATGGAACACAAGTTGTAATGAACGAGCTCAGGCTCTACACACCAATTCTGCCTTGTCATAGATTCTGTGACTGGTTGCAGGGGGCCTGGCTATTGTGGGGTGGGTCCCTGAGTGATCACCCCAACCCTGAAGGGTGGCCTGGCATTTGAGTACCGACTCCTTTTTTGCTGGAAAAAATGCACTGCCGGGTAGAGACCAGTCCTTGCTTCTGTGCATAGAAGAATCATCCAGGGATGGTCCAGGTGTGTGTGTACATGCATTTGCATGTGTGTGTATATGTCTGTGTGTGTGCATGTGAGGTCCTTGTGTAAGGATGCATGTCTGTGCATATGTGTGTGTGTGCATGCTTATGTATGTACATGCTTTTGTATGTGAGATGTGAGCTCTGTGTGTGTGTGAGCTGATTAGGGGCAACATCACCTGGTTACTGTGTTGCGTTCCCGTCCACTCCAGCCCAGGGGCTTCCTCTTACCAGGGCTTGTCAAACATCAGCAGGAGTTGGACACATGACAGAAAATTGTGTACCTGCTTAGCAACCTCTGCTGACAGGAACTGAAAGGACATTTACTATTTCTGTAGGGCAGTGCTTCTCTCAACCCTCTGCTGGAGACACACATAGCCAGCTGGGTTTTCAGGATTACCACAATGAATCTCCAATATAAGCAAATCTATGTGAGTGTCAGCTCTTTGAGGGGAAAGGGAATGGGACTTATATACCGCCTTTCTATGGTTTTTCCAACTACATTCAAAGTGGTTTATATAGCATATACAGGTACTTATTTGTACCTGGGACAATGGAGGGTTAAGTGACTTGCCCAGAGTCACAAGGAGCTGCAGTGGGAATTGAACCCAGTTCTCCAGGATCAGAGTCCGCTGCACTAACCACTAGGCTATTCCTCCCTGCACGGTGGTGTGTGTGGGGTGGGATGGGGGTGGGGTGACAGTGAGTATATGAGCAGTGTTTATCTCTGTATATGTGTGTACGTATGTTTGTGTGTGTGTGGGTATGTAAGACGTGTTTGTGTCAGGGCTTTTTTTAAGGGGGTACTTGGGGATATTGAGTACCGGCACCTTTTCCAATGTCTTCTAAAATTGACCCATGGACCCCAAGTTTTAATGAAAGAGCTCAGGCCCTACACATCAATTCTGCCTCATCATAGATTCTGTGACTGGTTGCAGGGTGGCCTGGCATTTGAGTAGCTGCACCTTTTTCATTAGAAAAATCACACTGGTGTGTGTGGATGTCTGTGTGTTGGTGTGTCTATATGAGTGTGTGTGTGTGTCTTCTTTCAGCTTCCAGATCAAACATTGCTCTTCATAAAAGGCGTAAGGCACTGTGGGGTCCATTTACTAAGCTGCTGGAAAAAGGGCCCCGTGCTAGCAGCGGGTGGGGGGCTGTTTTTCTCGTGCGCCAGGGCCCTTTTTACTGCAGTGGGTAAAAAGCTTCCCCCAAAATGGCCATGCAGTAAAATAACTCTTACCGCACGGCCATGCGACGGGGAGGATTTACCTTCGCCCACTGAGGTGCCGGTAACCGGACACAAGCGGCGATGCCTGATTACCTGGGTTAGCGCTGCACTAAACAAACCAATTTTAGGGGGAGCACTGGAAATGGCGCAAGCTCAACCCAAATCTACCGTGGTGATCACGCTGCCCTGGCAGTAGTTCAGTTTTAGCGTGTGGTGAGCCTGCGTTGGGCTTACCACCACCTGTGAGATTTCATTCCTAGCTCTTGCAGGGGTTTACTCCCCATTTCACTTCCCTACGATCCAGTGTGTACCATCTGGTGCTGTCTTCACCCACCTTTACCCTCTGCAGCCTGCCTGTACCAGATGACACTGTATATCACTCACTTTACCCTCCGCAGCTTATCTGTGCCAGGTGGCACTGCCCATGGCCTTATCCTTGTTGTGAAATATCCCAGAAATAAGAACACCCTGTGACTAAAGCCAGCCTGGAGGCTGTGCCGTACCCAAGCTCTACAAAGCCACCCAGATTTCAAGATGAGACACGTAGGGGAAATCTATGACAGAAGTTCATGCTAAGATACACACACTGCCCACGTCAAAAAGTCTCATATACTTCATGGTATAATGCACCCATACCAGTCTCTGCATTGTGCCCCTGTCACCCCTCCCCCTCCCCCAAAAAAACCCCTGCCAATACCCTTGTGTCAGTGGTCTGTAGTGGTTCTGAGAAGAAAGTGACCCTGTGTGGTATATTTCCAAATGAAAAAACAAAAAAACGTTTCATCAGCGGACAGGTGATCCAAAGCCTTCTGTCCCCGAACCCCCCCCCCCCCATGCCTCAACCACCTTCACCCTCATCCCTCTCCTCCCTCATTTTGTTCCCCACCCTTTAAAAACCTCCAGCAATCTGATGAGTGACCCTGATCTCTGCATCTCACCCCGTTTATTCACTTAGGCATTGTATGGAGCACTTTTGGCTTTTCCCTCCACCTTGAACTGGAATGGTTTAAGGCAGAGCAAACGTTATATTTAAATTGCATTCATTCTAAGGCAGCTCGCCCCACAAGAGGGTAGGAATATGTCATGGGTGTGACAGGGAATGCGTACGTTTGATCTTAATACCTTGATGGGAAGATTCATCTCCTTGTACGATTTTATGTGCTCACCCAGCCTTAATCCCTTCGAGGGGCAGAGACCCGGCACCTAATCACCTCTCCTCCCATCACATGTACTCATCACGCCTTGATCAGGGAAGAAGAATTCCACACGGACATACATGTGTGTACTCTCTGGGCACTTGGTAACAACTCAACAAAGCTCAAACTAGCTCAGGTTGGAAACTCGTTAGCAGTGATGCTAATTCTCAAGGCTTCAACCTTGGCTACAGTCCATTCCCACATCATTTCTGACAGGACATCTTAATGGCAAAATATACCAGTTTAAAAATAGGTGTGGTCGGAAGTGTGGCAGAGGTAGGTTTTCATTTTAGCCAAATGCTATGCTATGCTATATGATTTTTATATTCCGCTAAGTTCAAAAGAAATTCGAAGCAGATTACAAACAATAAATCCTTCTTCAGGAGAATTTATAATAGCATATCCAATACATTGAAACTAAAAAAAAAAAAAAATCTTTCTTATCAAATTCATATATTTTTACTGTACACCGCCCTGAGTGGATTTCTTCAAAAAGGCAGTAAATAAAGCCTAATAAATAAAAATAATAATAAAAAAATACAAATAAATATCTAAAGCATTAATTACAGTTGCATATCTAGCACACTGAAACTTAAAATAAAACATCTTTCTTATCAAACAAGAAAGAAGCTTAGCCAAGGTTGGGTGGCAGAGCCGGTGGGGGGAGGCGGGGCTGGTAGTTAGGAGGCGGGGCTAGTGCTGGGCAAGACTTCTACGGTCTGTGCCCTGAAAATGGGAGATACAAATCAAGGTAAACTCATATGTGCTACTTTTTTTTGTTGTTACATTTGTACCCCGAGCTTTCCCACTCATGGCAGGCTCAATGTGGCTTACATATTGTATACAGGTACTTATTTGTACCTGGGGCAATGTATATACCTTATCTTGTTGGGCAGACTGGATGGACCATGCAGGTCTTTTTCTGCCGTCATCTACTATGTTACTATCCAGCTCATAATCGAAAGTGATCGCCGGCCATTTCCCGACACAAATCAGGAGATGGCTGGTGATCTCGGAAAAGCGTCGAAATCGGTATAATCGAAAGCTGTTTTTTTTTTACAGCATCGCCGCTTTCCCGTCGCCTCGCCGGCGAAAGTTCAAAGGGGCATGTCGGCGGTGAAGCGAAGGTGGGACATGGGTGGGTATGGGCTTTCGCCGATAATGGAAAAAAAACGGCGTTAAGCAGTATTTCACCGGGTTTACTTGGTCCTTTTATTTTCACGACCAAGCCTCAAAAAGGTGCCCCAACTCACCAGATGACCACTGGAGGGAATGGGGGGATGACCTCCCCATACTCCCCCAGTGGTCACCAACCCCCTTCCATACTAAAAAAATAAAAACCTTTTTTGCCAGCTTCAAATACAGTACCCACCTCCATGACAGCAGAATGTGTTCTATCCTCCGACAGCCTTTCCCTGGTTGTGAGTGTGACACCTTTTCTGTTAGGTGCAATGCAGAGTCACATCAGCAATGCATTGTGGTGGGTGTAGGGTAGTGGGCTTTTCCCCCTGCTAACTGGGTCAGAGTGTGCCCTGTTGTGTTTCCAGTAGTCCATGAGGTAGTGGCCATTTTTGTAAGGCAGTTTTAGATCCCTTTCATGTGTTACCCACGTTAGAGAACTTAGTTCTTACCTTGAATGTGGCTGAAAGAGGGCATTGTACACCATTCTACCAGCTCTGACCTACTGCTAATCTCAGTACCAGGGAGACTCTTTGCCAGTGGGGCACAACCTCTGATCTGCAGTTAACTGTGAGTAAATGTGCTTATTCCAATAAAGGACTTTTTCCAAAGAGATTAGTCTTCAGGCAGTGCCGTAGCGAGGGCTAATGGCACCTGGGGCGGGTCGCCACTGCGCACCCCCCCCAGGTGCAGCACGGCGCGACCCCCCCTCTGCGCCCCACCCCCCCGGAGCGCATTCTTACCTGTGGGAGGGTCGATCCGCCCCGACTGCACGTCACTCGGAGCTGCGTCGGCCCCGCTGGTTACCTGCTCTTTGCGCCCCGGAACAGGAAGTAACCTGTTCCGGGGCAGAGGGAAGCAGCGGGGCCGGCACCCCCAGAGCGCATGCACCCGGGGTGGACCGCCCCTCCCGCCCCCCCCCCCCTTCCTATGCCACTGTCTTCAGGTGTCAACTGGTGTGCCAAGGTTATACAGCAGCAACAAGTCCTAGAGGCCTGCGTGTATGCAGGTCCCTGGAGCACTTTTAGTGGGTACCGCAGTGCACTTAAGGCAGGCGGACCCAGGCCCATCCCCCCCTACCTGTAACACTTGTGCTGGTAATGGGAGCCCTCCAAAACCCACTGTACCCACATGTAGTTGCCCCCTTCACCCCTAAGAGCTACGGTAGTGTTGTACATTTGTGGGTAGTGGGTTTTGGGGGGGGGGGGTTAGGGAGCTCAGCACCCACCCAAAGTAAGGGAGCTATGCATGTGGGAGCTGTTTCTGAAGTCCACTGAACTGACCCCTAGGGTGCCCAGTTGGTGTCCTGACATGTGAGGGGGACCAGTGCACTACATATGCTGTCTCTTCCCATGACCAAATGCCTTGGATGTCGCTGGGTTGGAGATGGCTGGCATTTTTTTCCATTATCGCTGAAAAACAGAACCGGCCATCTCCAACCCGGCGAAATCTAAGGCATTTAGCTGGGCTAAAACGTATTATCGAACAAAAAGATGGCCGGCCATTTTTTTTGATAATACGGTTCCGGCCAGTTGTAGCGCCGCCCCCAACATAGATCGCCGGCAATCTATTTGGCCGGCAACATTCGATTATGCCCCTCCATGTTACTTTAATGCTTCCTGAAGGAATAATAAATGGCAGATTGCTCTTTAGGATACTCGAATCTTGCTACTCTTTGGGATTCCAGAATCTTTGGGACCCGTGTCCTGGATTGGCCACTGTTGGAAGCAGGATACTGGGCCAGATGGACCATTGGATGGTAGTTCTTATGTTTGTTTGGAAGCAGGTGCAAAGGTCAACAGTGAAATTAATCGGAATATCTGTGTATTTACACTGTAAAATGAGACACACATATATTTTTTTTAGCCCTCTTCAACTATGTTCATTATAGGCAATAAATAAACAAATAAATAAATAAATAAATAACATCCGATACTTAATTCGCCTAGGACTCTCTAATCCCCAGAAGCAGGGCTGGTGTTAAATATGAAGGGGCCTAGTGCAGAGCTGAGGATAGGGGCTCCACTTCTCCTTTCTGGCTGTGCTTCCTTCAGCTTGAGGCAGACTTGGGGCCCCTGTGGCAAAGCCCTGGTTTTCACGCCCTAAAGCAGGGCCTGCCTTGGACACTCCTCTTTCACTCTTCCAAAGCTGGACTGAACTCAGATGCGATCACAGATCTGGTTTCCTCTGGCTGCCTGGCCCTCCTTGCTCAGATCCAAGAAATATCTGCTGTGTCCTCTCCTTCTTTTCCAGCACCAGTAGCTTCCAGTTGCTCTCATAAGTACATACAAGTAATGCCACACTGGGAAAAGACCAAGGGTCCATCGAGCCCAGCATCCTGTCCACGACAGCGGCCAATCCAGGCCAAGGGCATCTGGCGAGCTTCCCAAACGTACAAACATTCTATACATGTTATTCCTGGAATTGTGGATTTTCCCCAAGTCCATTTAGTAGTGGTTTATGGACTTGTCCTTTAGGAAACTGTCTAACCCCTTTTTAAACTCTGCCAAGCTAACCGCCTTCACCACGTTCTCCGGCAACGAATTCCAGAGTTTAATTATACGTCGGGTGAAGCAAAGTTTTCTCTGATCTGTTTTAAATTTACTACACTGTAGTTTCATCGCATGCCCCCTAATCCTAGTATTTTTGGAAAGCGTGAACAGATGCTTCACATCCACCTGTTCCACTCCACTAGTGGGATTTGAACCAGCCACCTTAACCTCTAGGCTACTCCTCAACTCCTTTGATGTCAGCAAACTGTGACCCTGCATCCTCTGATGTCAGGAAATAATGTTCCTGCACTTCTGGTGACAGCAAACAGTGCCCTTGAACCCTGATCACATACTGAAGACCCCCACACCTCCTGCACCTCCAATCACATATTGAAGACCCCACACACACACCTCCAGCACCCCTTCAATCACATACTGGACCCTGTACATAAGTACATAAGTACTCCGACAACGAATTCCAGAGTTTAATTATGCGTTGGGTGAAGAAATATTTTCTCCGATTTGTTTTAAATTTACTACACTGTAGTTTCATCGCATGCCCCCTAGTCCTAGTATTTTTGGAAAGCGTGAACAGACGCTTCACATCCACCTGTTCCACTCCACTCATTATTTTATATACCTCTATCATGTCTCCCCTTAGCCGTCTCTTCTCCAAGCTGTATAGCCCTAGCCTCCTTAGTCTTTCTTCATAGGGAAGTCGTCCCATCCCCGCTATCATTTTAGTCGCCCTTTGCTGCACCTTTTCCAATTCCACTATATCTTTCTTGAGATGCGGCGACCAGTAACCTTGCCTTGGCAACATTCTCACCACACCACTGCCACAAGGAAAAACCCACCCCATGACAGCACAACCCCTTGCCTGATACATCCCTCAGGGCTCACCATGGGGGTTAGCATTGGTGTTCGGTGTGCCCCCCCCCCCCCCCCACCACCAAAATGGTAACAATCCTCTTTTGAGGGCAACTGGGTCAGCACCTGATTCCTAAACGATACCTAAAGGCTCTAGCAGTAGTCTCGAGGTACTATTTTAAGGGTCATGTTATATACTCTTCTAAGGCTCATTGGTACCAATCTGGAATCAGGCACTGATCCGTGTGGCAGCAAAGGGGGATCACTGCTGTCTGGGGTCCACCGACCACCAATGCTGACACTCAGGGTGAGTCCTGGAAGGGAATCAGGGTGGGAGTGGAATGTTCCTTCGATTTGGGTTTCTGCCAGGTACTTGTGATCTGGATTGGTCACTGTTGGAAGTGGGATACTGGGCTAGATGGACCATTGGTCTGACCCAGTATGGCTGCTACGGGTGGGTTTTTTCCTGGTGGGAGCATGGTTAGAATGTTGGAGAAGCAGGGTCAGTGGGGGAGGGTAGAGTATGTGATCGGGGTGCTGGAAGGGGGTGTGTGTGTATGGAGGGGGGGGTCTTCAGTATGTGATCAGGACATGCTGGGCACTGTTTGCTGACATGGGGGGGGGGGTGAGGGGTAAGGATCAGGTGCTGTCAGGAGTTCTAAAGTTTGACAGAGGAATTGGCGAAGGGGTGTGGAAGGGGGAAGAAAACACCATTACGTCAGACCTGTTTATACTTGTATTTATAGTTGGCCCAGGTAGCGCAGATACTCACACGCTATCTGGAAGTGCATGTAACACAGTGCGGTAAGCATTTGCTCTGTGTGATAAAAACAGGGCAGATGCTGAACACACATTTACCGCAAACACTTTGCAGGAACCGTACGTTGATTTTTGTGTTAAAAGTGCTGTACAAAACCTGTTGCATTTTAGCAAAATGGCCCCTTTGGGCTACTCCTTAAAGTTCCCTGATGAGAAATAAGTTTTAAGTTTCTATCTTCTGAAATGTGCCCATAGTGGAAAAGTGGTGGGAGGCAGGACTGGTGGTTGGGAGGCGGAGATAGTGCTGGGCAGACTTATACGGTCTGTGCCAGAGCTGGTGGTGAAAGGTGGGACTGGTGGTTGAGAGGCGGGGATAGTGCTGGGCAGACTTATATGGTCTGTGCCAGAGCCGGTGGTGGGAGGCGGGGATAGTGCTGGGCAGACTTATACGGTCTGTGCCAGAGCCGGTGGTTGGGAGGCGGGGCTGGTAGTTGGGAGGTGAGGATAGTGCTGGGCAGACTTATACGGTCTGTGCCAGAGCTGGTGGTGGGAGGTGGGGCTGGTGGTTGGGAGGCGAGGATAGTGCTGGGCAGACTTATACGGTCTGTGCCAGAGCCGGTGGTGGGAGGCGGGGCTGGTGGTAGGGAGGTGGGGCTGGTGGTTGGGAGGCGGGGATAGTGCTGGGCAGACTTATACGGTCTGTGCCCTGAAGAGCACAGGTACAAATCAAAGTATGGTATACACAAAAAGAAGCACATATGAGTTGTCTTGTTGGGCAGACTGGATGGACCATGTAGGTCGTTTTCTGCCGTCATCTACTATGTTACTATGAATGCAAAAACTGAAACACAGTTTCTTTTACCTGTGGAACCTTTACATTGCAACAGAGTTTCAATGGGGCAACAAGAGGGCGAGGTTCCAGCTGTTCAGCCCCTGCCCAGACCTTAGATCTTACTGGAATATATTGCTTTTCACCAAATTATGCAATATGCATGAAGTGCCTTCTTTCTAGCACCTTTCAACATGATGCTGGTTCAATCCGTCTGTCCGGAGGCACAATAACTTCATGTGACAGGTAACCTGGGATTTCACTTACTGAAATGCACCATCAGATCACGATGGCATGACATCAAAACATATATGACATCACCCAGAGTCCCTTATTCACATATTTCTTTCCCACTGCTTTGTTAAAAGCAAAAGTTGAAAAGTGCTGCATATTTTTTTTTCTTATCCATTCTGCTTAGTGTAAGCCCCTCCCTCTAACAAATTATTCACCTTAGAAATGAGGACAAAAGGAGGCACAGAAATGCCACAGCCCTACCCTGCATAATTATAACATAGTGCAGCATTTGTCTAAGACAAATTTTTCCACAAAAAGAAAACCATATCGTAGGATAGAATAGCTCAAAAGATTTTTAAAAAGGGCGACTGCCGGTTTTCACTCACTCTGGGCCTTTTAATGCATTATCTGATGCGGTCTGTTGCCACCTAGTGTCCGTTTAGGGTTTAACATCCCTTTGGAGAGAGGTTCCACCTTCAGCTATTGCTTTATATCTGAGGCCAAAACACCCTTCTAGAAAATTAGGCACACTGGTTGTGCTAAAAACACAAAGTTTCCAAGCAAGTGCAGAAGCCTCATAAGTACATAAGTGTTGCCATACTGGGACAGACTGAACGTCCATCATGCCCAGTATCCTGTTTCCAACGGTGGCCAATCCAGGTTACAAGTACCTGGCAAGATCCCAAAACAGTACAATACATTTTATGGTGCTTATTCTAGAAATAAGCAGTGGATTTTCCCCAAGTCCATTTTAATAATGGCCTATAGACTTTTCCTTTAGGAAGCCGTCCAACTCTTTCCTCTTCTGTCCAACGTTCCCTCTAAGTGGAATGCACGAGCGATTGCTCATACATTTTAGGAGCGTCACTCACAGATTTTACATGGTTGCTCACAAAAATGTTTTTTTTATTTTGTGCTACGTACAAAAATGCATTGCGAATACTGGCACTCAATAAATTTTGGTTTTTAAAACTAGTTTCTCACATGAAAAAAAAAATTTTGCACGTGCCAGGCCACTCCTTAGAGAAAACGTTGCTTTTGTCCCCAGGAGGTGCTATATTAAAGTTCGGAATGGGCATAATGTTACCCCCATCTGCCATTTGTGGGGTCCACCCCTTCCCTTAAGCCTTCCGGTGTCAGCATGCAAAAGAACAGCAGCAGGCCACAAAGCCTCTGCTCACCTGCATTGTGAATCTCTGTCAGGTCCCGCCCCCATGACAATAGAAAGTGTGTGTCAGCGGGGGCGAGACCTGGTAGAGACTCGCAGTGCACAGGAGAGGAGGATCCACATCACTTTCATGCAAATAGGAAGGAGCCATAAAGGGAGGTTTGAAGGCAAGGGAAGGGGTGGGTAGGAGAAGGATGAGAAATAAAGATGCTGGACCTAAATGGGGGAGAAGAGAGGAAAAAGAGTTGCAGGTGCTGGACTGAGTCAGAGGAGAGAGAGAGAGAGAGAGAGAGAGAGGTGGAGATGTCTAGGCTTGAAGGGGGTGGAGACAGGGCTGGCAGAATGAAGTAAGCAGGGTATGCATGTGGGGGCGTCAACATTCAGGGACCAGGGCCCCCGAGAGCCGGAGTCGGGCCTGGGACAAGGCCGCCCACGGGCCCCGCCCACCCGAGGTCGCCGCCCACCCGAGATCACCGGGCCCCCCCCCCGCCGCCCACCCACCCGAGGTCGCCAGGCCCCCCTTCACCCGCTATTGGGCTGGCCCCTCGGAACTAACCTTAAGCCTCCTTTCACTTCGCAGCAAGCAGCGGCAGGGCAGACCTCTCCTCCTTCCTTCCATGCCCCGCCCTCGCGGACGTTACGTCAGGTGAGGGTGGGACATGGAAGGAAGGAGTGGCCTGACCTGCTGCTGCTTGCTGCGAAGTGAAAGGAGGCTTAAGGTTAGTTCTGGGAGTGACGGAGGGCAGGCCAGGCAGCAACAGAGGGCGGGCCAGGCGGCGGTGGCGCCGGGCCCCCCTGGAGGCCCCGGGACTTTTGTCCCCCCTGTTCCCCCCTCTTGGCGGCCCTGTCAGGGACTCCAGAGACTGCCATGCTTACCTTTGCTTACCTCCTACTGCCACAGTAATGCCACCACCCCCCTCCTGCATACTACTACCTTGCCGCTCTTTCCTGCCCGCTGTTGCTACTCCATCTCCGGCGCTCTCCACTTTGCTCTTCTGTGATGCAGACAACCCCGCCGTATTTTAAAAATGGCCGGCAAAGTCTCAGCAGCCATATTGGAAAAACACGGCAGCGCCACCCGTAAGCACAGAAAAGCGGAAAGAGGGTGCAGGGTGGGAGAAGGGGTGAGGGAGAAGAGAGAAAGGAGATACTGGACCGGGGGAGGGGGCGCCAACAGATAGTTTGCAGAGGGGTGCCAGAGACCCAAGCACCGGCCCTTAGAGATGGAGGGCTGAACTGGAGGGATGGAGGAGACAGAGGTGGTGATGACTGGAGGCGGAGCAGAAAAGCGAGAAGAAATGCAGATGACTGAACCAGAAGCTAAGAGGAGAGAGGACAGAGTTGTAGAGATGCTTGACTGGAAGGGAGGGAGAGGAGAGAGGGCTGGAGCTACTGGACTAGAAGCAGGGATGAATAGGAAAGAAGGGTAGGGATGCTGGGCTCCAGGGAAGTGGGGTCAGAGGGTGGAGAGAGTTGCTGGTCTGGGGGAGGGGGGGGGGAGAGTAGAGAATGAGAGTGTGTTGGGAGAGAGTGTGAAAAGGATTAAGAGAGTACCCAGAGAATGGAGAAAACGTGGGAACAAAATACTGGAGGAAGAGGATGAGAAGTGGAAGAGAGAACTCATGAGGAGAGAGAGAGAGCCAGAGAAAGGCATGGCCACACCCCCTTTTTGGACCGGCATGTAAAATTAATGATGTAAATGTTAATTAAATCCAATTAACACCAGTAATTGCTTGTTAAAATCCTCAGAAGCTTAGCTGAGATTGGGAGGTGGGGCTGGTGGTTGGGAGGCGGGGCTAGTTCTGGGCAAGACTTCTACGGTCTGTGCCAGAACCAGTGGTGGGAGGTGGGGCTGGTGGTTGGGAGGCGGGGCTAGTTCTGGGCAAGACTTCTACGGTCTGTGTCCTGAAAATGGGGCTAGTTCTGGGCAAGACTTCTACGGTCTGTGCCCTGAAAATTGCAGATACAAATCAGGGTAAGGTATACACAAGAAGTAGCACATATGAGTTTATCTTGTTGGGCAGACTAGATGGACTGTGCAGGTCTTTTTTTGCCGTCATCTGCTATGTTACTACGTATGAATGATAAGAAGCACAGGAGAAGGGGAGAGCATCATGGGAAGACAAAGAACGAAGCAGTGGCGTAGCCACAGGTGGGCCTGGGTGGGCCAGGGCCCACCCATTTAGGGCTCAGGCCCACCCAACAGTAGCACACGTTTAGCGGTAGCTGGTGAGGATCCCAAGCTCGGCAGGCTGAAGACTTCCCCCTGATGGTAACGAAAACGCTACTCTCCATGATACTGGCACCTGAGAAGTGTTTTCCCATCAGCTGAGATATTTTTTGGTGCTGGTTGGGGGGGGCGGGGGGGGGGGATAACACTTGGTGCCCACCCACTTCTTGCCTAGGCCCACCCAAAATCTGTTGTCTGGCTACGCCCCTGGAACGAAGAGACAGAGCTGAAACTGAAAAGAAAAAAAGGAGGAAGACTGTAGCAACTGAATATTTCATTATAGGACCCCTGAAGAAAGCATTTTTATTATCACTTTTGTGTCGCTGAAACACTGCAGTGTTGGGTCATCTGTTTAGGAGTACCTATAGTACATTACTTTTATGAACATTGTATAACCCTTTTGGGTATTGTTTCTTTGAAGACTTATTGCTAATAAACTGAAACATTTTTTTGACATCTTGGCTTCTGGTGGTTGGCTCCTTCCATTGTCCACGGGGAGACCATTCCAGCTGTGTTTTCCTTGTAAACGTCATCTCTTTCCTCTGTTAATATGCTTTAGGACCCTGAATATCTTTTTTTTTATTTTGCAGATTTACAATAAATTCATCTTGATACAGAAAAGATGAATAATTCTATTGAAATTTCCATATTCTCTAAATGGTTAACATAAAATTCCCAAGAAAGGCAAAGAGAAAATATAATAAGTTTCCATATTACTTTTCATGATATTCATCTTTAGTCCACAATTAGTTGGGGGAATATCACTATATCTGTGGAATAACAAAGGAATAATAATTAGAATAATTCTTCCTATAAAGAAACAGGAGGCTGGAAGGCAGTGGCGTTCCTAGGGGGCTGACACCCGGGGTGGATCGCCGATGCGCCCTGCCCCCGGGTGCAGCGCCCCCCCCCCCCTGGTGAAGGGACACCCCCACCCCGGCGAAAAGAACCCCCCCTGGGTGCCGCCGCTGGGAGGGGGGGGTGCCGCACGCCAGTCAGCTTCGTTCGTTTCCATGCTCCCTCTGCCCCGGAACAGGTTACTTCCTGTTCCGGGGCAGAGGGAGCATGGAAACGAACGAAGCTGACCGGCACGTGGCACCCCCTCAGCGGCATGCACCCGGGGCGGACCACCCCCACCCCTTGGTACGCCACTGCTGGAAGGGAGCTCCAGGAATTTTCTTCTGAAATTACGGGGTAGATGTAATTGTTGTTCTTCATTGTACAGAAGGGGTCAAGGCTATTTTAGAATCTAAGGAAGAACTATATTGTTTAGGATCAAAACACACATATTTAACAGAATTTAATTTTATCACACATTTACAGGGGAAATTCAACCAGAACAGACCGCCCAATTGTATAATTTTTGGGCGTAATTTAAGAAACTCTTGACGCCTCTTTTGGGTTGCTTTAGAGCAGTGGCGTTCCTAGCCTGGATGGCACCCAAGGCGGATCGCCGATGCGCCTCCCCCGGGTGCCACGCGCCCCCTGCCTGGGAGATGACACCTCCCCCCCCCCGGTGAAATGACACCCCCCCGGGTGCACGCTGCTGGGGGGGGGGGTGCCGCGGCACGCGCCTGTGGGCTCCGACTTCGCTAACTTCGCTGCAGCTCCCTCTGCTCCGGAACAGGTCCTGCAGAGGGAGCTGCAGCGAACGAGCGAAGTTGGAGCCCACAGGCGCGCGCCGCAGCACCCCCCAGCGGCGTGCACCCGGGGCTGACCGCCCCCCCCCCCCCTTGGTACACCACTGCCTTAGAGACATCCAGAAACATTCTAACTTAATAATTCAGGAAAAGCCGATCTCTATGAAGAAAAAATGTTTCCCTATCCAATCTCTATCTGGCTGTAATACAAAAGTCACTATAACAGTTGTTGCCATTAAATCCAAGTTATCATCTTCCAAAGTCTGTGTTAAATTCAAGTTCAAAGTATCAAAAGGTATTCCAGACCCTTGATGCACCACTTGGTCCGTTTCCTTTTTTTTTTTTTTTATAAGGTAACAAATGATACATTTTTGAGACCAGGGGATATGCTTGTTCAGGTATCTTCAGAACTTCAGTCATATATCTTTTAAACGTTATTAGTGGAGCTATTGAAGCCTGTTTAGGAAAATTTATCACTCTCACTGTATTAGATCTCTGTTGATTTTCCAATGTTTCTATTTTATTCTGAAGGTAGAGGAGTGTGGTAGCCGTGTTAGTCCACTCTTAAGGTTATCAATAGAAATCAAACAAAAAACATGGAAAAGAAAATAAGATGATACCTTTTTTATTGGACATAACTTAATACATTTCTTGATTAGCTTTCGAAGGTTGCCCTTCTTCGTCAGATCGGAAATAAGCAAATGTGCTAGCTGACAGTGTATATAAGTGAAAACATTCAAGCATTACTATGACAGTAAAATAGATACCATTGGAGATTCTACATGGAATGTTGCTACTATTGGAGATTCTACATGGAATGTTGCTATTCCACTAGCAACATTCCATGTAGAAGGCTGCGCAGGATTCTGTTTCTGTGAGTCTGACGTCCTGCACGTACGTGCAGGACGTCAGACTCACAGAAGCAGAAGCCTGCGCGGACACATTGGTAATCTACAAGGGCTGACTTCTACATGGAATGTTGCTAGTGGAATAGCAACATTCCATGTAGAATCTATAGAAATCAAACCAAATAAAACATGGAAAAGAAAATAAGATGATACCTTTTTTATTGGACATAACTTAATACATTTCTTGATTAGCTTTCGAAGGTTGCCCTTCTTCGTCAGATCGGAAATAAGCAAATGTGCTAGCTGACAGTGTATATAAGTGAAAACATTCAAGCATTACTATGACAGTCTGACAGGGTGGGAGGATGGGGGTGGGTCGGAGGTATGCATGGTACAAATTTTCTTTAATTACGTTAACTTGTGTTTGTTGAAGAACTTGTATGTCTTTTGTATTCATCTCCAGTGTTTTGTCCATAGTTGTTATATTTCCCTCTAATGTTGGTATTTTTTTCTAATAAAATTTCAGTCTGTTAAGTTAAAGGAGAAAGTTTTTGGGAAAAAGAAGCTTCCAGGCCCATTAAAGCTTCCCAACTGGCTTCTAATGTGATTTTTTTTTCTGGTTTTTTTTTATTACAAAAAAAAAAAAAAAAACTTACTTGGTGAATCAAGGTCTGCCAGAGATTCTTTCGGGAGCCTTGTTTCCTTCATCAGATGGTTTCCAACAAGAAGGGGCCAAGAAACCCTTAGTACCCAAGAGGCGATAGGGTTTCCTGGCGCGGGATCCAGCTCGGATAGAACACCGTCGACAATATCCGCACAGGCAGTTGCAGTTCAAAGGGAAGGGAATGTTTTATATATATCACAGCAATAAACTTTTAACTTTAATGATCCTGAGGGCTGTCTAGCCTTCCTCTGTTCACACTCATTTGTGCACTCAAAATCACAAGTACACCAATGAAAGCCTACTTTTTTATTTATCTGTTTATTAATGACATTTATATCCCGCATTAGCCTGAGTAGAACTCAGGTTCAATGTGGCTTACATAACAATTAGAAAAGCGTGAACATGTTCATAATATATTAACAGAGAGTAAAATACAATAGACTCAGGAAAGATGTCAGGAAGTATTTTTTCACGGAGAGGGTGGTGGACGCTTGGAATGCCCTCTCGCGGGAGGTGGTGGAGATGAAAACAGTAAAGGAGTTCAAACATGCGTGGGATATGCATAAAGGAATCCTGTGCATAAGGAATGGATCCTCAGAAGCTTAGCTGAAATTGGGTGGCGGAGCAGGTTGGGGGAAGAGGGGTTGGTGGTTGGGAGGCGAGGATAGGGGAGGGCAGACTTATACGGTCTGTATCAGAGCCGGTGATGGGAGGCGGGACTGGTGGTTGGGAGGCGGGAAATACTGCTGGGCAGACTTACACGGTCTGTGCCCTGAAAAGGACAGGTACAAATTCAAGGTAAGGTATACACATATGAGTTTGTCTTGGGCAGACTGGATGGACCATGCAGGTCTCTTTCTGCCGTCATCTACTATGTTACTATGTTACTATCTAATGTTAGACCAGTAAAAGCTGAGGTTTTTTTTTTTTCATTCTAATCCAGCTGGAATGACAATGCTTTAGGCAGTGATTGTAATGTTTATGACGAAGAAATTGGGGCACTTTCATGCTTATTTCAGGTGATCAATAGGTGAACTATTACAAGCTAATGTCCCAATCTCAGACTCAAAATAGCAAACTACATATGAGCTGCAATTCTCACCTCTTCCCACTAGAGGCTGCTAAAGGTGCATTCTAATAGTACCATTGCTTCCCTCCCCCACCCAAACTGATTAGAAGGTTTTCTAGATTATACAGCTGCCTTTATTACTGATAAAGTAGAATTAGAACTATACATCATATTATGCACTTTATTAGAAATATTGTAAAAAAAATGTGTTCCCTATCTGAAAACTTTTTTTTTAATACCAATGTGATGATCCCTCATAGCGCAAAAGAATCCTAATGCGGAGACTCCTTTCTTAAATCTTTTTTAAATACACGTGGATGCCATTCTTGGACCGCAGGACCACCTGAGGTATTATGATAGGGGGACAATTTTCATCTGGGAAGAGCTGGAATCGCTGCAGGGTCAGAGCAGTGGCCACTTTCATCTCATTCATGGCAAAGTTCTGTCCGATGCAGTTCCTGTGACATAATATAGAAACCATTAAAATCAATATTTAAAGTGATTTAACTGGACAGTCACTGCTCCTGGCTTGTTCAGGGCTAACTGTTAATTTTCAGCGGCTTTAACCGATTAGTGTCAAACTGAAAACTGGCTATTTTGGCCAGGGCCGCCGAGGGGGGGGGGGGGGGGAGCAGGAGGGACAAAATTCCCTGGGCCCGTGCCTCCAAGGGGGGCCCGGTCCCAGGGTCAGGCTGCCGACACTGCAGTTCCCAGTCTCACCTGCTTGCCTCCTCGGCTCCGGGCCCCCTGCATTCGAAGCGGCAGTCACAGATCGCCTCCCTTTGGGCCTTCCGTCCCTGTGTCCCACCCTCGCAGAAACCTGAAGTTACATCAGACGAGGACGGGACACAGGGAGGGAAGGCCAGAAGAGAGGCGATCTGATACTGCCGCTTCGAATGCAGGGGGCCTGGAGCCGTGGAGGCAGACAGGAGAGACCATGGATGGGGGGTGGGCCTTGTCCCGGGCCTGGCCTAGTCTCTCGGCGGCCCTGATTTTGGCTGTGTTCTAGGGTGGAGTCAGCACTTGGCCGGTTAATCTGCCAGGTTAACCACATGAAAGTCAGCCCTATCTTTATGTCAGGGGTGGACTGACCATTCGGGCAACCGGGCAGTGCCCAAGGGCCAGGAGGCTGTAGGGGGCCCAGACACTCTGCCTGGATGCCCACCGCACACTACATTTGAAGGCATGCCGCTGGTGATCTAGTGGCCTTTGCGGGGGGGGGGGGGGGGGGGAGGGACATGTTCTTTCCTGCCCGTTGTGCTGCTGCTATTCCCCCTGTCTGGCACCACCATATTTTTAAAAATAATGGCCAAGACTACACTGTTGAGACCCATGAGACTACCGCAGATCAGGGCCGCCGAGAGGTGGGGGGCAAAGTTCCCCGGGCCCGGGCCTCCAAGGGGGGCCTGGCCCCAGGGTCAGGCTGCCGACACTGCAGTTCCCAGTCTCACCTGCCTGCCTCCACGGCTCCGGGCCCCCTTCATTCAAAGCGGCAGTCGCAGATTGTGTCTCTTCTGGCCTTCCCTCCCTGTGTCCCGCCCTCGTCTGATGTAACTTCCGGTTTCCGCGAGGGTGGGACACAGGGAGGGAAGGCCAGAAGAGAGGCGGTCTGCGACTGCCGCTTTGAATGCAGGGGGCCCGGAGCCGTGGAGGCAGGCAGGTGAGCAACGGGGGACGGCGGGGGAGGGGGCGGCCTTGCCCCGGGCCCGTCCTAGTCTCATTAATACAAGATTTATTCTACCCAGGTAAAGTTTCAAAAATAACACTTATAACAAGTTTTTGTGAAGGTGCTCAGAACCTTCACAAAAACTTTTGATAAGTGTTATTTTATTGAAATTTTACCTTGGTAGAATACATTTTATATCAATGAAGTTGTTATCCAGTGTTATGTTTAAATAAAGTTGTGGTTATAAAATCCCACTAAAAAAAACCTATTTGTGCACATTCAATAAGGATATCCTGAAAACCTGAGCTGTTTGTTGATCTTGAGGGCTAGGTCTTCTTTCCCAATTTCTCCCCTCTGCCTTGACCTTTTGAGTACAGCTTATTCTAATCAGTCCATTGCTAACCCCTCAGCAGTGACCAGAGAGAAGCATGCCAGCTTATGCCAGAGATATATCCTACCGTGGACCAGCTGCGAAAGGCACGAAGGCGTAGGAATGCCTGCCAGTGGAATTCTCTGGTGAAAACCTCAGTGGGTCAAACACCTGCAAGACAAGGAATTAGGTGTCATCACGGCACAAGGCAGTCGGGGCACATCGTGGTTAGTTTGGCAAACGTGTTGCCAGCCATATGTTGCTGTCATTAACATAGTAACATAGTAACATAGTAGATGACGGCAGAAAAAGACCTGCACGGTCCATCCAGTCTGCCCAACAAGACAACTCATGTGTGCTACTTTTGTGTATATAAGTCTGCCTAGCACTAGCCCCGCCTCCCAACCACCGGCTCTGGCATAGACCGTATAAGTCTGCCCAGCACTATCCCCGCCTCCCACCACCGGCTCTGGCACAGACCGTATAAGTCTGCCCAGCGCTATCCTTGCCTCCCAACCTCCAGTCCCGCCTCCCACCACTGGCTCTGGCACAGACCGTATAAGTCTGCCCCGCACTATCCCTGCCTCCCAACCTCCAGCCCCGCCTCCCACTACCGGCTCTGCTATCCAATCTCGGGTAAGCTCCTGAGGATCCTTTCCTTCTGAACAGGATTCCTTTATGTTTATCCCACGCATGTTTGAATTCCGTTACCGTTTTCCTCTCCACCACCTCCCGCGGGAGGGCATTCCAAGCATCCACCACTCTCTCCGTGAAGAAATACTTCCTGACATTTTTCTTGAGTCTGCCCCCCTTCAATCTCATTTCATGTCCTCTCGTTCTACCGCCTTCGTATCTCCGGAAAAGGTTCATTTGCGGATTAATACCTTTCAAATATTTGAACGTCTATTAAGAAAAGGGCTGACGGCCTAGAGGCACAAACCAGAAGTGAATTCTCTCCTGACAGTACATTTTTTAGCACAAGCTGAAAGTCAAAATTCTCCTGGAAATGGTGAAGGGAAAGGCACTCCCCAGGCAAGGTGGGTCACAAAACTCATCTTGTTCAAAAACAAGCCTATAACTGCTTTCACAGCTTTTGGCCCCAGTGGTTCAATGAGTTTTATAGCTCTGATGTCATTTAAATCTGTGTTTCTCAAGCCAGTCCTGGAGTGCTCCCTAACCAGTCTGGTTTTCAGGCAGGGGCAGACTGAGAGCAGGAGCGGACAGCGACAGTGCTGGGGGAGTGGTCGTTCCTTTTGCGACCCACCTAGCTATGCCTCAGACTAAGATTGCCCCCAGGCATTGAGGACTATTGGGCCCTCTCCCGGTCCTTCTGCCTCCCTCTCCCCCTGACCTTTTCCTTTGGTTCTGCAGCTAAATCAGCGGCTGTCTGTCGCTGACAAGAGAACTTCCCTCTGCTGCAGCCCGCGCTTGTGGAAGAAGGAAGCGATGTCAGAAGAGAGCGGGCCGCAGCAGAGGGAAGTTCTGGCATCAGCAGATGGCCGATTTAGCTGCCGGTGCCCCTGCCTGGGAAGGAGGGGGGGGGGGGTTGGAGATGGGAGTGCAGGAAGGGGAGGAGATGGGGGTGTCCTGGTCCCAGTTGTGGAGGAGAAAGAAGGACGCTACACATTGGGCATGTGAGAGGGAAGCACTGGGCCCCCCCCCCCACAGCCCTGGGACCTCGGGCACTGGTCAGTCTGCTCCTGGTTCAGGATACACAATGAATATGCATAACATAGATCTACATACACTGCCTGTATTGCATGCAAATCTGTTTCATGCATATTCAGTGGTGTATCAAGGGCGGGGCGGTCAGCTGCGGGTGCACGCTGCTGGAGGGTGCAGAGAGCAGCCATGCGCCTGTCAGCTCCGCTGGTTCCCTGCTTCATCTGCCCCGGAACAGGTTACTTCCTGTTCTGGGGCAGAAGGAGCAGGGAGCCAGTGGAGCCGACAGGCGCACGGCTGCTCTCTGCACCCTCCAGCAGCCAAGAATGCACCCGGGGGGGGGGGGGGGGGCTTGATGCGCCGGAGAGGGGGGTGTCATTGTGCCGGGGGGGGGGGGGGGGTGTCGTGCTGCACCCTGGGGGGATGGACGCCGCTGCACCCGGGGGGGGGGGGAATGCACAGCGGCGATCCGCCCCGGGTGGCAGCCGACCTAGGGTCGCCACTGTGCTTATTCATTGTAGGTATCCTGAAAACCAAACTGGCAAGGGAGTAACTCCAGGACTGCCTTGAGAAACACCAATTTATATTCAAGGTCAACTGATGGATTAAGGTCAAACCAGTCTAGGATTTGCCCCCAAACCATAATAGAAACTAGTGCTAAGCTGCCTTGCTGCACCAACTTATCTCACGTCAATGGCTAGTGTACCTTTGTGCGTGTCAGGATGCCAGTCAACATGCTGCTTGGTGACATGCCCATGCTCCGCCCATGGTAACACATCCCTTGCAGTTGCACACTATGTGACATAGACGCCCTGTTTATGGAATAACGCCTAACATCTACATAAGTACATAAGTATTGCCATACTGGGAAAGACCTAAGGTCCATCGAGCCCAGCATCCTGTTTCCAACAGTGGCCAATCCAGGTCACAAATACCTGGCAAGATCCCAAAAAAGTACAAAACATTTTATGCTGTTTATCCCAGAAATAGTGGATTTTCCCCAAGTCCGCTTAATAATGGTCTATGGACTTTTCCTTTAGGAAGCTGTCCAAAACTTTTTAAAACTGCGCTAAACTAACCGCCTTTACCACATTCTCTGGCAACTAATTCCAGAGTTTAATTACACGTTGAGTGAAGAAACATTTTCTCCGATTCATTTTAAATTTACTACATTGTAGCTTCATCGCATGCCCCCTAGTCCTAGTATTTTTGGAAAGCCTGAACAGACGCTTCACATCTACCCGTTCAACTCCACTCATTATTTTATAGACCTCTATCATATCTCCCCTAAGGGAGATATGATAGAGATATATTCCACTATATCTAAGGGTTCCATATTCAATGCCATTTAACGTTAAATCACCTGTTCGGGGCTAACCGCTAATTTTTAGCAGCGCCTAACCGGTTAGCACTTCTGAAAATAACTGATTAGCGCCAAACTAAAACCTGACTATTTGGGGGGAGGATGGAGACAGCACTTAACTAGGCATAAACGTCCGTCTTATCTTTATCCAGTAACCTATAGCCACTTAAGTGCTGAATATTACACTTAACCGGCAATGAGAGTTAGCCAACTCCATAAACCCGGAAATTCAATGTTGCTGCCTGGACATGGCCCAGCATTGAATTTCCAGACACAAGTTGTAATTACTAACCAATGCTCAACACTAACAGCACACAAATTACATGCACGTTATTACTGTGCATTGGTCGGAAAAAGGGGTACAAGAGTTCCTGGCACATGCCCACGAGAGCTATGCGGTAGGCACAGCTGTTGTGCATCTGGCCAGCAATGATTGGACCCACCTAATCCCCCCCCCTTCAAAACTTGGAAACTTCCCGGAAGGTCTGGTGGACCCCCTGACCTCCCCCCCCCCCCCCCCCGAAAAAAATACCCTGGTGTGCCAGTGAGCCCACTGCCCCCCCCCCACACACACACTCACTTTAGTATAATTCCACTCCCAGAGCCCCTCCATGACCCCCTCCACATTAGACCCCCCCCCTGGTGGTCTAATTTAAACGCACCTCACCCCACTCCCTGACTCACTCTACATACCTTGCTAGTCGGACGCCTACTCCTTCCTACCTCTGGGGATGTACTGTGAGGGGCCAAAGTAACATATAAGGAGTTTTTTTCCTTATATGGTACTTAGCCCCTCCCAGTGCATCCCAGGATGCTCCAGGCAGGGCTGGGTGCTGCTGCCATTTTGCAGCAGCCAGGTCCAGAGGCAGAAGGACTCCCTCCTGCCTTTGATTATGCAAAGTATGTAGAGTGAGTCAGGGGGTGGGGTGGGGTGAGGTGGGATTACATTAGACCACCAGGGCCAGTGTTAAATTAGGGGCGGGGGGTTCAGGGGGACCCCAACAACAGCTCTGAGCTGTTTAGTTTTAAGCTGCTATGGCAAGGGTTTCCCCGTGTGCATTGCACGGAATTGTTAATGAGCTCGTTTTAATACAAGCGAGCTCATTAGCATGGGACTTTCGGTCACTGCTTCCGTGCACGGTAAAGCAGCGGCTGTGCGTCGGCCTCTCAATAAGGTTTCATTTAGGCTGGCAAAAACCAGTCTAAATGAAACGCTGCAAGCCCAGTTTGCTTTGCGCTTATTCTTTAAAGGAAGTCCTTTGTTAGGTTTTTATGACTGCAGCTGATGAGTTACCTCTGGATCTTCCCATATGGCGGAGTTCCTATGAATGGCATAAATATTCAACGCAATAATGGAGCCTGTAAGAAAGGAAAGAAAAAAAAAGACCTCAAATTAAAGACCAAGGGGCCCTTTTATTAAGCTGCGTTAGGCGCTAACGTGTTCCTAACATAGCTTAAAATGGAGTACCGCGGAAAGCGCCAAATGTGCGCACACTAACCGTGCAGTAAAACTTTTTTTTGAGGGGGGGGGTGTCAGGAGTGGAGAGTTAGTGTAACTACATTATCGTGTAATAACTGGTTAGCCCACAGATATCATAAGTACATAAGTATTGCCACACTGACACAGACCAAAGGTCCATCAAGCCCAGCATCCTGTTTCCAACAGTGGCCAATCCAGGTCACAAGTACCTGGCAAGATCCCGAAAAAGTTCAATACATTTTATGCTGCTTATCCCAGAAATAAGCAATTAATTTTCCCCAAGTCAATTTAATAATGGTCTATGGACTTTTCCTTTAGGAAGCTGTCCAGACCTTTTTTAAACCCCGCTAAGCTAACTGCCTTTACCTTACAAAATGGGTGGCAGTAAGTATATATGTAGTAATTTTACAAAATGGCTGTATACTAATCTGCTAGCAAATGCAAAAAGGATCACCGAGATCGAGGAACGGAAGAGCCGCTACTGATGACTCAGAAGGGATGGAGGAAGGGGAGTTCATTGATAGACCTTCCAAACACATTTGGGTGGTCCTTCAATGCATATTTATTGTAGTGTAACCTCTAGCGTACCTATGTCGGGGTGGTGATGTCTGAAGGGGCAGGGGACCGGCAGAGCCCACAGCTCCCTTGCTTGGAGGAGGGGTGTGTTTGCTGCCCAGGAGATGCACTGCCCACGCTCCACCGGGGGGGGGGGGGGGGGGGGGGAGAGAGGTGTGTGCTCCACCCCACTGAGTGTAACCAGAAAGGCTCGACACGAGGCCATGTTTCTGCATTAACTGCCTGCGTCAAACATTTACTGATTTATCTAAAAGAATAAAACAGACTCTTCTTATACCATAGAAGAAAAAGACACAAGACAGAAGTTTCTGACATGCGAACATTTGGCGCTCTTCTCTCTGCTCCAAATCTATCCAAAAAAACAGAAATCATATTGTAAGGAGGAGGTAGAAGGAAGGCAGAGAAGAGCTGATAGTGACAGTAAGCGGGGAAAGGAGAAAAACCCTCAAGAGGGGAAAAGGGAATAGGAGACTGATGAAAAGGGAAGAGAACTACAGAGCCCAGCAACACTTGCAAGGAAGGAGGGAACAAGAGAAACAGTACCACAACTCCCAGCAGGTAGTAGAGTCAGGGGGTGATTGGGAGATGGAGGATAATCAGGGGGAGGAGCAGCACCTGGGAGAGAGGGTGGGGGAAGACTCCACGGAGTGGGAGGAGATTGAACTAGGAGAAGAAAGCGAAAGGAAAGAGGTTGGTGAGGAGCAAATGGAGTTCTTTTGCTCAGGACAAAGAGAGGTGGAAAAGGAAGAGACTGCAGAGAGAGAGAAGCCAGAGATTTGGGGCCGCTAAGTGACATTGCCTAGATGCGGTCTGGCTTCATGGAACTGTGGGAATTAATTACCTGAAGGAGGTCAGTCTGAACATTTGTGGGAGGTTGTCAGAGTGTTGGTGTCTGGCAAATGAGGGTGGTGAAAATGCCTCTAACTCCTAGGCAGTAGCAGAGAGGAGCGGAGGAATAGACTGAACCACAGATTTTCCCAAGTCTTTAGCTAATTCTAAGACTGAACTGTTGTTTGTTTGGTGTGTTGGAAAAGTGAAGCAAAGTGCACGGAGACCAACAGCTGTGGTACAGTGAACATACTGTTTTTCCCACTGGTACCGCGGTGTAATAAAGTACTCTGCAGGATAAATTTGGGTACTGTGAATAATTACTTTTTGCAAGTAAGCAGGAGCAGTTCCTCTTAGGAGGTGGATTAGCCCCAATTGTGTGGGTGAAGACAGACAGCACGGAGAGGTGCGGGTCAAGAGCAGACAGCACGGAGAGGTGCTTGCTGACAATATGCATAATTTTAAAGTACCATTACAACAAGCTTTACTGAAAAACTATATCAAAGATAAAATTAAATGTAATTAAAATCCCTAACTAACTATCAAGGAATACTGATGACATTGTGATCTCAACCCTGAGAATGATATTACCATTACTAAATGTACCAAAAGACTGTGCAAACTAGTGTTGAGTATTGTAAAAGCACTCTCTTCAGTTCTTAGACCAACAAGTCCTTAATTATCTAACTATATAAATGACAAGTGACCGACTCACCCGCAAATGCGCAGTACAGCCCGAACGTTGAGAGAGGAAAAGTCCAAGCCCCGCCTCCACAAGCTCCAGAACCAGAAAGGAGGAAGAGTCAGAGGCGGGGCGAGGGGCGGAGAGTACAGAACAGGCCGAACGTAATGGAGGTTGCCGAAGCACCAACCTCCACCCTCCTCCCCAACATTGCCGCCGCCACTCCCACTCCCCTCCATGCCGGGCCCCCTGCACTGACATGACAGCGCCTCTCACCTCCATGTGAAAGCGTTGCAGGCAGCAGAAGATCGATCTTCTGCTGTCTGCAGCGCTTTCACACGGTGGTGAGAGGTGCTGTCATGTCAGTTAAGGGGGCCTGGCACGGAGGGGGGAGGGAGCGGCAGCGAGGAGAATAGCTGGACATGGGGGGAGGGGAGGGGAGAGAGCAGGGTTGGTGGACGGGGGGGGAGGGCAGGGGAGACTGCAGGGTTGCTGGACATGGATCAATGGAGGGGAGGGGAGGGCAGGGGACAGAGGAGGGTTGCTGGACATGGATCGATGGAGGTGAGAATTATTAAATTTAGAACAACAAAAAAACTCGCCCGTTTTAACGGGCTTAACGGCTAGTAGGACAATATCCAATATGCGAACTGATATAATATAGTAGCTTGCAACAGACTCATGATATGAACTCCTCCATAGGATACCGCAATTTCCAATATCATTCTCTTGACTGCAAAAGACCACAATAGCTAGCAATGAAGAGGAAAGGAATCCAAATCTCACCGTTCAACCCTCACCTTCAACTTGAGTGCTCCAAATCTATGAGAATTCCAGAGCGTTATTAGGTACGATAACAAAAACCTATTCAAGTTCCATCTTCTGTCTTTTTCTTCTGTGTTATAAGAGGAGTCTGATTTATTCTTTTAAACATGCCAGTAACTCCTGAGGCAGGCAGCAAGGCCGAAACATGGTCCCGTGTCGAGTCTTTATGGTTACGAGTCTTTGTGGTTACACTACAATCAATATATATTGAAGAACCACCCAAGTGTGTTTGGAAGGTCTATCAACGAACTCCACTTCCCTTCCTCCAGCCATCCTGAAACATTAGCACATGGCCATTAATACTTAAAATACAAAAAAAGGCATGTCCACGTGGGAATAAAAATGACCTTAGTGCATGGGAAAACCCGCCTAAGTGTGTGCTAAGGCCACTTTTTAAATCGCAGCTTAGCCAAAGTTGAATCTTTTTCAAACCATAAGAGATTTGCTGCATAATACTTGGACCATTGGGCATCGTAGAGTAAAAGGGACACTCAGGGAGGACAAAACCATAGTCATGAGACTAAATGAATTCTTTGCTTTGGTTTTTACTGAGGAAGATATAATGGAACCAACCTAGAAATGGTAAGGGCTGCATTTCAATAAAAATTTTAATCGCAATTAATTGTGCGATTAAAGGTATGTTATGACTTGCCTAGAGTCACAAGGAGCTGCATGGGGGAAAAAAATAACATACTTTTAAAAATAACAGCCCTAAATATGTTAAATACATTAAATACATTTACTTGAGAACCAAGTAAACTCCGTAATAAAGAAAATGTTTTACTCAATGTGGAAACTCAAAAGAATAAAATCTTTCTTCCCAAGGGAAATATTTCGAAACCTAATACAATCAATGGTCCTAAGCCATACAGACCACTGCAACAGAATCTATGAGGGATGTAAAGAACAACTCGCAAAAAAAAACTCCAGACCGCCCAAAACACAGCTGCCAGGCTGATAGTTGGTAAAACACGCTTTGAAAGCGCCAAACCCCTCCAAGAAAAGCTACACTGGCTCCCAATCAAAGAACGGATCATCTTCAAAATCTGCACCTTGGTCCACAAAATTATCTACGGCATAGTCCCAGGATACATGATAGACCTCATAGATCTACCAACCAGAAACAGAATCGGATCATCACGATCATACCTAAACTTACACTACCCAAATTGTAAAGGACTGAAATACAAAAGAACTTATGCATTCAGCTTCTCCTACCTAAGCGCACAACTATGGAATGGACTCCCAAAAGCTGTGAAAACAATCCATGACCGCGGAATACTACAAAAGGGCAATACTAAGAGAGATTCAGTTCCTTACAAAGTGGATGCGAAACGGGAGCTCGCTGTAGAGCAAACCGACTGGAAAAGAAAAAAAATGCCCAAATAAAAGATAAGTGCAAAGATTGCGGATATATATACTGTAGAACTGCGTTATAAAAAAAAGGTAGATTAGACTGATGAGGATTCCCGCATGGTAACGCACTGGTAGGGTGAAAGAACCAGCGGCATAGCGAAGCGGTGCTGTTCAAAAGAAAAAGAACGGCACCGGGGATCTGAAGTCTGTTTACCTCAAAAATAAATAACAATTAAAAAAAAAAGACTTTGTAGGTGTATATAGTTTGCTATAGAGTTATTAAATTATGAAATTTATTGAGCAAAGTACAGGTGGTTTAATTGAAAAAAATAATACAAAATACAAATTGACAAATTACAGGTGATGATTCAGATGATTTCAAACTAATCCTGGTGAACCTGGAAGATATACTAGACCAAATCAACAAGCTAAAGAGCAGAAAATCACCTGGACTGGATGGTAAATACCCCAGAATACTAAAAAAAAAAAAAACCCTTAAAAATGAAATTACAGATCTACTATTATTAATCTATCATTAAGGGCCCCTTTTGCTACACCTCTCTAGTGATTCCTGGCACAGCAAATGCAACGCAGCCCATTCAAATTGAGGTGGGGTCAGGGAGGAGCCGGGAGCTATGCAGTAATATTCAGTGTTCGGTGTCCGCACAGCTAAGTGACCAAACAGGACCACGTAAAAAAGCAGCCCAAAATTTGATTGCTTAGTTATCTGGGATGAGAGAGAAAAAATGACAGCGGTACTTACATAGTAACATAGCAAATGACAGCAGATAAAGACCTGAACGGTCCATTCATTCTGCCCAACAAGATAAACTCATTTTACATGGTATGTGATACTTTATATGTATACCCGAGTTTGATTTGTCCTTGCCTTTCTCAGGGCACAGCCCGTAGAAGTCTGTCCAGCACTCTTCTTGTACTAAAAGTTCTGAAGCTAACGTCGAAGCCCCTTAAAATTTACACTCCAGCCCATCCCTTATCTATTCAGTCATGATCAGGGCGTAGACCGTAGAAGTCTGCCCAGCTCCCGTTTTGTTTCCAATTACCGGCATCGCCACCCAATCTCCGCTAAGATTCCATGGATCCATTCCTGCTAAACAGGATTCCTTTGTGTTTATCCCACGCATGTTTGAATTCCATTACCGTTTTCATCTCCACCACCTCCTGCGGGAGGGCATTCCACATATCCACCACCCTCTCCGTGAAAAAATACTTCCTGACATTAGTCCTGAGTCTGCCCCCCTTCAACCTCAGTTCATGTCCTCTAGTTCTACTGCCTTCCCGTCTCCGGAAAAGGTTCGTTTGCAGATTAATACCTTTCAAGTATTTGAACGTCTGTATCATATCACCCCTGTTTCTCCTTTCCTCCAAGGTATACATGTTCAGGTCAGCAAGTCTCTCCTCGTACGGTTTGCAACGCAAATCCCATACCATTTTCGTAGCTTTTCTTTGCACCGCTTCCAGTCTTTTTACATCTTTAGCAAGATACGGCCTCCAAATACATGCTTAGCAAGATACGGCCACTCGTACTTATGCAGGTCCCAGACAATATTCATCTGGGACACACATTAAGTACGAGTGGCCAGCAGCAGTCCAGTCAGATCCAGATATTCAATGTCAGTTCCCGGACAGGCACCGACTATCCAGGTTTGATGATGGTCAGTGTTTACAAACCTGCTGACCACCGCTAGTTGAATATTGACCAGTAAGTGTTGGAAACTTATACTTTGTAGCTTACTTCTGCCTGTAGATAGTCAATGATGAAACTGTCCCATGTTTTTGCCTGAAGAATCTAAATTTAAATTAAGCCTTGGGTGACTCTCTTTATAATTGTGGTTAATAAATCCCAATAAATAAATAAACCCTTAGGTTCAGAGCGAACGTTCTGGCCTGGAGTGACAAACTGAGTGCAAGAGGAATGGATTATCTGTGCCAGTGACCTTCCAGTGAAAGCTGGTTCTAGCCCTGACCTTTATACAAATTTTAAAAATGTACTAAAGTTACCCACCTGATGCTCACAGGGCAAGACAAGGTTACACATTAAACTAAAAGTGTTAAAAGTAAGTGGGTGAAAAGCAGCAATGGTGACATCGCTATACACAACAGCCCTTTAAAAGTTGCAGTTACAACAGACTTGCTTGGAATGGAGGAGTGGCCTAGTGGTTAGAGCACTGGTCTTGCAATCCAGAGGTGACCAGTTCAAATCCCACTGCTGCTCCTTGTGATCTTGGGCAAGTCACTTAACCCTCCATTGCCTCAGGTACAAACTTAGATTGTGAGCCCTCCTGGGACAGAGAAATATCCAGAGTACCTGAATGTAACTCACCTTGAGCTACTACTGAAAAAGGTGTGAGCAAAATCTAAATAAATAAGTTGCCATAGTTTGTCTGAATAAACTCAAAAAGCCAGTGCTTGACAAGTGGGGAATCCCCCCCCCCAAAAAAAAAAGATACCATCTATTATGCCATGCCCAGTATAATACCCTCAGTGGCATCTAACAATACCAGTCCACACCTAAATATGCAACCCCCCCCCGCCAGGTATTCCTCTCCACACCAGCAAACGGGCAATTTTGTGATTCACACTTTCCTACGGTGGTGTCCATGTTGATCTGCAATAATCAAACTAGATCATAAACAATCTTTCTGTTCTTTGACCGTTAGTTTTCAGTATTTGTCCCCTTTAAAATGGCAGCAGCATTTGAACAAGTTATTTGGTTGTCTGATCTGAGCAGCAAAATATGTTTAGTTTTACCAAAGGCATTTATGTTTAAAAATGACAAGAGGAATTTAAAGCAGTTTCTTGGATGGCCCTCATGGAGTATATCTAACCCACCCTGGTTTTTATGTGGTGATGTGATGAGGTTAGTTTAAGACAACTGTAATTACTACAGTGATTTGATATGGTCATTACAGTCAAATATACTGGCTTACAAGTGGTTTTGCAATAAAGTAATATACCTCTGAAATATATAATTAATCAAGCTCTTCACATGGCCAAAGGATTGATAAGAACATAAGAATAGCCATACTGGGTCAGACTAGTATCCTGCTTCCAGCAGTGGCCAATCCTGGTCACAAGTACCTGGCAGAAACCCAAAGAGTAGCAACATTCCATGTAGAACCCCAAAGAGTAGCAACATTCCATGTAGAACCCCAAAGAACAGCAAGATTCTGGAGTCCTAAAGAGTAATAAGATTCCAGGCAGAATCTCTAGGAACATTTCATGCTACCAATCCCAGGGCAAGCAGCGGCTTCCCCCATGTCTATCTCAATAGCGGACTACGGACTTTTCCTCCAGGAACTTGTCCAAATCTTTTTTAAACCCAGATAAATTAACCACCATTATCACATTCTCAAATTAACATCAAAGTAATTTATAAGTTCCCTGTTCCTCATGCCTTTTGTTATAATAGATACCTGAATAATCTGTGGCTTAATCATTTTTTTTGCAGTGAAAACGTGAAAGATTCTCTGGTTCAGTTAACCACTAAAGAGAACGTAATGAGGAATACTCGTTCTATTTATGTGTAGAATTGATAAACCACACATTCAAAAAGTCATCATGAGGGAAAATATTCTAATAAAGTCACAGAACAAAACCATAAAATCAACAGCATAATATTCAACAAAGAATCGACGTTAAGGAGTCCTTTTCATAAGATGCGGCAAGCGTTAACGTGTGCTTACCGCAGGATAAAATTCACTAGCTAAAGGTGTGCTCAGCCATCCTAAAGTACTTTTTGCACATGTGCGTGATACCTACGTGCTACAAAATAATTATTAGTTTTTAGCACTGGGTCAGGTCTGGGGGCAGCGAGTAGGCATGTTCCGTGCTAATCGGTTACGGCACCAATTAGTACGTGGTTAGAACATGAGCCTTTTCTGCCTACATTATAGGTGTCGGTAAGTGCTCACGCACTAATGGGAAAATTAACGCATGGCCATTATTGCAGAAATAGAAAAAAAATCGGCCATTTCCCAGCAGCGTTAAAAGTGGCCTTAGCGTGCAGGAAAGACCCGTACTGGGGATATCACAGGCCACCTTTTAGCCCTAGGTGGCCAAACAAAGACACAGGAGAAGGTAGAAAACAAGGGGAAGAGGGAAGCATAGAATGACAACACACAACCAGAGACTTCAAAACAGAATGCAAGAGGTAGTATGTTCTTAAAAAAAGGGACAGTCATGCTGAAAGATCTGGAAGAGGCTAAGTATAAGAGTAGGCCAAGATAGCACTGAAAACAACCCACAAAGTATTAATATGCCCCCCCCCCAACAAAAACAGCCAAGCTTTAAGCAATGACTGCATGCTAACATAGTAAATGACAGCAGATAAAGACCTGAACGGTCCATCCAGTCTGCCCAACAAGATAAACTCATTTATGTGATACTTTATACCTGAGTTTGATTTGTCCTTGCCATTCTCAGGGCACAGACCTAGATGTCTGCCCTGCACTCTTCTTGTACTAAAGGTTCTGAAGATTCTGGAATCCTAAAGAGTTACAAGATTCCGGAATCCCAGTTAGTAGCAACATTCCATGTAGAATCCCAACTAGTAACATAGTAAATGACAGCAGATAAAGACCTGTACGGTCCATCCAGTCTGCCCAACAAGATAAACTCATTTTACATGGTACAGTATGTGATACTTTATACCCGAGTTTGATTTGTCCATGCCATTCTCAAGGCACAGACCATAAAAGTCGGCCCAACACTCTTCTTGTACTAAAAGTTCTGAAGCTAACGTCGAAGCCTCTTAAAATGTACACTCCAGCTTATCCATATCTATTCAGTTATGATGAGGGCGTAGACCATAGAAGTCTGCCTAGCACTGGAACTGGTTTTGCTTCCCAATTACTGGCGTTGCCACCTAATCTCCGCTAAGATTCCGTGGATCCATTCCTTCTAAAAAGCATTCCTTTGTGTTTATCCTACGCATGTTTGAATTCCGTTACCGTTTTCATCTCCACCACCTTTCTCGCAGAATATTTTCTCACTAATCACACCATCCAGCCGCAGTTGTACCGCGTGGCTTTCTGCATCAGCATCTTCCGTGCGTCTGCAGTGCCGTTATTGATATTCTCTGTGGCCTCGTTGTCATGACAAGTCAAATACATGAATTGTGACAGTGATAATTAAGTGCATTCAGACCTGAAAAATAAACCAATGTATATTGAAAAAAAAAAATCAGGAAAAGATAGAAATCAGAATCGCCATTATCTCAGGAGAGAACCTCTCTCGGATCAGACAGTAGTTTCAGTTTCACCTGCTATAGATAAGGATTAATAAGATCAAACCAACCTGCAGGGACGGAGCGCCCGTCAAAGAAGGTGATAGGTTTGGTGAGCTCACGGGATATTCCAGGGACCGGTGGGTAAAGGCGGAGACATTCCTTGATAAACATTGTGGTGTGGGTCATCTTACTGAGGTCATCCCTGAAAGAAATGCAGAACAAGGGTTAGTTCTATGTGAGGCACAGAATGTACAATTAAAAAACTCCAGTATCAGGAACATCTCTTCTGGGTGGAATAATGATTTGTAACTTAAAGAATCGTTCTAGCCTAACTGCATCTGTTTTTTTTTTTTGAAAGCATATCATTTCTGACTGCAGTAACTCTCCAGCCTTCTGAATTTGGATCAGGTGCCATTCCTGTTTTTAGATTAAAAGGAACGTACTACATTCAAAATTTGCACTTTGGTTCATAAAATTATTTACGGAGAGGCCCCGGTCTACATGTCAGACCTCATAGACTTACCACCCAGGAACACTAAAAGATCAGCACGCACATTCCTGAACCTCCATTACTCCAGCTGCAAAGGATTAAAGTACAAATTAACATATGCATCCAGCTTCTCCTACATAAGCACGCAGCTATGGAATGCATTACCACTCGCCATGAAAAAAATACGCGACCTAACTAACTTTTGGAGATCACTGAAGACCTACCTGTTCAACAAGGCATACCACAATGATCAATCCTAATTCCAGACAATGAAACGCAAGCCTGAATTGAATGCGACCTAACTCTCTATACTCGACTACCAAAGCCTACTCTACCATGAATGAACTTTCAACGAAATACCACACTCTCTCTTATTCCTAATATGAACTCTTTATACTTGACTGCTTAATCTACTATCCAGCTTATAATTGAAAAAGAAAAACGCCTATATTGCGACCCAAATCGGGAGATAGACGTTTATCTCACAAAAACGAATAAAGCGGTATAATCGAAAGCCGAATTTGGACGTTTTCAACTGCACTCCGTCGTGGATGCAGACAAAGTTGATGGGGGCGTGTCAAAGGCGTGGTGAAGGCGGAACTGGGGCGTGGTTATCGGCCGATCAGAGATAGGCGCCTTTCGCCAATAATGGAAAATAAATATGCGTTTTTAGCAAGAATTTAGGGCACTTTTCCTGGACCCTGTTTTTCCACGAAAAGGGCCCCAAAAAGTGCCCTAAATGACCAGATGACCACTGGAGGGAGTCGGGGATGACCTCCCCTGACTCCCCCAGTGGTCACAAACCCCCTCCCACCACAAAAATATGCCGTTTCACAACTTTTTATGTTCACCCTCAAATGTCATACCAACCTCCCTGGCAGCAGTATGCAGGTCACTGGAGCAGTTATTAGGGGGTGCAGTGGACGTCAGGCAGGTAGACCCAGGCCCATCCCCCCCACCTGTTACACTTGTGCTGGTAAATGGGAGCCCTCCACACCGCCCCCCAAACCCACTGTACCCACATGTAGGTGCCCCCCTTCACCCCTTAGGGCTATAGTAATGGTGTAGACTTGTGGGCGGTGGGTTTTGAGGGGGATTTGGGGGGCTCAACACCCAAGGGAAGGGTGCTATGCACCTGGGAGCTCTTTTACCTTTTTGGTTTTTTTTGTAAAAGTGCCCCCTAGGGTGCCCGGTTGGTGTCCTGGCATGTGAGGGGGACCAGTGCACTACGACTCCTGGCCCCTCCCACGAACAAATGCCTTGGATTTATTCGTTTTTGAGCTGGGCGCTTTCATTTTCCATTATCGCTGAAAAACAAAAACGCCCAGCTCACAAATTGTCGAATAAAACATGGACGTCTATTTTTTGCGAAAATACGGTTCGGTCCGCCCCTTCACGGACCCGTTCTTGGAGATAAATGCCCATGGAGATAGACGTTTTCGTTCGATTATGTCCCTCCACGTCAATCATGATCTTTAATGTAATACCATTTGTATCTCTCACTCCGGAATGGCGATCGCCATGACGGAACAACGTAAGCCACATTGAGCCTGCAAACAGGTGGAAAAAATGTGGGATACAAATGCAACAAATAATAATAATAATGTACACTAGTTTGTTACTCTTTTATATACCTCTACTAGAAGGATACTAATTTACCTTCTCTTTCCCTTAAAATTGTTCCCATTAATAGACAAGGAAGTGCACTGAACTACAGCCACAGAACAAATCTGAACAAGTTTCTACCTATCTCCCAATAAATCTATCTGCTTCCTAAATCCCTCAGAACAGGTATTAAAAAAAAAAAAAAAAAAGAGTTGGGACTTGGTAGCATCTTCATTTCCTTTGATCCACAGGCACAAAAAGCTCCTACACTTGAAATAAGGCAAAGCAACACTGTGCCCCTAAAATTGCAGCTCTCGTTACAGCTATTGCCTCTGTCCAAACTGAAAGCTTGGTCCAAGGCAAGATTCTGGTTTCATGAGATATATGTATCCACATTGAATCTATCAGGAAAGAAGTACAAGAATTAAGAGAGGAGGTGGCAAAACTAAGAAGCATCTGCGATAACCAGAAATTCAGCCCAGAGATGCATGTTGAAACATTGGGGGATCTCCAGCAAAGGGACAGAAGATCTTTGTGCAGAAAGAGGACAGCTGGACACAAGTCACCAGACCTACAAAAACCAACCCTCCAACTCCGTCTTCTGTTGAACTGATGAATCGGTTCACAGCCTTGGAGGCAAAAGAGCCGAAAACATCTCAAGAACAAGAAGAGACAATGATCGTTAATCACAAAGCCGCTGGATTGGTGGCCAATAAGAAGCGAAAAGGTAGTTGTTTATTTATTTATTTAGATTTTGCTCACACCTTTTTCAGTAGTAGCTCAAGGTGAGTTACATTCAGGTACTCTGGATATTTCTCTGTCCCAGGAGGGCTCACAATCTCAGTTTGTACCTGAGGAAATGGAGGGTTAAGTGACTTGCCCAAGATCACAAAGAGCAGCAGTGGGATTTGAACTGGCCCCCTCTGGATTGCATGAGCGGTACTCTAACCACTAGGCCACTCCTCCACCCTCGCCTCACCCTATGCTTGGAACAACCTTCCTGAGCCCTTACGCCAAGCCCCCTCCCTGCCCATCTTCAAGTCTTTGCTTAAAGCCCACCTCTTCAATGCTGCATTTGGCACCTAACTCTTACCGTTCAGTAAATCCAGACTGCCCCATTTTGACCGCCCCTATCGGACTGACCGTTCATTTGTCTCTTAGATTGTAAGCTCTTTGAGCAGGGACCGTCCCTCTATGTTAAATTGTACAGCGCTGCGTAACCCTAGTAGCGCTCTAGAAATGTTAAGTAGTAGTAGTAGTATTTAGATTAATGCAATTGCTGGGATGGGGTGATTATTGACCAGCTGATGACAGTGGAGGAATTGCATAGTGGTTAAAGCAGTGGGCTGAAAAGCACTCAGGTATACATTAAGCCTCTCCCCTACCCCTTCCAGGACAGGGAAATACCTACTCTTACCTGAATGAAAGTCATCTTGAACTACACTGAAAGAGGTGTGAGCTAAATCTAAATAAATAAGCAAGGAAACACAGCCAGAACCTGGAGGGTAAAAATCAAGTTGTAAAAAAACATCCAGAGCAAGAAAAAGAAACTAATCCCTGGGTGGAGCTAAGCAATAGATAAACTGCAGCCCCACCTCAGAAATGGCCTAGAGCAGCGGTTCCCAAACCTGTTCCACCAGTCCGGTAATCAAGAGAAATCTGTAGGTGATGGGAGGTCATGCACACAAATGTAGCTCATGAATATTCATTGCAGATATCCTGAAAACCCAACAGACTGTGGGCTCCCTCAGAAGACGTTTGGGAACCACTAGCCCAGACAATAGGAATTAGCAGAAGAAATCAGAGAAAAATGTTTCTTCACTCAATGTGTAATTAAACTCTGGAATGCCTTGCAAGAGAATGTGGTAAAGGTGGTTAGCTTACCACATAAGCACCGCCATACTGGGAAAAGACCAAGGGTCCATCAAGCCCAGTATCCTGAGCCCCTACGTCTTGCCCCATCCTTGGCCACCTTTAAATCTAGACTGAAAGCCCACCTCTTTAACATTGCTTTTGACTCGTAACCACTTGTAACCACTCGCCTCCACCTACCCTCCTCTCCTCCTTCCTGTACATATTAATTGATTTGATTACTTTATTTTTTTGTCTATTAGATTGTAAGCTCTTTGAGCAGGGACTGTCTTTCTTCTATGTTTGTGCAGCGCTGCGTACGCCTTGTAGCGCTATAGAAATGCTAAATAGTAGTAGTAGTAGTAGTATCCTGTCTCCGACAGCAGCCAATCCAGACTTCAAAAACCTGGCAACCCCCCCCCCCCCCCCCACCCCAAAAAAAAAAAAAAAAATTTTGTTTTTTTTAAATGTTCAATGGACTTTTCCCTCAGGAATCTGTCCAAACCCCCCTTAAACTCCGTAAGGCCAGCTGCTGTCACCACATTCTCCGGCAACGAGTTCCAGAGTCCAACCACACGCTGAGTAAAGAAAACCTCTCTCCTATTTGCTTTAAATCTACCATATTCTAGCTTCATCTTGTGTCCCCTGGTTTTGTTGTTGTTTGAAAGTGTAAACAAACGCTTCACATCTGTCCGCTGTACTCCGCTCATTATCTTGTAGACTTCTATCGTATCCCTTTCTAGGTCTGCTAACTGGCTAAGTAACCACATAAATTTAGGAAGACAAAATAGCTGTTGTAACTGTAAGTGGCGAGTTAACTGAGCACCAGTCCAAATAATGGCCTGCGCCTGGTTAACAGCCAGGTCGGCAGTCTTACCTGGATATTTAACGCCAGGATCTGCACTTGCCCAGGCATTCAATACCGGGCTTAGCCCAGCTGCTTACCTCTGTGGGCTGAATATCGACCCCTATAATTTAGCTCGCAAATGACACATTTACGAGCGAAAGGTTATAGAAAGAGGCAACAAGTGTTTTTCCCTCTTTCTATCATGCAGGGAGTCCTCTTGGGGAATCAGACAGATTAAAGCAGCCATTTGTCTCACCATTCCACCGTGTCACGATCCCCCAGAATCTCTTGGATTTCCTCCCTGCATTTTTCCTGGTGCTCTGGGTACTTGGCCAAGCAGTACAAGATCCAGGAGATGCCACTGGCTGTGGTATCGTGACCCTCAAACATGAAGGTGTCCACCTCAGCACGGAGATCCTTACTGGAGAGGCCTTCGCCGTTCTCATCCTGGGTAAATAAGAACACACTGTCAAAAGGGGTTAAAAACTCCCATAGCAGCTCCCACCAATGTATGAGTGGACAGAAGCACACCGTGTTGAGCTGATTTTCACAAAAATGCTACAATACGCATTTTCAGTGCCTTATGCACAGCACAATTATAAGCACACTAGTAAAAAAGCCCCGCTTCTGATGCAAATGAAACGGAGGCTAGCATGGTTTTCTTCTGTGTGCATGTGGGAGTGTGTGTGTCCCTGCCCTCTGCCCTCTCTCCCTTCCCCTGTGCTGTCTGTCCTCTCTGTCCCCTCCCCCCTCGGAGTCGAGTCCTTCAGTGTTAAGTTTCCTGCTGTGTTTGTGTTACAGAGATAGTGAGGGCTTCTGCCCTCTCTCCCCTCCCCCCTCTGAGTCCTTCACTGTTACAGAGAGAGCGATTTGATTTCGTGCTTTGCTGTGTTTTCCTTCACTGTTTGTGTTATAGAGAGAGCGAGGGCGGGGCAGACACTCATGGGGAAACCGGATATCTCTCCCCCTTCACACTTCCGGCTGGAGGCTTCATTTAGAACGTTGGTGGTGCCTTTTATATATAGAGATAAGCACCGCCCTACTGGGAAAAGACCAAGGGTCCATCAAGCCCAGTATCCTGTCTCTGACAGCGGCCAATCCAGGCTTCAAGAATCTGGCAACCCTCCCAGAAAAAAAAATTAATAATGCTCGATGGACTTTTCCTTCAGGAATCTGTCCAATCCCCCCTTAAACTCCGTAAGGCCAGCCGCTGCCACCACATTCTCCGGCAACGAGTTCCAGAGTCCAACTACACGCTGAGTAAAGAAAAACTTTCTCCTATTTGTTTTAAATCTACCATATTCCAGCTTCATCTTGTGTCCCCTGGTTTTGTTGTTGTTTGAAAGTGTAAACAAACGCTTCACATCTGTCCACTCTATTCCGCTCATTATCTTGTAGACTTCTATCATATCACCCCTCAGCCGCCTTTTCTCCAAGCTGAAGAGCCCGAACCTTCTCAGCCTTTCCTTATAGGGAAGTCGTTCCATTCCCTTTTATCATTTTGAAAAATAAGTGTACTTCAACACTGTGATCAAATCCCCTGTACTGTTCTGAATAGCGCTGGAAAATTAGCGCCGGAACAGCATGGGGGATCAAAGCCTTCATGATCAAAACTTATAGTGTGCAAATTTGCGTATGCTATTTGATTTGATCATCGGGGGTCTTCTGTGGGAGGATTGAGCGTGGCCATCCCACAGAAGTTCTTTGACAGGACCAGTAAATCAGCCTTGTGCCCACCCTTTTGCCCCTCTGTCTTACAACCCAACTTTCTTGCTATTCTTCCTCCTCTTTAAGGCCAGCACCGTGACCACATTCAAAAATATATGATTGCAAGGCTAGCGTTTCCTGGCACCGATGTTGCAACGCATCAAACGAGCATTAGGAAGTGCTGGTAGTGCTACCATATGCTTTGAACGTGCTCTTGGGATCTGACCTTAAAACTCTAGAACTCATTGCCAGAGAATGGGGTAAAAGCAGTTAGCTTAACAAGGTTTAAAAAAAAGATTTGGATAATTTCCTAAAAGAAAAAGTCCATAAGCCATTATTAAGATGGACTTGGGAAAATCCACTGCTTTTTTCTAGGATAAGCAATATAAAATCTGTTTACTCTTTTGGGATCTTGTCAGGTACTTGTGACCTGGATTGGCCACTGTTGGAAACAGGATTCGAGGCCTGATGGACCTTCGGACTGTCCCATATAAGAGAAGGAAGAATAGTGGACAGCTGTAGGACAAAGATTTCCCCACCCTACCTGGCCAACCTAATTCTCTCTTCAGCTGTTGGGGTATGGGGATCTCAGCCACCCATGCAGCTTCATCTGGCTGGTTCTACTGGCTTTTCTGCTGCCCCTCGTGACTCCCTAGGTTCACCTAGTGGTAGGGCATGCCCTCCAAACCAACCTCTTAGTTTGCAGCTGAAAATGTTCTGAAAGATATACACATCTACTAGATACGTACCCTGGCACACAGGAGAATGTCCAGAAAATCCAAATGTCTCTTTTGCTGGATCTTTTCCAGTTCCTTTTCATTCTGAATGGTTTCTTTCCTCTGCTGGATCACTTTGTCTGGGTTAGAAATGATAAAATTGAGAGATCGCTGAATTAGCCAAGATTGGCTCACCGTGTTGCCAAAGCAGCAAACTCATTTAAGTCCTTTGGCAGAGCAGTCTCTAGACCTCTCCGGTTCATTCTACTGTTGGCACGCTTTCAGGACTTGTAAAAGAACACTCTTGGGCTAGGATAATAGACGCCTACAGATAGCCCCAAATTTTGCTGTTAAGCTGCTGACTGGTTCCAGGAGATTTGAACATGTCACACCATTACTTCAGGAGGAACACTGGCTTCCTATCACTTCTCGGATAACCTTGAGTTTACAAGGTTCTTTCCACAGGATGTCCGCAGTACCTGTTAGACCTTTTGGTCTCCTATCTTCTTGCTCGGACTCTTAGGTCCTTTTCTCAGAACCTTCTGGTTGACCCCTCCCCCCGGGAGATAGCCCTACAAACTGTTCGAAACTGGTTGTTTATGGTTTCAGGACCTGTGCTTTGGAATGCCTTACCTACGAATGTTCGGCAGGAGCTGAAAGTTTTATTTACAGCTGCCTTTGATCCTTGATCTTAGGGCCTGGTCTGCCTCCCTTGTCTCACTGTGCCTGGGAGTGACTTACTGGGAGCCTCTGGGATACGGTTACCATATTTGGTCCCCCCCAAAAAGTGGACACGTTCCCCGCCCCACCACACCCACCCCGCCCTCTTTCACATATTTCCCTCCCCCCTGTCACACACCCAGTCACCCCTTCTCCACTCCCCTCCCCGTCACCCCCCCTTTCCTTACTCTACTGCCCTGGTGGTCTAGTGACCTCTTCGGGGCAGGAAAGAGATACGTTACTGCCCGGTTACCGCGTGAGACCTTACCGCTAGGTCAATGGCTGGCGGTAAGGTCTCAGATCCAAAACGGATGCGTGGCAATTTTCGTTTTGCTTCACATCCATTTTCGGCAAAAAATTTTAAAAAGCCATTTTTTTTTTTGCAGGTGCGCTAAACAGGATTCTGCACACGCCCAAAACACAGCTGGGCAGACTTCTACGGTCTGTGCCCTGAGAAAGGCAAGGACAAATCAAACATACCTATACTACCTCAGGCCATTTTTCAGCGCACCTTAGTAAAAGGACCCCCAAAACGCATTAATAAATAGGGTGCACAAACTGAATGCATGCTAAAGAATTATTATTATTAGCATTTGTATAGCGCTACCAGACGCACGCAGCGCTGAACACCTGACACAGAGAGAGACAGTCCCCGCTCAATAGAGCTTACAATCTAAAATAACACACACAGACAATTAAGGGCGAGGGAAGTACTGGGTGACAAGGAACAAGGGGGGGGGGCAAATGAGTAGTGGCTAGGAGCCAAAAGCAGCGGTGAAAAGGTGGGTTTTCAGCATAGATTTGAAAACAGGTAGAGATGGAGCTAGACGTAGAGGCTCAGGAAGTCTATTCCAGGCATTAGGTGCTGCGAGAGAAAAGGAACGAAGCCTGGAGTTAGCAGTGGAGGAGAAGGGGGACGACAAGAGAGATTTGTCCAGTGAGCGGAGTTCACGGGGAGGAATGTAGGGAGAGATGAGAGCGGAGAGGTAATGGGGGGCTGCAGAGTGGATGCACTTAAAGGTCAGTAAGAGAAGTTTGAACTGTATACGGAAGCGGACAGGGAGCCAGTGAATGCACATAATTAGTCATAATTAGCCTTCCGGAAATTACTAAAGACCAACCTGTTCAAAAAGACTTACCATAATGATCCTTCATAAACGACCTGACATCAAAACTCTACCAGAACCAGACAAAATCGAACTCTCTATACCTGTTTGCTTCAATCAATTTGTCACTAATGAAAGTTAATGCATTACCCCCTTATCTCTCACGCCTGAAATGAACTGCTTATCTAACTTACTTTATAATTTATTTCAACATTTATGAACTTTAAATGTAATACTACTTTGTATTTCTCTTTCCGGAAATGGCGTTCGCCATTACGGCTTAACGCGAGCCACATTGAGCCTGCAAAAAGGTGGGGAAATGTGGGATACAAATGCAACAAATAAATAAATAAATAATGGAGGTAATGTGAAGGACTCCGAGATACCTGTATGCTCATGAGCCACTCTGCAGGCTTTCCGGAACCAGAACCCGTGGGGGCTGAGATGGTAAACGAGGTTATTGTGGTAAGGGAAGAAGCGAGTCCTCTGCACAATCAGATAGGAAAGGTCGGAGACAGCTTGAATGTAGGAGCTGATACTGAAAGCAAAGTCAAAGACGTTACCAGTGATGGTGCTAGGTGCAGCGTATTCCTAAAAACTTCATAGAGGCGGGAGGGGGGGGGGTCTTTTTACAAAGGAGCGTAAGTGTCCATGCGCGCCCAACGCGCGCCAATTCTGAGTTACCGCACGGCTACCGCGTGGCCTGGGTGGTAATTTCATTTTTGACACGTGTCCGATACACGCGTCAGAAAATGCTTTTATTTTCTGGCGCGCAGGTGGTTAATCGGCATTTGGATGCGCGTTAACCATTACCGCGTGAGACTTTACCAATAAGTCAATGGCTGGCAGTAAGGTCTTAGACCCAAAATGGACGCGCGCCAATTTTCATTTTCCCGCACGTCCATTTTCAGCCCCCCACCCCCACCCCAAAGGCATTTTTTTTACAGGTGCGCTGAAAAATGATTCTGCGTGCGCCCAAAACACGCACCTACACTCCCGCAGCCCATTTTTCAGCTCGCCTTTGTAAAAGGACCCCAGCATGAGCAAATCAGGGAAGAGGGTCAGCCTGGACTAGGAGAATGAGAAGGAAAAGGGGAAAAGATAAGGGGACTAGAAAGAGGGATATATGGCCAGGCTGGAAGGAAGTAGGTACAGAGAGCCTACAGAGATAGTACGTATTGTAAATTATTTAATTTTAGGATTCATTAAAGATTTTAGATTTTATATATAATGTAATTTCTTTCCTTTTTTTTAAATTTCAGTTACAAACAAATTGTATCAAGGGAAACAAGCAAATGAATTAAGAAATGCCAATATATAATATAATTCAGGAGTTAATTAGCATTCCTACTTGAAAGAAATTAGACCACACTAGAGAGAAAAGAAAACTGGTCTAAATACAATCAATAAGTAACAAAACATTATGAGTAGTCCCAGCATTATAAAGGTCCAGTAAAACGAAGGCTTCGCTATTCCAACAGAACCAGCCCCCAGTGGCGTAGCGAGGTGGGCTGCCACCCGGGGAGGGGCGGTTCGCCGTTGCACCCCCCCCCCCCCGGGTGCAGCACGATGACATACCCCCCCCCGACCCAGTGCCCACCCTCCTCCGTCCAACCAGCTCCCTACCTTTAAAAAAATATCGGAATCCGAAGCGAGGCGCAGCGCCTCCACGTAAAAGAAATGTGCACCATCTCATCGGGCCTTCCCTTGCTCTCTTTGTCTCGCCCTCCGCTGACGCAACTTCCTATTTCCGCAAGGGCGGGACAGACAGAGCGAGACAAGGCCCGATGAGACGGTGCACATTTCTTTTACGTGCAGGCGCGAGGCGCTGCGCCTCGCTTCGGATTCTGATATTTTTTTAAAAGGTAGGGAGCTGGTTGGACGGAGGAGGGTGGGCACTGGGGGGGGGGTGTCGATGCCACGAGGGGGGGAGCTGGCAGGGAGAACCCCCCCCCCAAGCTGACACCCGGGGCGGACCGCCCCTCCTGCCCCCCCCCCTTGCTACGCCACTGCCAGCCCCTTTACCCTCCAAAAAGAAAAGAAGCTGTGAAGGATCATAAAAAACATATTTAACATTATCTAACAAATACATTTGCAGGGGTAACGTAGTTGGAACCAGGGCCACCAAGAGACCGAGCCAGGCCTGGGGCGGGGCCGCCACCGGGCCCGCCCCCCCAGGATCACTGCTGCCCTGCACAACTGGATATACCTTGGCTGGCGGGGGTCCCAAGGCCCCGCCAGCAGAACAGTCTTCTCTTCCACTCCGTCCTTCACAGTTCTGCCGCGTGGCCTGTCCCTGCGGCTGCTTTTTATCTCGGGTCGTGCATGCTCAGTTTCAAAACCGAGCATGCGCGCATGAGGGGAAAACAGCCGCTTGGAAGGCAATGTGGCAGTCGACCGCGAAGAAGATCTCTTCTGCCTGCTGTATCTGCTGCTCCTTCGGGTCCTCCCCAGCCTCCAAGGGGGGGGGGGCCCGGCGCCGGAGTTTTTTCTCTCCTGCTCCTTTCAGGACGCGATCACCTGGGTCCTGTCAGGAGCAGCAAAGAGAGAGAGAGACCCCGGTGCTGCCCCCCCCCCTTGGAGGCCTGGGCCCGGGGAAGTTTGGCCCCTCTCTCGGCAGCCCTGGTTGTGAAGAAATAGCAGCACGGTTATCGATCTAGGGATGTTGTTAAAGGTGAAGGCTGACCAAACTGACAGACAAGACTGTAGTTAGAATGGCACGTGCACAGGAGTTCAGGAAACAGAACATGAGGTAATAGACAAAGGAGTAGGGAGTTTCTGGCTGTACAACACAAGGGAAAAAGATGATGAGTGAAAAGAATGACGTAATGTCTTATGAAAGGGCTTTGTATAGAAATGGTATATAAGTAGCAGCATGATTAGTAAATCGAGGAGTGGCCTAGTGGTTAGGGTGGTGGACTTTGGTCCTGAGGAACTGAGTTCAATTCCCACTTCAGGCACAGGCAGCTCCTTGTGACTCTGGACAAGTCACTTAACCCTCCATTGCCCCAGGTACAAATAAGTACCTGAGCCTGCCATGAGTGGGAAAGCGCAGGGTACAAAAAAAAAATGTCTGAGACAGTTTTTAGCTAATACTTTTGTATATGCAAACTGTACTCCTATGAGAAATTTTTAAATTCCGTATACTCTATTGGTAAGCTAATAAATTACTTTTCTCATACGTGGCCTTGGTCTTTTGTCATTCCAATCTTTTCCCTGGATACGTATGAATATTGGGATGGTGTTAAAAAGACCTAAATCTTTATTACAGTTCAAACTTTCTCCCAGAGAGAAGACTTGCTCTCCTGGTGTGAGTTCATCTAGAAACATCTGGGAAGATCGAATCTTCCCACCCATAAAAATCACATCCACCAACACAGGAGAATATCCGAAGTAGGGCTTTTTGGTCTTGCATAAAAACAAGAAATCATGTTCAACTAGCCCTGTTTTGGGGGGAGGGGTGCACTTACTGCATACATGTTTTTGAAATTGCAACTGTTTTTGTATTTTTTGATATAAAAAGGTTTAGCAAGGTTTTTTTTTTTTTGAGTATTGATTAATCCCATTTTTTTTTTACTAAGCCGCACTGTAAGCACGCTAACATTTTGGTGCGTGTTAAAAATTAGCGCACGCTAATGCTAGAGACATGCATATCCGTGTCTCTACTGTTAGCGCGTGCTAAAAAGTTAGTGCGGCTACAGTGTAGCTTAGTAAACAGGGCCCATAATTTATTTTATTTTTAACACATTTATACCCCCCATTTTCCCACTAGTAGTAGGGTCAATGTGGCTTACACAAGACCGTACGGCAAACTACAGTTCAGTAAAATACAATTAAACAGTGTAACAGTAACATAATAAACGTATAGGTATCGTGTAGAACAACAGAGATAATAAGAGTGAATAAAAAATGATAAGGTCCACGGATTTTGCCATAGCTAAGAAGCGGTAAATTAGGTTGAGCCAGGAAGGTAGGCCTTCTTGAACAGGGTGGTCTTCAGTAATTTCCTGAAATTTAGATGGTTCTGAGTTGATTTTAATATTTTGGGTACTGCATTCCATAGCTGTGTTCCTATGAAGGAGAAGCTGGATGCGTAGGTAGACTTGTATTTGAGGCCTTTGCAGTCTGGATAATGTAAATTTAGGTAGGATCGGGAAAAACTCTCTATCTAGATTGTGTGCTGACTAAGCAACAAGAAGCAGAGGGAGGGAGGGATTTTGGGTGGGGGAGGGAAGTAATAAAATAAAAGAATAAAACATGGAGGTCAGTAGACTGTTGGTAAAAGTTGTGAGGACATGTTCTGTTTTGTATTGTTACTGTTCATGATCTCTGTAACTGCATCCATGGAATAATAAAACTATTTACAAAAAAAAAAAAGGATCGGGAAAAACTGAAACTGATTCTGGGTTTTCCTCTTTTATTTTTGATAGCTTTATTTTAAATGTCACGTGACTAAGGGCTGAATTTAAGGACCATGAAGCAATAAATAGCAGAGGAAGAGAATTCTGCAGTTGACATAGGACCCTCACCGTGACCATTGTATATGACGAAATAAGCTGTCAATACTGACTTGTCATTCTGGCAGTTGCTGTTACAACTGAAGGCGCATTTCATAATGCTGTCCAGGGTCATCAGGCTGACATACTGGAAAAGTTCCACCGACTTGTCCCTGTTGGCTAACGTTTCCCATTTATCCTGAAGGGAACACAGAGCGTAGATTAGAATGGACAAAATTCAACAGGAGGACCTTGTTAATGATTAATTCCTATCATGTTAATAAAGAGAGATAATACAGATAGAAACCTGGCATCTTGTGAGCATTTAGAATATTACTCCATCCCCAGATTCCACACCATGGTTTTGCGGTACCAGTACCTGCTACCTGAAACGTGAAATGGATCTATGAGGAGGCAGGTCTGAGGGGAAACAGAACCACCACAGATGGAGGAAATAGAGAGATGCCTACTGCTTATGACATATCTCTGAAAGAGATCCCCCCCCCCCCCCCCGAATCAGGCCCTACCCAGCACCCAACAGCAGATTTTGGGTGGGCCTAGGCAAGAAGTGCGCATAGCCACCGAGAGGGGGGGGGGACAAAATTCCCCAGGCCCGGGCCTCCAAGGGGGGCCCGGTGCCGCAGCCCCACCCGCCCTCCATCATCGGCCGTCTGCCCCCTGCATTGAAATCGCAGTCTCACCTCCATGAAAGCAGCACTGCAGGCAGCAGAACGCCTCCCTTTGGGCCTCCTTCCCTCCTTGTGTCCCACCCTCACGGAAGTTACGTCAGACGAGGGCGGGACACAGGGAGGGAAGGAGGCCCGAAAGGAGGCGTTCTGCTGCCTGCAGCGCTGCTTTCACACAGGTGAGGCTGTGATTTCAATGCAGGGGGCCCTGCCCGGTGGCGGACAGAGGGGGAGCGGTGGCGACCTCGGGGGGGGGGGGGGGTGGAGGGGAGAGCGGCGGTGGTGACCTCGGGGGGGGGGCGGCCTTACCCTGGGCCCAGCCCAGTCTCTTGGCGGCCCTGGAAGTGGGTGGGCACCGTGTTCTCTCTCCCCCCAACACCAAAACAATATCTCAACTGGCAGGAAAATGCTTCTCTCCGACTTGGCAGTCTGTAGCAGGCATGTGCAGGTGCCAGTATCATGGAGAGCAGCATTTTTATTACCATCAGGGGGGAAGTCTTCAGCTGGCGCGAAACGTGTGCTACTGTTGGGTGGGCCTGAGCCCTAAGTGGGTGGTCTCTCAGTGAAAGTAATGGGAAGCACAGAGCAATCACAAGAGATCCTTAGCAGTAGGAATTGACATGAAGCCTGTGTTCAAGAAGGGTCTTCAATATTGCATCAATGGACAAGGGAAATGGGCCGATTAGATAAGGATAAAAGGGAAAAGGTTCATGTACTTGATATAGCAGTTATGTATATATATTATATACAGGTACTTTCCCTGTCCCCAATGGGCTCACAATCTGAGTCTTGAACCTGTTTGGTTGACTGTTTTAAATTTATTTATTAGGATTTATTTACCACCTTTTTTGAAGGAATTCACTCAAGGCAGTGTACAGTAAGAATAAATCAAGCATGAGCAATAGGCAATTACAGCAGTACAATACAAAGTATGGCATAGTATACGACTTACAATGTCAACACAATACGTAATAGAACATTTTAATTGACAGTGAAGGGTATAAAGCAAAGATGGAACATATGGAATAGGTAAGAAAGTAAGAGGAGTTAGAAAATAAGGTAACTAATTTAACGAAAGGTGGACATGAGGTCAGAGAAATGGTTAAATATCTCAGCTAGGGTAGGAGTGGATAAACATGTCCTGCTGCAGTATGTGTGTGTGTGTGTGTGGGGGGGGGGGGGTTAAATTGGGCCTTGGCATCTGACATTCTGAGGGCGCCAGAGGTTCGGTTCTGCACTGCGACAAAGCTCCTCCTTCTGGCAGGGACCCTTCTTGCGCCGATTGCATGGACCGTCTTCTGAGTCACGGTAGGACCGTGACAATATGTTTTGGATATGTGGTTTTTGCCAATCAGATTGATTCATGGAACATTTTATGTGCCACGTTGGTTCCCTTTTCTTGTCTCATGGTGCAGTGAAAGGTGTTTTGAATCTGAGCACATTCAGCACATTTATACCACTATATAGGTACAACACAAATAGAGAGGGCAAAACAGCATACAAACAAACAACAACAACACTGGGCCTTCAAGACTAGGACAACAGGAGTACTTTATTGACATGCGACCCGACACGGGCCGTATTTCGGCGTCAAGTGACACCAGTGGCGTTCCTAAGGGGGCAGACACCCGGGGCAGCGCCCCGCCCCCTCGGGTGCAGCACCCCACCCCCTATGCAGCGCGGAACCCCCCCCAGGTGCACGCCGCTGGGGGTGCCGCAGCGCGCGCCTGCTCGGAGTTCCCTGACTTTGCGCGTTCACTGGAGCTCCCTCTGACCCGGAACAGGAAGTAACCTGTTCCAGGGCAGAGGGAGCTGCAGCGAACGCGCGAAGTCAGGGAACTCAGAGCAGGCGCGCGCCGCGGCACCCCCCAGCGGCGTGCACCCGAGGCGGACCGCCCCCACCGCCCCCCCCCCTTGGTACGCCACTGAGTGACGCCTGCCTCAGGGGTCAAAATTTAGTTCTGCAGTGTATAAATTGTGTAGGTCAAATGCCTCAACACATTAAGGTGTTATTATACAAAATGATCGCTACAACACGAAAAAATGGGCTCTTGCAAAAGCCTTCTCCTGTGCACAAATAGCCGCTAAAAAAAAAGCGCTATTCCTCCACACATCTAATTCCTATAAGCTTCAATCTGTTATATCCAAAATGTTTTGTGCTTTACTGGTTCAACAGGAAAATATGGAGAGATACAGTTTGTTAATATTTATTTAAAGTTCATTCCGCTCCAGAAGAGCAAGACAGGTTTACTTCCCCGAATAGTTTTTAATATAAATTAACAAAAATTATGAAGAGACAAAGGTGCCATAAGAACATTTAATAGCTACATTAAATGATGTCAGAAATAATCTCACAACAGACAGAACCTTTTCTTGCTAGAAATAATTTGAGAAAAAGTGCTTTTGAAAAAATTGTTTGGATTTATTGTTCATTCATTGGTGTAGAGGTCTATTTTTTTTTTGTTACATTTGTACCCTGCGCTTTCCCACTCAAGGCGGCTTACATGGGGCAATGGAGGGTTAAGTGACTTGCCCAGAGTCACAAGGAGCTGCCTGTGCCTGAAGTGCGAATCCAACTCAGTTCCTCAGGACCAAAGTCCACCACCCTAACCACTAGGCCACTCCTCCACTGTTGCTACTATTTGAGATTCTACATGGAATGTTGCTATTCCACTAGCAACATTCCATGTAGAAGTCGGCCCTTGCAGATCACCAATGTGGCTGCACAGGCTTCTGCTTCTGTGAGTCTGACGTCCTGCACTGAGGTGATTGGGAAGCATAAAAAAATGAGCATATGTTGCTCCTCCCAAAAAATTTGTTAGAGTTACCTGATGAAAGAAGTGCTATGCCACTTTGTAGCAGCATTATTGACTGCAGTAATAGTGGTAAATATCTGAGGGTACTCTACATACATAAAAAAAATTTCCATTATATTATACTGGTGTGAACTGTTTTAAGCACTCTCTTTGAGTTGGTGGCTACAAGTCCTGGTTTGTGTGTATATGCTAGTGGAATAGCAACATTCCATGTAGAATCTCCAATAGTAGCAACATTCCATGTAGAATCTCCAATAGTATCTATTTTATTTTTGTTACATTTGTACCCTGCACTTTCCCACTCATGGCAGGCTCAATGCGGCTTACATGGGGCAATGGAGGGTTAAGCGACTTGCCCAGAGTCACAAGGAGCTGCCTGTGCCTGAAGTGGGAATCAAACTCAGTTCCCCAGGACCAAAGTCCACCACCCTAACCACTAGGCCACTCCTCCACTCTATAAAATCATTAGTGGGGGTAGAATGGGTAAACACAAATCAATTGTTTATTAGAAAGTAAGAACAGTAAGAATTGCCAAGCTGGGTCAGACCAATGGCCAATACAGATCACAAGTACTTTTTTTTTTTTTTAACCGGCTATTTGTGCACAGGAGAAGGCTTTTGCAAGAGCCCACTTTTTCGTGTTGTAGCGAACATTTTGTATAATAACACCTTAATGTGTTGAGGCATTTGACCTACACAATTTATACACTGCAGAACTAAATTTTGATCCCTGAGGCAGGCGTCACTTGACGTCGAAACACGGCCCGTGTCGGGTCACATGTCAATAAAGTACTCCTGTTGTCCTAGTCTTGAAGGCCCAGTGTTGCTCCTTTTTTTTGTTTGTACCACTATATAGGTGAAATTTGGAATTTTCATGTCTTTTTTACTTGTTTTTTCATTTCTATCTATTTATATAATTGAGCTATTTGTAGTAAACTTATACTTTAGTACTTTATATTGATTTTTCCGTAAGAACATAAGAAAAGCCATACTGGGTCAGACCAGTGGTCCATCTAGCCCAGTATCCTGCTTCCAAAAGTGGCCAATGAAGGTCACAAGTGCATGGCAGAATCCCAAAAAGAAGCATGATTCCAGAATCCCAAACAACAACAAGATTCCAGAACCTCAAAGAATAGTAAGATTATGGAACTCCACAGAGTGGCAAGATTCCATGCTATTGATCACGGGGACAAGCAGTGACTTCCTCATGTGTATCTCAATAGTAGACTATGGACTTTTCCCCCAGGAACTTATCCAAACCTTTTTTAGACCCAGGTATATTAACTGCTGTTACCACATCCTCCAGGAACAGATTCCAGAGCTTCACTATTTGTTGAGTGAACAAATATTTTCTTCTGTTTGTTTGAAAAGTATTACCATGGAAAGTAAATTTGAAAGAGAAAACAACCGATTCACATTTACCCAGTCTGCTCCACTCAGTATTTTCCAGACCTCATTCATATACCCCCTGAGCTGTCTGTTTGCCAGGCTGAAGAGCCCTATCTCTTAAGCTTTTCCTCATACGAGACGAGTTCCATCCTCTTAATCATTTTGGTCTACCTTCTTCCAACCTTTTCTAAATCCACTGTATCTTTTTTCAGATACAGTGGCCAGAACTGAACACAATACTGAAGGCGAGGTCACACCATGGCGCGATACAGAGGCATTATAGTATTCTCGGTCTTATTTTCTATCCCTTTCCAATAAATCCTAGCATTCTGTTTGCTTTTTTGGCTGCTATCGCACACTTAGGAGAAGATTTCAACGTATTGTCCATGATGACACCTAGATCTTTTTCTTGGGTGGTGACTCGTAATGTGGAACCTACCATCAAGTAACTAGGATTCGGATTATTCTTCCCAATGTGCATCACTTGGCACTTGTCCACATTCAATTTCATCTGCCATTTGGATGCCTGCTATTCTTCCAATTTCCTAAGGTTACCCATAAGGACAAGGGAATTTAGAGATGGCCAACAGGATCAAAATTTAGACCTTGGGCAAGGGCATGAAACCAAGAAGGACTCAGTAAGACTGGAGGGAATGGGTCACATGCACATATAAGAGTAAAGAGCACATGACCCTTGTAGGAAGCTGCGTATCTTATAAGCAATCAACACAACGCATAACATAATATAAAAACATGCACGAGCAAGCTGTAGAGGCAGAACAAACCCAATTGTAATACTCACCAGCATGACCTTGGTGGTGTCCGACATCAGCTTCACGTAAGGTTTCAGGATATCGTAGTGAAAGCCTGGAGTCAGCAGCCTGCGGTGCTGGAACCACTTTGGCCCAGAGAGAACCAATAACCCTCTCCCTGTCAGGGACACCAGTAAAACAACATCACTTTTCTTACTATCACCAGTCACCATTCTCGGCTCTAGTTCCTGTTTATTTTTTGTTATTATTCTTATTAAAAAAAAAAAGTGTTGAGATAAACCCAGAAGGGTTCTAGGTCAGTTCCCCCTGGACAGTTCCCACCCACCAATTCCCACCTAGGTCAATTCCCACCACACCCGGGAAGACAATTCCCACCCATAACCCAAAAAATACAAAAACACACTAGGATAAGTAATCTCCCTGCTTTTTCTCTTCAGATCATTTTGGGGGGGGGGGGGTCAGTACCCCCTCACATCCCCCCAACATTATCTTTTACACATCCCTTTCTCCTTCCAGACATGCAGTTTGTATATGGGGGGCAATGCCCCCCCCCCCAAAAAAAAAATACTAGGTTTCAACCTAATTCATGTTAAATCCAGGATCTAAATGTCATAAATATGTAAATAAATAAATAAATACAAACTGCAGTTCATGTGGGTGGGGGGAACAATCCCCCCACCCCCCAAAACTAGGTTTCAACCTAAGTCAGACCCTCGACACACTGATTACAATTCATAACAAATTACTACTCTACCTATATCCCCCCACACCCTCCTCAAACAAGGTTTCAATCTAATTCATGTTTAATCCAGGTTCTAAATGTCATAAATAAATAAATACAAACTGCAGTTCATGTGGGGTGGCAATGCCCCCACATCCCCACACCCCAAATTAGGTTTCAACCTAATTCAGTCCTTCAAAATAACACACTGATTATGATTTATAACAAATTACTACTCTACTCTACTTAGCACCAAACAGAATATGCTGGATACAAACTATCAGAGCTCTGATAGTTTGTATCCAGCATATTCTGTTTGGTGCTACGTGATCAGTGAGTTGACAACACATATACAAGTAGGACTCTTCGTTTTGCATCCACTGTGCTAACCGGTGTTATTCAGTGGGAGACCGCTGGCTATCTCCCGCTAATATCACCAGATAGCTAGCTAAGTACCATTTAACCAGCCAGGTGCCGTTCCAGGCTGGTTAAATAGTTTTTATATCAGGCAGAAGTGTCTTTTACAATGTAACCTTTTTATTTCTAGGATGATACATACCTATCCATGGTACTGCAAATCCATAGTTCTGGCTATTCTTGGGATCTGTATAACCCAAAGAAAAAAAAAGATATTAATAAAGGGAGAAACAAACCAAATTTGATATCAGAGAATTAAGTAAGGAACATAAAAATTGAAATTATCTATCTGGGAACAAATGAGCTGGCTAGAAATAGCACCTCTACAGTACAGAGACCCATAGTCAACGCTGTAGCATTTTCAGAATTCCTACCTGTTCATGGTAAGGTGTTCTAAGCGGCACCTAGATTTAGGCGCGGTATATAGAATATGTTTAGTTATTATCCTAGCGCCTAAAACTAATGCCTTTTTATGGCTCCATGGTGCGACCGCACCTCAAATATTGTGTTCAATTCTGGTCGCCACATCTCAAAAAAAAAGATATAGTGGAATTAGAAAAGGTACAGAGAAGGGCGACGGAAATGATAAAAGGGATGGGACGACTTCTCTATGAGGAAAGGCTGAAGCGACTTGGGCTCTTCAGCTTGGAGCAAAGACGAGGGGAGATATGATAGAGGTCTATAAAATAATGTGGAGTGGAATGGGTAGACATGAATCATTTGTTTACTCTTTCCAAAAATACTAGGACATGGGGCCACGCGATGAAGCTACAAAGTAGTACATTTAAAACGAATCAGAGAAAAAGTTTCTTCACTCAATGTGTAATTAAACTCTGAAATGTTTTGCCAGCGAATGTGGTAAAGGTGGTTAGCTTAGCGAGGTTTACAAAAGGTTTGGATGGCTTCCTAAAGGAAAAATCCATAGACCATTATTAAAATTGACTCAGGGAAAATCCACTGCTTATTTCTCGAATAAGCAGCATAAAATGTATTGTACTGTTTTGGGATCTTGCCAGGTACTTGTGACCTGGATTGGCCACTGTTGGAAACAGGATGCTGGGCTTGGTGGACCTTTGGTCTGTTCCAGTTTGGCAATACTCATGTACTTATGTAACTTGCAGACAGGAGAGGTTTCCATAGAATTTCGGGTGGGCTGATCTGGCCCCTCTTCACAAAATGGTAGTAGAGAAGATTTTGGAAACTGCAGACCAGTGAGCCTTACCTCAGTGATGGGAAAGGTAATGGAGATGATACTGAAGGAAAAGGATAGTGAACGGTCTGCAATCTAGTGACTACAGGATCCAAAGCAGCATGATTTTATCAAAGGCAGTTTACTACAAATGAAGCTGATTGCTTTCTTCGACACGGCATATACTAAATGTGGCCAATTTAGATTTCAGCAAAGCTACTGATATACTTCCTCATATGAGGCTCATGAATAAACTGACCAGCTTGAGGCTGAGACCCAAGGTGATGAAATGATAAACTGGCAAAGGTTGGTAATAAATGGAATTCGCTCAGAAGAAAAGTATGGTGAGTAGTGGAGTGCCTCAGGGACTTGTCCCGAGACCGGTTCTGTTCAATACCTTTGCAAGCAATATTGCCAAAGGGTATAAAAGGAAGTTTTGATCAGGCCTACAGTGGAGGAGTGGCCTAGTGGTTAGGGTGGTGGACTTTGGTCCTGAGGAACTGAGGAACTGATGATTCCCACTTCAGGCACAGGCAGCTCCTTGTGACTCTGGGCAAGTCACTTAACCCCTCCATTGCCCCATGTAAGCCACATTGAGCCTGCCATGAGTGGGAAAGCGCAGGGTACAAATGTAACAAAAATAAAATAGACACTATTGGAGATTCTACATGGAATGTTGCTACTATTGGACATTCTACATGGAATGTTGTTATTCCACTAGCAACATTCCATGTAGAAGGCTGCGCAGGCTTCTGTTTCTGTGAGTCTGACGTCCTGCACGTACATGCAGGACGTCAGACTCGCAGAAGCCTGCGCGGTCACATTGGTGATCTGCAAGGGCCGACTTCTACATGGAATGTTGCTAGTGGAATAGCAACATTCCATGTAGAATCTCAAATAGTAGCAACAGTAGAGGAGTGGCCTAGTGGTTAGGGTGGTGGACTTTGGTCCTGAGGAACTGAGTTTGATTCCCACTTCAGGCACAGGCAGCTCCTTGTGACTCTGGGCAAGTCACTTAACCCTCCATTGCCCCATGTAAGCCACATTGAGCCTGCCATGAGTGGGAAAGCGCAGGGTACAAATGTAACAAAAATAAAATAGATACTATTGGAGATTCTACATGGAATGTTGCTACTATTGGACATTCTACATGGAATGTTGTTATTCCACTAGCAACATTCCATGTAGAAGGCTGCGCAGGCTTCTGTTTCTGTGAGTCTGACGTCCTGCACGTACATGCAGGACGTCAGACTCGCAGAAGCCTGCGCGGTCACATTGGTGATCTGCAAGGGCCGACTTCTACATGGAATGTTGCTAGTGGAATAGCAACATTCCATGTAGAATCTCAAATAGTAGCAACAGTGGAGGAGTGGCCTAGTGGTTAGGGTGGTGGACTTTGGTCCTGGGGAATTGAGTTCGATTCCCACTTCAGGCACAGGCAGCTCCTTGTGACTCTGGGCAAGTCACTTAACCCCTCCATTGCCCCATGTAAGCCGCATTGAGCCTGCCATGAGTAGGGTACAAATGTAACAAAAATAACAAAAAAATATGTAAGTGTGTTAAATATAAATTTAAAAAAATAAGATTCTTGGGGCCGTGTTTACTAAGGTGCGTTACTGTTTTTAGCGTGATATGATAGAGGTCTACAAAATAATGAGTGGGGTAGAGCGGACTGATGTGAAGCGTTTGTTTACACTTTCTAACAATAATAGAACCAGGGGACACAAGATGAAATTAGAATGTGGTAGGTTTAAAACAAATCGGAGAAAGTGTTTCTTTACTCAGCACGTAGTTAGACTCTGGAACTCATTGCCGGAGAAGGTAGTGACGGCAGTGGCCTTGCTGAGTTCAAAGGGGGTCTGGACAGATTCCTGAAGGAAAAGTCCATTGATCGTTACTATATTTTGGGTTTTTTGCCAGGTTCTTGGGGCCCGGATTGGCCGCTGTCGGAGACAGAGTGCTGGGCTTGATGGGCCTTTGGTCTTTTCCCAGCGTTGCGGTGCTTATATGCTTATATACACTTAGCAAGCACGCTAACCATGTAGGCGCCGATAGGGATATTATAGGCACGTACATGGTTAACGCACCTATAGTGCTTATTAGTAAACAGGGCCCTTGGACTACTCCACTATTCACCTTTCTTCATGAAGAAAAAAAGTGACCATTTAACCCTAATCTGTTTTCTTTTTTAAGTTCAATAAGTTTTATCGGTTTCTAATCAAATAAAAGTAAAACAATTGGATACTGCCTCTTATCCCATAGCTTTCTAATTTTTTTTTTAATGAGTTTCTCATGAGGAACTTTGTCTAATGCTTTTTGAAAATTCAGATACATGATGGAGCTCATTTTCAAAACAAAGAAAAAAAACTTTCAAAAAACATGATAAGGTGGCAGATGGAAGTTTTACTCTCAAAAACGTCCAAGTTGCAATTTTCAATACTCCAATTTTAGACATATTTCTCCACAGTTTGTTCAAAATGTCAAGGGGGCGTGTTTTGGGTGGGATACGGGCAGCACCAAGAGAGAGACTTTTTTTTTTTGCAATAATGGAACAAAACGAAAATGTCTAGAGCCAAAATGAAGATGTTTTTGGCTAGACCTGTGTCATTCATGAATAAGTGACCAAAAGGTACCTTAAATGATCAAATGACCACTGTAGGGATTAAGGCATACCTCCCTTACTCCCCCCAGTGGTCACTAACCCCCTCCCTTCCCACTAAGATGAGACAGTGACAGTGCATACCAGGCTGTATGACAGCTTCAGGTATGATGGACATTCTTGATAGAGCAGCAGGCAGGTCCGAGGAGTAGCCTAGTGGTCAGTGCAGTGGACGGTACAGAAAGGGACCCAGTTCCATATCCCACTCTAACTGGTACACTTCTGGTGGAATATGTAAACCCTCCAAGAACCATTAAATACCTACATATAGGCAGCGGCGTAGCCAGACTTCGGTGGGAGGGGGGTCCAGAGCCCAAGGTGAGAGGCACATTTTAGCCCCCCCTCCGTGCCGCCGACCCCCCGCCATTGCCGACCCCGCCACCACCACCACCACCAACTTTGCCCCCACCTCACTGCTGACCCTCTGGACGCCCCCTCCCACCGTCAACCCGCAGTCGCCTGCAAAAGGCTTCCTTCTGTTTCTGAAGTCCTGCACGTGCAGGACGTCAGACTCACAGAAACAGAACAAAGCCTTGCGCCGGAAGAAGAGGACCTCGGCTGGCGGGGGGTTGGGGTCCCCCGCCAGCAAAGGTAGCCGATGGCAACGGCGGGGGAGGGTCAAAGTTGTTGGTGGTGGCGGCGGGGTAAATAATCGCGGGGGGGGGGGCTAAAATGTGCCCCCTCACCTCAGGCTCTAGACCCCCCTCCCGCTGAAGTCTAGCTACGTCCCTGACGCAAAGTTAGGCACGGTGCCGCTTTGCGTGCGCAATTTAATAAGATAACAAGACAATTAGTGCCAATAATTGGCACTGATGAGATTTAATTGGCTGTCACGTGCCTACAATTTATGCATGGCCCAAAAAAGGGGGCGCAGAAAGGAGACAGTCGTGGGCATTTCGGGGCATGGTTTAGAGTTACGCACTTAAATTTAGGTACACGCATTTGCCCCACCTTTTCATTGGTGGAAATGGTGGAGCCTAAATTTATGCATGACCATAAGCCTTATTCTATAAACCACACTGAACTTTAGGTGCGGCTTACAGAATAACACTTAAGCAGGTTTTTTCAGTCCCTGTTTTATAGGCACTATTTACTGAATCTTCCACAAAACATCTAGAAAAAGGTCATTTTTGAACCAAAAAGAGAGACGCTCTTCAAATTGAAAAATGGCTATGTTTGCCCCTTCATTTTTGGATGTTTTTGCAAAATCTCCAAATTCGGACTTTTTATTGAAAATGTTATGCTTATCCATATGTTTATTCACATATTCAAAAAATGAAACAGATCGGTGAGGCTAAATTCATGTTGACTCTGTCTCATTAAATAATGTCTATGTGTTCAGGAATTTTGTTCCTTATAATAGTTTCTACCATTGTACCTGGCACCAGTGCCGTAGCGAGGGCGGCTGACACCCGGGGCGGGTCGCCGCTGCGCACCCTCCCCGGGTGCAGCACGGCGCCCCCCCCCCTCGGCACTTACCCTCCCCCCTCCGGAGCGCATTCTTACATTGAATTAGGAAGCGAGGGCGGGCTAGAGGGCCGATCCGCCCCCGAGTGCACATTGCTGGGAGCTGCGTCAGCTCCGCTGGTTCCCTGCTCTCTCTGTCCTGGAACAGGAAGTAACCTGTTCCGGGGCAGAGGGCAGGGAACCAGCGGAGCCGACACCCCCCCCCCCCCCCCAGCGGTGTGCACCTGGGGCGGACCGCCCCACCGCCTCCCCCCCTTCCTACGCCACTGCCTGGCACTAACACCAGTCTCATTGGTCTGTAGTTTCCCTAAATTACCCTGGAATCCTTTTTAAAAATTGTCATTGTGTTGGCCAGCCTCCAATTTTCAATTATTTTGGACAATTTTATAAGATAGATTACAAATGACTTATAACAGAGGTGTAATTTCATTTTTGAGTGCTTTCAGTACTCTGGGGTATACCATTTGGGCCAGGTGATTTTCCTTAATGTGCCTTACCCCTTCTTGTAAAGAAGCATATACGAGGCATACAGCAAAGTAAACAAAGATTTAGATGCTGGGACTCCTGAAGCAGGTGTTCATGCTGAAACATAGATCTATGTCAGGTCCATCTGTTTAATTGTGCCTTCCTTCGGTGGAAATTATTATAGGATCCAACTGTTCAATTGTGCTATCCTTCAGTAGACATTATCATGTAGACATTGACAGGCCTTTGCCTTGTTATAGCAATTGCTTTGTATTATTAAAGTTCTTGTGATATTTGTACCTCTGGCTCCTCTTTCCTCTTTTTTGGAAAACCTCTGGTCCATCCCTACTTTTGCTGTATTTTTGGGCTTTTGGTGTAGGGTTTTGGTTTCCTTTTGTTTTGTGTTTTAATAGTGTTACACGTCACCATAAGATACAAAGAGAATACCAAGGGTAGGAAAGGTGTGTAAGGATGCTTGCACTCTGCTTGGTTTGCGCTGTCTGGCTCTGGCTCCCAGTGGATGCCGTGAAAGTCTTACATCTTACCTCCTCTATTGAATATAGCTTTGGCATACTCAGGGTGCGTAACCACCAGGTGAGCGTTGAAATTCCCTAGCCAGAGTGGGAAGGCATAGGGATACTTCTCTGACCAGGATATGATCGTATCTAAATCTTTTCCATCTTGACGAAGCTGCAAAAAATATTGAAACAAGGGATAAATATTCTGCCGATGGTGGTCAGTGTTTTTTGTTTTTTGGATGCTGCTAGAGTTATGCCTCTTGAAATATCTGGGTTTGTGCGGCTGCCGCTCCCTTATCTAGTTAAGCTTGATATTCTGCACTTAACCGCCTTAACTAGACAAAGATAGAACTGCATTTTAGCAAATATGAGTTATCTTGTTGGGCAGACTGGATGCCGTCATCTACTATGTTACTATGCAGTGCAAGTTGACCAGTTAACGTGGAGGGGGCATTTTTGAAAGGACATCCAAGTCAGAATGTCCCAAATGGACACCCATCTCACATGTATTTAAGAACAGGAAATACTTCAAGACTTCCTGTTCATAAATACGTAAGGTAGATGTCCATAGGCTGGAAACATCCAGCCTGAACATCCATTTTACTAACTGGAACATCCAAATTATAAATGGGGGAGGGGGGGAAGGGACACGGGTGTCTGTATGGCACTATTCTTTGAAATGGCTACACAAGCACCCGTGCAGAGCAGAGGGGCAACCTAGAGGTCAGTATAGTATTTATAAAACGTATACCTCACTTAATCCTAAGTGGCTAAAAGCATAACATACATAACATAGTAAATGACGGCAGATAAAGACCTGTACGGTCCATCCAGTCTGCCCAACAAGATAAACTCATTTTACATGGTATGTGGTACTTTCTATGTATACCCGAGTTTGATTTGTCCTTGCCATTCTCAGGGCACAAACCCTAGAAGTCTGCCCAGCACTGTTCCTGTACTAAAAGTTCTGAAGATTCTGGAATCATAAAGAGTTACAAGATTCCAGAATCCCAATTAGTAGCAACATTCCATGTAGAACTCCAAAGAGTAACATAGTAACATATAGTAAATGACGACAGATAAAGACCTGTACGGTCTATCCAGTCTGCCCAACAAGATAAACTCATTTTACATGGTATGTGATACCTCATATGTATACTTGAGTTTGATTTGTCCTTGCCATTCTCAGGGCACAGACCATAGAAGTCTGCCCAGCACTGTTCTTATTCTGAAGATTCTGGAATCCTAAAGAGTTGCAAGATTCCGGAATCCCAATTAGTAGCAACATTCCATGTAGAACCCCAAAGAGTAACATAGTAAATGACGGCAGATAAAGACCTGTACGGTCCATCCAGTCTGCCCAACAAGATAAACTCATTTTACATGGTATGTGATACTTTATACGTATACCCGAGTTTGATTTGTCCCTGCCTTTCTCAGGGCACAGACCCCAGAAGTCACCATTTCCCCACACTACCCCCCAAAAATGACAAGTAATAGCTGCTGGAATTTGACTGCATCATATTTAAAAAAGCCAGAACAAAAAAAAAGAGTTTTCAAAAGCTTTTTGAAGTGTCCTGCATTCGTACAGAAACACAAGTAGCCAGGCAAAGCATTTCATAGTCCTGGACATGCAACCGAAAAGGCCACAGCCCTCGTGAGAGCATAATGAGTAATCGGTTGCAAATTTTTTCACAAAGTCAGATCTCAAACCCCTAGCAAAAACAAACAATTTTATCACAGAATATTTTGAGGTCTATAAAATAATGAGGAGTTGAACGGGTAGATAGATGTGAAGCGTCTGTTCACGCTTTCCAAAAATACTAGGACTAGGGGGCATGCGATGAAGCTACAATGTAGTAAATTTAAAACAAATCGGAGAAAATGTTTCTTCACTCAACGTGTAATTAAACTCTGGAATTCGTTGCCAGAGAATGTGGTAAAGGCAGTTAGCATAGCTGAGTTTAAAAAAGATTTGGATGGCTTCCTAAAGGAAAAGTCCATAGACCGTTATTAAATAGACTTGGGGAAAATCCACTGTTTCTGGGATAAGCAGTATAAAATGTTTTGTACTTTTTTGGGATCTTGCCAGGTATTTGTGACCTGGATTGGCCACTGTTGGAAACAGGATGCTGGGCTCGATAGACCTTTGGTCTTTTCCACTATGGCAATATTTATGTACTAATACCATGGAACCTTCCCAAAAACAGTCTGGTGAAGCAGGTATAGAACTTTAAACTGTGAACCAAGGAACTCAAGTTCAAATCCCACGTTAACTCTTATTTTGTAATTGTGAGTCCTTCAGGAATAGCAACATTTACTTGCATTTACCTGCATTTACACCACGTCTACAGCTTGCAGGTGACTTACATATTTGGGGGTCATTTTACAAAAGCACGCTGAAAAATGGCATTTGGTAGTGTAGGTGCGCGTTTTGGGCGCGCGCCAATCCATTTTTTAGCACGCCTGTAAAAAAAGGTCTTTTTGTTTTTGCTGAAAATGGACTTGCAGCAAAATGAAAATTGCCATGCATCCATTTTGAGTCCGAGACCTTACCGCCAGCCATTGACCTAGCGGTGAAGACTCACGCGGTAACCGGGCGGTAATGGCCTACTTGTGCCATTACGCGTGCCCGAAAATTTTTCTTCACCCAACGTGTAATTAAACTCTGGAATTCGTTGCCAGAGAACGTGGTGAAGGCGGTTAGCTTGGCAGAGTTTAAAAAGGGGTTAGACGGTTTCCTAAAGGACAAGTCCATAAACCACTACTAAATGGACTTGGGAAAAATCCACAATTCCAGGAATAACATGTATAGAATGTTTGTACGTTTGGGAAGCTTGCCAGGTGCCCTTGGCCTGGATTGGCCGCTGTCGTGGACAGGATGCTGGGCTCAATGGACCTTTGGTCTTTTCCCAGTGTGGCATTACTTATGTACTTAGACGTGCATATCAAATGCTCGCCATAAAATGAAATTACCGAAAGAGCCACGAAGTAGTCGGGCAGTAACTCCATTTTGGCGCACGTAGACGCTTACACGGCTTAGTAAAAGGGCCCCTTAGGTCCAGTGGATAATCTTCTGTTTCTAGAGGGTCAGTGGCGTTCCGACCCTAGCTGACACCCAGGGCGGAACGCCGATGCACCCCCCCCCCCCCGGGTGCAGTGCGACCCCCCCCCCCCAGCAAAATGACCCCTCTTCCCCCCCGGCGAAATGACACCCCCCCCCGGGTGCATGCCACTGGGGGGGGGGTGCCGCCGGCGCGGCCTGTTGCCCTGTCTCAGTCAGAGTTCGCAATTCGCAGTGTTCACTGCTCCCTCTGAGTCTGCCCCGGAACAGGAAGTAACCTGTTCCGGGCAGACTCAGAGGGAGCAGTGAACACATGCGAATTGCGAACTCTGACTGAGACAGGGCAACAGGCGCGCGCCACGGCCCCCCCCCCCCCCGCGGCGTGCACCCGGGGCGGACCACCCCACCTTGGTACGCCACTGTAGAGGGTTCACAATTACAATAATAGAGCTGAAGAGAGATTTGAACCTGAGTCCCTTGCAGTGGCGTTCCTAGGGGGGGGGGCGGTGGGGTGCGGACTGCCCTGGGGCAGAGAAGAAGCATGGAACGAACGAAGGACAGGCGCGCGCGGCACCCCCCCAGCGGCCTGCACCCGGGGGGGTTCTTTCGCAGGAGGTGTACTTTCGCTGGGGGGGTTGCACTGCATCCAGGGGGGGGGGGCGCTGCACCCGGGGGGCAGGGCACATCGACGATCCACCCCGGGTGTCAGCCCCCCTAGGAACGTCACTGGTCCCTTGACTTACTCAGATTTCTTTCATGCTTTGTTAAGAATGCACATAATACCTAAAGCGGTCATGGAGCTTGGCATCCCTTCACCTTGACGGGAGGGGGCAGCAAACACTGGGGGATTAAGGAGATGCCATGTCTTAATCCCTCTAGTGGTCAACTGCTCAATAAATGCGGGATGAAGAGAGGGCCCTGGTGCAACAAACAATGAGCTCTGTAGTATTCTACCTGTATGATCAGAGCACTGCGCTCTGATCATATGGCGGAATAGCGCCTTAACCTTAGGCCAGCTCGGAGTTCCTCTCTTCCCCCCCCCCCACCCACCAATCCAGGCAGCCCGGGCTGTCGCTGTCAGTCCTGGGGGGTCCAGTGGGCCACCGGACTCCCCCAATGGCTAACTCCCCGGACTGACACAGGGGGCTGGAGGTCTCATGGACCTACAGCCCCCCCCAATCCCCCCGACATAAAATACAGAAAATTAAAGGCTGTATTTTGAAATGTGCCCCAAAATACCCCTCCCATCCCTGGCACCATCGCAAATACATCACAAAATTAACGTAACTTAACATTCTATGCTCCCTGTAGAAAACTTTCCAGTGGAAAAAGGAGAGTCAAAGAAAACAGATCTACAAATCTACTCCCCATGTAAGACACCAAACACATTCACATCGAATAGAAACTGAGGGGGTCCTTTCGCAAGAGTGGAGTAGCCTAGTGGTTAGTGCAGGGGACTTTGATCCTGGATTTGATTCCCACTGCAGCTCCTTGCGACTCTGGGAAGTCACTTAACCCTCCATTGCCCCGGGTACAAAATAAGTACTAAAAAAAACTATGTAAACCACTTTGAATGTAGTTGCAAAAACCACAGAAAAGCAGTAAATCAAGTCCCATTTCTGAGATTGTACATGGAATGTTGCTAGAATTTGAGATTCTACATGGAATGCTAGTGGAGGAGTAGCCTAGTGGTTAGTGTAGTGGACTTTAATCCTGGGGAACTGGGTTCGATTCCCACTGCAGGTCCTTGTGACTATATGGGCGAGTCACTTAACCCTCCAGTGCACCTAAATAAGTACCTATATATACTATGTAGACTGCTTTCAATGTAGGTGCAAAAACCACAGAAAGGTGATATATCAAGTTCCATCCCCCCCCCCCTTTCCCTTACAAAGCTGAGCACTAAACATTAGAGACAAACCATATATTTCTATGGGTGACTCCAGCACCAAGACCTAACATCTGAGGCTTCTCACAGGAAAGCCTTCCTCCTACAACCTTCTGTGATAAGAAGATTTCAAAAATCAAAATCTTATCCAGTTCCAGAGGTTAAAAAAAATACTAACAGGGTGGTCCTTATTGAAGAAAAACAGATACACATGAACTATTAGGAGACACCAGTAAACCGAGGCCAGTCTCAGTCTTTTGCAACTTACTTAAAAACACAAGGTCCTACTTTTCCTACTGAAATCAGTGCTGCAAACCTAAGGTTAGAGATCTATAATCGTGCAGGGCTTAAGTTAACAACAGCCTTTCTCTGACTGTGTAACTAGACTAACGTTTGAGCATAGACCAAATCCTTTCTTTTCACAGTTTGTTACCTACATGATTCACATGTCCCTGCAGCCAGTGCCGGGGATCACAAGGGAAGCTTTCCAGAGCTTTGAGCAGTTTCTTCTGTCTGTAGAATAGCTTCGCCGCTTTTAAACACACAAATATTAAACACAAGAAAGCAGCGAAATTACAAATCTGAGAAAGATCCAGGGATGACCAGGAGGAGGGGGTTAACATTTTCTGTAGTAGAGAAGAGGTCATGTTCTGGAGGCAAGCTCTGCCCTTCTGAAAGACACATTAATTTCCATTCTGAGCAGGTTTTTATCACTGTTCATTCCCAGCAGCAATTGGAGAAAGGGCAGTGGCTGGAACAGTGTCACACCCCCAAAAATGCCTGGCCTCCTGCCAAGCTGTGAAAGACTTTTCACCTGTAGATCCAGCCCTAACCGCGATGAAACATTCATTCACCCCTCACCTCCACCCCGGGACACTGCTCTTATTTACTCCCTAGTGGTGTTTCCTGTCGGTATAGATCTGAGTTCACCTAGGGACAGACACAAAGAGGGAGTGAATTAATGCAAGCCTGAAAGTTGAGAGGACTGTACACATCCTTTATATGTGTGCATAATTTAGCCCATGTGAAGGAGTGGCCTAGTGGTTAGGGTGGTGGACTCAGTTCCTGAGGAACTGAGTTGATTCTCACTTCAGGCACAGGCAGCTCCTTGTGACTCTGGGCAAATCACTTAACCCTCCATTGCCCCATGTAAGCCGCATTGAGCCTGCCATGAGTGGGAAAGCGAGGGGTACAAATGTAACAAAAATAAAATAGATACTATTGGAGATTCTACATGGAATGTTGCTACTATTGGACATTCTACATGGAATGTTGCTACTATTGGAGATTTTATGTGGAATGTTGCTATTCCACTAGCAACATTCCATGTAGAAGGCTGCGCAGGCTTCTGGTACGTGCAGGACGTCAGACTCACAGAAGCAGAAGGCTGCGCGGCCACATTGGTGATCTGCAAGGGCCGACTTCTAGTGGAATAGCAACATTCCATGTAGAATCTCCAATAGTAGCAACAGTGGAGGAGTGGCCTAGTGGTTAGGGTGGTGGACTTTGGTCCTGGGGAACTGAGTTTGATTCCCACTTCAGGCACAGGCAGCTCCTTGTGACTCTGGGCAAGTCACTTAACCCTCCATTTCCCCATGTAAGCCGCATTGAGCCTGCCATGAGTGGGAAAGCGCAGGGTACAAATGTAACAAAAATAAAATAGATACTATTGGAGATTCTACATGGAATGTTGCTACTATTGGAGATTCTACATGGAATGTTGCTATTCCACTAGCCTGAAACCACTAAGATCTCCAATACCAAAAATCTTTGGAAACTGCAATCACACACTACACAAATCCAAAGATAAGAACTCAGTGTCTGCTCACTGCATATAAATACTTTTAGTAATTTAGGGGAAGCCAAAGCGGACTTCAACAGCGAGAGACATGTACTATGTTCAAGATAAGTTTTTTCTATTTTTCTTTTGAATTTTGAGCACGTATATTTTGGGCACCAGTGGAGTGTGTTTGCCACAGCATTTATTTAAGGTTTAAGAAAAGGGAGTACCCGATGAAGAGAGGCCTGGCCACTAGGCAAAAACTAATGAAATTGCTTTTAAGTGGCATCGTCCGAGGGCTCCCAATATCCAAACCATATGAGAATTTGCATTACTAAAAGTATTTATATGCAGTGAGCAGACACTGAGTTCTTATCTTTGGCTATTCCACTAGCAACATTCCATGTAGAAGGCTGCGCAGGCTTCTGTTTCTGTGAGTCTGACGTCCTGCACGTACGTGCAGGACGTCAGACTCACAGAAGCAGAAGCCTGCGCGGCCACATTGGTGATCTGCAAGGGCTGACTTCTAGTGGAATAGCAACATTCCATGTAGAATCTCAAATAGTAAGAACAGTGGAAGAGTGGCCTAGTGGTTAGAGTGGTGGACTTTGGTCCTGAGGAACTGAGTTCAATTCCCGGCACAGGCAGCTCCTTGTGACTCTGGCAAGTCACTTAACCCTCCATTGCCCCATGTAAGCTGCATTGAGCCTGCCATGTGTGGGGAAAGTGCTGGGTACAAATGTAACAAAAATAAAATAGATACTATTGGAGATTCTACATGGAATGTTGCTACTATTGGACATTCTACATGGAATGTTGCTACTATTGGAGATTCTACATGGAATGTTGCTACTCCACTAGCAACATTCCATGTAGAAGGCTGCGCAGGCTTCTAGGACGTCAGACTCACAGAAGCAGAAGGCTGCGCGGCCACATTGGTGATCTGCAAGGGCCGACTTCTAGTGGAATAGCAACATTCCATGTAGAATCTCCAATAGTAGCAACAGTGGAGGAGTGGCCTAGTGGTTAGGGTGGTGGACTTTGGTCCTGGGGAACTGAGTTCAATTCCCACTTCAGGCACAGGCAGCTCCTTGTGACTCTGGGCAAGTCACTTAACCCTCCATTGCCCCATGTAAGCTGCATTGAGCCTGCCATGTGTGGGGAAAGTGCTGGGTACAAATGTAACAAAAAAAACAAAAACATAAGCACCGCCACACTGGGAAAAGACCCACGGTCCATCAAGCCCAGCACTCCATCTCCGACAGCGGCCAATTATCCAGGCCCCAAGAACCTGGCAAAAACCCCAAATGTAATAATGATCAATGGACTTTTCCTTCAGGAATCTATCCAGACCCCCCTTTAAATTCAGCAAGGCCAGCTGCCGTCACTACCTTCTCCAGCAATGAGTTCCAGAGTCTAACTAGGCGCTGAGTAAAGAAAATGGAGATATATCTCACATTTATTTACCCTCACGCTTGCTTCAGAAATTACTGAAAAGCATTCAGGCTGCAAATTCTAAACTGAGATTTAAATGCAATAGAAGATCAGGTCTGCAGTGGCGTACCTAGCGTATTTGGCACCCGGGGCCGATCATTTTTTAACACCCCCGCCTCTATATGAAAATATTATTTTTAGTAATAATAATAATCCACGAGTCACACAACAAGGGCGTACCTAGGAAAGGCAGCATCTTAAACACTGCAGTGAGCACTAGAACATCAACACACCCATTGTAAAACTAACCAAGACATTAGTAAAAATGATCCTGTCAACAGAAAACCATGTCTTTTTCAGAAATATAGAACACCAACGATACATCCTCACCAAGTACTACTACTACTTAACATTTCTAGAGCGCTACTAGGGTTACGCAGCGCTGTACAGTTTAACAAAGAGAGACAGTCCCTGCTCAAAGAGCTTACAATCTAATAGATAAGAGTGAGACAAATATAGGACAATCAAGCCATTGTGACATCACTGATGAGGTTGGCTCTTAGGCATTGGTGGAATGAGGCATTATGACATCACAATCTCAGCTCTGGTTAAATCACTGCTATATGTAATACTACTACTACTACTTAACATTTCTAGAGCGCTACTAGGGTTACGCAGCGCTGTACAATTTAACAAAGAGAGACAGTCCCTGCTCAAAGAGCTTACAATCTAATAGATAAGAGTGAGACAAATATAGGACAATCAAGCCATTGTGACATCACTGATGAGGCTGGCTCTTAGGCATTGGTGGAATGAGGCATTATGACATCACAATCTCAGCTCTGGATACCAGAGACTGAAACTCTTCACACTAAGGGGGGAAGTGGCCCAAGTATAGGACAGTCGAGCCATTGTGACATCACTGATGAGGTTGGCTCTTAGGCATTGGTGGAATGAGGCATTATGACATCACAATCTCAGCTCTGGTTAAATCACTGCTATATGTAATACTACTACTACTTAACCTTTCTAGAGCGCTACTAGGGTTACGCAGCGCTGTACAATTTAACAAAGAGAGACAGTCCCTGCTCAAAGAGCTTACAATCTATAGGACGAAATGTCAAGTTGGGGCAGTCAGGATTTGCTGAATAGAGGTATGGTGGTTAGGTGCCAAAGGCGACAAGGTTTTGAAGATGGGCAGGGAGGGGGCCTGGCGTATGGGCTCATGGAGTTTATTCCAAGCATGGGGTGAGGTGAGGCAGAAAGTATAGAATAAGTAACCACAAACTACTCCAGTGGCCTAGCTACAGGGGGCCTTGGGGGCCTGGGCCCCCCAAAATTGGATCTGGGGCCCCTAGTTTGGCTGGTGGAGGTTCACACCCCCCACCCGCTGAAGCCTTTCTCCAGCACTGTTCTCTGTGCATTGCCTGCCCTGCTTCCTCTCACGTCACGTGCATGCCCCCCGCATTTTGGGCTCCGAACCCCCCAAACATTGAGGTCTGGCTATGCCTCTGCCCTACCCTCGAGGTATCCAGCATCTCCCTCCTTCTCAATCTGCCCCTGTCTTTCACCTGCCAGATCGACCTTTGATGAATGCATTGCACAACCCTGTCTGCCCATACCATGTCCTTTAAACTACAGTGAGACAAGCAGGTCTCGAGCTGCATGAATGCTGAAAACCCTGCAGCCAGCTGACCTGCCACTGACTGCTGCCCTGGTGCCATCCTCATAATTGTGCTGCCCTAGGCAGATGCCTTAGCTGCATGGTAACTGGGCAGTCCCTATAGATATGCTGTTCAAGGTCAGTGGGGAGGAGAGGGAAGACACTTTTTTTTTTTTTAAAGTTGTTGGGATTCTGTCCTGGGAATTAAGGAGAATCACATATTGCCACTGAGTTTACCATAATCCCCATCCCTCTCCCTTTATAGCTTTCAAATCTTATCTCTTTTTAGGTTTTTCTGATTAATACAAATTACTCTTTGCCTATTGCCAACCACAGGATGATCTCAGTCACACAGGTGACCCATTTCCATGGATCTACAATGCAAACAGCAAATCCCTGGTATCCTATATAATAATTCTCACCTCCAACAGGATGTGCTTGGGACCGTGCCTGCCAGAAGTGGTCTGCTAGGCAGGCACGCACTGACCTCAGTGACATCAGTGACAGACAATTTGGCAAAGCAAAACAATCTGAGTGCTGGCCATTAGGACACAGGGTAAATAGGAGAGTTTTAAAAGACTGAAGGAACCAAAAGTGTTCGGGGGGGGGGGGGGGGGGGGAGTTCTGAATGAATGAAAGAAATGAAAATTTACGAGAGGAACACAATCTGAATGCCGGGCATTTGTACACAGGGTAGATAGAACACTTTTTTTAAAAATTCGTTGCCGGAGAACGTGGTACGGGCGGTTAGCTTGACGGAGTTTAAAAAGGGGTTAGATAGATTCCTAAAGGACAAGTCCATAGACCGCTATTAAATGGACTTGGAAAAATTCCGCATTTTTAGGTATAACTTGTCTGGAATGTTTTTACGTTTGGGGAGCGTGCCAGGTGCCCTTGACCTGGATTGGCCACTGTCGGTGACAGGATGCTGGGCTAGATGGACCTTTGGTCTTTCCCAGTATGGCACTACTTATGTACTTATGTACTTATGTAAAGTATTACATCTTGGGGGAGGGGTGAGGAGGAAAGCGGTGGGGTATCCGGATACTGGGCGTTAGGGCCACGGGGGTACATAGACTTTTGAAAGCCTTAAGGAACCCAAAGTGTGGGAAGGAGGAGGAAAAGGAGGGGAGGGAACGGGGTGAGGGGCATTAGGAACAGGGGAGGGGGCCCTGTCACACACTCTCATTCTCACACACGCACTGTCACACAGACAGTCTCACTCTGTCACACACCCACACATTCACTCTGGCTCTCTCTCTCAAACATACACACTCCCAAGAAAACCTTGCTAGCGCCCGTTTCATTCGTTCCAGAAATGGGCCTTTTTTACTAGTATATTCATAATCTTCTTAAATGTAGTTACGTATAAAAATATATATACAGCCATATATTGTACTGATGGCAACAGATGCAAAAAGTGACTGAACAGACTCAGCCAGTCAGGTTTTCAGGCTATCCACAATGAATATGCATGAGACAGATAAAGCTAGTGCATTCAGATTTCCCTCATGTATATTCATTGTGGATAGCCTGAAAACCAGACCAGCTGGGTTTGTTCTGGGTTGAGAACTCCTGGGGCCAGATGCACTAAACTTAATGAACCATTAATGAGCCATTAAAGAGCCATTAACGAGCAAGTAGTAAACCCTGGCATGCACTAAAGACTTTTTTCCCATGATGGTAGCAGCTAAGGAAAACAGAATGCAAATGAGCAAATTCTGTGGAAACCCTATTGTAATGAGATGCACTAACCTTTTCCGATTGCCTTAATGCTGGAAAATCTAACGAGAGGTCTGTACCTCTCGTTAAACTGCTACAAAAGTAAAAAAAACGAAAAATCGGGGGAAAAAAGTCAAGTGCTCATCAGTGCAATAATAAAAACATCTACTTTAGCTGTCATTCCCCCCCCCCTCGAAGACACCGCGCTGCTCACCCCCTCCAATGCACCTTGATCCAGAGGACAGTGCAGTTGAGGACGCCCATCCAAAAAAACGCCCATTTTGGCCGCCTTTCCCCCCCTTGCAATAATAAAAGTGTCTTTTTTGGCAGTGCTTCACTCAGCTGAGAGACCTGGAAGTCTCTGAGCCAATCACAGCGCATTGACCTTGTTGAGAATTCTAACCTTACTTTGGCTGCATAAAGAGAGCGATCTGCCACCAGGTACCAGGGGAAATGACGCTCTGCTTGCCAAACGCCAGCGCATGCGCGCAGTAGACATGTCCTTTGCATCTTAAAGACGTCTTGAGTTTGTCAGGTGCCTATCCCTAGCCACTCTACTTCCTTCTTTCGACTCAGCGGGCTCACAGTTTTCCATTCAAATATCAATCGCGTTCTTTAAAAAACATTTTCCGCATTATCTTACCCACTTCCATTATATGCAAATTTACTGGGATATCCTGAAAGGTCGACTGGCTGGTGGTCCTCCAGGACAGCTTTAAGAACCAACTGCTATATGCAAAGATAGAAGTTTATCCACCCTTCTTGGCATTTCAAAGAAGCCAGCAATGGAAATTCCGGTTTGGTCCACAAGAGGCAGAAAAGAGTGAGAAATGCCCCCAATTTGGGGCTCAAAATAGAGAGAGAGAGAGGCACAGTGTGGAAAACTCCCAGTGGGGTTTTATTTATTTATTTGTGACATTTATATCCAGTGGTGTGCTGGAGCCAGCTCGCACCGCCTCGCAAGAGCCGGTTGTTAATTTTTGTAGCATTTTGCGAGCCGCTTGTTCAGACAGGGCGAACTGGTTTGCCTCTCTTCCCCCCGAGCTGCAGGGTCCCCGCACAGTCTTTCCTGCCTGCTGCCCGCGCTGACCCTCCCGCCAGGGGCGTAGCCAGACAACAGATTTTGGGTGGGCCTAGGCAAGAAGTGGGTGGGCATCAAGTGTTCTCCCCTTCACCCACCACCAAACAAAAATCTCAGCTGGTGGGAAAACGCTTCTTTCCACCTTAGTAGTCTGCAGCAGGCATGCATGAAAACTGAGCATGCGCAGGTCAGTGGCGTAGCCACACGTGGGCCTGGGTGGGCCGGGGCCCACCCACTTAGGGCTCAGGCCCACCCAACAGTAGCTGATGGGGATTCCAAGCTCTACCAGCTAAAGACTTCCCCCTGATGGTAATGAAAATGGTGTGCTCCACGTTACTGGCACCTGTGAATGCTCAGTTTTCAGCTCATGCATGCTGCAGACTGCCAAGATGGAGAGAAACATTTTCCACCAGCTTAGATATTTTTTTTGGGGGGGGGGAGGGGTAGAACACTTGGTGCCCACCCACTTCTTGCCTAGGCCCACCCAAAATCTGCTGTCTGGCTACGCCCCTGGCGCAGGTGCCAGTATCAAGGAGAGTAGCGTTTTCATTACCATCAGGGGGGAAGTCTTCAGCTGGCGGAGCTTGGGATTCCCACCAGCTACCGCTAAATGTGTGCTACTGTTGGGTGGGCCTGAGCCTTAATTGGGTGGGCCCAGGCCCACCTGTGGCTACTACTACTACTACTACTATTTAGCATTTCTATAGCGCTACAAGGCGTACGCAGTGCTGCACAAACATAGAAGAAAGACAGTCCCTGCTCAAAGAGCTTACAATCTAATAGACAAAAAATAAATAAAGTAAGCAAATCAAATCAATTAATGTGTACAGGAAGGAGGAGAGGAGGGTAGGTGGAGGCGAGTGGTTACAAGTGGTTACGAGTCAAAAGCAATGTTAAAGAGGTGGGCTTTCAGTCTAGATTTAAAGGTGGCCAAGGATGGGGCAAGACGTAGGGGCTCAGGAAGTTTATTCCAAGCGTAGGGTGCAGCGAGACAGAAGGCGCGAAGTCTGGAGTTGGCAGTAGTGGAGAAGGGAACAGATAAGAAGGATTTATCCATGGAGCGGAGTGCACGGGAAGGGGTGTAGGGAAGGACGAGTGTGGAGAGATACTGGGGAGCAGCAGAGTGAGTACATTTATAGGTTAGTACACCACTGCCTCCCGCTGCCGCATTGCTCTTTAAAAATGGCTGCTGAGACTTCTGTTGGAGTCTTGAGGGGCCACCCTTGTAACCACCTCTGTGCCCCCTCCCCCCCCCCCTCAAATTGCAGGGCTGGCTATACCCGAGAAGAGAGAGCCTGTTGTTAAAATTTTGCCAGCACACCACTGTTTATATCCCACATTATCCCAAACAATTTGAGTTCAATGTGGCTTACAATAAACAGTATACGTAACAAAGGATAATGCATAAGAAAGTACTTTGTTTGTAAGAATCCAATTTTACAATACAGTATCGTAAACATACTGGGATAACTATGGGAGTTTAACATTTAGAAAACCTATTATGAATGAGAAATTGTACATGAAGCAAAGAGAAAGTTAATGGTAAATAGAGTAATAACCAATTCAGGTCATAATTAGTTGTTTGAGATATGGTTGTTCTTTGTGAGGGATTGTTTGAATAGGAACGATTTGAGGATTTTCCGGACTCTAGTATATTCCTGTAGATTTCTTATTTTGAGTGGTAAGGAGTTTCACCGTTTGACTCCTAGGTATATAGTAACATAGTAACATAGTAGATGACGGCAGAAATAAGACCTGCACGGTCCATCCAGTCTGCCCAACAAGATAACTCATATTTGCTACTTTTTGTGTATACCCTACTTTGATTTGTACCTGTGCTCTTGAGGGCACAGACCGTATAAGTCTGTCCAGCACTATCCCCGCCTCCCAACCACCAGCCCCGCCTCCTGATCTTGACTAAGCTCCTGAGGATCCATTCCTTCGGCACAGGATTCCTTTATGCTTATCCCACGCATGTTTGAATTCCGTTACCGTTTTCATCTCCACCACCTCCCACGGGAGGGCATTCCAAGTATCCACCACTCTCTCCGTGAAAAAATACTTCCTGACATTTTTCTTGAGTCTGCCCCCCTTCAATCTCATTTCATGTCCTCTCGTTCTACCGCCTTCCCATCTCCGGAAAAGGTTCGTTTGTGGATTAATACCTTTCAAATATTTGAACGTCTGTATCATATCACCCCTGTTTCTCCTTTCCACCATCGTATACATGTTCAGGTCAGCAAGTCTCTGCTCATACGTCTTGTAACGCAAATCCCATACCATTCTCGTAGCTTTTTTTGCACCGCTTCGATTCTTTTTACATCCTTAACAAGATACGGCCTCCAAAACTGAACACAATACTCCAGGTGGGGCCTCACCAACGACTTATACAGGGGCATCAACACTTCCTTTCTTCTGCTGATCACACCTCTCTCTATGTGAAGTCTGTGGCGTGTACATTTTTTAGATAACTTTTTTTGCAATTTGGGAGGTGCAGTCTGAGATAGTTTCTCGCCTCGTATTTAGTGTTTCTGTGACGCAAGTTTATTAATTTTGTATGATGAAAAGCATTTCAGTGAGAAGGCGGAAGATTTTTTATAAGAACTAGAGGTCCAAGTTCAAGGGATTAGGTTTACCGAGAAGCTGGGAAACCCTAAATTCTGAAGAATTGGCTGCAAACATTGAAATGGTGTGTTTTCGTGTGACCCAGTGTGGTAAAACTCTGTATAAAGCGTTCTTTCAAAGCCATTTCCCCCCATTTTACACAAAGTTGGAAAGACTAGCTATAACATCCCACAAAGGACCTGGTGAGCCTGGATGAGTCACTCTGAGTCTTGAAGGAAGATCTGTTCCCGTTCAGCTCCCATTGCGGTGTGTGCATGTTTATTCATTTATTAGGATTTTATTTACCGCCTTTTTGAAGGAAGTCAGTCAAGGCGGTGTTCAGTGAGAATAAATCAAACATGAGCAATAGGCAATTACAGCAGTGAAAACATTCAAATAACAATACAAAGTATGGCATAGTAGACTACTTACAATGTCAACACAATACGTAATAGAACATTTTAATTGACAGTGGAGGAGGAGTGGCCTAGTGGTTAGGGTGGTGGGCTTTGGTCCTGGGGAACTGAGGAACTGAGTTGATTCCTACTTCAGGCACAGGCAGCTCCTTGTGACTCTGGGCAAGTCACTTAACCCTCCATTGCCCCAGGTAAGCCGCGTTGAGCCTGCCATGAGTGGGAAAGCGCAGGGTACAAATGTAACAAAAATAAAATAGATACTATTGGAGATTCTACATGGAATGTTGCTACTATTGGAGATTCTACATGGAATGTTGCTATTCCACTAGCAACATTCCATGTAGAAGCCTGCGCGGCCACATTGGTGATCTGCAAGGGCCGACTTCTACATGGAATGTTGCTAGTGGAATAGCTACATTCCATGTAGAATCTCAAATAGTAGCAACAGTGGAGGAGTGGCCTAGTGGTTAGGGTGGTGGACTTTGGTCCTGGGGAACTGAGGAACTGAGTTTGATTCCCACTTCAGGCACAGGCAGCTCCATGTGACTCTGGGCAAGTCACTTAACCCTCCATTGCCCCATGTAAGCCGCATTGAGCCTGCCATGAGTGGGAAAGCGCAGGGTACAAATAAAAAAAATAATAATAATATAAGCAAAGATGGAACATAGAGATAGGTAAGAGAGTAAGAGGAGTTAGAAAATAAGGTGACTAATTTAAGAAAGGTGCACATGAGGTCAGAGAGACGATTAAATGTGATCTCAGATAGGGTAGGAGCGGATACGTATGCCCTGATTTGCGCACACAACTCAAGTTGCGCTATATAGAATCTTGGGGATTACGGCTGAGCACAGGGCCCCTTTTACAAAGCTGATGGTCTTCGCCATCTCTGTTCGTAGGGGCTCTTTCAGGCCTTCCCATCTTCGTCTTTGCTTCCTGTAAGACCAATCATTATAGGGTTACCTTATGTCCTCTTTTTGGACTTCTTCAGAAAAGGCCTCCAGGTTTTTTTAATTTTTAGGGACTGTCCTCTTTTTCTTTTATGTGCCTATGACCAACACATGATGCAAAAAAAAACAAAAAACAGAAGAAACCAACAATGCACAAAACAGCGAAGATGACTAACAAAAATGAGAAAAGGGGGAAGGAAAAAGAAAAATAAATAGAGCAAGACACTCTATACGGTGAGAAGACTCCTGACACAGGCCTGACCGGCCGAAATACAGCTGTGTCGAGTCCTGTTCTCCCTAATTTTGTATTATTTTTTATGGCTAATAAATTTTTTAAAGTTTTTATATTTAAAGTTTTGTCTTTATTTTTATTGTTTTTTTATATTTTTCATATTTATTTTTCTTTTTCCTTCCCGCTTTTTTCATTTTTGTTAGTCATCTTCGCTGTTTTGTCGACCTATGACCAACACACCTATCCACATAATGAGAGAAACCATAAGTACATAAGTATTGCCACACTGAGACAGACCAAAGGTCCATCAAGCCCAGCATCCTGTTTCCAACAGTGGCCAATCCAGGTCACAAATACCTGGCAAGATCCTGAAAAAGTTCAATACATTTTATGCTGCTTATCCCAGAAATAAGCAGTGGATTTTCCCCATGTCCATTTTAATAAAGCCCTATGCACTTTTCCTTTAGGAAGCTGTCCAAACGTTTTTTAAACCCTGCTAAGCTAACGGCCTTTACCACATTCTCTGGTAACGAATTCCAGAGTTTCATTACAGGTTGAGTGAAGAACCATTTTCTCCGATTCCTTTTAAATGTACTACATTGTAGCTTCATTGCATGCCCCCTAAACCTAGTATTTTTGGAAAGAGTAAACAAACGATTCATATCTACCCGTGCCACTCCACTCATTATTTTACAGACCTCTATCATATCTTCCCTCAGCCATCTTTTCTCCAAGCTGAAGAGCCCCAGCTGCTTCAGTCTTTCCTCATAGGGAAGACGACCCATCCCCTTTCTCATTTTCGTCGCCCTTCTCTGTACCTTTTCTAATTCCACTATATCTTTTTTGAGACTGTGGCCTATTAGTCAATGCTGATCACCTCTTTGTTCCCCTGCTGGTTGAATCTGTCAAAGGATTTGTGTTTGTGCAGCATAACTTTAAGCATATGTCATGCAAAGACTTTCACACATATCTCAGAAGCCAGCCAAAGTTGTTGAGGGATAGTCGCTCTTCTGATAAGTACACTTGAGCCCAGACTCAGTCATACTCAAATCCGGAAGTTTTTGAAAAGCAGATTGTCTACTGCTGTACTGTAAATAAATCACTGTTTGATGTGTGTTCATTAACTAAAGGCTGTGATTAAATATTTCTGTAGCAAAGGTAGCAACCATTTTTATTTTTTCTATCCTCTTTTTTTTTGTCTCCACAAATATGGTAACCCTAAATCATTAACCAGATACTTGGGCCCCTACGGGTTGCTGCGGTAACATGACAGTACTTCCCCTTTAGCGAGCATTAAGCCCGCATTGGGCTTACCGCCGTTTCATAAAAGGACCCCTTAGTGCTTCCTAAATAGGTGATATAGAGGGACATAATTGAACAGGGGCGTCCATCTCTAAGGGCGGCCATCTCCGGGGATGGCCCGGGAAGGGGCAGAGCCAACCGTATTATCAAACAAGATGGGCGGCCATCTTTCGTTTCGATAATACGGTCGGGGCTGGCCAAATCTCAACATTTAGGTCAACCTAAATGTTGAGATCGCCGGACTTAGAGATGGCGGGCCTCAGTTTTCGCTGATAATGGAAACCGAGGCCGGCCATCTCAAATCCGGCCAAATCCAAGCCTTTGGTCCTGGGAGGAGCTAGCATTTGTAGTGCACTGGTCCCCCTCACATGCCAGGACACCAACTGGGCACCCTAGAGGGCACTGCAGTGGACTTCATTAATTGTTCCCAGGTACATAGCTGCCTTCCCTTGGGTACTGAGCCCCCCAAATCCCTCTCAAAACCCACTCTCCACAACTGTACACCACTACCATAGCCTTAGGGATGAAGCGGGGCACCTACATGTGGGTACAGTGGGTTTCGGGTAGGTTTTGAAGGGCTCCCATTTACCACCACAAGTGTAACAGGTGGGGGGGGGTGGGCCTGGGTCTGTCTGCCTGAAGTCCACTGCAACCAACAAAAACTGTTCCAGGGACCTGCATACTGCTGTGATGGAGCTGGGTATGACATTTGAGGCTGGCATAAATGCTGGCAAAAAAATGTTTTTTTTTTTAGGGTGGGAGGGGGTTGGTGACCACTGGGGGAGTAAGGGGAGGTGATCCCTGATTCCCTTTGGTGGTCATCTGGTCAGTTCGGGCACCTTTTCAAGGCTTGGTCTTGAACAAAAAAGGACCAAGTAAAGTTGGCCAAATGCTCGTCAGAGCCAGCCTTCTTTTTTCCATTTTCGGCCGAGGCTGGCCATCTCTTAACCACGCCCCCTTCCCGCCTTTGGTACACTGCCGACATGCCCCCTTAAACTTTGGCCGGCCCTGCGACGGAAAGCAGTTGAAGCCGGCCAAAATCAGCTTTCGATTATACCGATTTGGCCGGCCTTAGGAGAAAGCCGGCCATCTCCCGATTTGTGTCGGAAGATGGCCACCCTTCTCTTTCGAAAATAAGCAGGCTATACTCCTCCGTGTGTGTGGGTTTTTTTTTTTTTTTTGCAAATACCATGTGCTAATGCAAACAGTAACATAGAACCTGTAATAAAAGAAAACTGCCCAACTTAGATACCATTACAAATCTGGGCTTAGCATGCAAAAAAGTCCAGATTTTGGCGTGGCTTAGTTAAAAGGCCCCTAAGTACTTACAAAATATCAGTACATAAGTACATAAGTATTGCCCTACTGGGAAAGACCAAAGGTCCATCGAGCCCAGCATCCTGTTTCCAACAGTGGCCAATCCAGGTCACAAATACCCGGCAAGATCCCAAAAAAGTACAAAACATTTTATACTGCTTACCCCAGAAATAGTGGATTTTCCCCAAGTCCATTTAAAAATGGTCTATGGACTTTTCCTTTAGGAAGCCGTCCAAACCTTTTTAAAACTCCGCTAAGCTGACTGCCTTTACCACATTCTCTGGCAACTAATTCCAGAGTTTAATTGCACGTACCATAGGTACCATAGTTGAGTTTTGAAATGGCTTTAACCCGAGCCCCTGAAGAAAGACTCTATGAAACCCGCAGAGTTGGGCGTTTCAAGGGGAGGCCATAATCTGTTGTGAAGCAACAAGGCAACATATTTTGATTCAGATAAGTTCACATTTTGATTTCATTTTGAATAGGGCACTAAGGTGTGAGGCAATAGCACATACAGAAAATTAAGAGAGACCCGATGAAAGAAGTGCTATACCACTTGGCAAAGAAACATATTGCCTTCAAAAAAAAGTGGTTTTTGCTGAGGGCTCTCCTTATCACATTTACACTAAGAGCAGTGAGTAAAAAATCTGTATTGCATTAGCCAGGATTTGGAACGGTTCAGGAGTCTTGGTTTTTTGTTTTTTGAGTTCCAGAAAAAGGACATATTGACCCAATCCTGGTTTTGCTTCCAATGAAAGCAACGGAAGTAAAACCCAGACTGGCTCAATCTGTCCTCTTTTTCTGGAGCCATATGGTAACCCATTGTGCACCCTATCTAGAGGAGTCACATACCTGATGTATGACCCATGAGGAGGGAGAGATGAGGAGAGGCACTGGTGGCAAAGGAGCACTGCACTTTTCCCTCTGAAACCCTCCCCCCAGGCAGTTGCCTGGCTTGCCTACCCAGCTACCCCCTTCGTTCAGCCCCGACTCCATATAATTGGCATTCACATGGTGCACATGTAGAGTGCACATGTAAAAAAGTTTCATGTTTCTCCGAGGTCTCCTGGCCTGCATTTCTGAAAATTACACCTTCTGTGAGTCATTCACATGGAGCACATGTAGAAAAGTTTCATGTTTCCCCGAGGTCTCCTGGCCTGCATTTCTGAATATTACACCTTCTGTGAGTATCACCACACTGGTTATGTGGTCTACAACTCTGTATATAAATATTTAGGATCCAGTGAAGAAATCTGGTGAATATTGTATGGCCACAATACATAATAAACCGGTGAATATCCTTTTGGGTATACCTATTTTCTTAGCGTCATTTATTAACAGTTAGTATGTGAAAACGTTGTTATTACATGTAATTTGCCACAGGGCCCATTTTATTCTGTATTATTGGCATTTAACACCTACTGTTAGTGAATGGCATATTCTCCCCCACGAATGCTAGAATTTAAAGGTAAAAGCCCAACAATCATTACACATATTAAACTTAGGAGCATCTACAAGGGTCGCTAAGAAGGAGTCACTGAAATAGGCTATATTCTGTTTCAATACAAAAATGTATATTACAGCCCTGATCATACCACTATTTTGGAGGCAATGACACTGCTACCAAAAGGTCACAACACTTTCCATGTCTTTGTGTATCTGATATTAGTATGCTTTGAGTTCATTCAGGAGGTGGGAAAACATTATCTCAGCCCAAGATAAGGCTATGCACCATCAGGCCCTTTTAGTTAATATTAATTATACATAAAAGTGATTAGGTGAAAAGTTACTTTCATCGGCAGTCAGGGTTCTCCTATGTGGGGAGGAGAGATGAATTGTGACAGCTGCCTAAAGTTACCTTTCCCCCTTCCAAAAATAAAATCCATCCAGTCAGCAAACTCGATAGGTCATGTGGTCTTTACTTCTCATTGTTTTCTACATTTACATAGACATCAAATAAGATGATACCTTTTTTATTAGACATAACTTAATACATTTCTTGATTAGCTTTCGAAGGTTGCCCTTCTTCGTCAGATCGGAAATAAGCAAATGTGTTAGCAGATAGTATATATAAGAGAAACATCAAAGCATTGAAATAAGAATGATTGAATATTTTGACACCCAACAAACAGGACTTAACAAGGATCTGGGTTTTCTAACCCATTATAAACCATAAAGCTGTATTTCTCAGTTTATTTCTCTGTTTATTACCCTCCTCTCACCTACCAACACCCAACCTGTTAGAATATCAATGAAATGCTTTGATGTCCCCATGCATACCCCCACCCTCCCACTCTGTCAGACTGTCAAAGTAATGCTTTGATGTTTCTCTTATATATACTATCTGCTAACACATTTGCTTATTTCCGATCTGACGAAGAAGGGCAACCTTCGAAAGCTAATCAAGAAATGTATTAAGTTATGTCCAATAAAAAAGGTATCATCTTATTTTCTTTTCCATGTTTTATTTTGTTTGATTTCTACTGATAACCTTAAGAGTGGACTAACACGGCTACCACACCTCTCTACATTTACATAGAAACATAGAAATATGACGGCAGATAAAGGCAACCTGATACAATCAATGGTACTAAGCCACAGATTACTGCAATGGAATTTATGCAGGATGTAAAGAACAAACCTTAAAGAAACTTCAGATAGCTCAAAACACGGCAGCTAGGCTTATGTTTGGTAAAACGTGATTTGAAAGCGCAAAACTCCTTCGTGAAAAACTACACTGGCTTCCAATCAAAGAACGCATCGCCTTCAAAATCTGCACCCTGGTTCAGAAAATCATCTACGGAGAAGCCCCGAGTTACATGATAGACTTGATCGACTTACCAATTAGAAATACATCCGAATCATCACAATCTTATCTAAATCTGCAGTACCCAAGCTGCAAAGGACTTAAATACAAAACAACTTACGCATCTAGTTTTTCCTACATAAGCACACAACTGTGGAACGCATTACCAAAAGCCTTGAAAACGACGTACGACCACCTAAACTTCCGGAAATCACTAAAAACCAACCTGTTTAGAAAGGCATACCCTACCAATCCAACTTAAATGCCTAATCTCTGCAACTCAACCAAACTAAAGCACGTAATGGACATAACACAACTCTTCCGTTCTCCGATTGCCTAATGTGGCTGTGCCACATGAACTTGATCTTAACGCAACATCACCCTGTATTTGTTCACACTGGAGCCTGCAAAGGCCTCTCCGGTACTATGTAAGCCACATTGAGCCTATAAATAGGTGGGAAAATGTGGGATACAAATGTAACAAATAAATAAATAAATCCAGTCTGCCCGACCACCATAACCCTCAACTCCTCCTTTTCCTAAGGGATCCCACATGCTTGTCCCATGCTTTCTTAAACTCTGACACAGTCCTCGTCTCCACAACCTCAACCGAGAGGCCATTCCATGCTTCCACCACCCTTTCCGTAAATTAATAACTTTCTTAGTTAGATTCCTCCTAAGCCTATTTCCTCTTAACTTCATCGTATGCCCCTTCATTCCAGAGTTTTCCTTCATTTGAAAAAGACTCTCTTCCTGTACATTAATGCCCCTGAGATATTTAAATGTTTCGATCATATCTCCTCTTTCCCTCCTCTCTTTCAGCATATACATATTGAGGTTAATAAGCCTATCCTTATATGTTATGTCCAAGACCACTTACCAATTTTGTAGCCGCCCTCTGGACCGACTCCATCCTGTTTATATTTTTTCATAGGTGCGGTCTCCAGAATGTAGCTACTTGGGGCCACGGGGGCCTGGGCCCCCCAAAATTTCCTGTGGGCCCCTGGTTTTGCTGGCGGGGGTCCCCAACCCCCACCAGCTGAAGCCTTGTCCAGCACCAGTCGCTGCGTTGCCTGCCTTGCTCTGTCTTCCCCTCATGTCCGGCACACAGTGAAACTGAGCATGCTGAGCATGCTCTGAGGCTTATTAACCTCAATATGTATATGCTGAAAGAGAGGAGGGAAAGAGGAGATATGCTCAGTTTCACTAAAAGGAGCGTGCTGGGCATTAGGAGAAGACAGAGCAGGGCAGGCAACATGGTGGCGCCAGAGACTGGTGCTGGACAACGCTTCAGCTGGCAGCGGTTGGGGACCCCCGCCAGCCAAGGTATTTGTTGCGGCAGTGGGTGGGAAGTGGGAGGGTGGCAGACCAAAATGTGCCCCCCTCCTCGGACTCTGGCCCCCTCCCACCGCGAGGTCTGGCTACGCCCCTGGCACACAGTAGTCTAAATGGGGCCTCACCAGAGACTTATAGAAGGGCACCATCACCTCTTTCAACTCTTCCCTTGCTCCTCTTGGATCTCAGCAGCCAACCTGAAGTCACCTCAGGGTAGTGACAGCAGCAGCAGCTCATTGTGAAACAGCGACTGAACCAGTAAAGCCTGTGTTCCCAGACTCCCACCTCCTACCTGGAAACCAGGACGAGGACAAGAGTGGAAGGTGCACTGGTCCCCTAAATGCCCACACTTGAAGAATTGCTATCACCGAGAACCACTTATGATCTTGGGCAATTCACTCAACCCTCCATTGCCTCAGGTACAAACTCAGACCGAGCTCTTCAGGGACATATAAGTACATAAGTACATAAGTAGTGCCATACTGGGAAAGACCAAAGGTCCATCTAGCCCAGCATCCTGTCACCGACAGTGGCCAATCCAGGTCAAGGGCACCTGGCACGCTCCCCAAACGTAAAAACATTCCAGACAAGTTATACCTAAAAATGCGGAATTTTTCCAAGTCCATTTAATAGCGGTCTATGGACTTGTCCTTTAGGAATCTATCTAACCCCTTTTTAAACTCCGTCAAGCTAACCGCCCGTACCACGTTCTCCGGCAACGAATTCCAGAGTCTAATTACACGTTGGGTGAAGAAAAATTTTCTCCGATTCGTTTTAAATTTACCACACTGTAGCTTCAACTCATGCCCTCTAGTCCTATTATTTTTGGATAGCGTGAACAGTCGCTTCACATCCACCCGATCCATTCCACTCATTATTTTATACACTTCTATCATATCTCCCCTCAGCCGTCTCTTCTCCAAGCTGAAAAGCCCTAGCCTTCTCAGCCTCTCTTCATAGGAAAGTCGTCCCATCCCCATTATCATTTTCGTCGCCCTTCGCTGTACCTTTTCCAATTCTACTATATCTTTTTTGAGATACGGAGACCAGTACTGAACACAATACTCCAGGTGCGGTCGCACCATGGAGCGATACAACGGCATTATAACATCCGCACACCTGGACTCCATACCCTTCCTAATAACACCCAACATTCTATTTGCTTTCCTAGCCGCAGCAGCACACTGAGCAGAAGGTTTCAGCGTATCATCGACGACGACACCCAGATCCCTTTCTTGATCCGTAACTCCTAACGCGGAACCTTGCAAGACGTAGCTATAATTCGGGTTCCTCTTACCCACATGCATCACTTTGCACTTGTCAACATTGAACTTCATCTGCCACTTGCACGCCCATTCTCCCAGTCTCGCAAGGTCCTCCTGTAATCGTTCACATTCCTCCTGCGACTTGACGACCCTGAATAATTTTGTGTCATCGGCGAATTTAATTACCTCACTAGTTATTCCCATCTCTAGGTCATTTATAAATACATTAAAAAGCAACGGACCCAGCACAGACCCCTGCGGGACCCCACTAACTACCCTCCTCCACTGAGAATACTGGCCACGCAATCCTACTCTCTGCTTCCTATCTTTCAACCAGTTCTTAATCCATAATAATACCCTACCTCCGATTCCATGACTCTGCAATTTCTTCAGGAGTCTTTCGTGCGGCACTTTGTCAAACGCCTTCTGAAAATCCAGATATACAATATCAACCGGCTCCCCATTGTCCACATGTTTGCTTACCCCCTCAAAAAAATGCATTAGATTGGTGAGGCAAGACTTCCCTTCACTAAATCCGTGCTGACTTTGTCTCATCAGTCCATGTTTTTGTATATGCTCTGAAAAATACTTCTGTACCTGAATGTTCATTGCTTTATAGCTTTTGGGCTATTAAAATAAAAATTTTGCATATGTCAATAGGGGCTGAAAACTGGGCCAACAAGTGAGGACATGTGTGAAAAACAGTTGCCCGATGTTAGGACCAACCCTGGCTGTCACCCCCGTGATCGGGCCTGATCAGATTGTGCTGTTTTTGATATTTTTAAAAAGCTTATCACCTATTCATCTGCAGATCTAGGTGAGGTACAATAAAACAATTATAAGCATACACAATAAAGAGGATATTATCCACAGGGCTTTGAAGAGGGAGGATGGAGTTTGTACTGGTCTAGAGGCCGATGATCAGAAGCAAACGCGGGCACTAAAGGCTATTAGTGCCATACTAGCGACTGCGTTCTCTACCGCCCCATGATTAGAGCTCCCAAGCATGTGAAACAACGTGTTTGCAGGCTCTGAACGCAACTAGCATGCAAATGCATGCAAAACAGGGATCTTAGTGCAAGTAGCATGCAAATGTATGCTAAACGTATTCCTCCTCAGTGAGCAGTGTGCCAACCATTGGCGTGCTGTCCGCAGCAAACCCTACACCAGCTCAGAGGAATGGTGAGCCTTGTCCAGCATGCATGCATCCCCCCCCCCCACAGGAGCAGGAACCCCAACCCCCCCACCCAAGCCAGTGACACAGGGGCTGGAGATCCAGTGTACCTCCATTCCCCCCAACCCCCCACACACAAATGTTTTGGGGGGTCTGGAGACCTGGTGGGTTTCCAGCTCCCCTAAGCCCCCCTGGCACCCCCCCACCCCAAAAAAGCCCTGGTGGCCCAGTGGGCCTCAAATCAAGCCTCCCCCCCGACCTGGTGGTCTAGCGGCCCTATCTCCATACCTTTGTTGGAGGAGGGAGGTTAACTCCCTCCTCTTCCAGCAGCGCTACCTCAAAAATGGCAGTGCCCAGTGCATCCTGGGATGTGCTGGGCAGGGCTTATATGGTGTGAAGCCCTGCCCAGGACATCTCAGGATGCACTGGGCAGGGCGCCACCATATTCAAGGCGGCACAGCTGGAAGAGGAGGGCATGTACCTCCTCCAACAAAGGTATGGGGGGGGGGTGGGGAAGAAGGCCACTAGACCACTAGGTCAAGGGGGGGGGGTGATTTGCAGCCCACTAGGTCACCAGGAATTTTTTTGGGGGGATGCTAGGGGGGTTAGGTTGGCTACAGACCCACTGGATCTCCAGCCCTCCCTGAACTTGTGTAAGGGGTTCCGGGGGCCTGGGGGTCTGCTGGACCTCCAGCCGTCATGTCATTGGCTTGGGGTGGGGGTTTGGTGGGGGCACTGACCAGGGTCATGCTGTTTGGGGTCTGGTGGTCCCATGGACCTCCAGCCCCTGTGTTTGACAGATCTGGGCTTTACCCTATGACAGGTCTGGGCTTTACACTATGATCAGAAGTAATAGTGCACATAAATTTGCATGTTATTATCGCTGATCATAGGGGCAGTAAAGCCCGGCGATGTTTCAGTGCTATTTTTAGAGCACTGTTTGGAACATTTTTGAGGGGTGGGAGCAGGTTAGTGACCACTGGGGGAGTAAGAGGAGGTCATCTGACAGAGTAGGCCATGCTTTCAATTCCAGGACTCTACCACCTGCCCAAGGAAACTGAGGAGAACAAGTAGCGTACTCAGTCTGATCACCATCCTCCGAGTGAAATAACACACACTTAAAATGAGACCATGCTTAACTGATGCACTCGTAAATGCCACGCTTAAATGTCACAGTCGCTTCTGCTGCCGCTTAAATGGAAGCTACTCAGCGGGAGATCCCGTCTCCCCAGCAGATGACGACCCACAAAAAAAATCAGGAGTCTCCCATTGAATACAGGAGATTTGCTAGGTCTGAATTCATCAAGGGCCAGTCTCGCCACCGTTTTCGAACATGGCCATGCTTTTCAGCCCCATTCTTGAGCTCTTACTGTCCTATGCAAATGAGGCTCCATAATAAATCCCTGCACAGGATCGCCACACATCCCTATATAATCCCCCACAGGCTGCCCTTGAATTCCATCTGCAAATCCTATCCCACAGAAGGGAAAGTGGGGGCATTGTGACAATCATCATCATTATGCGGGAACCTTGAGAGCCTCTCTCTGATTGGCTCAGATTTGTTCAGTCACACCAATGACCAGTGAGGGCTTCTGTGCTAGAATAATAAAATGAAAAAGTGTAATACTATATTACACCATTAAATAGCACTGGCGCTCTTTTATACTACTACTACTACTCATCATTTCTATAGCGCTACTAGACGTACGCAGCACTGTACACTTGAACATGAAGAGACAGCCCCTGCTCAACAGAGCTTACAATCTAATTAGGACAGAAAAACAGGACAAGTAAGGGATAAGGACAAAGAGTAGCAAGATTCCGGAATCCCACAGTAGCAAGATTCTGTGCAGAATCCCAAAGAGTAGCAAGATTCCGGAATCCCAAAGACTACTACTACTACTTATCATTTCTATAGCTCTACTAGACGTACGCAGCGCTGTACACTTGAACATGAAGAGACAGTCCCTGCTCAACAGAGCTTACAATCTAATTAGGACAGAAAAACAGGACAAGTAAGGGATAAGGACAAAGAGTAGCAAGATTCCGGAATCCCACAGTAGCAAGATTCTGTGCAGAAACTCAAAGAGTAGCAAGATTCCGGAATCCCAAAGACTACTACTACTACTTATCATTTCTATAGCACTACTAGACATACGCAGCGCTGTACACTTGAACATGAAGAGACAGTCCCTGCTCAACAGAGCTTACAATCTAATTAGGACAGAAAAACAGGACAAGTAAGGGATAAGGGAATATTAAAGTGAGGATGATAAAATAAGGGTTATGAACAAGTGAATAAGGGTTAAGAGTTAAAAGCAGCATCAAAAAGGTGGGCTTTTAGCTTAGATTTGAAGACGGCCAGAGATGGAGCTTGACGTACCGGCTCAGGAAGTCTATTCCAGGCATATGGTGCAGCAAGATAAAAGGAACGAAGTCTGGAGTTAGCAGTAGAGGAGAAGGGTGCAGATAAGAGAGATTTACCCAGTGAACGGAGTTCTCGAGGAGGAGTGTAGGGAGAAATGAGAGTGGAGAGGTACTGAGGAGCTGCAGAGTGAATGCATTTATAGGTCAATAAGAGGAGTTTGAACTGTATGCGGAAACGGATAGGAAGCCAGTGAAGTGACTTGAGGAGAGTGTTTATTAACGTTTTCTTAACTGCCTTTCAATGATAATCACCTAAGTGGATTCCAATATCTATGAAGTCATAGATGGGGGTGGGGGGAGGGTAGAAGTGCAACGGATGCTGACCCTCCCCCCCCCCCCCCCCCCCCCCGAAACCTTATGTGGAGTATACATACACCAACTGGAAAAAAATAAAAGGGTCTTTGAGTCCATGTTTTTGCTCAGTTGTTGCTTCCTGTTCTAAAAATCAGCATGTGCTCAACGCATCTTAGTGTTTAATGCAGGCTAAATCCGCTAGTGCGCCTTCGCAAAAGGGACCCTTTATTTGAAGGGACAGACCAAATAAAGGTGTTTTTGCATACAAGTACACCATGGTGTAAAAATGACTTTCCTTCAGGAGTGGCGAGCGTTTGGTAGTCATGTGTCAACCAGTGAAGGTCTTGAGGTATCCTGCCTCCCCATCCATCAGAACTCCATCGCTTCAATTTTGTGGGGCGGAGGAGGAGTAGCCTAGCAATTTAAGTACCAGTCTGACAACTGGCAAAGCCAAGTTTAAATCCTGCTGCTGCTCCTTCTGATCAAGTCACTTAATCCTCCATTACCTGAAGTGCAAAATAAGTACCTGTATATAATATGTAAGCTGCTTTGATGGGAATCCCAGAAGGGCGGTACAGTACAGTCTTGATTATCCAACCTTTGCTAATCTGACCATCTGGCATATCAGACATGCACCCCTCATGGCCATTAAGAAGTACGTGGCTTCTCTTCCAGTTTTCCAGCACTGCATGTGTAATAGCTTTTGTTGCAGCGAGGGAACCATGTTTGATGTGAGATGCTGCTTCTAACGATGCATGTTTGAGCATTGGAAGATGCTAAGTAAAGTGAACATTTAAGATGTTTAGAGCTGAGCCCTTGCTTTTACAGCATGGCAGCAATTTTTAGTCCTGACACTGCTGCTCTGCACTATTTGACCCGAGAGCCTGCTTTTCCTACCAGGATCCGAGACCACACTTTTGCAGGAAGGGAACCATAGTAAGATTCTTGTGCACAGTGAGTTTTATGCAGTACTGCATGTACACCTATTCCTGTTTGTTCATTTGCTTTTTACAGTGCTTTCTTTATTCTTACACTCATTCTTAGATCTGTTTGCCTCTGAGTGTGGAGAGTTTCCAGTTTCTTCATGTCTGCTTCATACAGTACTGTTATCGAATCGAGAAGAGAAAGCAGCGAGCTTGAGAAATGGAGCTCCAAATCGCCTGCTGAAGAAGACAACCCAAGTGAGGCTGGACGTGCAATAGATAAATTCTATATGGTTCCCTCGCTCGGTTCTGTAATTTTGTTCACATTGCCTTTGTACAATTGCTGTTTTGTACAGTACTGTGAAATATACGGTGTGTTTTTGCTCAAACTGCCTGCACTATCATGCCCTATACAATTTTCCGGGGATTTTTTTTTTTTTTTGGTTGTTGCACAGTGTGAATAAACAATACTGCATTTTAAATGCAGATACCAAATGCTTGTTATTTATGCATAAAGTATTTTTTTCTGTATTATCTGACAACAGCTCGGTCCCGCTCAGTGGTGTGCTGGTACATTTTTAACAATGGGCTCTCTCTCCAGGCGTAGCCAGCCCTGCAATTTGGGGGCGGTAATACATGTCTCTCCGCCCCACCCATGTGGACATTAGGCATACCTTTGCTGGCAGGAATGCCGAGCCCCACCAGCCAAAATACACTGCCACTGCTCCCCACTGGTTGTTTCTGGCTCTGAGCAGCATGCCGGGACTTCTCACGCATGGTCAGAGCATACACGAGAAGTCTCGGCCTGCTGCTCAGAGCCAGAAACAACCAGTGGGGAGCAGTGGCAGTCTATTTATTTGGCCAGTGGGGCTCAGAGTCCCTGCCAGCAAAGTAAAAGGGAGTTCAGGAGGGGGCTCGAGCCCACATTTTGGGAGCAGGTTATTAAAGTAGCCACATGGGGCCTATTTTAACAACCAGCTCTTAAAATTCTTAAAAATTTAACAAACGGCTCTTGCAAGCTGGTGAGAGCCCACTCCAGCACACCACTGGTCCCCCTTGTGTTGGATAATTGAGACTGTACTGTATATCATAGTAACATATAGTAACATAGTAGATGACGGCAGAAAAAGACCTGCACGGTCCATCCAGTCTGCCCAAGAAGATAAATTCATATGTGCTACTTTTTTTATTTGTACTGTCCTCTTCAGTGCACAGACCGTATAAGTCTGGCCAGCCCTATCCCCGCCTCCCAACCACCAACCCCGCCTCCCAACCACCAGCTCTGGCACAGACCCTATAAGTCTGCCCAGCACTATCCCTGCCACCCACCACCGGCTCTGGCACAGACCGTATAAGTCTGCCCAGCACTATCCCCGCTGCCCAACCACCAGCCCCGGCACAGACCGTATAAGTCTGCCCAGCACTAGTCCCGCCTCCCAACCACCAGCCCCAGCACAGACCGTATATGTCTGCCCACACTAGCCCCGCCTCCCAACCACCATCCTCTTACTTCAGGTACAACCCCCCCCCCCCCCCCGTTTACTAAACCACAGTAGCGGTTGTCATGCGCTAATACCGACACAGCACATTCACTCTGAACGGGCTGTGTCGGTATTGCCACACGGCTTAGTAAACAGGGGAGGTTAGATTGCGAGCCTTCTATCGACAGGGAAACATCTATGGGCCGATGATCAGAAGCAAACGCGGGTGCTAAAGGCTGTTAGTGCCATACTAGCGACTGCGTTCGCTACCGCCCCAAGATCAGAGCTCCCAAGCATGTGAAACAACGTGTTTGCAGGCTCTGAACGCAACTAGCATGCAAATGTATGCTAAACGTATTCCTCCTCAGTGATCAGTGAGCAGTGTGTCAAACATTGGCGTGCTGTCCGCAGCAAACCCTACACCAGCTCAGAGGAATGGTGAGCCTTGTCCAGCATGCATGCATCCCCCCCCCCCCCCCCACAGGAGCAGGAACCCCAACCCCCCCCCCCACCCACCCAAGCCAGTGACACGGGGGCTGGAGGTCCAGCGTACCTCCATTCCCCCCAACCCCCCACACACAAATTTTATGGGGGGTCTGGAGATCTGGTGGGTCTCCCCTGGCATCCCCCCCCCCAAAAAAAAAAGCCCTGGTGGCCCAGTGGGCCTCAAATCAAGCCCTCCCACCCGACCTGGTGGTCTAGCAGCCCTATCTCCATACCTTTGTTGGAGGAGAGAGGTTGACTCCCTCCTATTCCAGCAGCGCTACCTTGAAAATGGCGGTGCCCAGTCCTGCCCAGTGCATCCTGGGATGTGCTGGGCAGGGCTTATATGGTGTGAAGCACTGCCCAGGATGCTAGAAATTATTAGGAAATGGACGGTGAAGAAGACCAAGAATATTATAATGCTTCTGTATCGCTCCATGGTGCGACCTCACCTTCAGTGTTGTGTTGAATTCTGGTCGTGGTATCTCAAAAAGATATAGCGGAATTAGAAAAAAGGATAAAAGAGCAACCAAAACGGTAAAGGGGCTGGAACTCCTATGAGGAAAGGCTAAGGAGGTTAGGGCTCTTCAGCTTGGAAAAGAGACAGCTGGGGAACTCGATGCCAGAGGATGCGGCAACAACAGTTAGTGTATCTGGGTTTAAAAAAGGTTTGGACAAGTTCCTGGAGGAAAAGTCCACAGTCTATTATTGAGATGGACATGGGGGAAGCCACTGCTTGCCCTGGGACTGGTAGCATGGAATGTTGCTACTAATTGGGTTTCTGCCAGGCACTTGTGACCTGGATTGGCCACTGTTGAAAACAGGATACTGGACTAGATGGACCATTGGTCAGACCCTTATGGCTGTTCTTACGGTATAAATGCCAATGAGGACATTTTTTAAAATATGTGCATGCTTATGATATTGGGGTCAGTATTAACCCTGCACATCAGTATCCATCAGAAGACTCTGCACTTTTATGAAATTTCACTTTATTGCACATAAGCGTATTTAATTTACTTACAGTTCATAGTAGAATGCTAGATACATTTTTTTCTGTGTAAGTTGCGTGAAATAAAAAGAAAATGAAGGCAAAAATTACTGTCTCCATTTATTTAACAGATATCCATGCATACAGGTTACAAATAGTTACTGGTGGGTCCTCTTAATTTTCTTTAAGTACAGGTGGATACCATTCATGGATGTCAGAACTACCTGAGGTATTTTGATAGGGGGGCGTGTTTCATCAGGGGAGACTTGGAAGCGCTGCAGGGTCAGAGCGGTGGCCACTTTCATCTCGTTCATGGCGAAGTTTTGTCCGATGCAGTTCCTGAGACATGAGATGAGAAATGCTTTAAAGCAAAAAAAACAGCAAGTACTCTATCATTCTACACACAGAAAGGGAGAAAGCCTTTGCAAACACAAACCTAAAATCTATAATCAGTGATATAACTGTGCTCCAACTATTACAGACCAAAACAGGCATTTAAATTGCATTAGGTGTGCAACCAGTGGACAAATGCATGTTTGGCCTCTGTTCTACAACCAGGCAGTGGCGTAGTCACGGGGTGGGCCCAGGCCCACCCACTTTGGGCTCAGGCCCACCCGGCAGCAGCACACCTATGATGTGGCTGGCAGGGATCCCTGAGCCCCACCAGCCGAAAACTCCAAACAACTGTCCCTACTGCATACCTTGTAAATAACAGATCTTCGCTTGCAGCGAGCAGGAACTGATACATGCTATGGGGCCAACATGAGCAGTGCGTATTAGTTGCTGCCTGTGATAATCCGATATTTAAAAGGTATGCGGAGGTGGAGGTGGGGGAATGTATCAGAGACCACATGATATACAGGCGAGAGAGGGAGAGCCCAAATCACTTGTGGGACAAGGTGGAGTTCTTGGGCCCAGGCCCACCCAAAATTGGGTGTCTGGCTACGCCCCTACTACTACTACTACTTAACATTTCTAGAGCGCTACTAGGGTTACGCAGCGCTGTACAATTTAACAAAGAGAGACAGTCCCTGCTCAAAGAGCTTACAATCTAATAGATAAGAGTGAGACAAATATAGGACAATCAAGCCATTGTGACATCACTGATGAGGTTGGCTCTTAGGCATTGGTGGAATGAGGCATTATGACATCACAATCTCAGCTCTGGTTAAATCACTGCTATATGTAATACTACTACTACTACTTAACATTTCTAGAGCGCTACTAGGGTCACGCAGCGCTGTACAATTTAACAAAGAGAGACAGTCCCTGCTCAAAGAGCTTACAATCTAATAGACAAGTGAACGGTCGGTCCGATAGGGGCAGTCAAATTGGGGTAGTCTGGGTTCACCGAACGGTAAGAGTTAGGTGCCGAACGCAGCATTGAAGAGGTGGGCTTTAAGCAAAGACTTGAAGACGGGCAGGGAGGGGGCTTGGCGTAAGGGCTCGGGAAGGTTATTCCAAGCATAGGGTGAGGCGAGGCAGAATGAGCAGAGCCTGGAGTTGGGGGTGTTGGAGAAGGGTACTGAGAGGAGGGATTTATCCTGTGAACGGAGGTTACGGGCGGGAACGTAAGGGGAGATGAGGGTAGAAAGATAGTGAGGGGCAGCAGACTGAGTGCATTTGTAGGTACTACTACTACTACTTAACATTTCTAGAGTGCTACTAGGGTTACGCAGCACTGTACAATTTAACATAGAAGGACAGTCCCTGCTCAAAGAGCTTACAATCTAAAAGACAATTGAAAGGTCGGTCCGATAGGGGCAGTCAAATTGGGGCAGTCTGGATTCACCGAACGGTAAGGGTTAGGTGCTGAACGCAGCATTGAAGAGGTGGGCTTTAAGCAAAGACTTGAAGACGGGCAGGGAGGGGGCTTGGCGTAAGGGTTCAGGAAGGCTGTTCCAAGCATAGGGTGAGGCGAGGCAGAATGAGCGGAGGCAGAAGCCCCTGTAATCAGAGCACTTAGCCGGCATCAGAAGCTGGATGAAAATACTGGCACATGACGTACAGAGACCTGCCTCTCTCGTCCCCACACACATAACAAGTTATAGCAAGGAAATGCAGGCCGTAAAGCAAAATAACACAGTAAATCATAAACACCACAGTGGGCTAAGCTGCCCAGTTGAGATTCATCCATCCTGGTAGATGAACACATGATCTTATCCCCAACTTATGGACCCCCAACTTAAAGTCTCAACAATAGGGACCACAGCAGATACTATCACAGGCAAACTAAGGGCCCCTTTAACCAAGTTGCGGCAAAAGGGGGCCAGCACTGGTGTCGGCGCATGTTTAACACTCGCTCCGAGGCCCCCTTTTACCGCAGCTGGTAAAAGGGAAGGTCTCGCTTTCCTGCAGGAAATGGCCAGGTGGCAAGTGAAGCACTTGCAGCAGGGCCATTTCAAGGGGGGGGGGAGTCCTTACCGCCACCCATTGAGGTGGCAGTAAGGGCTCCCACGCTAACCCAGCAGTAACCGGGCAGCATGCAGCACCACCCATTTACTGATGGGTACAGTCCAGCGCTACAAAATATAAATACATTTTTTGTAGCGCCAGAAATGATGGCACAGTAAGGGTGGGAAGTACCACTGGGCTGCTGCGGTAGCCTGGCGCTACTTTTTTTTTTTTGTTACATTTGTACCCTGCGCTTTCCCACTCGTGGCAGCAGCAGGCTCAATTTGGCTTACATGGGGCAATGGAGGGTTAAGTGACTTGCCCAGAGTCACAAGGAGCTGCCTGTGCCTGAAGTGGGAATTGAACTCAGTTCCCCAGGACCAAAGTCCACCACCCTAACCACTAGGCCACTCCTCCACTGTTGCTATCATTTGAGATTCTACATGGAATGTTGCTAGTGGAATAGCAACATTCCATGTAGAATCTCCAATAGTAGCAACATTCCCTGTAGAATCTCCAATAGTATCTATTTTATTTTTGTTACATTTGTACCCTGCGCTTTCCCACTCATGGCAGGCTCAATGCGGCTTACATGGGGCAATGGAGGGTTAAGTGACTTGCCCAGAGTCACAAGGAGCTGCCTGTGCCTGAAGTGGGAATCGAACTCAGTTCCTCAGTTCCCCAGGACCAAAGTCCACCACCCTAACCACTAGGCCACTAGGCCATGTTGGGCTTTCCGCTGTGATGGAAAATATTAAAAAATGCTTTTCAGTCTTGCTTTAATCGATAATACATTTTTTTAAAATCCCCTGTCTTTGACCCGAAAGTGACTTTCCTGGTATATCTCAAAGAACAGGCTGGAATGTAAGGCACATAGTAACACAATAACATAGTACATGACAGCAGAAAAAGACCTGCACGGTCCATCCAGTCTGCCCAACAAGATAATTTCACGTGTGCTACTTTTTGTGTATACCTTACCTTGATTTGTATCTGCCATTGTCAGGGCACAGACCGTGTAAGTCTGCCCAGCACTAGCCCCGCCTCCCAACCACCAGCCCCGCCTCCCACCACCGGCTCTCAAGAACAATGTATATAAACCAAATTCTGAGTTCAAACTCATAAACTAGTCACTCATCTAAATATACTACACGTACCATACAGTGACCACCTTATTTTTTCTTTGATGTTTCAATATGCTTTATTTCTTAAATTTTCAAATCTTAATATGCACCTCATGTAAATATCATATACTAATTATCCTCACCATCCAATCACTTCACTCATTCATACATTCTTACTCATACTTTCAACAGAACTTGCCACAATGTATCAAATACACATTTTCAAGGTGTTAACAGTTTCCTTGTTTTCAAGCCTGTATAACTAACATAATACCACTAACTACTCGCTGTTGAAAATTCAGAGTCCCACGTAGGTCTCTAGCCTCTATAACGTCTTATCTCTCTTGTGCAGTTAGAACTTCTTAAGCCAAAACTGGCTACAGTTATATTTAGTCCCGATTATACAAGCAAACTCCTTATACGACCTTTGTGTTCTTTCTGTAGAGAGGAAACTTCCCTTGAAAATTGCGTGCTAAAACAAATGTTCTTGATGTACTTTCAGTTTGCTGTCATCCGAAGAAGACCACTGTCACAGGTCTGATATCCAATTTCTTATGTCAAGAACAATGTATGATAACAATGTGCGATAAGGCACACTCAAGAACAATGTATGAGATAAGGCACCTCTCAAGAACAGGTTGGAATGCCTCTGAAGCCAGCTTGTGCAGGAGGGAGGCGGGGTATGCTTGAGGTTCGGGAGATAAACCACCTGGCCAGTGGTTTGTTTACCTGAAATGAGAGCATATGACTGAAACCTCATGTACATTCCTGGACAAGTTTAAGCTTAATAAGAAGGGGGCTTTTTGCAGCAGAGCCTTGGAGCTCATTCTGTGGATGGACGCATCGTGCAGAAAAGACTTGTTCCTGATCATATGGAGACTTCGGGCTTTTCGCTGCAACGGGCCCCCCAGCTGATTAGATAAGGGCCTGAATGATGTAATTCCTGACCAGTGATGATGTATGTATATATATATCTCTTTCTTATTTTACTTTTCTATAGCCTTCCTTTAGTAATGTACTAGTGTGTGTATTTCTTAATCATTGTGTAGTTGCAACAATAATGACTTATACACTCTCCAATTAAAGTGCAAATAAAGAGTTTCATTTACCCAATACGAATCTAAGAGAATCTGTAGTATTTTAGTCTTTGAGCAGTCTGTGGTGATCAAGTGAGCAGGCTGCAATACCAAAGCAATACAACCGCCACTTAGGAAAAGGAGCCCTAAGGTGCCAACGATCAAAATAAATGTGGGCACTAGAAGCCATTAATGCTGTACTAACATCCGCATTTATCAGTGCTGAATGAATGATTAGAGGGGTCTAGTGTGGTAAAACAACAAGCACACCAGGCCTTAGTGCAGATAGCATGCGAATATAATCAAGCTCATTTAAATTAGGTCATTTTGTATTCCTCCCCAATGATCAGAAAAGAGTGCCTGAAACAAAGGTGCCTTAACGCTGTAAAAAATAACGCCAAGTTGGAGCAGGCGTTAGGATGCTGGAAGCGAGGAATTCCCATGATTCTTTCTGCAAAATCTACTGGTTTGAATTGCTTTTGGAGCAGAAGGAAGCCTGTGCGAGCCCTTGAGCACTGTTGTGCCAAACAGCAGACCCAAACGTGAAGCACACATTGGCGTTCTTGTCCTACATCGAAATTTAAAGTGGCCATGTTTAAAATGAAACTCAGAGCACACATTGGTGTCTGTTACTTGCATCCAGTGGCGTACCAAGGGCGGGGCAGTGGGGGCGGTCCGCCCCGGGTGCATGCTGCTGGAGGGTGCAGAGAGCAGCCTTGCGCCTCTCGGCTCTGCTGGTTTCCTACTCCCTCTGCCCCGGAACAGGTTACTTCCTGTTCTGGGGCAGAGGGAGCCAGTGGAGCCGACAGGCGCGCGGCTGCTCTCTGCACCCTCCAGTAGCAAAGAATGCACCCGGGGGGGGGGGGGGGGCTTGATGCGCAGGGGAGGGGGGTGTCATTGCGCCGGGGGGGGGGGGGGGGGTGTCATGCTGCACCCTGGTGGGACGGACGCTGACCTAGGATCTCCACTGTTTGCATGTAAATATGAGCATCCAAGGAAAATAATTTAAAACACTTATATTTAGGCTGCAGAAAACAGATGCTAATGTGTGTTTCACCTTCGGGTTTTACCAGGTGCATGCGCACAGGAGCTGAGCTTACCGCTGAACTCTTCTGCGATTGCGCCAAGCATGATCCTCCTGTGCCAAAGCGCTGAACTCCCTAATGCTCAAAACTATGAGTGCACCTATATTTACATGTCATTAGATTTGAGCATTAGGGCATTGTTCTGCACTGTTCCGGAAGTATTTGTATGGCGCTATTCAGAATACTGCCGGAGTTTTGATCATTGGACCATTACTGTCACTACCGAACAACACAATACAGGTGGAGGAAAACCCCATACGAACACCAGCTGGTCGGATGACTTTTGCAGCTCAACTTTTGTGTTCCATTGAGGATCCAATGACTTGGATGTTGACAATACTATTTTCTTAAATGTTTCACCATAACATTAGAGATTTACTGGACCCTTGGGGCTGGCCTTTTGTGCCAAAATACGGCCATTTCAGGTCGTTTTATAGCTTGTTCACAATAAAGTTTCTTCGATATCCTCTCTGGATCCACCTCACTTTTGTACCTACTACTCATAGTTTCGTGAGGGTTGGCTCCTCCTCATCTTGTTCCAGAAGGGCTCCCATATTTATTTATTTATTTATTTATTTGTTGCATTTATATCCCACATTTTCCCACCTATTTGCAGGCTCAATGTGGCTTACATAATACCATGATGGTGATCGCCAGTTTCGGTAGGAGAAATACAAAGTGGTCTATTGTTGATGTTCATAGATGACAGAATATTTTAAGTGATCATGGAGAGAGAGTTAGATTATGTACAGTTCTGGTAAGAGTTTCAGTTGTTTTGCAGAGTTCAGGTATTTAGGTTGATTCTTTCTGGTATGCCTTTGTGAACAGTTGGGTTTTTAATGATTTCCGGAAGTTTGTTAAGTCGTGCATTCTTTTCGTGATGTTTGGAACTGCATTCCATAGTTGTGTGCTTATATAAGAGAAGCTGGATGCATGTTGTTTTATATTGTAGACCTTTGCAGCTTGGGAAGTGGAGATTTAGGTAAGATCGTGCTGATCTTTTTGTGTTCTTGGTTGGGAGGTCTATAATGTTTGCCATGTAGGCTGGGGCCTCGCCATGAATGATTTTATGAACTAGGGTACAGACCTTGAACGTGGTTCGCTCTTTGATTGGGAGCCAATGTAGTTTTTCATGTAAGGGCTTAGCACTATCGTATTTCGTTCTTCCAAATATGAGTCTTGCTGCGGTGTTTTGGGCAGTTTGGAGTTTCTTCAAGATTTGTTCTTTGTATCCTGCGTAGATTGCATTGCAGTAATCTATCTGTAGAAAGCATTGCCCTTGAGCAGAAGACAAGTCCATGACTTTACATCTTTCCATAGATAACATATTGATCATCTGAGATCTCCATAGTTGTTCTGTTGGGGCTTCAGGAGAAATCCAAAGCAACATTATAGATTTCAAGGTCTTCAATATTGTCCATCTCAAGAATGCCCGTATTCCTTTTCTTGAGGGTCAGGCTCTGGGATAACACCAAATCAGACAGATGGAGTAGGAGTCATTGATACCAACCAAATATTGCAAACAAAATCGAAAATGCATGTCCATAATGTTTTAATTAATCCACGTCCAAAACATATGTCCCAACGAGGCTTCCAGGCGTGTACACCTTGGGCATGTAGATGTCAATTGCAGTTTAAATAAAGTTGCCTTTTGGGGGGAAACATATAACCTCAGGAGGATTTTATACTGCATCTCCCAAAAGGACGTATAATCCGAAAACAGTCTTAAACCCTTCAGACCAGATAAGATCACCTCATCTTGAATTTGTATTCCCAGATCAGTAGTCCAAGACAAGGTAAGTCGATTACAATCCAGCCAAGGTGTGTTCTCTTGAAGATGCTTGTAATGAAACTTTAATGGAACTTTTATCTGAGATATCTGAGCTGTTTTGTTTTTTTTGCGCTATATTTGAGTTTGTGTAGGTCACATGTATGCTGACAAGTTGAGCAGGGAATTTTGTTTTTGATTGTATGGTAGTTTGCCCTGCTTCCTCTGTAGACTGTATATATTGTCTCCCATATCATTTACAGGATTTTATTTTTTTTGGGGGGGGGGGGAGGTAGCAATGTTGTTAAGCGTGTATGCTCCATCAGAAAGGGTGTGCAATGTTCCAGAAGAGTACACATTCTTTCCCAATAATACATGCATGTGTAATGGTTTGTGTATGTGCAGACTATTGGGAAAGAGTGTACCCATCTTTGCAAATAGTCAGTGGCGTAGGAAGGAGGGGGCGGTGGGGCGGTCCGCCCTAGGTGCATGCCGCTGGGGGGGTGTCGGCTCCGCTGGTTCACTGCTCTCTCTGCCCCGGAACAGGTTACTTCCTGTTCCGGGGCAGAGAGAGCAGGGAACCAGCGGAGCCGACGCAGCTCCCAGTGACGACGTGCACTCAGGGCGGAGCGCCAGTGGTAAGAATGCGCTCCGAGGGGGGGATGTGTGCGCCGGGGGGGAGGGGGTGAGCAGTGGCGACCCACCCCGGGTGTCAGCCGCCCTCGCTATGCCACTGCAAATAGTTCACACTCTTCATGACACAACCCCCCCCCCCCCCCCCCAGGTTTTGTTGTTTTTTTCCTGTCAATTGTGTTTGAAAGTGACATGAAATGAATGCACTTCCTTAGCTGTAACACTGTTGTTTCCTGTTGAAAAACCACAGGACTTGCACCATCAGACTGAATGTGTGGCAGGAGTGAAAGATAACATAACAGGCTGAGTGTGAACGGGGAAAGATGGGTCTTCCATATCTTCCCAGAAGATGGAAAGGCTGCAGCCCACCAGTAAAATTGAGCACAGCAATTAGAACACACTTTGATCCCCTGACGAAGCTATGGATGAAACAGGTCCCCGTTGGAACAGATAAGTGCTCTTTATGTTCCACTTTTTCAAAAGAAGATATGACGTTATTAAAGCATTTTTGTTGAAATGACTTAACACTTTTTCAAGTTTTGCACATTAACGATTATATGGAGGTCTTTTGATCGATGATTGATTTTAGCCTATTTCAGCAGCAACAAATTAGTCCACCCAGGTTAGCAGGACATCAGTGTTGCTTTAGCCATCAGCAACTGAGGTCTTTTCCTCCACAATTAAATTTATGTTGATATTCAATATTGAGTCAACTTTGTTCCACAGTTTGGGGTTTTTTTTGCACCGTACCTTACTCCAGCAGCAAATGGCACAAAAGCATGGCAGTGTCGACCGGACGAATTCTCTGGTGAAAACCTCAGAGGGTCAAACACCTGCAACAGAAAAATCCAACCTCCTGTGAAATTCAAAGAAAATGCAACTTTCCTTCATCTAGCAATTATACTGTAAGGGTCTGAATTAGAGAGTTCCACGGGGACAGAAATCTTACCCATCCCCGTCCCTGCTGGAATCTTACCCGTCCCCACTGGAATCTTACCCATCCTCATCCATCCCCGCAAAACCTTAACCCATCCCAACCCATCCCCAGTAGAATTTAATGGTACATAAAAGAAAATTCCAGTCAGCTCCCTCAGTCTCTCTCTGGATTTGAGCCACAGCACTGTAGGCAAGGAAGGAATGAAAGTTGAAACTTGGAACACTCTGGTGTGCACATGTGAGATTTGTCTCTGATTTACTGGCACTGTGTGCTGAGAGGTCAGGATATGCACGTGCCAGTAGGTCAGGTGACATCCAATGCTCATGCCTGTGTCAGAGCTGAGGTCTGCACATCAGCCCAGGAGCAAAGAGGATTAATTGTATCATAGTAAGTGACAGCAAATAAACACCTGACCGGTCCATCCAGTCTGCCCAATAGTCACACTCATTAGCAATTCATGATTAAATCAACGAGTGTGATATTATATGCTTGATTACGGTCTTTCTTTTGTGTTTCTGGAACATAGACAATAGAAGTCTATCTGGCCCTATCCCACTAGGAGTAACCTAGTGGTTAGTGCAGTGGACTTTGATCCCACAGAACTGAGTTCGATTCCCACTGCAGCTCCTTGTGACTCTGGGCAAGTCAGTTAACCCTCCATTGCCCCAGGCACAAAATAAGTACCTGTATATATGTAGATCACTTTGAATGTAGTTGCAAAATACCATAGAAAGGTGGTATATCAAGTCCCATTTCCCTTTCCTTTTCCCCCTTATGCCTGCAGGTGTCACTTCCATGTAGGTACTGTAGGTTTTTGGTGGGATTTGAAGGGCTCACACTTTCTACCACAAGTGTAACAGTTAGAGTGGGATATGGGCCTGAGTCCCCTTCTTCACTGCATTGACCACTAAGCTCCTCCAGGGACCTGCTTGCTGCTTTTGTAGGAGTGGCCATAATATCTGATGGTGTCATAGAGGTTGATGTGTACTGTTTCTTTCACATCTTTGAGGGGTGGGAGGGGGTCAGTGGCCACTGGAGGAGTAGGGGGGTTTACGCCTTAATCTCTCCAGTGCTCACTTGATCATGATTGAAACAGGTCTAGCCAAAAAGTCTTAATTTTGGCCCTAGATGTTTTCATTTTGTTCCATTATAGCAGAAAAGGTCTATCTTTTGGTGGGGCCCATTTCCAGCCCAAAACACGCTCCCAACCTGTCCCTGTGGAGGAAAACATAAAATCAGGGTGTCGAAAATTGCAACTTGGACGTTTATGAGAGAAAAACGTCCTTCTGCCTCCTTATGGCGGTTTTTTTTTGTTTTACATTTTTCTCTTTCAAAAATGTGGCAAACTCTAAAAATACCCTTGTGCACATTTAGTTTGAGGACATTCTGGAGCCCCTAGTGCAAACTAGTGCAATCACTGGTATTGAGCCATTTGGATTACTGCAATTCCTTATATGCGGGATGCAAAGCTCAAACCATTAAGAAACTCCAGACTGCCCAGAACACCGCAGCCAGGCTGATATTCGGAAAGGCGAAATACTACAGTGCTAAACCCCTTAGAGAAAAATTACACTGGCTTCCACTAAAGGATCGAGTTACATTCAAAATATGCACCTTAGTTCATAAAATTATTGATGGAGATGCCCCACCTTACATATCAGACCTTATAGATCTACCAGAGAGAAACAACAAAAGTTCATCACGTACTTTCTTAAACCTCCATTATCCCAATTGCAGAGGACTTAAATACAAATCAATACATACATCTAGCTTTTCATACATCTGTACACTACGATGGAATGAATTACCAACCACTATAAGAAAAACACGCGACTTGATGACCTTCTGGAAACTATTGAAGACCTACTTGTTCAAAAAAGCGTACAAAATGGATCCCTCATAACGATCTGACTCCTAAACTACACCAGACACAATTTTATATTGGAACTCTTTTATTTTGCCTATTTTATTTACACCCTAATTACTGATAATCATACCCTGTCCTGATATCATTGTTATGTCATAAGTACATAAGTACATAAGTAATGCCATACTGGGAAAAGACCAAGGGTCCATCGACAGCGGCCAATCCAGGCCAAGGGCACCTGGCAAGCTTCCCAAACGTACAAACATTCTATACATGTTATTCCTGGAATTGTGGATTTTTCCCAAGTCCATTTAGTAGTGGTTTATGGACTTGTCCTTTAGGAAACCATCTAACCCCTTTTTAAACTCTGCTAAGCTAACCGCCTTCACCACGTTCTCCGGCAACAAATTCTAGAGTTTAATTATGCGTTGGGTGAAGAAAACTTTTCTCCGATTTGTTTTAAATTTACTTCACTGTAGTTTCATCGCATGCCCCCTAGTCCTAGTATTTTTGGAAAGCGTGAACAGACGCTTCACATCCACCTGTTCCACTCCACTCATTATTTTATATACCTCTATCATGTCTCCCCTCAGCCTTCTCTTCTCCAAGCTGAATAGCCCTAGCCTTCTTAATCTTTCTTCATAGGGAAGTCGTCCCATCCCCGTTATCCATTTATCCTAATTACTGACAATTATACCTTGTCCTGATATCATTATATTATGTTGTTATCCACTTACCCACTTCTTAATCAACATAATTTTCGTATGAACCTTAATAGCAATAATTCTGAAATTCTTCTCCGTTAATATGATTGCCATAATATTCCTAGGCACCTTATCTGTTATATATACTCTGCTTCTCTATTCCATCAATGTGATTGTAGTTGTATTATATTGTAAGCCACACTGAGCCTGCAAATAGGTGGGAAAATGTGGGATATAAATGCGGCAAAATAAATAAATAAACTATGAAAGGCCACGTGGTCTTATAGAAAGGGGGTGTGGAGATTTCTGCTTAAGGAAGGAGTAGGGGTGTTCTTGTTTCCAGGGTGGTCTTAGGCCTGGACAAGGAGAGGAGCTTCCATATACCAGCTAGGCCTATACACTGCAAAGAGAGGGCCACGGAGAGCTAGAGTTTTGAGATGTGTATATTTGTGATAAACACGACTTTTGGATACATTTTTGTAGGACTTTTTTTGAGGGGGTACTTGGGGGTACTGAGTACCGGCACCTTTTCCATTGTCTGCTAAAATTGACCTGTGGTCCCCAAGTTTTAATGAAAGAGCTCAGGCTCTACACACCAATTCCGCCTTGTCATAGATTCTGTGACTGGCTGCAGGGGGCCTGGCTATTGTGGGGTTTGTCCCTCAGTGATCACCCCACCCCTGAAGGGTGGCCTGGCATTTGAGTACTGGCACCTTATTTGCTAGAAAAAATGCACTGCATTTTTGGAAGATGAGAAGCTTTTTGGCAACCTTCTTTAGGTGTATATTAGAGAATTTGTGTCATTTTTTTTTTAAATGAGATGTTTTGCTGCCTTCCTAGGATCGATCTAGATACTGAGTGTATTTTTGAAGAGGTGTTTCTGGATGCCTCACAGGTGCTCCACAGGGAATAAGTCATCTACAACCTAGGAAACAGAAAGGAGACCATCCTTCCTGTACGAGAGGCTGTAGAGAAAGCCAGAAGCATTGTCTAGTTCAGTTACTCAGCAGAGGTGGAGAAAGGAAGACCTACTGAGAGAGTATTTACTGTTTCTGAAAAGAACCTTTTGCACTGTCATTCTTCATTCTATTACTCTCTTGACGCCCCCCCCCCCCCCCAATTCACTATAGCTATTCATCTCCCATTCCCTTCAACTGCTCGCCCTAACCGAAACCTGGCTCACCCCTGACGACTCTGTCTCAGTCGCGGCCCTATGCCACGGAGGCTATCTTTTCTCCCATTCGCCCCGCCCAGTTGGCCGCGGTGGCGGCGTTGGTCTACTACTTTCACCCTCCTGCAGTTTTCAACCCCTCCTCCTACCACAGTCTCACTGCTTCTCATCCTTTGAAGTCCACTCCATCCGTCTATTCTACCCGCTGCCACTCAGAGTGGCAGTCATTTACCGCCCCCCTGATAAGTCCCTCCCTTCCTTCCTTACCGACTTCGATGCCTGGCTCTCCGTTTTTCTTGACCCCTCATCCCCATCCCTCATTCTTGGTGACTTCAACATACACATTGATAACCCATCCGACTCATATGCTTCTCAGTTCCTCACTCTAACCTCCTCCTTCAACCTCCAACTGAGCTCCACCACCCCCACTCACAAATCTGGTCACTGTCTTGATCTCGTCCTCTCTTCTACCTGCTCACCCTCCAATTTCTGCGCCTCAGCTCTTCCTCTCTCTGACCATCACCTGATCACATTCACACTTCATCACCCCCCCCCCCCTCAGTCCCACCCAACACTAACCACTACCTCCAGGAATCTCCAGGCTGTTGACGCCCCCACCTTATCCTCTAGTATCTCTGATCTCCTCCCGTCCATCATGTCCTCCGAGTCTGTCGACAAGGCTGTCTCCGCTTACAATGCCACTCTCTCCTCTGCCCTAGACACCGTCCATTTCCCGTCCCACAAGGCGCACTAATCCCCAGCCCTGGCTTAACCCTTGCACCCGATACCTCCGCTCCTGCACCCGATCGGCTGAATGCCTATGGAGGAAATCACTACAAATTCATGCTATCCTCCTTCCAGTCCTCCCTATTCCTTGCCAAACAGGACTATTACACCCAATTGACTAATTCCCTCAGCTCTAACCCTCGTCGTCTCTTCGCCACCCTCAACTCCCTCCTCAAAGTGCCCTCCGCTCCCACCCCCCCCCCCTCACTCTCTCCTCAATTACTGGCTGACTACTTCCGCAACAAGGTCCAGAAGATCAACCTCGAATTCACCACTAAACCTTCTCCTCCTCTTCATCCCATAACCCACTCCCTTAACCAACCAACCCAGGCCTCCTTCTCCTCTTTTCCTGATATCACCGAAGAGGAATCCGCCCATCTTCTCTCCTCCTCAAAATGCACCACCTGTTCCTCTGACCCCATCCCCACCAACTTACTTAACACCATATCTCCTAATATCACTCCCCCATCTGTCATATCCTCAACTTCTCTCTCTCCACTGCAACTGTCCCTGACACCTTCAAGCATGCTGTAGTCACACCACTCCTCAAAAAGCCATCACTTGACCCTACCTGTCCCTCCAACTACCGCCCCATTTCCCTCCTACCCTTCCTCTCCAAAATACTTGAACACGCCGTTCACAGCCGTTGCCTTGACTTTCTCTCCTCTCATGCCATCCTCGATCCGCCTCAATCTGGCTTTCGCCCACTACACTGGACAGAAACGGCACTATCTAAAGTCTGCAATGACCTGTTCCTCGCCATATCCAAAGGTCATTACTCCATCCTCATCCTCCTCGACCTATCTGCCGCTTTTGACACTGTCAATCACAACTTACTTCTCAACACACTGTCCTCTTTTGGGTTCCAGGGCTCTGTCCTCTCCTGGTTCTCCTCTTATCTCTCCCATTGTACCTTCAGAGTACACTCTCATGGTTCTTCCTCCACCCCTATCCCGCTCTCTGTTGGCGTCCCTCAGGGATCTGTCCTTGGACCCCTTCTTTTCTCAATCTACACCTCTTCCCTGGGCTCCCTGATCTCATCTCATGGCTTCCACTATCATCTTTATGCTGATGACACCCAGCTTTATCTCTCCACACCAGACATCACTGCGGAAACCCAGGCTAAAGTATCGGCCTGCTTATCCGACATTGCTGCCTGGATGTCCAACCGCCACCTGAAACTGAACATGGCCAAGACCGAACTTCTTGTTTTCCCACCCAATCCCACTTCTCCTCTCCCTCCACTCTCTATCTTGGTTGATAACACCCTCATCGTCCCCGTCTCATCTGCCCGCAACCTCGGTGTCATCTTCGACTCCTCTCTCTCCTTCTCTGTGCATATCCAGCAGATAGCCAAGACCTGTCGCTTCTTTAACATTAGCAAAATTCGCCCTTTCCTCTTGGAGCACACCACCCGAACTCTCATCCACTCTCTCATTACCTCTCGCCTTAACTACTGCAACCTACTCCTCACTGGTCTCCACTTAGCCATCTATCCCCCCTTCAGTCCGTTCAGAACTCTGCTGCATGCCTTATCTTCCGCCTGGACCGATACACTCATATCACCCCTCTCCTCAAGTCACTTCATTGGCTTCCAATCAGGTACCGCATTCAGTTCAAGCTTCTGCTTCTAACCTACAAATGCACTCGATCTGCAGCCCCTCCTTACCTCTCAACCCTCATCTCCCCTTACGTTCCTACCCGTAACCTCCGCTCTCAGGACAAATCCCTCCTTTCAGTACCCTTCTCCACCACCGCCAACTCCAGGCTCCGCCCTTTCTGCCTCGCCTCACCCCATGCGTGGAACGGACTCCCTGAGCCCATACGCCAGGCCCCCTCCCTGCCCATCTTCAAATCATTGCTCAAAGCCCACCTCTTCAATGTTGCCTTCGGCACCTAACCACTACACCTCTACTCAGGAAATCTAGACTGCCCCAACTTGACATTTTGTCCTTTAGATTATAAGCTCCTTTGAGCAGGGACCGTCCTTCTTTGTTAACTTGTACAGCGCTGCGTAACCCTAGTAGCGCTCTAGAAATGTTAAGTAGTAGTAGTATTTCAGAAGAAAAGGTTACCTCTGGATCTTCCCACACACTGAGACTTCTGTGAATAGCATAAATGTTCAGCATAACCAAAGACCCTGTGAAAAACAGTAGGATAGAGTTTGTTAGAAAGGAATCTGTGACATTCTATGAAGGGGCCCTTTCACCAAGCTGCGGGAAAAAGGGCCCCGCGCTGGCGGCGGGGGCCATTTTTCCCGTGCGCAAGGGCCCTTTTTACCACAGTGGGTAAAAAAGCCCCCAGCACACGTGGCCATGCGGTAAGAGAGCTCTTACCGCATGGCCATGCGACGGGGAGCCCTTACCGCCACCCACTGAGGTGGAGAGAAGGGATCCTGCGCTAACCCAGCGGTAACTGGGCAGTGCGCGGCGATGCCTGATTACCGCCAGGTTACCATCGCGCAAGCCATTTCCGGGGGTTTTCTCTTTCCACCGGAAATGCCACATGCTTGGGGCGGGATGACCACCGGCAGCTGCGTTGGGTCCGGCGGTCGTCCCAAAAGAGAGATCGGTAAGCCCGCACTGGGCTTATTACCGCTCTGTAAAAGGGTCCCTAAGGTTTTATATTTAATTAGACAGTCATTTGCTAACAACGTTCGCACGTCCATATATCACAGGGTCTTTAGAAATAGATCTTTTGGAAAATGACCCTCGAGCTGTTGCGTTCCCTTGCCCAAATGGCCGTGTGCTCAGGTTCATTTAGGGTGGCCAACTTTCGTAACTGGAGAAAAATAAACAGCCCTTCCACCAACTTCATCATCCCCTCGATATAACCAACAATTGCACATCCTCTAATCCTCCCTGTCCTGCAGACCTGTTCTGCTCCCCAGTATCTCTCCACACTCGTCCTTCCCTTCACCACTTCCCGTGCACTCCGTTCCCTGGATAAATCCTTCTTATCTGTTCCCTTCTCCGCTACTGCCAACTCCAGACTTCGCTCCTTCTGTCTTGCTGCGCCCTATGCCTGGAATAGACTTCCTGAGCCCCTACGTCTTGCCAGTGGCGTTCCTAGGGGTGCTGACACCCGGGGCGGTTGCCCCTGGGTGCAGCGTCTCGCCCCCCCCCCCCCCGGTGCAGCGCGAACCCCCTCATCACCCTCCCACCCCAGCGAAAGAACCCCCCGGGTGCACACCGCTGGGGGGGGGGGTGCCGCACGCCGGTCAGCTTCGTTGTTTCCGTGCTCCCTCTGCCCCGGAACAGGAAGTAACCTGTTCTGGGGCAGAGGGAGCATGGAAACAATGAAGCTGACCGGCGCACGGCACCCCCCCAGCGGCGTGCACCCGGGGCGGGCCGCACCCCCACCTTAGTACGCCACTGCGTCTTGCCCCATCCTTGACCATCTTTAAATCTAGACTGAAAGCCCACCTCTTTAACATTGCTTTTGACTCGTAACCACTTGTATCCACTCGCCTCCACCTATCTTCCTCTCTTCTTTCCTCTACACAATAATTGATTTGTTTGCTTTATTTTTTTGCCTACTAGATTGTAAGCTCTTTGAGCAGGGACTGTCTTTCTTCTACGTTTGTGCAGCGCTGCGTACGCCTTGTAGCGCTATAGAAATGCTAAATAGTAGTAGTTCTTGGTAAAAGCAGGAACACTATGCTGGCTTCAAGGAGAACTGATCTGAAGAGCCCATCCTTGCACATTTCATTGCCAGACCCCAGGGTGGCTCTGGCCCTCCTGCTTCTGTACAGCAGGTAGGGCGTGGGTGTGGAGTGAGCCCTGCCCAATTCACCTTTCCAAAACAATATTGTTGCAAACTGGCCCCTGCTTTACCAAAATCTGGTCCACAGGATACGGAGGACTCTTTTCCAGTTTGGAGGCTGACAGTGAGGAGAAAACTGACACACACATTGACTGGTTGAAAGTTCCTGCTGATTAGCTATCTCCCTTAATGGAAACTGGCCAGGCTGGTTGGCAACCCTAGGATTTCTCTGAGCAGAGTTTCTTGCACCTTTATCAGTACCTGAAACTCTGCTTCTTTGTGTAATTATTCACTAAGCAGAAAGATTTCACTGCAAAAACATGGTTTGGCTTTGGGCTCCAGAAAACAAAACAAAACAAAAAAAACCTTTCTGAAGTCACAAGCAATCACCTCTGGGAAAAATGTGACTAAACAGCATGCATGGGGGGGGGGGGGGGGGGGGGGGGTTGGCACTGAAGCAGCAGCTCATGGGCAGTGCCACCGACTGCAGAGTGTAGGGAAGTGTTCTCACTCATTAGTGACCCAAGAACTTGGAAAGCACAACATGGAATAAGCTGGCCAGGAATCATGAGTAAAACAATCAAAAATATTCCTGACTATTTAGAGAAAAAGTGATCCAGGTGCTTTTGGCAGAGATGATGCCCTAAGCAAACCATCAGCCTTTTGCCCCTCCCCCAATCAACTTTTAGGCTCCTTGGTCCTCCTCCCTCCCCCCCCCCCTCAAAAAAAAAAGATGATCCGAGCACAACTCTTCCCAGAATAGGGAAAGTCACTTCTTGCCCTGGGATTGGTAGCATGGAATGTTGCTACTATTTGAGATTCTGAATGGAATCTTGCTACTCTTTGGGGTTCTACATGGAATGTTGCTACTCTTTGGGGTTCTACATGGAATGTTGCTACTCTTTGAGATTCTGAATGGAATGTTGCTACTCTTTAGGGTTCTGCATGGAATGTTGCTACTAATTGGATTTCTGCCAGGTACTTGTGACCTGAATTGGCCACTGCTGGAAGCAGGATACTGGGCTAGATGGACCATTGGTCTGACCCAGTCTGACTGTTCTTGTGTTCTTATGTTATGTTCAGAATAATCTGGGTAAATGGGCTATTTCAAAACTGCCTCCACTCCCCTGCTGGTTAAAGAACCTCCCGTTTCTTCGAGTTTGTGTGGTTGATAGGACCTATTGTTTTGCACTGACTACTGCTGCTCTTTGGTGCCCCCCCCCCTAAAAAAAAAAATAATAATAATAAAGCTGCAGTCTTAGGCAACTGCCTAGACTGGCCAAATGATTGAGCTGGCCCTGGCTCTTAGCATTATCTGCCATACATAAGACTTCATAAAAAACTGACCTGCAGGGAGGGAGCGTCCATCAAAGAAAGTGATAGGTTTGGTGAGCTGCCGTAACACTAAAGGGGCTGGCGGGTACATTCGCATACTTTCCTTAATGCACATTGTGGTATAATTCATCTTCCCAAGGTCATCCCTAAAAATAAGCATAACAAGTGTTGTGAGATCATGACAGGAATGGTTCTCTCTATTTACTGTCCACTTTTTCCAGTTTAAGCTCAGGGCAAATAATGGCATACATTTCCACATATACTCCCAGATTCTATATAGCACGACTTTAGGCTGCGCGTGCAAATCCGGGCATATTCTTAATTAGTTAACAAGCCAATCAGCACCGATAATTGCCAATTAGCAGGCAATTATTAACTCTAATTGGCATTAATTAGAATTTATGCACACAACTGTTTAAGTGCATTCTGTAACATGACGCACCTAAATTGTAAGTTACGTGGAAGGGCATAATCGAACGGGGCCAGCCATCTATAAGGGCGGTCATATCTAAGGCCGGCCCTGGAAAGCGGCATACCCGACCGTATTATCGAAACAAGATGGCCGGCCATCTTTCGTTTCGAAAATGCGGTCGAGGCCGGCCAAATCTCAACATTTGGGCCGGCGTTACAGATTGCCGCCATTGGTTTTTGCCAATAATGGAAACTAATGGCGGCCATCTCAAACCCGGCCAAATCCAAGCCATTTGGTTGTGGGAGGAGCCAGCATTTGTAGTGCACTGGTCCCCCTCACATGCCAGGACACCAACCGGGCACCCTAGGGGACACTGCAGTGGACTTCACAAATTGCTCCCAGGTACATAGCTCCCTTACCATCGGTGCTGAGCCCCCCCCCCAAGCCCCCCAAACCCACTCCTCATAACTGTACAACACTACCATAGCCCTTATGGGTGAAGGGGGGCACCTAGATGTGGGTACAGTGGGTTTTGGGTGGGTTTTGGAGGGCTCACATTTGCCACCACAAGTGCAACAGGTAGGGGGAGTGGGCCTGGGTCTGCCTGCCTGAAGTCCACTGCAGCACCCACTAAAACTGCTCCAGGGACCTGCATACTGCTGTCATGGAGCTGGGTATGACATTTCAGGCTGGCATAGAGGCTGGCACATAAGTGTTTAAAAAAATTTTGGGGGGGGTGGGAGGGGGTTGGTGACCACTGGAGGAGTAAGGGGAAGTGATCCCCGGTTCCCTCCGGTGGTCATCTGGTCAGTTGGGGCACTTTTTTGAGGCTTGGTCCTAAAAATAAATGGACCAAGTGAAGCTGTCCAAGTGCTCGTCAGAGCCGGCCTTCTTTTTTCCATTATTGGCCGAAGCTGGCCATCTCGTAACCACACTCTCGTCCCGCCTTCCGTACCCTGCCGAAACGCCCCCTTTAACTTTGGCCAGCCAAATTCAGCTTTCGATTATACCCATCTGGCCGTGTTTATGAGATGGCCGGCCATCTCCCGATTTGTGTCGGAAGATGGTTGGCCTTCTCCTTCGAAAATAAGCAGGATAGTTGGAAAGGGGGCATGGCCGTGCATATGCAATGGGCAGGTTGTGGGCGTTTCTAAAATCTATGCACGTCATTATAGAATTCACCCGCTCCGCACCTAATTTTGGCATCAGCGTTTACACCAGGTTTTACTTGGCATAACTGCCCGTGACTAAATTTAATCACATGGACAGGTGCTTGGCATTTTCTATAAACTGCACAGAAATGTAGGTGTATTCTATAAAGTAGGCGTACTTTATAGAATATGCCTAGGTGGGGTTTTTTGGTGTTGATTTTTTAAGGACTGATATATAGAATCTAGTCCATATTGCTAGTCAGAGAAAAGAGAGGTAAGGACTTCAGAGCTGGAGCTGGAATAAATTATCATCTGTATCTTTAGCAGATTAGTTGTATGGCTAGAATAATTCCTGTGGGTTCTTCCTCTGCAAACTGTATAAAAGATTTTGTTGGAAAATCAAGCACTCAGTGGTAAATCATGCATGGTCTCATGTCTGAATGTACTGCATCTATTGTAACGTAATTGCTGAGTTTAATTATTTATTTATTTATTTATTACATTTGTACTCCGTGCTTTCCCACACATGGCAGGCTCAATGCGGCTTTCATAGTAAAAAAACATTACAAAGGACATGTAAGAAGACTATTATAAACTGTGATAAAACATAGTGGCAACAGTGCCCAATAATATATAGTAGATGACGGCAGAAAAAGACCTGCACGGTCCATCCAGTCTGCCCAAGAAGATAAATTCATATGTGCTACTTTTTTATTTGTACTGTCCTCTTCAGGGCACAGACCGTATAAGTCTGGCCAGCCCTATCCCCGCCTCCCAACCACCAACCCCGCCTCCCTCCACCAGCTCTGGCACAGACCATACAAGTCTGCCCAGCACTATCCTCGCCTCCCAACTACCAGTCCCGCCTCCCACCACCAGCTCTGGCACAGACCGTATAAGTCTGCCCAACACTATCCCTGCCTCCCACCATCGGCTCTGGCACAGACCATATAAGTCTGCCCAGCACTAGTCCCGCCTCCCAACCACCAGCATATGGGGAGGTAGACAAGGATAGGATAGGATAGGATAGGTAAGAGGGGAAGGAATAAAAAGAATAAAAAGGTCCTTGTAAATACACTGCATCTGGATTTCCATGCGAAGCTTGTAAGTTCATTCAAACAAGAATCTGGATGCAATCCATCAAGTGTTCTGTGGACTGCTCCAAGTTCTGTAACCTAGTGCAAAATGTCCCCGGATCAGGGCCAGCCCAAGGATATCCGATGCCCTAGGCAAACCTTCAGCCATGCCATACTCTTTATGTTAGAGGTCTGAATGCGCAACTGAAACAGGGCTCACCACGAAGAGTAGCAGAAAGCGTGCGGCGGTGTTGTTCAACTGAACAAAGTGGTTGGAAGCAGTATGCTGCGACGTTGTCTTGTCCTTCTGGAGTTACATATATTGTAAGTGCAAAAAATGCAAACGATTGTAAACACATTGATTTTCAAAAAACGTTTGCAAATAGAATCCGCTTCAGACAACAGTTAGCGGTGATAATAATAATATGCGGAACATGCTACTACCGAGTAGCGATGCAGGTATTAGTGAGCAGTGACTGTAAAATACCAACCTATGGAAGCTAAATTAAATGGCAATGCTATAATAATAGGTAGTGGCATTCAGTATCAGCGAGGGGCGTAGCTACGTGGGGCCACGGGGGCATGGGCCCCTGTAGATTTGGCTCTGGCTCCCCCTGCCGCCAACCCCTTTGACCCCCCCCCCTCCCGCCGCCAACCCTCCCCCGTTGCCATTGGGTACCTTTGCTGGCGGGGGTCCCCAACCCCTGCCAGCCGAAGGCCTCTTCTCCGGCGCGGCCGCGTTGCTGATCTGCAAAGGCAGGCTTCTGTTTCTGTGAGTCTGACATCCTGCACGTTGTGAGGACTCTGAAAGGAGTCCAGTTCCAGTCATGCTGAGACCAGGATGGGGAAGAGGTTTTCCTTTGAAATGTAATGATTCTTCTTCACTAATCCCTTCTAGACAAAAGGTTTGCCCTCTAGTGGTCAAAGCCCCAGTGAAAACACTAGTTAGGGAGAGAAACTACCAGTCCCAGAAACCACTGGGGCATCAGCAGGACTCTCAGGAACTGTAGGGAGGGGTGAATGATTGGGAAATGAGTTCTGATCCAGGGAATGAGCAGCAGCTGGGGGAACCCAGGGTGGAGGAGGAGATGGAATGGGATATAGAGGAAGGAGGAGAAGAGAAAAAGGAGGGGTGCATGGAGGTTGGAGGCAGGGGCGTAGCCACGGGTGGGCCTGGGTGGGCCCAGGCCCACCCATTTTCCCTCCAGGCCCGCCCATCCGCATTGCTGTCTCCCTTTTGTCCCACGGAGGCAGCGCTTCCTTCCTGCCCTGTCTTCTCCCGAAGCTCGGCTGCATCGGTCCCTCCCTGCAAGTAGAATCCTCCTTCGCCGGTCGCGCAGCTACGCTCCTCCCCCTGCCGCGTCTATCTGGCCCTCTGTGATGCACTTCCTGTTTAGGGCCGGATGAACGCGGCAGGGGGAGGAGCGAAACTCCATGTGCATGGCAGCGCAGCGCAACCGGCGAAGGAGGATTCTACTTGCAGGGAGGGACCGATGCAGCGGAGCTTCAGGAGAAGACAGGGCAGGAAGGAAGCGTTGCCTCCGTGGGGCAAAAGGGATAGAGACAGCGCGAAGGATGCGGATGGGCGGACCTGGAGGAAAAATGGCTGAGCTGCTGGGACATGGGAGGGAGAGGAGGAAGGGGCTGGAGGGAAGGGAGAGAGTTGCTGGGACATGGGAGGGAGAGGAAGAAGGGACTGGAGGGAAGGGAGAGAGCTACTGGATATGGGAGGGAGAGGAAGAAGGGACTGGAGGGAAGGGAGAGAGCTGCTGGGACATGGGAGGGAGAGGAAGAAGGGACTGGAGGGAAGGGAGAGAGCTTCTGGGACATGGGAGGGAGAGGAAGAAGGGACTGGAGGGAAGGGAGAGAGCTTCTGGGACATGGGAGGGAGAGGAAGAAGGGACTGGAGGGAAGGGAGAGAGCCGCTGGGACATGGGAGGGAGAGGAAGAAGGGACTGGAGGGAAGGGAGAGAGCCGCTGGGACATGGGAGGGAGAGGAAGAAGGGACTGGAGGGAAGGGAGAGAGCTACTGGATATGGGAGGGAGAGGAAGAAGGGACTGGAAGAAAGGGAGAGAGCTGCTGGATATGGGAGGGAGAGGAAAAAGGGACTGGAGGGAAGGGAGAGAGCTGCTGGGACATGGGAGGGAGAGGAAGAAGGGACTGGAGGGAAGGGAGAGAGCTTCTGGGACATGGGAGGGAGAGGAAGAAGGGACTGGAGGGAAGCTAGAGAGCTTCTGGGACATGGGAGGGAAAGGAAGAAGGGACAGGAGGGAAGGGAGAGCCGCTGGGACATGGGAGGGAGAGGAAGAAGGGACAGGAGGGAAGGGAGAGAGCCGCTGGGACATGGGAGGGAGAGGAAGAAGGGACAGGAGGGAAGGGAGAGAGCCGCTGGACATGAGAGGATAGGGAGAGGAAGAGGGGAGATGGATGGAAGGATGCAGAGAGAAAGGGGAGAGACTGGAAGGATGTGGAGAGAGAGAGAGAGGGGAGACTGAACAGAAAAGGGTAGAGAGATAGAGACACTAGATGGAAGGATCAGGAGAGAGGGTAGATGGGTGGAAGGATGAGGAGAGAAAGAGGGAAGACACTGGATGGAAGGGTAGGGAGAAAAAGGAGACGCTGGATGCAAAAGAAAGAGGGGAGACACTGGAAGGATGGGGAGAGAAAGAGGGGAGCTGCTGGATGGAAAGAGGGAGAGGACAGAGTAGGGAAAGACTGGAGAATAAGAGGAAGGGGCATGTGGAGAACAAGGGTGAGGAAAAGATGAAAAGCCATAGGTGGTGAATGGACAGGAAACCCTGGCAAGAGAAAGACGAAGGAAAGCAGAATCTAGAGACTGGGAGCAACACAATGAGAAAAAGTAAATGGCCATACAACAAAGGTAAAGAAAATAATTTTATTTTAATTTAGGATAAAGTAATATGGTACCTGTGTTAATAAAGTTTCAGAGACCAATACTTCCTTCCTTAGGTCAGGCGAGGATACCGTAACAGCATTATACTGACCTGAGGCAGGAGGTTTTGGCCTCTGAAAGCTCATTGAAAAGGATGTTAAGCTATGAAATCTGATGCACTGAAAAGCACTGAAAAGGAAGAAAAGGGTCGGCGCTGGGGAGGGGTCAAAGGTGGTGGTGGCGGCGGGGAGGTAAAAAATGGCAGGTGGGGATCAGCGGCGGGGGCTAAAGTGTGCCTCCTCACCTCAGGCTGACCTCCCTCCTGCGAAGTCTGGCTACGTCCCTGGTATCAGCATATATATTAGCGAATGTCGCCTTGTCTAATGAGTGCTGGGAAGCAGCAACCCTTGAAGGTAGCCATAATTCTTTGAGCTGACGCCGTGAGGTTTAAAACAATATGTCTATTGCGGTGCTGAGGTTGTGTGGTATTAAAAACAAACGGTCCAGAGAGATGTGGCAAAAAGGCGGGAAAAGCCACTGATTCCGGCGTTTACACTCACACACATTTAAAAAAACGGCTTAATTTCAAAATTAGTACTTATAGAGAAGAACGGAAAGACTGAATAAAATATATTATAAGGTTACGTTCAGGCAGTTGTTCTAAAAGAGCTTACCGTCGCAAAAAATCATCAAAAAAGATTCTCGAGTAAAGAGACGCTCTCCTTCAGTAACGGAGTCAGTGAAGTAAACAGAGCGACTGTTATCGGCACTGATATAAATATGTATAAGCTAGTGACGTCAATGATGACGTCCCTAATTCTAAACGTAAAATGCAGTAAGCTCAGCACAATTAGTATTGAGAATAACTAATGTGTGTGTCCAAAATGATATATATTGATTAGGAATAATAAAAACATTTTTTAAGAATAATAAGGACATTTTTAATTGTTGTAAGGAAGGACGTGTACATGTGTACTGCCATACTGAAAAACGCTAACCGGTCATCGTTTGCATATGTATGAGTTCAAATTCAAGTTAAACCAAGGTGGGCAAATATCATGACCTGTGCTGAATAATAATTATATATGTTATTTAGTGACAACACAAATCTGAAAAATTGTATTATTAATTAAAAAGAATAATGATTGCTTGTTTGGATTCTTTATCAGATGTTTACATTGCTATGAGAAGATCAAAATATACCCTTATTATAAAAAGATCAAAAAAACAAAAAATACATTATGAACAGCTTGCCAGGTGCACCTATGAATGTGCAACGTGGATATAGACGTGGATATGTACATGCGTGCACATAAACATGCATGTTTAGGGACAATAAAGAATTTCTTGACAAATGGAGGGGCATTTTCGAACGAGGACGCCCATCTCTAAGGGTGCCCATCTCTGAGGATGTCCCTGCGAAGGGGTGAGGAAACCCGTATTATCGAAACAAGATGGGCGTCCATCTTTCGTTTCAATAATACAGTCGGGGACGCCCAAATCTCAACATTTAGGTCGACCTTAGAGATGGTTGTCCCCGGTTTTCGGCCATAATGGAAACCGAGGACGCCCATCTCAAAAATGACCAAATGCAAGCCCTTTGGTTGTGGGAGGAGCCAGCATTCGTAGTGCACTGGTCCTCCTCACATGCCAGGACACCAACCGGGCACCCTAGGGGGCACTGCAGTGGACTTCAGAAATTGCTCCCAACCCCCCCCCCCTAAAACCCACTCCCCACAACTGTACACCACTACTATAGCCCTTAGGGATGAAGGGGGGCACTTACATGTGGGTACAGTGGGTTTCGGGTGGGCTTTGGAGGGCTCACATTTACCTCCACAAGTGCAACAGGTGGGGGGGGGGGGTGGGCCTGGGTCCGCCTGCCTAAAGTGCACTGCACCCACTAACAACTGTTTCAGGGACCTGCATACTGCTGTGATGGAGCTGGGTATGACATTTGAGGCTGGCATAGAGGCTGGAAAAATGTTTTTTTAATTTTTTTTTTAGGGTGGGAGGGGGTTGGTGACCACTGGGGGAGTAAGGGGAGGTCATCCCCAATTCCCTCTGGTGGTCAACTGGTCAGTTTCAGGCACCTTTTCGAAGCTTGGTCGTGAAAAAAAAAGGGAACAAGTAATGTCGACCAAATGCTTTTGAGGGACGCCCTTCTTTTTTCCATTATCGGCTGAGGACGCCTATCTCTTAACCTCGCCCCCATCCCGACTTCGGTACACTGCCGACAGGCCCCCATGAACTTTGGTTGTCCCCTCGACGGAAAGCAGTTGAGGACGCAAAAAATTGGCTTTTGATTATGCTGATTTGGGCAACCTCTGGAGAAGGACGCCCATCTCCCGATTTGTGTCGGAAGATGGGCGTCCTTCCCTTTCGAAAATAAGATAGATGGTGTGCCATTCTGAACAAGTGTTCATTTGATTTAATGATCTTGCTAATAGAGACATCAAAAGAAAAAGTGGATGATCTTAAGAGAGAAATTCAAATAAAAACTGAAGAACTATCTAAAAAAGACACTAATTATGACATGCATTTTCGAAGAGAAATTAAGCGAAATAAATATGAGAAATTCAAACACAATGAAAATGATTATAAAAGAGGAAACATATACAAAAGGGCAATTCCCAAACATATTAATAAACAGAACAGACATAGATCAAGCTACAGAGATGAATTTATGCAACACCATACTAACACACAGGCCAATGAAGGGCCTTCAAAAGCCTTTCCAGAAAGGGCCAGAAAAAGGATTAGAAATGATTTTGATGAACTATTTATATCACCTTGTTCAACCCCTAAGCAGGACTCAACTATCGTCAATAGAAAGATGGATGATAAACAACAACAGGATCATTTTTTAGACAAAGTTTGGAACCTGAACAATCCAACCAGGACCACCAGAGGAGCCTATCATTCGACCAATTCGTACCGTGGAAGAGGACGAGGCAGAGGAAGAATATGGAGAGGAAGAACATGGCGGACGAACAGCTTCCAACAGTGGGACAACAGATTACCGAAATCCCGGTAATCAACCTATCTGAGTATACACTAACTAATGAGCAGCTGAATGTTTTATAAAAAGGTCTCAAATTCATATCAACTAATCGTTATGACCCTCTACAGTCAAGAATTGACCTACACTGATTTGAGAGGAAATTAAAAATCACTCATTTCTTCAATGAACAATCCGTCAACTACAATGACCAAAGTGTCATCAAAAATAAATCACGTTGGAACCCACCAGATCCACTTATTCAAACATTCCAGAAATGTGTGATATGAGATCTGACTGTACTAGAAAATTATTACAATTTGTAAAAAAATGAAAAAGAAGCACTGATGTCCCTTCGTTCCAACAACGATATTGTTATCAAACCAGCAGATAAGGGAGGAGGAATCGTCATACAAAATACAAATGATTACATAAATGAAGTCCTGCGACAACTATCAGACACCTCCTTTTATCAACCTTTGGAGAAGGACCCAACCACTGACCTGAAAGTCGAAGTAGATTTCTGGATAAACTTTGGATTTGACTCCGGTTTCTTAACTTATAAAGAAAAAGATTTTCTGACAGTCCTTCATCCAATCACAGCGACCATTTACATGCTACCTAAGGTGCACAAAACACTCTACAATCCACCAGGGAGACCCATTGTCGCTGCAATCGGATCACTATTGGAACCACTATCCAAATTTGTAGATGTTTTTCTGCGTCCTTTTATTCCACAAGTCAAATCCTATGTACACGACACCGCTCATGTAATCCAATTGTTAGATGAGTTTGAGGGAGACAATGAGAATATTATACTTGTCACATTTGATATCGAGAGTCTTTACACCAACATTCCCCAGGACAAAGCACTTACTATACTCACTGACATTCTCAATGACCGTATAGAGACACTATCCAGCTTATTTTCGAAAGAGAAAGACGCCCATATTTCGACCCAAATTGGGAGATGGGCGTCTTTCTCCCATGGGCGTCCAAATCGGTAAAATCGAAAGCCGATTTTGGGCGTCTTAAACTGCAATCTGTCGCGGAAATGGCCAAAGCTGATGGGGGCGTGTTGGAGGCGTAGTGAAGGCGGGACTGGGGCGTGTTTATCGGCCGAGGAGAGATGGGCGTCCTCGGCCGATAATTGAATAAAGAAAGGTGTTTTTAGCGTGAATTTGGGTCACTTTTTTTGGACCTTTTTTTTCACGAACAAGTCCCAAAAAAGTGCCCTAAATGACCAGATGATCACCGGAGGGAATGGGGGATGACCACCCCTGACTCCCCCAGTGGTCACTAACTCCCTCCTATGCAAAAAAAACAACTTTAACAACTTTTTTTCCACCCTTTATGCCAGCCTCAAATGTCATGCCTAGCTCCATCACAGCAGTATGCAGGTCCCTGGAGCAGTTGTTAGTGGGTGCAGTGGACTTCAGCCAGGTGGACCCAGGCCCATCCTCCCCCCCCCCACCTGTCACACTTGTGGTGGTAAATGGGAGCGCTCCAAACCGCCCCCACAACCCACTGTACCCACATCTAGGTGCCCACCTTCAGCCATAAGGGCTATGGTAATGGTGTAGAGTTGTGGGCAGTGGGTTTTGGGGGGGATTTGGGGAGCTCAGCACCCAAAGGAAGGGAGCTATGGACTTCAGAGGTAGTTAACTGTTTATTTTAAATTGTTACAAGTGCCCCCTAGGGTGCCCGGTTGGTGTCCTGGCATGTGAGGTGGACCAGTGTACTACGAATCTTGGCCCCTCCCACGAACCAATGCCTTGAATTTGGTCGTTTTTGAGCTGGGCGCCTTCGGTTTCCATTATCGCTGAAAAATGAAACCGCCCAGCTCAAATCCGCACAAATCCGATGCATTTGCCCGGCACAAAATGTATTATCGGAATAAAGATGGATGCCCATTTTTTTCCAAAATACAGTTTGTCCCGCCCCTTCACGTACCCGTTCTCGGAGATAGACACCCATGGAGATGGGCGTTTGCATTCGATTATGCCCCTCTAAGGGTACCAACCTTTTTCATTGCTCAGCTAGCAACATTAGCGTTAAAAGAGAATTTCCTATGCTTTCAAGGGAAATTTTATAAGGGGTACAGCCATGGGGACAACCATGGCCCCATACATCGCCATTTTATATGTTGCACACTTTGAACAGAAATTTTTAGAATCTCACCCCTTCAAAGCAGTGGCGTAGCCACAGGTGGGCCTGGGTGGGCTCAGGCCCACCTAGTTAGGGCTCAGGCCCACCCAACAGTAGCACATGTTTAGTGGCAGCTGGTGGGATCCCAAGCTCGGCCAGCTGAAGACTGCGAATGTTCAGTTTTCAGTGCATGCCTGCTGCAGACTGCCAAGGTGGAAAGATGTGTTTCCCCACCAGCTGAGATATTCTTTGGGTGGTGGTTGGGGGAGGGGGGGAGAACAATTGGTGCCTACCCACTTCTTCCCTAGGCCCACCCAAAATCTGTTGTCTGGCTACGCCCCTGCTTCAAAGATGAAATCATATTATGGAAAAGATACATCGACGACATTCTGATGTTCTGGAAAGGTGATCTTGAAGGACTCCAAACATTTCACATCTGGCTTAACTCTCTGGACCCTAATTTAAAGTTCACTATGCACTATCATCACCAATCTATCTCAATTCTGGACATTAATATATCACCAAACATATGGTTTTGACACCACCATTTTCAGAAAGACAATAAACAAGAATCAATTCTTGCATTTTGACACCTTTCACAGTAGGAACCTTAAAGAAAACCTCCCCAAATCTCAATTCCTACGTTTAAGAAGACTATGTAGTCAATTCGAGGAGTTTGAACAACAATCTATACCAATGAAAAAAAGATTCCAAGATAGAGGCTACCCTCTATGATGCATCAGCACAGGTCTTCAAAAAGCAAAGGCAGCAGACAGAGAGCAACTCCTTAAACCACGCGCCAAGAAAGAACCACCGGATATCGTATGCAGTTTAAGATTTTCCAACCTCTCTGGTGACATTCGGAAAATTATTGAAAAAAATTGGCATATTCTTGAAGGACTCCGCTGTTTCCAAAACAAAAAAGTCACTGTTGCATATACCCGGGGAAGAAACATTAAGGAGATTATCGCACCATCTACTCTACCGGTCAGCAAAACTTTGTAAAACCTTGAGACAAGAGATCCTGTTACAGGACACCATCCATGTGGTGAGTGTTCCGTCTGCTCATTATCATTAGACATTGATAGCTTCAAGCATCCACGGACTGGCAAAATTTATCCTTTACATAACAACACAGACTGCAACACAGCACAAGTCGTTTATGTTATAACCTGTCCTTGCTCACTGTTATATGTAGGTAAGACCACAAGGAAGATCAAGACATGCATTATCGAACTCAGGAGCAATATCAGACGGGGCAATCTCACCACCCCTCTTGTCCAACACTTCATAGACTCATCACACTCCCCTTCTGAGCTTCGGTTCTTCATATATCAGGTCGTCAAAACACCATGGCGGGGTGGTAATCTTGACCTGTTACTGCTACAAAAAGAACAGAGATGCATTTTCGAACTGAATACGGTCACCCCAGCCGGCCTTAACATTGATATTGATCTGTCTGTCTTTTGATCTATCCAGTGGCAATCCTAGGGGGGCTGACACCCGGGGCGGATCGCAAATGCGCCTCGTCCCCCCGGGTGCAGCACCCCCCCGGATGCAGCGCGACCCCTCCCGGCGAAAGGTCACCCCCCCCGCCCGGGTGCACGCCGCTGGGGGGGTGCCGCACGTGCCTGTCCGTCGTTCGTTCCATGCTCCCTCTGCCCCGGAACAGGAAGTAACCTGTTCTGGGGAAGAGGGAGCATGGAATGAACGACGGACAGGCGCATGCGGCACCCCCCCAGTGGCGTGCACCCGGGCGGACCGCACCTACCGCCCCCCCAGGAACGCCACTGGATCTATCAAATCATCATCCCCCTGTTTGGACTTTCATTTTGGACCATTATGTTGTGCTTAAGGTTTTTGTTCGCATTGATTTGTCATAGTGATTTTTGTTATGCTTTTTATTATATCTCTGTAGTTTTTATGGAATTTCTGCAACATTCGTGCCATACGCACATGTGTATATTCCTGCTCTATTTATTTTGTATATATTTTATGTATCATTTTTTATACATGTGGTTATGCTTCCCATCCAATTTATTTAATGTCTACATTTCTATTACACCTCTGCATTTTCATGGCATGTACATAACCATGCATGTATATTTTTTCATATTTTTAAAAATCTTTTGACACTCACACAGACATGCATGTATATACATGTTTGTATGCACACGTGTACATACTGTATGTATGTTCTATATCCATGTCGCACATTCATAGGTGCACCTGGCAAGTTGTTCATAATGTATTTTTTGCTTTTTTTAAATCTGCTTATAATAAGGGATTAGTAATCTACCATGCAACCCCATTTGAAATACAAAGATGTTATTTTATCATTGCTAATGCAGATGGATTAAACCTCCTACTTTAAAATTTAAAAATATATAATATGAAAATGAAATACTAAATAAAAGCAAGGTTTAAGATGTTGAATACAGACACTCTCACCATTCCACCGTGTCACGATCTCCCAGAATCTCTCGGATTTCCTCCCTGCATTTTTCCTGGTGCTCTGGGTACTTGGCCATGCAGTACAGGATCCAGGAGATGCCGCTGGCTACAGTATCCTGGCCTTCAAACATGAAGGTGTCCACCTCAGCACGGAGATCCTTGTCGGAGATGCCGTTTCCATTGTCATCCTAAGCACGAAACCTCAGAATTAAGAAAAGGTCCACTTCGAACTGATTTTTATATTTCTGCAATAAAATGAACACTTTAAGCACAAAAGCTTCTATGCACAAAATTTTATCGATTGTAGAAATGTTCTGTCCCCTGACAGCCTGGCACTAGTTATAGTGTGACCCTAAAATGTGTTAATGCCTTCACTGCTATTCTTACTCCTAAAGATCTTGACTGCTGCAGTCTTCACTGCTAAGATATGTGTGTGAGCAATGCATTGTGTGTAATGTAGTTCACAGACAACGCAACCCCACTTGCCTGTCTGTATAAGATCTGTTACTACTGGTTGTGATGCTGCTTAGATCACTCCTCTGTCTCAGCCAAGCTTGGCTTCTTTGTTTATGTGCCAGCACTTCCTGGCCATTCTTACTATCTCTGTCCTGAGAGGTCAGCCAGGTATGACCTTTTCCTCCAATCAGTGGCTGCCTCCTAGAGCCGACCTTGCCACTCGAGGGCAGGCTTTGTCCCTATTGACCTTTCTACTCTTTCCTTTCTAAATCTGTATGAGCTCCTGGCTCCACCCCCTCTGCCCATGAGGAGGACAGTATTCCATCTTGCTCTAGGACAAAGCAATGATCCTGTTGTAGCTCTGGAAAAGCACTAGTCTTTTCACCCTGAAAATACCCTCCTAAAAGAGGGTACTGCACTCCCAAACACCTAACTCCGAGCTGCCTCTATCTGTGGAACTACTTTTCTTATCTCTGCAATGAGCTGATCCTGGTTAAACTTCTACCTTCTCTCCACTGATAAAGCTCACAAACTACAGGGTTCCTTTGTGCTTGTGAACATCTAACTGTGAGTAATCATCTATGTTATTCAATAAAGGAACTTCAGAAAAGAACAAGAGATTTAGGTGTGTTGATGTGCTAGGGGTTTATACTTCAAGATATTGAGACTTACAGCTAAATAACTCTTAAGAAACAGCTATACAAGTCTCGAGAGACTTGACAAAAACAGATAGAGTCAGCACATGTTAATGTTCACCCTGTGCTTTGGTAACACTGGAAACAAATGGGTCAATCTCTACCTGCTGTGGTCAGTGCTTTTTTAAAATGCCAACTGCAGCAGTCAAAAAATATGCAGATACCTGTATCATTCTGCTATCCAGATAATTTAGGAGAGCCGTTTATCTGTCCGAAATTATCCAGTTAAGTTATCGGGATAGCAGGCTGCATATTGCCACTATCAGGATACGTCGCAGGAGTGTCTTGGCTCCGCCCACACTCCGCCCTGGCCCTAGCTGCATTGTGCAGAGTCAGCATATATGGATATTCAAGACATTATGGGCTGGATGCAGTAAATGGTGCCCAAATTTGAGTGCTGTAAAAAATTGGCCCCCGGCGCTATTCTGTAAAGGGCATTCTGGGATGAGCATTCTTTACAGAATAGCATTGGGAGCAGAAGCTGAAACCTGATGTAAATCCTCTCATGCAAGTTGGGTGCATATCCATGGGATTCTATAAAACTGAGTCTAATTTTCTGGAACCCCCGACCTGCCCATGCCTTTCCCATGGCCACGCCCCCTTTACAGTTACACGCAAAAACACTTAGGCGCTTTCTTATATCTGCTGTTTCAGTCTCATTTCAGCATCCCTTTCCAAATCAAAAGTTGGCTGCCAAATTGGGGCCCTTTTACTAAGACGTGTAGGTGCCCACGCACGCCCAATGTGTGTCCGTTTTGAGTTACCGCCTGGCTACCATGTGGCCCTTGCAGTAATTTCACTTTTGATGCACGTCCGCTACGCGTCCTGGAAAATATTTTTATCTTCTGGCATGCGAGTGGTAATCGGCATTTTATGTGTGTAGACCATTACCACCCGGTTACCGTGTGAGACCTTACCACTAGGTCAATGGTTGGCAGTAAGATCTCAGACCCAAAATGGACGTGTGGCAATTTTGCATTTTGCCGCACATCCATTTTCGGCAACAATTTTAAAGAGGCATTTTTTACAGGCATGCCGAAAAATGATTCTACGCGAGCCCAAAACACGTGTCTACACTACCGCTGGCCATTTTTCAGTGTGCCGCCCCTTAGTGTCTAACTTTAGCTGTCATCTATAGAATTCCCTAATTTAGGAGTTGTGCCTCTGAATATCCCAGTTAGCAGGTGCTGGTATTCGGACCAGTACTTTGGAATATTAACTCAAAAATGTCTAGTGGTATCCACTGGGAAAGCATAACACAGGTTATGTTCAAATACTTCTGCTTTTTCCCTAGAAACATAGAGGGGCATTTTCGAAAGTAACGTCCAAGTTGCGATTTGGACGTCCTTGCAAAATGACGAAATCCATAAGCACATAAGCACTGCCACGCTGGGAAAAGACCAAAGGTCAATCAAGCCCAGCACTCTGTCTCCGACAGCGGCTAATCCAGGCCCCAAGAACCTGGCAAAAACCCCAAAATTTAATAACGATCAATGGACTTTTCCTTCAGGAATCTGTCCAGACCCCCTTTGAACTCAGCAAGGCCAGCTGCTGTCACTACCTTCTCCAGCAGTGAGTTCCAGAGTCTAACTACGCGCTGAGTAAAGAAAAACTTTCTCCGAATTGTTTTAAACCTACCACATTCTAATTTCATCTTGTGTCCCCTGGTTCTATTACTGTTAGAAAGTGTAAACAAACGCTTCACATCTGTCCGCTCTACCCCACTCATTATTTTGTAAACCTCTATCATATCACCTCTTAGTCGCCTTCTCTCCAGGCTAAAGAGTCCTAGCCGTCTTAATCTCTCCTCATAGGGTAGTTGTCTCATCCCTTTTATCATTTTTGTCGCCCTTCTCTGCACCTTCTCCAATTCTTTTATATCTTTTTTGAGATGAGGCGACCAGGATTGAACACAATACTCCAGGTGCGGTCGCACTATGGAGTGATATAAAAGCATTATAACACCCTCATGCTTGTTTTCCATCCCTTTTCTAATAATACTCAACATTATGTTCGCCTTCTTAGCCGCTGCATTTCATTGAGCTGAAGATTTCAACATCCTATCCACGATGATTCCCAGATCCCTTTCTTGGTCCGTAACTCCTAAAGCGGAACCTTGCATAACATAGCTGTAATTCGGGTTCTTCCTTCCCACATGCATCACTTTGCACTTGTCAACACTGAACTTCATCTGCCATTTGGACGCCCAATCCCCCAGTCTCATGAAGTCTTCTTGTAATCTTTCACACTCCTCCTGCGACGAGACGACCCTGGATAACTTTGTGTCATCTGCGAATTTAATTACCTCGCTAATTACTCCCATCTCAATGTCGTTTATAAATACGTTAAAAAGCAGCGGTCCCGGCACAGACCCCTGAGGGACCCCACTAACTACCCTTCTCCATTCAACCCTACTCTCTGCTTCCTATCTTTTAACCAGCTCTTAATCCATAATAATACACTGCCTCCGATCCCATGACTCTCCAGTTTCCTTTGGAGTCTTTCATGAGGCACTTTGTCAAATACCTTCTGAAAATCTAGATATACAATATCCACCAGCTCCCCTTTGTCTACATGTTTGTTCACCCCCTCAAAAAAATGCAGTAGATTTGTGAAGCAAGACTTCCCTTCACTAAATCCGTGCTGACTTTGTCTCAGTAGCCCATGCTTTTGTATGTGCTCTGTAGTTTTATTCTTAATAATAGCCGCCACCATTTTTCCCAGCACCGATGTCAGACTCACCGGTCTATAATTTCCCGGATCTCCTCTGGAACCCTTTTTGAAAATCAACGTTACATGTACATGCAGGATGTCAGACTCACAGAAACAGAAGCCTGCGCGGCCACGCTGCTGATCTGCAAGGGCAGGCTTCTACATGGAATGTTGCTAGTGGAGGAGTAGCCTAGTGGTTAGTGCAGTGGACTTTGATCATGGGGAACTGGGTTTGATTCCCCCTGCAGCTCTTTGGGACTCTGGGCAAGTCACTTAACCCTCCATTGCCCCTGGTACAAAATAAGTACCTGAATATAGGTAAACCGCTTTGAATGTAGTTGCAAAAACCTCAGAAAGGCAGTATATCAAGTCCCATTTCCCTTTCCCTATTTGAGATTCTACATGGAATGTTGCTACTATTGGAGATTCTAGATGGAATGTTGCTACTATTGAGATTCTGTTGCTACTATTTGAGATTCTACATGGAATGTTGCTATTCCACTAGCAACATTCCACGTAGAAGCCTGCCCTTGCAGATCAGCAGTGCGACGCGCAGGCTTCTGTTTCTGTGAGTCTGACGTACGTGCAGGACGTCAGACTCACAGAAACAGAAGCCTGCGCGGCTGCGTTGCTGATCTGCAAGGGCAGGCTTCTACATGGAATGTTGCTAGTGGAGGAGTAGCCTAGTGGTTAGTGCATCGGACTGATTCTGGGGAACTGGGTTCAATTCCCACTGCAGCTCCTTGTGACTCTGGGCAAGTCACTTAACCCACCATTGCCCCTGGTACAAAATAAGTACCTGAATATATGTAAACCACTTTGAATGTAGTTGCAAAACCTCAGAAAGGTGGTATATCAAGTCCCATTTCCCTTTCCCTTAATTAAAGCAGAAAGGCTACTATCTTACCAAGATTTTTCTCTTCAAAGCATTTTTTTTCATATGCACCCTTTTCTTTCTCACTCATTCGGTGGCCTACAGTAGGTCAATTCCTTCAACTTTAGACTAGAGACTACTTTCTTTAATTTTCCTAATACATCTGGCTCAAAAATTAACCCTTGCTTTACCCATGGACACTGGGCCTAATTTCACCATCCTGCCCTGCTCTTCACTCTTCTATGTATTTTTAGTCAGGTGGTGGTGGGGGGTTTGCAACCAGGATAATTTACCCAGATAAATGGCTTTGAAAATTGTTCTCAAAAGTATTTATTTTCCTGAGTAACAGCAGGCAGGCAGGCAGAAGGCACATAATATATTTGATACACCACCTCTCTGTGGTATAACCAAAATGGTTTATGCATTATTTACAGGTAGTTTCTCTGTTCTTGACGGGCTCACAATCTCTGTTTTGTACCTGGAGCAATGGAGGGTTAAGTGAATTGTTCAGGGTCACAAGGAGTTGCAGTGGGAACTGAACCCAGGTCCCCTGGTTCTTACCTCACTGCTCACCTAACCAGTGCTTTACCCAGCAACCAGCCCAAATAGCAAATTGCTTTGCTGTAGTGACTTCATTTAATTGGGAATTTGCATACCACTTTTTCAAAGACTGAATGTGGATTACAGCACATCAAAGTAACAATATAGCAGAATTGGAAAAGGTGCAGCGAAGGGCGACTAAAATGATAGCGGGGATGGGACGACTTCCCTATGAAGAAAGACTAAGGAGGAAAGGGCTTTTCAGCTTGGAGAACAGACGGCTGAGGGGAGACATGATAGAGGTATATAAAATAATGAGTGGAGTGGAACGGGTGGATGTGAAGCATCTGTTCACGCTTTCCAAAAATACTAGGACTAGGGGGCATGCGATGAAACTACAGTGTAGTAAATTTAAAATAAATCGAGGAAACGTTTTCTTCACCCAACGTGTAATTAAACTCTGGAATTCGTTGCCGGAGAAAGTGGTGAAGGTGGTTAGCTTAGCAGAGTTTAAAAAGGGGTTGGACGAAACCACTACTAAACGGACTTGGAAAAATCCACAATTCCAGGAATAACATGTATAGAATGTTTGTATGTTTGGGAAGCTTGCCAGGTGCCCTTGGCCTGGATTGGCCACTGTCGTGGACAGGATGCTGGGCTCGATGGACCCTTGGTCTTTTCCCAGTATGGCATTACTTATGTACTTATGTACTAATCACACAATGTATATCTCATAAAACTATATCTGATCTTCAAGGCCCTCAAAGGAAATGGCCCTGAGTACCTGAAGAATAGGACAATCCTCTCCATACCGCCAAGGACACTAACCAGCTTATAATTGAAAAAGAAAAACGCCTATATTGCGACCCAAATCGGGAGATAGACGTTTATCTCACAAAAACGAATAAAGCGGTATAATCGAAAGCCGAATTTGGACATTTTCAACTGCACTCCGTCGTGGATGCGGACAAAGTTGATGGGGGCGTGTCAAAGGCGTGGTGAAGGCGGAACTGGGGAGTGGTTATCGGGCGATCAGAGATGGGCGCCTTTTGCCGATAATGGAAGAAAAATATGCGTTTATAGCGAGAATTTAGGGCACTTTTCCTGGATCCTGTTTTTTCACGAATAAGGCCCCAAAAAGTGCCCTAAATGACCAGATTACCACCAGAGGGAATTGGGGATGACCTCCCCTGACTCCCCCAGTGGTCACTAACCCCCTCCCACCACAAAACATGATGTTTCACAACTTTTTATTTTCACCCTCAAATGTCATACCCACCTCCCTGGCAGCAGTATGCAGGTCCCTGGAGCAGTTGTTAGGGGGTGCAGTGGACTTCAGGCAGGTGGACCCAGGCCCATCCCCCCCCTACCTGTTACAATTGTGCTGCTTAATGCTTAGTCGTCCAACCCCCCCAAACCCACTGTACCCACATGTAGGTGCCCCCCTTCACCCCTTAGGGCTATAGTAATGGTGTAGACTTGTGGACGGTGGGTTTTGAGGGGGATTTGGGGGGCTCAACACCCAAGGGAAGGGTGCTATGCACTTGGGAGCTCTTTTACCTTTTTTTTTTTGTTTTTGTAAAAGTGCCCCCTAGGGTGCCCGGTTGGTGTCCTGGCATGTGAGGGGGACCAGTGCACTACGAATCCTGGCCCCTCCCACGAACAAATGCCTTGGATTTATTCGTTTTTGAGCTGGGTGCTTTCATTTTCCATTATCGCTGAAAAACAAAAACGCCCAGCTCACAAATTGTCGAATAAAACATGGACGTCTATTTTTTTCGAAAATACAGTTCAGTCCGCCCCTTCACAGACCCGTTCTCGGAGATAAACGCCCATGGAGATAGACGTTTTCGTTCAATTATGCCCCTCCACGTTCCTCTCAAGGAGTATCACTAACCACAACAAGAGGCATTACACGATGTGATACCCGCAAGCGAGCCTTCTCCGGAGTAGCCCCCACACTCTGGAATGCACTGCCTGAAAGGCTCCATTTAACGCAAGACTATTTCTACTTCAGGAAGCAGGTGAAAGCTTGGCTCTTCAACCAGGCCTTTAATGGAAGAAGTAACTAACTTGTTAGTCTCACTCACACACACAAGGAGTGACATGGGCTGCACATACCACGGTGGGGTATGTTTGTCCACTGCTACCCTAGCTGGGATAATATTAAACCATCTCTGACATCATGTGCAACTTTCTTTGAATTGATCATCTTGCTTTCTAACTTTTCTTACTCTCTTGCCTATCTATATGTTCCAACTTTGCTTTACCCTTCACTATCAATTAAAGTGTTCTATTGCGTATTGACATTGTAAGTAGTATACTATCCAGCTTATTTTCAAAAGAGAAAAACGCCTATAGTGTGACCTAAATCGGGAGATAGACACTTATCTCGCAAAGGCGCCCAAAGCGGTATAATCGAAAGCCGATTTTGGGCGTTTCTAACTGCAGTCCGTCACGGAAACGAATAAAGTTGACGGAGGTGTGTCGGAGGCGTGGTGGAGGCGGAACTGGGGCATGGTTATCGGCCGAGGAGAGATGGGCGTCTTTAGCTGATAATCGAAAAAAAAGGCATTTTTACCGCGATTTTGGGTCACTATTTTGGACCCTTTTTTTTCACGAACAAGTCCCAAAAAAGTGCCCCAACTGCCCAGATGACCACTGGAGGGAATCGGGGATGACCTCCCCGGACTCCCCCAGTGGTCACTAACCCCCTCCCACCAAAAGAATCCCACTTTACAAACTTTTTTCCCAGCCTGTATGTCAGTCTCAAATGCCGTACCCACCTCCATGACAGCAGAATGTGTTCGATCCTGTCACAGCCTTTCCCTGGTCAGATGTGGCTCTCGGGTGCAGTACAGGGTCACATCAGCATTGCATTGTGGTGGGTGTAGGGTATTGGGCTCCGTGATTTCATTAGCTTGTGTTACAGTCTCACGATGTTGGTAGTTGGTAGGCTCTTCTCCCATGGTGCTTTTCCCCCTACCTACTGGGTCAGAGTGTGCCCTGTTGTGTTTCCTGTTGTAGTCCATGCGGTAGTGGCCATTTTTGTAAGCCAGTTTTAGTTCCCTTTCCTGTGTTAGCCACGTTACAGAACTTAGTTCTTCCCTTGAATGTGGCTGAAAGAGGGCATTGTACAGCATTCTGCTAGCTCTGACCTACTGCTCATCTCAGTACCAGGGAGACTCGTTGCCAGTGGGGCACAACCTCTGATCTGCAGTTAACTGTGAGTAAAGGCTGTTATTCCAATAAAGGACGTTTTCGGAGAGATTAGTCTTCAGGTGTCAACTGGTGTGCCAATGTTATATAGCAGCAACCAGTCCTAGAGGCCTGCGTGTATGCAGGTCCCTGGAGCACTTTTAGTGGGTACCGCAGTGCACTTCAGCCAGGAGGACCCAGGCCCATCCCCCCCCCCCCCCCGTAACACTTGTGCTGGTAAATGGAAGGCCTCCAAAACCCACTGTAACCACATGTAGGTGCCCCCTTCACCCCTAAGAGCTATGGTAGTGTTATACATTTGTGGGTAGTGGGTTTTGGGGGAGGGGGGTTGGGTGCTCAGCACCCATAGTAAGGGAGCTATGCATGTGGGAGTGTTGTCTGAAGTCCACCGCACTGACCTCTAGGGTGCCCAGTTGGTGTCCTGGCATATCAGGGGGGCCAGTGTACTACGAATCCTGGCCCCTCCCATGACCAAATGGCTCGGATTAGGACGTTTTTGAGCTGGGCATTTTTAGTTTCCATTATCGCTGAAAAAAACAAACGCCCAGCTCAAAAACGTCCATTTTTTCGAAAATACTGTTTGGCCCGCCCCTTCACGGACCCGTTCTCGGAGATAAACGCCCATGGAGATAAGCATTTCCGTTCGATTATGCCCCTCCATGCCATACTTTTTATTGTTATTTGAATATTTTTACTGCTGTAATTGCCTATTGCTCATGTTTGATCTATTCTTACTGTACACCGCCTTGAGCAAATTCCTTCAAAATGGCGGTAAATAAATCCTAATAAATAAATAAATAAACAATAAAATCTGAGTCCTTACAAAATATATACATTTAGATAAATACAAAGAGGTCATCTCTGTGGGTAAGTGACATTATTCTATTCTGAGCTTGGTAACTTAAAGATTAGGGTTTAAAAGAGGACTTGTAGGATATTGACAAACACAGAATTTTAAAATAAAAAAAGCAAGCAAACTTTATTAGCTAGACTCCATAGCCTTTTCCCCATAGTTTTAAAGCTTGAAGTTTCTGCCACAGCTTAAAGATAGGGGTTTAAAAGAGGAATTGTGAGATATTGATAAACACAGTTAGAATTTTAAAATAAAAGTAAAAATAAAAACAAGCAAACTTTATTAGCTAGTCTCCTTAGGTTTAACACTTGAAGTTTCTGCCGCAGCATTAACAGATAGTCTCTAGAAAGCACAGAAGGGCCCAGTTTAGTCCTCATTCCTGCCCACTCTCCTCAACTCCCACCCACCCCTTGCTCAACTCTTTCTTTATTTATATTCAATTATTCTAATTAAGACAACAAGAGGGGAATTTTCAATTTTCATTAGTCTGAATTACATGTAATTAGTTTCTAAGAAGCAAACCCTAAATAAATTGCAAATTATAACAGTCAAAAGATCATTATATTCATCTGATATCCCTAGTGCCTTAAGAAGTTTTAATTAAACAACTCTATAATATTAAGATGCAGACAGTAGTCCAGAAGCGAGAAGGGTGCAATCCAGTCTTTTGCATTGAGTGTCACATGTACGATTATCTCCCATTTGGTGAGATGTCATATGTGTGCGCTCGATGCAAAGAGCTCCTAGCTCTCAGAGAATGAGTCTGTTCTCTTGAGGCTAGAGTAGCAGACTTGGTGGAGCTGAGGGAGACAGACAGGTACATAGAGGAGACCTACAGGGATGTTGTAGAGAAGTCCCACCTTCAGTCTGGTAGCCCCTGTGCTACTTTGGAGGAGGGAGGTCTCCTAGAAGGAGCGCATCACCCTAGTGAAGTAGGAAGTACTGCCCACCAGGGGATGTATTATCCTCTCACACCGAGGATATGTCTCCAAGTGCTGCCCAGGAGGGAAGGGTTAGGACAGCTGTTGTAGTTGGTGATTCAATCATTAGGCATATAGATAGCTGGGTGGCTGGTGGATGTGAGGATCGCCTGGTGACTTGCCCGCCTGGTGTGAAGGTGGCGGACCTCACGCGTCACCTAGATAGGATTTTAAATAGTGCTGGGGAGGAGCTGGCTGTCTTGGTACATGTGGGTACCAGTGACATAGGAAAATGTGGGAGAGAGGTTCTGGAAGCCAAATTTAGGCTCTTAGGTAGAAGCTCAAATCCAAAACCTCTAGGCAGGGCCCAAGAGACAGGCAGAGCTCTGGAGTCTCAATGCATGGATGAGACGACGGTGCAGGGAGGAGGGTTTTAGATTTGTTAAGAACTGGGCAACATTCTGGGGAAGGGGGAGCCCATTCCCAAAAGGATGGGCTCCACCTTAACCAGGTTGGGACCAGGCTGCTGGCATCGGCATTTAAAAAGGAGATAGGGCAGCTTTTAAAGTAGAGACTGGGGGAAGGCCGACAGTTGCTCAAAAGCATATGATTCGAAATAAGGTATCTTTTAAAGATATCACCAAAACAGGGAAGATAGGGTATCCCGATAGTGAGGTTGCAAAAGAGACCATAGTAGATCAGGTGTCCTTAAATAAAAATAAAAATCAGAGAAAAGATTGCAATTTAATACAGTCAAGTACTGAGCATGATGCAAATAGGAACAACAAACATAGTTTGAAATGTCTATATGCGAATGCCAGAAGCCTAAGAAATAAGATTGGAGAATTAGAATATATTGAACTAAATAAAAAATTAGATATAATAGGAATCTGAGACCTGGTGGAAGGAGATAACCAGTGGGGCATTGTCATACCGGGGTACAAATTATATCTTAGTGATAGGGATGATTGAATTGGTGGAGGGGTAGCATTGTATGTTAAGGAAGGCCTTGAATTAAATAGATTTGAAAATTCTACAGGAAACAAAACACATCTTGGAACCCCTGTGGATTGAAATTCCATGTGTAATGGGGGGAAAAGGATAGTGATAGGAGTGTACTACCGTCCGCCAGGCCAGGATGAACAGAAGGATGTATAAATGTTACCGGAAATTAGGGAGGCTAACAAACTGGGACAGGGCCGCCGAGAGCCGGGGCCGGGCCCGGGAAAAGGCCCCCCGCCCCCCCCCCCCCCACCCGAGGTCGCCGCCCACTTGAAGTCGCCAGGCCCCCCCCTCCACCCGCTACCAGGCCCGGAACTAACCTTAAGTCTCCTTCTTTCACTTCGCGCAAACAGCAGCAGGGCAGACCTCTCCTCCTTCCTTCCGTGCCCCACCCTCGCGGACGTTACGTCAGGCGAAGGCGGGACACAGAAGGAAGGAGTGGCCTGCCCTGCTGCTGCTTGCGCGAAGTGAAAGAAGGAGACTTAAGGTTAGTTCCGGAGTGAGGCGGGCGGGCCACACTGCAGCGGCGGTGCCGGGCCCCCCCCGGAGGCCCGGGCCCATGGACTTTTGTCCCCCTTGTCCCCCCCTCTCGGCGGCCCTGAATGGGGCTACACGATAATAATGGGTGCCATAGTTGCCCCCAAACACATTGTATGCAAGGTAGAATTTTGAAAGACTTTTGATATTGTATTCTACTTATTCCGGATATTTTCAGTGATTTCAATTACTCCAATATTCACTGGGTAAATGTAACAACGGGGTATGCTAGGGAGGTAAAATTCCTTGACAAAATCAAAGATTGCTTTATGGAGCAGCTGGTACAGGAGCCAATGAGAGAAGGAAAATTCTAGACCTAGTCCTTAGTGGAGCGCATGATCTGGTGCGGGAGGTAATGGTGATGGGGTCGTTTGATAACAGTGATCATAATATGATCAGTTTTGATATTAGCTTTGGAGCAAGTATATATAGGATATCCAATACGTTAGCATTTAACTTTCAGAAAGGAGACTATGATAAAATGAGAAGAACGATGTAAAAAAAAACTTAGAGGAGTGGCTGCGAGGGTCAAAAATTTACAACAGGCGTGGATACTGTTCAAAAATACCATCCTGGAAGCAGAGGCCAAATATATTCTGTGTATTAAAAAAGGAGGGAGGAAGACCAAACGACAGCCGTTATGGTTAAAAAGTGAGGTGAAGGAAGCTATTAGAGCTAAAAGAAAATCCTTCAGAAAATGGAAGAAGAACCAACTGAAAATAATAAGAAACAGCATAAGGAATGTCAAGTCAAATGCAAAGCGCTGATAAGGAAGGCTAAGAGGGACTTCGGAAAAAAGATTGCGTTGGAATCAAAAACACATAGTAAAATTTTTTTTAGGTATATTAAAAGCAAGGAGCCGGCAAAAGAATCGGTTGGACCGCTAGATGACCGAGGGGTAAAAGGGGCGATCTGGGAAGACAAAGCAGTAGCGGAAAGATTAAATGAATTCTTTGCTTCAGTCTTCACCAAGGAAGATTAGGGAGTGATACCGGTGCCAGAAATGGTATTTGAAACCTACGAGTCGGAGGAACTGAATGAAATCTCTATAAACCTGGAAGATGTAATGGGGCAATTTGACAACTTGAAGAGTAGCAAATCTCCTTGACCGGATGGTATTCATCCCAGAGTACTGATAGAATTGAAAAATGAATTGGCGGAACTATTGTTAGTAATATGTAAATTATCTTTAAAACCGAGCGTGGTACCGGAAGATTGGACGGTAGCCCATGTAATGCTGATATTTAAAAAAAGGTACCAGAGGGAATCTGGGAAATTATAGACCGGTGAGCCTGACGTCAGTGCCGGACAAAATGGTAGAGACTATTATAAAGAACAAAGTTACAGAGCATATTCAAAAGCATGGATTAATGAGACAAAGTCAACATGGATTTAGTGAAGGGAAATCTTGCCTCACCAATCTACTACATTTCTTTGAAGGAGTGAACAAACATGTGGATCAAGGCAAGATGGTTAATATTGTGTATCTGGATTTTCAAAAGAAGTTTGACAAAGTACCTCATGAAAGACTCCAGAGGAAATTGGAGAGTCATGGGATAGGAGATAGTGTTCTATTATGGATTAAAAACTGGTTAAAGGACAGAAAACAGTGAGTAGGGTTAAATGGTCAGTATTCTCAATGGAGAAGGGTAGTTAGTGGGGTTCCTCAGGGGTCTGTGCTGGGACTGCTGCTTTTTAACATATTTATAAATGACCTAGAGATGGGAGTAACTAGTGAGGTAATTACATTTGCTGATGAAACAAAGTTATTCAAAGTGGTTAAATCACGGGAGGATTGTGAAAAATTACAAGAGGACCTTACGAGACTGGGCGTCTAAATGGCAGATGACATTTAATGTGAGCAAGCGCAAAGTGATGCAAGTGGTTAAGAGGAACCCGAACTATAGCTACATAATGCAAGATTCCACGTTAGGAGTCACCGACCAAGAAAGGGATCTCGGCGTCGCTGTTGATGATACGTTGAAATGCTCTGCTCCGTGTGCTGCAGTGGCTTAGAAAGCAAATAGAATGTAAGGTATTATTAGGAAAGGAATGGAAAACAAAAGTGAGGACATTATAATGCCTTTGTATCGGTCCATGGTGCGACCACACCTCGAATACTGTGTTCAATTCTGGTTGCTGCATCTCAAAAAAAATACAGTGATATTAGAAAAGGTACAGAGAAGGGTGACGAAAATGATAAAGGGGATGGGATGACTTCCTTATGAGGAAAGGCTAAAGCAGCTGGGGCTCTTCAGCTTGGAGAAAAGACGGCTGAGGGGAGATATGATAGAGGCCTATAAAATAATGAGTGGAGTGGAAAGGGTAGACGTGAATCGTTTGTTTACTCTTTCCAAAAATAATAGGACTAGGGGGACACGTGATGAAGCTACAAAGTAGTAAATTTAATACGAATCGGAGAAACATTTTCTTCACTCAACGTGTAATTAAACTCTGGAATTCATTGTCAGAGAATGTGGTAAAGGCGGTTAGCTTAGCGGGGTTTTAAAAGGGTCTGGACAGCTTCCTAAAGGAAAAGTCCATAGACCATTATTAAATTGACTTGGGAAAAATCCACTGCTTATTTCTGGGATAAGCATCATAAAATGTATTGAGCTTTTCTGGGATCTTGCCAGGTATTTGTAACCTGGATTGACCACTGATGGAAACAGGATCCTGGGCTTGATGGACCTTTGGTCTGTCCCAATGTGGCAATACTTATGTACTTGAAGCCACAGTTTACAAATCTGGCCCAGGGCAGGAGACAAAAGTTACAAGGGCTTCCGACAAGTACCTTGGCACAGAGGAGAATGTCCAGAAAATCCAAATGTCTCTTCTGCTGAATCTTTTCCAGTTCATTTTCATTCGCAAGGGCAGCTTTCCTCTGCTTTATCACTTCATCTGTGCAAGAAAATGAGAAACAGATTCTTCTTGATGGGTCCAGTATTCAATAGAACTTATGGGATCAGCACTTTTTCAATCTCTAGAACTTCTATGAATAACTTTAACCTATATAAGCCGTCAAGGGCTCGATTCTATATATGGCATCTGAAAAATTTGCGCGGAAAAGAAATACGCCTAGGTGTATTCTCTAAGGTACGCCTAAATTTTATAGGCTTGGCTTAAAGTTCTGCACAGTGTATAGAATATGCCTAGCGGCTCTCCACGCAACCAAATTTAGACATGACCATTTAGGCCACGTTTTACTTGGCATAAATCCCAACGCCTAAATTAGGCACAGAGCGAGTGTATTACATAATAATGCGCATAAATTGTAGAAACGCCTTCGCCATGACCTCTTTTGAACTATGCGACTTAGAATTTGGGCGAACCAGGTTACAGAGTATACTTAGCGAGCTGTGCATGTAAACCTCAATTAATGCCAATTAGTGCTGATAATTGCTTACTGACATCCAATTAACAGCGCTGATTAGCTTGTTAACCAATTAAGTTATGCCAGAAGTCATCCATTTTAAACTGGGACCTACAGAAAGCAGTGAAATTTGCCCACTCTCTACATAACATTGAGGAGCTCACAGCTAAAGTCTTCTGCCGAGTAAGGACCAAACCACATGTGAGTTTCCAGTCCAGTGTGAGCCTGTCCTAGCCCTACTCGCTGCCACAAATGATAATGATGCGATGTAAGGGCTTGAAGACAAAGCACCATTGACTAGCTTTTGATGATGGCAACGTGTTTTTCCCTGTTAAACACCACCCTCTCAGAGCAGTGGGCTGAGAAATAGGGAATCCTGGGTTCAAATCCTTCTAACAACTTCTTGCGGCTTTGGGCAATCTGTTCGTCATCATCGGCTAAAATGTCCAATGTTGTGCTTCTAACAATTACAGAAAAACATGCAAAAACACCTCCCAATAACTTCAGATGGCAAGTACTCTGATATTTATTTTATTTATTTAGATTTTGCTCACACCTTTTTCAGTAGTAGCTCAAGGTGAGTTACATTCAGGTACTCTAGCTATTTCTCTGTCCCAGGAGGGCTCACGATCTAAGTTTGTACCTGAGGCAATGGAGGGTTAAGTGACTTGCCCAAGGTCACAAGGAGCAGCAGTGGGATTTGAACCAGCCACCTCTGGGTTGCAACACTGGTGCTCTAACCACTAGGCCACTCCTCCACTAGTAGCAACATTCCATCTAGAATCTCAAATAGTAGCAACATTCCAGAATCTCAAAAACTGGCAACATTCCATGTAGAATCTTCAATAGTAGCAACATTCCATATATTTATTTATTTATTTATTTAGATTTTGCTCACACCTTTTCAGTAGTAGCTCAAGGTGAGTTACATTCAGGTACACTGGATATTTCTCTGTCCCAGGAGGGCTCACAATCTAACTTTGTACCCGAGGCAATGGAGAGTTAAGTGACTTGCCCAAGATCATAAGGAACAGCAGTGGGATTTGAACTGGCCACCTCTGGATTGCAAGACCGGTGCTCTAACCACTAGGTCACTCCTCATCCAAAGCTCAGTCCAAAGCTTAGCAGTGAAAAACTTAGCTTTACTCGATGCAGTCATCCGTCATACAGTCTCAAATTCTGCTCAAGGCACTCCTAAACTTTGGACTGAGTTTTTGAGAATTTTACTTACAGATAGCCCAGCTTAACATAATCTATAAAGAGATGCAAAGTCACTCATTATTAGGGGAGAAAAATACCATAGCTTGCAAGGGGGTTACTTTACAGAGTATCGGGCAATTGAGGATCCAAGTACGGGGAATAGTGCAAAGGTATTTGTGAGGAGGGGAGGGACATGCTTTGGATTGTCCCCTGTAATTGATAATGGGCCTGCCCTAGTGCTCACTATCTTTGCAGTGTAGCAACTGTGAATACACAATACTCCTTGCTGTAGCAATGTAAAAAAAGGATTCACCAACCTTATACAGAAATACTACACCTAGCAGTAGTACCATCAGACTACCACTAGGGGTCATCTGTGTCATTTTGGAAAAAGACGAGGCAAGGGCAGAAGTGATTGGGGATTGTTCCTGCCCACACAACTAGAAACTAGGGATTTAATAGTTTAAAAAACTTGATGTACCACCCCTATTTGTCAGACAAGTCAGCGTGGTTTCAATATTAATAATTAAGAGCAAAGCAGAATGCAATTAAAATAGGAAAGCAACTTCCATTCAAACTCCAACCAACACAAATCAAGCAGCACTAATCCCCAAACACACACAGTTACAAATTTATATACTTGATTACTTACAAGCCACCTATCTGGGAGACAACACAGACCTTGGCATCTCAAAAATGTAGTAAAAAAAATAAGATTTGCACTAAGATAGTCCCTGGGGGCCTTTGGGAGTGTGGAGGAGCCAGGTTACTGCCTAGGGAAAGTTATTTTGGGGGGTCAGCCACTAGGGGGGGGGGCCTTAGGTAGGGAGAACGGATTGAGCCAGCCGGGTTTTACTTCCATTGCTTTCCATCAGGGCCGTGCCGATGCGGTAAGCGGGGTAAGCACCGCAGGAGGGCGCCCACCTCTGGAGGGCGCCACCGCGGTGCTTACCCTCGCCCCGCGCCGCCGAGGCCTTTAAATCTTTTACTTGCAGTCGCAGCAGCGTCTGTGAAAGTGGAGCGCTGCCGACGTCTCCCTTCCCTTCGCGCTGTTGGTTCCCTCAGTGTCCCGCCTTCTTCTGACGTCAGAAGAAGGCGGGATACTGAGGGAACCAACAGCGCGAAGGGAAGGGAGATGTCGGCAGCGCTCCGCTTTCACAGACGCTGCTGCGACTGCAAGTAAAAGATTTAAAGGCCCCCAGGGCGCGCCGCGATCATCTTCACGGGGGGGGGGGGCGCGCACGCCAACTGTTCATCTGCGCGGGGGGGGGGGCGCCAACTGTTCGTCTGTGGGGGGGGCGGCGCAGACCCTTGGCACGGGCCTGCTTTCCATTGAAAGCAATGGACAATGGACAATTATTTCCATTGAAAGCAATTGCTTTCCATTGAAAGCAATGGAGGTAAAACCCGGCTGGCTCACTCCATCCTCCTTTTTCTGGAGCCATATGGTAACCCTACCCTTAGGGTTTGGGAGGGGCTTGATGAGAGGAAGCCCAAGAGGGACTTTCTACTGGGAGACCCACTCTGTCTGGGACTGTAAGTCCCTGCTTTGCCCCCAACATTTTCCCACTCAATCAACGTCCCAGTCATTTTCTGCTCTGTTCCCTTCCCCCATCCATTAGTCCCATATTTCCAGGGTCTCCTGTCCATTTGACATCTCTTTTCTCCCCATGTCCAGCATCTCCCCCTCTCTCCCTGTCCCCAGGGCCGCCGAGAGGGGGGACAGGGGGAACAAAATTCCCCGGGCCCAGGCCTCTGGGGGGGGGCCCGGCGCTGCGGCCGCAGTCCATCCCGCCCACCCTCCGTTGCTCCCTGGCATTAAACTTAAGCACCTCACCTTCGAAAGCGCAGCAAGCAGCAGCAGACCACTCCTTCCTTCCGTGTCCTGCCCCCGCCTGACGTAACTTCCGAGGGCGGGACACAGAAGGAAGGAGTGGTCTGCTGCTGCTTGCTGTGCTTTCGAAGGTGAGGCGCTTAAGGTCAGTGCAGAGGGCCCGGGGGTGGAGAGAGGGCCCGGTGGCGGGTGGAGGGGGGGGCCCCAGGGTGGCCTTGTCCCGGGCCTGGTCCAGTCTCTCGGTGGCCCTGCCTGTCCCGCTTCATGTCCAGGATCTCCCTCTATCTTCCCTTTCTTTTGCATTCCCTCTCTTGAAGCAGAATCTCTCTCTCTCTCTCTCTAAGGCCACTTTACCGCAGCGGGTAAAGGGGTGTTTTTTTTAAAGGAGGCAGTAAGTGGCCATACGGTACTTAAAAAATTGCCGGGCAGCCATTTACTGCTAGAGTTCTTACTGCCTCCTATTTAAGAGGCAGTGAGGGCTTCGGCATTAACCCAGTGCTAATCAGGCAGAGCATGGCGCTGCCCGATTACCACCAGGCATGCCCACTCCCCGCTGGAAATGGCAGGCGGCAGGCCCAGAACTACTGCCTGGCTCCTGGGCCGATTTGCTGTGCGTAAACCCAGTGGTAGCTCTACCACCTCTTCGTATAAGGGCCCCTTAGCTGGTTTACTACATATTTCTACGAAGACCTACTTTTTGTTATTTCTTCATTCATGTTTGTTATATTGAAGTATGTGTCACATCAACATGTTGTTTAATTGTTAAAATGGATTAAACCCAATAAAGATGGTTTGTACATTTTTTTTTTTAAACGTTGTAAAACTGCCTTACAGTGTGCTCACAAGGAACCATCACTATCCCCACAGGAGTGGAGGAGTGGCCTAGTGGTTAGGGTGGTGGACTGAGTTCTATTCCCACTTTAGGCACAGGCAGCTCCTTGTGACTCTGGGCAAGTCACTTAACCCTCCATTGCCCCATGTAAGCCGCATTGAGCCTGCCATGAGTGGGAAAAGCGCAGGGTACAAATGTAACAAAAATAAAATAGATCCTATTGGAGATTCTACATGGAATGTTGCTACTATTGGAGATTCTACATGGAATGTTGCTATTCCACTAGCAACATTCCAAGTAGAAGGAGGCTGCGCAGGCTTCTGTTTCTGTGAGTCTGACGTCCTGCACGTACGTGCAGGACGTCAGACTCACAGAAGCAGAAGCCTGCGCAGCCACATTGGTGATCTGCAAGGGCCGATTTCTACATGGAATGTTGCTAGTGGAATAGCAACATTCCATGTAGAATCTCAAATAGTAGCAACAGTGGAGGAGCGGCCTAGTGGTTAGGGTGGTGGACTTTGGTCCTGAGGAACTGAGTTTGATTCCCACTTCAGGCACAGGCAGCTCCTTGTGACTCTGGGAAGTCACTTAACCCTCCATTGCCCCATGTAAGCCGCATTGAGCCTGCCATGAGTGGGAAAGCACGGGGTACAAATGTAACAAAAATAAAACAGATACTATTGGAGATTCTATATGGAATGTTGCGTTGCTATTCCACTAGCAACATTCCATGTAGAAGGCTGCGCAGGCTTCTGTTTCTGTGACTCTGACGTCCTGCACGTACGTGCAGGACGTCAGACTCACAGAAGCAGAAGCCTGCGCGGCCACATTGGTGATCTGCAAGGGCCGACTTCTAGTGGAATAGCAACATTCCATGTAGAATCTCAAATAGTAGCAACAGTGAAGGAGTGGCCCAGTGGTTAGGGTGGTGGACTTTGGTCCTGAGGAACTGAGTTTGATTCCCACTTCAGGCACAGGCAGCTCCTTGTCACTCTGGGCAAGTCACTTAACCCTCCATTGCCACATTGAGCCTACCATGAGTAGGAAAGCACAGGGTACAAATGTAACAAAAATAATAACCCTATTATACCAGCATATATTTATTGCATAAAACATGGACCAGGCTGTAGAAAAACAAGTCCAACATTAAAACAGTTAAAATTACCCTATAAACTCCATAAAAAACCCAAAGAAACAAACAAATCATCAGTGGCATACCAAGGGGGGGCAGTCCGCCCCGGGTGCACGCCGCTGGGGGGGTGCCGCGGCGCACGCCTTTTGTCCTGTCACCGAGTTTGCAATTTGCACGTGTTCACTGCTCCCTCTGAGTCTGCCCCAGAACAGGTTACTTACTGTTCCGGGGCAGACTCAGAGGGAGCAGTGAACACATGCGAATTGCGAACTCGGAGACAGGGCAACAGGCGTGCGCCGCGGCACCCCCCCCCCCCCAGCGGCGTGCACCCGGGGGGGGGGGGGGGTCGCGCTGCACCCGGGGGGGGGGGCGCATCGGCGATCCACCCTGGGTGTCAGCTAGGGTCGGAACGCCACTGCAAATCATATAGGCAAGACTCAGCATTTATGGGTCCCCAGGAGTTGGCATGCTGGAGCTACGGACTGCTGATTGTCTTTTTTGTAACAAGGGCGTATTTTTGATCTCATCCTTTTGGCCTCAGTGAGGAACTGGATCTTACTGTGTTTTTATGAATTATATTTTCCGGGGAGGACACTACAAGGTTGAAGATGTTTTTCTATAATGATGATAATTATTATTACTGTTATTATAATTTATTATTATCACTGTTGATTACTTCTTGTTCATCTTTCGTATATTCTATTATTATTGCATTTTGAGTTTTATTTGAAGGCTGTATTGTTCCCTTGTCATGACACTCCACCCAGCACACCCCTTCCTTTGATATGGTGTAACCTATTGCTCATGTTTTATTCTTACTGTACACCGCCTTGAGTGAATTCCTTCAAAAAGGCGGTAAATACAAGAACCTTACCTCAGATGCACGTATATCTGACTTCTTCTGAAACTTTTATTTTCCCTTAAACAACTCCAGTCTATCAAACCACTTCTCAGTCACACTCTTAACATAGTAACATAGTAAATGACGGCACATAAAGACCTGTACGGTCCATCCAGTCTGCCCAACAAGAATACCTCATTTTACATGGTATGCGATACTTTATACCCGAGTTTGATTTGTCCCTGCCTTTCTCAGGGCACAGACCGTAGAAGTCTGACCAGCACTGTTCTTTTATTAAAAGTTCTGAAGATTCTGGAATCCTAAAGAGTTACAAGATTCTGGAATCCCAATTAGTAGCAACATTCCATGTAGAACCCCAAAGAGTAACATAGTAACATAGTAAATGACAGCAGATAAAGACCTGTACGGTCCATCCAGTCTGCCCAACAAGATAAACTCATTTTACATGGTGTGTGATACTTTATATGTATACCTGAGTTTGATTTGCCCTTGCCTTTCTCAGGGCACAGACCATAAAAGTCTGCCCAGCACTGTTCTTTTATTAAAAGTTCTGAAGCTAACGTTGAAGCCCTTTAAAATTTACACTCAAACCCATCCATATCTATTCAGTCACAATCAGGACGTAGACCGTAGAAGTCTGCCTAGCACTGGTTTCGCTTCCCAATTACCGGCGTCACCACCCAATCTCTGCTAAGATTCCGTGGATCCATTCCTGCTAAACAGGATTCCTTTGTGTTTATCCCACGCATGTTTGAATTCCATTACCGTTTTCATCTCCACCACCTCCCGCGGAAGGGCATTCCACATCTCCACCACCCTTTCCATGAAAAAATACTTCCCGACTTACTTCTTATCTTGATTCGACTGTAATTCCCTCTTTCAAGGTTTGAAAGTCTCTCAACTTTATTGTGTACAGTTAATTCAAAACATCACGGTGAAACTGCTCCACAGAAAGAAAAGGTTTGATCATGTCACTCCCCCCCCTTTTTTAAATGGAAGAACATTAGCTCCCCGTATCTTATCATGTTCTTTTATACGATTGCACACCAAGCTTTCTACAAATACCCTGGTTTAAGTAAGGACTCCGGTCCTAACCTGGCGTTAACCGGGCGGCACGCGGAACTGCCTGATTACCACCGGGTAAACACCAGCACTACACAGGGCCTCCAAGAGACACCGGGGCAGAACCGGACCGCGTTAAGCTGCCTCCTAGCCCTTCTGTCTCTGCCTCCAAGGGGGAGCCCGTGTCCGGCGCCAGGAAGCTTCTTCCTGCCTGCCTGCTCCCACAGTCTGTCCTCTCCATGCCGAGAGTCGGGACACGGAGGATTGCAATAACGCAATATCCTGAGTGACATGCAGGAGCAGGAGAGGACAGAACCGGAAGCAGGCAGGCAGGAAGAAGCTTCCTGGCACCGGGCCTGGGCCTCCCCTTGCAGACCAGGCTCAGGGAATTTTTCCCTCCCCTCCCCCCAGCTTTCCCCTCTCAGCGGCCCTGGCGCTACAAGAATGCTTTTATTTTTGTTGCGCCAGAAATGGCATGCACTGGAGGCAGGAACTACTGCCGGGCTGCTGAGGTAGCCCAGTGGTACTTCCAGTTTAGCCCTTTGCCCTGTCCCTTTTCCCTTTACCGCAAGTACATGTGCTCTGAAACCAGTGTATATACTTTTAACTACTGGGTGGAAGCCAATTTTTGACTAAAATATTTACCCAAATTGCTCCCCACTTTGTCTGTACTCTTTCAGAGGCTCCAAAGAAAAGCCAATATCGTTTAACACTGCCTTGATTCATTTTCAAAGCAATACTAACTTAAATCATTCTAGATTTATTCCCTGGAGGTACCGTCTAAAAAAAATCTCACTCTTTGGCCTTCAGTTTTGGTATGGTAAATCTCACTCTTTGGGATAGTTCACCCTTAGTATCTTTACTAGCTTAAGCTCTTTAATTTCAGAAGCCCCAACTGGGCAATAATTTGAACCCACATCTCCCTTCTCACAATACATTTATATTTTGCAGTGAACAGAAGCACGGCAACTTACAATTAAGAGTTTGGGAAAGGTGTACTACTACTACTATTTAGCATTTCTATAGTGCTACAAAGCGTACGCAGCGCTGCACAAACATAGAAGAAAGACAGTCCCTGCTCAAAGAGCTTACAATCTAATATTCAAGAAATGATATGGTGAGAATCATACCTGTGTGCTGATGAGCCAGTTTGCAGGCCTTCCGAAAGCGAAATCCTTGGGGACTTAAGTGGAAAATGAGGTCACTCTGGAATAGAACCCGACGGAATCTGAGGTACACCAAGGAGCAGAGGTCAAGAATGACTTTTGTGTAGGTGCTGTCACTGCAGGAAAAGAGCAAGAAAAACTCAGTTGTACACAGAAGCAGGAAGTTGAAATTACTGCTTATCCTATATAATAAAACGCACCTCCAACATTCTGAAGCTGACTGCATGGCTGAGGCATTCCTGCTCTCTGTATCCATCTCCTGAATTGACATCACATACTTCCGGGTTCGTCACAAGCAGAAGTGACCAACCACACGAGGTTTCTCGGCTTCAGAATGTTGGAGGTGCATTCTATTAAATAGGATTGGTCAGTTCCTTGAAGCACAGCCAGAGCTCAGCATCCTGCACAGTAACTCTCAGACACCAGAGAGAGAGGGGGGGCTGACACCAGAGAGGGGGGATAGGTATCTCTGTCACACACACACTCTCTCTCTCTCTCTCTCTCTCACAGTCAATGTATTTCTCTCACTCTCACACACTGTCTCGCACACACACTCTATGTCTCACACTGTATCACATTCACTCTCTATGTGTCACACAGTCACTCACACACTCTCTTGGTCTCAAACACTCAGTCTCACAGAGAGTCTGTGTCTCACAAACACTCTCTCTCTTGCACACACTGTATCTGTGTGAAACACACTCTCTTACACTGTGTCTCACATACGCACTTGCACACACTCTCATTCTCACAGACACACTCGCACCCAGACTCTCTCTCTCACACACACACACTCACACATTCACTCTCTCTCTCTCTCACACACAGTCACTTCTCACATACACTCTCTCAAACATACACACTCCGATGAAAACCTTGCTAGCGCCCGTTTCATTTTTGTCAGAAACGTCCCTTTTTTTTACTAGTTGTAAGATAATCTTTGATGTGCCCTGAATGATTTCCATTTTCTGACAGTTTACAATATTTTTATCTGGACACCTAAAGAATTCCACAATCTCTTCTAAGATCTCCGTGAAAGAGAGGTTTACCTCCTAGAAGGAGGAAGACTTCTCGAGAACTCTACTACTACTTATCATTTGTATAGCGCTACTAGACGTATGCAGCGCTGTACACTTGAACATGAAAAGACCCTGCTCGACAGAGCTTACAATCTAATTAGGACAGACAAACAGGACAAATAAGAGATAAGGGAATATTAAAAGTGAGGATGATAAACTAAGGGTTCTGAACAAGTGAATAAGGGTTAGGAGTTAAAAGCAGCATCAAAAAGGTGGGCTTTTAGCTTAGATTTGAAGACGGCCAGAGATGGAGCTTGACGTACTGACTCAGGAAGTCTATTCCAGGCACATGGTGCAGCAAGATAAAAGGAACGGAGTCTGGAGTTAGAGGTGGAGGAGAAGGGTGCGGATAAGAGAGATTTACCCAGTGAACGGAGTTCCCAGGGAGGAATGTAGGGAGAGATGAGGAGCTGCAGAGTGAATGCACTTATAGGTCAATAAGAGGAGTTTGAACTGTATGCGGAAACGGATAGGAAGCCAGTGAAGTGACTTGAGGAGAGGGCTAATATGAGCATAACGACCCTGGCGGAATATTAGTCGTGCAGCAGAATTTTGAACAGATTGAAGAGGAGAGAGATGACTAAGTGCCACTGCCTTCCCCATGAAGGCAAATGAAACATATACTGTTCGAAAAATATTTGAGGTTAGTTTCTGAGTGAGAGGCTAAGGGTGCCCCTAGGAGTCAGGGCCCCCTCCACACAGAAAACTTGGGTTTTCAAGAGTATAACACCTGGGTGTTGGGTCCCTTCCTAGGGCTTAACATCTGTTTTCTGTTTGCTTGTCTCACAAATAGGCAGATGGTTACCTTTCTTCTAGGAGGTGGGTGAGATGAGGGTTACCGATTCTATTTAGGTGTTTATTCTCTAATTGTTGATTTTATATGTTTTCTGCACCTCATAGAGCAGCTTTAGAGATACATTCGGTAAGTGTAATTAAACAAATAAATATCTAGCTTGCGGGTGAGCTGCAGGCTTGGGTAGTCACTGAGGGCCCTGTTTACTAAGGTGCGTTAGCATTTTTAGCGCATGCACAAAATTAGGACACGCTAACTGTGTAGTGCGGCTTAGTAAACAGGGCCCCGTTTTAGTCACATGGATTCAACCGTCGTGACTGAACTGTGCTCTAGGGTGGCTCAGACAGCTTCTTTCTCCCTGGACTCCTGTGACGTAAGACCCAGGCTTTTCAAACTCTTTCATACTTCACTCCAAAAATTAAGGTGTCTCCTCCTGCCTCTCTTTGCAAACAGTACATTTGTGCATGGTATCATCGAAAGTGTGCAAACTAGGGCCGCACGGCGATTAAAATTTTTAATCGCGATTAACTGCGTGATTGGGAGCGGTCCATGGGGGGTGGAACAGGGGGGCACGCATTTCCTCACCCTCCCTCCCATATTAGTTATCATATCTTTGCTGGTGAGGATGCTGAAGCCCTGCCAGTAGAAGAATCCCACTGCCAAAGCAGCCCCTTTCCTCCTTGTGCTAGTGTGGAAGTCAGTGGGGTGCCTCCAGCCACCGATGCCAGCACTCTTCAGGCATGCTCAGTTCATTCCGGGTCAGAAGGAAATGCCCGGTGCAGGCCGAGGCGGCGTTTCAATACGGCTGCCCGCTGCAGGGCGAATATTTACTGAAAAATAAAAGGTAAACTGGGAGGGGAGGGGAGAGAGAACCTCCAGCGGTAGGGGAGGGGAGGGAGAGATGCTGGACCGACTGTGCGTGTATGCGTGCAGGTGGTCCGTAAATTATTGATCATGATTACAAATTTTAATTGCGATTAATAAATAACATGCTGCTTCCATTGTTAATCGCAATTAATGTGCAGCCCTAAAAAAAAAACACAAAATGTTGGGGGGGGGGGGGGGGTTCAGCTTGTTTTCATTTGCTAATGACATGCAATGACAAGGGATATGCAAATGACAGGCCAGATATTGCGCTTGTATAATATTAGTTGCTGTTCAACATAATCAGTATGAAAAACAGGAAAGCAAGAATTCTAGTTACATTTGTACCCTGCACTTTCCTACTCATGGCAGGCTCAATGCAGCAATGGAGGGTTAAGTGGCTTGCCCAGAGTCACAAGGAGCTGCCTGTGCCTGAAGTGGGAATTGAAGTCAGTTCCTCAGTTCCCCAGGACCAAAGTCCACCACCCTAACCACTATTTGAGATTCTACATGGATTCCACTAGCAACATTCCATGTAGAAGTCGGCCCTTGCAGATCACCAATGTGGCCGCGCAGGCTTCTGCTTCTGTGAGTCTGACGTCCTGCAGGACGACAGACTCACAGAAACAGAAGCCTGCGCAGCCTTCTACATGGAATGTTGCTAGTGGAATAGCAACATTCCATGTAGAATCTCCAATAGTATCTATTTTATTTTTGTTACATTTGTACCCTGCGCTTTCCCACTCATGGCAGGCTCAATGCGGCTTACATGGGGCAATGGAGGGTTAAGTGACTTGCCCAGAGTCACAAGGAGCTGCCTGTGCCTGAAGTGGGAATCGAACTCAGTTCCTCAGTTCCCCAGGACCAAAGTCCACCACCCTAACCACTAGGCCACTCCTCCACTGTTGCTACTATTTGAGATTCTACATGGAATGTTGTCAGCCCTTGCAGATCACCAATGTGGCCGCGCAGGCTTCTGCTTCTGTGAGTCTGACGTCCTGCACCAGGACGTCAGACTCACAGAAACAGAAGCCTGCGCAGCCTTCTACATGTTGCTAGTGGAATAGCAACATTCCATGTAGAATCTCCAACAGTAGCAACATTCCATGTAGAATCTCCAATAGTAGCAACATTACATGTAGAATCTCCAATAGTATCTATTTTGTTACATTTGTACCCTGCGCTTTCCCACTGATGGCAGGCTCAATGCGGCTTACATGGGGCAATGGAGGGTTAAGTGACTTGCCCAGAGTCACAAGGAGCTGCCTGTGCCTGAAGTGGGAATTGAACTCAGTTCCCCAGGACCAAAGTCCACCACCCTAACCTCTAGGCCACTCCTCCACTGGTTTTGCACAATTAGCTCTAGAGTCAAGTATAACGTGACCTTCAATAGATCCAGTATATTCCCTGGCCACAGACTTTTATCTGAGTGATTTATAAGTATGAAGACAGGTCTTCCATGGATAAAGCCATAGGTGGTCCTTGGCCTCTTCGGTTTAGAGTCAGGTACAATCATCGAGCGGAGGCGTGGCCTAATGGTAAGTGCCCGTTACCAAGCTGAAATTCCAAGTAGTAATCACTTTCACGATGTTCATATTATCTATGATATTTAATCAATTGTTTTTATATTAAATGGAGGAAAAGACCTCGTCTTCGCTTGGCAGCAGATCAAAGTTTCTAAGTGCCAGCTTATTTAGACCTCGGTTATTATCACTAATTAACATTAAGTATTAATGTTTTTTTACCTCATTTTTCTGTTATGATACTAATTATTAGAGGTGCACAGAAAAATTTGGCAAAAAATTTCAGCTTGGTAAAGGGTATTCATAAGAAATTTCGCTGAAAGATCGAACTAGTTTGTACTGTATTTACAGCTAATGGTTCAATTCCCTTTCCAGCTCTGTCTGACCCTGGACAAGTCACGTGGAGGGGCATAATGGAACAGAAACGCCTATCTCCATGGGCGTTAATCTCCGAGAACGGGTCCGTGAAGGGGCGGAGTGAACCGTATTTTCATAAAAAAATAGACGCCCATGGTTTATTCGCCAAGGTGTGAGCTGGGCGTTTTTGTTTTTCAGCGATAATGGAAAATGAAATCGCCCAGCTCAAAAAGGAATAAATCCAAGGCATTTGTTCGTGGGAGGGGCCAGGATTCATAGTGCACTGGTCCCCCTCACATGCCAGGACACCAACCGGGCACCCTAGGGGGCACTTTTACAAAAACAAAAAAACAGGTAAAAGAGCTCCCAGGTGCATAGCACCCTTCCCTTGGGTGTTGAGCCCCCCAAATCCCCCTCAAAACCCACTGCCCACAAGTCTACACCATTACTATAGCCCTAAGGGTTGAAGGGGGGCACCTACATGTGGGTACAGTGGGTTTGGGGGGGTTGGACGACTAAGCATTAAGCAGCACAATTGTAACAGGTAGGGGGGGGGTGGGCCTGGGTCCACCTGCCTGACGTCCACTGCACCCCCTAACAACTGCTCCAGGGACCTGCATACTGCTGCTTGGGAGGAGGGTATGACATTTGAGGGTGAAAGTAAAAAGTTGTGAAACATCATTTTTTTGTGGTGGGAGGGGGTTAGTGACCACTGGGGGAGTCAGGGGAGGTCATCCCCGACTCCCTCGGGGGGTCATCTGGTCATTTAGGGCACTTTTTGGGGCCTTATTCGTGAAAAAACAGGGTCCAGGAAAAGTGCCCTAAATTCTAGCTACAAATGCATCCATTATCGGCGAAAGGCGCCCATCTCTGTTCGGGTGATAACCACGCCCCAGTTCCGCCTTCACCACGCCTCCGACACGCCCCCGTCCACTTTGTCCGCATCCGCGACGGAGTGCAGTTGAAAGCGTCCAAAGTTCGGCTTTCGATTATACCGCTTTATTTGTTTTTGTGAGAAAGACGCCCATCTCCCGATTTAGGTCGGAACTTGGGCGTTTTTCTCGTTCGATTATAAGCTGGATAGCCTTCCATTGCCCCAGGTACAACATATAACTTAGATTGTGAGCCTGTTAGAGACAGTGCAAAGTACCCGTAATAGAAAACTGTATACCACGTGGAGGGGCATAATCAAACGGGGCGCCCAAGTTTTCATTAGGGCACCCTCGCAGGACGGCCCCGTAAAGGGGCGGGGCAGCCCATATTATTGAAACAAGATGGGTGTCCAAATTTCATTTCGATAATATGATCGGGGACGCACAAATCATGAAATTTAGTTCGACCTTAGAGATGGTCGTCCTTAGGTTGTTTTTGAGATGGTCGTCCCCGGTTTTCGGCGATAATGGAAACCGAGGACGCCCATCTCAAAAACGACCAAATCCATGGCATTTGGTCATGGGAGGAGCCAGCATTCGCAGTGCACTGGTCCCCCTGATATGCCAGGACACCAACCGGGCACCCTAGGGGGCACTGCAGTGGACTTCAGAAAAGGGTCCCAGGTGCATAGCTCCCTTACCTTGTGTGCTGAGCCCCCCAAACCCCCCAAAACCCACTACCCTCAACTGTACTACTACTACTACTTAACATTTCTAGAGCGCTACTAGGGTTATGCAGCGCTGTACAGTTTAACAAAGAAGGACAGTCCCTGCTCAAAGGAGCTTACAATCTAAAGGACAAAATGTACATCACTACCATAGCCCTTACAGGTGGTGCAACACCTAGATGTGGGTACAGTGGGTTTCCGGTGGGTTTTGGAGGGCTCACATTTATCACCACAAGTGTAACAGGTAGGGGGGGATTGGCCTGGGTCCGCCTGCCTGAAGTACACTGCAGTACCCTCTAAAACTGTTCCAGGGACCTGCATACTGCTGCAATGGAACTGAGTATGGCATTTGAGGCTGGCAAAAAAGTATTTTTAAAGATTTTTTTTACGGTGGGAGGGGGTTAGTGACCACTGGAGGAGTAAGGGGAGGTGATCCCCGATTCCCGCCGGTCAGGGCCATGCCTAGGGTCTCTGGCGCCCCCCCCCCCCCCCCCCGGACCTGCCTGGCTCCAAGGCGCGTGGAAGAGTGTGAACAGTGTACATTATATTGCTTTTGTCATAGCCATGCTGATTTAAGCTACTTGCACAGGTTACTTTTATTTATCTTTCTCCATTGAGCACTGCTTGTGTAATGTGGCAGAAGTAATTTGTGATTTACTACTTACTGAGGTTATCAATAGAAATCAAACAAAATAAAACATGGAAAAGAAAATAAGATGATACCTTTTTTACTGGACTAACTTAATACATTTCTTGATTAGCTTTCGAAGGTTGCCCTTCTTCCTCAGATCGGAAATAAGCAAATGTGTTAGCTGACAGTGTATATAAGTGAAAACATTCAAGCATTACTATGACAGTCTGACAGGGTGGGAGGAGGGGGGTGGGTCGGAGGTATGCATGGGGACATCAAAGCATATCATTGATATTCTAACAGGATGGGTGTGGATAGGTGAGGGGGGGGGGGTGATCAACAGAGACATACAGCTTTATGGTTTATAATGGGCTAGGAACTTCCCTGTAATTTTTTCCAGTTGCAAACTATGCCAAAATATTTCACAGGACACCCAAAGTCATCCACAAAGGAAAGATATTCAACATAAAGGGATCTTTCACTTGCTCATCTTCCAATGTGGTATATATCATTCAGTGTAAAAAATGTAACGAAGGATGCTATATTGGAGAAACAGGCCAGATGCTTAAGACAAGATTCAATTTACATAGACATCACATGAACAATACTGGTGCCAGTAGGGCTCCCACCCCTGTTGGTCAGCATTTTACAGGACCAGGACACTGTACCAGTGACTTCACAGTGAGAATCCTGAAAGGTAACTTTAAAACCATACAAGAACGTAAGACCTTTGAAGTCAGAATGATTGAATATTTTAACACCCAACAGAAAGGACTTAAAAAGGATCTGGGGTTCCTAGCCCATTATAAACCATAAAGCTGTATGTCTCTGTTGATCACCCTCCCCTCACCTATCCACACCTATCCTGTTAGAATATCAATGATATGCTTTGATGTCCCCATTCATACCTCCTACCCACCCCCATCCTCCCACCCTGTCAGACTGTCATAGTAATGCTTGAATGTTTTCACTTATATACACTGTCAGCTAGCACATTTGCTTATTTCCGATCTGACGAAGAAGGGCGACCTTCGAAAGCTAATCAAGAAATGTATTAAGTTATGTCCAATAAAAAAGGTATCATCTTATTTTCTTTTCCATGTTTTATTTTGTTTGATTTCTATAGATTCTACATGGAATGTTGCTATTCCACTAGCAACATTCCATGTAGAAGTCGGCCCTTGTAGATCACCAATGTGGCCGCGCAGGCTTCTGCTTCTGTGAGTCTGACGTCCTGCACATACGTGCAGGACGTCAGACTCACAGAAACAGAAGCCTGCGCAGCCTTCTACATGGAATGTTGCTAGTGGAATAGCAACATTCCATGTAGAATCTCCAATAGTAGCAACATTCCATGTAGAATCTCCAATGGTATCTATTTTACTGTCATAGTAATGCTTGAATGTTTTCACTTATATACACTGTCAGCTAGCACATTTGCTTATTTCCGATCTGACGAAGAAGGGCAACCTTCGAAAGCTAATCAAGAAATGTATGAAGTTATGTCCAATAAAAAAGGTATCATCTTATTTTCTTTTCCATGTTTTATTTTGATTTCTATTGATAACCTTTAGAGTGGACTAACACGGCTACCACACTCCTCTACTTACTGAGAGAACTGTTAACTATTTAAAGGCTGACAGGCATTTTCTATGTGTGTTAGTTTTGTAAAGCTGTTCTTTTCATAACATCTGCTCTGAAGCTTTCACAGTGTCCTTGCTGTTTGTTTTAAATTGGAGTCTGAGTTTCTGCTGATAAGAACATAAGTACTAACCAGCTTTCTTTAAAGGTGGGCAGCTGAGCGGGATACCATAACAGTTTTACAGCCAACTCTGATTTGTTTACAGAAACATGGGTGGCAGACAGCATTTTGGATCAATATTTATTTATTTATTGCATTTGTATCCCACATTTTCCCAACTTTTTGCGGGTTCAGTGTGGCTTACAATACGTTATGAAAGATGGAAATACAGTTTGTTACAACTCGGTTATGGATTACATTGGGAGGAGTTATGCGAGACAAAGTCAAGTATCATTAAGGAATATAACAATGGAAAAGAGCATTGAAACATTGGAAAGGAAACAACGGGAAACTAAAAGGGGCAGTATATAATGACAGGAAAGCATTTGGTATACATTTTCTGTGAGTAAAGGTATGAGTGTGCAGAGATTACGGGGGATGAGAAATTCAGAGTGGCTGTAATGATGCATTATTGAACAGTGAGTGTGGGCTTTATGTGTTTTGGTTCTTTCCGTAAATTTTCTCAAAAAGATGGGTCTTCAGTAGTTTGTGGAAGGTGGTTTGCTCGTAAATCGTTTTCAGGTTGCGCGGCAGTGAATTCCAGAACTGCGTGCTCATGTAACATAGTAGCATAGTAGATGACGGCAGAAAAAGACCTGCATGGTCCATCCAGTCTGCCCAAGAAAAACTCATATGTGTATACCTTACCTTGAATTTGTACCTGTCCTTTTCAGGGCACAGACCGTGTAAGTCTGCCCAGCAGTATTTCCCGCCTCCCAACCACCAGTCCCGCCTCCCATCACCAACTCTGGTACAGAACGTATAAGTCTGCCCTCCCCTATCCTAGCCTCCCAACCACCAACCCCTCTTCCCCCCACCTGCGTGCAGCGCCTTGTATTTCAAGCCCTTGCAATTAGGGACGTGAATATACTTGGGTCTTAGCTAGCCTTGCAGAACTACGCTTTAGCATTTAATGTGTGTGTGAAATTCATACATAAAATACTTGTTTTCGGCGTGCAAGATGATAGTGCCAGAGGCAGGAGCAAGTGGGAATTGCTCCTAACTCATTTAAAGTATGGGTTCCCAATAGACACTAGGGACTTAAAAAAAAACCAAACAAAACAGAGCCAGGTTGGATGGGAGGGGGTGAGTGGGAGGGAGATCAGGGCCGATACAGACCGCTGGCCACTTCAACTTAAAAGACATCCCTTCCTGTCAATGCCTGAGCCAAATCGACACAGGCATCCCCACTAACTATTTGCCGATTTTGAGAACACAGGGAACTTCACTAGATTTAAAAAGTAACCAAATCCAAATGTACAAATGTTGATTTCAGAAGCTCCGTCAAGAACACAAAACAAACAAATGTGGGGAAGATCCTGGATAGAAAGTAAATAGAGTTTTCCTTACCTGCGCTCTTGGTTTTGGAGAGTAAAGGACACCCTTGCGTCTGCCCAGCTGCTTGTAAAACAAATAAATCTGTTCTCCTCGTCAATCATCATCGGGCCTCACTGTGTCCCGCCCTTGCGGAAATAGGAAGTTACCTCAGAGGAGGGCGGGACACAGTGAGGCCCGATGATGATTGACGAGGAGAACAGATTAATTTTTTTTACAAGCAGCTGGGCAGACGCCAGGCGCTGCCTTCAACTTGGCTTCACAAAAACAATTTTTAAAGGTAGGTGGGAGGCGGAGCAGCGGGAGCGGTAAGGCGGGGCAGCACCGCAGCGGCGCCCTTGAAGGCACAGCGCCCCCCCCCCCCCCCCCCCCGCGGTGCTTACCTGGCTTACCGTGTTGGCACAGCCCTGCCTCCGGTGGTCATCTGGTCAATTCGGGCACCTTTTTGATGCTTGGTCATGAAAAAAAATGAACCAAGTAAAGTCGCCCAAGTGTTCGTCAAGGACACCCTTCTTTTTTACATTATCGGCCGAGGACACCCATCTCCTAAGCACGCCCCAGTCCCGCCTTCACTACACTGCTGACACGCCCCCCATGAACTTTGGTTGTCCCTGCGACGGAAAGCAATTGAGGGCGCCCAAAATCGGCTTTCAATTATGCCGATTTGGGCGACCTTGCGAGAAGGGCGCCCATCTCCCGAGTTGTGTCGGAAGATGGGCGCCCTTCTCTTTCGTAAGTTCACCTGATAGTCACCTCAGGGATCAATTGCAGTATATCAAATACTATAAATAAATAAACTGGAGGTAGGGTCATTATCCACACTGCTAATGTCCACCCATACAAACCTCAGACCAACCAATAAAATCAGTTGTGACTATGCCACTGCTGTCTTCATCTACAAAAGTATTCGGAAAAAAAAAAAAAGATTTTTATATCAACGATAGAAATATAGGGGCTGATGTTCAGACCGTGGGAATTAGCCCGGCCAAACTCCCCGGTCGACGGTGATGCCAGATATTCAATGCCAGGTGGTTTCCTGTGACCGGTGGAGCCGGTGGGGGGAAGAGGGGTTGGTGGTGGGGAGGCGAAGATAGTGCTGGGCAGACTTCTACGGTCTGTGCCACATCCGGTGGTAGGAGGCGGGACTGGTGGTTGGGAGGCGGGGAATAGTGCTGGGCAGACTTATACGGTCTGTGCCAGAGCCAGTGGTGGGAGGCGGGGCTGGTGGTTGGGAGGAGGGGATAGTGCTGGCCAGACTTATACGGTCTGTGCCCTGAAAAAGACAGGTACAAATCAAGGTAAGGTATACACATGAGTTTATCTTGTTGGGCAGACTGGATGGACCGTGCGGGTCTTTTTCTCCTGTAATCTACTATGTTACTATGTAAATATATGGTTTGGCCACTAAGAACTCAGCCAGCCAAGTTGATATTCAGCACTGGCTGGCTAAGTTCATAGCAGCCAAAGATAGATCTGGTATTGACATGGCCAGATTTGGCCGCCAAACCTAGCCAGCGATGCACTGAAAATGATAGTAGACGGTTATATCGCACGATATAACCGGTTATCCGTTAAGCGTTAACTGGGAATATTCAGCAGGAGACAGCCGGCTATCTCCCACTGAGTATCAGCGGATAGCCAATTAAGTACCATTTAACCAGCCAGGTGCCATTCCTGGCCGGTTAATTGGTTTTAAACATCAGCCGGATAGAGTATGACAGCAGATAAAGACGTTTAAGCCCCAAACAATCTGCTTATTTACCTTCATGTAAAATAACATGGTCCTCAGTTAAGCTAAGAGTTTCCTGTTCTAATTAGATTCTCATATTTACGTCCTGTGATCAAGGCCTTTCTCCATTGGCATTGATAGGGAAAACAGCTTTAATGAATCAAGTGGTTAGAGTGGTGGACTTTGGTCCTGGGGAATTGGGTTCAATTCCCACTGCGGGCACAGGCAGCTCCTTGTGACTCTGGGCAAGTCACTTAACCCTCCATTGCCCCATGTAAGCCGCATTGAGCCTGCCATGAGTGGGAAAGCGCAGGGTACAAATGTAACAAAAATAAAATAGATACTATTGGAGATTCTACATGGAATGTTGCTACTATTGGAGATTCTACATGGAATGTTGCTACTATTGGAGATTCTACACGGAATATTGCTATTCCACTAGCAACATTCCATCCATGTAGAAGGCTGCCATGTAGAAGGCTTCTGTTTCTGTGGTACGTGCAGGACGTCAGACTCACAGAAGCAGAAGCCTGCGCGGCCACATTGGTGATCTGCAAGGGCCGACTTCTACATGGAATGTTGCTAGTGGAATAGCAACATTCCATGTAGAATCTCAAATAGTAGCAACAGTGGAGGAGTGGCCTAGTGGTTAGAGTGGTGGACTTTGGTCCTGGGGAATTGGGTTCAATTCCCACTGTGGGCACAGGCAGTTCATTGTGACTCTGGGCAAGTCACTTAACCCTCCGTTGCCCCAGGTACAAATAAGTACCTAAGCCGCATTGAGCCTGCCATGAGTGGGAAAGCACAGGGTAAAAAAAAAAAATATATATATATATATTTTCAGAATCTATATAGTCAGCATTGCAAGATACCACCTGAAGAACATTTATTTTTGTTACATTTGTACCCTGCGCTTTCCCACTCATGGCAGGCTCAATGCGGCTTACATGGGGCAATGGAGGGTTAACTGGGATTCAGCAGAATGGGATGCTGATTGGGCCGGCTCCATCATTAGGCAAGCCTAGGCAATCACCTAGGCAGTAGCTTCTTAGGAGCTGCTGCAGTCAAAGCAAAACGATAGACCCTGATGACCAAACTCAATCATCAGCACGTAGCTTAGCCAGCATTTTTATGGGATGCTTGTGTGACGATCAATGATCACAAGTTTAGTTATCAAAATCATAGGCGGGCTACAGGCCAACGAGCCAAAAGTTAATTTTTGGGGGGGGGGGTAGAGCTGAAGGTGTGCCCAGGTTTTCTACTACTGTTCCACCAGCTGTGGATACCTACCCCTCATTCTGGCAGTTGCTGTTGTAACTGAAGGCGCATTTCATGATGCTGTCCAGAGTCATCAGGCTGACGTGCTGAAAGAGTTCCACCGACTTGTTCTGATAATCGAACTTTTCCCATTTGTCCTGAAGAGAACAGGAGAAAGACAATGAAAACCAATCCTACAGAGCACCGTGTTACCCATGGAAATCACAGTACTTCCATCTCTCTCGCCACTGTAGCTTTGGGAGAGGTACGAAACATGACAGTCAAAAAGCCATGGTCATGCTCAGCAAGTTGATGTGATTCTCTTTGGCGAATGTTTGATGATGATGAACTATAAGTATCCATCAGTACTGGACCAATGACCTGATCTTAGTCAGCATCTAAGGAACTGGTGACCTGCCCTCTTCTGGAAGGTCTCCCTGAAGTATGACACTTATTTTCAAAACATATGGATGTCTCAAAATACCCAAATAGACATCCATGTGCTTGAAACGTCCAAATTACGATTTTGCAAAAGCAGAAAAGAGGTGTCCGACACTGAAGTATGTCCAAATAGCAAGGGGGCATTTTGTGGCTGTGTTTTGGGCAGGACTAGGGAAAACCCAAAATCAGGATGTGCAACAGCAGCGATAACCAAATGGGATGAAACACCCATGTCTAAAAAGAAGAGGGGTTGGTGGTTGAGAGGCTAGGATAGGGGAGGGCAGACTTATACGGGGTCTGTGCCGGAGCCGGTGATGGGAGGCGGGACTGGTGGTTGGGAGGCGGGAAATACTGCTGGACAGACTTATACGGTCTGTGCCCTGAAAAAGACAGGTACAAATCAAGGTAAGGTATTCACATATGAGTTTATCGTGGGCAGACTAGATGGTCTTTTTCTGCCGTCATCTACTATGTTACAATGTGCCCCCCCCCCCCACCTCGGGCTCTGGCCCCCTCCCACCACGAGGTCTGGCTATGCCCCTGGTTTTAACTTGATCAAGGAGCAATAATGATCACCCTGTACCAATCTGTTTTAGCAAATGTAAAAGAGTGGACCAGAAAATGGTTTTAAAATCATCTGACAGAAGAGGCCTCACCAGCATGACGTTAGTGGAGTCTGACATCAGCTTCATGTAAGGTTTCAGGATGTCGTAGTGAAAGGCTGGAGTCAGCAGCCTGCGGTGCTGGAACCACTTTTGGCCGGAGAGGAGCAGCAATCCCTGCCCTGTTGGGGACACCGGTAGGAAACTGGTCACATCATTTCATAAGATCCAGCCCTGTGATTCATGGTAAAGCTGTGAAACCTGGATTCAATTTGCGTGCCTAGCCAGGGCCTCTGAGGAAAATGAAGCTTAGATATTGTGCAATAGTCACAGAGGGTACACAGAGATTAACTTCCAGAAAAAGTCATGGTCTGTGGTTTATGGCCAAGAAATGTCTCCCCAATAACTGAACTAAGCGAAGCAGTGGCATAGCCAGGGGTGGGCCTGGATGGGCCTAGGCCCACCCACTTTGGGTTCAGGCCCACCCAGCAGCAGCACACCTATGATGTGCCTGGCAGGGATCCCCAAGCCCCGCCAGTCGAAAACTCCCAACAACTGTCCCTCCTGCGTACCAGCCTTCCCTCTGATGTATTCCCGCCTATGCGGAAACAGGAAGTTGCATCAGAGGGAAGACTGTGGGGGCAACATGAGCAGTGTGTATTAGTTGCTGCACGCTGCCGGTGAAAATCTGCTATTTAAAAGGTATGCGGGGTAGGAGGGGATGTTTGAGAGACCATATGGCATGCAGGCAAGAGAGTGAGAGACCAAATCACTTGTGGGACAGGGCGGAATTCTTCTGCCCACCCATCTTGGGCCCAGGCCCACCCAAATGTGGGTGTCTGGCTACTCCCATGAAGCGAAGGGAGAGGTAACTGCATTAAAAAAAAATAAGCTACAGCATTAAGCCAGCATGCTTGTTAACAAACGTTCTTGACAGCAAACCCCAACGAAGATCAATTCTGATTAAGCTAAAAGACTTTGCAGGAAAATGTCAGGCCTAAAAAACTAAGGGGTCCTTTTACTAAGGTGCCCTGAAAAATGGCCTGCGGAAGTGTAGGTGCATGTTTTGGGCCCGCAGATCCATTCTTCAGCATGCCTGCAAAAAAAAAAAAACCTTTTTAAAATTTTTCCCGAAAATGGACGTGCAGCAAAATGAAAATTGCTGCGCGTCCATTTAGGGTCTGAGACCTTACCGCCAGCCATTGACCTAGCGGTAAAGACTCACGCGGTAATGACCTACACAACGCCAAATGCCATTACATGCGCCCTAAAATAAAAAATATTTTTCAGATACGCATATCGGATGCGCGCCAAAAATGAAATTAGCGCAAGAGCCATGCGGTAGTTGGGTGGGATAACTCCATTTTGGTGGGCGTTGGGCGCACGTAGACTCTTATGTTGCTCTTTGGAAACGTTGTGCACTTTTTACCCAATGGAGGGGGGCACTGTTTTCCCGATGGTGTGCACAATGTGAGGAAACAAGGTCACACTCTTTTCAGCAAAAGTCCTACTTTTTCTGCTCATTTTTGTTTGTTAATGACATCAGGGGCGTAGCCAGATTTTGGCAGGAGGGGGGGTCCAGAGCCCGAAGTGAGGGGGCACATTTTTGCCCCTTCCCGGCGCCGCCGCCCCTTCCCCATCCCCTTCGACCCCCCCTCCTGCCGCAGCCAACCCTCCCCCGCCACTGCCAGGTACCTTTGCTGGTGGGGGTCCCCAACCCCCGCCAGCCAAAGCCCCCATCAGTGTCGGTCTCCGAGTCTGGCGCATTTGCTGATCTGTTTCTGTGAGTAGGAATGTGCATGACACCAGGACTCGCAGAAACAGAATCCAGATCAGCAACGCGCCGGAGACCGTCGCTGAAGAGGACCGGCTGGCGGGGGTTGGGGACCCCAGCCAGCAAAGGTACCTGACGGCGAGGGAGGGTTGGCGGCAGCGGGAGGTCGAATGTGGCAGGGGAGGGTGAAAGCAGGGGGGCCAGGGCTAAATCTGTGGGGGCCCATGCCTCCGTGGCCCCACCTAGCTACGCCCCTGAATGACATACAACAACTTGGTTAGGTTGTCAGCATTTAGTACTACTAATCACTTCTACAGTGCTACTAGACGTACACAGCGCTGTACACATTATATACAGGTACTTTCTCTGTCCCTAGAGGGCTCACAATCTAAGTTTTGGTGCCTGGGGCAATGGAGGGTTAAGTGACCTGCCCATGGTCACAAGGAGTTGCAGTGGGAATTGAACCTAGGTAGCCAGGATCAAAGCCCGCCGCACTAACCACTAGGCCACTCCTCCTTCCTGTCATGGAAAACAACAGCCCATCCCTACATGTTACCTGGCTTTGCGTTGATCCTATCTCATGGGAAGTCATATGACTGCAGTTTACCTGCAAAAGCAGCCAAGTGACTTTTCCTGTACAGGGGGCTTCCCTTAGGAGTCTCGTAGAACACTCTTAGGAAGTTAACGCACTTGGTACTGTAAATAATTGTCACAAATTGAATGCAGTGAAAAACAGGTTCAGGCTTTCTAAAGTAAACTAGGCCTCTAAAATCATAGCATCTCTCAGTCCTGATACTTCACTGAAGAAATGTGACAGCCTGATTAAGCTTGGCAGAGTTACAAAGTTGGCAAGGGATGTGTACAGCTGGATGTAGGCATGCGGAGAAACTATAAAAAAAATAATTGGGCCAGGTGCGGAAAAGTTAAATTTAAGGATGAGCGAAAAACTTACTAAGGTTGAAACTTGGTCATAATTGGATGTATGTGCCAATTATGATGAAATTGCAGGTGGCTCATAGGGGTCTATGGGATTAAAAAAAAGTATAAAAGTCTGCTAACTAAGCAGTGAAAGAGAGAGAGAGAAGCCAGTAACCTTTGAAGGCACATGTCATCCGTCGTGAAGTGCTGCTCCACGATGTGAATTTCAGAGCTGCCTGGTTTGCCTGTACTGTCCTTGGGTAAGACATTGATGCTAATAAATTATCTTATTATATCTACTGACTACTGGGTTTCTTTCTAATTATGTAGTTTGCTACTGCCCAGACTGTGTAAAACTGTCATGAGCAGATACAAGGTTGGGGTAATGATGTATTTAGAGGGAGCCTGCAATCGTTTTCAGGATAGTAGAAAGCCCATGGCTTCTGCTGCCCAACCTGCGCTGGCAGGACCCATTATATTCAGTACACAGAGACAAGAGGCTGCAGTGTAGGTTTTTCTTATTTCCCCCAGAAATTTTTATTGAATTTATTAAGTAAGTACAAATCGTACAGGATACACTGGTGAATGATAACATATTGCAAAACAATAGCATTATGGTCTAGTCCTAAACATATACAGACTTAGTTGATACGTAATATGTTAATAAATGGGAATAATATAATGTAAGTTTTTCAGTGGGCCATATTATTTGAATACTGCCCTGTCCTTAACCTGTTTTTGCTCAGTGTTCCAAAATTGTTTTTGAGATCTAGGGCGAAAATAAGAATCTGAGCAAATATTGATTAAATATCTAGGGTGCTACAAATACTGCAGGCTCTGTATTTCATGCCCTTCAGATCCTTAAAATAATTTGTATTATCATTTGTGTTCAAGAAGAGAGATCAGAGGTGATTGTGCTTACCAATCCAGGGTTCCAAAAAGTTGTAGGTCCAAGCCTTAGGATCTGCAAGGTCCAACACATATGCACAGTAAGCAGATTCAACACATTACATGTATCGTTAACACATACAAATGTTCACCATCACAAGCACCAAAAGATCAGGATTTCTTTACTACATAAAACCAGCAGCAGAATTTAACCCTGCTGCCAGCGGTCAACAGAAGGCACTCTGATTGGAGGCGTAGCCAGACCTCGAGGTGGGAGGGGGCCAGAGCCCAAGGGGAGGGGGCACATTTTTGGTCCGCCCCGCTGCCCCCATCCACCACTGCTGCTGCTTCATATACCTTGGCTAGCAGAGGTCCCCAACCCCCACCAGCTGAAGCATCGCCGCCACCACCGCACATGCCTTGGCTGGTGGGAGTCTCCAAGCCCCGCCAGCTGAAGCGCTTTTTCCACGTCACGGCCGGCGTGCTTGTTTTAATGAAATTGAGCATGCGCGCCTGCTCAGTTTCACTAAAACGAGCATGCCAGATGTGAGGGGAAGACAGAACAGGGCAGGAAATGTGGCAGCACCAGAGACCACCGCTGAGAAAAACGCTTCAGCTAGCGGGGGGTTGGGGACCCCTACCACCCAAACCAGGTGCGCATTTCCAGTTTTGGAAGGCCCAGGCCACCGTGGCCCCCCGTAGCTATACCCCTGGCTCTAAGACTGTAGAGGAATCACAGGATTGCAGAGGTCAGTGCTTTGCATGAAAATGTGCATGCTGCCTGGTAATCTCTCCTAAGATGTCAAAAAACTGCTTTGTAAAGATCAACCACCGATTAGGGTTTTAGGGATTCAGACTTCAGATGCCATGCAGTTGGCTCGACCTCACAAAGCGTTCTAATTTATTTGCAGGTAGAATGTAACCTTCAGTGCACACGCAGCGCTTATGAACATTCATTTCACACCAAAAAAAACTTCTGCTCAGCAGAATCCAGTGTGTGATGGCTCCTTACCTGCTCTGCCAAACACAGTCTTAGCGTAGTCAGGGTGCGTGATGATGAAGATGGGGAAAAAATTGCCCAACCAGACGAGGAAGCCGTAGGGGAATTCCTTGGCCCAGAGCTCCAGAGTTTCTAAATCGGTCCCATCTTGGCGACACTAAGGTGAAGATTGGAGGGAGAAAGAGAGCGTAAGGTGCTGTCCTAGGCAGAATCTGTTTGTTTGGAAGCTTAATGCAAGGAACTGGGACATCCGGTCCAGGTTGTACCCTACTGTATGCACAAGCTTGTATTGCTACTTCCAATAAAAGCCTTTGATTCATATACAGCGTCTCTGGTCTGTTTTGAGGAGCCTGACTCTGTTCACATACCTTGTTTCTGTACTTGCAACATAGCACAGGACGGCAGCTAAAAATTAATTTGTCTGTCCCGTCTGCTCAGTTTTTTCTGATCTACACTGCTAAAGATATATCTCTTGCTCAGGGGTGTGCTGGTAAATTTTTAACAACAGGCTCTTTCTCCGGACGTAGCCAGCTCTGCAGTTGGAAGGGCTAGGGGTGGCCGGGGTGGGGGGAGCAACACTTGCCTCTTTCTCCTCCCTCCCTTCGTGCGGGCACGCTAGGCATACCTTTGCTTGCAGCCAATAAATGGACTGCCACCATTCCCAACGTCTTGCTCTGAGCAGCATGCTGGAACTTCTCACACATGCTGGAGAAGTCCCAGCCTGCTGCTCAGAGCTGGAAACAAGGAGCGGGGAGCAGCAGTAGTCTATTTACTTGGCTTGCAGGGCTCAGCATCCCCACCAGCAAAGTAAAAGAGAATTCAGCAGGGGGCCCAAGCCCACATTTTGGGAGTCAGTTGTTAAAGTAGCCATGGAGGTCCCTACTTTAACAACCGGCTCCCAAAATTCTTAAAAACTTAACAACCGGCTCTCGCGAGCCTGTGAGAGCCCCCTGCTCCAGCACACCACTGCTCTTGCTGCTCGTGGGATATTAATCTTGATCCAAATCTGTGTTTAGGTGCATTTTTTTCCCAAGTAATAGCACTTATTTGAGAGGCTTCTGTTTTTTGTTTTTTTTTGTCCGTAGGTATAAAGATACCACATACATCATCATTCATATATGCAAAGTTCTGCCAGACGTGAGGCAGCCCTATTCCCACTTCTCCTACCTGGAGTATCTTTATTTATTTTATTATTTATCTTCTGATTTCTGTATTTTCAGACGTTATTTGAACTGGATTATAATCAAACAGGTCTCTGTACCCAATCTTCCTGGTTGCATAACCTAAAAAAAAGTTATCAACAAAAAGTGGAAGGAAAAAAATAAAGACCAACCTCCACCCCCAGCCTTTAAAGGCCTTGTTTGCTGGCTTTCACAAAATATGTAGAAATAAACAAATATTAACCCTGGCATTCACAATAACAGGATGTATTGGAAAAAGAGAAAAATTAAACTGCCCAGCACGTGGTGGAGATGAAAACGGTAACGGAGTTCAAACATGCATGGGATATGCATAGAGGAATCCTGTGCAGAAGGAATGGATCCTCAGAAGCTTAGCTGAAATTGGGTGGCGGAGCAGGTGGGGGGAAGAGGGGGTGGTGGTTGGGAGGCGAGGATAGGGGAGGGCAGACTTATACGGTCTGTACCAGAGCCGGTGATGGGAGGCGGGACTGGTGGTTGGGAGGCGGGAAATACTGCTGGGCAGACTTATACGGTCTGTGCCCTGAAAAGGACAGGTACAAATTCAAGGTAAGGTATACACATATGAGTTTGTCTTGGGCAGACTGGATGGACCATGCAGGTCTTTTTCTGCCGTCATCTACTATGTTACACTTTGGCATATTTTCAAAGCACTTAGCCTCCCAAAGTTCCATAGAAACCTATGGAACTTAGCCTCCCAAAGTGCTTTGAAAATATGCCTCATTGTGTATGCGGCTCATTTACATAGTAACATAGTAGATGACGGCAGAAAAAGACCTGCACGGTCCATCCAGTCTGCCCAACAAGATAAACTCATATCTGTATCCTTACCTTGATTTGTACCTGCCATTTTCAGGACACAGACCGTAGAAGTCTTGCCCAGAACTAGCCCCATCACCCATAACACCAGCCCCGCCTCCCAATCTCGGCTAAGCTTCTGAGGATCCATTCCTTCTGCACAGGATTCCTTTATGTTTATTCCACGCATGCTTGAATTCCGCTACCGTTTTCATCTCCACCTCCTCCCACGGGAGGGCATTCCAAGCGTCCACCACTCTCTCCGTGAAAAAATATGCTGCTCATTTATTCCATGCAAACTGAATAATACTTCAGGAATTGTCAATGAAACTGCAGGGATGCTTTTTTTTATTTTATTCTTATATCCCACATTACCCAAAATAAGTTTCAGTTCAATGTGGTTTGCAGATAACATTAATATAACAAATTACATACAGTACCATAGACTTTAGTGTTTAGTTAACAATTAATTGAGAAACATTCTTTGAACAAATTAGTTTTTGGTGCTTTCCTGAATCTTTTGGAATTAGATTTTTGATAGTGGCTGTCATTCATTCCAGTGTCTCCTGCCCCTATGTGGGCTCTGGATTTATTTCAGGGCTAAATGTATATAAGTCAAACCTTTCCTTACCTTATGGGCATTGCCAAACAGCCAATGGCAAGGGGGCCCAGGGAAACAAGCAAAACTTTTGTTCAACTCTCGTCTTCTGAAGTAAAGTTTCATCAGCTTCCCCAGCAGAGCGACAACCCCCAGTACGACAGCATACTGCAGAATCTGGAAAGTGTCCAAAGAGACCCAGGAGGGGCTTAGAACATTCTCTACCACAGATGTCATAGTCATACCGCTCCAAACCCTCTGAAAATACACTCAGATGACTTCTTTCAAATTCTGCTGTTAAAATCATCCAGAGAAGGAGCCTTGAATGTATAAACAGCCAACCGGAGAAACTCTCAGATGTGCCAGTCCTTACTGCCTGCCAACGCTTCCACAGCCAACCTCACAATCAGAATTTCTGGTTCCTGTTACTGCCCCGGGCATATAGTGACGTGTACGTGACGGCAGATAAAGACCTGAATGATCAAAAGTACATAAGTAATGCCACACTGGGAAAAGACCAGGGTCCATCGAGCCCAGTATCCTGTCCACGACAGCGGCCAATCCAGGCCAAGGGCACCTGGCAAGCTTCCCAAACGTACAAACATTCTATACATGTTATTCCTGGAATTGTGGATTTTTCCCAAGTCCATTTAGTAGTGGTTTATGGATTTGTCCTTTAGGAAACCGTCTAACCCCTTTTTAAACTCTGCCAAGCTAACCGCCTTCACCACGTTCTCCGGCAATGAATTCCAGACTTTAATTATGCGTTGGGTGAAGAAAGATTTTCTCTGGTTTGTTTTAAATTTACTACACTGTAGTTTCATCGCATGCCCCCTAGTCCTAGTATTTTTGGAAAGCATGAACAGACGCTTCACATCCACCTGTTCCATTCCACTCCTTATTTTATATACCTCTATCATGTCTCCCCTCAGCCATCTCTTCTCCAAACTGAAAAGCTCTAGCCTCCTTAGTCTTTCTTCATGGGGAAGTTGTCCCATCCCCGCTATCATTTTAGTCGCCCTTCGCTGCATCTTTTTCAATTCTACTATATCTTTCTTGAGATGCGGCGACCAGAATTGAACACAATACTCAAGGTGTGGTTGCACCATGGAGCGATACTGCATTATAACATCCTCACACCTGTTTTCCATACCTTTCCTAATAATACCCAACATTCTATTCGCTTTCCTAGCCGCAGCAGCACACTGAGCAGAAGGTTTCAGTGTATTATCGACGACGACACCCAGATCCCTTTCTTGGTCCATAACTCCTAACGTGGAACCTTGCATGACGTAGCTATAATTTGGGTTCTTTTGTCCCACATGCATCACCTTGCACTTGCTCACATTAAAAGTCATCTGCCATTTAGCCACCCAGTCTCCCAGTCTCGTAAGGTCCAACAGTCACATTCATTATCAATTCAAGATTTAGATCAACAATGAATGTGATGTTATATACTTGGCCATAGTCTTTCTTTAGTGTTTCTGGGGCTTAGACTGTAGAAGTCTGCCCAACTCTGTCCTTCGGGCATATGTGGGTTCAGGATCCCACCTACATGAACTGGAAAGATTCACATTTGGACAATTTGATGGAAAGCCTAACTCAGTTATAGTTTTTTCAATATAGAGAGTCAACAGTGAGAGCGAATGGAACTAGGTCACTGCCAAGCGTGAACAAAACAGCATTTAAATTTGCTAGACAGCTACACACGGTATCCCAGATTGCTTTTTGAATGGTTTTGGGGACAGTGGTGTAAACCCCCTAGTGGTGGAGTAGAGAATTACAATCATTAATAAATGGATAGTAGTGTCATGGTTTAGGGTAGGGTTCAACCACAGAAGTGGAGAAACTAGATCAGCTATTTATTTATTTATTTATTTATTACATTTGTACCCCACATTTTCCCACCTATTTGCAGGCTCAATGTGGCTTACATAGTACCATAGAGTCTGTTGCCAATTTGGTTAATAACAGATACAGTGTGATATTGTGATCATATGAGGTAGGTTGTATGAGGGGAATACAGAGACAAGGGAGTAGTGTGATCAATAGAACACTTCCAAGTACGACCAAGGAGATAAGAGATGGAGGGAATATCCTTTAATGGTGACTAAAATACAGTAGGGTTCTCAAAGAATTTGACAAGAAACATTTTAGATATTTTATTAAATAGTAAATATATGGAAACACTTGGGTATGTTTCTTTAAGTTGGTACCAATTGCTTAAAGTCTGATGATATTAAAGAGAAGTGGTACAAAGTGATAAGTACTTTGTAATAAATTACAAAGACATGTTCGAACTTACAATTAAAATTTACCGAAATTTCAATTCAACTTCAGCAACAACACAAGATCTATCAAACATTTGTACAGACTTAATTGCTGTGTCGCTCCATTGGTATCTCCACTACTAAGAACCAATTACTCCACAACCAGCAACTTCTAAGGACTACAGCCTCAGATACGTATATGAAATTACTCTTTCCCCTCAATGAAATCTCAATTTTGTCTCCTAAGAACCAGACCTCTTTGCTCTCGAATTTCAATTGTGTTTTACAGGTTTCAATGAATTTACTTACACCCAGGCTTCCCTCAGATATGTGTGTTATGGTGGGTGTATACTGTTAGTTAGTGTATTCAGATCTGATGGTCGCCGCATCTCAAGAAAGATATAGTAGAATTGGAAAAGGTGCAGCGAAGGGCGACTAAAATGATAGCGGGGATGGGATGGCATCCCTATGAAGAAAGACTAAGGAGGCTAGGGATTTTCAGCTTGGAGAACAGACGGCTGAGGGGAGACATGATAGAGGTATATAAAATAGTGAGTGGAGTGGAACAGGTGGATGTGAAGTGTCTGTTCACGCTTTCCAAAAATACTAGGACTAGGGGGCATGCGATGAAACTACAGTGTAGTAAATTTAAAACAAATCAGAGAAAACTTTCTTCACCCAACGTATAATTAAACTCTGGAATTCGTTGCCGGAGAAAGTGGTGAAGGCGGTTAGCTTAGCAGAGTTTAAAAAGGGGTTAGACGGTTTCCTAAAGAACAAGCCCATAAACCACTACTAAATGGACTTGGGAAAATCCACAATAACATGTATAGAATGTTTGTACGTTTGGGAAGCTCGCCAGGTGCCCTTGGCCTGGATTGGGCGCTGTCGTGGACAGGATGCTGGGCTCGATGGACCCTTGGTCTTTTCCCAGTGTGGCATTACTTATGTACTTATGAGATTTTCTTATTGGGATAAACGTGTATGCCCACAATGATATTTTCATATGTGGGCTCAAAATGGTGAAATTCTATTCCAAATGAGATAAAAAGTATTACCAACTATCTAACATTTCATAAATTTCTAAATGCCTTCTTTTTTGAGACATTTTTACATTAATTATATGATTTACTAAAATGCTTTTGATCCTAAATAATACATTAATATGTATAGCTCCTACAACGTTACCTTTCATCTTGCTTGAAACTATATATTGCATAATTTATCCCTTCCTTAATATTATAAGCTATAAAGAACTGAATAACTGGAATTCGGATTAAGTGGGATATAAGCACCAATAAATAAATAAATAGTACAAGTATATCAAGTCTTCGCTAGCATCATAGATGTCTTGCATCAGGTACCTTGATCGCCTCTGCATCCATATTTCTTCAGGTGACAGAGGGGCTCATTTTCAAAGCACTTAGACTTACAAAGTTCAGTAGGTCACTATCAGGCTTATTTTCGAAAGAGAAGGGCGCCCATCTTTCGACACAAATCAGGAGATGGGCGTCCTTCTCCCAGAGTCGCACAAATCGGCATAATCGAAAGCCGATTTGGGGCGTCCTCGACTGCTTTCCGTCGCAGGGATGACCAAAGTTCACGAGGGCGTGTCAGAAGCATAGCGAAGGCGGGACTGGGGCGTGCATAACACATGGGCATCCTCGACCAATAACGGAAAAAGAAGGGTGTCTCTGATGAGCACTTGGGCGACTTTACTTGGTCCATTTGTTTTTATGACCAAGCCTCAAAATGTTGCCCGAACTGACCAGATAACCACCGGAGGGAATCAGAGATGGCCTCCCCTTACTCCCCCAGTGGTCACCAACCCCCTCCCACCCTAAAAAAAACTTTTTAAATATTTTTGCCAGCCTCTATGCCAGCCTCAAATGTCATACCCAGCTCCATGACAGCAGTATGCAGGTCCCTAAAGCAGTTTTAGTGGTTGCAGTGCACTTCAGGCAAGCGGACCCAGTCCAATTTACGCAAGATCACACAAAATCCAGGCATGATTGAATTGGTGGAGGGGTAGCATTGTATGTTAAGGAAGGCCTTGAATCAGATTGAAAATTCTACAGGAAACAAAATACATCTTGGAACCCCTGTGGATTGAAATTCCATGTGTAATGGGGGGAAAGGATAGTGATAGGAGTGTACTACCGTCCTCCTGGCCAGGATGAACAGACAGATGTAGAAATGTTAAAGGAAATTAGGGACACAAACAAACTGGGCAACACAATAATAATGGGTGACTTCAATTACCCTGATATTGACTGGGTAAATAACCCATAGTTCATCCTCAAACACCAGAGATCCTACAATCCAAGGACTCAAAACTGACCAAAACTGGGAATCTTTTCAACCACTAACAGTTGAGGATGTAAGATCACTGCTGTTGAAATGCTCCCGAGTCAACTGCTCCCTGGATCAATGCTCAAAATACCTACTCAAATCCATCCCTATGGAAGCAGTAAACTGGTTACTCAATCTCAATGAGCTGTTAAAAACTGGTTGTCTTCCTCCTGATATGGGCAAAATGTTTCTCACTCCGCTGTTGAAGGGATCTGGGCTAGATGTAACTTCACCTGCAAACTACCATCCAGTGGCAAGCATACTACTACTACTACTACTTAACATTTCTAAAGCGCTACTAGGGTTACGCAGCGCTGTACAATTTAACATAGAAGGACAGTCTCTGCTCAAGGAGCTTACAATCTAAAGGACAAATGTACAGTCAGTCAAATAGGGGCAGTCAAATTGGGGCAGTCTAGATTTCCTGAAAGGTATAAAGGTTAGGTGCCGAAAGAAACATTGAAGAGGTGGGCTTTGAGCAAAGATTTGAAGATGGGTGGGGAGGGGGCTTGGTGTAAGGGCTCAGGAAGTTTATTCCAAGCATAGGGTGAGGCGAGGCAGAATGAGCGGAGCCTGGAGTTGGCGGTGGTGGAGAAGGATACTGAGAGGAGGGATTTGTCCTGTGAACGGAGGTTACGGGCGGGAAAGTAAGGGGAGATGAGGTTAGAGAGGTAATGAGGGGCTGCAGACTGAGTGCATTTGTAGGTAAGAAGGAGAAGCTTGAACTGTATGCGGTATCTGATTGGAAGCTAGTGAAGTGACCTGAGGAGAGGGGTGATATGAGTATATCGGTTCAGGCGGAATATAAGACGTGCAGCAGAGTTCTGAACGGATTGAAGGGGGGATAGATGGTTAAGTGGGAGGCCAGTGAGGAGTAGGTTGCAGTAGTCAAGGCGAGAGGTAATGAGAGTGTGGATGAGAGTACGGGTGATGTGCTCCGAGAGGAAAGGGTGAATTTTGCTGATGTTAAAGAGAAAGAAGCGACAGGTCTAGGCTATCTGCTGGATATGCACAGAGAAGGAGAGGGAGGAGTCGAAGATGACTCCGAGGTTGTGGGCAGATGAGACGGGGAGGATGAGGGTGTTATCAACTGAAATAGAGAGTGGAGGAAGAGGAGAAGTGGGTTTTGGTGGAAAGACAATAAGCTCGGTCTTGGACATGTTCAGTTTCAGGTGGCGGTTGGACATCCATGCAGCAATGTCGGATAAGTAGGCCGATACCTTGGCCTGGGTCTCCGCGGTGATGTCTGGTGTGGAGAGATACAGCTGGGTGTCATCAGCATAAAGATGATACTGGAAACCATGAGATGAGATCAGTGAGCCCAGGGAAGAGGTGTAGATTGAAAAAAAGAAGGGGTCCAAGGACAGATCCCTGGGGAACTCCAACAGAGAGCGGGATGGGGGTGGAGGAAGATCCATGAGAGTGTACTCTGAAGGTGGAGGAGAACCAGGAGAGGACAGAGCCCTGGAACCCAAATGAGGACAGTGTGGCAAGAAGTAAATCATGATTGTCAGTGTCAAAAGCAGCGGATAGATCGAGGAGGCTGAGGATGGAGTAGTGGCCTCTGGATTTGGAAAGGAACAGGTCATTACAGACTTTAGAGAGTGCTGTTTCTGTCGAGTGTAGAGGGCGAAAACCGGATTGAAGCGGATCGAGGATGGCATGAGAGGAGAGAAAATCAAGGCAGCGGCTGTGAATGGCATGCTCAAGTATTTTGGAGAGGAAGGGTAGGAGGGAGATGGGACGGTAGTTGGAGGGATAGGTAGGGTCAAGTGATGGTTTTTTGAGGTGTGACTACGGCATGCTTGAAGGTGTCAGGGACAGTTGCAGTGGAGAGAGAGAGGTTGAGGATATGACAGATGGAGGGGGTGACAGTATGAGAGATGGTGTTAAGTAAGCTGGTGGGGATGGGATCAGAGGAACAAGTGGTGCATTTCGAGGGTTTCCTCCTCGGTGATATCAGGAAATGAGGAGAAAGAGGCCTGGGTTGGTTGGTTGAGGGAGAGGGTTGAAGGGTGAAGAGGAGGAGATGGCTTGGTAGTGAACTCAAGGTTGATCTTTTGCACCTTGTCGCGGAAGTAGTCAGATAGTGATTGAGGAGAGAGTGAGGGGGGGGGGGGTGGGAGCGGAGGGCACTTTGAGGAGGGAGTTAAGGGTGGCGAAGAGACGACGAGGGTTGGAGCTGAGAGAATTGGTCAGTTGGGTGTAATAGTCCTGTTTGGCAAGGAATAGGGAGGACTGGAAGGAGGATAGCATGAATTTGTAATGAAGGAAATCTGAATGGGTGCGAGATTTCCTCCAGAGGCGTTCAGCAGATCGGGCGCAGGAGCGAAGGTAACGGATGCAAGGGGTCAACCAGGGCTGGGGATTAGTACACCTTGTGGGACGGGAGATGGATGGTGCGAGGGTGTCCAGAGCAGAGGAGAGAGAGGCATTGTAAGCGGAGACAGCCTTGTTGACAGACTCGGAGGACATGATGGAGGGGAGGAGATTAGAAATACTAGAGGATAAGGTGGGAGGGTCAATAGCCTGGAGATTCCTGGAAGTAGTGGTTAATGTTGGGCGGGCCTGGAGGGGGTTGAAGAAGTGTGAAGGTGATCAGGTGATGATCAGAGAGAGGAAGAGCTGAGGCGTGGAAATTGGAGGGTGAGCCGGAAGAGGAGAGGAAGCATACCCATTTTTACTAAAGAAACCTACATTAGTAAACAACTCTCTTTATATCTGGAAAAGATTTCTATATTACACTGGTCACAATTTGGCTTCAAATTGTCAAGTAGTGTGGAAACATTGCTGCTACTTCTAACTACAAATGTGAAACAATACCTATGCAGGGGCAACCAAGTAATTCTTCTCCAATTCGTTATATCAGCAGCGTTCGATCTGGTTGACCACGCATTGCTACTCGAATGCCTGGACCAGATATGAATAACAGGGACTGTGATCAAATGGTTTAGTGAATTCCTTTCAAATCAAAGTTATTCTGTCAAGCAAACATCAATTCAAGATTGGGCTAAACACAACAAACTTTGCTTGAACCCAAGTAGAACCAAGATTCTCTGGGTCCCTAACACAAGTGGATACTGAATATATATGGCCACCCTTGCTCTCAGTAAAATACAGGTCAATGGCTCAGGCTAAAGAGCTAGGCCTCTACAAGCAAATGGCTCATAATAAGAGCTAGGCTTCTCTTAAAAATCCAAAGTCATCTCTGATACAAAATACATTTTTCTGCAGCACAAGCTGAACTGAGTTCTCAGGGAGCTGGCACGGGAGGGGGTCCTTTGCTCTTATAAACATGCCTGGGACTGGCATCGGTGAAGAGTCATGAAAGATGTTTTGGGCTAATGAAAGTAGATAAGGGGTAGATGTACGTAGTTAGAGAGTACTCAGAGGGAGGGGGAGCTGAGAATAGCTGAGAAGAGCAGAATGACCGATGAAGTCATCTCGCCACCTGTGCTTTGCACCCCTTTTGTGTATAGTTAGAACCTGGGACCTAATGAAGTCACCCTTATCGGTTCCTTATCAACTGATAAGGGATAGCAAGTTCTGCTGACAAAGCTGGATCCCATTGGAATCCATTGGGTTGAGACAGTATAAAGGAAGCACCCCGAGAAGTGTAAGACGCAGAAGGAGAGACAGAGCGAGAGAGACAGACGCAGATACAGAGGCAGATGCTGATGGAGGAGAGAGACAGAGTACCACCGAGAGCTGATGTGTCGTGTGATTCTGTTCCACTGTATGATTGACTGAATTGCTGTTATCCTCATTATTGGGTAATGTATCAATGCTAATTAATACTAATAAACTATATCTCTTTAACTAATTAAAACTGGGTTCCTCTTTAATTACAGACTTAGCTACGGCTGAGTCTGTACCGAACTGCCATGAGCAGATTCAAGGTTGGGAAAGCTAGATATTTGGAGGGCATATGTAACTTTGCCCAGAGAGATGAGACGGGCCACTGCTTCCGCTGCCTGATTGGTAAAGGCAGATTCTGAGAAAATAAACAATACATACCTGACATCAAAATCCCTTTTGGAAAGTATGAACTCCTCCTCAAATCACAAGTCAGGAACCTTGGAATATAGTTAGATTCAACACTTACTCTGATTAACCAAATCCAAGCAACCTTGAAGAGCTGCTTCTACTATTTGCGACAGCTACGCTGCCTCTCTCCTTACATCGAGAAGGTAATTTTATCCCAGTTGTGCATGCCATGATAACATCGAGACTGAATTACTGCAATGCACTATACAAAGGTCTGACTACAAAGGGCCTGCACCAGCTCCAGTTGATTCAGAATGCAGCAGTAAGACTCATAGAAGGTTGCAAGTGACGTGACCACATCACACCATTTTTGCAAAAACTTCATTGGTTACCAGTACAATAGAAGGCTAAATTTAAAACTCTATGTCTGACCTCCAAGGCCCTCAGAGGAAATGGCCCTGTGTAACTGAAGAATGGGATGATCCTCTACATACCGCCAAGGACACTAAGGCCCTCTTAAGCAGGGCCGTGCCAACCCGGTAAGCCGGGTAAGCGCCGCAGGGGGGCGCCTGCCTTCAAGGGCGCCGGCCGCGGCGCTGCCGTCCAGTTGAATTTTAAAATTAAAAAAATAATAAACTTTACAGCGTTGGTGCGTATGCGCATGCGCTGCTTCCTCGCTCGCGGATGCGGAGCACATTGTGAATTTGCGAGTCGCTGCAACTTAAGGTCCATCCTCCCTCCCTCTCAGTCTGACATCCCGCCTTACCGAAAACAGGAAGCTGCGTCAGAGGTGAGCGGGCCCAAGGAGGAGGTTAGATCAGTCCACTGGAAGAGCTGAAGCCAAAACAACAGCAGGCCTAGGCTTCATTCCTGCTCAAAAAACCACAGCAGCCAAAGTCCAGGAGCTCCACTGGAAACTCAAATATGTATGTATTTAAGGGTTTCATAGTGAGCCCATTTTTAATTAGCACTCTGACCCCTGTCTTTCAGTACTGTATAGACCAGATGGGGGGAAAATAACAGCCGGTATAGTCAGGAGAAAGCAGGCCAGCGGAAGATACCCTATAAAACCATCTTTATGATCTCTCGGTTTATGGCCTTCGATTTTAGACATTGGCTACTCGATGATTTTCCTGGACTGCGGCTGAAGGCACTGAAATATTAGGCTTGAAGTGTCCTCAGAATATGGCAGTGCAAATCAGAGGAGAGTTTCTGTTCTGGACCCGGCTGCTACCAGCTACATTAGGAATGGGCCACGGAAAAGGCGCTGCAAAGTCCCCAAACTATTTTTTTACACGCTTTCTTCTCCATTTCGTGTAACCTGTAACGCGGCATTTAAAAATTATGCGCATCGATTTATTGGATTGATTTTTCCAACGGCCACAATTCCCTTGCTCTTCGGTGCACTATAATTTAAAAGTTGTCGCTCAGGAGCATGTATGATGATGATCCCTAGTGAACTACTGAGAAAGGCGAGAGCTAAATACAAATTTAAAATCCCACTTCCAATACATACAGAGTGGCAGAATAAAGTTAGTTCTATGATTTCTTTAGGAGGAAGTTTTACAAGTATGTTGATACAAAAGGATAAACTATCTGTTTTTAGTTCCCTATCGCTAAAACTGCTTAAAAAATTATTGTAGCCGGTAGCAGAACTAGTTATAAACCAAAGTTTCAGCGTGCTTGTCTGACATTGCTGCCTGGATGTCTCAACACCACCTGAAATTAAATATGACCAAAACCGAGCTTCTCATTTTCCCCCCCAAACCCACCTCCCCGCTCCCCCCGTTTTCTATTTCTGTTGATGGCTCTCTCATTCTCCCTGTCTCCTCAGCTCGAAACCTTGGGGTCATCTTTGACTCTTCTCTCTCCTTCTCTGCTCATATCCAGCTGACCGCCAAGACCTGTCGTTTCTTTCTTTACAACATCCGTAAAATCCGCCCCTTTCTTTCCGAGCACTCTACCAAAACCCTCATCCACACCCTTGTCACCTCTCGTTTAGACTACTGCAAGCTGCTTCTTGCTGGCCTCCCACTTAGTCACCTCTCCCCTCTCCAGTCGGTTCAAAACTCTGCTGCCCGTTTCGTCTTCCGCCAGGGTCGCTTTACTCATACTACCCCTCTCCTCTTCACTGGCTCCCTATCCGTTTTCGCATCCTGTTCAAACTTCTTCTACTAACCTATAAATATACTCACTCTGTTGCTCCCCAGTATCTCTCCACACTCGTCCTTCCCTACACCCCTTCCCGTGCACTCCGCTCCATGGATAAATCCTTCTTATCTGTTCCCTTCTCCACTACTGCCAACTCCAGACTTCGCGCCTTCTGTCTCGCTGCACCCTACGCCTGGAATAAACTTCCTGAGCCCCTACATCTTGCCCCATCCTTGGCCACCTTTAAATCTAGACTGAAAGCCCACCTCTTTAACATTGCTTTTGACTCGTAACCACTTGTAACCACTCGCCTCCACCTACCCTCCTCTCTTCCTTCCCGTTCACATTAATTGATTTGATTTGCTTACTTTATTTTTTGTCTATTAGATTGTAAGCTCTTTGAGCAGGGACTGTCTTTTCATGTATGGTGTACAGCGTTGCGTATGCCTTGTAGTGCTATAGAAGTGCTAAATAGTAGTAGTAGTAGTCTCTTGTAACCAGAGCTAATATTGTGATGTCATAATGCCTCAGGCCACCAATAAGAGCCAACCTCATCAGTGATGTCACAATGGCTTGATTGTCCTATACTTGGCTTACTTTTATTACATAGCTCTTTGAGCAGGGACTGTCTTTCTTCTATGTTTGTGCAGCGCTGCGTACGCCTTGTAGCGCTATAGAAATGCTAAATAGTAGTAGTAGTAGTAGTAGTAGTAGTATTGTGTGCTCATTTTTATACACTGTTCTCTATACAATACAGATTACAGTTTCAGTGAGGATATCCTAATTCCTGGTGGGTTCATCTTTACTGTTGTTGGGAAGCCTGGTGTTATAAAGATGGAAATATATTGAAATTAAATATATTTGAAAGTAAATGAAAGTAAAATTAAACTCTCCTTTCATTGAGGCACATGGAATCATATCTTCATCTGTTTTGTACTAGTTTACGTTTTAGATACACAAATGGATTATTCTGTTTTGTACATGTTTCAGGGGCAAGTGGTTTATAAGTCAAAATAAAAAATAAATAATTTGTTTCATGCAGATCTTTTTTGTTTAAACATAACTAAATGGGCTGTAAGCCCCTAATGCAGTCCATGTGTTCTTCGAGGGACTGAAATGTGCTTACGTTTCTTCATTCAGGACAAAGTTTAGCATTTTCTTTTCGTTTCATTAATTTGTATTACATTTTTAACTTCAAAAAATAGTTAACTTATCTTCTATCTCAAATCAAATCCACAATCGGCAAAAACCTCTTGAAGTATTGAAAATGTAAGTTTTTGATAAATGTTTACTTGCTTTTCATGTCACATTTTTATTAATGTAAAAATGCAGCGTTTTTACATGAAAATATTAACATGGAAGTAGTCTCTCTACAGCAGTAGATTATTTCCATATGAATTTTTATATCTGCAGAGTCAGGAAACCAGGAACTGTAATTATATAGTTACTTCAATAATGAAATGCTTTGAAAACTGCTGTTTAAAGAGTTGCAGTCCACTAAATCTGGAGCCGAGAGAGAAAATAATTTGATGCATGGAATAGAGAATGACGGGACGGTGACAGGGGACAAACTTTGTCCCCAGGTCATTTTCTACTTTAAAGCCTAAATTCTACAGCCCTTGTCATTCACCTTTTATGGTAATGGGCTGAAAAAGGGGGCAGGGTGGGAGAAGAGAGAAAGGAGATGCCACACGGGAGGGGGGGGGGGGGTGCGCCAACTGATAGTCTGCAGGGAGGCGCCAGAGACCCTAGGCACAGCCCTGCTCTTAAGGACTATCACTGACCACACCCTCTCCCAAAGACAATACACAATGTGATACCCGCAAGCGAGCCTTCTCCGGAGTAGCCCCCACGCTCTGGAATGCACTGCCTGAAAGGCTCCGCTTAACACAAGACTATCTCTACTTCAGGAAACAGGTGGAAGCTTGGCTCTTCAACCAGGCCTTTAAGGGAAGAAGTAACCAACTTGTTAGTCTCATTCACACATACAGCAGGACATGTTTACCCACTCCTACCCTAGCTGAGATAATATTTAACCATCTCTCTGACCTCATGTGTACCTTTCTTTAAATTAGTCACCTTATTTTCTAACTCCTCTTACTCTCTTACCTATCTATATGCTCCTTCTTTGCTTATACCCTACACTATCAATTAAAATGTTCCATTATGTATTGACATTGTAAGTAGCAGTGGTGTAGCTATGTGGGGCCTGAGGGGGCCTGGGCCCCCGTAGATTTCAGTTGGGACCCTCCTCCTGGCGAACCCGCCCCCACCGCCACCTACCTTCGGTTTTGCTGGCGGGGGACCCCAATCCCCTCCAGCCGACGTCCTCTCCGACCGTTCTGCTGCAGTCAGACTCAGAAAAGTCTTCTTCCTTCAACAGTTGCATGCTGACGTCCTGCAAGGGGTTAAAGGAAGGCGGCGTCGGCAGCGACACAGCACGTCAGCACCAGTGAAACGCGTGCTGGCTCGGCGCACCTTCAGCTTCCCTTCGTTCTGTCTCTCAAGCGCTGGTCCCGCCCTTGCAGGACCAGCACTTGAGAGACAGAATGAAGAGAAGCTGAAGGTGCGCCGAGCCAGCACACGTTTCACTGGTGCTGACGTGCTGTGTCGCTGCCGACGCCGCCTTCCCTTAACCCCGAGCAGGTATCAAGTTTTAAATTTTGGAGGGGGGGTGGGAGGCAGGCGAAGGTCACAACTGGGCTGGGGAGGCTTAGCCTCCCCAAGCCTCTTATATGGGGCGCCTATGAATAGATATACTAGTGTTTCAACTCATCTAAACAAACCAGGGGAGTAGCCAAACAGCAGATTTTGGGTGGGCCTAGGCAAGAAGTGGGTGGGCACCAAGTGTTATCCCCCTCCCCCCCCCCAAAAAAAATATCTAAGCTGGTGGGAAAATGTTTCTCTCCACCTTGGCAGTCTGCAGCAGGCATGCGCTGAAAACTGAGCATTCACAGGTGCCAGCAACATAGAGCACACCATCTTCATTACCATTAGGGGGAAGTCTTCAGCTGGTAGAGCTTGGAATCCCCATCAGCTACTGCTAAACATGTGCTACTGTTGGGTGGGCCCCGGCCCACCCAGACCCACCTATGGCTACGCCACTGAAACAAACTGCACTGGTTTCTCATAGCTGAAAGACTCAGGTTCAAAACTGCTTGTTTAGTTTCTCAAATCTTACAGGGTTTCACCTCTGAACTGCTAAGACCACTTTGCTACGTTTGGTCCAGTCTAACAGACTGAAAGAACAACTGATGTTCAAAAGACAATTCAAAATCTGAAGATTTTCAGCTCTCTAATCCCTGTACTTGGAGTTAAAATATGGAACTCTCTACCTATTGCCATCAGAACAGAAAACAGTTACCTTAGCTTCAGGAAGAGGCTAAAAACCTTTCTCTTCCCAAAGACCTGCTTCATAACAATCCATTGACTTCTACCTCCTAGTATCATCCATTATCCTTTTCTATAATGTTTTTGGTCTCATGCATTACACCAGTGGTCTCTAATTGTTCTCATACCTCACACTAACATTATCGGATTTTGTCTCACCTGGAAAGGGGATATTAGTGGTATACAAGAATTGATTTGATATATACCGTCTTATGCATCTAAGAAGTGAGGATTTCTTATCACATCATTTCAGTTTCCATAAACAAACACCAACAAATTTCTACAGTCTTGGCACTTAGCCCAGTACAATAGCATTAGTCTATAACTCTGATCTATAGACCCAGCAACTTACAGTCTTTCACACCTTTCAAACCCTTTCAGTCTTGCTTGCCAAGGTAGTAGCTAGAAGCTCTTCCTTGCTGCTTAGTTAAGTCAGTGTGTGGGCGTGGCTGTGTTGCCTAGGTCTTTCCTTTCCTTGTAAGTCCACCTTCTCCTAGTACCCTCAGATTTCACCCCTCCCCTGGAGACTTCATGGGCTGGGGGCTGGTGGCTGCTGGACTTCCAGACTGGCTATGCCTGTCTCTACTGCAGCTTCCTGGAAGCTTTCCCTTAGCTCTAAGGACCCTGTCCTCCCAAGAGCTATCCACCTCTGCTGTGCTCCTAGTGCCGATCACACCTTGGAGACCTTGTCCCTTGCTGCTTCTCTCTTCAAGAGGAGACTCTGGGGATTCTTCCTGCTGGGGTTTAGGCTTACCAGCCCTTAACAGGGCTATGTAACCACTAGTATCAGGGTTCCCCACTACAGAGCTACTTCTGCTCTTCTTAGCCCTAGGCATCAATAATGCCCACACAAACCATTTAATTCTGCCCTGAGCTGCTTCCAAAGGCCTTCTTTTTTTTCAGCAATGCTCCCAAGGGCTGCTGCTTTTCTTGTCTTCAGGAGAGCCTCTAAGGGTACTTTACCTGCTGGGGTTCAGAATTACTAGCCTTTAACAGGGCTCTGCAACCACCAGTAACAAGGTTTCCCATCTAGAGAGCTGTCTCTTATCGTAGCCAGAAGCTAAAACCATTCATCAAAGATGAACACAGAACCAAAACCCCACGGTGCATTCCCAACCATGCCACCTCTCTCCCCCTCCCCTAAACTCATGGGGGAACAGGTTTTTTTCAATTCCATTATTCTGATCCAGCTCTCTCCATTCAGTATGTGTGCATCATGGATCCCACAAGCTTTATTCCCTTCAGTGCATTAATCCATTCATAATGTGTAAAATAGCTCCCAACATTCTGCCTGTCGGTCTCCATTTACATGCAGGCAGAGCTGTGAGGCCCATCCTCCTCCTGCAAATGTAACAATGTTCAATCAGCTACAGTTCTCCTAAGGCAAGCTAAAACTAAAGGCTATGAAGTCCCTATTCACCTTAGACAAAACATAGTAACATAGTAGATGACGGCAGAAAAAGACCTGCACAGTCCATCCAGTCTGCCCAACAAGATAAACTCATATGTGCCACTTTTTGTGTATTCCTTACCTTGATTTGTACCTGTCCTTTTCAGGGCACAGACCGTATAAGTCTGCCCAGCACTATCCCCGCCTCCCAACCACCAGCCCCGCCTCCCACCACCGGCTCTGGCACAGACCATATAAGTCTGCTCAGCACTATCCCCGCCTCCCAACCACCAGCTCCGCCACCCATCACCGGCTCTGGCACAGACCATATAAGACTGCCCAGCACTATCCCCGCCTCCCACTACCAGCTCTGCCACCCAATCTCGGCTAAGCTCCATTCCTTCTGCACAGGATTCCTTTATGTATATCCCACGCATGTTTGAATTCCGTTACCGTTTTCATCTCCACCACCTCCCGCGGGAGGGTATTCCAAGCATTTTAAAAGCATTTTACCAAGATTTTCCTCTCTCCTTAATTCTCATTAAAGCCCACCCACTGGTGGGGTTTCAACTGCTATGCACCTCCTTGACTTCTGGGTCCTCTCACCACTCAGCGCTGCACTCAGGCTGCCTCCCGCCAACCTGCAGAGGCTTTATTCTGCCAGATCCCACCCTTCTGATGCAACTTTCTGGGTGGGATCTGGCAGAAAGAAGGCCAGGAGCGTGGGTTGGCTTGTAGCATGATATGAGGAATTTTCAGAGTTATTGATTTTGCTGGAATCAGATACAAATGTATGTATAAAAATATGTAGTTGCAAAGACTTCTTGGAGCAGTATCAGAAAAATGGGTCTGACTTCACCCCTCCCCCTGAAGACCACCGATACCAGTGTAACAAAGGCTAGCCAGGTGGACACTAAAAGTCAATCCCCATATCTCCAAAGAACAAAGTCTGCATTTTGACAGCAATCACAGAGACTGGAGTTAACAAAAGACAGAGAAACTCCCACCTAATCTGACAAAAGAAAGCCCATCTACTTCAGACAATGACTCTTTTAATCCTACCAAATACCTTCTGAGTGTATGTCACAGAAGATAGCCAGCCAGGTACTCTTATGATGTAATTTAAACATGTGACCCAGGGGCGTAGCCAGACCTCGCCAGGAGGGTAGGCCAGAGCCCGACGTGGGGGGCACTGTTTAGCCGCTGACCCCCCCGCACCCGCCACTGTGGACCCCCCTGCCGACGACCCTCTTGAACCCCCTCCTGCCACCAACCCTCCCCCGCCCCGCATAGCTTGTTTGCTGACGGGGGTCCCCAAACCCCGCCAGCCGAAGGGTCTTCTTCAGCGCTGGAGTAGACTCCAGTGCCTTCGTTCAACAAAGTTCATTGTGTGATGATCAGTTGTTTCTGATGCCTTACGTCCTGCACGGGGTTACATGCACGATGCAGGACGTAAGGCGTCAGAAACAGCTGATCATCACACAACAAATTTCGTTGAACGAAGAAAACTCTTCGGCTGGCGAGGTTTGGGGACCCCCACCAGCAAACAAGGTACGATGGCGGGTTGGTGGCGGGAGGGGGGTTCAAGAGGGTCATCGGCAGGGGGCCAGGGCCGAATCTAAGGGGGGCCCAGGCCCCACGTAGCTACGCCACTGATGTGACCAGCCACCGTGCTCCATCTCAAAACTAGATGGATCAGTTTTCAGCTATCCCTGAGTTTTCATTGGATCAAATACACCCCACCTGACTTCAGCCTGTGGTCCAAGAAGAAATTATAAAACCCTGGAACATTCTCAGCCGGTCACGATGATTCTTCCTCTCCTCTCTGGACCTTCACTGAATCCCTGGGCCTTGCTGGACTTCACACACATCCAAAATAAGTCTTTCTTCAGGTTCCGGCAACAAACAAATCAACTTCTTTTCCAGCAAGGACCTTCTTCACCACTCCAGCTAGCAGCCTCCATCATAGTGAGTTACTATTAATCCAGCCTAATTAATAATCCAGACTTTCTAATAATATTTATCTTGTGGCACATTTCCCTAAAAACTGCATTACCTGTATTGTAAATAAACATCATTAGTAAATATCTGGTCCTTATGTTCTTAATCTTATACAGTGCAAATCCCCAAATCAACTATATCCGTTCATCCCCCTTCCCTTTTTCTTACAGGCTGGAGACAGACCAAGTGTAGCACTACATGGTCTGAGTAATGACAGGACCCAGAAGTCAAGGAGGTACATCCAGTGGCGATCCTAGCCTGCATGACACCCGGGGCGGATCGCCGATGCGCCCCCCCCCCCCCGGGTGCAGTGCACCCCCCCTCCCCCGGTGAAATGACACCCCCCCAGGTGCACGCCGCTGGAGGGGGTGCCGCGGTGCGCGCCTGTCAGCTGAGTTCGCTAACTTTGCTGCAGCTCCCTCTGCCCCGGCCGGAACAGGAAGTAACCTGTTCCGGGGCAGAGGGAGCTGCAGCGAAGTTAGCGAACTTAGCAAACTCAGCTGACAGGTGCGCGCCGCGTCACCCCCCAGCGGCGTGCACCCGGGGCAGACTGCCCCCCCTTGGTACGCCACTGGGTACATCAAGTACAGCTTATTCTTCAATTCAATGCCGGATTCAGGGGCATGGAGCAATTGTTGGAAAAAGGGAAGCGAGGGAGAGTGAGTAACAGGAAATATAATCCTCCTGGCATTACTGTTACCATCCTAGAAAGTAATTAACTATAGTAGCTCTTTTATTATAGTTAATTAGTGGTTAAACGCTCATTTGATTACTGTAGAAAAGTAATTAATTACTGTAATGCATTAGTAGTAGCGCAACACCCCACAACACCGCTCTTGGGGAAGCAGGAGAGAAATTAAGAGCTTTGATCTACATTTTGTACCTCCCCAGGCATCCTGACTGCTTTCTGGAAGATCAGGGAAATGGAATATCTTATGGCTAAAGGACTTTTACAATTAAATATTATCTTTATTTAGATCTGATGGAATCTTGGGCATCCAGTTCAGTGGCGTAGCCAAGGGTGGCCTTGGGTGGGCCGATGCCCACCCACTTTAGGTTCAGGCCCACCCAGTAGCAGCATACCTATGATGTGGCTGGCAGGGATCCCCAAGCCCCACCAGCCGAAAACTCCCAACAAGTGTCCCTCCTGCATACCTTGTAAGTAGCAGATCTTCGCCTGCAGTGAGCAGACATACATACTGCTCGCACCGGCCCCACAGCCTTCCCTCTGATGTATTTCTGCCTAGGCGGAAACAGGAAGGAAGGGTGTGGGGCCAACATGAGCAGTGTATATTAGTTGCTGCTCGCTGCTGGTGAAAATCTGCTATTTAAAAAGGTATACTGGAGAGGGGGGATGTTTGAGAGACCATATGGCATGCAGGCGAGAGAAGGAGAGACCAAATCACGTATGGGATGGGACAAGGTTCTTCTGCCCACCCATCTTGGGCCCAGGCCCACCCAAAATTGGGTGTCTGGCTACGCCCCTGATCCAGTTTCAAACTCAAATTAAATCGGGAAAAGACTAAATTCCTCACACTTACCAAACCCTATTAACCCATTTCATAAAAAAAAAACTTCATTACTGACAACACATCACATGCCTTAGATCAATCAATGAAAATCCTGGGCACCTCCATCGGCCAGCATTTATCATTCGAAGATGAGGTCTCAAAGGTGGTCTCGAGCGTCTTCCATACATTATGGAAGTAAAAGGTAGCGTCCTTTCTTCCCAAGCTCCACACTTTGTACTATAACCCAAACTCTGGTACTATCCAAATCTGATTATTGTAATGCCATATATGTGGGTGTTAAAATCACCACTTCTTAAAAAATTACAAACAGCATAAAATACCGCTACCAGCCTTGTATACAGTGCGCCTTGCTTTGAGAAGGATCCCCCCTCTCTTGTTAAAATTTCACTGGCTTCCCATAAACTCCAAGATCACCTTTAAAATATGTGTGACTGCTTGCGAAATCATAAATGGTTTATCGCCCTCCTGCATGCAATAACTAATTGATTTACCTTCATGTAATACAGTAAAAACATCTAGAGAATACCTCACGCTCCATTATCCAAACTGCAAAGGTCTTTCTTACAAATCAATCCTTGTTGCAGGCTTCACATATTACTACTACTACTACTTAACATTTCTAGAGCACTACTAGGGTTGCACAGCGCTGTACAGATTAACAAAAAAGGACAGTCCCTGCTCCAAGGAGCTTACAATCTAATGGGCGAAATGTCAAGTAGGGGCAGTCTAGATGTCCTGAATAGAGGTATGATGGTTAGGTGCCGAAGGCGACATTGAAGAGGTGGGCTTTGAGCAAGGCTTTGAAGATGGGCAGGGAGGGGGCCTGGCGTATGGGCTCAGGGAGTTTACTCCAGGCATGGGGTGAGGCGAGGCAGAAAGGGCGGAGCCTGGAGTTGTTGCAGGCTTCACATATCAGAGTATTAAACTTTGGAATTCTCTACCCAAGTAATTAAGGTACTTAGAAGATTATCTGAGATTCGGTAAATTACTAAAGGCTTTTCTATTAAGTACATATCTTATCAAAAGACAATAAACTAATGTTGCCATCTCTAATATGTTTCAACGTAACCAATACTCTAGCCCAGCTTCATGAGAAACACACAATTATTCCTAATGTGTTAAATCTTATAATTAATTATCTGACTGCATCAAATTTTTGATGTTTTTCTTATCAATAGAAATCAAACAAAATAAAACATGGAAAAGAAAATAAGATGATACCTTTTTTATTGGACATAACTTAATACATTTCTTGATTAGCTTTCGAAGGTTGCCCTTCTTCGTCAGATCGGAAATAAGCAAATGTGGTAGCAGATAGTATATATAAGAGAAACATCAAAGCATTACTTTGACAGTCTGACAGAGTGGGAGGGTGGGGGTATGCATGGGGACATCAAAGCATTTCATTGATATTCTAACAGGATGGGTGTTGGTAGGTGAGAGGAGGGTAATAAACAGAGAAATACAGCTTTATGGTTTATAATGGGTTAGAAAACCCAGATCCTTGTTAAGTCCTGTTTGTTGGGTGTCAAAATATTCAATCATTCTTATTTCAAAGGTCTTACGTTCCTGTATTGTTTTAAAGTTACCTTTCAGGATTCTTACTGGTGCAGTGTTCTGGTCTTCTGAAGTGTTGGCCCACCCTCCCACTCTGTCAGACTGTCAAAGTAATGCTTTGATGTTTCTCTTATATATACTATCTGCTACCACATTTGCTTATTTCCAATCTGACGAAGAAGGGCAACCTTCGAAAGCTAATCAAGAAATGTATTAAGTTATGTCCAATAAAAAAGGTATCATCTTATTTTCTTTTCCATGTTTTATTTTGTTTGATTTCTATAGATTCTACATGGAATGTTGCTATTCCACTAGCAACATCCATGTAGAAGTCGGCCCTTGTAGATCAGCAATGTGGCCGCGCAGGCTTCTGCTTCTGTGAGTCTGACGTCCTGCACGTACGTGCAGGACGTCAGACTCACAGAAACAGAAGCCTGCGCAGCCTTCTACATGGAATGTTGCTAGTGGAATAGCAACATTCCATGTAGAATCTCCAAGAGTAGCACATTCCATGTAGAATCTCCAATGGTATCTATTTTACTGTCATAGTAATGCTTGAATGTTTTCACTTATATACACTGTCAGCTAGCACATTTGCTTATTTCCGATCTGACAAAGAAGGGCGACCTTCGAAAGCTAATCAAGAAATGTATTAAGTTATGTCCAATAAAAAAGGTATCATCTTATTTTCTTTTCCATGTTTTATTTTGTTTGATTTCTATAGATTCTACATGGAATGTTGCTATTCCACTAGCAACATTCCATGTAGAAGTCGGCCCTTGTAGATCAGCAATGTGGCCGCGCAGGCTTCTGCTTCTGTGAGTCTGACGTCCTGCACGTACGTGCAGGATGTCAGACTCACAGAAACAGAAGCCTGCGCAGCCTTCTACATGGAATGTTGCTAGTGGAATAGCAACATTCCATGTAGAATCTCCAATAGTAGCAACATTCCATGTAGAATCTCCAATGGTATCTATTTACTGTCATAGTCATGCTTGAATGTTTTCACTTATATACACTGTCAGCTAGCACATTTGCTTATTTCCGATCTGAGGAAGAAGGGCAACCTTCGAAGCTAATCAAGAAATGTATTAAGTTATGTCCAATAAAAAAGGGATCATCTTATTTTCTTTTCCATGTTTTATTTTGTTTGATTTCTATAGATTCTACATGGAATGTTGCTATTCCACTAGCAACATTCCATGTAGAAGTCGGCCCTTGTAGATCAGCAATGTGGCCGCGGCAGGCTTCTGCTTCTGTGAGTCTGACGTCCTGCACATACGTGCAGGACGTCAGACTCACAGAAACAGAAGCCTGCGCAGCCTTCTACATGGAATGTTGCTAGTGGAATAGCAACATTCCATGTAGAATCTCCAATGGTATCTATTTTACTGTCATAGTAATGCTTGAATGTTTTCACTTATATACACTGTCAGCTAGCACATTTGCTTATTTCCGATCTGAGGAAGAAGGGCAACCTTCGAAAGCTAATCAAGAAATGTATTAAGTTATGTCCAATAAAAAGGTATCATCTTATTTCTTTTCCATGTTTTATTTGTTTGATTTCTATTGATAACCTTAAGAGTGGACTAACACGGCTACCACACCTCTCTAATTATGATGTTTTTCTTGAATGTAAGCCACATTGAAGCTGAGCTTGTTCGAGATAATTCAGGATACAAATGTCATAAATATATACATAAATAAAAATCACTCGGCAGGAATACGGACACCCTTCATTGAGCTCGTTTAACATCTACAGGACTAGTGCCATTTATGTCTTTACCTGGTTGACTGCTGCGGGAGCAAGATAAACAGCACTGATAACTATCATGCCTGTGTCTTTAATAACTGCACTGCATAGATGCAATGTTTGTATGAGCTGCATGAACACAAAGGTTACTACTTTGTACCATTTGTGAGGAAGGAATGTTTGGATAAAGTTAAAATCCCAGTTGAATATCCTGTTGTGATACAAGTTACTTTTATTGCACTGTAAACTTCAAGCAAGTTTTCAGTAAAGGTTCTGTTTCAGATACGAGACATTGAGATGTATTTTCAAAACACTTATACTTACAAAGTTCCATTCCAAGTGCTTTGAAAATGAGCCCCATTGAATTGGTGAGTTTTTGTGTGGAGTTTATTTGCTCAAGGTCTGATCCTGCTTGTTCAGCCTCCTGGTATAAACCAGTCCTGGCTCTGTCCCTCAGCCTAAAAGTGTGATTATGTACCCCTGTCCCTACGCCAATGTACTTACACTAGGCATCTGCCTAGCTATATAAATAACAGGAGATTACATAAGCACTAGGATTTAGGAGGTCAGGGAAAACCCTGAGGTCAGGAAGGTTCTGCTGTATTGCATCGGGAGATGGGCCGAATAGATGGCCCTGTTCTGTCCTCTGACAGTCTTGCACTAGTTTATAATGTGACTCTGAAATGTGTTTAATGCCTTTACTGTTATTCTCACTTCTAAGGATTTTCATTGCTGCAGCTCTCACTGGAAAGATACGTGAGCAATGCATTGTGTGTAATGTAGTTCACAGGCAACGCAGCCATACTTACCTTTCTGTATAAGAACTGTACTATTGGTTTGTACTGCTGCCTAGACCTCTTCTCTTTCTCAGCCAAGCTTGGCTCCCTTGTCTACCTGCTATCATTTCCTGGTTATTCTTACTATCTCTGACCTGAGAGGTCAGCCAGGTATGACCTTTGCCTCCAATCAGGGACTGTCCCCTAGGACCACCCTTGCCACCCGGTGGCAAGCTCTGTCCCTATTGGTCCTTACCTCCTCCTCCCTGGGCCTGTGTGAGGCTTCTTGAACCCCCTGTCCCTCGCTCCATGAGGCATTCTCCATCTTGCTACAGACAGCACTTGTCCTGCCTCACTCCTTGAAACAAACTTGGTTTTTTACCTTGAATATATCTTTCTGATGAGATATTGCACTCTCCAGTCACCCAGCGCTGAGCCACTTCTACCTGTTCAACTATTTCTCACCTCTGCAATAAAGCTGCCTTTCTTCAGACTTCTACCTCCAACTACTGAAACAGCTCTCAGCATTACGGAGTCTCTGTGCCCTGGGGCTACACTCAGGGGCGTAGCTACAGGTGGGCCTGGGTGGGCCCAGGCCCCCCAATTCCAGCCCAGGCCCGCCCAGCGCCAGCGCCAGCTCCCATTGCCGGCCACTGCTGCTTTTCCTGATGAGCAGCAGGGCCGGCGCCCGTCGCTACAAAAAGAAAGAAGCGCTCAGCTGACTGAGCTGAGCGTCAACAGCGTCGCTAAGGACAAGAAAAAATGTTTATAAAAAATGCGGCACCGCAGGCAGCCTCGAAGCATTGGCTGCTGGCTCTGTGCAGGCTCCTCCCGTCTCTTACATCACTGCCCCTGTAGCGAAGCAGGGGCAGTGACGTAAGAGACGGAAGGAGCCTGCAGAGCCAGCAGCCAATGCTTCGAGGCTGCCTGCAGTGCCGCGTTTTTTTTTTAAACATTTTTTCCTCGTCGGGTTAGCGACGCGTTGGCGCTCAGCTCAGTCAGCTGAGCGCTTCTTCTTTTTGTAGCGCCGCCCTGTCTGCTCATCAGGAAAAGCAGCAGTGGCCGGCAATGGGAGCTGGGCTGGTGGGCCTGAATGGGAGAGGGAAAATGGATGGCAGGATGGGGATAAAGAGGGAAAATGGAAGGATGGGAGAGAAAGAGGGAAAACAGATGGGAGGATGGCAGAGAAAGAGGGAAAATGGAAGGATTGGGGAGAGAAAGAGGGAAAATGGAAGGATGGGGAGAGAAAGAGGGAAAACAGATGGAGGATGGCAGAGAAAGAGGGAAAACGGAGGATGGGGAGAGAAAGAGGGAAAACAGATGGGAGGATGGCAGAGAAAGAGGGGAGATGGATGAAAGGATGCAGAGAAAAAGGGGAGAGTGGAAGGATGTGGAGAGAGAAGGGACACTGAACAGAAAAGGGTAGAGAGATAGACACTGGTTAGAAGGAGGGAGAGAGACATTAGATGGAAGGATCAGGAGAGAGGTAGATGGGTGGAAGATGGGGAGAGAAAGAGGGAAGACGCTGGATGGAAGGGTAGGGAGAAAGAGGTGACACGATGGAAGGATGCAGAAAGAAAGAGGGGAGACTATTGGAAGGATGGGGAGAGAGAGGGGAGACACTGGAAAGGATGGGGAGAGAAAGAGGAGAGCTGCTGCATGGAAAGGGGGAGTAGTGAAGATTGGAGATAAGAGGAAGGGGCATGGGGAGAAACAAGGGTGAGAAAAAGATGAAAAGCCATAAGTAGATGAGGAAATTAAAGAATGGATAGTAAGAATGATTAAATAATCTGGACACAGAGAGAGGCAGAAAAATATTGAAGAAGCAAAGAAAAAGGAGAGAAAAATGACAAATGGCCAGGAACCCTGGCAGAAGAGTCAAGCGAAACGAAGGAAAGCAGAATCTAGACACTGGGAGCAACACAATGAGAAAAAGTAAATGGCCATTACAAGAAAGGTAAAGAAAATAATTTATTTTTAATTTAGGATAAAGTAATATGGTGTTAATAAAGTTTCAGAGACCAATACTTCCTTCCTTAGGTCAGGAGAGGATACCGTAACAGCATTATACTGACCTGAGGCAGAGGTTTGACCTCTGAAAGCTCACTGAAAAGGGTGTTAAGGCTATTAAATAAATTTTCTGAAATCTGATGCACTGAAAAGCAGCACTTTACCCTGTGTGACAAATGCATCTGAGTGTGACTACATTTTGCTGGGGGGGGGGGTGGGGTAGAGAGAAAATTTTGTGCCCACCCACTTTGGGTTCAGGCCCACCCAAAATTGGCAGTCTGGCTACGCCACTGGCTACACTTCTGAACATCTGACTGAGTAAATTATCTGTGATTTATTCAATAAAAGAAACTTCAGAAAATAAAGAGGCTTCAGGTGTGTTCTGGTGTGCCAAGGTTATACTTCAAGATATTGAGACTTTACAGTAACAAGTCTTAAGAGGCTTGACAGGCCCCTGTGGTCTTTATCTGCTTTCATTTTCTGTGTTTGTACATCAGAATTAGAGAGATGGAGGGTTTGCATCTTCTTGAAAACATTGTTTTCAGAAGCTGAATGCTACACCATTTTTTTTCTGTTTAAATCGCAGATGTCTGTGAAATGAAACAATTAAATGAGGGCAAAAATGACTGTCTCCGTTTATTTAACAGATATACATACTCATGCATACAGTTTACAAATAGTTACTTAATTTTCTTTAAGTACAGGTGGATACCATTCATGGATTTCAGAACTACCTGAGGTATTTTGATAGGGGGGCGAGTTTCATCAGGGGAGACTTGGAAGCGCTGCAGGGTCAGAGCGGTGGCTATTTTCATCTCATTCATGGCGAAGTTTTGTCCGATACAGTTCCTGAGACATGAGATGAGAAAAGGTTAAAAGCAAAGGAAACCCCTGCCCCCAATCATTCTATGAGAAAGCCTTTGAAAAGATGGCCTTTTAATCTTTGAATCAGTGAAAGTGGGCATTTAAAATGCACTGGGTGTCCAATCGGTGGACAAATGCACTTTCGCCTCTGTGTTTTACCTCTGGAGCACTTAACTAGGAACAACAGCCAGTTCAAAATACAAAGCCTTGTCCCCCTCGCCCCCACACATCTAGGGTTACCATATGGCTCCAGCAAAAGGAGGACGGATTGAGCCAGCCGGGTTCTACTTTCATTGCTTTTCATTGAAAGCAATGGAAGTAAAACCCGGCCGGCTCAATTACTTCCATTGAAATCAATGGAAGTAAAACCGGCTGGCTCAATCCGTCCTCCTTTTTCTGGAGCCATATGGTAACCCTACACACATGTATGTACAACTTATAGCACAAAGAAACAGATCATAGAGCATAATAACACAGTAAATCATAAAGATCAAAATGGACCAAGCTGCCAGCTGAGATTCATCCACCCTGGGTAGATGAACGTATGAAAGTGAGTGGAGGAGTGGCCTAGTGGTTAGGGTGGTGGACTTTGGTCCTGAGGAACTGAGTTCGATTCCCGGCATAGGCAGCTCCTTGAGACTCTGGGCAAGTCACTTAACCCTCCATTGCCCCATGTAAGCCGCATTGAGCCTGCCATGAGTGGGAAAGCGCAGGGTACAAATGTAACAAAAATAAAATAGATACTATTGGAGATTCTACATGGAATGTTGCTACTATTGGAGATTCTACATGGAATGTTGCTATTCCACTAGCGACATTCCATGTAGAAGCCTGCGCAGGCTTCTGTTTCTGTGAGTCTGACGTCCTGCGTGCAGGACGTCAGACTCACAGAAGCAGAAGCCTGCGCGGCCACATTGGTGATCTGCAAGGGCTGACCTCTACATGGAAGTGGCCTAGTGGTTAGGGTGGTGGACTTTGGTCCTGAGGAACTGAGTTCGATTCTCACTTCAGGCACAGGCAGCTCCTTGTGACTCTGGGCAAGTCACTTAACCCTCCATTGCCCCATGTAAGCCGCATTGAGCCTGCCATGAGTGGGAAAGCGCAGGGTACAAATGTAACAAAAAAAAAAAATTTCATCCCAGCATATGCAACCCAACCTCAATTCCCAACTCTTTTATGTTTTGTACCTGTCTCCTCAGCCCTTTTCCCACCACTGCCCTCCACATGTACTGCCTAAAATAATCACAACGATGGCCTTCCCTCGCTCCATTAGTACGGCTCTTTCAGGCCTTCCTATCTTCATCTTTGCTTCAGTTTCAACCCAATACCCAGGCCCCCTTCTGTGTCTCATTTCCAAGTTCTGTAATAATTCCCACAGACACAAAGGCCATTGCAGCTATTGTTTTAAAAAAAAAAAAAAAAACAGAAAAAAAGACTAGAATAATAAATAATCTGGCCTTTCCATGTTCACTGAGTCTCAGGTTTTAACCACTATTCTCTCAATGCTGAGCGGGGGTCCTCCAATATCAATGTTACCAGTAGGTGGTGGCGCTTCAATATTGTGTTTTCAATTGCTAGGACAGGCAGAGGTTCCCTGGAGTCCTGCAGACTTTGCCTGTCCCTCACTATTGAAAATGTGCATAAGTACATAAGTGTTGCCATACTGGGACAGACCAAAGGTCCATCAAGCCCAGCATCCTGTTTCCAACAGTGGCCAATCCAGGTCACAAGTACCCAATAGTAGCAACATTCCATATAGAACCCCAAAGAGTAGCAAGATTCTAGAATTCTAAAGAATAACAAGATCCCATGCAGAATTTCAAAGTGCAGCAACATTCCAGGTAGAACCCCAAAGAGCAGCAAGATTCCATTCAGAATTCCAAGTACATAAGTATTGCCATACTGGGAAAGACCAAAGGTCCATCGAGCCCAGCATCCTGTTTCCAACAGTGGCCAATCCAGGTCACAAATACCCGGCAAGATCCCAAAAAAGTACAAAACATTTTATACTGCTTATGCCAGAAATAGTGGATTTTCCCCAAGTCCATTTAATAATGGTCTATGTGATAGTGAAACAGCACCTCCTACTGGCAGGACTGTAGGTGGAGGACTCCCGCTCTGCTTACAGGGAACAGTGGTTTTAACCATCTTCAGTCTAAACTGTTACACCAACCTCTTTGGAAGTCTGACGCTGTTGTAACTAGGGATGTACAGCATGAAAATGTTCATGTCATTTTATTGCCCAGGTAATTTACAGAATTTTTTGTGGGGGGTTTGGAGTGTATTAGCATTTTTTTTTCTTATTATGGGAGTAATCTCTATAAGAGTGTGCACTCTTTCCTCATTGTATGCTCACATTCATGTATGCACAATGGTTTGTTCATGCATGCACTTATGGAAGCGTGAGCACCATTAATAACACAAGAAAAATCCTTGTTTCTTTTTCATTTCAACTAAACGCACATCCCTATTTGTAACGCTGCTGTGTAATCTCTATCAGAGTGTGCACTCTTTCCTCACTGTGTGCATATGCTCACATTCATGCATGCATGATGGTTCGCACATGCATGCACTTTTGGAAGAGAAAGCATCATTAATAACGCAAGAAAAAATCCTGAAATTTGTATATTTTCTTGTCGTTTCAAATGAATGCACATCTCTGTTTGTAACACTGCTGTTTATTGTTGAAACTATAGATCTTACGCAACAGAACAGAGCAATGGGGGCGAATATGTGGTAGGTCTGGACTAGGGGATGAGAGTCCTTGAAGGAAGAGTTGGGATTTCTCTTTCTTCCAGGGCCGCCGAGAGACTGAACCGGGCCGCCGCCGCCCACTCCCCCCCTCGAATCACGTCTGCCCCCCCCACAATCATCACCGCTGCCCCCCCCCCCCAGATTGCTGCCGCTCCCCCAGATCGCTGCCGAAATACCTTGTTGGCTGGCGGGGATCCCGAGGCCCCGCCAGCAGAAGACGTCTTCCTCCAGTGCTGCTCTTCTGCCGATTGTCTGCCCCTGCGGCTGTTTTTTTCTCTCAGGGCATGAGAGGAAAAGCAGCCGCTCAGCTGGGCAGAAGAGCAGCGCTGGAGTTGCTCCTCTGGGTCCTCCCCAGCTGCCAAGGGGGCCCAGCCACAGTGCCGGAGTTTTCTCTCTCCTGCTGCTGTCGGGACGGGATCACTCGGGTCCCGGCAGGAGCAAGAGAGAGAGACCCCTGCACCGGGCGGCCCAGGGAATTTTGCCCCCCTTGCTTCCCCCTCTCAGAGGCCTGCTTTCTTCCCAGAAGAGGGAAGGAGTGTGCTGTACCTTCCACCGGCAGCAAATGGCACAAACGCGTGGGAATGTCGATCGGATGAATTCTCGGTGAAAACCTCAGCGGATCAAATACCTGCAATGCAAGAATCCAACCCTCCTGTCAATCTCAGAGAAAAAAGGAACTTTATTTCATCTAGCTATTACATGCAGGGGCCCATTTTCAAAGCACTTAGATAGATTTACAAAGTTCCATAGGTTACTATGGGGCTCATTTTCGAAAGAGAAAAAAATGTTCCAAAGTGTCATAAAGCAACATTTCAATGAATTTCTTATCAAAATGTCCAAATCGGTATTTTTCAAAACCTATTTTGCAGATGTTTATCTATGCAATTTGTCTGCAGTGTAATCAAATCACAAGGGGATGTTTTGAAGGTGGGGATTGGGGGGGGGGGGGTGCCTAACACTTTGACGTTTTACAGCCATAATGGAACAAAACCAAACGTTTTGGTCTACACCTGTTTTTCTGATGAATAAGGCATAAAAAAGGTGCCTAAGTGACCAGAAGACCACTGGAGGAATTCAGGAATGATCCCCCCCCCCTTACTCCGTCAGTGGTCACTAACCACCTTCCATCCCCCAAAAATGTGAATAAAAATATTACTCACCAGCCTCAGATGTTATACTCAGGTCCATTAGAGCAGCATGCAGGTCCCTGGAGTAGTCTAGTGGTGGGTGCAGTGCACTTGCAGACAGGTGGACCCAGGCCCATATCTCCCCCTACCTGTTACACTCGTGGTGGAAACTGTGATCCCTCCAAAACTCACCAAAACCCACTGTACCCTCATATAGGTGTCCCTTTACCCATAAGGGCTATGTAGTGGTGTACAGTCGGGGGTAGTGGGTTTTGGAGGGCTCAGCAGACAAGGTAAGAGAGCAACGGTGAGATGTGTACCTGGGAGAATTATATGAAGTCCACAGCAGTGCCCCATTGCTCTCCTGTGTTGTCTGGGGGACCAGTCTGCTAAAAATGCTGGTCCCTCTTACATCTCAATAGCTTGATTTTGTGCATTTTTAACTTGTATGTTTTGGGGTTTTTTTTTTTTTGAAAATGACATAAAAAGATAAACGTGCAAAGCACAAAACCTTGTTCGAAATGGTATTAAAAAAAAAACATATTTTTCTTTTTTTGAAAATGCTTAATTTGCTATTCGGATTTGGGAAGTTTAGCGCAAAATGTCCAAAGTTCAACTTAGATATCATATTGAAAATGCCCCTCCACGTAACGTTGTAAGTCTTAAGTGCTTTGAAAATATGCCTCTATAATGGTCTGATTCAATTCAGGATTTATATACCGCTTAGACCTACCCAGTTTACAATTTTTCATTTTACAGGTACTGGGTCTGTCCCTAGTGGGCTCACAGTCTAACTAGTATACAGTGGTGGAAATAAGTATTTGATCCCTGCTGATTTTGTAAGTGTGCCCACTGACAAAGACATGAGCAGCCCATAATTGAAGGGTAGGTTATTGGTAACAGTGAGAGATAGCACATCACAAATTAAATCCGGAAAATCACATTGTGAAAAGTATATGAATTTATTTGCATTCTGCAGAGGGAAATAAGTATTTGATCCCCCACCAACCAGTAAGAGATCTGGCCCTACAGACCAGGTAGATGCTCCAAATCAATCGTTACCTGCATGACAGACAGCTGTCGGCAATGGTCACCTGTATGAAAGACACCTGTCCACAGACTCAGTGAATCAGTCAGACTCTAACCTCTACAAAATGGCCAAGAGCAAGGAGCTGTCTAAGGATGTCAGGGACAAGATCATACACCTGCACAAGGCTGGAATGGGCTACAAAACCATCAGTAAGACGCTGGGCGAGAAGGAGACAACTGTTGGTGCCATAGTAAGAAAATGGAAGAAGTACAAAATGACTGTCAATCGACAAAGATCTGGGGCTCCACGCAAAATCTCACCTCGTGGGGTATCCTTGATCATGAGGAAGGTTAGAAATCAGCCTACAACTACAAGGGGGGAACTTGTCAATGATCTCAAGGCAGCTGGGACCACTGTCACCACGAAAACCATTGGTAACACATTACGACATAACGGATTGCATCCTGCAGTGCCCGCAAGGTCCCCCTGCTCCGGAAGGCACATGTGACGGCCCGTCTGAAGTTGCCAGTGAACACCTGGATGATGCCGAGAGTGATTGGGAGAAGGTGCTGTGGTCAGATGAGACAAAAATTGAGCTCTTGGCATGAACTCAACTCGCCGTGTTTGGAGGAAGAGAAATGCTGCCTATGACCCAAAGAACACCGTCCCCACTGTCAAGCATGGAGGTGGAAATGTTATGTTTTGGGGGTGTTTCTCTGCTAAGGGCACAGGACTACTTCACCGCATCAATGGGAGAATGGATGGGGCCATGTACCGTACAATTCTGAGTGACAACCTCCTTCCCTCCGCCAGGGCCTTAAAAAGGGGTCGTGCTGGGTCTTCCAGCACGACATGACCCAAAACATACAGCCAAGGCAACAAAGGAGTGGCTCAGGAAGAAGCACATTAGGGTCATGGAGTGGCCTAGCCCGTCACCAGACCTTAATCCCATTGAAAACTTATGGAGGGAGCTGAAGCTGCGAGTTGCCAAGCGACAGCCCAGAACTCTTAATGATTTAGAGATGATCTGCAAAGAGGAGTGGACCAAAATTCCTCCTGACATGTGTGCAAACCTCATCATCAACTACAGAAGACGTCTGACCGCTGTGCTTGCCAACAAGGGTTTTGCCACCAAGTATTAGGTCTTGTTTGCCAGAGGGATTAAATACTTATTTCCCTCTGCAGAATGCAAATAAATTCATATACTTTCCACAATGTGATTTTCCGGATTTAATTTGTGATGTGCTATCTCTCACTGTTACCAATAACCTACCCTTCAATTATGGGCTGCTCATGTCTTTGTCAGTGGGCACACTTACAAAATCAGCAAGGGATCAAATACTTATTTCCACCACTGTATTGTACTACTGTGGTACCTGGGGCAACAGAGGGTTAAGTGACTTGTCCAGTGTCACATGGAGCTGCAGAGGGAATTGAACCTGGTTCTCCAGGATCTTAACCATCAGGCAGCAGCAGGAATTGAACCCAGTTCCCCAGATCCGCCAACCACTACACTATTAGGCCACTCCTCCGCTCTGGATTAAATGACTTGCCCAGTGTCACACGGAGCCGCAGAGGGAATTGAACCTGGTTCCCCAGGATCTTAACCCACTGCTGACCATCAGGCAGCAGCAGGAATTGAACCCAGTTTGCCTCTGCTTTGTTTTCTTTGCTTTTTGTTTGTTTGTTTAAACTTTATCTGGTTGGCAGGCCTGGGTCAAGGCACAATCTTTATGGGGGGGGGGTCAATCTTTTGCCCTGGCTGGTACACTGAGACACCAGTGGGTGAGGGGGGGGGACTAGCACCAAGGGGCTTGCTATCCCATTGGCAGGGCCCCTTGGGGCCTATGTCAACCTGCTCACAGAGTACAATCTGCAAGCAAGGGCTCAGAGAGGAGTGGTCAAGTAGAAGCAATGACCATCCAGGGAAAGTTCCATGAACCTATCCCTGGGAAACCACCAGGCCTCTGGGTTCAATCACCAGACCAGGCCTGGAGGTAGAAGACAGGGGAAAAATGTCAGCAGCACTAGTCCAACCTGCACTATCTGCTGGAGATAGAGAAATACTGATTAGCACCAGGCCGCATCTCCTCTTATCCAAGTGAATCTTGTCAGCATATAAGGCCTTAAGAATGTGCCTCTCCTATCCACAAGGAACCCAGAACAGAAAATGGAGCCCGCTCGTGCCCCACCTTGTAATTCTGAGAAATGGCCAAATACACAAGCCCTGGACCCTCCTGGTGAATAAATTCTTCATACAATGAATGTCTTGAAAAATTACCCCACCCTGCACTCGTAAATCTTATTGAACCAATTGTAAAAACCCAGAAATATCATCACAAGTATCTGTTTTAGAACAGAAAGGTACCTCTGGATCTTGCCACACACTGGGGTTTCTGTGAATAGCGTAAATGCTCAGCACAAACAAACAGCCTATGAGAAACAGCAGGATAGAGCATATTACAAGGGAATCCATGACACATTCTATGAAGTAAGCTAACATATCTAATTAGGGGGTCATTTACTAACAGCATTAGCACATGTTAACTGACACAGGACCCTTATGAAAAGAACTGTTAGAAAATTATCCCCTCAAACTCTTGGGTTCTCTTGCACAAATGGCCATGTGCTCAGGTTCTCTGAGGTTTGTCAACTTTCATAAATATTTTTAAAAAACAGCAATTTATCTCCCTTCCTCCAACTTCAGCAACCCTCTCCCAACAACCCCATTTCTTCTAATCCTCCCTGCAGGAACCAGTTCAAAATCTATGGTGGCTGTAACAACGTTGTGCTATAAAAGTGCATCGGCCCGAGCAGCCAGTCCAGCACGCTTCACTCCCAGCACTGGGGTGGCTCTGGCCCTCCTGCTTCTCTGCAGCAGGTAGGGTCTGGGAATGGACTGCGGGCTGACTTAAGTCCTCAGTCCAATTCACCTTTATATTGAAACATTATTACAGCCACTGCTGCATCTGAGCTTTAGACTGGCCCCCGCCTTACCAAGAACAGGTCCATGGGGCAGGGGGTGATCTTTTTCCATTCCAATCTGGATGCTGGCAGTCGGCAGAACTAGAACATACATTGACTGGTTAATGGAAACCAGCCAGGCCGGTTGGCAACCTTAGGATCTCTCTGAACAGACCTGCATTGCACTTTTACCAATCCTGTAGCTTAGCTACTATATGCAATTATTCACTGCAAAAACCGGCACTCCAGAAAACAAAGGAAAACCCTTCTGAACTCGCCAGCAATCACCACTGGAAAAGCCTCAAAGTTCTGATCCTTACAATAGGCTGAGTGCTGAGGTCTGATCAATCTTCGACTCCTCCCTCTCCTTTTCTGCGCACATCCAGCAGATAGCCAAGACCTGTCGCTTCTTCCTCTATAACATCAGTAAAATTCGCCCCTTCCTCTCTGAGCACACCACCCGAACTCTCATCCACTCTCTCATTACCTCTCGCCTTGACTACTGCAACCTACTCCTGACCGGCCTCCCACGTAGCCATCTACTCCCCCTTCAGTCCATCCAGAACTCTGCCGCACGTCTTATCTTCCGCTTTAACCGATATACTCATATCACCCCTCTCTTCAAGTCACTTCACTGGCTCCCAATCAGATACCGCATACAGTTCAAGCTTTTCTTACTCACCTACAAATGCACTCGATCTGCGGCCCCTCCGTACCTCTCTACCCTCATCTCCCCTTACGTCCCTACCCGTAACCTGCGCTCTCAAGGCAAATCCCTCCTTTCAGTACCCTTCTCCACCACCTCCAACTCCAGGCTCCGTCCCTTCTGTCTCGCCTCACCCCATGCCTGGAACAAACTCCCTGAGCCCATACGCCGTGCCCCCTCCCTACCCATCTTCAAATCAATGCTCAAAGCCCACCTCTTCAATGTCGCCTTCGGCACCTAATCACTACACCTCCTCTCAGAAAACTTATCTAACCCAACTTGACATTTCGTCCTTTAGATTGTAAGCTCTTCCGAGCAGGGACCGTCCTTATTGTTAATTTGTACAGCGCTGCGTAACCCTAGTAGCGCTCTAGAAATGTTAAGTAGTAGTAGTAGTAGTAGTAGACTGGAGCATTCCTGAAGGTTTTGTGGGATTCTTGGCAGGTTCTGATACTGTTCATTGAGCCAGCATAAGGTTTATCCCCAAAATGGGGTACCTGGAGCTTTTGGATTCACACGAATCTCTTCTCCATTCCACCAAGTTCCCTCCACCAGGAAAATCATCCAATAATATTAAAAGAAAAATATGCTGGGACAAGTCCACTTAAGACGAGATCCTTCAAGGTCTTTTCTCATAGGCGCAAAATGAGAAAATAGCTGTCACGGCCCATTTTACATAAAACATTGGGATCAGAATTAAAATGTCAGGTCAGGCCATGATCAATTCCAGTGGTATTTTACAAAAAGCCTCTGTCGAGCACAGAGCCTTCTGTAAAACAGGCATAAGGACCTGCAAGAGATGCATGGATATGGAACGGCAGGGCAGTCCAAGGGTGGAGCTTGGTTGGAGCTGGCACGTAACCGGTTAGTGGCGATATTCAGTCCACTAACCGGTTAGGCAAGCGGATGAAGTTAGGCCAGCAAAAAGGCTGAATATTTGTTTTCCTATGCCTGGAACAATCCTCCTCAACCCCTACGCCAAGCCCCCTCCCTACCCATCTTCAAATCTCTGCTTAAAGCTCACCTCTTCAATGCTGCTTTCGGCACCTAACCGTCCGTGAAATATAGTATGCCCTATTAGTCGGACTCTACACTTGTCTTTGACTGGACACTTGTCTCTAGATTGTACACCTGTCTTTTAGATTGTAAGCTCCTTGAGCAGGGACTGTCCTTCTATGTTTGAATTGTACAGCGCTGCGTAACCCTGGTAGCGCTTTAGAATGTTAAATAGTAGTAGTAGTAATATCAGTTGGCACCTGGTTAACTTCCGTATGACCGCAGATACCCAGATATTCAATGAGGGATCCTGGACATGGCCTGGCATTGAATATCTGTGGTTAATTCAGTCTGTGGCTGTCAGTGGCATAAAAACGTCTGACTGCCACTGGTTGAATAGCTACCCCTAGTTTACGCGGGCGTAAATGTCCTCGGCTTCAACCTAGCTGCGATTTCTGCCAAGTTATCCCTAGTATTTGATAAAGACACATAGGGACCGATATTCAGCCGGCAGTGGGCAGTGTGGTTATAGCCCGCTGCCATGTCATATCCAGGCATTGAATTTCCAGTTTCATTTTTGGCCACCAGAACTTAACCGGTTAAGCTGATATTCAGCGCTAACCGGTTAAGTTCCTCAAGATTAACGATAGGACTGCTATTTATTGTGGTCCCATTTAACCGCTAAACCCAGCGCTGAATATTGGGGCTTTAATCTTCCGGTGAATGTTCGCAATTAGTCGGTTAAACGCTATTTAAGCGGCCAGCAGCCACTACTTACTGGTTAAATAGTGCTGAATTTCGGGTGGGAGGGGGGAAATTTTTTGCTAAAATATTCTTGAAATAGGTGTCTTCTTGTTCTCTTAACCTAAGTGATGTGTTATATAATCTAATCTTAATTACCTAATCTTAATTTTTCCTGTTTTCAGCAAAATCCATGGACCTTATTATCTTGTATTACCCTGTACTATCTTTTGTTATCTCTGTTGTTTTATATGATACCTATATGCTTAATAACCTACTATTACATTGTTCATTTATACTTTCTGAACTGTAGCCTATTCTACAGTTATGTGTAAGCCACATTGAGCCTACACCTAGTGGGAAAATGTGGTGTATAAATGTATTAAATAAATAAATAAATATAATTATCAGATCAATGAGAGCGAGAGTAAGCAGTGCTCTCCAAGTTTGTAAAATTAGCCCATGATTAATGTTGACCGCATGTCCCTGAAGCAACAAGCAAACGGCAGGGGCAGACTGAGGGTGGTCTGGGCCCCTGGGCACTGAGGGTGGTCTGGGCCCCCCGCCCGGTTGATGCCCGACACCCCTCTGCTGCCCCGGCTGCCGCAGCTGACGCCCCTACTGCCCTGGTCGTACCTGAGGGGTCCTGGTATTGGTGGCCTCTGTAGGGGGGGGGGCATGTTCTTTTCTGCCTGCTGTGCTGCCGCTATTCCCCCGCCTCCCTGCAGCGCCATGTTTTTAAAAAGGCAGCCGAGACTTCCCATGATAGTCTCACTGGGTCTCAACAGTCTCACAAGACCGCCATTTTAAGAATACGGTGCCGGGCAGGGGAATAGTGGCAGGCCGGGCAGGAAAGTACATGTGTCCTTCTCCCCCTGCCTCTGCTGAGGCCACTAGATCACCAGCGGTGCGCTGCGAATCCAGGCAGAGCCTCTGGTCCCCCTAGAGCCACATGGCGCTAACTGGGCAGTAATCGGCAGTGTACGCTCCCTGACGATTACTGCCCGGGTAATGCGTGAGACCTTACTGCTAAGTCAATGGGTGGCGGTAAGGTCTCAGACCCATAATGGACGCAAGCAAATTTTCAGCCCCCCAAAACACAAAAGGTCTTTTTTGCAGGGGGCTGAAAATGGACCTGCGCACGTCCAAAACATGCGCCTACAGGCCATTTTTCGGCGCGCCTTAGTAAAAGGAAGTAAAAGGACCCCA